>NC_139247.1:7043894-9443894 GCF_977018435.1 Lepisma saccharinum | reverse complement strand
GAGAAGGAATGAAAACACCAATTTTATTTCTGTGTAAGTTAGATTATATATATGAAACTTTACTTTAAAAATATTTGAGTTGGTGTTGCTATTGTCCCTTTAAAAAAATCGAAATTCTAGTAAACCTTGTTTTTGGGCCAAAACCAGGTAATATTTTACTAATATACTGTAATATGAATGTCACATTTTCCTCTGAAATCTATATTGTTCGGTTAACGTTGTGAAATCTCAAAACACATTATATAATTTGAAGAGCGACACAATTTTTTTCTTCTAGGACACTGCGGCTCACACTGGAAAGTTTGGGAATGGAATAAAAGAAAAGGAATAACTAAAAGTTGAAGGGGTCATAATTCAAAATAAATACCAAAAAAATCATGTGGTTTCTCACCACAATGAAAGATGAAAAGTGCTGAGTTTCATTAAAATTGAGGATCATAAGTTCTCAAACCCCTTTTGTTGGTAGAAACCCTCCAATGGTGGTTGTATGACCATTTTAGAAAAAAAAAACTCTTATTAGTACATGTTTCTAGATATCAGAAACAATGTGATATACATTCTTTGGGAATGGAATAAAAGAAAAGGAATAACTAAAAGTTGAAGGGGTCATAATTCAAAATAAATACCAAAGAAATCATGTGGTTTCTCACCACAATGAAAGATGAAAAGTGCTGAGTTTCATTAAAATTGAGGATCATAAGTTCTCAAACCCCTTTTGTTGGTAGAAACCCTCCAATGGTGGTTGTATGAACATTTTAGAAAAAAAAAACACCTTATTAGTACATGTTTCTAGATATCAGAAACAATGTTCAAAAATATTTATTGTCTTTAGTTCTCCTGGAACATCCTTTTTCCAACATTACAAAGGTGTTTTTTTTCTCACGTAGCAAATTACGGAAACCTTAATATCTCAAAAATCAGTAAAGCTAGAGACCTGAAACAAAATTCATTCTGTAGTTAATGAATCATACTTTCTATGATATTCAAGTATGTTTTGCTCAAAATTGCATCCTAAGAACAAAAATTAAGGTGGTAATTTGGGTAACAAGACAGTGGCCATGGTGGCTCAGTTGGTGACGCGTCTGACTACCATGCTAAAGGTCCCAGGTTCGATCCCCAGCCGGTTCAAATCCGGGAATTTTTCTAACGGTGGAAGCGGCCCCGGCACCCGCCCAGCGTCGAATAACATGGGTACCGGGGGGGGGGGACCCCGGACCCCGGGGGGTAAAGGCGGTCAGGGGCATGATGCTGATCACATCACCCCCACTCACGACCGGGTCAAGAAACATGGCCGTTTATGGAATTTTGACAGTTTCGGTTTTAAATATCTCAGATGGGTCCTTTTGAAAAATTCTGAAATTTGGCATGGACCTAACTCACAGTAAAAATCTCAACTTTTAGACTCAACTTGTTTGGTAAATATGACATAACATATGCGATCTAATTTGTGACATTGGTGTGTAATGTTAAGCTACATGTATACCTAGAATAATGAATGAAGCATTTCCTTTTTCTTTTTTAAAGTTGGGCTTAAAAAATCAGAAAATATAATAACATAGGATTTTAATAGTTGACTTACCAGAAATTAAAATTACAAGGTATGACAATTGAAGATCTGTGAAATCCGTCAACTTCTACATGAGCAAAAAAAGTCACGGGCAATTGTTGGAAAAATGGCTGGCCCAGGAGAACTAAATACAATATTTTTTTGGGATATTGTTTTTAATATCTACAAACATGTACCAACATTTGTACTAAAAATGATTTTTTTTTTCTAAAATGGTCATGCAACCAATTACTTGGATGGTTTGACATGGAATGACCCAGAATTGACATGAAACTATCCTTGAGTAAAATAAAAGCAAGCCATATATTTGAACTTCTGCAACCCATATCTGTTCTACAGGGCTACAAAATATTTTTACATTTCAGTCTTCATAAATACATTGTGTGTGTGTTTGTTGCAGCCAACTGATAAGAGGACGTGATAGAAATATGAGCAAAAGCATACTTATGCCTCGCTAGGGCTTCTAACCAAAGGCCACTTTTTATTAACCAAAAAGACATTTGTTCATCACAGTTTAAGACAGAATATCGCACAAATTTCCATGGAGTGGTTAGCACATTGCACTGCAATGATAGGGGTTCCAGGTTAGAATCCCAGCCTGGCCGTGGCTGAACTGCATCCATGAATAAAGAATTTCTAATAATAATAATAATCTTTACAATTAGCAAAAATGTGGCAGAAAAGTAAAGTAATATAAACCAAATCAATAAATCATCACCGGCGGTCGGTAGATAGGCCTTGGTCCTCATGGGCTGTTGCGCCACGGGTTATTACTATTTGGAAAAGAAGTTTGCATTTCATTTCATTTCATTTTACGAAAAGAAAGAAAATAAGGTATGACTGAAGACGACCGAACCCCTCTCAGATTTTCTTCATATTTGGCATACTTACTAATTGAGGCCTGCTAATGATGAATCTGAAGTTAAATTTTGTTGGAAACGTCTAGAAATTGCAAAATAATTGTGAATTATTGACGCTAGCCCCACA
The DNA here is from genome assembly GCF_977018435.1 of Lepisma saccharinum. Classification (NCBI taxonomy): domain Eukaryota; kingdom Metazoa; phylum Arthropoda; class Insecta; order Zygentoma; family Lepismatidae; genus Lepisma; species Lepisma saccharinum. The sequence goes on along the minus strand of NC_139247.1, from coordinate 9,441,340 downwards.
AACCATTGACGTGTGGTTAGGTTAGGCAAACATAGTTAAAATTTCATGTCGTGGTAGTATCAGGATCTAGAAATTGCAAAATAACTGCGATCCATTGACATGTGGTTAGGTTAGTTTCAGTTAGGTTAGGCAAACATAGTTAAAATTTGGTGTCGTGGTAGTATCAGGAATATATATATTTTGCTTGTGAAACAAAAAAATTTGCAAAAATCGACGGTTACCAGCCTGAAAACTAATGCCTTATTTTAGCTTATTTTGCAATTTATAGAAGTTTCCGACAACTTTTAACTTTAGATTCTTGATTTGGAGGCCTCAATTAGAGAGTATGCCAAATATGAAGAAAATCTGAGAGGGGTCCGGTCATCTTCAATCGTTCCGAAAATAACTACTGTGTTTACACTTGGCAAATATGGGTGGGGGGAGAGTTTTGCTAAGATTTCTTGCTATCTTTGACTTTACATGAATATTGTGGCTAGTGGCAGATATAAAAAAGGTGCTGATGCCATCACTGTACATTATGGAGTATATAATGGGAGATTACACTTTGAAACAAGCACAATAATGAATCCAGCACATGTGTAATTTCTACATGTTAATTTGGATCATCAACATAATGTTTTTTATGACTCCTTGAGCTAAAAAAATACAAATTAGCCCATCACAGAACGTTATTACTTACTTGTTTTCTCTGTCTAGCCAAGTTTGTCCTGCACAAGCCACAACATCAGACACCTCTTGCTCTTTAGTATTTGGCTGGTGTTGGCAAACAGTGCCTAGAAGAAAAAAATCATAAATTGTGTAAGGAATAATTCATTTGTATGCAAACTGAAAGGCAAAATTTTCCATAATTTGAACCCGTTGACTAAGCAAGTAGAAAATATTGCATTTCACATAAACTACTTATAAAATTACAGAACAGTAAAATAAAACATTCTATAAGTCTGACAATACTTCCAGTGCCTGCATAAGATACCATACTGCTACGCCAACACAAAATATAAAATGAGTGAAACATGCTGCTTATCCATTGCTGATTAACACGTATCTCTCATAACTAATAAAGAAGTAATAAAAAAGGTTCTAGCTGAATCACCTGGCAAAGCTAGTCACTCTATTATAATATACACTGTGTCCAGTCATGGCATGTGTCACTTTCAGAGGATTGCAGTCATTTAAACCAGTACCACATCTACTTTGTTTACAATTGCACTTCAATGTACATGGGCTATTTATTATTAAAGGGTTTTAGCCACCAAATGAGAGCTGAACTAGTAAAAATTGAGTTTCAGAAGTAATTTAAAATTTGGCTGTAACTACTTTCACCAAGTGGTGAGAATACTCATGGAACTCTTTCACCAGGTTGTGAGAATAGCAGGAAGTACTGAAGACCAGAAATCACATTATAAGGTGTTGGAAGGGTAATGGTTCCGAATGTTTAATGATTTTTTTCAGTTTCATAGGAAGATTAAGTATTGCAAAATTTTAGAATTTATTGTTACAATAAATTTGAACCCTAGTGAAAGTAATTACCACTGTTTGGAATTCCAAAGTGCAACTCATTAGCAAATAAATAAAAACACGAAAATAGTACCTTACGCAAGCATTTGTCGACAAGGCATTTTTCATTTGGAACACTTAGAGCTATAAATGGCCCACCCAACCTAACCAAAAAAGCATTTAGAGGCATTTTTTGAAACCTAAGAGCCCTAAACCTTATTAAGAAACCCCTTTGCATAATGCACACATGGCAGTAGTAGTCCGTAATCAAGATGGTAGTAAACAAATGGCTGATTGCAATTGAGAAGTACATGTAAGTGAAACATTAATCTCAAAGCAAAAACACAGAAAGTGATTGCTATAACTCTGAAGTACATGTGTAAACAGACATTGAACCATGAAAAAAATGCCTGTGTAGTACCCTAATGAAATTGTAATTAAACAATTGGAACTAGGACCAAACCATTTACGAATGTAATATTATCTTCATCACTTGATACACTAGTCCATACATGATACATTTTTCCAACTGCATGGTGTGGAGGTAAAAAAGTAATGATCGCCTGCATGTAAACACACACCAATGTAATCTTTATACCCACCAATAACTAAAGAATGTGTGTGACAGTGTAACAGGCCAGGTCAGGTCAGGTCAGAGATTATTCGCATGAACAGATTAAAACCTGGTGAAACAACTCTAAGATAGCCTCACTAGTCACTCTGTCAAAATTTAACTTTGGTGGATGCTGTATATTCCATATTTAGATCAAATTCTGATTACATAAGTTTGCAATAATGTGACAATTATATTTTGAAGCAATGTAATCACAGAGTTGGGAAAAGTATTTCTTGTGTGCATTGCTGATTTAAGGTAAATTATCGCAATCACAAACACAAAAATTAGTTAGCAAATAAATTTAAAAAAAAATATTGTTTCTGTTACTTGTTCTTTCACCTACTTCAAGCTGTGGTAATTGTAATGCAGCAACATTTCATTGCGTCCTGTAAAATTAGAATCTGAATTATAGGAGCACCATGTAAATCATGCTGTGATCTTCAGTAGTAGCCTGTTCGCTAAGACTCGAGCTACAATCCACACAGCTAAAAAAAAAAAAAATTGCACGTGACAATGATGCAGCCTTCGATTTACGTATCGAAATCGCAGAATGAATTTGTAGAAACGTATTTCTTATTAGATAAAAACTACTAACGTAACAACTTATGTAGTTCAAAGCATTCTACGCCTCTTCACTATGCACAGGGAGGTGAGAAACTTTTTTTAAGAGGGCAAGTTTTGTACAAAATTAGGAAGGTGGTAATTATAATGTAACCGAAAAATGATACATTTTCAGCAACAAGTACTTTCCGTCTCTTCCATTCAATCTATTTTCGGTATACTATAAATGTGCACTGCTTATAGGTAAGCATTTTATTCCCTGTTCTTTTAGTTTCATGAGGTGCGAGAAGTTCCATGCTTCTTCACATCATGTATTTTCAATTAAACAAACAAGACGAAATACTTCTTTAAACACTGGTTTGATAACGCCTGCCTTGTTTCCACTCACGTTCTCACACACGTTACACAACACAGATTAAATATATAGCGTGCATAAGTATAACACAATTAAACACACTTTGGTATTAATAATATTCAACTTACCACTCAATAAACAACATTATTCTTCATAAGATGTGCACGACTCCCGGTCAGCATTGAACGTAAACCCAACATGGCCGCCTCAGAAAATTTCCCGGATGGCCGATGATGACTGAATCCAACGTTGCAATGTCTCCGAGACGTTCCAGAAACTAGACAATGAAACGATAACATTGCAATGTTTCAGAAACAAAACTGGGACTTCATGTGATGCTTTCTGTAACGTCAACGCGAAACCAGAATGTTAGAAACGTATATGAAAGATTGCAATATTTCTGAAATATGTCTGAAACTTGGTGTGCTGTATGGGCATGTCTGGTGAAATCTGAGCGACATGTCGTTGTATGCTAGCCTTCAGATCAGGCAGATACCGGACATGTCCCTGATAGACACGATCTTTTAAATATCCCCACAGCCAGAAGTCACATGGATTAAGGTCGGGGAATCTGGAAGGCCAATCATCTGGAAACTGCCTAGAGATGATGCGGTCATTAGTGAAGGTTTCTCGCAGCAAATCTTTCACGTGGTGAGCGACATGTGGTGTTGCCCCATCTTGCATGAAAATGGTGGTGTGTTCACAGTTCCGTTCTTGCAAAGCTGGAATCACGTGTTGCACAAGGAGGTCCCTATAACGTGCAGATGTCACTGTACACCTAACAGGCCCTCGAGGTGTCATCTCCTCAAAGAAAAACGGACCAAGAATGAAGGAGCTAGTGAACCCACACCATGCAGTCACGTAAACTGAGTGCAATGGTTGTTATTGCACAACATGTGGACGAGTGGAACCCCATATGCGACAGTTCTGAGTATTCACTGTACCGACTAGAGTAAAATGCGCCTCGTCAGTCCACAGAATATTCCCCGGCCACATGTCATCCACTTCCATGCGTGCCAAAAACCGATGGGCAAACTCACGGCGTTGTGGAATATCTTGGAGTTTCAATTGGTGCACAATTTGAATCTTGTAGGGATACCAGTGTAAAATGCACCGCAATACCTTGCGAACTGTTGACCAGGGGAGTGACAATTCACGTGCCACAGCTCTAGCACTGGTTGCAGAAGTTGAGGCATGTGCTGCACGGTCAGCTACAGCTACAGCAACTTCGTCCACAACTTCCACGGGGATGGGCCGCCTTCCTCTCCCTGGTGCAACACCCAATTCACCTGTTTCCTCGAATTTCTTCATCATCTTCTTCAGCCCATTAATTGACATGGGCCCTCTTCTCAGCCCTTTCTGTTGGCGATATTTCCGCAGTGCAGCGTTACTATTGCTCCCATTCTGGTAAAACAACTTCACTAGCAGTGCACGGTCTTTCTTCGCAATAGCCATTGCTTTTTACACGGGAAAAATCAAACTTTTAATGTTCGGCGAACATTCACATCACTAAAGGAAAAAAAAGCAACAAGCGTCACCAACAACAACCAGGGAGCTCACACAATGGTTAGGCAATGTCACCGACTTTGACGTCAGAGTTACGGAAAATTCCACGTTTTGACTGCTTACAGCGCTATTTTTTACCCTGGTGGCGAGAATTGGAACATTTTTTTTTTTTTGCATAATTCGCGAGCGCATTGCTTCATTATCATATCTACGAAGTTTCAGACTGCTACTCTCATTACAGCCCGTGCTGTACCACTCTGAACACCGTCACTTTAATTATAACCACCTGGTATTTGACGTGTTCCATTTATTCCGATGTTTGTGAGAATGTAATGTGTTTTTTTTCTGCAGTGTGTCGTTCAGTTGAGTTTGTTGGCTGCTGTCTTTGTTGTTTCGAAATGTATGCACAATATTCAACTAATACGATACGGTGAAATACGGTTCTATAGCAAGATCAGTTGCCAGGCCAGCACAAATCGGGCCACTTTGCCAAACATGTATCCATTGCAGATTTCTTTAGATGGTTGGTGATTGATTACACGATTGGTTTCAGCATGTTCTGTACATACAGACGTGTACTTAAAAAGGGGAGCATATCGGTAACACATCGCAGATGCAAACTCTACTTGCAAATACGCTTGGCTTTCGAAGAATATCGAGCACCCTAAAGTTTTGAAATCAAAGAGCAGCAGTATCCTGTTATTTCTTTCAGAGTTGAACAGTGGCGGCGCCAGGATTAATCACCTGGGGTGCTGAGGGGGTGTGGAATAAATTTTAGGGGGTGCGATGTTGAAAATAAAGAAAGCATGAAATATGCATGCACGTTTTAGAACAGGCGCAACCAAGAATATTTGTCTGGGGCGGACAAGTACCAGGATAAACGTGCCAATAATAATAATAATAATAATAATAATAATGGCATTATTATAATTATTAGTAGTGGTGGTAGCAGCAGCTCTTAAATCACGCAAAAATGGGAGAAGTCGGCGCTAAAGTATTTGTGTTGGACAAACTATTTGAAATATTTTTCAACATGTTCAATTTCACATTAGCTAATAATTGAAAACAAGCACACAAACTGTACTTTTGAAAGACAGAAAATGCATGACGAATATAATTCTTTTTGTACATATGACATGTATAACTTTCATGTACAACGTATGTTTACTCATATGTAAAATGGAGCGACATAAAAAATAAGAAAACACATATGCAACATGTTATCACTAAATTATGTACGTATTCAAAGTTTCTTTACATAATAATCAATTAATCCACCTCAGAACAAAGCAACAGCAAAAATGATATAAATATCTCAAATGTGCACGCTTTTTTTCATCCAAACAATTGTTCATGCATTTAAGACCAAACTGCTTAGCAGTAACAGTCTGAAGTACATAGTTGGTCTTACTTTTCTCTCTGGTAATTCGAATAACACCCATATAATATTGTATATTTTATTAGAACACAAAGATAATTCTCTCGATTCATGGCTATCAGAATCCTAGACAGGAAACAGACACTAGGAATCCAAGAATTGCTGACTAAAGAAGTTACATCAGTCTTGATGGGTCACTCGGCGTAATAAATAAATTCAAGGAAGTAAATAGCTACATCGACCCGGAATCCTTGGAGAATAAACAGTGTGGATTCTGATAGTGAGGGGAGAACGAAAGTCATTAGGGCAGAGGGACAGGGCCGTGTTTGTAACCTCTGTGAACGGTCACTCTTCACGTCGACACGTGGTTGGGAAAAGTCTATTCTACGAGCCTACGTTTACTGAGAACTCCAGCTCCTAGTTGAAACAGGTAATATTACAATCACCATGCTGAAACAATCTTAGGGAGACTAAAATCCAATTTGTGTGTATTATCTATTCATTTGCCACGCCATGCTATTCATTCACTGCCTCTCGCATGAGTTAAGACGCCAAGCGAGTATGAATGATGAAATGAGATATCGCCACCCAAGGGACATCTAAAGGTCCCAGGTTCGAATCCGTCGTTCCCATAGGAACGATACGAATTTACAATGCATTACAGAAAAGAATGATACTGCTCGCATCAGCAATTGCAATTGCAAGAACATTAGTTATAATGTACTTATTACAGCAGTTAAAGTCTTAGAAGCATGGGCAGAAGGGGGCCAGTAGAGGAACTTGCTCCCCTGAAATATCTGGGGCAATTTCATTTGATTCAAATAATGAAATTGCATAGTGATAACACAAACGAGGTGTGCCATGAAATACATCAGAGTAAGTGGTCTGTAATATGTGTATCGTGAGTAAGTACAAAAACACTAAGAACTGTTCATCAACAGATTGATAGATGTTTATGAAAAGGAAGCAAGTCCAATCCAGTCTCCATTTAACTGACGTTTGTCGATTATGTCGGAGTAACACCTATGGTTGGCATGTTAACGCGACGCCAACAACTCAATTTTTTAAAAAAAAATCATTGATGTTTTTTGGTTCACAACATCATTCTTATTTTGTTATGTGAACATTATGCATTGTTGTTTCACCACGTCCAGTGTACTGTGGCCCGTCAACATTTCTTTGAGTTTCGGTTTTCATTTTCGTTCACTGTTGCTGTCATGATGACTTATGTCAGCTGCTCCACATCACTTTCATCTGAATAAAGAATATCGCTCTGCTTCTCACGTATACTTTCATAGTACGTATCGTCCATTAACAATTGCAATATGTGAGTATTGTTTTTCATGAAAAAGTCACTTAAACACAAGACTATCAATAAAACTCACGGAAACAAAAAATAAACATTTAAAAAATATATATAGTTCCTCGCTTGGTCTCTCTAACATCTGACAATTTATTCACAGAATCACGGCACAGCTAGTAATAACGGAAGGGGATGATCTACCCTATTATATTTTCCCACTCGTAATAAAACAAGAGAGAGCTAGCTGACTGCGTCTCAGAGAGCTTTCGTATTTTACAACAGATATATAAGCAGATACGGTTAAATGTTAGCGAAGCATGTCGACCAACGGCGGGTTAAATAGTGAACTCAAGGCTGAACTTGACAGCAACGCCAAGGTGTTTTCAATTCTATTTAAAATTTTAGAATGTGTAAAACAAAACTAATAATAAATGGTATCAGTTTTTATGACCTGTGAGCAAGATGTGAAATATTACTCTGTCCCTTAATTCTCTGAGTAGAAATTTCAAGTTGGGGACGATACTTTATCAGTTTGGGGATCCTTGTAAGAAGTAATATGTAGAAAATGCAGTGAATGGAGGATGCATATGTAAATTTTCTTAGAGGGGCGGGTGCTTGACTAGAATTTCTTAACTGGGGATAACATCACTCCGCGTTTCCCTTACTTTCAACACTGCTCCTTCCCCCACCCCCCCACCCCTTTGAGAAAAAAATCTGCGGGCGGTCTTGCTTGGAACACTATTCCAGATGTGGCACATGCAAATTGAATTCCACGGACATCTTTCCCTGACACGCCTCATCCTAATAAGGACACTTTCCTTCCCGACATCCACCGAATGATGGAGTTCACGCTAAGTAGAAAAACCATACATATTGACTTATCTCCAAAGAAAGGAAAACACGTCATATACTTGCTCTTCCACTTTGCACACAAGGCCAAACGACTCATGCATTTCCCTTACGATGTTCAGAGAACGTAACTTAATTAAAAGTAACCACAGACTACTTGATGCATGAGAGAGAATGGGACGGCCTTTATTACAGCGTTACAAGCAACGACATGGAATTAGAAACGTTCTCATTTGTGGTCAAAGAAAAAGTAAACGGCTAGTATAGAATCTGTGCTAGCATAAGCATAAATTATAATTACCAATTTGTAGCTGTGACCAGCTTGACTGATCTAAGTTCAAAGGGAGATGTTATTCAAGAATCTAATAAAAAAGGAATACCTCTTCCAACTTCTTTATCCTGTTTAATATTGTCACCAGATGTAACAATTGTATTTATCATTTGTAGATTTTTTCATGATATTAATATAGACATATGAAAATTATAAATATTCAAAATGTGTAACTTGATATAGTCACCAGATATAACAATTGTATTTATTATCAATTTTAAATTTGTATGATAATGATGTAGATAAATTATGTATAAGAAAACTGTATATATTCAAAATTTGTAATTTGTGTAACAGTGTCATGCATGACATATTTGTAGGACACTTGGTGTAGAGCTGGTATAACAGCTAAAACCAATAAAGTATGAATGAATGAATGATCTAAGTTAATAATCATCGAGCTATATAGAACGCAAGTATTCATTTTTTTCTAATTGTACTCCACGCCTGTCGTTAATATTTTTCCATTCTGGACTTCATAGGTTTGGTATACACTCAATATTCTCAAATTAATAGTGAAAATGTTGTAGATAATTTCAGTTCTTATTTTTTACCTTATATACACTACAAACGCATAATTGCTATACAATGCAATTTTCATTTAATGTTCAACAATTGAATTATTATCAGTGGTTGATTTATTTGATACAGAACTGACACACATGTCACAGATTGTTCTGGTATTGCATTGAAGAAAATTTGGTTTTACTGTCAGGCCATTAATGTCTTTCAAATTTCCTTATTTCCAATGAGGATATAGCCAAATTTGCAATTTTATGGTAATAAAAGGTTTAATAGGGAATAGTTTAAATATTTTTGATTATACTGTAAATTTCTTTCAAGATTATTACCTCCGAAGTAATCTGAAGCCAAGCGCATACTGACTCATAATAATGACACTTCCCACAAGTGGTTCCTACACTATTTGATCTCGTCTCTCCCTACAGGGAATACAATACACTACGACAATGTACTCCAATGGCAGTGCACACCGGCATTCCCACAGTTGCATGTGTAGAGACAGTACACGAATTAACGGGAGGCATGCCAAAAGAAAATTATTTTTATCCCTGCCAAGGATGTTTATATCATCCTTAATTGATTGATTGATTGATTTGCTTTATTTTACTTCGCTTTTGTGCCACTTTTGTTCAATTTGCGAAGATGCAGATCAATAATGAAATGATGAAATTTATGAATGGACACTCACAAACATCCATGCTCAGGCCGGGATTCGAACCCCGGGCCCTGGCGTCGTAATGTTTGTCCCCCCAAAATAAAGTGGAATTCTAAGAATACCATTTGCTAACTATGTAACAAACTCAATTGGAAAATCATTGTTGGTTATTGTTGTTTTTGTTGTTGAGTTGGTGTTTTAAGTCCACTTTATGCACAGTAAGGCTAATCGGGACTGGACCTACAGCTTAAAGTGGGATCCGAACCACTTGTGCCTCCACCGGGTATCGAACCCGGGACCCCTTGATTGCAAGGCCATGACGCTACCACTGCGCCATGGGGTAGGCCCCATTGTTGGTTATTAATGGTCCAGTTATCAAAGAATGTCCTGTCCAATATTATGCAGCCTTGTGGATTAAAGAAGGGTGTCAAATTCTGCAACTGAGCAACTCGCCGAGCAGAGACAACAGCAGACTGTTTTCATATTTCCACTTACGTTTTCATGGCATAGTGTTGATATTTTATTGTATGAAAGTGTTCACAAGAAACTTGTAAGTAGGTTAGGTGGGCATTAAGTTTGAACTTGGCAAAAAACACATGGTCACATTTTCGGTAGCCCTTTGTCTATGAGTTTGATTTTTTTACAATATAGGGTAGGTTCCTATAAGAGTACGCACTTAGTGTTTAAAGTCATATTACGGGAACGTAAACAAACAGAAACACAAAACAACTGCACCTACTTCATAAGTAGTATCTTATCTTTGTATGGAAACAAAATATAAGATATACAATTATCTTTTTTAAATGAATGCAAAATAGTACTCTTAGGGGAGTGGTCCTTAAAGAGTACGCAACACGTCCTCTAAAACTGTGCACTTGAAAGTGTTTTGGAGGTGAAGGAAACACAACCTCTAGCACATGTCACACTGAAAGGCATCCTATCCTTCATATGAAGAGCAAGCAAGCTTCATGCCACCATTGCTCGCAACCTTCACATTGAATGCAGTCTTCTGTAAATGGTTTCCCGTAGATTTCATGGCATCCTTTGCAGTTGACAACTTCTTAAAGGTATGTAGATGCGGAAAGTACAGCAGCATCAAAATTCAAGCGCTTTTTCCCTTTGCAACGCTTGCCTCCTTTACTTGGCTCGTACTTTGGGATGATGCACACTCCAATATTGTTCGATATGGTGATGATGTCATTATGTCTCCATGATTGGAAAGGAATAGGCTAGTATTTTTTTAACATGCCAAAGATTTCTTTTTTAAAAATGAAATTTTTGTAGGAAAACGGACTTACAGCCTTCATTCTTTTCCGGAGTGTGCACTCATTTACTCCCAGCGATGCGGCAATTTTCCTATTTCTATCTCCCAGTTGTAATCGTTTGTAGCAGCCATTCAATACTTCCTCCGTGAACACCAATTTACGGCTTGTTTTCTTTTGTAGTCTGACATCTTTCCTGTAGATGCAATAATAACTATTGTCACAAGGTTTGTCTATCATGTATGAATTTATGCACATAATATACTGTACCTTCATTTTACTTGTCATTCAATCTATGTAAATTCTTCTAATTTTACAGAAAATTATTGAGAGATTGTGACCTCAGACATCTTTTACAAAATATCACAAATTCAAGGAATTTTACTACATACAGACTGCCCTGTCCCTGAAGAGTAAAGATGCGAACTCTTTGGGTTCTGTTCAATGCGTACTCTTTGAGGACAACACCACATTTAATGTTTGGTCACCAGACGGCAGAATCAATCAGACTAGACATGTAAAATCCACAGCTATGTATTCTTAAGACGTGCACATATATTTCTATACAGGACATTGTCTTCCCGTTTTAGCGTTATTGGGCAGACGTTATATTCTACAAGCGTAATATTACACTGTAATATCATTAAAGTTCTTACCTGGTAATTACTCAGTCCCTGCCAGTCGCTTGTTACTTCCTTCATGCTCATGTATGTCATTGTCATCCCTGAGGAAACTGTTTCTTTCAAATTTCCAAACATGTCATTGTTGTGCTAAATTCAAGCCAAAAATACAGCAAGCCGCTAGTATTCTTAAGTTATAGTGTCATGTTATCATAGATATCTATTGAAATTTGATTGGTGTTGAGTTAATGGATGAAAATACATGCATGTTTCTTGTTTTCTATATTTTCAACATCGCACCCCCTAAATTTCATTCGTCACCCCTCAACACCCTAGATGATTAATCCTGGCGCCGCCGCTGCACGTAATACACCCCCGGTAACTGCTTTTTACAGCCTCAGCTTTTAACCAAGGTAAGAATATTGTAGTACTTCTACAGGCGTTGGTTATATTTACGGTGTGTTCTTTGTTCGTGACCCTTTCTCACATAATCACTCATCCTCATCTTCCCGATTAGCCAAAAGTGTCACGACAGCGAAGTAAAATTACGAAATCAATCAAGACACACACCAGGATTTCAGTGACTGACATGATCATCGTCGTATTAACATAAAGATGCAAACGTTAAATGAACAACATATACATTTAGAATACAGATACTAGATCCGTATAATAGCTATTGGAAGTTTATTTGAATGAAGGTGCAAAGAGATCTCTCCTATCACAGAGAAAGTCGTTAATTGGCCATCGCCTCTCCCTGAGTCATCTCCCTCGCACGGATGCAGAGCCAGTGACCTCCCTGCCCGTGGCTGTAGCCTGCAACGCTGATTACCCAAACCGGCAGCAGTTAACCTTAGGAAACATTTTCCTGCAGAGCAGTCACGGAAGCTCGTCTCTAACGGTTCTTGCATCACTTGTCCTTTGTTTCAACGATTAGAGCTTTCCAGTTTACGTTTGTTCTAGGTGCTCTGAATGCCTGTGGAACGCATAACCAAAGGTGGTGGGAAAGCATTTTAAATTTACATTTGAATACTCTACTGCATTATAATGTTCTTAACGATTTTATTTCTAAATAGGCGCAGTGTAGAATGGGCGTTCTTTTTCTCTTAGGGCACTGAAGTGTCAACTTTCTTCCAAGGTTACATCTTGAAAAGTGTGGACTTGAAGTGTAACATGGCTCAGGTACCTTGGCCCACTCTTGGGATAATCCTGTTTGGTGACTGACTTAGTCCATATTTGTGCTCAATATGCCTGATGAGATTATAGTATTATAATTTGGTTTATGTTCTTGACAGGGAATTGATTTCTCTGTTTTTTATAAGCGAAGTCATTGATTTGGTTTGATTCATGTTTACTTCGCTCCTCTACCACTTTTTGGCTAATCGCCAAGATGAGAATGAGTTATGATGAAATTGATGAAGGACACTCACAAACAACGCCAATTACTATACCGGGATTCGAACCCGGTACCCAGCTATGCTAATGACTTCTACACGAAGGTCGGCAAGAATTCATTCATGCACGTATGAAATTCATGCTCCTATATTGCAAGAAAACTGCTTAACAAGCTGCTTTCGTTAAGCGTTAGTTCTTTATTAACCCTTGTTTACCCGTACGTACAATATTTTGTTACTGAGTCTCTGCTTCCTTTGTTGTTAATATAGATGCACTTATGTAATAATTAACAAAAATTATCATCATTAATGAAACAAATGGAAAAATTATTGAATATTGTATCATTCACTAAACGTCAATTTGATACCCGGTGGAGGCACATTTTAGAGTTGATCGGATCCCACTTTAAACTTAGTCCCGATTATCCTCTCTGTGCATGAAGCACACTAGAAATATCAATTCAAACAAACAAACTAAACAACAAAGAGACATTTTAATGTCGTGTCAATAATATAATATAATAACCCGTGGCTCTACAGCCCGTAAGGACCTTGGCGTTTCTCCTGACTGCCAGTATCCCTCCCACAATCCTGCCTAGAGTTGTGGAGATCTTCAACCGGTAATGGACTGACGTGGGGTCAGCACGTTGATCCCTCGGTCGTTATAGGAGATATCCGAGCCCGGGTTACGCTACTCACTCGTAGCTCCCCAATTTCCTGACGATGGTGGATTGCCACCGGTCCCATACACAGGCCGAGAACCCAGAGGCTGAACCCAGACGGGCTCGAACCCATGCCGTAATCGGAGCCCAAAGCACAGCGCCTTAGACCGCATGGTCACGGAGGAGGATGCTCTTGTTTATATACGTGCAGTTATATAGTAATTAATAAAATTAAAAAAAGCTTATATTATTTTCAAAATAATTGTACGGTGTTATCCCCTTAGGGTAAGTTAGAGTTAAGTGATGGCCACAAATAGACAAATCAGTACCAGAAATATATACGTGTCAAATAACTTACACAATATATGTAGTAAGGAATTAGGGTACTAGTGAAAGATCCTCAAAGCACGACACGTGAAATCCTAAACCCAAAACTTTGTTTGAAGAATTCTAATATTCAATCACTTTTTATTTTAGTATGGGCTTCAACTCGTATCTACGCAGGTAATTCGAGATATTCAGAGAGTTTTCGTTCGGATTTGAGTTGGAAACCGACACAAGTTATCAGGAAACATAGGAGATACATTCACTACTTAACAGCTATTTATGTTGCATGGGTGCTGCAATTTCATACATTGCAATATCCTCACATGTGAACTTTTCTGTTCTACTTCCGTTTCGCCAAATCCATTTTCGCCGAACGCCCCAGAAACAAATATCTCACTTACAAACTTTCTTGGCAAAACTATTGATTTGATTCATTTTACTTCGCTTTTTGTGCCATTTTTGGCTAATTTGCGAAGAGGGGGGTGATGAAATTGATGAATGGATACTCACAAACACACATGCCCAGCCCTGGATTATAACCCGGAACCTATGGCGTCGTAGCGCGATGTGCTAACCACTCCGCCACGCGGGTCGACTTTGTTTTTTTTTTTGGCAAGAATAGAATTCCAGTTTAGCCAAATATTACCTATGCTGGGTAATTTTATGGACTGAAGTGAAATATAATTTCTTCACCTCTTCGTATTCCAGGTTTCTGAAAAGAAAATCTGCACCATACAACGCTATACTCCACACAAAACACTTCATAATTATATTTCTTAGTTGTGGTGTAAGTGGTAAAGTAGCTTCCAAGGTAAACCCCGGTAACTGCAAAGTTACAGGCCAAAGAGAATCTGGTGCTTGAACCTGTAGCCAGTACAATCTTCTGAAGTGCTTGTGTTGTGTTGCCAACATAAGTGTGTGATTGAAGAACATATTCCAACAACATATAATACAATACTTCAATAACGACCCCCCTGGTTTTATGGTTTTCTAGTCAACTAAATTTTGTTACGAAATTTAGCACAAATGAGCAAAACAAAACTAGATTTACTGAACAATGGACTATAAATCTACTATAGATCAAAATTTTCACATCAGATAGATGCTTGAGAAAAAGTGAAAATATAATCAAAATGTCCATCAGGTATTCATTGACTTTAATAAGACATATGATTCGATTCAAAGGGATAAATTCCATAATATAAAAGTCGAGTTTGGAATACCTAAGAAGTTTGTTAATATGATAAAAGTATGCAATAATGAAACAGATTGTAAAATACTTGTGAATATTAATATGTCTGAAAAATTTACAATTCATGATGGGTTAAGACAGGGAGATGCATTATCTCCATTGCTCATTAATTTTTCCTTAGAATATGCTGTTAGGAAGGTAACATAAACTAATTAAGGATACAATTATACGGTGTGACTTAGTTGTTACCATACGTATGCAGATGATGTAGACTTACTAGGGCATTATATATATATATAAATATAATTAAGAATAATGCTAAAATATTTATCAAAGCAGCTAAGACATAGGTTTGGAAGTTAGCAAAGAGAAAACTAAATATATGCTTACAGGGCGAAACCAAGTGTTAGCTAATAATCAAAATTTATTTATTGATAACAACGCATTTGAATGAGTTTCCAAATTCAAGTATTTTGGAGTTATATGAAGAAATGAAAATGATATTAAGGAGGAAATAAGAAACAATTTTAATTCAGGAAATACATGTTACGTTTCTCTACATACGATTTTTTCTTCTCGTTTGATATCTGAGAAACTAAAAGTTAAAATATACAAAACAATATTTTTTCCTGTGATATGATATGGATGTGAAACTTGGCCCCTTATATTTAAAGAGGAACAAAAATTAAGAGTATTTGAAAATAGAATCTTAGAAATACTATATTATGACCTAGAAGGGATGAAGAGACCGGTGAGTGGAGAAGGTTACATACTTGGAACTGTATAATACAGAGTGTTTCAATACGATTTGAAGGATAAGAACAGGTTCCATGAGCAATACAACATGATCACCGTTCAAATATACCGTGAAATACATTTCAACTGAACACATCGTTAAGTTTGTTTAGGAAAGGTCCCAGTAGTTTTGATTTCTGCTGGCAGGTGTCAGGGTGACCAGTTGTAAAATGGCTGCCGTAACTGGCTAAACATTCTTGAACATGCTGACTATGTTGCTTGTCAGAGCTGACACATGACAGTGCAGACTTATGTACCAGCTCGATGGAGACCAATGCCACTTCGTGATTTCCCATTTCGCCGAATGGCCCAGAGGCGCTCTATATCAGATTTCAAACCTAAGTAAAATTTTCGGCGAAAGGGGAATTCCACTTTTGCCGAATCCCTTTCCGCCGAATATTTTGAATGAAGGAAATTTTCCCTCCACAGGGAAATTTCAGTTCCATTATACGATAAGTTCTAAACGTAGCGGTAAACTTGTGGTATACGAAGGTTTCGTGTATCGCATTTGTAAACGAGTGGAGGTCAGGTCTCATTGGAAGTATAAGAGTGGTTGTAAGGAATCAGCTGTTCTTCATAATGAAGAATTTGTGTCTAAAGCTGGAACACATACACACGAACCGGACAAAACGAGAATTGCAGCTCGACAAGTCGTCAACAGAATGAAGAAGAGAGTGCATGAACAATGAAATGAAACCCGTTACTAAGATTTACAGGTAACTTTGTATTATTCATATTGCCGAATTATTATTTGTTAGTTATTCGTTCTCTCTCTCCGTACGTGTTATCCTGTTTATGGGTGTCACGTGTGCTCTGAATGGGAGAAACCATCATTATATGTACTTTGAAATTAAGATATTAATATTGTTCCTCTTCGTTTTCAATAATGATGAGGAGAGAACAACGAATTATGTGGAGGGATGGTATGCAGGGCTGAACAGGAGGCTACAGAGATAAGACACGATCTGAATGTTTACGAATTCATCATTCTTTTGAAAGAGCTGCAAAGCGAGAATGAAGGGTTAATTACCATGTTAGAAGCTGGTAACGGACCCAATCGACGGAGGTTATTTTCTTCACTTTAGTACCTGAAATTCCCCGGCCGAAGGAAAATCCCCTCGTCTCAGAATATTCGGCGTAAGAGGATTCGGCAAAATGGGAATTTTCATTTCGCCGAAAATTTTGCTTAGTTGTGATATTTGCCTCTGGGGCATTCGGCGAAAGGGGATTCTGCGAAACGAGAGGTAACCTGTCACTTCCACCCTAATGTAAAGGAGTTCCTTAACAAGAGATTATCACACCACATCGATGGATTGGGCCTGCATATAACAATTACCGTATTGACGTATGCAGAGTAACGAAGGGTGCTCACCAGTAGCGAAACGTAGTCTTACGAAGGACGCAAGCGATGTTTCAGTGCAAGAAAACAAGTAGTACAATGGCATGTCGAAAGGGGGGTTCGAGGTTTATAACCTCATTGGCCCGTTCACTGCATTTGACAAAATATCATAA
The DNA here is from genome assembly GCF_977018435.1 of Lepisma saccharinum. Taxonomy (NCBI): domain Eukaryota; kingdom Metazoa; phylum Arthropoda; class Insecta; order Zygentoma; family Lepismatidae; genus Lepisma; species Lepisma saccharinum. The sequence continues at coordinate 9,424,003 of NC_139247.1, read as the reverse complement.
TAATGTGATGCTACTAAAAATAAGCCATATGATCCGCAAACGTCACATTCACTTTCAAAATTCCAGGTAACGTTATTCATACGGTAGTAAACGTCTTACATATGCGAACTTTCCGCATACGACTAAATGTGTACGTAATTTCTTATTTATTTATTAGTACCCATTTTAAACTATAGGTTCAGTCCCAATTAGCCTTATTGTGCATAAAGTGGACTTAAAACACGAACCCAACAACAACAAAAAAACTTAAAACATATTCTTCTGTTCACAATGTGCACAATGTATATGATTTAGTTCTGTGCCGTGTACAAATATCAGTAGATAGTTTTTTTTTTTTTTTCAGATGGTTTTATATTCACCCCAAGTTCAATTCAAAAGCTGTCAATTTTTTGAATGTAGTTGTAAAATTTGAGAAACAGCTCACTTGAATTACTGTGCAAATAATTTGGCAGTTGCAAACACTGGTAGTGGTCAACACTTCTGAAGTAATTTGAGCTTGGCCGAGCTGGACGCAGGGTGTAGACCAAGGTCCGTCGAATCTTCCCCCTTTCTGCAAAAACTCTTCACGGGGGTGCACATTCCGCTTCCTGGAAACAAACACTCGCCCTTTGCCATCTCGCTCCAACTCCCAATGTCAATTTTTTACGCGTTTACATTTCGCGAAATCTAAAATAATTTGTAATACAGTATAATATAATATAACATAATATAATATAATATAATATAATATAATATAATATAATATAATATAATATAATATAATATAATATAATATAATATAATATAATATAATATAATATAATATAATATGGAATTTAGAACAGTGATAATAACTTGTATAGTTATTCTATAGCTAATAATTATTATTATTATATTTGCGATCTTGTTTACGTGTTCATGAAGACAAATATTCGTTACTAGTTTTTGCTGGCAATGTATCCACAGATGTATCCTTCTGCTTTCGGTTTAGCTCGGCTATTTTCGGGAATCACGCAAGCTCAGGAAGCAGAGCTTCTTGTAGAAGCATTGTGGACGGTTTCCACCCAAATTTCACGCTTCGCCATGTGACACCTTCGGGTGCGTTATTCTTCCGAAGAGCGGCAGCAAGCATTGAGCCTGGTGCTTGCTACAGCGCTGCTGAGGGAGTTTGCGGCCGTAATTTTTCGCGAAATCGAGTGCGATGGAAATTAATAAGTCTAAAACATTAAGTGCATTAAATTATATTCGAATAACGCAAACAGTGCTTGCATTGCTTGTACTATATCTTTGCCTCTGGAGCTCACATTGAGTATCTGAGAGTTAACTTCGCGATAACCATTGGCAGTTAAACTTGGACAGTTACATTACATATGTGTGAAATTGCATTTCATGTAGACCATTCATAAATAAGATATAACAAGTTCAAATCGTTCAAGTCATTTTAAAACACGGAATTAAGTCAAAATATCTTTGATCGGCAGGCCATGCGGCACGAATTGGAGAGGAATGTATAGTTTACAGAATTCTTGTTGGGAAACTTGATGGTAAGAGACCCGCAGGAAGGCAAAGACGAAGAAGGAGGAATAGCGTTGAGATGGATCTAAATGAAATCTGTGAGGATGAATAACATTCGATTGACTTTGCCCAGGATAGAGACAGATGGAAGAAGACTTGTGTTGCTGCAGCCATAAACATTCGGGTTTAAGAGGGCTAGAGAGTTAGTTAGTTTGTGAAGCTCTGCTGTCTGGACTCAGGGCCTCCCCATGGCGCAGTGGTAGCGTCATTGCCTTGTAATCAAGGGGTCCCGGGTTCGATACCCGGTGGAGGCACAAGTGGTTCGGATCCCACTTTAAACTGTAGGTCCAGTCCCGATTAGCCTTACTGTGCATAAAGTGGACTTAAAACAGCAAACCAAAATAAAACCAAACTATTGGTGTCTGGACTCACAGCAAGTATATATAATCCCCTGTTTGGCTTATGTAGTGTCGTCCACACATGTTTGTGATTGTCGCTTCATTCATTTAATCGTGTCACCATTTATCTTAGCGATTATCAAGAAGTGGCAGTATGCGAAATAAAATAAAAAAATCAAACGATTAATCAGCATAGAATTCCACCATTCCAATTATTTTATCTTATCTTTAATCCCTGATTTAAATCACTTTAAATGAATAATTTATAGAATGATTTTGTAGAATCACTTTTGGTGAAAGTACGTTAATCTTGTAACAAATATGTACTGATCTTGCGAAGCTCATATGAAAAGAAATGTAAGCACACTTACATTTCTCTTGATTTATAGTTCGGTAATTTTTATGGACAAAAATAGCAAACATTTTGATCTATAGTAGATTTCTAGTCCATTGTCTAGCAAATCTAGTTTCGTTTTGATCATTTGTGCTAAATTTCGTAACAAAATATAGTTGACTAAAAAACCATAAAACCGGGGTTGGAGGGGGGTTGGGGTCGTTATTGAAGTATTGTATTATATGATGGCCAAAATTAGCAGACTATAAAAAATGTTTAAGTTAATATTTTAAGTTAAAATTATAGAGTACATCCAGAATGTTTTATTTCACTGGAAAGAAAGTTTCTGAAAATATTATAGTTTCATTAACACGCTTAAGAAATATTTACATAGTAGATTCGTACATACAGTATCAGAAACAGAAAAATGTATAGGCCTATTTACATATAATTTCTTATTTGCTTTAATCAAACTGTTTGAATATTTTACAGGACCGTTTATTAGAAAAATACTTTCTATAAAAACACATATGAGGCATTCTTTGAGAAAATACTCCTGAATCTTAATTTGTAAGTGCAGTGCTGTTACTTTGTCCTTTCTTGTGAGTGCACAATATAAATTTGTCTTTTGTATAAAAATTCAAGTATTATACATAATTAAGTTAGAAAGTAGAAGATTTTTTATCATATGATTCGTTTATTTCAACTTTTTGATTTAGTTGAGTTTTCTATTGCGTCTCACCCGCGACACCAAAAAACAATCTACTAGAATATTAAATGGTATTACTTCCTCTCTTTGTCTTATATAATTTATTCTTCATCATTTGACAATTCACACAATTCTTATTATGAGGCAGTGTTTCGTCTGTCCCACCCGTGACACAAAATTGTTCACTTGTAGCTACAAATCTGGGAAAGTGTTTTAAGGATAAATAATGTTTAATGAACAGTTACGTGTCATATTTCATTGCACAGAAACTGTAAAGAAATTGTGCCTTAACTATCAATAGAAAATTTACTTTAATATAAAAAATGTAATGTCCCACCTGTGACGATGGAATGTCCCATATCTATACGTATGTATGGTGGCAGAAAACAGAAGCAATTTTATACTTTTTTTTTGTTAAAAAAAAAAGATTAAATAAAAATAAATCATGAAAATTATTTTTTAAATAACAATCATGATTCCTATACACCCTGATAATTAACTAAGTAACTCTCTAGCCTTCTTAAACCCGAAGGTTCATGGCTGCAGCAACACAGGCCTTCCATCTGTCTCTATCCTGAGCAAGATCTATATACTCTTTTCCAACCCTACCGATTTCTCTCCATCTTCGTCTTGGCCTTCCTACAGGTCTCTTACCATCAGGTTTCCCAACAAGAATCCTGTAAACTCTTCTTTCCTCTCCCATTCGTGCCACATGACCTGCCCACCTAAGTCTTCTTGTTAATCAATCTTATAATATCTGGACATGAATACAACTTATGTACTTCAAAATTATGTAACCTTCTCCACTCACCTGTCTCCTCATCCCTTTTAGGTCCAAATATTTGCCTAAGGATCTTATTTTCAAATACTCTCCCTTCCTCCTCGAATGTAAGGGACCAAGTTTCGCATCCATACAATAATACAGGCAAAATTACTATCTTGTATATTTTAACTTTTAGTTTCTTAGATATTAAACCAGAAGACAAACGTTTATGAAGAGAGAAGTAACATGCATTTCCTGAATTAAGCCTGCTTTTTATTTTCTCTTTAATATCATTTTCATTTGTTAGTATTACTCCTAAGTACTTGAATTTGGGAACTGGTTCAAACGTGTTGTTATCAATAATTAGATTTTGATTATTACCTAACAATTGATTTCAGCCTGTAAGCATATATTTAGTTTTCTCTTTGCTAACTTCCAAACCCATTTCTTTAGCTGCTTTGAAAAATATTTTAGCATTATTCTTAATTTTATTTATATCATCCCCTAATAAGTCTACATCATCTGCATATGCTAACACCTGAGTCTCACCGTTTAATTTTAGTCCTTCGTTAGTTTCGTTTACCTTCCTAACAGCATATTCTAAGGCAAAATTAAAGAGCAATGGAGATAATGCATATCCTTGTTTTAACCCATCATGAATTGTAAATTTGTCAGACACATTAATACCCACACAAATTTTGCTTTCTGTTTCGCTAGTGCATATTTTTATCATACTAACAAGCTTCCTAGGTATTCCAAACTCTACTAATATATTATATAATTTATCTCTTTTGACTGTATCATATACTTTTTTGAAATCAATGAATACCTGATCGATACTTTAATTATATTCCCACTTTTTCTCAAGTGTCTGTCTGATGAGAAAAAATTGATATGTAGTTGATCTGTTACGTTTAAATCCACATTGACAATCACCTATAATTTCATTAGCATATGGAGTTAGTCTTGTTAAAAGAATGTTAGATAATATTTTATATGTTGTCGAGAGTAGAGAAATTCCACTGTAATTATTGCAGTTCATTTTTATCACCTTTTTTAAACACACAATTATGGATTCTTTCCACTGTTGAGGGATTTGTTCTTTATTCCATATTAAACAAATTAATTTATGAATTTGACATATTAACGAATTTCCATCATATTTAATTAACTCGGCTGGTATTAAATCAATGCCAGGTGTTTTGTTATTTTTTTAACCTTTTTATAGCATTTTTAACTTCAGTCAAGTTAGGTTCTGGAACTAAAGGTTCTGCTGTGTGTTCATTTACTTATGATCTATCTCCTAAATGAACATTTAAGAGTTCATTAAAGTTGTTCTTCCATCTATTTAAAATATCGCTGGATCTGCAAAAAAAAATCACCGTTTTTATCATTTATCAAGTTTACTTTAGGTTGTACTAATTATACAATTATACAATATACCCTGCGGGTAAAGTAATATTGAGTATAATTTAAAGTGTATATACACACTTATGGGTGATAATAGGTTTGTAAATAACTCGAGAAAGAAGAATAAACGAGAGGTATTGATATAATCATTTTAGTACAATACTGAACTCCTACAACAAGCACTGAATACGAAAATCAGAGCGGAGATGATGAGATCTCGATCACGATTGATATGCAAATCACGATTTGTATGGCCTTTATGATATACCATTATGGTGATATAGCTTAAACACGGTACTTTTTTCTTTTCAAAATCGCCTATTTTGATCTTCCTATAATATCAAGTTTTCCAAAAGGAACCCTCCCGATAGCGTGGAGGTAACTCGGTTGCCTTGTAATCAAGGGGTCTCGAGATCGATACATGGTTGAGCCACATGGTGTTTCGGATAACATTTTAAAATGTCGTACCAGTCTCGATTAGCCTATCTGTGCATAGAGTGGACTTAAAACAAAAGAGAAGAATCCATCAAGCTCTTCTTTGGTCTTGCATTCGTGGCACATTGCCTGTCCTATGAAGTTATTGATTCTCGACCCAATAAAACTCGAAGTTGTTAATTTGTAATAAGTAATATAAAATGTGTTTTCATTACATTGAAGTTAAGAACTCTGTCATAAGAAAATGACACATGCTACTATGTTTAGAATTGATTTTGATTCGCGTTTCTTAGTTTGATTTCAATGATTTTATTTAATTTCATTCGATATTCTGAAGGTTTTGACTAACTGCGAAGATGATGATGATGAATGGTGATAAGATGAAATTAATGAATGGACAGTCACAAACATATAGGGACGACACAACATGTGACCCACAGAAGATTATACTGGCTGTGGATCCAGACGCCAGAGCCTCGCGAGTCTGCAAAATGCAGTCCAGGCTACGTTGAAGGAGGATTGACATTTGTGTGTCTTCGTGACGGCCACCCCTTACACTCCATTTATGTTTTTGATTAGTACAGTTTATTCCTTTATATTTTCAAGCACAAAGCCAGTGGAATAAGACACGGACAACTTTATTTTCAGGTCAAGAAAGACGTGATGCAGTATTCTGTGTCAAGACACGCACTCACTTACGTAGAATCCTCAACACAAATCGGCAACATTCCATGGATTCCACCGACACATTCTCTTTACAAGAACCCGCCGGTTGTGGGTTTATAAGAACAAGAACCTGTTTGCTTCTTTGTTTCGGCTGGTTCACTTTCGTTTTCCGCACTTGAATAAACGGTAACACTTCGCTTCCTGCAACATCTCCGAGAAAAGGCGGGACCAAGAGGTTTAACCTCCTTTTGCATGTACGAATCCCTCCCCTCCATAAAAGGCTCATCTTCTGCGAGTTCCCGCTCATTAGCCTCCGATCTCCTCTCGAGGCCACCGACGGGCTCTCGGTTTTGTTTGTGTTCGACGTCATCATGAGGTGCTTGTGGTTCTTTGGTACCGCGTTGGTGCTGTGTGGACTTGCGGGTGCGTTGCCCATAGAGGATGCCACCGTGATGCCGGACGAAGAACCAGAAATGACTACATTGCCGGACGAAGATGATGCTGTCGACGAAACCACGAATGCGAGCGAAGAAGACGAGAAGGAAAGGGATGAAGCGGCAGAAAAGAAGAATGACGAAGAGGAAGCAAAGGTAGAAGAGAGGGAACAATCCAAGTTTCAAGACCCCTTGGAAAGAATTTACGAAGAATGTGACTCAGTGAACAGTTTCGAGTGTTCCCAAGTGAAACTCATCTCCCTGCTCGACAAGTGGGCGATGAAGAAGTCCGTCCCCATCCTCAACGTCTTCAGCATCCAGAAGACAAGCTCCCTTCCGGAGGAGGTGATCCCCCCGGCGTCCTCCAAGGGGGAGAGCGACTTGAACGAGGCCCTGGCAGAGAGGATTGAAAAGTATCTCAAAACGCATTCCATAAGATTTAAGATTCCAGGGGAGGATTTTGTCTCGAGCCTAATAGGAAAAGTCATAGGCGAAAAGACTGTAGACATCGGATTAGATTTTCTAGCTGACGGTGAAGGACAAGGTAAGTTACTTAATGTTTTGTTTTAGAGTTAAATGCTTTCATTTCTTTACTTATTATATTAATTAATATCTCGTACTTATACATAAAGTCCTCCTCTGCGGTCTAGGGTGTTGTGCTTTGGACTCCGACTGCGGGACGTCATGGGGTCATGGGTTTGAGTCCGCCAGGTTTCAGTCTTTGTGTTCTCGGCCTGTGTATAGCCCGACCCTGTGGCCGAGTGGTTAGCACATCGCGCTGCGACGCCAAGGGTCCCGGGTTCGAATCCCGGTCGGGCTTGGTTGTTTGTGAATGTCCATTCATCAATTTCATCATTTCATCACTCATCCCCATCTTCGCAAATTAGTCAAGAGGCACAAAACGCGAAGTAAAATAAACTAAATCAAATCAAAAATCAAAATCGGCCTGTGTATAGGGCCGGTGGTAACCCACCATCGTGAGGAAATATGGGAGCTACGAATGAGTAGCGTAGCCCGGTCTCGGAAATCTGCTACAACGGCTGGGGATACGACGTGCTAACCCCACGTCACCCCATTACCGGTTGAAGAACTCCACACCTCTAGGTAGGATTGTGGGAGGGAGATAGGCCCAGACCCTTTCAAGAGCTGTCGAGCCATAGGTTATTATTATTATTTATACATAAAATATGATAATCCCTTATGAAATCATGCTGGTGATTTTCCGGATCCCGAAAGGTAAGCATGCAAGGATATGTCGACGGTACTGCCTGCAAGAGGAGCCAGGATATGAAAATTACACAGTTTACATAATATAATTTTATTTTATATTTTAATTTGAATGAGAATACAGTGCTTCACAGAAAACATAATTGCAAACAAAACTGCATCATGTTAGGCAGAGGAAGAGCAGAGTTTCAAATTTGAGGAAATTATTGGTGGGAGTGCTAATATTTTTTAAAAAGAAATAGATGTATTTGATTCGAGTTTTTTTACTTAGCGTCGGTTTTCTACCACTATTGGCTAATCGCAACGATGGGGATGGGTGATGATTTGATGAAACTAATGAAGGGACACTCACAAAGAACACCCATGCAGAGGTCGGAATCCTTGGCGTCATAGCTCGCTTCGATGAAAGAATGTATTCTTTGACGCTGCCAGGAATCCTGCTAAACACATATGTTTCGAATCCTTCTGTGCAGAAAGTTTTGAGATAAGCAGTTTCATCTGAGTTTGAAACAATTTATTTATGATTTTCAAAAAACGTATGCATTCGTGTACTCTCTCTCTCTCCCTCTCTCTCTCTCTCTCTTTCAAACTTACGTACTCGTCTCATTAAAGACAGCAGTAATCAGTAATGCATAACAATTGCACAAAAATGTATTAACCAGTATTTTTGAACTTTTATTGGAAGTGTACAGTCTTTGGAATGAAGCATCAGGAAACAGATCCACCCACGCACAAATTATGAAAGTAAATTCAAATTGCCGGCAAGTGTCTTGTAATATATATAATAATAACCGGTGGCTCGACAGGCCTGGAAGGGGCTTGGCCTATCTCCCGACTGCCAGTCGCCCTTCAACAATCCTACCTAGATGTGTGGAGATCTTCAACCGGTAATCGGGTGACGTGGGGTCAGCACGTCGAATCCCCAACCTTTATAGACCGGGTTACACTACTCACTCGTAGCTCCCCAAGAACTAAGAGATTAAACCCAGGCGGAGTCCAAAGCACAGTACCTTAGACCGCACGGCAACGGACAAGGACTCCTGTAATATATATACACACTGCATATATATTTTTACTATGTATGTAGTCAATCATTATAATTCTGATAGGCCATTTTTATATTTAACAGCAACTGTTTGCCATGGTTTTTGCGAAGGGAAAGATCGACCCCATTTAAATTATCATCGTTCGGTTAAAATTGCAAGAATGCTTAAAAATTTTAAAGTCGATAACGGAATTATGCCAGAACTACATATTTTCATTATTTACCTATTAATCCAAAGAATTAAAGGTCCCATGAGCTTGAAAATTTCCAAACCACAGATATTTTTGTAAGATATCCCAGACAATGTAATTTCCAACTAAAATGTCCGCTCAACTTTCAAAGATTTTTCTTGAACAACGTGGGCTAAAGTTGATAACAAATATTAGAACTATTCATTTAATATAAAAACACTAGTACTGGATATTCATTCATTTGGGTTCAGTCTCTAGGTTCTCGGCCTGTGTATAGGACTGGTGGCAACCCACCATCGTGAGGAAATTTGAGAGCTACTAGTAAGTAGCGCAACCCGGCCTGGGAGATCTCCTTCAACGGCTGAGGGTTCGACGTGCTGACCCCACGTCACCTAATTACCTGCTGAAGATCTCCACACCTGTAGGTAGGATTGTGGGAGAGAGACTCGCAGTCGGGAGATCGGCCTAGGCCTATCCAGAGCTGTCGAGCCACGGATTATTATAATTATTATTAATTCATAATAATATTTGTAATTCTAGTATTGCTATTATTTTACTGTGTAACTCTATGTCAGCAGCATTGCCTCCACATCAAAAAATTATGGCGATGCCCATTTCAGTGAAAGGAACGCCATTTGCAACTATCTTTGCAAACTTCCTTAAGTAACGATATTTAAAGTATAACGTAGTGTATAGCTAGAATACATAATTGTTCCGATTGTTAATATATGTTGCATTCATTATAATGCGATGATTATTGAGTTTTTAAAATATAAAGCGACATGTAAGAGCTCGCCATACGGGGTCATTGAAGTGGAGCATTTGTGAGTTGCTTTAGGATTGCCTATGACAAGGCGGCCCAAGATAATTTTTTTTTTTTTACCGGGGCGAGGTTATTTTCGACTCTACTCCCCAACATTGAATCCTTGTCCTGCATATTCCTCCAATAAAAAAAAATGATCATGTTATATACAGCGTGTCCCGCTTATACGTTTAATAAAAGAAAAAATCACAACTTATTTATTTACCAATATTTTTTGTCCAAACTTTGTACAAACATGGAACAACTCAGAATTTTTTTTTTCACAAATCAAGATAACTAGCGCACTTCCACATGTGAACCTTTAGTGGCACGGCAAATGTCAAATCGGTTGTCAGCCTCAAGCCACACGTTTTGAAGCATGTGCGGGGTAATGTTGCTTACTGCCACCACAATTCTTTCACGCAAGTCTGGCAAATCTCTAACCGGTGTGCAGTAAACTTTGTCCTTAACACACCCCCACAACAAAAAATCACACACAGTGAGGTCTGGTGACCGTGGGGGCCATTCAATAAAATTCGAACCTCTTCCTATCCATTTTCCATTGAAATGCTCGTCCAGGAAGTCTCTAACGAGATTTGAGAAATGAACCGGTTTCGCGTAACTGTTTTTCCCATTTCTATATTGAAATGTACGATGGAACTACTTCTTTAGCACCCAAACCATAACGTGCACGAAATCGTCTGCACAAGTGTCACAGACTTCACTTCAGACAACGTTAAAACACAATACACCTTTTCTTGTGGCGACCAAATGACGAATGGCTACTGAAAAACTGATAATATCAGTTTTCAAGACATTCTGGCTACTGCGCATGCGCAACTACCACTGAATGTGTTGCGGAAAAAAAATTCTGAGTCATTCTTTAAAATGAAACAACAATCACATCATTCTGACAGTTTGTTTAGAAGTTATGAATTTTTCTATTATTATACGTATAAGCGGGACACGCTGTATTTATGATTGTAATGATAAAAATAATAGCCTTTTTAAAAAAAGAAATATTTAAATGTTACTGTTAAAGAACATGTTTATTGTACTTATGTGTTTACTTAATACCTACATAATGACATCAAAGCAACAGCAATATCTGACCTTAAATTGCAACATCCTTATCATGTTATGCAGCATTAACTTAAATTTATTTTTGTCTACACAAATCCAACTCTTTTTAATGCAAATAGCCACGTTTACGTAATCAGAGATAAGGTTTAGGGTTACTCGAGGAGGAAGCTATTGTTTGGCGCCCCCGAGGTCAGCGTCGCCCGGTCCTCAGCCGCCCCTGGTCTTTGGGACATTTCTTGGTCATACGCTACATTCTGTATCATAATATGCCACTTCAGGCCCAACAGTGGTTAAACCGAATAACACGCTTGTTGACCTATCGTTGAGTCACTAACAAGCCACACACAATCTCTAAATGTGGTGCTAGGTGTAAACATTTACATAGAAACTCTATGTAACGGCATGTATACAATACAAGTGCTCGGTCGAGTCAAAAAACGATTGACTGCTTGGTTCACTTTATCTACAGAGGATCAGTGGAGAAACTAGTAACTTGAAAATTTTTGCGTGGTGGAAAATTTGATTGACTGAATTCGTTTATTTTGCATTCCCTTTCTGCCCCTTTTGGCTAATCAAAGTGACGAGGATGAGTGATGATATGATGAAATTGATGAAGGGACAATCACAAAGACACCCATGCCTAGGCAGGGTATCGAACCCTGGACCTCATAACGAAAAGGCTACAGCCGGTGGTGGGCTATGTGAAGATGAACATTTCTATCTCCGAGTCTACATTTTATGTATAATTTATATTCCTCTTATTGTCTTAAGGCGATCTAAGTCGCATACCGTGATTAGCACACCGCGCTACGACACCTAGAGTGCCGAGTTCGAAGGTGTCAAATCTTGAAGGTCAAGGAGTGCTTTTCTTTCCCTTTGTAGATAGCATAGTTGGCATGAACGGAACATATTTTCTCACACAATTTAATTTCGATCCAAGTTGCCTATTGTTTCATTTCATTCGTCGTCGCCTTGTAATCAAGGACTCCCGGGTTCGATACCCGGTAGAGGCACAAGTGGTTCGGATCCCACTTTAAACTGTAGGTCCAGTCCCGATTAGCCTTGCTGTGCATAAAGTGGACTTAAAACACCAAATCAATCAATCAAATCACATTTCATTTCATCACTTGGACTGGATTTAAATTGATCTGGATGAAAAGGTTCCTGGACCATATTAAATTTCATTTGGAAAATAGGTTCCTAGACTCTACTTTAATTGATCCGGAAAAAATGCTTCCTGGACCGAATTGAAATACTTTACAGATAAAAAGGTGCTTGCGGTCCAGAACCCATTTACGCTGGCTTATTTTCTCTGCTGGACCGGAATTGAATTTATTTAAAATTCCTAGACCTTTTACAACCCTATCAAATAGTTACAAAAAAGGGGGGACAAATCCATAGTAGAATAATATCTCATCTTCCTATCCATCCGTTCATACACGTAATAGTCAATGGCACATAATCAACTATCTAAGGACCTCCCCGATGGCGCCTTGAAATCAAGGAGTCACGGGTTCGTTACCCGGTGGAGGTTCGGATCCCACTTTAAATTGCAGGTACAGTCACAAATAACATTCCGTGCATAAAGTTGACTTAAAACAGCAGATCAAATAATCAATAGACTATCTAAGATACTACTAAACGAAAATTTTGCGAAATTTAACACGTACGAAAAATATATTGTTACATACTTTCCTTTTAATTGTTTAATTCCAGTTCGCCCCCTTCTTGAGAATAACTGTAACAAATTTCATTTTTGTTGTTAGAAACACTATCTATCTCAAAAACCTGTTAAAATTAAATCCATTACAAAGTAAAAATGAGATTTGACTTCCGAAACTAAGTAGAAGGCGCGATAATGACGTAAGTAAGTAAGGCATGGGTACAAAAACAATTAAATATTTCCAATTAATCATATTTAAGATGAATTTATCTTCTATGTTTATCGTTTTGGACTATGTGTAAGCTTAACGTTGTGTATTTGCTTCCACTTAGCCGACCTTCCTTGCGGAGTGGTTCACACAGTGTGCTACGACGCCAGGTGCATCTGGTTCAAATCCCAGCCTTGATATGGGTGTTCTTTGTGAGTGTCCCTTCATCAATTTCTTAATTTCATCACTCATCCTCATCTTTGCGATTAGCCAAAAGTGGTAGAAATGCGAAGTATAATGAACCAAATCAATCAATCAGTCAGTTGCCTGCACTTGTATGTGTGCATGTGTACGGCGTATTTAAGGTTGAGTATGTGTGTATGTGTAATATGAAGCATATTACCTTTCAATTTATATGTGTGAGTGGTGAGCATGTTTACCAACTGTAATCTTTTTGCTTTCTTTTACTTTATTGTTCCCCTCCTTTTGTTATTATATTAGTAAACAGTTGTAAGGCAACATCTATGTTAATTGTTAAATGGAAGAAAATACATTATAGTCTTACGCGTAACTCTGCCATGCCGATAAAAAAATGTTACAGGATATATTTTTAAATGTCACGTAAAATGTCAAAGAAAGAAACTTAGTGTAGTTGCGTGTCCAAAGAAAAAGCCGAAGTGGTTTTGACGGGGTATTATTTTCATTAACAACACATTGTTTCGTCCAAAAAGAAATTCTTCAATATAGTATATATGCATGAAAATCACGAATTTTACAAACTATGTTTCACTGAAATGATTGCTCATTTGCAGTCAAGAGTGCAATTTCCAACGAATTTTCGAATTTCGCAACTGTTCCAGGTCAAGAAAATTAGGAAATTATTTCCAGAAAATGACAGGGATTAATTTTCGCTTTCCAGGTACAGGAAGTTTGGGATCTCGCGCGTCCTGGTGATTTACAAGAACTTGAAATTAATGATGCCACTTTCTACGTTACTTGGAGGCAAAATCAAATCATCTTTTCACTCACTTTATACAAAAACAAGATAATGGTAGTTCTCAGCTTTATTCTTACTTGAGTAATTTTAGTTTAGGAAAACCTTTATTTCAAAACGCTATAATTAAACAATATGTAGGCAAGGAATGGATAAATATTGCCATTTAAACATTAAGATGTAAATTATAATTTAAAATAATTAAAAGGCTTTGTATTTTTGTTTAAGGTCGACGAATTTTGTAATTTTAATTGTTATATTACAAAAATGAAAATGTGGAGTGACAGTATTAAGGTGGACATGTAGGGAATTTAAGGGTAGCTGAAAGTGGATTGTTCTTGTCCAGTATAGGGGCAGGTAAGTCCAATGTTACTGGGACAAAACCTTACGGTTTAGTAGTGCCAGAGAGTTAGTTATTTATATTATAAGCATACCCTTGTGGCTTCGTTTTCCGGGTTTTACGTTTCAGGATATGCCTGATTATAAATTTTATACTTTTACAAAAACGATTCGTTAAATAAGAAGAAATTTTACAAATAAAAACTAAATAAAAATCAATCATGTGAGAAATTAGTTTTAAATCACCTACAGAATGAAACTAATATTTCTTGTGAAAAGGGTTTGTATTTTTTAAACTAAACTAACTCCTTGGCACAACAGGGCTCGAAGGGCCAGGGTCTGCCAGAGCGGCTTTTTCATTGGGTGGTCCCATTGCCGCTCTTTTTCTGGCTTTTGTGACCGGAGCCCGCTACATGTGGCTTCCAAATAGTCCTCATATCGCTGGATCAACGCCGAAAGTTTGTGACCTCCCATCGGGAATCGACTCCAGGACCGCTCGAACCAAAACCCAAAGCACTAACCACTTTATTTATTATTAAAAATAAATACACATATGCGGTTGTATACACCCGTCATTCACCTTCGCTTCAACTTTCACATGTATCAATTTTCATTGTATTTTCGTTTTTTTCGTTAAGGACAAACACAAATCATCCATGTCCTAGCTGGGATTCGAACCCGTGTCCCCTGGCTTCGTAGCGCACCACTTGGCTACGTGGAAGACCACATTTGTAAAACTATAAGATGTAAACTTGAAAAGAAAGTGCACAGCGCACTACGACAACAGGGGTCCAGGATTCGAATCCCGACCTGTACTGGGCATGGGTTATCTTTGTGAATGATGCTTCAAAATTTCTCCATATCCTCACTCAACTTCATAGTTCACGATTAGCCAAAAAGGGTAGGAAAGCGACGAAAAATGACAAAAAAAAAAGTCAAACCGAACGGAGTCCCGTATTTTAAACATTTATTTTGCACTTGGATATATTTGAAATTAACACAATGCTAATATGAAGCTCGATATGTGATATTCACGAAGCTCGAGAGTTAAATTATTAAAATTTATTCTTCCCTCTTTAAAATAATTGGAAAGGGAATCCATATGAACAACCAGTTCCCCACATTTAAGATTTCATGGAAGCAGATTGGAGAGAATGTTGTGAGGGTCATTGACTTGTTGGAGCAGTCGCTCAGGCTGTGGGCTGTGGCCTTGGAGTGGACTTGGAATTTCTGTATCTCTTCCGCGTCCACTGAATTATGCAACCCGCTGTCAAGGCCGTCGACACGGAGCGAGTTTCCCGCGAGTCACTGGGTCGCTTGCAGGTCGCTCAACTGTTACTCGTGACAGAGTTGCGGCAAAGGCAGACTACGTAATCAGAACACTTTCCAACTGCTGTATCGGTTAGTTCACCGGGGCCGCTCAGGATGAATTTTGTTTCCCAAAGCAAACGGAATTTATTTCAGGGTTGATAAAGGTCCGGAAATCCACAAATTCTAATGCGGTCTATTAGGTTCCGCTGCAGGGCACCATTTAAATTCGGTCCAATTCATGTATTTCAATCCGAAAAAAATGTTCCTGGACCGTATTTATAAGCTGCTTATTTCAATTTGGGCGAGGAACCGGATGAATTTTATAAAAAGGTTCCTTACGGTCCGGAATTCATTTACGCTTCCTTATTTTCTCTCCTGGACGGGAATTTAATTTATTAAAAATTCATGGACTTCTAAAAACCCTGATTATTGCACACCTCCCAAATTTATACCTTGTCACCAAGGACGTAATTAGGGGGTGCGGAATCCCAGGGAAGACTTACCAAACTCTATAATTAAATAATGAAAACGTTTTTTTTATGTTTATCATTTGTTGTATAATCAAGGGTTATTCATTTCCTCTTATTGGAAAGCATGGAGTATAATGGGATGATAAGGCTTTGAAGGACAGTACCAAAGAAGATTTATGCACATTACTACTTATAAAATGTGCATAATATATTAAACAGGAACTTTACTTTTCGTCCACTGTCTAACATCATTTATCATTATTCAATAAATTTTCAGTTCTTACCTATTTGACATTAATTTCATTGCCAGCACACTTGCTTGTATGCAAGTTTTGGCGATTTTAACTACACGCAAACTAGATATTGGATATCTATACCGTATTAATATATATTCATGTAATAATAAAAATAGCTACAATATTGATTAAATTACATATTTTAAATAATATCAAATTTACTTGTAATTCGATTATTGTAATTTAAACATATATCTTATTTCCTTAAGGTGAAGATAAATTTGTCACCCTGCCATGAAGGAACATTTAGATGATGTGTTGGCAAGGCCCCACACATTCTCGATCTCGGATATTTTGGAGATGATGTGATCGGCATCATGCTCCGGTCGTCTTTACCTCCCAGGGTTTTCCCTAGGTACCCATTGATTTGCGGCTGGGAGATTCCAAGAGCCACTTTATGTGGGTACAAAGCCTGAAAAATTTGGACTATAGATCATCCACTCCAGGAATCAAACCCGGACTATTATTATTATTTCTGAGACACTTGGTTCGAACCCCCATACAAATATTTCTAGATATGTGCCTGCCTGCCACCCCCCTAATTTTCCACCCTCGGTTCTCTCGGCTTTCCAACACCCCTCAATAAAGAAAACGTGAGCATGTTATATATTTATGGTATTAACGAGGAAACATACGTAATAGCCTTCTTTTTAAAATACTTAAGCGTTACTTTTAAAGAATACCGTCTATTGTATATGTATTTATTATTAAATACCTACATAACATCAAAGTGAAAGTAATCTCCTAGCTACATAATATTGAAATATGCTTATTATGTTATGCAGCAGTAAGAGCAGTTGCCCAGCTCTTAAGCCGCTTCTGTTACTTATTTGGCTTTTGGAACCCTTCGATTACTCGCAACTATGAGGATGAATAGTGGTCTGATGAAATGCATCAGCGGACAAATTACATATCCAGTGGTCAGAACGCCACATGTTAAAAGTAGCTTCGCTACAGCTACGGCTTCTCTTTCAAAAATGTAGATTAGCTACAGCTACAGGCACATTTACCAAAAACTAGTTCGCTGAGCTACTGAAGTGAGCTACTCCCTACTTCGCTACTTTTGCATTATTCTTGCATGAACAAAAAAACTAACAATCATTTGGATATTCAAAAATGCCCGTGATAGATTTCATTATTTATTATCATGATAACGCACACTCACTCAACGGGGAAAAGAGAAAAAAATCAATCAATTACATTTTTAACAGAAAATTTTAAATTACTCACTACTATAAATAATTTTGTATCTCTGAAATTAAGACTGGTTGAGTCAGATGTGACTCCTTGTTTTCTTAGTAAAGATTTGGCTTCAGTGCCATGTTAATAAAATAGATATACGGGTCAATAATTGATTAATTGACTGATTTAGTTTATTTTACTTCGCGTTTTGTGCATCTTGGCTAATTTGTGGAGATGGGAATGAGTGACGAAATGATGAAATTGATGAATGGACATTCACAAACAACCAAGCCCGAGCGGGATTCAAACCCGGGACCCTTAGCCTCACACGCGATGTGCTAACCACTCGGCCGCAGGGTCCGGCATATGGGTCAATAAGTAAGAGAAAAAGAGAAAGTTAAGAATGTAAAGAAAATCAGTAATAACACAGCTTAAGGTTCATGAATCAATACACAAATGAATGTGAGAAACATTAATCCAGACAGTTTTTTTTCCCAAGTCACATAACAGTTGGGCTGAAAAGTTCGTAGGCTAACATAGTAAAAAAGATTTTTTTGACAAAATTCGATTTTATTATTCAATATAGTTGCCTTTGAGGGCGATACAACGATTATAGCGGTCATACAATTTTTCGATGCCATTTTTATAGTACGATTTCTCTTTAGCCTCAAAATAGGCCTCAGTTTCGGCGATTACCTCTTCATCAGTGCTAAATTTCTTTCCAGCGAGCATTCTTTTAAGGTCTGCAAACAGGAAAAAGTCACTGGGGGCCAGATCTGGTGAATATGGTGGATGGGGAAGCAATTCGTAGTCTAATTCATATAATTTTGCCATCGTTTTCATTGATTTGTGACACGGTGCATTGCCTTGATGAAACAGCACTTTTTTCTTCTTCAAATGGGGCCGTTTTTTCGTGATTTCATCCTTTAAACGCTCCAACAACGCTATGTAATAATCGCTGTTGATGGTCCGGCCCTTTTTGAGGTAATCGATGAATATAATACCATGCGCATCCCAGAATACTGATGCCATAACCTTGCCAGCCGACTGTTGCGTCTTTCCACGCTTTGGATTCGGTTCATCACGTGCAGTCCACTCGGCTGACTGTCGATTGGACTCTGGAGTGTAGTTATGGAGCCATGTTTCATCCATTGTAATATATCGACGGAAAAATTCGTGTTCATTACGGTTGAATATCGCTAAACATTGCTCCGAATCATCAAAACGTTGTTGCTTTTGATCGATTGTGAGCACGCGCGGCACCCATTTTGCACACAGCTTTCGCATGTTCAAATATTCATGCACAATATGTCCAACACGTTCCTTTGATATTTTTAAAGTCTCAGCTATCTCGATCAACTTCACTTTACGATCATTTAAAATTATTTTGTGGACTTTTTTGATGTTTTCGTCGGTAACAGCCTCTTTGGGGCGTCCACTGCGTGAATCGTCTTCGATGCTCATTTCGCCTCGTTTAAATTTAGCAAACCACTTCTCAACGGTTGATTTTCCTGGTGCAGAGTCCGAATAATGTTTATCAAGCCAAGCCTTGGCTTCAACAGTATTTTTTTTCGCCAAAAAGCAATGCTTTATTAACACACGAAATTCTTTTTTATCCATTTTTTCACAATAACAAAAGCTGCTTCACTCACAATGCTATATCTCACGAACTAATTATCCGGCAGCTGTGAAATTTATACACGTATCTTTTGAAGGTTAGTACTAAGTAAAAATCACATGGATTTAATTCTAGTAACGCCATCTATGAGTCAGCCTACGAACTTTTCAGCCCAACTGTTACATGTATTCTTGCCTCTTTTACAATATGGCCGTTGGTAAAAATATAAAAATTACTCATATTTGCCATTAGGACTGGTAATGGATGTCCGTATTTCCAAAATTAAACATTCAAAGAATCTGCCAATATTAATATTCTACATGCAAAGTACACAGAATTTGAATTCAAAATATAAATAAATAAAATAAGCAGTTGCTCGACAGCCCTTGAAGGGCATAGGACGATCTCTCGACTGCTAGTCTCCCTCCCACAATCCTACCTAGAGGTGTGGAGATCTTCTACCGGTAATGGGGTGTGAAGTGTGACCAGCATATCGAACCTTCAGCTGTTACAGGAGAAATTTGAGACCGGGTAACGATACTCACTCGTAGCTCCCCAATTTCCTCACGATGGTGGGTTGCCACCGGTTCAATAGGCCGAGAACCCATAGACTGAACCCAAGCGGACTCGAACTTGTATTAAAATATCCAGTATGATTTTTCTAAATCATATAGTATTTCTCTTATGTACAAACAGTAGCGGCGATTAGTGGGGGCGAGGGGGCAGTTACCACCTCATTTTTCACTAGTTTTGCTAACTCACCATGCTAAACCATATCTACAAAGGGAAATGTATTGTTTTGCCCCCACCCAGCTTTGGCACCTTGCCCCACCATTTTGGAACCCAATCGCCGAGACTGTGTACAAGTGAGGGTTACCATAAATTGAAATGTTGTGCAGTATACGTGTGGAATATATTGTTAATTCCAATATTTCCTTTTTAGGTCGTGGAAAACTTAAGAAACTGATCCTACCAATATTGCTTGGACTGAAGATGAAGTTGGCAGTTCTCATTCCAATTATGTTGGGTACCATAGCATTGATTGGCTTCAAAGCTCTGATAGCGTCTTCAATCTCTTTAGTCATCTCAATCGTCGTTGGTCTCAAGTCTCTGGTCAGCCACAAGGAGGAACACGCAAAGCCCATCTACTACCCGCATGACCATCATGACGAGTGGTCGAGGAATTCTTACGAGTACGAGTACCCTGTGGCTGACAACCATCCGTATAGAGGATATTATTACAAAACACAAAGTTCCTTCAGAGACAAGTAACACAGGTATGATATGTAAATTCATTTTTTATCGTTAATACGAAAGTCTGAGTTACAGAAATATGTGATTAGATTAGATTCAATTCAGAAGGTTCTTTATAGCATGAAATTGATTAATTCAAAATATACATACAGTATTTGAATCGGTCACACGAACAAGGTTGTGCAACCACCAGTTTTGTCGACAAAGAGGACATGGACATTGCATTTTAGAAAAAAATGTTTCTTGCTTCTAGAATATAATAGTGACACGTAATATGAACAGATGAAATATTTATCTACCCTTGGATTAAAAACGTATAAAAGAAAGCAACACGTTTTTATTGTCTCTCTGGCATTTGGCTTTTGTCGTATACAACGATGCTCGTGAGACAGATTTGTTTATACAAGTTGCAGGCATTCACGAACAGAATTTTGTTCGCCTTAATAGTTAACCTGTACAAAGATGCCATAATTGTGCACTGTCAATAATTTACACATTTCTTCTAGAATTATATAAACAAATTTCTCCTCTGTACATGAACCGTCTCAAGTGCACTTTCAAAATTTTTGTTAAGGTAAATTGAGATTAGGTAAATTTGAAATATCAGAAACGTAGGAAAATTCCATTTTCCCAAACCATCTTCAAATGCATGTGATGCAACAGTCCTTTGACAGCCGAGACCTGCAAAGCATGTTCAGAGTATCCAATCTCATCGCCGCTGTCTTCTGGCTTTCGAGAATGGTTTGACCGATTTTACGCAAACAAAATATTAGATCAGCTCTCTAATATATCTAGTAGCTGCATGAAATTCAGTATAACATTTCTAAACTTGCTACAGATATCATATCATTGCCCCATGGGCACTCAATATGTAACAACCAGATTGAAAATTTTAGCTTAAGTCATGAACTACATATGCTTAATTTCTCGTGTCTTAATATACTATCGTAGTTTGTGCACTACCATATATTCCATACACACTGAAACTATGTAATATTACTTTACCTCAGTGTCCTTTCACACTTTGTACTCCATCTACTCATGTAGTCTAGTTGGTCTTTCCGCCGAAAACAAACAAAATTTTCCCCAGGTAACAAACATCAGATGTTATGGATTTTCGTGTCTCTTTCTTTGCAGTCGAGTTAGAAAAGCTACAAGCTATTCCATGTCCCATTTCAGTAAGGAATGTTTATGTATGCATAACGTTTCTTTACTCTATAACTTAAGTATGTCGTTGTAATAATCTAATAGGCTACGTAATCGGAACAGATTATATTTACCTTAAAAAGTTAGATTTTATGATTGATATATTCATTTGCTTTACTTTAATTCGAATTTTATGCCACTTTTGGTTAATTTGCAAAGATGGGAATGAGTGATGATATGGAATTTATGAATGGACACTCACAAACATTCATGCTCAGGCTTGGATTTGAAACCGGGACCCCTGGCGTCATAGCGCGATGTGCTAACCATGTCGCAACATGGGAGCCGGCTACATTGTATTATTATTGCAATGCTGTGAACCACTGTTAACCAATTTTAGCATGAGATTTAATTATATTTCATTAAATTAAAAATCTTAACTAACTTTCTTGCAATGCAAAATCCTATGTTTGTTTGCGCATCAATATAACTTTTCCATCTCTCCTTTTTCTGCGCAAGATCAATCTACAATTTAGCATCTTCTCCAATTTTCTCCAGATTTTCCTTAATATTGTTATCTTCGCCTTGGTCTTCCTACAGGTGCCTTACCATCAGTTTTCGCAACAGGTATTCAGTCAGTGTTTGGAACTAATTAGTAGTTTCTTTTAAAACGATTACTTTTAGTGGCTTTCTAATGGCCGTTTGCACAAACGTTGCACAAGTTTTGGAGTTTGAAAATCTACGGTTCAGGGTAACCCTCGAGTCAGGATCATCTTCCATTGCATCAATCTGATAGTCATGGCAGTCCATAAGAAAGTCAAAAGGAAAAATAGAACAACAAAAACAATTAATAAATTTTGATATATTATTGCAGCTTCCAATCATAGTAAGTAGCTTTACAGTGATGTTTATTAGATTTTGTATACCTCTACGATCGTCTTGTAGCTAATGTTTACATCGTTAATTATTATCACATTTTTTCATATTTATTTTTCTTCACTTGTTCTACGGAAAAATCAATTTAATTTACTACGCTACGTGCAATAGTTTGTCAATTTTATGTACAATATGTAGCAACTGCGAAACTAAAATTCACCATTAGAAAAAGTCAAAGTATCATTCATATGTTACGTGTTTTAATACGATTGCTGTGGTTCTTGTTCAAGAAGAGCACATTTTAGGATGTTATTTATCAAGCTCGAATGAAGAAGTTTTAAAAATGAATATATTATCAAACACGTCTCGGGAAAAAAACACGTTCATAACACTATAGTGTTCCACTTTGTCCCGTTACGGAGTGTATATTTATATTTGTATTTCACCTTCAACTTTACAAGCTCTGTACTGCAGAATATGCACAGCAAGCATTTACCAAAGAACATATTTAGTAACAGGCTAAATATTGCTCGTTCTTTACATGCAGAGATTGTGTCTATTACTATTACACACACACTCACACACACAGACACAGACACACACCAACACACGCACACACACATTGAGAGAGAGAGAGAGAGAGAGAGAGAGAGAAAATATATTTATTTAATACAGTAGTTATTTTTTACATTTCTTTATTTTTTCAGATAATCCACCTAAGATATGCAAACTTCATGACACTTTCCATTAAAATCATCGAAGAAAGTACTGGTGAAGAATATGCATAACGCAGCGGAAGAAGATATTTTGCCCTATTATTTATTATCATCTCATGTGTACATAATTCATGCATCTCTACATAGACAAACTCGTTTTCTTTTGTACAAATATGTTTAAAAGTAAATAATTTTTTCCACACATTTCAAATGTGGGTTTTATTTCACCTACTTTTCAGTCTACAAAAATAAAAAGAGTTGTTTTGAATTTATAAACTGGAGTTAAGGCGTTGAAGGAATGTAACAATAGAGGCAAAGGTATTATTTCCGAGATGTATCATACACGTGGGAGTTAAATATTCTTTACATTACATGCTAGAAATATCCTCCCACTCCTGTTGGCTCATCTGGGCACGACGTACCATGTTACTGGCCATTCATTCAATTACACCGTTGTCAATAGAAATAATTTCGATTGTAGTGTTCTCCTTCAATTCGTCGATTGGCAGAGGGCGAAGAAATCAGATTTTGGGTGTTAAACAGAATATGCCGGTGGCCACATGTTTCCGGAAATTATCTGGCCCAGAAAAATAAACTTTGGATCAACGCCAAGGACTCATTTGGTGTATGGCGCGTGGCGCTATCCTGAGGGAAATATAGGTACTTGCTTCAGCTTTACATCATCCAATTGCTCAACTAACACCATGGAAATTCGTAGCCTGTACTCATGTACTGCATCTTCACAACGACTGCAGCAACAAGGCGCCAATAGCTACCGTGTTCTTCACAATTGCACATTCTATATTCTGCGTCATCTGAAACTTACATTACAATGTATTTCTGTTGAAAAATAATGAGATAAAGAAATGTGCTAGTTTTATGTGAGTAGTGGTATTTATGATATTATAAACCCACGAAAGTATGAACCCCCCTCCAGCAGATTTGCTTACACTTAAAACAGGCTCAACATGCCTACATGAGCTTTTTGCTTAAGTGTGGAACTCTGCCTAATTAAAGATTTTTGTAAAAATGCCCCTCGGAAAGTATGAACCCCCTCAGATTGATTTGTTTATACTTACAAAAGGCACTTCTGTGAGATTGTTGTCCATAAATTTGTTAAAAATATGCCCCTCTTGTAGCCATACTTAAAACTAGGCCACCCACACATACACATACACATATTCAGACATACACATACACATACATATACACACACACACACATACACACACACACATATTTATTTCTGGTTTAAGTTCAATTGGGCACCAGGCTCAATTTGCATATCTAGTATTAAGATAATATAATTCTTCTAGAATTGCTCTGTGACCCTCTCATTTCTTACATCATAAACATATGATTTTTCACCTATGAGAATAACACTACATATGGTGTCATCGGGTAAAGCCTCATGGAATTCACAGATAATTTTAATGTTTGTCCTTTCATTCACCACAACTTGTTTTCTTTTTGAAGTGTTGATTACAAACATGGGTCTCCGTGCCTTGAATTCATCTGGTGTGTAATACATGTCAGTATTGCCAGTAGTGACCCTTTTGAAAGCTGTAAATGCCTCATATAATTTGAGGAAATCATCCTTGGAAATGTCTAAATTGTAATTTTCTCTGGGAAATACCTCATTTCTGCCATTTTTAAGATATATGTTCTTGATGTTGCAGTTATCAAATCTACTCGAATTTTTTTCCTGGTTATTGTGTCTTCCAGTCTGAAACAGTACCACCACAAAATCCGGCATGTCATATTGTATACTGGAGAATGAATTTGTAGCATCAAATTCATAATAAGTACCAGATGCGGGCTTCTGTACGCATTGATATGTGTAAAATTGCAGAGGAATCTGTGGATTTTTTAGGATATCAGCTTTGTATTTAAGAGCATAACTGGCCTCATATTCAACAACAGGGATTCTTAACTCCATAGTCTGAATAATGCATTTGCCTGCATCAGGTAGGGTATTAGGCAGAGCTTCTCCCGTAGAGTTTAATGTGCTGTACCTCATCAAAGCATTATTATCATTTGCAGCTCTTCTAAATGTAATTCTTAACCCACCCTTCCACATAATTTCTTTGTAATCCGAGAAGAATCCCGGCAACAGGCGCATGGGGAACAGCACTGTATGGTTCTTGGATAATATCTTATCACCAGCCTCAAATCCCCCTATTTTGTAGTAAGAAGCTTCGGTCTTGGATAATTTTAGAGTGGCCAAAGCTGTGGAGGTAATGCCGGGATAATCTATTCTGTTTATAACAACGCCATGTTTTCTGATCTCAATTTCAGAGAACAGATGCGGCACAAAATTGTCCACCAATCTTATATTTGCATTTGCCGGGTAATCTGTACCATCGAGCTTTACAACATCAAACTTGATGTATAGATCTGCTCTGTGGGGGTGTATAAAGCCGTCCCCTACATCAAGATCAACCTCAATCTCTGTGTTGGGTTGATTTAAATTTGCAAATGTCCTCCTGTTTGGGGGGAATGATTATAGCTCATAACTCTCAATATTTTCCATTGTATGTATTTTTATTTAAATGTTAATCTCTATGATAGCAGTTGTTGTGGCTCCAGCAAAATCAACTAATTCTTCTTTTTCATTAGTGACCATCAATTCAATATAATCTATTCTATTATGGCACACAGGAAAATATAATGTTGGGGATGGATTGTAGATGATTGGCTCCATAAATTCAGAATTAGGTTTGAATGTTGCAATGATGCCGGTTTGTTTGTGAGTGCCTATGCCATTTGATTTTGTGATCATACCCTCGGCCACATTACAGTGAATATTCAGAGTCTCTATGGCTAAGAATTTAGGTATATTCATAGCAGTGTGTTTGATGGCCGGTTCAAGTTTTGTGTTGTTCTCAAAGCCTAACAGCTCTCCTATAGTACCCAGATCCACTGTTTCTGTTGCAGATACAATCTCTACTCTGTGAGTGACAGAATTTTGACTTAACACTACACCTCTGGGTAATTGAGCATTTAGAGTGGACAGATTATATTGCCCTGGAGTGATGACAATTTTTTGATCCCCAACTGCGATTGTGTTGTTGTGGTGTGTAATATTAGGGATTAGGTACATGCCGTAAAATGCTCTGAGAGCTATTGTTTTGGGATACACTATGTCATCATGCAATTTGAGTTTCAATATTGAATTTTGGCTGGTGAGATGGAATACCCCCATGATGTTTCAGATACCACAAGGCTTTTTGAAAATTTTCAATTGATGGTTTATTTATTTGAGACATATATCTAAGAACAGATAAACACAAATGTCCGCAATTAACATCTTTGAAGTTTTGAACACGGGCATTATTGTAATAAAGATTAGCTGAATTTAGATATTTTACTAAATTTTCAGGTGGAACACCTCCAAATGAATCAAACACAAATGCCTCATTGTTTAAATATTTAAGATAACAGATCCAGTGAGTGCCCTGATTTTTGTACTTATCCAAATTAACAATGCCACACTCTTTGTTGAGTGGTTGCTCTGGCAAAGAATCAGACATGTACACACCTCTAAAATTTTTGATGCCCAGTGGCTTGATTAAAGCTTCAATATCTTGGTTTGTAAGCGGCTCTTGTTTTTTTAAACTTATTCATGGCTCTCTTAACACCTTTGCCTTTTTTCTCCATGGCGAGGTTATGGCGCCTCTGCTCATCTAATTCTGCCCTATTCTTCTTGGCATCTATTACTGTTTTTGCTATGGCAGCTGATCCCCCAGCCAAGCTCCCAACTGCCCCAAGAGCTGCTAAGATGGCCGGGATAGTAAATATGAAACCCCCTGTATGTGATTTTTTTCTTGATTGCTGTAATTTTTTTAATTGGGGGGTACTAAGCAACAATTTCATACCATGTCCCTTTGCAAGACAAGAGCTTTTTTTCTTGTGCTGCTTTTTGGTCAAGAGACTGTCAATAGTTTTAAGAGATTTGAGACCTGCATAAGGTATTTGATACATAACACCCTTGGCCTTCATTGTAGGTTTATTATATACATATTCACAGCCCCCACCCCAGTTTTTGTTTGGTGCTCATAGCTATGGTGGTTCCCAATGCTGATATTCTCTCACTCAAAGAAGCATCTTTGCTTACAAATCTGCCAAATGCAGCCTCTTCTAATTTCTTGTCTGCAACATGTCTCTTGTCAAGATCAGAATGTGTGTTGTATGCTATGTCATGGTCTCTACAAGCAGCATCTAGGGGATTTACACCAGGATCACCTCTGTTTAATCTATGATCCAATTTTGTGCCTGGACCACAATACTGATAGCCTGGAATATGTAGTTCAAATGGCAGCTTGTTTATAATGTCATTAACCAGGCCCCGACCCTCAGAGATATTCCAAAATTTAGGTGGTAGAGTATTAATAATTTTTATGAGATATCCAATCCCCTTAGGGTCATTCACTATAAAATTAGACAATTTTGTGCTTATCATGTCCATAATTCCAACTTTTTCATTGTAAAAATTGTGGTTGCCAGCATTTTCCTCCCCAGCTATTACCAGCAACCTATCCACAAGTTTCCTGACATCATCAACCCACACAAATTCTTTAGGCAGGGTGTTGTATTGTTTGATTCCACTGCCAGTCTTGATCTGTGACCATATGGGCTTGATTAAATTGTTGTATTTTGCTCCACTGCTAGACTTGACTCTTTTTTGTGTAGGATCATTGTTCTGGTATAGAGCATCTGATTTTATTAATATTTCTTTGTAGTACTCATAATCTTGATCTGTATAGCTGCCAGGCCTTTTCCTAGTCATCAGTTCCCACAATCCAGGTGTGCCGGGGTACTTAACAAAAGCACCTTTTTCTCCGAGACGAGATTCTGAATAAACTATAATATCATCTCCCATAAATGTTACTCTGAAATTGCCAATTCTATGTATGATGCTCCCATCAAGCTCTGTGTCAGCATATAAGCCAAACACTTCATCTTTGTTGTCTTTAGGTGTGGTTAAATATTTTTGAGCAAGAAGACCCAATTCAATAGGATCCTGAGTAGCTTCAATTCTTCTAGGAGCAACAGGACTAGGTGTATGAATACTGGAAAGTGGGGTGAATGGATAATCTAATATGTTCCTTGCAGCTACAGGTACAAGCTCCGTGATCAAATCTTGATTTTGCTCTGTAACAGTTTTGATATTCTTACCTAAATTATTAATAGCATCAATTACAGGCTGTTCTGTTTGTTTGTGTTTTTCATAAATTCCTCGGTTCTCTGATTTCCATCCCTTAAATCTTTTTACAAGATAATCTCTTAACTTAAGATCGTCAATGACTGGTCGTTTCATGGTTATTTATATATGTTTCAACGTCTAGAAAATCGTTGATTTTGTTTCTGTATTTTCCAGTATTAGGTGTTCTTGTCATATCAATTGTGACAAACCCATAACTGTCCTGGTTCCAGCACCTGCTGCAAAACTTGGAAAAATCATTGTAGCTCAAGTCCCCACCTACATATTCATCATGTATGTGTTTGAGGTTGGTATGATCTTGATGAAACACACATATAAAATTGCTGTTGTCTCGGATCAGTTGCTTGGGTATTTTTGAAAAAGTCTGTGCCAGGTAGAAGCAATCAATGTTTTTGTGTCGGCCCTGTGTGAAGAAATTTCTAACCTTGTTTTGATTATCCAGTATAATGTCATCAAACACAACAACAGAATTATCGAGACATTCATGGAGTGGCTTAACATCTGGTTCAAAAGTGGCAATATCCAATCCATCATATAGCTTCATCAGCTGCTGATATTTTAATTGTTCCAAGCTCTTAGAGAAAACATACAAGTGCCTGTTTTTCCAGTCTAACCAGTTGGGGGCTAATAAAAAATTATCAATCATTAGCGTAGTTTTACCACAAGCAGATGGCCCAACAATAAGACACCTAATATTATCAGGCAGCAACTTGCCATTTCTCTTATTCTGTTGTTCAGGTTCTGGCAACCTTTTTATAACATCCCAGGTGCTCATATTATCACTTTGTTTGCATCGATCCAGCTGTTTTCCGGATGACCCAGCCATTTGACAAGTAACTTGTTGCCTTTTCTGCGGATAATTTTTTCTATGAGATATGTGTCAGGCTGTTTAGTTTTGCTGAGTTCTTGTTCATAGAACCTGCCTTTGAGAATTTCTCCTCGGTGATCCTTTATTATATATGTGTTAAGGGTCCCGGGTTTAACTTGAACCACTGTAAATAATTCAGTACTCCAGTTTCTTGTAAAGCCTCTCTTGAATAAGTGCTTATATTTACTGATTCTTACTTGATCACCCACCTTGTATTTGGCCCTTCTTGTTGTTGGCTGGTATCTAGGATAATAAACAGTACTGATCAATTTTTGCTCATCAGATGAAGTTACTTCGGAGGGTTTCATGTTGATTGTAGAATGGACAGAGTTGTTATATTTATATAGAAGTTCTGGTAGGATTGTAAGCCATTTATAATTACCTTGAAGTGTGAATTGTTTATACATAAGATTTTTTAAGGTTCTGTTGAATCTCTCTACAATTGAGGCCTTGAGATCACTGTAACTCGAGTAATGTTTTATTGCCTGGCTTTTAATAAATTGTTGAAACACTGAATTATAAAATTCTTTGCCATTATCTGTTTGCAAATAGCGCGGGGATCTTCCACTCTGATTGATGATTGTCCTGATGGCTTCTGTAACACATTTTCCAGTTTTGGATTTGAGTGGCACAGCCCAGGCAAATTTTGAAAATGTATCTATTACAGTAAGTAGATACTTGTAGCCCTTGTTGATTTTGTCTAAGTTTTTCAGCTGTCCACTTGCCATCTCAATCAAGTCGCTCTGCCATAAATCATCAATGCCTTTTGTGACTACTGGGAGCCTCTTAAAATTATGTCTGGCCTGTCTGTGTAATTCATCAACAATAATTTGTCTAGACATAATATGTAAACAAGAATATTGCAACTATGGGATGTTCAGCAGCTGATACTACAGGATTTTCTAAATATAATTTGTCCCCTATTTGTATTTTAAATTCCAGAGAGCCATCGTCTTCAGTATAGGCTGTTTCTAATGTATTGGGATCTGTAAAATCCTCTAACTCTACACTGGTGATTTTTGGTTTGTTGTCAGCATTTGTTATTGATAAGGTGGGGTAGTGGTGTGCCTGTGGCTGATGCCAATATTTGATCTTGATTGGTCTCAGTGTGCCCCCAACAAAAAACTGGTAATAAAATTGTGCAGGGGACAGCATATATATTTTGCCACCTGGTGTAAATGGTGAATCATATTCTTTGTTGGGGATGCTGTACAATTCAAGAATTACTGTATGTTTTGGATTCTCGATTATGCCTGTTATTTCCTTTTCTGCTGTGAGCAATCTGCTTGTTACAGATTCAAGGTGCTCATTGATGGTCCTAACAACATCATCATGGCCTGGCTTGATTTTTATGTCCACAATAAGTTTCTTGTATTGTTGCACAATTTCTTGAAGCTGGGTGGCAAAAACAGACAGAGCATTTGCTTGATTGGATTCCATGGTTCCTAGCTGTTGCTTGATATTAGCTACAATTTGTTGCAAATTTTCAATAACTGCCAATTTTGAATTTTGAGCAGTAAGATCATGGACCTGTCTTCTGATATCCTCAAACAGGGCATGCAATTCATTAATATGTTGATTGGTTGGAAGAGTGCCCACTGTCTGTGTGAGATGTTTGATCTCTGCTTGGATATTCTTGATATCTTCTGATTTCAATATCCTATTCACTGCCCTCTTAATATTTTTAAGTTCCTGTGATGTGGGAAGATTTGATACTGTATTTTGCAAAAATTCAAGTGCCAACTTTACATTGTTTAATTCAGAGGCATCAGCCACATTTTGCATGGCATTTTGGAGCAGGGCTATATCTGCCTGAGTGGGTGTTGATTGTTGTAAAATTTCAAGCTTTGTTTGGATATCATCGATCAAGTGATGAAAATGAGATAGCTCAGATTCAGTGTTGAGGTTTTCAAGCTTTGTGATCTGTTGCTGGACACTGACAAGTGTGTCTACAATCCCAGGCAGGCGAGTTTCTTGTACATTTGCCAAATCACTTTGCACTGCTGCTATTGTACCCTCAAGATGGGTTATGGTACTTTGAATTTTTCCAAAATCTTCATATGTTTCAAGTTGCAGCTTAATGTTGGCAACACTCCGAGTTATTGCACTCAAAGCATCAGAAGATGGCAAATTGTTCATAAAATTTTCAAGTGTCTCAATTTTTTCTTTAACCTCGGCTATGGCATTGTTCAGAGGGTCCAGATTAGGTATCTGGAGTGACTGAATCTGTTCCTTTAGAGTGGAAATCACTAGATCAAAATCTTCTTGTGATTTTATGCTTTTGACAATTGTTTGGAGCTGTGTCTGGACACTACTAATCTGCTCTTCCAATTGTTGTTTCAATTGCTCGGAGTTAGTATTCTGAGTTTTTAATTTGGCTTGAAGAGCTGCAACAGCTTCTTCTAAACTTTGAAAATTATCTAATGTTGCCAGATCAGTATATTTCTGAAGCAACAATTTGAGTTCAGAATCAATTTTGAGAAGAGGGTCCATGCATTGTGATTGTAAATTTGTAATTTCTAATTGAAGACTGGCATTGAGTGTGGTTTGTAAAGCTTGTAAATCACTTCTTAATTTCTTGACTCTGACATCAAGCATCAAAATCTCATCACTGTGATCTTCATGTCTTGTATGTCCAAATATATCATTAGGCATTTTTGTTTTAGTGGTTATTTATTATAGAGTATCTGATTCTTAATTCTATAAAAAAGGGTATAAGCTTGTCATATGACCCAGGGACCTCAATATATAAGCAGTCACCAGCAGAAACAGTATATACAGTGCCAGAAATCATGTTTGAGTGCTTAATTCTGTAAATATTTCCCCCTACTGAAATCTTGACATCACCCTCAGGGGTTGTAATAAATTGCAATTGCCCACCTATAGGTAATTGGTAATGATTTAAATTATTGTTAAATATGTACAATATTTTGCCTGTTTCTTCATCAACATCTGTAAGTATGCTGTTCAGATGAATAATTAACAAGCCACTCAGTTTAGACAGCTTATCAGAAGAGGGTTGTGGTGTTGGCAGGTCCATAATAGCCTGTTTTTTGAACCCAAATAAGTTCATAGGCATGTTTATTTATTTCAAATCATGCTCTGTAATTGGGCATTGATTTCCATTTTTCAAATCACAATGCCCCCAAGGTAAAGTATGTATGTCACATGATAAAATGCATCTCTTATCATCATGTGAGTCCAGGGCCACTTTTGTTACAATATTTGAAGTCAGCAAGTGATTCTCACTCTGAATTCTATTTTCTGATGTTCTGATTGAACTCTGTGATTTGATGCAATTTTTATAATCTTCAAATACAAGCTCTTTTTCCACAGTAACTCTGCCAATGCCCTTGGCCTTTTTGACAACATCACTACATGTTTTAAAACTGTACACCTTGGCACTTAACCCAGCAAATTCCACAATAACATCACCAAGTGTCTCATCTTTTAACTTGCCAGGCACCTTTTTGTTGTGGGGTTGAATTCTTGTATGTTCACTGGTATCAAAGTATTGAAACAATTCAGGCTGTGACATATCTTGATAAACATCTTCTGTTTGAATATCAAGAATAAAACTATCCGTGTCCATGTACAATAATTTTACACGATCACCATAAAAAGGTTTCAACACATCATAATACAATGTTAACATATGTAATTTGGATAATTCCAATATCGCAGCCCCTTCATAAATAGGTTTATCAAACTTAATCTTTGTTTTCTTCATGTTGAAAAGTGCCATGTCCTCATCATAAATTCTTCTATAATTGAAGTTGGGCTTTGCAACCAATTTTTTGCTCAGGCTGGGGTCAGTAATTATTTTAACATCGGTATGTTTCCTGACATTTTCAATTGTTTTGCCATACACTGAATTCACCATCAATTTAAACAAGCTCTTATCAAATTGGCTCTTTGCAGATGTTCGAAGCTCTGTATTTGTATCAATGTATGGTTTCAACCATCTTGAGTGCCTGAACCTCAAAACTTTGCCAACTTTGGTCACTTGAACACCATGTTTCATCAGGAACTGGAGGTTTTTGTAATATATGACATAGCCTTGTTTTGGCTCCAGGGTCATCATGAGCTTCTTCTGTTTAGAGCCAGGTGAGCACTGAACCTCGGGAATTGGGGGCAGATCAGAAAATTTGTTGTGTAAATCATCAGGAATTGTCAGATCAACCTCTAAGAAGAGGCCATATTCACTGTCATCATAATTCTTAAGATCCTCAATATTGTAATTTTCAACCCATTCAAGCCCTGCATATGGCAATTTTTGCATCATGGCGTGACCATAGAGGTTGTTTGCATCTACATACAATATATAATTTGATGGCCGTGCTGGATCATAATCAAGCATATGCTTGTTATTTGCTCTGGCATATCTCTGGGAACATTGCACCATCCCTCCTCTTATACATTTCTCCATAAACAGATACATATCTTGATCTTGGATCAGATCCAATTGCTTTTTGGTGTTCAAAAACGTTGCGGCCCATGCTAGGCCCGGGGCACTGTAAAAATACACTGGGTCCAGTCCATAATTTTGCATGGAAGATTTTCTGAATGCTTGCAATATATCAGCTAAGAGAGTGACATCAAGTTTTAAATATGCCATGTGATAATCACCAAATGTCTTGCATTTTAAATTGTTCCACATCGATTGGGCATGGTGATAATCTTCATCAGTGATTCCAGATCCTCTGATTTTGCTGTAAAACTCTTCTTGTGGTGGCAGAGAACACTCATCAAATTTAGAAAAATCTGTAACATAATCATATGGATATACACCCTTCCGCCTAATTAATTTCAGGTCCTGATTTGGAAATGAAGCACGTGTGATTTTGAATTGATCATCAGGTAATTGATTTGACAGTGTAGGCAGGCTAGCAGGTAAAAATCTGTAAGAATCAAGAAATCTTATGTGAATAGGAACACCATGAACTTTAATTATCTTGCTAATAGATATATATTTCTCATCATTTTCAGCTAAAATATTTAAATTCTGCTTCTCAAACCCCTCGTACCTGATCAGATGATGGAAATCATAATTGGATGCTCCATGACAAAATATGGGGATAAATCTTGGTCTCTTGATCTTAATATTACAGCTATTACACAGGGCCATTAAGAAGTTACCATCTGTATGAGAATGGTGTTTCACCTTGATATTTGTATCTGAAAATTCAGAATCACATACCGGGCATTTTTCTGCTTTGTTGAAATCTTCAATCTGTTCCTCTGTTAAAGGCAACATAGGTTTTGATATTAATAAGAAGTTAGATGCTATGTCACGGCACACATTTTCTGTTCTATGTGCAAATTCTTTGATGGCATTTGGTCCCTTGTATGAATATTCTTTAATAACAACACCATCCTGTACAACCACACAACAAAAGCTGGAAGGTTCATGTTGCTGGTACGGTGTAATTGAAGATTCTTCGGGATCTGGGCTACAGAATGCAAAAGGATTGAGGTTCGATTCAAAATCACAGACAATATATACAGGGTGTTCCAACAAGGCTTCATACTTTTTGAATTTTGCTTTTTCACTTGGATTGGGCATCACCATATGAACAGGTTTATGGTTGCCACAGTATTTCAGATGCTCAATTAACTTGTTTTTAGCAATTTCTGCATTCACTTCCCGAACCCCATTCACCATTTTTTGACCATCAAATACAGTTAAACATCTTCTACACAACTTAAATATTCTATTAAATTTGTCTAGTTGTTTTCTTACTAAAGCTTCAAGATTATGTATCAGAGTGTAATGATATGTGCCATCCCCTTCAATTAAGAGCAGATCAATCGGAATAGCAGATTCATCATCAAGTGTACTGATTCTGAGAGGTGCTATCAAGCAATTGCCAGTGGAACAAGTAAATACATTAATAGATAATTGTTTGCCATTGATGTGCCTGGCTCTTTTTTCAAATTTATCAATATTCTGAACAGACATTGGATATTCTAAACCCTCCATTGCATCGTCAAAAATATGTTCATGCTGTTTGTAATAACTTATTCTCTCAGGATGCCTTGAAACTAGAAACAAAGCAGCTAATATACACCACAGAAAACATTTCTGGTCGGTATTTTCTATATTAACCACGGCTCTTCTGTTTTTAATATTGGCAGGTAATGGCAGATATGTAGATCCTTGTAATGGGTTGAATTCAGAAATATTAACATATAACTTGTGCGGAGAGCCGCATAGGCTCCATCCGGACTCTTTTGCTGCAAATTCAGAGTGTTTAATATTCAATTGATCTATCAGCCTGCTTATTATTGTGTCTAAATTTGCATTTGAATATATAGCTACAGTTTCTGTTACGTGGGGCTGTGTAAATTTTGTAGCATTTGGCTTCTTATATTGTATATACAATTTGAGGGACAGTTTATAAGAGCCATTTTGTGCATTTAGAATTGCCTGCACTTTAGGATTTACACTGTTCAAAAAATTCTCAATGCCACATCTTGGCTCTGATACAAACCGGTAATCCCTAAGTTGGGCATTAAAACTGCTATGGATAGGTTCATAGCGTGGCTGCTTTGCTGCTCTGGCATTAAGAGGTGCTTCGTGCCTTCTTTTCAGACCAGATGTAGATGGTTGTATTAATGACTGTGCAGAGCAGGTATCTTTATGTGTATATGTGAAGTATTGCATGCTGTATTTTCTATGGCATTTGGGGCAAATTATTGTGGGAGTTCTGTATTTGCCCGGGTTACAAATCTTTTGATGCTTGGCCCAATTGGGGCTGGATATATTTTTATTGCATTGATTACAATATTTTTGATTCGGCATTTTTGCTGTTGTTTATTATATACAATTTTCTGGGTTTCAATTCAAAATTCTATGCTGGATAAAAATATCAGTTGGGGTTCAGCACTGTGCTTTGTATGTGTATGTATGTGTGTATGTGTGTATACACTTAATATTTTTGGCTTTGGTATTTTATATACAATTTCTTGGGATTCAAATCAAAACTTTATGCTGGATCAGTTGAGTTCAGTGCAGACAAAAAAACTGCATAGCTCTATGTCAATTAGTTCTTGAGATTTTGTATTTAGGAACCACTTTGGCCCCCCTGCCAAAAATTGGCTTTTATTGCATCAGTGTATATTGTCTCTATGACCTTACTTGGGTTATTCCGCCAAATTATATGCTTCAAGTCTCCTATACTTTGGTGGAGCCTGTTCAGGTTCTATCCCCCACTTGTGGGTTCCACTGCCGATCCAGCAATGGTGAAGAATCTGCACTGTGCCCTGGCTTTTATAGATTTACAGAGCCAATCAGAAAACACCACACATCGCATTATGTCGTACAATATTAATTGATTAAATAGTTACAACATGATGCAATAGAAGTGGACCGGGAAGTAAATATGTATGGATGTGGGTGGGTGTGGGTGGGTAGGCATGGGTGGGGGTGGGTATGTGGGGGTGGGTGGGGTGGGGGTGGGGGTGGGGGTGGGGGTGGGTGGGGGTGCATCATGGCTTAGTTTTAAGTACTGTGTTCAAAATAAAAATATAATAGCTGGTAGCTATATCCAAGCCCTATTATAATTTTTGTTTCTCTATTCTGTCACTAATTTTGATCCTAGGATAATTATATTTATGGGGGTGACTCTGCATGGCCCCCAGAGCAACATACTGAAAATTTGAAAAAATCGATTATTTTTTTTTTTTCAATTTTCACTAGTTTTGATCCTAGGCCAATTATATTTATGGGGGTGATTCTGCATGGCCCCCAGAGCAACATACTCAAATTTTGAAAAAATCGATAATTTTTTGAATTTTGATTATCTCTGGAACCATGAATCCTAGAGACATGGGGTTTGTTGCTTTGGCCTGGGCATTTCAAGATGCAACTTTTTGATCTCTATAATTTTTTCAAAATATCTTGTTGTTCTCTAGATCTTTAATAACTTGCCTATTTTTCAAGATATCAGCATGGGGGTTGCATATTTGAAATCTAGAGGCTGTTTAGAAGTTTTGTTAAAAAATCGATAATTTTTTTAATTTGAGATTTTTTCAAAAACTATCAGTACTAGAGACTTGAAATTTTGTAGGTATATTCTAGGCATAATTCTCTATATTTTATGTCTCTATAATTTTTCTGATATATGCAATATTTAAGCTGTAAATCTCTGATTTATGTCTGTTCTATAAATAGAATTTTTTGAAAAAAGCAATATTAACAATAATTTTGACTATCTCTGGAACCATGAATCCTAGAGACATGGGGCTTGGTGATTTCTCATGGGCATTTCAAGATGCAACTTTTTGATCTCTATAATTTTTTCAAAATATCTTGTTGTTCTCTAGATCTTTAATAACTTGCCTATTTTTCAAGATATCAGCATGGGGGTTGCATATTTGAAATCTAGAGGCTGTTTAGAAGTTTTGTTAAAAAATCGATAATTTTTTTAATTTGAGATTTTTTCAAAAACTATCAGTACTAGAGACTTGAAATTTTGTAGGTATATTCTATTCAAGATTCTCTACATTTTATGTCTCTATAATTTTTCTGATATTTACAATATTTAAGCTGTAAATCTCTGATTTTTATAAATAGAATTTTCTGAAAAGTACAATATTAACAAAATTTTGAAATCTATACATGCTAGGGCACTATAACAGTTACTATACTTAAGATATCATACAATATCAAGAGGGGCATATTTTTGACAGGTTTATGGACAACAATCTCTCAGAAGTGCCTTTTGTAAGTATAAACAAATCAATCTGAGGGGGTTCATACTTTCCGAGGGGCATTTTTACAAAAATCTTTAATTAGGCAGAGTTCCACACTTAAGCAAAAAGCTCATGTAGGCATGTTGAGCCTGTTTTAAGTGTAAGCAAATCTGCTGGAGGGGGGTTCATACTTTCGTGGGTTTATAATATCATAAATACCACTACTTATGTGAATCACCCTGTATAATATATTAAGAATTCCCTCAATCAGTGCTGAAATAATATAAGTATCCCACGATCCTCTCATAACTCGTCCCGAAATGCTTCCATGACAGGTTTCTGGAGAAGTAATCAGCACAACGCTTCAGCCGCCTTTTAATCCCCCCAAACCTCTCCATCCCCCAGACACCCAAAATGGTTTTGCAGGAATGCATGAATCAAGGACGGCGCGACGGGTGTGCTACCGCGCAACCAAAAATTCCTCGCCCCACCTGATTGCCTATCTGTAGAAATTCAAGAAGTATTACAACTATTTTGAAAAACATACGACTATTCCAATAATAAAAAGAAACTATATTCTTCTCTTGCATATTTTTGTTGTGAATATTGTGGATACTAGGATAGCTTATAAACGGTCATCCTTTAAGAAGTTTCGCTGTTTTTTAAATTGCTTACCACAATATATGTAAACGTGTTCATTTGCTCAATCCTTATGCATATTTCTATCGAAACAATTTGGATCATGTCTTTTCGTGGATACGTTAGGTAAATATATATTTCAACAAGTGAGAGTTTCTCAATGACATCGATTATTTGATATTCATTTAAATCAAATTTCTTTATTGTACAATTTCGAGTTTCACTTTGTTTGAAAATTCATTTTTTTAAGCGAGGAAATTTCAATGCAGAATGAACAAGAGTGCTTTAAAACTTTCCTAACAATTCAATAATTAAATACAAAGATTTATGTACAGTGGTGAAAAAAGTTCTTCCCCATAAGACTTTAATAGCAGTAAATAATGCCGGAAGGGTAGGCAACACAAATTGCACCTTTAGGTGATCGGGTGATTCTGTCTGTCTGAAGAACAACTCGTCTTTCATGCAAAAGCCAACAGGCACAGGAAATGTAGGAAAGTCACGTGACTTGTCAGGTGGAATGTTGTTCGTCAGAACATAGCCTGTTCTCAAACCAAATCGCAGAACCGTCAAGAGCTACACGTTATATGTCCGAAAATGATTCGCCCAAAAGCGTTGAGAAAAGCTAAAATAATTATTGCCGTAATTACAAAGGCTACTATACTATATGTGTCGCGGTAGCTCGGTCGTTAGGGTGTTTGATACCATGCGAGAGATATGGGTTCGATTTCCGACGGGGGGGAATTGGAATTTTGTCCACCTGTTCAAGCGGCTCCGGCGCCCACCCAGCGTCGTATAAAGTGGGTACCTAGAGGAAACTCAGGGAGGTAAAGGCGGCCAGGGGCGTGTTGCTGATGACATTATCCCCACTTTCGGCCGTGCTGAAAAAAGTATAGGGCTCTAACTCCACACTTCAACACGCCTTCATGGCTTAGTCCAAAGCACAAGGTAGTACTTTGCTTTTTAATTTACTATACGTCCCGATTTTGCCACAACAAAACTTTCTAATCTCTACGTGGACTTTCTTCCAAGTTCCGTAGGGATGTGAATAGGCTCCAGTTTTTCTTGACCCAATGCATGCATGTTATATTTTGATATAAAAACCACGTCCGATATCCTGCATGTGATTTGGGGGGGGGGGGGGAGTATAATTCAAACATGTGAGGTGATTCTCTCTCACTACTCCCTTCTCCGATTCTTCGTATTCGAAATAACTCTCAAATCCACAAACTGAAAATGTAGCACTTTCTACATCTTTCTACTATCTAGTATCAAAGTAATGTGCAGTCACATAGTGGTTCGGATCACACATTAATCTCTAGGTGCATTCCCGATTAATCTTACTGTGCATAAAGTGGACTTAAGACAGAATGCAAATAAAAATAAAAATCACCGTAACGATCTACAAAGCCAGAGGATCCAGGTTCGAAACCTGTTGAAGCTTAGAAGTAGCATTTCATTCGTATCATCACCCATCAATTTCATTGTAGCGATTATCGCAAGAGGTAAAACTACGACACAAAATAAATCAAATAGAAGCGTGGAATAAATCTGAATATTGATTACGTTGGATACGTGGTAGAATTGTCTTAAAAGTCACATCCTGTGATGTAATAAGTTTTTTTGGTTTGAGACCATTTATATGTGATAAATACGTATTCCTGCCGAACAAGGATTCTATTGCGACCATACGG
Source organism: Lepisma saccharinum (assembly GCF_977018435.1). Taxonomy (NCBI): domain Eukaryota; kingdom Metazoa; phylum Arthropoda; class Insecta; order Zygentoma; family Lepismatidae; genus Lepisma; species Lepisma saccharinum. Next base: position 9,383,820 of record NC_139247.1, on the reverse strand, counting down.
CTTTGTATATCAATAAAGATTTATGTACAGAAATATTAATTAGGAACTTTTTTCTTCGTCAACTGGATTTAACATCCTTTTTTTTTGTTATTCAGCAAATATTCAATTAATCACCTTTTTTGTCATTAATTTCCTTGCCAGGACAGCTGTTTTTATGCAAATTTTGGCGTACTAAACTACACATAATCTAGATATTAGCTAATATTCGTGCTGTTATATTACTATTCTTGTACCGTCTTTGTAACATTTCATGTAATAATAATAATAATTTAGAATTTAAAGGAAAAAGGTAAATTTTCATAGTGCACGAAAGTTCGACATTCAGATAGAAAGATGGTCTAGGGGAAAACATTTCAAAATGATAGACAGTTGTAAGGAAGCGAGAAAAAACACAAGGTAGATTTCATAAGATACCTAGCAATCAGTAACCAAGAAACTGCATTCTTAATATTAATGTCCTTATGATTAACGAACCTTATTTATTCTCACCACGCAATGGGTAAAATATTTGGAGCTTTATCCCACTTTCCGGAAAAATATTGTGTTTATGCTACTTTTGACTTTTGTTGGCATGATATCCCGGATCACTTTTACGAGACGAGACGAGACAAAACGAGACGGGACGAGACGAGACGGGACAGAACCCTTCGAGACGGGACAAACGAATATTTTCGAGACGAGACAGCATTTTCACGAGACGGGACGAGACAGACCAAAGTCTCGTCTCGTCTCGTCTCGTGGGCAACACTAATTCGTCGCATTTCGTCGTTTCTAGAATCATTGTAAGAATATGTTTCAGTAATTCGTAGATGTATTTGACTATGGAAACAAAGAAAGGAACACCTATATCAAGTGCGGAAATGGGAGAGACAATCCGCTTTGTAAGCAAGGGGCTCCGGGTTAGATAGCCAGTGGAGACACATAGTGGTTCAGACTCCATTTTAAAATGAAGGTGCAGTCCCGATTAGCCGTAGTGTGCAAAAAGTGGACTTAAAGCAGCAAACTAAAACAAAAATAAAGAACTAAATATGCTGACCAAGGCAGTAATTTATTTTATTAAAAACATAAACTAAACGTAACGTTTCAACCTTCTAGCAAGGTCTTTTTCAGACTCTGTATCAAGTACAAAAGCAACAAGATACAAAAACAGGGTATTATATATACACAAACATTACTCCCTCCAGACTATTTAGAAAGTTGTTTGGAACTTTCTAGCAGGTGACTTTCACTTTCCAACTTTACTTTCACCTAAAAGGATAAACACAATTACTTTCATATAGAATGTGGTTGGACTTTTAATCTCACGCTCTTTTCCCTTCATTTTTCTTCCTTCTCCTCTCCTCTTTCTCTCTTGTCCTTTCCACTCTTTCTAACATCTTCTTCCATTCTTTGTTTAACTTCAATCCCCCATTCCAGTTCATTGTGTCTTCTTCACCTTTCTTCTCTATTTCCTTGGCTTCCTTCCATTTTCTCACTAGCATTCTCTTCTCCCTTCCTATCTGCTTAGCCTCATCCCACTCTATGTCATGTCCTGTTTCTCTCGTGTTTAAATATTGCATTTCTTTCTCTCTTAAGTCGAACATCATCCCTATGTTGTTTCAACCTGTCTTTCAGCCTCTTTTTCGTTTCTCCTATGTACACACTCTGACATTCTTTACATTTCACTTCGTAGATAATCCCTTCCTCTTCCTCTTCTCTGTTTTCCTTTTTCTTGTTTGCATTCCTCGCTATTCCTAAGATGCTTCTCCCTCCCTTCCTGTAAGTTTTAATTCCCGCTTTCTTAAGCACTTTGCATATCTTTTCTGTGGTCTTCCCCATACTCCTTATTCCAAACCTTCTCTCTTTTTCTTTCTCTTCCTCTTTTTCTTTCTCTTCCAATTCTTCCCTGCCCGTTTTCTTCCTTCTTCTGTTTATGTCCAGTCTATCCTGCTTCTCATAGCCATTCTTTTCCAGCTGTTTCCATAGGCTATTTATTTTGCCTTCTTTTTCACATTCTTTCATGCATATTTTCTTGATTCTGTCCTCCATATTCTTTATAAAATTTATTTTTGTCACCTCACTTACATCACTTCTTTTGTGGCAGAATACCCCTGCTGCACACTTCTTCTGATGCCAAGCGGTTTCAATTTCTTGTCCTCTCTTCCTTTTCATCAATATATCTAGAAAGCTTAACTTGTCTTCTTCTTCTATTTCAAGTTCCAATAATATCCCTCTTTCTTCATCTTGTATTTCTTTGGCAAAAATATCAAGCTGCCTCTTCGTTCCCTTCCATATGCCAAAACAATCGTCCACATATCTGCAAAACAGAATTATTTTGTCACCTCCTTTTTCTATCACTTTCTTTTCCCATTCATTCATAACCAATTCAGCCAATGCTGGGCTTAGACTGGAACCTATATTTAGTCCTTCACTCATTAACATTATTTTATCTCCCATTATACTGTAACCGTTATTCCAAATGGTTTCCAGCGCCTTCACAACCCTTTCACTGTCCCATTCTCCTATAATTTCTTGTCCCATTCTCTTTTTAATAATGTCCAAAATGTGTCCCCTCTTGATGCTCGGGAACATACTTTTCACGTCTAAGCTAAACATTGTCGTCTTCATCTCATTTAACTTAAGTCCTTTTATGAGGTCTACTACTTGTTCACTGTTCTTAACTGCTCTGCTTTCTTGCTGTGTTACTAACACGTCAATAAAAGAAAGTTGCAGTTGAGAACAGTGAACAAGTAGTAGACCTCATAAAAGGTCTTAAGTTAAATGAGATGAAGACGACAATGTTTAGCTTAGACGTGAAAAGTATGTTCCCGAGCATCAAGAGGGGACACATTTTGGACATTATTAAAAAGAGAATGGGACAAGAAATTATAGGAGAATGGGACAGTGAAAGGGTTGTGAAGGCGCTGGAAACCATTTGGAATAACGGTTACAGTATAATGGGAGATAAAATAATGTTAATGAGTGAAGGACTAAATATAGGTTCCAGTCTAAGCCCAGCATTGGCTGAATTGGTTATGAATGAATGGGAAAAGAAAGTGATAGAAAAAGGAGGTGACAAAATAATTCTGTTTTGCAGATATGTGGACGATTGTTTTGGCATATGGAAGGGAACGAAGAGGCAGCTTGATATTTTTGCCAAAGAAATACAAGATGAAGAAAGAGGGATATTATTGGAACTTGAAATAGAAGAAGAAGACAAGTTAAGCTTTCTAGATATATTGATGAAAAGGAAGAGAGGACAAGAAATTGAAACCGCTTGGCATCAGAAGAAGTGTGCAGCAGGGGTATTCTGCCACAAAAGAAGTGATGTAAGTGAGGTGACAAAAATACATTTTATAAAGAATATGGAGGACAGAATCAAGAAAATATGCATGAAAGAATGTGAAAAAGAAGGCAAAATAAATAGCCTATGGAAACAGCTGGAAAAGAATGGCTATGAGAAGCAGGATAGACTGGACATAAACAGAAGAAGGAAGAAAACGGGCAGGGAAGAATTGGAAGAGAAAGAAAAAGAGGAAGAGAAAGAAAAAGAGAGAAGGTTTGGAATAAGGAGTATGGGGAAGACCACAGAAAAGATATGCAAAGTGCTTAAGAAAGCGGGAATTAAAACTTACAGGAAGGGAGGGAGAAGCATCTTAGGAATAGCGAGGAATGCAAACAAGAAAAAGGAAAACAGAGAAGAGGAAGAGGAAGGGATTATCTACGAAGTGAAATGTAAAGAATGTCAGAGTGTGTACATAGGAGAAACGAAAAAGAGGCTGAAAGACAAGTTGAAACAACATAGGGATGATGTACGACTTAAGAGAGAAAGAAATGCAATATTTAAACACGAGAGAAACAGGACATGACATAGAGTGGGATGAGGCTAAGCAGATAGGAAGTGAGAAGAGAATGCCAGTGAGAAAATGGAAGGAAGCCAAGGAAATAGAGAAGAAAGGTGAAGAAGACACAATGAACTGGAATGGGGGATTGAAGTTAAACAAAGAATGGAAGAAGATGTTAGAAAGAGTGGAAAGGACAAGAGAGAAAGAGGAGAGGAGAAGGAAGAAAAATGAAGGGAAAAGAGCGTGAGATTAAAAGTCCAACCACATTCTATATGGAAGTAATTGTGTTTATCCTTTTAGGTGAAAGTAAAGTTGGAAAGTGAAAGTCACCTGCTAGAAAGTTCCAAACAACTTTCTAAATAGTCTGGAGGGAGTAATGTTTGTGTATATATAATACCCTGTTTTTGTATCTTGTTGCTTTTGTACTTGATACAGAGTGTGAAGAAGACCTTGCTAGAAGGTTGAAACGTTACGTTTAGTTTATGTTTTTAATAAAATAAATTACTGCCTTGGTCAGCATATTTAGTTTTTCATAATCATGGAAACAAGGCTTAATGGTGTTATAAAAATAAAAATCATCATAACTCTCTACAAAGGCAGAGGATCCAGTTTAGAAACCTGTTGAGGCTTAGATGTAGCATTGCATTCGTATCATTACCCATTATCTTCATCGTCGCCATTATCGCAAAAGAAAAAATGTGACGCAAAATAACCCAAAGGAAGCTTGGAATCAATCTTAATATTGAATATTTTAGTAGAATTGTCTTTAAAATCACTTCCTGTGATGAAATAGGTTTATATTAACGTTTAGTATCTCTCCCCGGTTCTCTGACCATGGAAGGTGGTGCTGAACATAGCTGAACGAGATATTTTCTGTGATTTTAACGATGACTCACTGATGTCCAACCCCTTCATCTCATAAATACTGTTACTGTTTTGTACAAAACGAAAATCATGGAAGTGAACTGCTTTCAACTCAGATATTTCAGAAACGATGTTGTAAGATATGTACCCTTTGTGACGTAATTTCTGTTCGTACTATCACAATATCACCTGATGGCAGATAGCTCAGAATGATTGAATTAACATGTTGTCAATTCCAATAACTTACAAACTTTAAATGAAATGTATTAGCCTGCTATATTTGAGATTTACTGACAGTTGAAGAAATACTACCTTAAACTTAAGAAATTTTCACAGATATACTATGTCTTTGCGAATATTAAAATTTGTTTTCCTACACGAAGACTCATGCTGGGAAATTTGTCTTTACGAGAGTGATTCAAGCCCTGATTTGGTCTCAAAGACTCATCAAGGATATTATTACCACGAACTATAAAATTTAGATATTCTACTTTATCGGAGATTTTCAATTACTGTTTCTTGATTCGTGGTGTCCTAGTAGTCGACCTCCGTGGTGGAGTTGTTAGCACAGCACTTTACGATCTTAGGGGGTTCCGCGTTCGAAGCCCGGTTCAGACATGGGTGCTTGTGATCGTCTGTCCTGAAAAAAAAAATAGATTGAGGTTGATATAAGTATCTTGTGTGGAGAAGTCTGCTACTTAGAGATCTTCCTTAAAACAAGAGTCGGTAGGGCGTCCGACTGCCACGCGGTTGGTCCCTGTGGCCATATCAGGAGCAGGTCAGCTTTCACGAAAATCGTCTCATTATGAAGAACTCGCAAATGATACGCCATCAACGACAACACTAATCAGAAGAGCATTAAAAGCGCAATAGAGTACGATGGTTTTCATGAAAACAGTCTTTGCAAAACAAGCATAAAACAAAGGAGGCTTACCAAAGAAAAACAAGAAGAGGTCACACGAAAAACACAAAACTGGCAACTGACGCCATATTGCTCAACCTAGCTGGATGGGAAATGATTACGTGACATAAGGAGGCCCCCTCACTGAAAACTGATGCCATCTACCGGATTTTTTCTTAGCTAACTCACAATAGGGGGTGGCCATATCAGGATCATGGCCATAACAGGATCATCCAACTTGTATGGGCATTTTGTAATTCGACTACTTAAGAGCCCGTATCACCACTGATGATGATACCTAAGAAATAGGTTCTTGCCAGGGGGTGCTATTCCGGCTTCCCGCGCTACGGCGGCACGTGAAGGTCTTCTGCTAGAGTGACGTCAAAAAGGGGATCCCTCAGCTGCGGGCCGCTTAATAACATGTAAAATCATACAAGTTTATCGCCTCATAGAGACGATTATAACTCTTGGGAAGCAATGTTTATAACATGTAGTTCTTCTTCACTGATTTCCCGTACCTTTTCAAGTTAACTGAGGATGGCAAACGAACAAATTCATGCTGAATTCAGCAAAAAGGGAATCAATGTCTTTGGTTCTTTAACACTATTTGTCTACACTTCTACACGCAGCAATAAAGTTGGTTGGTTGGTTGATTCGTTGATTTGGTGTTTTAAGTCCACTTTATGCACAGCAAGGCTAATCGGGACTGGACCTACATGTTAAAGTAGAATCCGAACCACCATGTGCCTTCACCGGGTATCGACCCCGGGACTCCTTGATTACGAGAGACAGCAATGAAATTAAATGATTATTAGATGAGAGTCTCATCTTGAGACGAGCACAATAGAGAACACCCGAAAAATCGTAAAGTGAAACAATTTGAAATGCCTCTGTGTGCTGGAGGGGGGTGGGAGTAGTGTCTCGTGCGCATATTTTCATGCAAATAGTTTACTAACTTAATTAATTATAGCGTGGACATAACTGCAACAGGATCGAGAGAGTAAGATTGAACGGAAAGGATTAAGCAAGTCCCTCTACATGTATATAACCGGTCTCCATGACAGCATAACGCTTTAGGAAGCCAGAGGCCCCAGTTTGAACCTTAGTAAGGCATATAGCAATGTTTGTCTCATTCTCCACTCATTAGTTCATCATTCATCCTCAAAGTAGCGATCAACCCAGTAGAAATTCGTATTTAAATGAACGACACATACATACATATTGATTTATTATTATTTCGTTTTTCTGCTACTTCTGGCTAATCGCGAAGATGAGGATGAATCGTGATAAGATGAGGCGGATGAAGGGACAATCATAAACATGTAAGGACAACACAATACGAGTCCCACCAAGGATTATGATGGCCACGAGTCCAGACGCCAGAGCCTCGCTAGTGTGAAATGCAGTGGTATGAGTCCTGTCGAATTGCATCCACGGGAAGCTCCAAAATTTCGGTGTTGTGTGCATGTGAATAAAACTATTATTATTATGAAGTTACAGTTACGCAATAATAAACGTCTAAGCCGTATGAATGAAAATATTGCCATCAGTTTTAATAATACGAATGTCTATAACAGTATCCTTCTTATTTAATTTTTATTTAACACGTAGTTTTTTTTTTTTTGATACGGAAGAAACATGCATCAAATTATGTCAATATATTGTACATATATTCAGGTAGTGTTGTATTTTAAAAATTTCCAGCAGTAGAATTTCAGCAACTTCTTTGCAGGGGCGACTTATTGTTGACAAGAATTAATTGAAGTTACTGCTGCATAACATAATAAGTACGAGTATATTGCAAAATAATAGACAAAATGCAGTGGGTGGAGGATGTCTATGCAATTTATCCTATTGGGGGAATTTTCTTTAAGAGGATTTTCTTAACTAGAGAGATAGCATTCCAAATAGTGTTGCCCACGAGATGAGACTTTGGCCTGTCTCGTCTCGTGGAGCCTCGTGGAAATGCTGTCTCGTCTCGAAAATATTCGTTTGTCTTATGACACATGGTCAATCTCGTCTCGTCTCGAATTTTTAAAAGCCTGTCCCGTCTCGTCCCGTGGGCAACACTAATTCCAAAACCTTTCCCTCTTTGAGCACTGCTGCCTCTCCTGTGAAAAAATCTTGCGGTCGTCCTTGTCAAATTGCGTCATTACGAGGCAAATATTTCTTTTCTTATTTTTGGGTTGCTTTCCTGTAACTTTTACCTAATTGGAAGGCGAGGATGAGTAACGAATAGATGAAATTGATGGACACCCGCAAAGGGACACAATGTCCAGGCGGGACTCGAGCCTTAAATCTTCGCTGGGTAGCGAGATCGTTACTGAACCAATTAACGTTCTCATCTATTTCTATTTTGAGGGCCTGCCGGATGGCGTAGTGGTGGTGTCATCGCCTTATAATCGAGGGATCCCAGGTTCGGTACCCGGTGGAGGCACGTAGTGGTTCGGATCCCACTTTAAACTGTAGGTACAATTAGCCTCAATGTACATAAACTGGACTTAAAACGCCAATTCAATCAATATGTTTTATTATTTCACGTCGCTTTTTGACATAGAGCAAACTAGGGCAATGAAATGAAAATGAAAGATGAAATAGATAAGACACACAATGATACACTCCCATACATCAACCAAGGTTCGCTTCTGAGTTCATAGAGCGTTACGCTAGCGATTCCTCCAGGTAAGGGATATACGATAGACGGTTTGACGTACACCGAGTGGGTTCATACCTGCAGTTGGGAACATTCAAATGGAAAGTAATTTCTTCCAGTTTCCGAAAGCGACATGGCTTTCATTGTTCGGTATAAGCCAACTTCGAGGCACAGATTTCTCCCAGATGTCAGAAAAATCTGCAGGTCCAGTAGTAGCGATCAGGTATTCGTTTACAGAAGTGCTTGTGCTGTTTGTCTTGAATATTAAAGCGAGTAATTTTAGGTCGTATTACGTTTATTAGTAGTGTGATTCATGCTACAACCAGGACGATAAATGATGAACCCCCCTCTGGCAGATTTGGCTACACTTAAAACAGGATCAACATGCCCATATGAGCTTTTTGCTCAAGTGTGGAACCCTGCCTAATCCAAGATTTTTGTGAAAATACCCTCGGGAAGTTCCCGTGAAATGATGACCCCTCTCAGATTGATTTGCCTACACTTATAAAAGGCACTTCTGTGAGATTGTTGTCCATAAATTTGTTAAAAATATGCCCCTCTTGATATTTTTTTTGGCTACACTTAAAACTAAGCCAAAAATGCTCATAAGAGCCACACCTACACACACCCACACCCACCCACACCCACACACACCCACACATATTCACACATATTTATTTCCGGTCCACTTCTGGCCATTTCCGGTCCATTTCTGCCCATTTCTGCCCACTTCCGGTCCACTTCCGGTCTATTTTCGGCCATTTCTACCCATTTCTGCCCACTTCCGGCCCACTTCCGGTTCACTTCCGGTCTATTTTCGGCCATTTCTACCCATTTCTACCCACTTCCGGTCCACTTCCGGTCTATTTTCGGCCATTTTTACCCATTTCTGCCCACTTCCGGTCCACTTCCGGTCCACTTCCGGTCTATTTTCGGCCATTTCTACCCATTTCTGCCCACTTCCGGTCCACTTCCGGTCCACTTCCCGTCCACTTGTGGCCTATTTCTGGTTTATTTATATTGCATCATGTTTTGCAACAAATTATTACCCAATATTAAGCAACAAATTATTAGACATGTGTTGTTTTCTGATTGGTTGCTTATGACATAATGTAATGATATGTTATATTCTGATTGGCCTATTGTTTCAGATGTTTTCAATGCGGTCTGTACTTAGGCTATATAAAGAGATTTTGCATTGCATATCAGCCAGTATTGTGAGAGTTGTTGAAGAGTAAGGGTGTGTTGTTGCAGTGCTGCTCATATTTTTTTAAACACAAAAATATTGCAGATTTGTATAAATTGAATTACAAATCTATTTGATTTAATATACAGAATTTTTGACAACCTGTCATAGGTTTATTAAGTATAGAGTTTTGATTTGAGCCCCAAGAAATTTTATATAAATACCAAAGCCAAAAATATTAACACACATACATACATACACACATACACTAAATATACAAATCACACTGCTGAACCCAACTGATATTTTTTATTAAGCATAGAATTTTGATTTGGACCCCAGGAAATCTTATATAATAAACAACAACAAAAATGCCAAATCAAAAATATTGTAATCAATGCAAAAAGAATATAACCAGCACCAATTGGGCCAGGCATCAAAGGAAAAGTAATCCAGACAAATGCAGAACTCCCACAAAAATATGCCCTAAATGCCATAGAAAATATAGCATGGAATATTTCACATATAAACATAAAGGTACTTGCTCTGCACAGTCATTAACATTGCCCCCTCAACCATCTACATCTGGTCTGAAAAGGAAGCATGAAACACCTGTTAATGCTGGACCAGCAAAGCAGCCACGCTATGAACCCATCCATAGCAGTTTTAACGGCCAATTAAGGGATCACCGTTTTGTATCAGAGCCAAGATGTGACATTAAGATTTTTTTGAACAGTATAAATCCAGATGTGCAGGCAATTCTAAATGCACAAAATGGCTCTTATAAGCTGTCCCTCAAATTGTTTACACAATATAAGAAGCCAAATGGCACAAAATTTACACAGCCCCACATAACAGAAACTGTACCGGTATATTCAAATGCAAATTCAGACAAAATAATAGGCAGTTTGATAGATCAATTGATTATTAAACACTCTGAATTTGCAGCAAAAGAGTCTGGATGGAGCCTATGCGGTTCTCCACACAAGTTATATGTTAATATTTCTGAATTCAACCCATTACAAGGTTCCACTTATGTGCCATTACCTGCCAATATCAAAAACAAAACAGCCGTGGTTAATATAAAAAATAATGACCAGAAATGCTTTTTGTGGTGTATTTTAGCTGCTTTGTATCCAGTTTCAAGGCATTCTGAGAGAATAACTTATTATAAACAACATGAAAATGATTTTGATGAGGCAATGGAGGGATTAGAATATCCAATGCTTGTTCAGAATATTGATAAATTTGAAAAAAAGGCCAGGCACATCAATGGCAAACAATTATCTATTAATGTACTTACTTGTTCTACTGGCCGTGACAATTGCTTGATAGATCCTCTCAGAATCAGTACACATGATGATGAATCTGCTATTCAGATTGATCTGCTCTTAATTAAAGGGGATGGCACAAATCATTACACTCTGATACATAATCTTGAAGCTTTAGTCAGAACACAACTAGACAAAATTCATAGAATATTCAAGTTGTGCAGAAGATGTTTGACTGTATTTGATGTTCAAAAAATGGTGAATGGTGTTTGTGAAGTGAATGCAGAAATTGCTAAAAACAAGTTAATTGAGCATCTGAAATACTGTGGGAATCATAAACCTGTTCATATGCTTATGCCTAAGCCAAGTGAAAATGCAAAATTCAAAACATTTGAAGCCTTGTTGGAACACCCAGCATATATAGTCTGTGATTTTGAATCAAATCTCAAACCTCTGGCATTCTGTAGCCCAGATCCTGATGAATTTTCAATTACACCATACCAGCTGCATGAACCTTCCAGCTTTTATTATGTGGTTGTACAGGGTGGTGTGGTTAGTAAAGAATATTTATACATGGGAGCAGATGCCATCAAAGAATTTGCAGATAGAATAGAAAATGAGTGCCATGACATAGCATCTAATATCTTATTAAAATCAAAACCCATGTTGCCTTTAACAGAGAAACAGATTAAAGATTTCTACAATGCAGAAAAATGCCCGGTATGTGATTTTGAATTTTCAGATACAAATATCAAGGTGAAACACCATTCTCATACAGATGGTAAATTCTTAATGGCCCTGTGTAATAGCTGCAATATTCAGATCCAGAGACCAAAATTTGTTTCTATATTTTGCCATGGTGCATCCAATTATGATTTTCATCATTTGATCAGATACGAGGGGTTTGACAAGCAGAATTTAATTATTTTAGCTGAAAATAATGAGAAATATATTGAAATTAACAAAATAATTAAAGTTAATGGTGTTTCTATTCACTTAAGATTTCTTGATTCCTACAGAATTTTATCGGCTAGCCTGGCTACACTGGCCACTCAATTATCTGATGATCAATTCAAAATCACATGTGCTTTGTTTCCAAATCAGGACCTGAAATTAATTAGGCGGAAGGGTGTATATCCATATGATTATGTTACAGATTTTTCTAAATTTGATGAGTGTTCTCTGCCACCACAACAAGAGTTTTACAGCAAAATCAGAGCATCTGGAATCACTGATGATGATTATCACCATGCCCAATTGATGTGGAACAATTTAAAATGCAAGACATTTGGTGATTATCACTAGGCATATTTAAAACTTGATGTGACCCTCTTAGCTGATATATTGCAGGCATTTAGAAAATCTTCCATGCAAAATTATAAGCTGGATCCAATGTATTTTTACAGTGCTCCGGGCCTAGCACGGTCTGCAATGTTTTTAAACACTAAAATGAAATTGGATCTGATCCAGGATCAAGATATGTATCTGTTTATGGAACAATGTATAAGAGGAGGCATGGTGCAATGTTCTCAGAGATATGCCAGAGCAAATAACAAATATATGCCTGATTATGATCCAGCACGGCCATCAAATTATATACTGTATGTAGATGCCAACAGCCTCTATGGTTATGCCATGATGAAAAAACTGCCATATGCAGGGCTTGAATGGGTTGAAGATTTTAACATTGAAGATCTTAAGAATTTTGATGACAGTAATTATGGCCTGTTCTTAGAGGTTGATCTGACAATTCCAGATAATTTACACAACACATTTTCTGATCTGCCCCCAATTCCTGAGGTTAAGTGTTCACCTGGCTCTAAACAGAAGAAATTGATGATGACTCTAGAGCCGAAACAGGATTATGTCATATATTACAAAAACCTCCAGTTCCTGATGAATCATGGTGTTCAAGTGACCAAAGTTGGAAAAGTTTTGAGGTTCAGGCACTCAAGATGGTTGAAGCCATATATTGATACAAACACAGAGCTTCGAACATCTGCAATGAGCCAATTTGATAAGACCTTGTTTAAATTGATGGTCAATTCTGTGTATGGCAAAACAATTGAAAATGTCAGAAAACATATTGATGTTAAAATAATTACTGACCGCAGCCGGAGCAAAAAATTGATTGCAAAGCCCAACTTCAATTACAGAAGAATTTATGATGAAAATATGGCACTTTTCAACATGAAAAAAACAAATATTAAATTTGATAAGCCTATTTATGTAGGGGCTGTGATATGGGAATTGGCTAAATTACACATGTTAAAATTGTATTATGATGTGTTGAAACCTTTTTATAGTGATTGTGTAAAATTGATGTACATGGACACAGATAGTTTTGTTCTTGATATTCAAACAGAAGATGTTTATCAAGATATGGCACAGCCTGAATTGTTTAAATACTTTGATACCAGTGAACATACAAAAATTAAACACCACAACAAAAAGGTGCCTGGCAAGTTAAAAGATGAGACACTTGGTGATGTTATTGTGGCATTTGCTGGGTTAAGGGCCAAGATGTACAGCTTTGAAACATGTAGTGGCGCTGTTGCCAAAAAGGCCAAGGGCATTGGCAGAGTGATTGTGGAAAAAGAGCTTGAATTTGAGGATTACAAAAATTGTCTCAAATCATGTAGCACAATCAGAACATCAGAAAATAGAATTCAGAGTGTGGATCACTTATTGACTAGCAATATTGTAAGAAAAGTGGCTCTGGACCCACATGATGATAAGAGATGCATTTTATCATGTGGCATACATACTCTACCATGGGGTCATTGTGATTTGAAAAATGGCAAACAATGCCCAATTACAGAGCATGATTTGAAATAAATAAACATGCCTATGAACTTATTTGGGTTCAAAAAACAGGCTATTATGGAGCTGCCAACACCACAACCCTCTTCTGATATGTTATCTAAACTAAGTGCTTTGTTAATTATTCATCTGAACAGCATACTTACAGATGTTGATGATGAAACAGGTAAAATATTGTACATATTTAACAATAATTTAAATCATTACCAATTACCTGTAGGTGGTCAATTGCAATTTATTACAACCCCTGAGGGTAATGTCAAGATTTCAGTGGGGAAAAATATTTATAGAATTAAGCACTCAAACATGATTTCTGGCACTGTATATACTGTTTCTGCTTGTGACTGCTTATATATTGAGGTCCCTGGATCATATGACAAGGTTATACCTTTTTTTATAGAATTAAGAATCAGATATTCAATAATAAATAACCACAAAAACAAAAATGCCTAATGATGTATTTGGCCATACAAGACATGAAGATCACAGTGATGAGATTCTGATGCTTGATGTCAGAGTCAATAAATTAAGAAGTGATTTACAAGCTTTACAAACCACACTCAATGCCAGTCTTCAATTAGAAATTACAAATTTACAATCACAATGCATGGACCCTCTTCTTAAAATTGACTCAGAACTCAAAGTGCTGCTTCAGAAATATACTGACTTGGCAACATTAGATAATTTTCAAAGTTTAGAAGAGGCTGTAGCAGCTCTTCAAGCCAAATTTAAGACCCAGGCCACCAACTCCGAGCAATTGAAACAGCAATTGGAAGAGCAGATAAATAATGTCCAGACACAGCTCCAAACAATTGTCAAAAGCATAAAATCACAAGAAGATTTTGATCTAGTGATTTCCACTCTAAAAGAACAGATTCAATCACTCCAGATACCTAATCTGGATCCCTTGAACAATGCCATAGCCGAGGTTAAAGAAAAAATTGAGACACTTGAAAATTTTATGAACAACTTGCCATCTTCTGATGCTTTGAGTGCAATAACTCGGAGTGTTGCCAACATCAAGTTGCAACTTGAAACATATGAAGATTTTGGAAAAATTCAAAGTACGATAACCCATCTTGAGGGTACAATAGCAGCAGTGCAAAGTGATTTAACAAATGTACAAGAATCTCTAGAATCCCGCCTGCCTGGTATTGTAGACACACTTGTCAGTGTCCAGGAACAGATCACAAAGCTTGAAAACCTCAACACTGAATCTGAACTATCTCATTTTCATCACTTGATCGATGATATCCAAACAAAACTTGAAATTTTACAACAACCAACACCCACTCAGGCAGATATAGCCCTGCTCCAAGATGCTATGCAAAATGTGGCTGATGCTTCTGAATTAAATAATGTGAAATTGGCACTTGAATCTTTGCAAAATACTGTAACAAATCTGCCTACATCACAGGAACTTAAAAATATTAAGAGAGCAGTGAATCGCATATTGAAATCAGAAGATATCAAGAATATCCAGACAGAGATCAAACAACTTACTCAGACAGTGGCCACTCTACCAACCAATCAACATATTAATGAACTGCATGCCCTGTTTGAGGATATCAGAAGACAGGTCCATGATCTTACTGCTCAAAATTCAAAATTGGCAGTTATTGAAAATTTGCAACAAATTGTAGCTGATATCAAGCAACAGCTAGGGACCATGGAATCCAATCAAGCAAATGCCCTGTCTGTTTTTGCCACCCAGCTACAAGAAATTGTGCAACAATACAAGAAACTTGTTGTGGACATAAAAATCAAGCCAGGCCATGATGATGTTGTTAGGACCATCAATGAGCATCTTGAATCTGTAACAAGCAGATTGCTTACAGCAGAAAAAGAAATAACAGGCATAATCAAGAATCCAAAACATACAGTAATTCTTGAATTGTACAGCATCCCCAACAAAGAATATGATTCACCATTTACACCAGGTGGCAAAATATATATGCTGTCCCCTGCACAATTTTATTACCAGTTTTTTGTTGGGGGCACACTGAGACCAATCAAAATCAAATATTGGCTTCAACCACAGGCACACCACTACCCCACCTTATCAATAACAAATGCTGACAACAAACCAAAAATCACCAGTGTAGAGTTAGAGGATTTTACAGATCCCAATACATTAGAAACAGCCTATGCTGAAGATGATGGATCTCTGGAATTTAATATACAAATAGGAGACAAACTGTATTTATAAAATCCTGTAGTATCAGCTGCTGAACACCCCATAGTTGCAATATTCTTGTTTTCATATTATGTCTAGACAAATTATTGTTGATGAATTACACAGACAAGCTAGACATAATTATAAGAGACTGCCAGTAGTCACAAAAGGCATAGATGATTTATGGCAAGGAGACTTCATTGAAATGGCAAGTGGACAGTTGAAAAACTTAGACAAAATCAACAAGGGCTACAAGTATCTACTCACTGTAATAGACACATTTTCAAAATTTGCCTGGGCTGTGCCACTCAAATCCAAGACTGGAAAATGTGTTACAGAAGCCATCAGAACAATCATCAATCAGAGTGGAAGATCACCGCGATATTTGCAAACAGATAATGGCAAAGAATTTTATAATTCTGTGTTCCAACAATTTATTAAAAGCCAGTCAATACAACATTATTCGAGTTACAGTGATCTCAAAGCCTCAATTGTAGAGAGATTCAACAAAACCCTAAAAAATCTTATGTATAAACAATTTACACTTCAAGGTAATTATAAATGGATTAATATTCTTCCAGAACTTCTACATAAATATAACAACTCGGTCTATTCCACAATCAACATGAAACCCTCTGAAGTAACTTCATCTGATGAGCAAAAATTGATCAGGACTGTTTATTATCCTAGATACCAGCCAACAACAAGAAAGGCCAAATACAGGGTGGGTGATCAAGTAAGAATCAGCAAATATAAGCACTTATTCAAAAGAGGCTTTACAAGGAACTGGAGCACTGAATTATTTACAGTGGTTCAAATTAAACCTGGGACTCTTAACACATATATAATAAAAGATCACCGAGGAGAAATTCTCAAAGGCAGATTCTATGAAGAAGAACTCAGCAAAACTAAACAGCCTGACACATATCTCAGAGAAAAAATCATCCGCAGAAAAGGCAACAAGTTATTTGTCAAATGGTTAGGACTTCCAGAACACAGCTGGATCGATGCAGACAAAGTGATAATATGAGCACCTGGGATGTTATAAAAAGGCTGCCAGAACCTGAACAGCAGATTAAGAGAAATGGCAAGTTGCTGCCTGAAAATATTAGATGTCTTATTGTTGGGCCATCAGCTTGTGGTAAAACTACACTAATGATTGAAAATTTTTTATTGGCACCCAACTGGTTAGACTGGAAAAACAGGCACTTGTATGTTTTCTCTAAGAGCTTGGAACAATTAAAATATCAGCAGCTGATGAAGCTATATGATGGATTGGATATTGCCACTTTTGAATCAGATGTTAAGCCACTTCATGAATGTCTCGATAATTCTGTTGTTGTGTTTGATGACATTATATTGGATAATCAAAACAAGGTTAGAAATTTCTTTACACAGGGCCGACACAAAAACATTGATTGTTTCTACCTGGCACAGACTTTTTCTAAAATTCCGAAGCAGCTGATCCGAGACAACAGCAATTTTATATGTGTGTTTCATCAAGATCATACCAACTTCAAACACATACATGATGAATATGTAGGTGGGGACTTGAGCTACAATAATTTTTCCAAGTTTTGCAGTAGGTGCTGGAACCAGGACAGTTATGGGTTTGTCACAATTGATATGACAAGAAAACCCAATAGTGGCAAATACAGAAATAAAATCAACAATTTTCTAGACATTGAAACATATATAAATAACCATGAAAAGGCCAATCATTGATGATCTTAAATTAAGAGATTATCTTGTAAAAAGATTTAAGGGATGGAAATCACAGAACCGAGGAATTTATGAACAACACAAACAAACAGAACAGCCTATTATTGATGCTATTAGTGAATTAGGTAAAAATATCAAAACTGTTACAGAGCAAAATCAAAATTTGATCACAGAGCTTGTACCTGTAGCTGCAAGGAACATATTAGATTATCCAATCACCCCACTTTCCAGTATTCATACACCTAGTCCTGTTGCTCCTCGAAGAATTGAAGCTACTCAGGATCCTATTGAATTGGGTCTTCTTGCTCAAAAATATTTAAGCACACCTAAAGACAACAAAGATGAGGTCTTTGGCTTATATGCTGACACAGAGCGTGATGGTAGCATCATACATAGAATTGGCAATTTCAGAGTAACATTTATGGGAGATGATATAATTGTATATTCAGAATCTCATCTTGGACAAAGAGGTGGTTTTGTTAAATATCCCGGCACACCTGGATTGTGGGAACTGATGACTAGGAAAAGGCCTGGCAGCTATACAGATCAAGATTATGAACACTACAAAGAAATATTAATAAAATCAGATGCTCTATACCAGAACAATGATCCCACACAAAAAAGAGTCAAGTCTAGCAGTGGAGCAAAATATAACAACTTAATCAAGCCCATATGGTCACAAATTAAGACTGGCAGTGGAATCAAACAATACAACACCCTGCCTAAAGAATTTGTGTGGGTTGATGATGTTAGGAAACTTGTAGATAGGTTATTGGTGATAGCTGGGGAGGAAAATGCTGGCAACCACAATTTTTACAATGAAAAGGTTGGAATTATGGACATGATAAGCACAAAATTGTCTAATTTTATAGTGAATGACACTAAGGGGATTGGATATCTTATAAAAATTATTAATACTCTACCTCCTAAATTTTGGAATATTTCTGAGGGCCGGAGGTTGGTTAATGACATTATAAACAAGCTGCCATTTGAACTACACATTCCAGGCTATCAGTATTGTGGCCCAGGCACAAAATTGGATCATAGATTAAACAGAGGTGATCCTGGTGTTAATCCCCTAGATGCTGCTTGTAGAGACCATGACATAGCATACAACACACATACTGATCTTGACAAGAGACATGTTGCAGACAAGAAATTAGAAGAGGCTGCATTTGGTAGATTTGTAAGCAAAGATGCTTCTTTAAGTGAAAAAATAGCAGCATTGGGGACCACCATAGCTATGAACACCAAACAAAAACTGGGGTGGGGGCTGTGAATATGTATATAATAAACCTAGAATGAAGGCCAAGGGTGTTATGTATCAAATACCTTATGCAGGTCTTAAATCTCTTAAAACTATTGATACTCTTTTAACCAAAAAGCAGCGCAAGAAAAAAAGCTCTTGTATTGCCAAGGGCCATGGTATGAAATTGTTGCTTAGTACCCCTCAATTAAAAAAATTACAACAATCCAGGAAAAAATCACATGTGGGTGGATTCATATTTACTATCCCGGCCATCTTAGCAGCACTTGGGGCTGTTGGGAGCTTGGCTGGGGGATCAGCTGCCATAGCAAAAACAGTAATAGATGCCAAGAAAAATAGGGCAGAATTAGATGAATTGAAGCGCCATAACCTGGCCATGGAGAAACAAGGCAAAGGTGTTAAGAGAGCCATGGATAAGTTTAAAAAAAACAAGAGCCGCTTACAAACCAAGATATTGAAGCTTTAATCAAGCCACTGGGCATCAAAAATTTTAGAGGAGTGTACATGTCTGATTCTTTACCAGAACAACCACTCAACAAAGAGTGTGGCATTGTTAATTTGGATAAGTACAAAAATCAGGGCACTCACTGGATTTGTTATCTTAAATATTTAAAAGATGAGGCATTTGTGTTTGATTCATTTGGAGGTGTTCCACCTGAAAATTTAGTAAAATATCTAAAATCAACTAATCTTTATTACAATAATGCCCGTGTTGAAAACTTCAAAGATGTTAATTGTGAACATTTATGTTTATCTGTTCTTAGATATATGTCTCAAATAAATAAACCATCAATTGAAAATTTTCAAAAAGCCTTGTGGTATCTGAAACATCATGGCGGTATTCCATCACACCAGCCAAAATTCAATATTGAAACTCAGATTACATGATGATATAGTGTATCCCAAAACAATAGCTCTCAGAGCATTTTATGGCATGTACTTGATCCCTAATATTACACACCACAACAACAAAATTGCAGTAGGGGATCAAAAAATTGTCATCACTCCAGGGCAATATAATCTGTCCACTCTAAATGCTCAATTACCCAGAGGTATAGTATTAACTCAAAATTCTGTCACTCACAGAGTAGAGATTGTATCTGCTACAGAAACAGTGGATCTGGGTACTATAGGAGAGCTGTTAGGCTTTGAGAACAAGACAAAACTTGAACCGGCCATCAAACACACTGCTATTAATATACCTAAATTCTTAGCCATAGAGACTCTGAATATTCACTGTAATGTGGCTGAGGGTATGATCACCAAATCAAATGGCATAGGCACTCAAAAACAAACTGGCATCATTGCAACATTTAAACCTAATTCTGAATTTATGGAGCCAATCATCTACACTCCATCCCCAACATTATATTTTCCTGTGTGCCATAATAGAATAGATTACATTGAGTTGATGGTCACTAATGAAAAAGAAGAATTAGTTGATTTTGCTGGAGCCACAACAACTGCAATCATAGAGATTAATATTTAAATAAAAATACATACAAAAAAAATGGAAAATATTGAGAGTTATGAGCTACAATCATTCCCCCCAAACAGGAGGACATTTGCAAATTTAAATCAACCCAACACAGAGATTGAGGTTGATCTTGATGTAGGGGATGGCTTTATACACCCTCACAGAGCAGATCTATACATCAAATTTGATGTTGTAAAGCTCGATGGAACAGATTATCCGGCAAATTCAAATATAAGATTGGTGGACAATTTTGTGCCGCATCTGTTCTCTGAAATTGAGATCAGAAAGCATGGTGTTGTTATAAACAGAGTGGATTATCCCGGCATTACCTCCACAGCTTTGGCCACACTAAAATTATCCAAAACCGAGGCATCATACTACAAAATAGGTGGATTTGAGGCTGGTGATAAAATTATATCTAAAAGCCACACAGTGCTGTTCCCTATGCGCCTGTTGCCAGGATTCTTCTCAGATT
Source organism: Lepisma saccharinum (assembly GCF_977018435.1). Taxonomy (NCBI): domain Eukaryota; kingdom Metazoa; phylum Arthropoda; class Insecta; order Zygentoma; family Lepismatidae; genus Lepisma; species Lepisma saccharinum. The sequence goes on along the minus strand of NC_139247.1, from coordinate 9,363,181 downwards.
ACAAAGATATTATGTGGAAGGGTGGTTTAAGAATCACATTTAGAAGAGCTGCCAATGATAATAATGCTTTGATGAGGTACAGCACATTAAACTCTACAGGGGAAGCTCTGCCCAATACCCTACCTGATGAAGGCAAATGCATTATCCAGACTATGGAGCTAAGAATCCCAGTTGTTGAATATGAAGCCAGTTATGCTCTTAAATACAAAGCAGATATAATAAAAAATCCACAGATTCCTTTACAATTTTATACATATCAATGTGTACAGAAGCCTGCAACTGGTACTTATTATGAGTTTGATGCTACAAATTCATTCTCCAGTACAATACGACATGCCGGATTTTGTTGTGGTACTGTTTCAGACTGGAAGACACAATAATCAGGAAAAAAATTCAAGTAGATTTGATAACTGCAACATCAAGAACATATATCTTAAAAATGGCAGAAATGAGGTATTCCCTAGAGAAAATTATAATTTAGACATGTCCAAGGATGATTTCCTTAAATTATATGAAGCATTTACAGCATACAAAAGGGTAACTACTGGCAATACTGACATGTATTACACACCAGATGAATTCAAAGCACAGAGACCCATGTTTGTAATCAACACTTCAAAAAGGAAACAAGTTGTGGTTAATGACAGGACAAACATTAAAATTATCTGTGAATTCCACGATACACTCCCTGATGACACTATATGTAGTGTTATTCTCATAGGTGAAAAATCATATGTTTATGATGTAAGAAATGAGAGAGTCACAGAGCAATTCTAGAAGAATTACATTGTCTTAGTACTAGATATGCAAGTTGAGCCTGGTGCCCAATTGAACTTAAACGGGAAGTAAATATGTGTGGGTGTGGGTGGGTGTGTGTTAATACGTTTGGCCTAGTTTTAAGTGTAGCCAAAAAAAATATCAAAAGAGGCATATTTTTAACAAATTTATGGACAACAATCTCACAGAAGTGCCTTTTATAAGTGTAGGCAAATCAATCTGAGAGGGGTCATCATTTCACGGGAACTTCCCGAGGGCATTTTCACAAAAATCTTGGATTAGGCAGGGTTCCACACTTGAGCAAAAAGCTCATATGGGCATGTTGAGCTTGTTTTAAGTGTAGCCAAATCTGCCAGAGGGTGGTTCATCATTTATCGTCCTGGTTGTAGCATGAATCACACTACTTTTATTCGGTGTCTGTACCATGAATAAGCGTGCCAAAGGTAAACATTCTTGTGCTGTTGCAGAGTGTACCAATTGGGGCTTTAAGGAATCTGGCACCACATCTATTTCTATTTTGAGGGCCTCCCCGATAGCGTAGTGGTGGCGTCATCGCCTTATAATCGAGGGATTCCGGTTCGGTACCCGGTGGAGGCACGTAGTGGTTCGGATATGGAAAAAGTTATTCAATTTGAGATTGTGTTTGCATCCTTCCATGGGTCAACTGTTTCCAAGCAACATAAAGTTATGGACACTCTAAAGACAGTACTTCAGTCAAAATTTCCTGAAGTTAACGAAAAGATTATTTCCCTGTATGTCAGAACAAGAACTTTTATTAGAATTCGACATTTGAATAAACTAATGAAACTCAAGTCCATGGAAGCAAGTGCAGCGAGAAAAAGACGACAGTGGGTAGCATCGTCTTCAAAATCATAAGTCTCCAGGAAGGGTAAGTTGTAATGAATTTTTATTCTTACTGATATTTATTTCCGCCTCGGCCTCCACCGTATAGTGATTAACAAATCACATTGCTAAACCAAGACAGAGGCCAGGCCTATTGTTCATGTATTTGTTATTTGACGTCGCTTTTTTACCACTTTTGGTTAATCGCGGCGACGAGTGTTGATCACATAAAATTGATGAAAGGGCAGGCACAAAGAACATCAATGCCCACGACGTGACTCCAAGTCGGGAACTTCAGTGATGGGATTAAAAGTCGAACACGCGGTTGACCAGATTCGCCATCGAGCTGGCACGAGTTTTCTTGAATTTATTAAGGGATTACGCTTTCCCACGACATTGCATTTTATCCATTTATTATGTATTTATTAAGTTCTAAAAAACATAATTTGGTGTTACTGTTTTTTAAACACAAATCAGTTTAGGTAGAATATTTCTGCAATTTTACCATAGTGTAAACTTTAATGTAAGCGAAAACATGTGTGCATCATCACTAGTCAAAGATTTTCACATCTACAAAAAAAAAAATATCCAAAACCCATTTCCACCTCACTCAAGGATTATGTTAATTCAATTCAAATTGTACGCGGGTTCAGTGCCATGAATCTAACCTTTACTGAACAGAATGAGATTGGTTCATAGAATGTATCGCCGAAAATCAATTTCGCTGATATCCCGTTGTCGCTGTTCTATTTTCATTAGATACGAGCTCCAATTACCATTATAATCCTTCGTTTTAAAATTTATTCCAACACAAAAATAGTTATTGGGGGTCATTTTAAAGTTGTTTTTTTACTTCATTACTGGTGTTATAATTCATTATTGTCTTCATTTGATTTTTTGATTTTCTAAGAATTTCGGCGGGCTGCAGCCCCTTAAGCTCCCCTGCGTACGCCAGTGCTTGCCACACTCATCTAGTCTACGCTCCCATCAAATTTATCATTTCATCATTCATTTTTATTGTTGCGGTTACCCTAAACACGTAGAAAAGCGACGTCATATAACAACAGCGACAGCGACATCCTATGTATACTAGATATATAAATTATAATGAACAAATTATTAATAACAAACATCTGTGAAAATTTGAAGGTATGAAGGATAATAAGTATTGGTGTAGTAGCGAAATATTTAATACGTAAAATTGTATTTATTTACCCATACGCAACTTCAGATTTCAATGTAGGGGCGATATAAGAGGATAGTCATGATTACTTTTTGTTTGATTTGTATAACGCCATTTATTGTAATTGCGTGCTGTAAACTTCTTCATATTATTGCCTAGGTCTTATTCCTTGCGTTTTGCTTATTATTCTGCCTCAAATGGTTAATAGAACCAAGATATGGACAATTAAAAATGAAAATATTTCCCGTAAGCTTCCATTGCTAGGCGAGCCCCGCCCCTTGATAGATCCCCTTGGTCACGTCAGAGCTCGTTGCGGCTTCTGGCCAATGGGAGAGCTCCGTGTCTCGGAATGCTCTTCCTAAAATACTTCTATATTCCTTGGGTTCTTGCGTCGACGATCTGTGCTCGAACAGTCAAGTTTAAATTTTACTGAGTTAAAGATCAAATATGAAATTTGTTATGTCTCGAAGCCTTTTTTCTTAAATACATTACTTATTACGTAGTTTTCCTTATCTAAATTTCGTAAAATTCACTTGCTCGCCAATTGTATGTAATAACTTAAATCAACATTTTAAAGCACAAGAAAGCTTCAACTGTTCTTCTACAGCAAAGAAATGAAACTGATCTTACAGAATTTTCTTTAGAATGTCTGTAGCTTTTCGACGTACAGAGCAATGTATGTAAATTTTAACTTCGACTTTTCTAAGCTGGTCGCGCTAGCCGTTTCCCCCTCTGTACCGCTGGCGCTTTTATTGAACCCCCCTCCTCACTCCTCGACCGTCCCATTTTTCTTTCACAATCGGCTTTCCCTTCCTCAAGTTCCATGCTGAGAGCTAGGAAAAGAAAAGAGAAGGCAGGGAAAGGTTTTGGGGGAGAATCAATGGTTTGGGCGATGCTTGTAAACAGTTCTTCACTACGCGATATCCTAATACTAAATCACGATGGGTTTGTAGTGCAATGACAACAGTGAAGGACGGTGGATTTCCTCAGTATTTTGTTCACAAATGGGAAGGGCTGATTGCACAGACTGAAGTACACCTTTACAAAAGGTTTGCCCGCGAAAGAAAAATTTTGCCAAATTATAACTTTTTTTTTGGTGAGAACACGATAGTCCATCACCAAGGGATTTTTTTAGGGGGAAGGTGACTGTACCCAAAGTTTTTAGGTAAATATTGTGTAAATTCTATCTGGTTGTGGATTATCAACCAGTCACGCAAATGAATGACTTCTTAGCTGTCGATCATAAATAAGTTCAATGAACGTTCATTGTCAGTTTGAGATATTTCTGAGGGTCAGTGGTAAAAAAATACTTGATGATCTGTTATGGAAATAGTGCTATTTTTAAACATTTTGAACGTCCGTTCAATTTAATTTCGATTCGACTCCTTTCATGATTTGTAAGTAGGGGGATAAAATATATTTACTTAATACTTTACTGCGTTATTTTATCACCAATTATATATATATGTTACAGTCAGACCCAAGGATAAATCGCAACATAAGATAGTTCTGTGTCATCATATACAAAAGTACTTTTAGGCATAGGTCTTATGTAAAATAAAATACATTAATTATGTTCTTTCTTCTTTCCAAAGACATTATTTAGTGGAATAATATGACAGAATTGCTATTGATAATGATCATACAAAACACAGCATAAAAATTGCATTCACTTTCAAGTTTCTGGGCCCGGCCACCGTGGGGGAGTGGTTAGAACATCGCGCTACGACACCAGGGCTCCTGGGTTCGAATTCCGGCTTGGGCGAGGATGACTGTGAGTGTCCATTCATCAATTTCATCAATTCATCACTCGTCCCCATCTTCGCAAATTGGCCAAAAGTGGCACAAAAAGCGAAGTAAAATGAAGCAAATCAATCAATCAACTTTCTGGATATACTACAAATAACACTATGTAATGTAACACTATTTCTGTATAGGCCTAAGGAATTTTAGGCGTGCTCAGATCCTCCGATTATGGGGAGCAAGGGCCTTGATAAAAGTTTAGCTTACGAAATAAAACCCTCATTCCATCTAACTGTTTTTATTACATTGATGGGCACAAAACACGGTCGTGTGTCCCGACGCACCTAAAATCACTTTATGAGATGAATTTCAACTTCAGTGGCACCATTGTTCTCTGCTGGCGCTTTATTTTCCATCTCTGTCGTTCAAAGACTAATTTACGTATGAACGTGGATTAGTACCGCAAATTCAAAACAACTACACATAATTTATTCATGTGCAATATATGGACAATTTATTCTGCAGACACGTACAGATAATACAACTAAAGAATAAAATATGTGGAGTTGTTAATAATAAATTTGCTAGTGGGAGAGTCCAATTACATAGGAAGTAATACACTACCCTTCCCCTACGTAGTTCCTTGGAACTTTCGTCGGTTTGAAAATGGTATTTACTTTTATTTCTATAAAAGCATACTGTTGTTTAAGAAGGTTTATAAGATTCCTCTGCACTAAATTTCTAAGTGAGACTATTAAGCAACTTCTCCCTCACCCCCTCATTTACGCAGCATATGCAAAGAGTGTGAATACTTTTTTGATGAAAATGGAAAATGAACCACAGCAAGAAACTAATGAAATACGTCTATTTTTATGAACAGCTGCAGAATTATCTACAAACTTGTTGAAAATCACAATTTTGCTAGCTTGTACTCATTGGACAAAATACATAGAGCCAGGGACGGAGCTACATAGAGGTTAGGGGGGAATGAAACCCCCACAACAGGTCTAAGCTCCCTATAGCTGCCAGATTTTTATAGTACGTTAGACTCCTTTCGATCGAAAATAAAAGAACTAGAAGCTATCTTACGTAATATTTTCCATTATAAAACTTCCCTTAGGGCAAGGCCATTGCAATGTTCAAGTACATTTCCTGTTTTTATAAGATCGCAAGATTATTACAACGTGTTGTACGTAAAATCGTGGTTGGAGGTAGCAGCTGCAGATCTGCATGGATCAACAACGGACATTGATTATTTAGTACGTACTAAGTGATTATTAAATCACAAGTCTCCAAAAAAATTTAAAGATACTATGCTGCCTATCTGGTAGGTAGGTGTGTTCAGTGGCTGTGGGATTGATGTTTGGTTGCTGGAGGGTCAAACGATGATGATAATACGATGCCTACGAAGCTAAATGTTAACAATTATTATCCTATGTAAATCATGTCACTATTTTTGGAACGAGTGTAAAAAAATATTTTTTATAAGTTGGAGGATGTTACCAATTCTATTGCGAAGGTAACACTTAGAGAACAAACATATTTTCAGTGCAAATTCACCTACACTAGGAGACAAAAGCATTGACTATCAATATCATTGACATAAATCAACGGATACAGTTGCAGCTCCCGCACTGGGCAGAAGTGATTAGTAGTGAAAATAACAACCAATAGTTTTATATGTGTTTCACATCTGATTCTTCTCCATGCAATAGTACTTGGCCACTCGGCAAAAATTATTTTCCAATATTTTCATATAATATAATAATTTTCATAAATAATAATTTATTAACATGTAGACCTAGGCTTTCAAGGAATAAAACTGCCCAAGCGTGCTGATTTTTGCACTTAATTGCAATGTTTAGTTGCACAAAGGCTAATCGGGACAAAACCCACAGCCTATAGTGGAATTCGAGCCACTTAATTAAATGTGCCTAACCGTGGATCGAACTCGTGACCCCTCGATTACAAAGCATCATTATTACCGCTAACCGAAGCGGGGAGGTTTACTTATAATCTTTCTAATTATTAACATTTAAGAGTTAGTTAGTTTCTGTAGTCTTTTAATTCCTTAATGTCGTATTTTTGCCTCTCGGATGTTCTCAATAACAAAAATAGATGTAACGATGAAAGGATTGAGAAAACATCGCTGACAATTATGTTCATTGCAAATACTCGAATGAGAAACTACAATCAGAAAAGCTGCCCCCGTGGCGGAGTGGTTAGCACATCGCGCTACGACGCCAGACGTCCTGGGTTCAAATCCCAGCTTGGGTTGGGTTACCCTTCATCAATTTCATCATATCATCACTCATCCCCATCTTCGCAATTAGCTAAAAGTGACAGAAAAGCAGAAAAGCAATGTAAAGTAAACTAAATCAATCAATCACTACAAACCGGAAAATGAACTTGACGGTTCTTGAGATGTTGAACGTCCTCCAACTTTCAAAAATTCATTTTTCACACCTATTCCGGAAATTGGAAACACCATTTGTAGAGGATAATGGTTGTACACATTTAACTCTATATATAACCTATAGAACCAAATAACAATTTCACAGCCACTGAATAAATCCACCTACCAGGTAGGCAGCAAAATATCATGTCAATATCGTGACAAGTTTGGCGACTCATGATTTAACAATTTCTTAGTATCAAATGATCAGTGGTCATTGTTGATCCAGGCACATAAGCAGTTGCCCTGCCCTTTCACGATTTTAAAACACATCGTAATAAGGTAACATCTTTCTGAAGTAGAAAATGTACTTGAGCATTGTAATGACCTTTTATGAAAGTTTTATCGAAATGCGTCTACTGTACAATAAAACAATATAATACTCTAAAAAAGGAAATGGCGCAACCACTAGGAGACAGGGGGCATTGCCCTATTTGCCTTCTTCCAACCTTGGACGGAAATAAATTACAGGGGGGAAGGCATACATTGAAGTAAAAGAAAACAAGACTATCAGAATCTACTAGTAGCAGGACAAAAGGATACTCAAGACGGAATTAGTTTTCACGTCCATCTTGCATTATTTCTTACAGACGGCCAGGATCACCTGCAGGGGGCACAGAGGGGCAATTGTCCCCTCGACTTTAAATTTTATACAAATAAAAATACATTTCGTAAAATTTTCTTTCTCGCTTCGCTCGCGGTACCTGCTTTTCTTGCAGTCTTGTCAACTTCCGAACCGTAGCTAGGAAGTAGCGGGAGTTGGTCCTTGGAGCCAAACAATCTGATTGAGAAAAATTGTAAAAGAGAATACCATGGCGTCCCATGAAATGTTTTGTGCCCTATTAAATCAATACTGTTTTCAACTTTCAAAAATTTGGATCGAAAAATTTTCTTGCTCGGTTAGCTCGCAGTTTGCCAGTTGCTGCTATAACAGTTTGGTTTGGAGGAAAAACGAGCGCTCACATTTCAGAGACAATTTATATAATTTTTGCTGTTGGTTTGTTAAGGGGCGGATGAATAGATTACGTAATGTATTTAAATAATATGTTAGTACCTAGGTATATATACCGGGTGGTCCATTTATAATGATAGTATGAAATATCGCATGCAGAATGCATCCAATCGAAAAATTGCACAGAATAAAAGTTTGATACTATTGAGGGGGTAAGTCAATGCAACCAAAATTTCGTCGCCGCCACCCACCCTTTAGGGGTGGTGGTGGTAAATTTGAAATTTCAAATGGAACACCCCCATTCGTTTTACATATTTGGATTCCGTGTTGAAAAAGAAGAATTTTAAATTTTGTAAAAAAAATTGCAAACCACGAACATTTATAAACATTTGGTAGTTTCAGATTCATTTTGTTCCCTTTATGTAATAACGGTTTTGGTTTCCGTTGAGAACATTGCATAAACGAATTTTATTCAAAAAATGTGTGCAAAGAATTCGGAAAAAGAAAATTGTTTGCAATTTATGTTTTTGTGTAACAATAAATAATATTAATTTGTTCCACCTCTTTGGTTTCAAGGAACAATTTCATATGAACAACACTACTCACTACTCCATTTAGGCTCGAGCCATGTTGGACACAAAGTTTCCTGGTCGATTGATTGGACGTGGACGACCCGTTTCTTGGCCAGCTCGTTCACCCGATCTCACGTCGCCTAATTTCTGCCTTTGGGGACTACTTAAAGAAAAGTGTTACCACGAAGTTCCAACAACGCCAGAAAACAAGCGGCAACGAATTATTGATGCTTGTGCCTCTATCAATCCTGACATTTTCGGACGAACAGTGTGGAGCTTCAGACACCGTGTTTTGAAATGCATTGAAGAGAACGGTCATCATTTTGATCATTTGCACCTTTAAACATTTATTTGTGTACCTCAAATGATAACTAATTTGTAGTAACATACTTAATTTTGTTGTTCATATGAAATTGTTCCTTGAAACCAAAGAGTTGGAACAAATTAATATTATTCATTGTTACACAAAAACATAAATTGCAAACAATTTTCTTTTGCCGAATTCTTTGCACACATTTTTTGAATAAAATTCGTTTATGCAATGTTCTCAACGGAAACCAAAACCGTTATTACATAAAGGGAACAAAATGAATCTGAAACTACCAAATGTTTATAAATGTTCGAAGTTTGCAATTTTTTTTACAAAATTTTTCAAACAAAAAAATCTTCTTTTTCAACACGGAATCCAAATATGTAAAACGAATGGGGGTGTTATATTTGAAATTTCAAATTTACCCCCACCCTCCCCTTAAAGGGTGGCGGCGACGAAATTTTTGCGGTATTGACTTACCCCCTCAATAGTATCAAATTTTTATTCTGTGCAATTTTTCGATTGGATGCATTCTGCATGCGATATTCCATACTATCATTATAAATGGACCACCCGGTATTCTGTATATATAATATACACACGCGCGCACGAATACACACACACATACATACATACATACATATATATATATCACATCAATGCAAAAAACTAAAACAGTGAGATAAAATGAGGTTTTTCTTTCCCGATCTGACTTAATTTTCAAGGTTTTTGCTCCCCTCCCCCTTATCAGAGGGTCTGCGCACGCCTATGATGTTGGAACCTTCTTCTAATAATAAAAACAAGTTAAAATAACAATAGTATTAAATTAATAATATTAAAATATTAATTAATATTGTTATCACATGAATGGGAAAAGACGGCATAAGAATAGGAATATAACAGCACGTATTCATTATCTAGCTCATGAATAATTAAGATCGCTTCAATTTGTATAAAAACAACTGACCTGGCAAGGTGATTGTGAAACAGATAAGGAATTGAATATTTATTGAAAAACGAAAAAGGATGTAAGATCCATTTGACGAAAAGTAAAGCTCATAATTTAATATTTAAGCATATTACTTAGGTAGTGGTGTGCATAAATCTTCTTTGATACAGTCACCCAAAGTTGTATGACCCCAATGTAATCCTTTCCTTACAATAAGTTTGACGGAAATACACCTCTCTCGATTATACGATAGATGCTAAACAAAACAAGCATATTTACATTATTTAATTTTAGTACTTCGTAAGTCTCTCGTGGAAGATTCGGACTCCTTGGACACCCCGCCTCCCCTAAATAGTCCTTGGCTCTATTACATGTAAATTGTATTGCGATGTTCGTCAATGTGTGTTTTTCTTCTTTCAGACACTCGGAAAAAGTGTTGTCTTGTCACAGAAACCCTCTCGGAGTTATAAACGTGCGGGCTCAAAAGAAAGGTCTGTTATGATCAGAGTCTGACCTTTCAGGCGGGGTGGGGGTGGGGGTGAGTAGCGGACAGGGATCCTTGTCTTCTGTTTATTTCGACAGAGCAACCCTCCCACCAGTAAAGTCTCAATAGGTCTCCCATGCAATGGATTTGCGTTCGAAGGGGGAAATGGAATCAATATTGGCAAGACTAGGAAGAAAATTTGACATCTGTCCGGTGCTTTTTTCGAGTGACGCTGATACGGGCTCTTAAGTTCGTAGGCGTTTGTTCGTTCTTTTTGCCAAGGATGAACATCCTCCTATTTAATCCCCTATTAGTCGACAGTAGTACAAGTGGCCGGGTACTGGGCCATCATTTGGCGCTCGAATCATCATTTGGCGCTCGTCGTCCTTAATGGATTTCTCTCGTAAGGCATGAGCTTTACTTGATGGCGCAGTGTTGCCAACTCCTCACTCGAAAAAATCACCAAGGTTTTTGGTCTAACCTAACCTAAAGCATGGAGCTGGCAACCTTTTTCTCGCAGCTCATTTGGAGCTCGAATCATCATTTGGAGCTCGTCGTAGCCTTTTATGATGTATATTTTGAGGGCAGAGTTGGCAACACTGTGGGCTTACTGTAGCCTTTTATGAGGGGGGGGGGGTTTATTGCTTTCTGTTTACATCTGGCAACACTACCCGTAGATTTTTTGACAGTGTTCTAAGCCCTCAATTGGAGCTCGAATCATCATGTGGAGCTAGTCGTAGCCTTTTATGATGTATATTTTGAGGGCACAGAGTTGGCAACACTGTGGGTTTACTGTAGCTTTTTATGAGGGGGGGGTCTATTGCTTTTTGTTTACATCTGGCAACACTACCGTAGATTTTTTGACAGTGTTGTTAACCTACTGGGTTTTTTCACTGTAAATTTTTATCAAAGGGACCTGAGAGGTTCATGTATTTTTTATGTCTGGCAATACTGTTGGGGGCCTAGTGTTGGCGACACTGTGGGTTTACTGTAGCCTTTTATGAGGGGGGTTTATTGCCCCCCCTTTTTATATTTGGCAACACTACCGTAGATTTTTTGACAGTGTTGTTAACCTACTGGGTTTTTCACTGTAAATTTTTATCAAAGGGCCTGAGGGGTCCATGTACTCTTTATGTCTGGCAATACTGTTGGGGGCCTAGTGTTGGCGACACTGTGGGTTTTTACTGTAGCCTTTTATGAGGGGGGTTTATTGCTTTCTGTTTACATCTGGCAATACTGCCGTAGATTTTTTGACAGTGTTGTTAACCTACTGGTATTTTTGCCATAGCCTTTTACAAAAAAGAGAGAGGAGAGAGAGAGGGAAGAGTTAAACAACCGACAGCCTACCTACAGCTTTTTTTTGGTCTAAGACCGCGTCCGAATCGGCAGCAGATGTTACCTAGAGTACTGTTCCATCGGGGGATCCAGCCAACCTCCGTTGTCCGAATTTGCGGCAGACGTGGAGTCTGAGGGAAGAGCAGAGAGGCGCGACAGATGCATGCTTGAACTTGCTGTGACGCTGCGCTTGACAGCCATATTCTAACCTTTATTTTGTCAGACAATATTTACTGATTAGACGATGTAAAACTCAGTTATACTTTAATATTTTATCAATAATACTGAATGTAAAAAAATTGTAAATGATGAAATAGCGTGTTATATTTTTAACTAGGTGGAAATCATTGTCATGTTTGTTTGGCGTCTGCCTTCTGCTTCCGTGAGATGCGCCTGCGCCCCAGAGCGCGGTTGGTGAAGTTTGGGCTGACACCTGGCGGGAAAAGTGACAACCGTACTACAAGGGGACATGTAGATTCGGACGACTTGGACGCGACTTCTACGGCACTCAAGAGCAACGGTAGAGAACGGGACGGAGTGCTTGCCAATCTGGACACGGCCTAACCTAACCTAAAGCAAGGAGCTGGCAACTTTGCTTGAGGCTTGCCTTACAGTGCATAAAGCAATTTTTGCCAACCTACACACACTGGGCAATTAGAGCCGGCAACAAATATGTACTGCCGTAAAAGAGAGATGGGTGGATGGTAACACAGTATGCTCCGTATGGAACGATGTGCCACACACACACACGCGCGTGCTTCTTATTATTTCCGTATTGTGATGCAAACAAACAAATAATAATTGTTGTTTTTTAGGATACCTGGCTCCTATAACCCTGCCAGGGTGCGTGGTGCCCAACCAAAAAAGTAAAGGTTTTCCCGTACGGCTTTTGAACGTAAAATTGATTGACGTGGGGGGCGAATCTCTTCGGGGGTGTTCTGTTTGGTGTCTATTTTGAGCAGTTTGCCCGGCGGCAAAGTTTTATTGTTCTTAAATTTTTTGATTTTTTTACGCAAGGCCATAATTTTACGTATGCACGTGACATTAAACGTGTCCTATGAGAAATACACGTGAAGATCAGCTTCCGTGCAGTCGGTGTGGGATTCGTGACGCCGCGATAAACATCAACTTCCGTGCCGGGTGGGAAACACAAACATCGCTTGTTCTGCAATGCTTTGCTGAAATAGTAATACAAGAAATACAAGTTGAGTTTGTGCCCTCGAACCTGGTCTGCGCGCAACACGCTCTGGCAGCACGCTGAGACGATTGTTTGCACGAGTCTGTTTTTCAGAAACACACGTCTCTCACAAGCATCGAATCCTGGACGTTGTACTGCAACAGATCGTCTATCTTGTTTTTCTCGTAGATCGTCTGCACGGTTTCGCCCTCGGGCATTATCTTCTCTCCCAGGTTGAAGTAGACCCAAATAGAGAGTTCACAAACCGAAAGTGGGGTTTGGTGGGGCTTGCCTTAATGGTTTGTTTTTGTAAGGCATAAGCACTATTTTCTTGCAGTGTTGCCAACACTTTACTCGAAAAAATCACCAAGGTTTTTTTCTTTGTCTAACCTAGCCTAAGGCAAGGAGTTGGCAATCTTGCTTGAGGCTTGCCTTACAGTGCATAAAGCAAGGTTGCCAACCTACTGGTACTTTTACCATGGCCTTTTACAAAAGAGAGAGGAGAGAGAGGGAAGAGTTAAACAACCGACGGCCTACCTACAGTATTTTTCTTCTTGGTCTAACCTAGCCTAAAGCAAGGAGCTGGCAACTTTGCTTGAGGCTTGCCTTACAGTGCTTAAAGCATTTTTTGCCAACCTACACACACTAAACAAGAAGAGCCGGTACTGCCGTAAAAGAGAGAGAGATGGGTGGATGGCAACACAGTATGTGTGTGCGTGTGTGTGTATAATATGTAGTATTATTAACTAGAGTGTGTTGGCAACCTACTTACAACTAAAAAAATAGAGATGCCAACGTTGCTGTAAGATGAAGAGAAAGAGAGACCTATGGCTGGCAACAGTGGTGAGCGAATGCGCCATATCGTAATTTTCCAACTCCGTATATCGTGACCTTTGTAAACCTCTCTCGGGGGAATGATGTGCCACACGCGTGCGTGCCTCTTATTATTTCTGTATTGTGATGCAAACAAACAAATAATAATTGTTGTTTTTTAGGATACCTGGCCTCTATAACCTTGCCAGGAGTGCGTGGTGGGGTGGGTGAAGTCAGATTCAAAGAGAATGCCACGTGATTATTTTGATTCAATAGCTCCGTCTAGTTTGCTGCATTTTTTGACTGCACTCACGCGTCTAGTTGGTTACACGGTGCAACCTACCTCGTTGATTTTGGGTGTCATGTAGTGTATTTGGTGTCTGCACCACGTCTTGGAGAGGTGTAATATGTGGTGTGGTGTATGACCACGTGGTAAGTGGTTAACTAATCAAATGAACGTTTAAAGCAGCAGACAGGTATTTGTTGAATCTTCTGAACTTGAACACTGCTATTTGTCTACTTGGTTGAATGTTATTTTCTTTCACCAGCCTGACACCGGGATACACCTGCACTGCATCTAATGTCAAAGAAGTGCAGCGTACTAGACGAGGATATTAAATTGCTCTGTTGTAAATGAGATGCATGATGTTCTCTCGTAAGTTGTTAATATGAATTGATGTTACTGTGAAGAAACTGAAGGCAGAATAATGCCAACGCTATCTGGACTCGCTTAGTTAATTCAAGATAGTCGCGACAAACGTGCCCGACCCTGTAGCCGAGTGGTTAGCACATCGCGCTGCGACGCCAAGGGTCCCGGGTTCGAATCCCGGTCGGGCTTGGTTGTTTGTGAATGTCCATTCATCCATTTCATCACTCATCCCCATCTTCGCAAATTAGCCAAGAGGCACAAAACGCGAAGTAAAATAAACTAAATCAAATCAAAAAAAAAGTCGCGACAAACGTAAACGGGCTGTGCAGGACTTGGAAAATTTTTTCGATTGATGAAAATTTGGTTCTATGATGATGACCTATACTAAATTTTTGGTATGGGAGGACAGAGGATACCGAGACTCGACCAACATACTAAACCCCAGACCTCTCTATGGCTACATGTTCGGAAGTTACGAGTGATTAAAAGTTTTGGGAGGGTGTGTGCAAACATCCCTTACCCTTGAACTCAGGACCACCGAACTTTGGCATACATACGCTACATCCTCAAAATCGACAAGGGGTGGTGTTTGGGGGGATTTTTCGATTTATTTTTGTGCAATATCTCACCGTTTTCGAGTTATTTGCAATTTTTAATGCTGGACTTGGAAAGTAAATAATTATCTACCTCATCAATAAATTGAAATATAAAGGAATAATCATACTACATCTACGAAATGTCAATATCATGCTGCTGCTTCAACCACGATAACCTATGTTTATTTTGTTAGGAGCCAATGCTAGCGCATGTCTCTACGATGATCCTATCGAAAAGAAATTGACAATTGGCCCACCCTTGACCTCCAAATTTCGTACACGTACTCTACATCACCAAAATCGACAAGGGGGTCGACCCTATCTTCTGCACAACTCTGACGTGTACGTCCTGTTTCGCGAAGAGTCGACAACCTTCCACAGCTGTTTGTATTATATTACATCAGATATTATATTGCATGAGTGAGTTGGCTGTGTTTTTAAAGACTAGTTTCAGACATGGACGCGAATATAATGCCATGATAATTAGCTGCTGTCCAAAGTTATTGCATAACTTAAAATATTTATATATAAAAAAGGATATTTATTGTACTGTGCTTTCTAGCGAAGGTATTATTGTAAACGATATTGTTTGTAAATGTGGAAAGTTAAAAACTCAGTCCCCGGCCTATCAATGATAAAAAATTTCATCACGGACAACAACCAAAAAAAAAAGGGTGTGCACGTCACAAAAGCATTGTCATATGGACTGACGATTATTATTTTTTTTTAAAAAAAAAACAGACCTAGTTACGATGGGTTATAGCCTGTGCTGTCTTGCAATTGTTTTTGCTTATTTCAATGTCAGCGAGCGTGATATGAAACATGCATGCGAAGAAGGGAGGGAGATCATAACAAAATAATTCACACTTCGATTTCATTACTTTCGCTAGTCATGTTTCACCTCCTATCTAGAAGGATACTGGATGCTACTTTATTTGAAGATGGCTAAAAGCGAGGGAAGGAGAGAAATGTTACTTTTTACCTTTTTGCCTGTGTGTGACGAAAATAGTTTTACATGCATACGGCTGTATCGTGATCTGCTTGAATCATCATTACGTCTGTGAGTTTTCAGTATTGCTGAATATATTTACATATCAACCAACGGTTATGAATTGCGTAGAAATTGGCTTTTGTTAACGGTCCAGTGGCGAAGTTGGAAACAGAGAGCGGTCACATCAGACAGGTGCTCCTGGTATCTAAAGAAATGCCCCCTCTTACAGAAAAAAATGGAGTGTTAGAAAGGAAAGATGTTATACCCGAATGAACGGGGAGTCTCGAGCATCTTCCAATCCTCATCTTTGCGTTCAGCTAACGAGGAAAAAAAAAAGAAACTTTACATATGGGGGGCTCAACAGCTGCTGTACGGTATTGTCCATGGATGTTAAAATTTTTGTTTTTTTTCTGAATAGACGGACATATCAGTGTTGCAATCTCCAGATGAGACCGGAGCTTATTATTATTATTTTTATTATTATTATTATTATTATTTTGGACAAGGGGGATCAGATCAATGTATGGACTAAAACTTTTCTTTACATCAAAATAAAACAGAGGATTTTTTACTCCACTGCTTATTTATTATTGTAAAGAATGAGGTGCTGCGTCTTATTGTATAGTCTTCCAACAGCACACCTCGGGGCATAAATTTCTGCTTCTTCATGTATGCAAAATGCACTTAACTTCTGTTGTGAAGCGAATGGAGAGTTTGTTTTGCTGCTGTGATTAAATACTAAACCAAAATCTTATTACATAATTTTGAAGTATATTTGTTAATACGATCTATATTATATCATCGCTATAGGTGGTCCATATTATGCGCAGGAGAATTTTTAAAAAATGTCTTGTTTCTCGAACCTGTGACCTGCAGATTTGCTTTTGCTGGCAACAGAAACAGAAAATGGCACTATGTTATTCTATACTGATACAGGTGTACTGTAATCATAACAATTTTCTAGTAACAAAACAACAACTATGTCGGAAAGAAATGGTGGGGGGCTTGTCTGTGTGGGGTCTTATTAACTACTTCACATCTGTACCCGCACAACTCATCGACTACAAAGCAACAATGTTAGGAAGTGTGTGCATGGTCCCAAAAATACAAATTTAAAATCACTAATGAGACATGAACTCCCTTCACTGGTGTATATTTGAATATGCGAAAATGAGGTACTTTGAATAACCACAAAAAAGCTTGCAACGGTATAGAGAAGGGTCACAACTTCAAACTTTAGACGATTTTTCGTTAATCTGCAAAGGCGTACGGTAAATTGATTTTATTGAAAAGTATGCAGAAGCAGTGTTGGAAGCAGTTTGAAGACTGAAACGGCTATGGAAGGACACTTATTATAATGTTAATATTTCAGTATAATGTTTTCAGAATTGCTTTTCGATAATGTTCGGTACTTAATTTAATCAATTGTTAGACAAAACACACATTCGAATTCAAGGACGGAAAATATGAACAGCGAATGAATGCTTTAGAGTAGATGTGATATTTAAAGGAGGTGATCATTTTTTTACTTTCTCAATTCAAAACAAAAATTCATGAATATTATTATCATTGAATGGTTGGTTAGGTGCTCGGTTTATCTTGTCCCTCCGAACGAAAGATGGAATGTATACAAGCCTGTGCCTCCTAAGTTTATCGCGGCTATGAGGATGAATCGCGAAATGAAACGAACTGGAAACTTTCAATATATATATATTTTTTATAACATGCTTCACTAAGGAGGTCAAATGACAAGTTGGATTGCTATCCTTTTTATAATTTGTTAAATTTTATTACGAACGAGGAAAGAATGCATGGCACTTAATGCTGTAATGTTATTGATTAGATCATCGTTTATCTTGTCCGCATCGATTAATCTCCTTATGTTCTTCTTTTTTGTCTTTTCGTCGCGTCCATCTCTTCTGTTATCACAATCGAGACTTCTAGATTATCATTTCTTCTCCCTGCAATTTTAGAAATGTAATTTTTCATGATCATCCAGCGAACGCCTGAGACATTTCAGCAAAATGTCGATTATTCAATGGATGTTGTAAGGTTCCATGTTTTTTTTTTTCACTATCTCTTGTTTGGTCGATTTTGAATTTGGGAGTTATTTTTTTTTATTTTGCCTTTCGCGACATGTTCGACTAATCGTGACAATACGTTTCAACCTTTCTGCATAAACGTTGAAACGTTTCAACGAACGTTCGTTGAAACGTTTCAACGTTTATGCAGAAAGGTTGAAACGTATTGTCACGATTAGTCGAACATGTCGCGAAAGGCAAAATAAAAAAAAATAACTCCCAAATTCAAAATCAACCAAACAAGAGATAGTGAAAAAAAAAAAACATGGAACCTTACAACATCCATTGAATAATCGACATTTTGCTGAAATGTCTCAGGCGTTCGCTGGATGATCATGAAAAATTACATTTCTAAAATTGCAGGGAGAAGAAATGATAATCTAGAAGTCTCGATTGTGATAACAGAAGAGATGGACGCGACGAAAAGACAAAAAAGAAGAACATAAGGAGATTAATCGATGCGGACAAGATAAACGATGATCTAATCAATAACATTACAGCATTAAGTGCCATGCATTCTTTCCTCGTTCGTAATAAAATTTAACAAATTATAAAAAGGATAGCAATCCAACTTGTCATTTGACCTCCTTAGTGAAGCATGTTATAAAAAATATATATATATTGAAAGTTTCCAGTTCGTTTCATTTCGCGATTCATCCTCATAGCCGCGATAAACTTAGGAGGCACAGGCTTGTATACATTCCATCTTTCGTTCGGAGGGACAAGATAAACCGAGCACCTAACCAACCATTCAATGATAATAATATTCATGAATTTTTGTTTTGAATTGAGAAAATAAAAAAAATGATCACCTACTTTAAATATCACATCTACTCTAAAGCATTCATTTGCTGTTCATATTTTCCGTCCTTGAATTCGAATGTGTGTTTTGTCTAACAATTGATTAAATTAAGTACCGAACATTATCGAAAAGCAATTCTGAAAACATTATACTGAAATATTAACATTATAATAAGTGTCCTTCCATAGCCGTTTCAGTCTTCAAACTGCTTCCAACACTGCTTCTGCATACTTTTCAATAAAATCAATTTACCGTACGCCTTTGCAGATTAACGAAAAATCGTCTAAAGTTTGAAGTTGTGACCCTTCTCTATACCGTTGCAAGCTTTTTTGTGGTTATTCAAAGTACCTCATTTTCGCATATTCAAATATACACCAGTGAAGGGAGTTCATGTCTCATTAGTGATTTTAAATTTGTATTTTTGGGACCATGCACACACTTCCTAACATTGTTGCTTTGTAGTCGATGAGTTGTGCGGGTACAGATGTGAAGTAGTTAATAAGACCCCACACAGACAAGCCCCCCACCATTTCTTTCCGACATAGTTGTTGTTTTGTTACTAGAAAATTGTTATGATTACAGTACACCTGTATCAGTATAGAATAACATAGTGCCATTTTCTGTTTCTGTTGCCAGCAAAAGCAAATCTGCAGGTCACAGGTTCGAGAAACAAGACATTTTTTAAAAATTCTCCTGCGCATAATATGGACCACCTATAGCGATGATATAATATAGATCGTATTAACAAATATACTTCAAAATTATGTAATAAGATTTTGGTTTAGTATTTAATCACAGCAGCAAAACAAACTCTCCATTCGCTTCACAACAGAAGTTAAGTATATTTTGCATACATGAAGAAGCAGAAATTTATGCCCCGAGGTGTGCTGTTGGAAGACTATACAATAAGACGCGGCACCTCATTCTTTACAATAATAAGTAAGCAGTGGACTAAAAAATCCTCTGTTTTATTTTGATGTAAAAAAAAAATTTAGTCCATACATTGATCTGATCCCCCTTGTCCAAAATAATAATAATAATAATAATAATAATAAGCTCCGGTCTCATCTGGAGATTGCAACACTGATATGTCCGTCTATTCAGAAAAAAAAACAAAAGTTTTAACATCCATGGACAATACCGTACAGCAGCTGTTGAGTCCCCCATATGTAAAATTTCTTTTTTTTCCTCGTTAGCTGAACGCGAAGATGAGGATTGGAAGATGCTCGAGACTCCCCGTTCATTCGGGTATAACATCTTTCCTTTCTAACACTCCATTTTTTTCTGTAAGAGGGGGCATTTCTTTAGATACCAGGAGCACCTGTCTGATGTGACCGCTCTCTGTTTCCAACTTCGCCACTGGACCGTTAACAAAAGCCAATTTCTACGCAATTCATAACCGTTGGTTGATATGTAAATATATTCAGCAATACTGAAAACTCACAGACGTGATGATGATTCAAGCAGATCACGATACAGCCGTATGCATGTAAAACTATTTTCGTCACACACAGGCAAAAAGGTAAAAAGTAACATTTCTCTCCTTCCCCCGCTTTTAGCCATCTTCAAATAAAATAGCGTCCAGTATCCTTCTAGATAGGAGGTGAAACATGACTAGCGAAAGTAATGAAATCGAAGTGTGAATTATTTTGTTATGATCTCCCTCCCTTCTTCGCATGCATGTTTCATATCACGCTCGCTGACATTGAAATAAGCAAAAACAATTGCAAGACAGCACAGGTTATAACCCATCGTAACTAGGTCTGTTTTTTTTTTAAAAAAATAATAATCGTCAGTCCATATGACAATGCTTTTGTGACGTGCACACCCTTTTTTTGGTTGTTGTCCGTGATGAATTTTTTTATCATTGATAGGTCGGGGATTGAGTTTCTAACTTTCCACATTTACAAACAATATCGTTTACAATAATACCTTCGCTAGAAAGCACAGTACAATAAATATCCTTTTTTATATATAAATATTTTAAGTTATGCAATAACTTTGGACAGCAGCTAATTATCATGGCATTATATTCGCGTCCATGTCTGAAACTAGTCTTTAAAAACACAGCCAACTCACTCATGCAATATAATATCTGATGTAATATAATACAAACAGCTGTGGAAGGTTGTCGTCTCTTCGCGAAACAGGACGTACACGTCAGAGTTGTGCAGAAGATAGGGTCGACCCCCTTGTCAATTTTGGTGATGTAGAGTACGTGTACGAAATTTGGAGGTCAAGGGTGGGCCAATTGTCAATTTCTTTTCGATAGGATCATCGTAGAGACATGCGCTAGCATTGGCTCCTAACAAAATAAACATAGGTTATCATGGTTGAACCCCCCCCCCCCTCTGTCTGAAGCAGCAGCATGATATTGACATTTCGTAGATGTAGTATGATTATTCCTTTATATTTCAATTTATTGATGAGGTAGATAATTATTTACTTTCCAAGTCCAGCATTAAAAATTGCAAATAACTCGAAAACGGTGAGATATTGCGCGAAAATAAATCGAAAAATCTCCCCCAAACACCACCCCTTGTCGATTTTGGGGATGTAGCGTATGTATGCCAAAGTTTGGTGGTCCTGAGTTCAAGGGTAAGGGATGTTTGTACACACCCTCCCAAAACTTTTAATCACTCGTAACTTCCGAACGTGTAGCCATAGAGAGGTCTGGGGTTTAGTGTGTTGGTCGAGTCTCGGTATCCTCTGTCCTCCCATACCAAAAATTTAGTATAGGTCATCATCATAGAACCAAATTTTCATCAATCGAAAAAATTTTCCAAGTCCTGCACAGCCCGTTTACGTTTGTCGCGACTATCTTGAATTAACTAAGCGAGTCCAGATAGCGTTGGCATTATTCTGCCTTCAGTTTCTTCACAGTAACATCAATTCATATTAACAACTTACGAGAGAACATCATGCATCTCATTTACAACAGAGCAATTTAATATCCTCGTCTAGTACGCTGCACTTCTTTGACATTAGATGCAGTGCAGGTGTATCCCGGTGTCAGGCTGGTGAAAGAAAATAACATTCAACCAAGTAGACAAATAGCAGTGTTCAAGTTCAGAAGATTCAACAAATACCTGTCTGCTGCTTTAAACGTTCATTTGATTAGTTAACCACTCACCACGTGGTCATACACCACACCACATATTACACCTCTCCAAGACGTGGTGCAGACACCAAATACACTACATGACACCCAAAATCAACGAGGTAGGTTGCACCGTGTAACCAACTAGACGCATGAGTGCAGTCAAAAAATGCAGCAAACTAGACGGAGCTATTGAATCAAAATAATCACGTGGCATTCTCTTTGAATCTGACTTCACCCACCCCACCACGCACTCCTGGCAAGGTTATAGAGGCCAGGTATCCTAAAAAACAACAATTATTATTTGTTTGTTTGCATCACAATACAGAAATAATAAGAGGCACGCACGCGTGTGGCACATCGTTCCCCCGAGAGAGGTTTACAAAGGTCACGATATACGGAGTTGGAAAATTACGATATGGCGCATTCGCTCACCACTGTTGCCAGCCATAAATCTCTCTCTCTCTCTTCATCTTACAGCAACGTTGACATCTCTATTTTTTTAGTTGTAAGTAAATTGCCAACACACTCTAGTTAATAATGCTACATATTATACACACACACGCACACACATACTGTGTTGCCATCCACCCATCTCTCTCTCTTTTACGGCAGTGCCGGCTCTCCTTGTTTAGTGTGTGTAGGTTGGCAAAAATTGCTTTATGCACTGTAAGACAAGCCTCAAGCAAAGTTGCCAGCTCCCTGCTTTAGGTTAGGTTAGACCAAGAAGAAAAATGCTGTAGGTAGGCCGTCGGTTGTTTAACTCTTCCCTTTTTCTCCCCTCTCTTTTGTAAAAAGCCATGGTAAAAGTACCAGTAGGTTGGCAACCTTGCTTTATGCACTGTAAGGCAAGCCTCAAGCAAAGTTGCCAGCTCCTTGCTTTAGGCTAGGTTAGACCAAAAAAACCTTGGTGATTTTTTCGAGTAAAGTGTTGGCAACACTGCAAGAAAATAGTGCTTATGCCTTACAAAAACAAACCATTAAGGCAAGCCCCACCAAACCCCACTTTCGGTTTGTGAACTCTCTATTTGGGTCTACTTCAACCTGGGAGAGAAGATAATGCCCGAGGGCGAAACCGTGCAGACGCTCTACGAGAAAAACAAGATAGACGATCTGTTGCAGTACAACGTCCAGGATTCGATGCTTGTGAGAGACGTGTGTTTCTGAAAAACAGACTCGTGCAAACAATCGTCTCAGCGTGCTGCCAGAGCGTGTTGCGCGCAGACCAGGTTCGAGGGCACAAACTCAACTTGTATTTCTTGTATTACTATTTCAGCAAAGCATTGCAGAACAAGCGATGTTTGTGTTTCCCACCCGGCACGGAAGTTGATGTTTATCGCGGCGTCACGAATCCCACACCGACTGCACGGAAGCTGATCTTCACGTGTATTTCTCATAGGACACGTTTAATGTCACGTGCATACGTAAAATTATGGCCTTGCATAAAAAAAATCAAAAAATTTAAGAACAATAAAACTTTGCCGCCGGGCAAACTGCTCAAAATAGACACCAAACAGAACACCCCCGAAGAGATTCGCCCCCCACGTCAATCAATTTTACGTTCAAAAACCGTACGGGAAAACCTTTACTTTTTTTGGTTGGGCACCACGCACCCTGGCAGGGTTATAGGAGCCAGGTATCTTAAAAAACAACAATTATTATTTGCTTGTTTGCGTCACAATACGGAAATAATAAGAGGCACGCGCGTGCGTGTGTGTGGCACATCGTTCTATACGGAGCATACTGTGTTGCCATCCACCCATCTCTCTTTTACGGTAGTACATATTTGTTGCCGGCTCTCCTTGTTTAGTGTGTGTAGGTTGGCAAAAATTGCTTTATGCACTGTAAGGCAAGCCTCAAGCAAAGTTGCCAGCTCCTTGCTTTAGGCTAGGTTAGGCCGTGTCCAGATTGGCAAGCACTCCGTCCCGTTCTCTACCGTTGCTCTTGAGTGCCGTAGAAGTCGCGTCCAAGTCGTCCGAATCTACATGTCCCCTTGTAGTACGGTTGTCACTTTTCCCGCCAGGTGTCAGCCCGAACTTCACCAACCGCGCTCTGGGGCGCAGGCACATCTCACGGAAGCAGAAGGCAGACGCCAAACAAACATGACAATGATTTCCACCTAGTTAAAAATATAACACGCTATTTCATCATTTACAATTTTTCTACATTCAGTATTATTGATAAAATATTAAAGTATAACTGAGTTTTACATCGTCTAATCAGTAAATGTTGTCTGGACAAAATAAAGGTTAGAATATGGCTGCCAAGCACAGCGTCACAGCAAGTTCAAGCGTGCATCTGTCGCACCTCTCTGCTCTTCCCTCAGACTCCACGTCTGCCGCAAATTCGGACAACAGAGGTTGGCTGGATCCCCCGATGGAACAGTGCTCTAGGTGACATCTGCTGCCGATTCGGACGCGGCCTTAGACCAAAAAAAAAATTGTAGGTAGGCTGTCGGTTGTTTAACTCTTCCCCCTCTCTCTCTCCTCTCTCTTTTGTAAAAGGCCATGGCAAAAGTACCAGTAGGTTGGCAACCTTGCTTTATGCACTGTAAGGCAAGCCTCAAGCAAGGTTGCCAGCTCCTTGCTTTAGGCTAGGTTAGACCAAGAAAAAAAACCTTAATAATTGTAAACTCAAAGCCTGCTATACTAACACTCCTTCTGTCTATTGAAAGCGAATGTTGCGTGCATGCGGAAATAACACAGAAAAAAAAACCGATGGAAGCAATTTAAAATCAGTGGAGCAAGGTCAGTATTACGAGAGCGTAAAAACATGTGCTTTCATTCAACTTCGAAAAATAAGAATAAATGTGTGCATACAGAACACATATGCTTTCTTTTCACAGTTGTAAAATCATATAAATTGTACATGAAGTAAGTTACGGGAAGGCTCTCTCTTTTATGTCTGTGTATATGTTGTGCAATTAGGTACAAGTATTGTACAATTAGGTACAAATTGTTGTACAATTATTTCCCCCCAGTTGTCCAGTTGGAGTTGGGGGCATAACACTGGTACTATTTGTAATCACAGTGCTTACTCATGTATTTTGTTTAATATTTTATTTCAAATTCACTGTCAGAAACTAGTGTTGCCAGTTCCTGGATGTAGGTTTACCTACTCTGTTGGTTGTCACTGTCAAGCTTCCAGTATTCGTACAGCATAAAAAGCTATAACCCCCCTCTCAAAATATATACATTGTATACGCCAAGATGCTCAATAGCCTAGCAACACATCATGAAAAAACATGTCAAGAGAACCCAATGGGTTTATAAGTCAGTGCTGCCAACTCCTATTTGTAGGGTTAGCTTAGCTAGTGAAAAATCATATAGTAGAATTTTTGTAGAGTGGGTAGGCAACACCGACGAGCATCAAATGATGATTTCAAGCCTCAAATAATAATTTCGAGCCTCAAAAAAAAAAAACATCCAATAGAGTTGCCAAATATAAAAAGAGGACAATAGGTCCCCCTCATAAAAAGCTACAGTAAGAGCCCACAGTGTCGCCAACACTAGGCCCCCAACAGTATTGCCAGACATAAAAAATACATGGACCCCTCAGGTCCTTTGATGAAAATTTACAGTGAAAAAAACCCAGTAGGTTAACAACACTGTCAAAAAAATTTACGGTAGTGTTGCCAGATGTAAACAGAAGGCAATAGACCCCCCCTCATAAAAGGCTACAGTAAAAACCCACAGTATCGCCAACACTAGGCCCTCAAAATATACATCATAAAAAGCTACGACGAGCCTCAAATGATGATTCGAGCCTCAGTGAAAAAAAACCCAGTAGGTTAACAACACTTTCAAACTACGGCAGTGTTGCCAGATGTAAACAAAAAACAATAGACCCCCCTCATAAAAGGCTACAGTGAGCCCACAGTGTTGCCAACTCTACCCCTCAAAATATACATCAAGTGGAGATCATGCCTTACGAGAGAAATCCATTAAGGCTACGACGAGCGCCAAATGATGATTCGAGCCTCAAAAAAAAATTCAGAACTCTCATGTACGCTGAGGCTAGTGGGGTTAACATACACCGTAAAAAGCTACGCCTCGCCCGAACACATGTACACTCACACAAAAAGCTAAAAAATTATACACCGTGAAAGGCTACGCCGAGTTGGAAACACTGCTGGTGAGGTTAACATACACCATAAAAGGCTACGCCTCGCCCGAGTTGGCAACACTGCTTGTGAGGTTAACATACACCGTGAAAGGCTTCAAAATATCAGTTGGTGAAATTTTCGTGGGGTGAGTTGGCAACACTGAGCGCCAAATGATGATTCGAGCGCCAAATGATGACTCAGTACCGGGCCACTAGGTCTACTGTCGACATAAATTACTTCTGGCAGCTCCTTCTTATTTCTAGGAAGTCTACGTGGTAGAGATGCGGGGTTTTGTTCCCTCAATGAGCAATTTTTCTTATTTACGATATGCACGGGGAACTTTGCCTTTACCTTACCTGATTACAGACTTGCCACATCTTGGCTGTAATAAAAGAATGTCAGCAGCAACCTTTTCTCAAAGGAAGCAATTGGAGCTGCATATTTCTATTTTAATATTCAGAAAACAGTACAGAAGATCCATTACGTAGAATACATTTTTGATGTAAGCGAATAAGTCCATGCGTTTCAAGGGCATTTGTCCTATTATCCAAAAATCGAATAGAATTGTAAATAACACGGCACAAACTTGAATGCTAATTTCAAGGTTCGTTCGCTTTATAGTAACCCTTCCTGTGTGATTATGTACTTCATGTTTCAAAATTTGTATCCCACAAGAAGATTGTCGGTCAATAAGTATTTCGTCTTGCTATCGAATGTCATATTTGACGTCATCAGAGTTTTGTGAATATATTGCTAAAAGAAAAGAGGAGTTTCATCGTTCTGCGTGCGATATATTCCGAAGCTACATCTAACGAAGATTCAAGTTAAGTTTTAATATCAAGAAGAAGTGATAATTCAAACTCTCCACTCAGTGCCTATATAGCAAGGTAACACATATTTTCTACAAATAATAATCTTCTTTGTAACTTTTTGTTGTTAAAGTAATTTAGAATAAGAATCGCAGTGACATAAAGTCATTGTAAGCTTGCCAAGCTTGTGTGCTCGAGATCGCCTGAAGTAAGAACGCTGGATAACGTGGAGGGGAAAGTAGGTTACTATCACTGAATGGGTGTTCGAGGGTAAACATTACTGCATGATAGTTGGTGCAAAAATAAAAAACAACCCTCCCACCAGTCACCGGCATAAACAAAAAATAAGTGACAGTGCCAGACCGCAGTGACAACAGCAGGGTGGCATTTTTTGTTGGTTAGCTATTGATTTGTTATTTTCGTAAATCTGTGTGCGTGTCTATGACTGAGTGGTACTTGGTTTGGGGGATTAAGCATGAAGGGTGCATTTTCCCTCCTGGCTGCAACAGTCCATCCCTTAGGAAGATGGTATACATGTACGTACATACTCTGCTTGCAAGGAATTTTTGGAACTTCCCCTCCCGACCTGAAAGTATATTTACAATACTACACTGGTTTGTGCAATTCTCCATCCACTGTAGCGTTACGAGCTAAAGGTTCTGTCCCAGGGCTGGTCCCTGGAAACACAATTGGGGGCGTTAGAACCCTGGCCGTACCGGATTCACCCTCTGTATTAGAGGGTAGGATTCGTTGACCAATGGGCGACGAGTCAGAGGTAGAGCAGGTAATTAACGTAACACAAGTTGAATAGCTATTTGACTGAGTTTTATTTAGTAATCTATAGCACTCCAATAGGGTAATAAAAGGGAGAAGTTAGGGGCGAAAGGATTAGCACCATATATAGGTTGGTTCATATCTCGGGATCGCCTGGACGCTGGAAAGGACGGCTGGATTGGCGCTGGTCCCGCTGGCTGGCCTGAGGTGTCTCTGGACAGGCCCTGGCTTGGGCTGCACGGATTCTGAGCGGCCCTGTATTCGATTCATAGCGACCCAATTTTGATAATTTTTGTTCTCGTTGGCTTCTCCTCCTGAGACAGGTTGTTAACCCCTTTTATAGTACACTCAGGAGTTGGGAAATGCTTAGGATATTTTTTCCGGGTATGGCCGGTAACAGTAGGAACAAAATTATGTGAGTTGTTCCCATACTTCTGACGTCGAATCATTTTAGTGAGGTACATTAAATAATTCCCCATCCTTGTGCTCGAAGGGAGGGGAGATGGTATCCTCTAGCTAGCAAAAGTTTTACAAAGCATTCCCCCAGCTATCTAATTCTCACCATTAGCATCCTCGAGCAGGTATTTTCCATTTCAATTGATTGATTTGGTGTTTTAAGTCCACTTCATGCACAATAAGGCTAATCGGGACTGGACATACAGTTCAAAGTGATATCGGTTCCACTGTGTGCCTCCCCAGGGAATCCAACTCTTGATAACAAGGCAACGACGCTACCACTGCGCAATAGCGGAGGCTCCTTCCACTTCAAGTGCTGCACCACCTTGCAACCCTGCTTCAGTAAGGAAGCTTAGGTAACTAGCATTCCTTTGTCATACGCTGTATATTTTTATGCTTTGGAACAAATTCCTTCTGAAAATTACCATGCTCATCTGTTTACATCTACTCCATGCTTGATGTGGACGGAGAGTAGTTAGAAATGTGTAATGCCGAGAAAAGAAAATTGCTTCAACAGTGAATGGAAATAGTGTTAATGTCACAGGTATTTAATGTGAAGTCTCTTCTGAGCATGCGCTACGACGCCAGGGGTCCCAGGTTCGATTCCTGGCCTGGGCATGGATGTTTGTGAGTGTCCATTAATCAATTTCATCATATCATCACTCATCTCCATCTTCCCAAATTAGCCAAAAGTATCACAAAAGCGAAGTAATATAAATCGAATCAAATATCTTCTAAGCATGTAAGTATTAAATTTAATATCTTAGGTATCTAGAATAATTTCTTGTGGTTTCCATGGAAATTTACATGCATTATTATTGTCACATGCTTCAACGTCTCGGTATCCGTCGTGGCCACATTCCACACTGAACAGCACGGGTTTCTCCTTCCATGCCTGAAGGACTACAATCGTATTAAATATTATAGATACTCGAGTTTAGACTCCAATTAAAAATTAACCAGTAGAGTTACATGAAAATTTATCTTATTCAATTGTGCGTTAATCTAAGGTAACCAATTATTTTTCGACTTTGCCTTATATATTTTTATTGTCGTGAGAACATAAAAAGATCCTTTTTTAGTTTTGCAAACGATCGCTCTCCTTGGAATTCTATAAATCAAAAACGTGTTGTCGATGAAATTTAAGTATGGTACAGGCAGAAAGGTTTAAAACGCAATTCTTAATTTTCACATTTTTAAAATTTGTGGAAAAAACGCTTTCGTCAATTTTGTGAAACAATTTTTTCTTAGTATTGGGTAGTTATAGCAATTCAAGTTTGGTCTTGTTTTGAAGCACATCACATCGATTGTAAAAACCTATTATCATTATCAATTCATATTGAGAAACAGATTTTATACAGATTTTTATACAAAAATTCTGTACGCGGAACATAGCAACACCGCTTGCATTGACTCGCAGAGACAGTTATCACGGTTCAACTTACATCGCTGTGTGCCGTGTTGACACGTTCCGCTAACAGCTTTACTACACATTGTATAAAAATCTGTATAAACTCGGTTTCTCAATGTGAATTCACAATGATAATGGATTTTAATGCCATGAGCTTCTAAACAATACCAATATTGTATTTGTAGGACTCCTACATACTGCTAAATCGATAGTAGATGTAGAAGTATGCACAGGCAAAGGGGAATAAACGGATTTGATTGGTTGTTGATTTTTGGCGGGAAGCCGATAGCTTTTAGATATCGATGAAACGATAGTGACTAGAAATATTGGAAAATCGATGGAAGATCAATTGTTGTAGGGGAGAGGTAAGGTAGGGGGAATGGAGGATTTTGATTGATTATTGAGTTTTGGTGGGAAGATAAGAGAAAACTGTTAGGGTTTGGAAATGTTCTGACGGGAAATTGGGATAAAGGTGTGGGAATTGATGTATGAGGAGATGGGTAAGGTTAGGGGAAATGGTGAATTTGATTGGTTGCAATTTTTAGCGGGAACATAAGGAAAAACCGTTACGATTTGGAAAAAAAATTGGCAGGAAAGTGGGGAGATAGTAGAATATGATTGGTTTCCAAATTCGCTGGAAGATTTGATTGGTGGGTGTGAAGATAAGGAAAATCGTTAGGGTTTGAAAATGTTTTAGCGGGAAAATGAGAAAAAGGTGATGGATGGTAAGAAAGAAAGTCCTGTGAATTGTGATAAGTAATTGATGAAAAGAGGAGAAGGTAAAATGTAAGCCGGATGTTGTAAATGATAAGGGTTGCACTTGTTCTGAGGGGCAGAATTTGGTATACCGGGTATTTTGTTGCGTAACGCTGGCACTTCCAGTTGGAGTTGGAATGCTTGCTCAAGCTCAACGATGACGTATCTCTAGGTATGCATGCGGTGTCCATTTCCTCAAGAAAGACAAGAAAGGAGGCAGGGAGTTGAACAACTAATCAATCGCCACGATACGTAGAGCGAAGATCTTGTACTCTAACTGATTCCAGTAAAAAGATCTTGCTGGAAGGTAACTGAAATTACGTATGCGAAATCAAGAATTCCAAAAATAAACTGAATTTTTACGTTGACTTAAATACTTCACTCACACAAAAGAGGTTTTTATGTTCAGGATGTTCTAGGAATTTTCAAAATGGGTTATCCGTGGCCTGCAGATATTAATAAATGATTGTTATCTGATCTCCACAGTACCACTTAGTCCTTGGGTTTTCTACAGGAAATCCAAGGCATGAGTGCAGTTCAGAATAATTTCTTGCTACTTATCACTAGTTGTTGTGTGTATCTGTGTAACGTTATTTATTTTTTTACAAATTTTGTAAAAATTTGTAAAAAATTCTATTATTCTATAATTGTATTAATTCTGCGAGGGTTGTGAATAAATTGGAGAATGTTTTACCAACATCGGACATAATTAATAGGAAAACTAACGTACTGACGTTTTGGCGGGAATCAATGGCATTTGAAATGTGACTTGATGTCACGTGATATTCAAACTAGGGATGGCCAAACGGACCCGGATCCGAAAAATCCGGACCCATTCGGATCCGGATCCAAAAGTTACGGATCCGGATCCGAAAGTTCCGGAACTGGATCCGGATCCGAAAGTTCTGGAACTGGATCCGGATCCGAGAGTTTCGTATCTCAATCCCATTATAATATTACCACACCTTAAAAGGTATTATGATCTTCGATTACAAAGAAATTTTTCATTAGTTAGTCCTACAATAATTTTTTTCAAGTATTGTTCCTAAAATACTTTGCTACGCATCGGCTAACACACTCGTGCACAAAAATAATCTTACTTGTTTAACGTAAAATGTTTGAGGTGATTTTGTAAATGCCATTGAAACGAATATGTATTCATTCGAATGTATTAGAAATGGAAACACACATAAATGTGAGACATTCCATTCCAGGATGAAACCTTTAACACATATAACAAGATAGAAATGTTATACAAAAATTATACAATTTTTCTACACTTACAGTTTTACAAATTAAAATAAAACATTATAATAAAATCAGTGTTATATAATTACAAAGTGAAAGACTAACAAGGGAGGTTATCTAAGTGTTCCCCTCCGATTTCCATGAAACTAGGCAGGTGTATAGTGGGGCGCAATGGAAGAAATACGTGTTTTTTTGTTTCAGCTAAAAAGCTGTTTTAGGGGGCAAAACCCCCTCAAATGTCAAGATGAGGACAAATTGAAGTGAGGATCTGACCCCTGTTTTCCCCTCCGAGTTCCATGATACTTGGCAGGTGTGTGTATAAACGGGCCCAAAGGAAGAAATACGTGTTTTTTTATTTCGGCTAAAAAACTTTTAAGGGGCAAAACCACACCTCAAATGTCCATATGAGGACAAATTTAAGAGGGCATTTGACCTCTGTGTCCCCCTCCGATTTCCATGAAACTTGGCAGGTGAATAGAGGGGCCCAAAGGAAGAAATATGTGTTTTTTTTGTTTCAGCTAGAAAACTGTTTTACGCGGCAAAACCCACTCAAATGTCAAGATGAGGACAAATTGAAGTGGGGATCTGACCACTGTGTTCCCCTCCGATTTCCATGAAACTTGGCAGGTGTGTGTATAAACGGGTCCAAAGGAAGAAATACGTTCTTTTTTTGCTTCGGCTAGAAAACTGTTTTAGGGGGGCAAAAACCCCCTCAACTGTCAATATGAGGACAAATTTAAGTGAGCATTTCACCCATGTGTTCCCCTCCGATTTCCATGAAACTTGGCAGATTTATAGAGGGGCCCATAGGAAGAAATACGTGTTTTTTTTGTTTCGGCTAAAAATCTGTTCTAGGGGGCAACCTCCCTTCAAATGTCAAGATGAGGACAAATTGAAGTGGGTATCTGACCCTATGTTCCCCTCGGATTTCCATGAAACGTGGTAGGTGTATAGAGGGGCGCAAGGAAAGAAATACGTGTTTTTCTGTTTCGGCAAAAAAAACTGTTTTAGGGGGCAAAATCCCCTCAAATGTCAAGATGAGGACAAATTGACGTGGGGATCATCTGACCCCTGTGTTCCCCTACGATTTCCATGAAATTTGGCAGGTGTATAGAGAGGCCATATGCCCCCTGGTTCCTCCTATGCCACATTTACGTGGTTTCGGGGTCGGATCCCCACTTCAGTTTCTCCTCATCTTGACATTTGAGGGGGGGTTTCCCCTAAAACCGCTTTTTAGCTGAAACACATAAACACGTACTTCTTCCTTTGGGCTCCTCCTTAACCTGCCAAATTTTATGGAAATCGGAGTGGCACACATAGGTCAGATCCCCGCGTCAATTTGTCTTCATCTTGACCTTTGAGGGGGGTTTTGCCCCCTAAAACAGTTTTTTTTTAGCTGAAACACAAAAACACGTATTTCTTCCTTTGGGCCCCTCCATACACGTGCCAAGTTTCATGGAAATCGTAGAGGGAGACTTAGACCTCCCCTGTAAGTGTATTAGTTAATTACAAATCGCTCATGCGCGTGCACACACTATATATGTGTGTGTATGTATGTATATTATATATATGTATATTAGCAGGTAACAATATGTTATAAACACATTGTTTCTTTCCAAAGAAGCGCATGTGGGATGGCAAAACGGATCCGGGTCCGAAAGTACTGGATCCGGATCCGGATCCGGATTCGAAAGCTGTGGATCCGGATCCGAAAGTACCGGATCCGGATCTCAAAATTCCCGATCAGGATCCGAAAAATTTTAGGATCCGGATCCTCAGGATCCGGAACCAACCGGATCCGGATTTCGGATCCGCTAGGATCCGGATCTGGCCATCCCTAATTCAAACGGAACGCCGCGTGGAAATTAGGTAAGTGCTTTGGAAACGGGTTTATAATTTACCTTTTTTAAAATTTTCCGGTGCGTCCCTGAAAATTATCCCCTTTCCAGAAAAAAGATCACATTACGCCTCTAAGTACTAACCTCAGCCTTATAGTATTGAATGGGGCCCACAACGTATAAGTGACTAGTGAAACTAAACACAAGTCAAGGATGCTCAAAATTAAATACGTGTTTGTAATTGCTACAAAAAATTACTACTTCCCCCCCTTTATTTTGATAATAACCCTGTTAAACAATTCCCATCCGAATTGCGTAACGCTGTCACTTGCAATAGTTTTTTTCACAATTCATGTTGAGCAATAACTAACCAATAACACTAGAAATATGTGTCCATAGGCGAGAATTGCTTCAAATCTTGGAATTATGTGGCCAGTGGCATATTCCCCCCTGAAATGAGTGGATATTGGCGCAGTCATAAAGGATATAAAGATAATTCCGTTCCGTTGTGGATGCAACACACACAAAAAAAAACATTACATTAGTTTTTGCTTATATTCTTTCAATCAATGCTGGAAGGCATCCGTTTTCGATTCTTGAATCTGTAAGACCACATAACATCCATTGGCTACGAAATGAGCTTGAAGTGAAGAAGGAGCAAAATTAGTGTAAAACATGGGATAACAAATGGTTTTAAAAAAAGGAGCACCAAAATTGTATTACAATCTAATATTTAAAAATGAATGTGTGTGTATGTGTGTGTGCGTGTGTATGTGTGTGTTTATTTTGCTATGAATTGCTACACTTCATGTTCAACAAATCTCAATTCCAAACTTAAGAATTGAAAATTTCAGGTTTTGAGTCGAACACCCCATAGTTTAAATCTCTCAATGATAGAAATCTTGTTCTTCAGCATTTTACCAAATTCTGTACAACAGCACTGCAATCTAGATTCTTAGTAGTGCAGGTGGGCCGGTTGAACGTCATTAAGTGAGGATCAAAAAAACCTCAAAAATTCACTTTCTCTCCACGTTCCGCGACTCATTTATTGCGCTGACGATGTTTCGCAGCGAAGAAAACAGCACCAAAACATCAAAAAACTCACTTCAATTCACTGAAGTGAGCCACAGTGTTGCAAAACCTACGAAAATTTCATCAAAACCTCAAAACCTCACTTTCTCTCCACGTTCCGCGCCTTTATTCGTTGCGCTGACACAGCGTGATGAGTAAATAATGCACTCTCTCATCCTTTGAAGGATGAATGCACCTTATTGTAATTTTCCAACTCTGGGACCAAATGTTTATATATCGTGACCTTTGTAAACCTCTTTCGGGAACGATGTGTCGCACACACACACGCGCGCGTACGCGTGCGTGCCTGTATTGTGACGCAAGCAAACAAACAAAATATTACGCTTTTGCCTGTGGATATCTAGAAAAACGACAATTTTGTTCCCTCTCTCTCTGCGTGTGCTATCAACGTTGACACAATGGCACAAATTCAACAATACGTATGCCTTGGGACGACGGAAGTTATACTTTTTTGTTTTTTTGTTTTTTTCAATAGCCGAACGATGGAATTTCCTACTGACGTATACAATTTGTTTTGTTTATATTTCAATACACATGATGCTTAGGTTACAGCAGGTTGTTAACATCAGGTCTGGCAACTGTTGAGAAATAGTGACGTCAGTTAGCAGCATAGGTAGCAGTGATGCGATGCGATGCATTAACTTGTGAATTTTCGAACTCGCAAAATGATGTGGCTGAAATGTAGGGGAAGAAGAATGTTCTAGAGAAGATTGTCTCGGATTTCTATTGGTCCACGTTGCGCTGGCTGTCATTTCATTTTTAACCTCATTAGAAAACCGTATAAAACTTAAAGCGCTAGTGTAGAAAGTTCTATTTCATTTTGAACGTCAGCGAATAAGCATTTCCGCAGGATTTTCCAAAAGTAAGTAACTTTGTTTCTTAGCTTGCATGAGTTGGCTCTGATTTATAAGTATGGCATTGCTTTTGTGGAAGAAAATATACCCACAAAACATGCAAAAAGGGAGAGAATATAGAAGGTGTTTCATGTCTCTCTCTGCTTTTATATATTTGAAGCATGCATCTTGGTAGCTGGAATATCTTTTTTCTTCTGTGTGCCGTTGTTGGTAGGTAGGAAATATGTGTGCGGGGCATATTTAAAAAAAAAATGTGTTAAATTGTTAGAGGAAGGCAAGAAAAAATGGAGGAGAGTTGCGTGTTTTTGATATCTAGTGGAAGTATTGATTGATTGATTGAGTTGGTGTTTTTTAAGTCCACTTTATGCACAGTAAGGCTAATCGAGACTGGACCTACAGTTTCAAGAACCACTTGTGCGGGTATCGAACCCTTGATTACAAGGCTATCGCTGCGCCATCGCAGAGGTTAGTGGAAGTACTGATTGATTTGATGTTTTAAGTCTATTTTATGCACAGTAAGGCTAATCGGGACTGGACCTACAGTTTCAAGAACCACTTGTGCGGGTATCGAACCCTTGATTACAAGGCTATCGCTGCGCCATCGCAAAGGCTAGTGGAAGTACATAGTTATTCGAATCTCATTTATTTAAAATATTTAGTTTTTTATGCACGATTATTGATTTTAAACCTAAAATTAAATAAAATCCGGCAATTATATCCAATTATACTTATGGCTACAACGAGCATTCGCAAAAAAATATGGCTTGAGATTTTTTTTTGCTACGTAAACAAAATGGCCGACATGCCAAATATGAACAGGCTATATAGATTTGAGAGAGAGATGGATAGGAAAAAAAAAAAAGTTAATTAAAATTTAATTTCATGATTGCAACACGGAACTTAATGATTGATTGATTGATTTAGTTTATTTTACTTCGCGTTTTGTACCTCTTGGTTAATTTGCGAAGATTGGGGATGAGTGATGAAATGGATGAAAATGGACATTCACAAACAACCATACCCGACCGGGATTCGAACCCGGGACCCTTGGCGTCGCAGCGCGATGTGCTAACCACTCGGCCACAGGGTCGGGCAAACACGGAACTTAAATATACATACATAAAAAATTAAATGTTTGGTGCTGATCACATCACACATTACCAACTATGTATTGGACTTCCCATATGCACAGATATGAATTTATTTTTGCTTGATGTAGTGCAAATATGTCGTCTGGGGCCTCCCCTATGGCGCAGTGGTAGGCAGGCTTGTATTCAAGGGTTCGATACCCGCTGGAGGCACAAGTGGTTCGGATAACACTTTAAAAAAACTCTGTAGGTCTAGTACCGATTAGCCTTACTGCACATAAAGTGGACTTAAAAAAAAACACCAACTCAAATGTTGTCTGGTTCGGGTGACTTGGACCTACAGTCTAAAATATCATGGTATTATTATTTCTGCAATTATTTGCAATCTTGGCCAGAGAGAGAGGAGAGGAGGAAAAAAAATAATATTTTGTTTCAATATCGAGCCTATATTTTAAATTTATACATGTGCGCATGCGCGCAGGGGGTAATTTTTTTTTTTTGATCGGGTGGGTTGTAAGGTGAGTGAACATGTAGGAAAAGTACTGATATATTGATTGATTGATTGATTTAGTTTATTTTACTTCGCGTTTTGTGCCTCTTGGCTAATTTGCGAAGATTGGGGATGAGTGATGAAATGGACATTCACAAACAACCAAGCCCGACCGGGATTCGAACCCGGGACCCTTGGCGTCACAGCGCGATGTGCTAACCACTCGGCCACAGGGTCGGGCAAGTACTGGTATATACATAGATCAAAGTTACATGGTTCTAGGCCCCATAGGAGCCAAGAAAATCAATGTCTTGGAAAACGTCTTAAGACAAATATCTTAATCTTTAAGAAAGTCGACTTCCGGTATCTCAAGATGTTACTTCCGGTCTGTCAAGAAAATTTTCTTAAGACAAAAATCTTAAGACGTTTTCCAAGACATTGATTTTCTCGGCTCCTAATTGAGCTAGGATGATGATTTTAGGTTTGTTGGATAGGATTCGACGAGAACTATTCGACTAGCAAATAAAATCGATTCCACCCCCTCAAGTTTCGGAAATACAGACAATTTTTTATTTTTTTGAGAAACTTGATTTGCCGGCTTAGTTTTTACTCTAATTCGAAAATTTTAATAGCATTCGATAAAAAATTAGAAGTACTCTACAACCTATTGGAGGGATGATGACTAGTGCCTGCTGTTTTCGAGTTATTTTGGATTAAAATTTCAAGATGTAATTTCTAAGATGTTTTGTAATTCATAAACTATGGGTTGTAGGAAAACGATTCTTGCTCTATCTGCTATTGCTCGACGAATACTATAAACATAAACAAAGCTTATGGTTTAATTTTAAAAAATGACGACCTTAAAATAACTCTGTTTTCTGAAATTATGATTTATACTTCATACGCCAAAAGGGCTGAGGGTTAGAAAAAAAAAAGTTTGTTTGGTAGAATTATGTACACATAATATTTTTGTGTTTTCTATACACAAGCTTAATTATTTTTTTTCAATTATTTACAGGATTCATTAAGAAGCAAGAAGTAGCATATACATAAATAGCACACTCACACCAAACCCAGCACCATCGTGAATTAGCCTTCCAAGTTTTTCTTTTTTATTGCACAGCATTTATTTTGTGGCACTCCACTATATATATAAAATAACATACCCCCACAAATATTTTCACTATAGCGAATTAGCCTTCCAAGTTTTTCTTTTTTATTGCACGGCATTTATTTTGTGGCACTCCTCCACTAAATATATTAAATAACATACCCCACAAATATCATTTTTTTCAACAAGATGCAATCGGTACAAATTTGTCCCACTTGTGAAACTGGTGTTTCAAGGAAAAATTTCCAAAGGCACTGTCGTACCTGCGTACCTGGTAAGCGTGTGACCGCTACAGAACCATGTCCCAGGTGCGACAAACATATTACCATTAATAATTTGAAAAAGCATATAACATCATGCAAAGTCGTCGGAGCACCTGTTCCACAACCGTCGACCAGCTCGACCAAGAGGAAAGCGGAAGCCGACTCGCCACCATCCGCCAAACGTGTCAAGCCTGTGGCGAAAGCGAACCAGACTGCTTTCGAGCGGTTGTTAGAGGACTTTGTCCTCACTTCGGAGGGCTCATGCGACGTGCGTAGCTTTTTGGAGAACGTGCAAGCCAAAATCATTTCCATCCTCGGCGATGCGCTTGCAACGCACTCCACCAAATTCTACGCATCGCTACGTTGCCTGTACAAGAAGCCGTCTGATGAAATTTACAGCTTCTGCCACAACACCAAGGCGAAGACGCTGCATCTGGCGGATGTCGAAAACCTAGAGGTCATCTACAACAAGTTTGCCGAGGAGCTGGTGGCAAAGCAGGAGGAACATCAAGCGAAGGGCTCGGGGGGTTCGCTGTGTGGCGATCCTCACGAACTGTGCATCAAACTTTGCAAGTTTGTGCCTCTCTCCGCCTCCAGCTACGTCCCCTTACCACCTACTATTGCGGCAAAAAAAGCTGTTCTGAACATCCAAAATGAAGATAACAAGTGCTTCGTATGGTGTGTGCTGGCAGCGTTGCACCCGGTCGAGCCAAAAAATAATCCAAAACGCGTTACCCACTACATGCAGTACGAGTTGGAACTGGAAGATGCCATGGCTGGGATCGCCTATCCCGTGGAGGTCCCGGACATTCGAAAGTTTGAGGCTCGTACACACAACCCTCGGTTGGCCAACAACGTTTACGGTCTCACTGACAAAAATGTGGTGTACCCTATCCGGGTGAGCGACGTAGACGACGATGATGCTCGAGAAATTCACCTTCTGCTCATCAAGGACGAGACCCATCACCATTACACCCTCATTCGCTCGCTCTCTCGGCTTGTTTCGAGCCAAACAAGCAAACACGAACACCACACAGAAGTTTGTCGCAGGTGCTTGTCTACATTTCATAATCGAGAACAGCAGGATTACCAGCGCATCAGAGGCTCCAACATCGCTGTCGAGAAGCTCGTTCGCCACAAACTTTATTGCAATGCCAACGAGCCTGGGGTGGCAGTCTTGCCCAAACCTGGCACCGTGGAGCGTTTCCACATGCACGGTGCCATGGTGGAGCACCCCGCTATCATCATCGCGGATTTTGAGGCCTTCCTCAAACCCCTGTCCATTTGCGATCCCGACCCCGAAGTTTCCTCCACTACCCCTTACCAACTCCACCAGGCATCCAGTTTCGCATACGTTGTGGTGCGACGAGACCAGCACATCGCCCCCGAGCCCTACGTGTACCGTGGTCCTGACGCAGCCAAACACTTCCTCGAGAGGATGGTTGTCGAGGCCATCGTGATAGGGAAAGTACTGTTGGCCCCCAAGTCTATGCTCCCACTGTCCCCCGACGATCAACGTAGACACGACGAGGCCATCGCTTGCCCTGTCTGCGTCGAGGAGTACACCGCCAACAACCGTAAAGTCCAACACCACGATCACTTTAACGGTAGGTATGTTGGTCCTTGGTGCAACGGATGCAACCTCATGGCCCGGGACCCGCGCTTCATCCCTGTGTTTTTTCACAATGGCTCGGGATACGACTTCCACCATCTGGTGCCTCACTTTGGGTACGACGACATGCGAATCAACGTCCTGGCGCAGAACGAGGAGCGTTACATTAGCTTGAGCAAGTGGGTTCGAATCCCGGGATCACGCTCTACCGTCGAGCTTCGCTTCCTCGACTCCCTGAGGTTCCTCCCGGCCAGCCTCGATGCTCTCGCGGGGAAGCTCAGCGACGAGCAAATACTCATTACCTCTGCGAATTTTCCGAACTTGGACGCCGGTCTCTTCAGGCGTAAGGGGGTCTACCCCTACGAATACGTCACAGACCCTACCAAGTTCGCGGAGACGTCGCTACCTCCTCGAGCAAACTTCTATAGCAAGCTGCGAGGCTCGGGCATCTCTGAGGATGACTATAACCATGCTCAGTCCATGTGGCGCGAGCTGGATTGCCAAAATCTTGGGGACTACCACGATGCGTACCTCAAACTTGATGTGACGCTTCTTGCTGACGTGATCCAGGCATTTCGTGCAACTGCGAAGACCATCTACAAGCTGGACCCTGAATACTTCTAAAGTCTTCCCGGACTGGCATGGTCGGCCATGCTTCTTGTTACGAAAGTCAGGCTTGAGCTTCTTTCGGACTTGGACATGATGCTGTTTGTAGAACGTGCCGTGCGGGGTGGAATGGTCCAGGTGTCGCAGCGACACTCGCACGCCAACAATCACCACATGGCCACCGGTTACGACCCCTCACAACCGTCCAGCTACATCATGTACACGGACGTCAACAACCTCTACGGACACTCCATGATGCAGCCACTCCCCTTTAGAGGCTTCGAGTGGGCTGACCCTTCCAACTTCGACATTGAAAGCTTCGACGATTCGGAACATGGGTTCTTCGCCGAGGTGGACCTTGAGTTCTCCGAGAAGCTGCAGGATTTGTTCTGCGATCTTCCGCCAGTCCCGGAATTCAAATGCCCGCCTGGCTCGAACCAAGCAAAGCTCGTCATGGACTTCGAGCCCAAAGAGCGTTATGTCCTGCACTACCAAAACCTCCGGTGGTTGACGAAGCAAGGTGTTACCGTCCGCACAGTACATCGAGTTTTGATGTTCGAGCATTCTCCTTGGTTGCGTTCATATATTGAAGTCAACACCAAACACCGCACCGCAGCCACGTCCGAGCTTGATAAGGATTTCTTCAAGCTCATGAATAATGCGGTGTTTGGCAAGACCATGGAGAATGTGCGAAATCGTGTAGATGTGAGGCTAATATCAAACAAAGCACAATGTCGCAGGCTCGTAGCAAACCCGTTATTCAAATCAAGGACCATTTACAATGAGCAGCTTGCTCTGGTGCATATGAGGAAGAACGAGGTGATGCTCAACAAGCCAATTTATGTTGGTGAATCAGTATTAGACCTGAGCAAGCTGCACATGTTTCAAACATATTATGGGATACTACGCCAGCACTATAACGACAACATCTCGCTTCTCTACACGGACACGGACAGCTTGGTGTACCACGTTCGCACAGCCGACGCATATGGGGATATAGCCACAGTTCCATCTTTGGTTAACCTCTTCGACACCTCGGGCTATCCCCGGCAAAACAAGTACGGCATCCTGGCTCGCAACAAGAAGGTGCCTGGCAAACTCAAAGACGAGAAGGACGGTGATGTAATTCTCGAGTTTGCCGCTCTTCGCGCCAAAGCCTATGCTATTCGGGCAGAAGGATCCATCACGAAAAAGGCTAAGGGTGTGGGCAGGCAGGTCGTCCAAGAGTACCTCAAGTTCGAGGATTACGTCAAAACCCTTCAAACTAGGACGTCAATTCCAGGAGTGGAGCAGCGCATCCAGAGCGTCGACCATGTGCTGACAACCAACCAGGTGAGAAAGGTTGCCTTGGACGCACGCGACGACAAGAGGTGCGTTCTGA
Organism: Lepisma saccharinum; assembly: GCF_977018435.1. Taxonomy (NCBI): domain Eukaryota; kingdom Metazoa; phylum Arthropoda; class Insecta; order Zygentoma; family Lepismatidae; genus Lepisma; species Lepisma saccharinum. The sequence goes on along the minus strand of NC_139247.1, from coordinate 9,321,475 downwards.
AATGTGGGATTCACACGCTCCCATGGGGCCACCATCGTCTAGAAACTAGTAAGATGTGCCTCAAATGTAGTAAATAGTATGTATGTATGTATGAAAAAACAAAAAAAAAAAAACCAATTCATGTAACAGAAGTTCTAATTTAATATAGCCAAGATACTAGAACAATAGTGTTTATCTTCAAATGCAAAAAAAAAACAAAAAAAACAAAAAAAAACAGGTGGGGGTTTGGGATTTTTAGCGGGACTAACTCCCTGCCGCGCCCTACGGGGTGAATATGGGGCACACGCAGGGCCAAAGGGGAAGTTCCTTTGTGCGTTCAAGTGTGATTTATTTCTAAAATGCATTAAAATTAATTTTTTTTATTATTTTTTTTATACCAGATTATTCTCACAAATGTAAGAAGGTGTTCCTCGCAGTACATCCTAAACATTGCGTTGCAGGTTAATCTAATATTTGAACCTACGGTCAGTATAATTTTTTGAGAATTATGTGATTTTTTTTTCTTGTACTTAAAAATGTTCGGTCACTCTTTCATTCTTGACATCATACACAAAAGACTTCTCTGCAATCAGGATGACGCTGCACAGAGTATCGGCAGGCAGCGCGTCGTGGAACTCGCACACGATCTTGATGTTGGTGCGATCGTTGACCACCACTTGCTTTCTTTTCGTGGTATTGATGACGGTCATGGGTCTGCGTGCTTTGAATTCGCTGGGCGTGTAGTACATGTCCACGCTTCCCTCGGTCACGCGTTTGTAAGCCGAGAACGCTTCGTAAAGTTTGAGGTAATCGTTTTTGGTCATGTCGAGGTTGTAATTCTCGCGCGGGAACACTTCGTTCCTACCGTTCTTCAGATAAACGTTCTTGATCTTGCAGTCGTCGAACTTGCTGGAATCTTTTTCCTGATTCTTGTCCCTCCCGGTCTGAAAAAGCACTACGACGAAATCTGGCATGTCGAACTGTATGTTGTTGAACTGTGTCGTCACGTCGAATTCCATGTGACTCCCCGACGCCATCTTCTGCACGCACTGGTAACCGTGAAAGTGAATCGGCACCTGCGGACTTTTCAAGATCTCCGCTTTGTACCTGAGGGCGTAGTTCGTTTCGTATTCCACCACCGGCATTCTCAATTCCATGCTCCGGATGACGCATTTCGCTGCTTCGGGTAAAGTGTTGGCTATCGGCGTGGTGCCGTCCGGACCCAAAGTAGCGTATCGCATTAGTGCGTCGTTGTCGTTGGCCGCTCTTCGAAACGTGATCCTCAGTCCTCCCTTCCACATGATCTCCTTGTAGTCCGAGAAGAAACCAGGCAGCAGACGCATGGGAAAGAGCACCGTGTGACTTCTCGTCGATATTTTGGTCCCGGCTTCGAATCCCCCGGCCTGGTAGTATGCTGCGTCCGTTTTGGATAATTTCAACGTTCCCACTGCCGTCGACGTGATGCCTGGATAATCTATTCTGTCGATGACGGTGTTGTGTTTCCTCACCTCCACCTGCGAGAACAGGTGAGGCACGAAGTTGTCCACGAGTATCAAGTTTGCTGCTGCGGGAAACGCGTCTCCGCTTTCCTTCGTCACCACGTCGAATTGAAGGTAGAGGTCCGCTCTGTGAGGATGAATGAACCCGTCGCCTACGTCCACGTCGTATTCGATCTCCCTGTTCGCTTCGTTCAGATTGGCGAACGTGCGACGGTTGGGAGGGAAAGATTGCAATTCGTAACTTTCGATTTGCTCCATTTTACATGTATGGTTATTTATTATATGTTGATCTCCACGATGGCAGTCGTAGTGGCACCTGCGAAATCCACCACGTCTCCTTTCTCGTTCGTCACCACCAACTCTATGTCGTCTATGCGGTTGCGACATACTGGAAAATAGATCGGCGAAGAGGGCGTGTAGATGATCGGTTCCATGAACTCGGAACTTGGTTTGAAAGTGGCTATGATTCCCGTCTGCTTGTGACTTCCTAATAATCCGTCCGAAGATTTCGTGATCATGCCTTCCGCCACGTTGCAGTGTACGTTCAGAGTCTCTATGGCCAAGAATTTAGGAATGTTGGTTGCTACGTGCTTGATGCCAGCTTCGAGTTTTGGGTGGTTGTTCTCGAAACCTAAAAGTTCTCCCATGGTGCCCAGGTCCACGGTCTCCGTCGCGGATAGGATTTCCACTCTGTGCGTGACCGAATTTTGAGAAAGGTATGTGCCTTTGGGTAATTGAGCTTGCAAAGTGGAAAGATTGTATTGTCCTGGCGTGACGACGATGTGTTCGCTTCCGACGCTAATTTTGTTGTTGTGCTGCGTGACGTTAGGTATGAGGTACATGCTGTAGAATGCACGCAGAGCCACGGATTTAGGATAGACGATGTCGTCGTGCAGCGTGAGTTTCAAGATTGAAGATTCGCTCGTGAGATGGAACACGCCCATCCTAGTGATGGTGTTTGAGGTTCCACAATGCTTTCTGGAAATCCTCGATCGTAGGGTTATTTATTTTAGAGAGAAACGCGAGCACGGAGAGGCAGAGATGACCGCAGTTCACGTCTCCGAAATTTTGAATGCGTTCGTCGTTGTAGTATATAGAGGTTTTGTTCGTTTTCAGATAATGAATTAAATTTGTAGGTGGAACACCTCCGAAAGAATCGAAAACGAATGCTTTATCATCATTTTTGTGGTAACATATCCAATGCGTGCCTGGATTTTCTTGACCGTCCAAGTTGACTACTCCGCATTCTCTTCTTTTAACGCTTGAAGGTAACGAGTCGGACATGAAAACTCCTCTGAAGTGTTTGATTTGTAACGGTTCGATCAGATATTCAATGTCTCGGTTGGTGAGTGCTGTTGTTTCTTTTTTTAAACTTCTTCATCACGCCCTTCCCCCCTTTCTTCTCCATGGCCAGGTTGTGACGTTTCTGTTCTTCCAATTCCGCCTTGTTCTTCTTCGAGTCGATGACGGTTTTCGCGATGGCGGCACTTCCGCCAGCCAAACTTCCAACGGCCCCCAATGCTGCTAGGATGGCCGGGATGCTGAATATGAAACCTCCGATCTTTTGCTGTTTCCGCGAACGCTGCAAGCGTCTCAATTGAGGTGTGCTGAGAAGTAATTTCATTCCGTGTCCTTTGCTCAAGCAAGAACGTTTCTTCTCGCGTTGTTTCTTGGTGAGTAACCCATCGAGGGCACCTAGATTTTTAAGATTGGAGTATGGTATCTGGTACACGACACCCTTGGGCTTCATGTTGATGCTCTATGTGTTATTTTCACGGTATGTTATTTATATATATATTCTGAGATTTTTTCTCGTGTAGTTTTTTTTTTTACGGTATGTTATTTATATATAAATGTTCTGAGATTTTTTTTCAAGGCCTCGCAGTCGTTACACAAATTCTATTACGTGCTTCGTTTTCTTGCCAAGAAGTTCCCTTGTCCCCTTGTACACGATTCGAGTTTTGTTCTCGATTAAAATAGATAGCTTCTCGTCGGATAACATGTTAGCGTATCGATCTGGTAAAAATAGACTGTATTGTGCGTTGAGCAACAGGCGTACCTTGGGACCATACTGGGTAGAAACGATTGAACCGGAAGTTATCGTGTAAGGTTTGTCGACTTCCAATTCCTGAATTTTTACATACTCGACTGACAAATTTAGCATTTGTTTTAATGCTTGGAGGTCACTCATTTTTTCAGTCGTCATATCAAAGAAAAATTTCAGAGTGTTAGAGAGAAATTTAATTGTTTTTTTCACGATGTGTGTTATTTATATATACCGAAGATTATTTTTTTTTCACGATGTGTGTTATTTATATATCAAGTTTTTTTTTGACACGTATATATATTATTATTTTTTTTAACAGAGGAAGAAAGTCCGTGCTTCGGAAAACGCGATGATGTGCGTAATGATATCTTCCGTCTCCTGCTTAGACTTGCGCCAATCTACTGTGTACCGTCTTCTTCCCTGCCTTGCCTCGTGCAATTCATCTAACCTATCGTTTAATTTTTCCCCTGCAGCCGAAAGCAGAATGTTGAGATCACCGCACCTCAGGCCGCTGATCTCCCGAAGATGGTCCTTGAGAACCATTTCACAAGGGATGCGAAATTCCGGCGTCGTTCTTGCTATGATTACAAGTTTCCCTACATCCTCACAATCTCCATTTACTGCGTGTTTAAATATTTTACATAGTAGCTCGGGCGGCAAATCAGTTATACGAGACATGTTGTTATTATTATTATTTTTTACTCTATGTTCTTTATATACCCCACCCCAATTTTTGTTTCGTGTTCATGGCGATGGTGGTACCCAATGCGGCGACCCGTTCACCCAGCGATGCGTCTCTGCTCACGAACCTTTCGAAAGCTGCGTGCTCTAACTTTCTGTCTGCTTCGTGACGTGCATCCAGATCCGTCTGCGTGGTGTTGTAAGCGATGTCGTGATCTTTGCATGCGGCATCCAACGGATTCACACCCTTGTCTCCTCTCTCCAATCTTTTCTCGAGTTTGGTACGCGGTCCGCAGTACTGGTAGCCAGGTAAATGCATCTCGAAAGGTAACTTGTTGATGATGTCGTTCACGAGTCCTTTTCCTTCGGCCACGTTCCAGAATCTCGGAGGCAGCGTGTTGATGATTTTGATCAGGTAACCTATACCCTTGTCGTCGTTCACGATGAAGTTGGAAAGTTTCGTGCTGATCATGTCCACGATGCCAACCTTCTCGTTGTAGAAATTACGATTGCCTGCATTCTCTTCGCCGGCTATCACCAACAATCGGTCCACGAGTTTCCTAACGTCGTCCACCCAAACGAATTCTTTGGGTAACGTGTTGTAGCGTTTGACGCCGCTGCCTGTTTTGACCTGGTTCCAAATCGGTTTGATGAGATTCCTGTACTTCTCGCCGCTGCTCGATTTCACCCTATTCTGCGAGGCGTCGTTGTTCTGGTACAAGGCATCCGTCATGATCAGAATTTCCTTGTAACTTTGGTAATCTTCGTCGGTGTAATCTTTCGGCTGCTTTTTGGCGACGAGTTCCCACAGTCCCACCGTACCCGGATACCTGGTCCAACTATCCTTCTCGCCTAAATTAACTTTAATGTCGTTGCCTTCGAAGGTCACCTTCGATTTCCCAATCTTCCACACCACACCACCGCCTTCGTTGGTTTCCATGCTAGGATACAATCCGAACACTTCATCCTTGTCGAATTTCCCCGTACTCAGGTAGTCTCGTGCCAAAGGTCCCAACTCGATTTTATCCGAAGACGACGTGCTACCAATGGCTCGACGTCGTGCCGGTGCATCCTTCAGTTCGAACGGTGTCGAAGGAATGCTCGAAATGGGCGTGGGTACAGCATAACTTTTAGCTGCGAGCGGTACGAGTTCGCTGATCAAATTTTTATTTTGTTCCGTGACACTTTTAATTTCTTTACCTAGACCGCTGATGGCATCGATCACAGGTTGATCCTGACGTTTCTTCTCTTCGTAGAATCCGCGATTCTCGGATTTCCAACCTTTCGTCTTCGTCTTCGATTTTTCGTTTCGTCATAACGTTTATTTATATACGTCGTTTCTCACAACGTTGCAACGTTTAGAAAGTCGTTGATTTTGTTTCTGTATTTTCCGTCGTTGGGTTTCCTCGTCATGTCGATCGTCGCGAATCCGAAATCGTCACCGTTCCAGCAAGTAGAGCAGCAGCGTTCCGAAAATTGATTGTAGTTCATGTCTCCGCCTACGTAGTCATCGTACGCGTGCTTGAGGTTGGTGTGATCTTGACGAAACAAACATACGAAATTAGCGTTGTCGCGTACTAACTGTTTTGGAATTTTGGAAAACGTTTGAGCTAGGTAGAAGCAATCCATTCCTTTGTGACGACCTTGCGTGAAAAAGTTGCGAATTTCATTTTGATTTTCCAGGATGACGTCGTCGAACACAACAACTGAATTTTCACGACAATCGTCGAGTGGTTTTATTTCCGAGGCGAACGTTGCAATGTCCAGACCATCGTACAGTTTCATCAGTTGCTGGTATTTGGATTGCTCCAAACTTTTCGAGAACACGTACAGGTGCCTGTTCTTCCAATCTAACCAATTCGGTGCGAGGAGAAAATTGTCCCCGAGCAGTGTCGTTTTCCCACACCCCGAAGGACCTACGATCAGACAGCGGATGCTGTCGGGAAGCAACTCACCGTTCTTTTTTTTTCTCGTTTGACTTTCCGGATCCGGTAGGCGCTTCACCACGCTCCACGTACTCACAAGATCACTTCGTTCGCGTCGATCCAACTCTTTTCCGGAAGTCCCAGCCATTTGACAAACAGTTTGTCACCTTTCCTACGCAATACTTTCTCGATGAGGTACGTGTCGGGGTGTTTCGTTTTAGAGAGTTCCTCTTCGTAAAATCTTCCTTTCAAAATCTCGCCGCTACTATCTTTTATTATATACGTGTGTCGGTTTCCGGGTAAAACTCGAACCACCGTAAAGAGTTCTGTGCTCCAATTTTTTGTGAATCCCTTCTCGAAGGTGCGTTTGAATTTGCTGATCCTCACCTGGTCTCCAATTTTGTATTTAGCTCTTTTTGTCGTGGGTGTGTACTTTGGACAGTAAACTGTAGAAATTAAACGCTGCTCGTCAGATTTCGTAACGTCAACTGGCTTCATGCCTATCGTTCTGTGTACCGTATCATTATAGGTGTCAACGAGGATGTCGACCCATTTGTAATTTCCCCGAAGCGTGAATCGTTTCCACATGTGTGTTTTCAAGGTTCGATTAAATCTTTCCACGATGCTGGCTTTGATGTGACTGAAGGTCGAATAATGTCGAATGTCATGTTTTTGAATAAACTTTTGGAATACGGCGTTGTAAAATTATTTACCGTTGTCCGTGTGCAGAAATCGAGGTCGTCTGCCGCCGCTTTCGCGAAAAATTAATTTGAATGCTTCCGTGACGCACGATCCCGTTTTCGCCTTCAACGGTAGAGCCCATGCGAATTTCGAAAATGTGTCTATGACGGTGAGGAGGTACTTGTTGCCCTTGTTCCATTTATGTACGTTTTTCAAATTGCCGCTACTCATCTCCACGAGATCGCTTTGCCAGAGGTCGTCGATGCCCTTGGTTACCACAGCCAAACGTTCGTAGTTGCGGCGTGCAGGTTTATGCAATTCTTCGACGATGGCTTGCCTAGACATTTTATTATTTTAGAGATTAAGTTTGAAGAGAAGCACCAGCGTGATGGGATTCAAAGAGGGTGGCACCTCGCTCGTGTTTTGAATGATCAGCTTATCGCCGGCACTCACGTCGAAAACGGTAAGATCTTCGTCTTCGTGTATTTCATATATGTTGCGCGTTTCGTTCCAACGTGCCAGAGGAATGTTTCCTGCTTTCTGGACACCACGATTCGATATTAAGGTCATGGTGGGAACGCTAGCTTTTCTGCCGTGAGACCAGTACGAAAATTCGTTTATCTGAATTGTGCCATCGAGGAGAAACTTGTAGTACGAATGATAAGGATGCAACATGTACAGTTTGTTACCTTCGACGAACGTGGAGATTCTCTGTTGATTGGGAACGCTGTTGATTTCGATGGCTTGCAAGGTGAACAATTTGGCGAATTTAGTGTCGAAGGTGACGAGATTACTGTGAACTTGTCCGAGTTTATTTTCGATGGGCAGCAAATGCTCGATTATGGTATCCGTTACGGCAGAAAACGACGGTTTGATTTTCACTTCCACGTTCAACTGCTTGTAGTTTTCGTTGAGTTCTTGCAACTTGGCACCGAAAGAGGCCAGCGTCGATTCCTGCGTGGATTCCAGCACTCCAACTTGATCTCTGATGTTGACGACAATGTTCTGAAGGTTCTCGACTTGATTCAATTTCGAGCTCTTCTCGGTAAGATCGTTCACGATGCTTCGCATCTCTGTAAACTGCGTGTGATGGTCGGCGACGCTCTGCGAAGTGGGCAGCGTCGACACCAGCGAACTAATTTCGTCTCGAATCTGTTCCACGTTCGCCGTTTCCGTTTCTAGTCGTTTCAGCATTCGAGATATGTTTCTTTTCAAAGCGTGCAATTCTTTGGAGGTGGGGAGATTGGCCACCCTACTCTCGAGATCGCTCAATGAACTTTTGATGTCGCTCGAATCGGATAGTGCCGTCACCGCCGTTTTCAATTTTTCCAAATCTTCGCTCGAAGGCACGCTCGTCCGTAACGATTCCAAGTCACCCTGTATGTTGTCGAGTACGTGATGAAAATGAGCGAGATTCGTTTCGACGTTCAAATTTTCTAAATATTCGATCTTCTGCTGAACCGTGCTTAACGTGTCTTGAATGCTCGTCAACGCTCTTGCTTCAGCGTGAATATTTTTAATTTCTTCGTTGATCAATTCCAAGGACGCCTGAAGCGTAGCGATGGTGGTTTGAATGTGTTCGAAATCTCGATACGCCTCCAATTGAATTTTTATGTTCGCGACGCTTTTACCGATGACCTGCAGTTCGTCCGACGATGGTAGGTTCGTCATTGTATCTTCCAAAGTCTGCAACTTGGATTTAATTTCTTCCAACGTGCTGGTGAATTCTTCTTGTAATTTGGAAACGACGACATGCAAGCGTTCTGCGTCTATATCGTTCACGACGGTTTGAAGTTCAGAGAAATTCTTTTCTATTGCGGAAGTTCGTTCTTCGATTTCGAGTTTCAATTTTTCCAAATCTTCATTTTTCGATTGAAATTGCTGTAATTTGGCCAAATCATTTTGAAGCGAATCCACGCTCAACTGTATATTTTGAACGTTGTCGTAAGAAGGTACGTCGACATAATTTTTTATCAGCGTCTTCAGTTCGGAATCGATTTTCAGAATGGGGTCGAGACATTGCGTTTGGAGCGTAGCGATTTCCGACTCTAAACTTTTGTTTAAGGTCTCCTGCAAAGCAATCAAATCGGTCCTCAACTTCTTAACTCGAATGTCCAACATGAGAATCTCTTCTGCGTGGTCTACACGCTTGGTGTTGCCGAAAATGTCGTTAGGCATTTTTGGTTAACGGTTATTTATAATAGGATAGACGATTCGTAATTCTACGAAGAGAGGAATGAGTTTGTCGTAATCTCCGAGAAGTTCCATGTAAAGATAATCTCCTGCAGAAACATCGTACGTAATGTTAGAAAGCATCTTGTCGTGCTTGATTCGAAAAATATTCTTGCCGGTAGAAATTTTGATTTCGCCTGCGTTTTCCGGATTCACGGTGATTTGAAGTTTCCCGTCGATCGGAATTTCGTAGAAATGTAAATTGTTATTAAAAACATAAAACATCTTGCCCACATCGTCATTCAGTTTCGTCCAAATGCTGTTGAGATGAACGATCAGTAAACCATTGAGTTTAGATAACACGGAAGGTAAGAGGTTATTGAAATTTGGCGGTGCAGTCTCCATGTTGATCTGTTTGCGGAAGCCAAAAAGATTCATTGTCCTTGTTAGTTATTTAAGAATACGGTCAAAATTTTTTTTTTTTGTAATGACAGGCAAAGTTTTTTTTTCTTTGCTTGCGTCACAATACAGGCACGCGCGCGCGCGTGTTGTGTTCGACACATCGTTCCCGAAAGAGGTTTACAAAGGTCACGATATATAAACATTTGGTCCCGCAGTTGGAAAATTACGATAAGGTGCATTCATCCTTCAAGGATGAGAGAGTGCATTCGTCACAATACAGGCACGCACGCGTACGCGCGCGTGTGTGTGTGCGACACATCGTTCCCGAAAGAGGTTTACAAAGGTCACGATATATAAACATTTGGTCCCAGAGTTGGAAAATTACAATAAGGTGCATTCATCCTTCAAAGGATGAGAGAGTGCATTATTTACTCATCACGCTGTGTCAGCGCAACGAATAAAGGCGCGGAACGTGGAGAGAAAGTGAGGTTTTGAGGTTTTGATGAAATTTTCGTAGGTTTTGCAACACTGTGGCTCACTTCAGTGAATTGAAGTGAGTTTTTTGATGTTTTGGTGCTGTTTTCTTCGCTGCGAAACATCGTCAGCGCAATAAATGAGTCGCGGAACGTGGAGAGAAAGTGAATTTTTGAGGTTTTTTTGATCCTCACTTAATGACGTTCAACCGGCCCACCTGCACTACTATTCTTGCTGACTTCCGTGGATATCGCAAAGGGATGTTACGCCAGGGATACCAGATATGAATACCAGTCTGACCATGAGTGTTCTTTGTGAGGGACCCTTCTTTATGTCCATCATATTCTTACTCATACTTATAGAAAAAAAAATCGAGAATCTTGAAAAGAATTGACGTTTGGGAAAGCAAAAACTTTCCCATGGTATGATCAAATTATGGGGCAGATGTATCTCGTATTGCACATAATTTATTATTCAATGTATTTTAAATACATTCTTAGTAACCTTTGCTTTCATTCCTGATAGCGATATCCTCCAAATGGACCAACCGAATTGCGGTGTTTACTAACTCACAAATGTTTCTTTGATTCCAAGATTAAATTTCGGAATTGTACGAGTACACATTCTCAAACGTTATCCATCATCCATGGTGTTCATTATTTCTCTTGTGCACTCTATTAATGTGGTAAAATAAAGTTTCTGGCTTCGAGTTATTAACAAGAACTTAAATACATACCTCTTCGTCTAGTAATGAACCTGCTGGTGTTCAAGACCAGTACGGTCAAATAACCTTTGGAGTCCCAGTTAGGTCTGAAGCATGGCCCTAACACTCACTAATCTACATTTTTGAGTTAGCAGGAATTTTGGTACATCATTTTTTCGAGAGTTTCTATACTTCATTATATATTCTCTGAAGTAGGCTTCTTATGTTTCATCGACATGATTCAGTCTACAAACGAATTACTTTTTACTTAATTTTACATTTCCTCCACTTTTATATTAATCGATTCCATTTCCTTATAAGATGCACATATTTAGAGGTGATATGTTGCTCAATATCTTTTAACTGTTGCTGGGACTACATTAGAAATATTTTAAGTGTTGCAGTGAACGCAAAAATTAAACTATTGGAAACAAAGTACTGGTGAAAATACCTGGATTTCTGCAGCTACTGTTTCTACATATATCAAATTGTAGACGATTCACCAATGCAAATTATGGATTACAATTGAATTAATTTCCTAATACTAAAATGTAGATCTTGTAAATCATTTGGTTGTTCATTTCCTTGAATTGACAATTTGCATTTTATACTTGATTTAGAACAGAATTTCAGAATTTTTGTTCTAATTATGTTTCTTGAATATCATTCATAAAAACAAATGATTTAACAGTGTGCTATGCATCTACAAATATATTTGTTCCTTAAAAATTGTAAGGTGCAATTCCATTGTGTCAAATTTGAACCAAACTTCCATTAACGTTACCATATTGTACAAGTCTATGACCATTACGTAATGTGATACAGGTTGATAATTAAAAATGCCACTTTCCTTGCAGGTTTCTCATCCAGAGGAATGACTTCGAGAATCTTGATGTTTCTTCTTCCCTCCATTGTAGTCAGTGTCTTTCATCTGGAGACAGATTTCCGCCGATCTGAGGAGGTGAAGGAATTGTCAAGTTGCGTTCTGGAGATCTTAAACAAATATTTCAACAGCGCTAGAACTTTGTTTTTCCTGTGGGATGAACGTGTTGTAGAAATTAATAATGATATCAGCAGAAACATCAAACTTCCATTCTTCTCCACTGAACTAAGCAAAGGAGAATTTCTTGAAGATAGGTTAGGAATAGAATGGATTCTTACAAGAAATAACGTCCACTTCTTGATTACTGTCAGAAATGGAGAAAGCTTTAAAGAAGTTTTTAATGCTCTGCCGTTTTCATTATATTTTAAAAGAAATAGTAAATATCTGATAGTTATCCAGAACCAGAGAGTGAATTTACTAGAAATATTTATAATACTGTCACGTATGCATAAATCAGGCGCATTTAATGTGGTTGTGGTTTACCCACGCAAGTATTTTGAACAAAGTCAATCAACAAATATTATGAACACCGACATATTAGCCTACACATATTTTCCCTACTCAGAATATGGCTGTGACACCACACACATTAGTCTCTTAGATGTATGGAAGGGCAACCGATTTCGCTATGGAAGAAACGTATACCCTAACAAAGTGAAGAATCTGCGCAGTTGCAGGCTGACATTTTCCGCAGCAGAACATATTTACTCTTACGAAAAACTGTTCCTAACGGAAAAACTGAATTGGTAGGTAGGCATGGAGTAATGCTAGATAGTTTCAAGAATAAGCTCAATTTTACTTTAGTTAGGAATTTCTTTGTACATGGAGACTCGACACAAATTATTATTGGCAAATATGCAGGCTCAATTGCATCTCAAAGTCCTTCTCCTGAAAATTATTACAGGTACGATTATATTTTCCCCATGGAATTCTACTCAAATGTGTTTGTAGTCCCTGAAGGAACAAATTTCCCCCCGTGGATGAATTTAATTTTTCCCTTTCAATACATTGTATGGGTGTTTACGACTTCATCTTTCATCTTATATTTTGCATTTATGAAATTCCACTCAACAATTGCCTCTAATAAGCAATTAGCTTCTACTCAGCCACATTTGTTGCTTAACCTGTCCATTATTTTAGGAATTTCTGTTCCGCAGATGCCACAGACGCTTTTGTTAAGATTTGTCTTAGCCCTTTGGGTAATTTGTTGCTTGGTTCTCAACACAGGGTACCAAAGCGGTCTCTTCAGTTTCACAACAAACCCTAAAGTGAAACCTCCCATAGACAGTCTGCAGGAGCTTGTGGATTCCGGGCTGCCGGTACATGGAATGAATTCTTTATCACTAGATTTTAAGGACTCAGACGATAACATCTCAAAATCCATATATTCCAATTGGGTATCCACAAGCAACATCTTTGGAGTCCTTGAAAGAATTGTCAAACAGAGGGACGTTGCCTTGTATAATCTTAGAGATCCATTAGGTGAAATTGCTCGATTCTTTAACCTAACAGACATCTATGGGAAACCACGTTTTCATGTTATTTCAGATGAAGTTCACACTCTACCTTTAGTGTTTCACATGGGACGTGATTCCCCGTACACAGAATCTTTTTCACACGTCGTAAGTACATGTTTCGAATCCGGTGTATCTAAATTCTGGGAGGAGGTATCTACTTTGGAATATTCTGATGCTGCTTATTACCGTGGAAACTTCCGAGAGGTTTTAGAGAACATTGTGTTTGGGTTGGAAAACGTTGACGGTGCCTTTGTATTACTACTAGTGGGAACCATTTGCAGCCTCTTGGGATTTATAATAGAACTGGTTTACGAAGCTGTCATGAAAACGAGGGAAAAGTAGACAAAAATTTACAATTTTCCAGTGTACCCTTGTCGTTTTCAAGTTTAAAAATCTTTATGAAGTGTGTTTTCCACGTGTTCAGAATCAGAAAATAATAATTGAAATAATGGAATGTAACGGAAGATTTGAATATTTGAAGCAAATTTTCTTAACCTTCTGTTATTCGTATGGGGTTCAGACATCCCCATCGAAATTTAACGAGAGATTTCAACACTCTGAACTATAGTGCACATGTGTGATTTTTGGTAGCTGGTCGTTTATCCTTTGCTTCCTAATCTCAGTTGTGTCCTGCGATATCACTTTTAAGCCAAGTAATATTATAAAGTTGGCATCAGTCGCATGCTTGGGGGAATAAATACGTAAGAACAAATATATCAAATCGAGAAAGAAAGAGCGCACAGAAGAGTTAGGTGTAATGCGGAAGTGTGTTAGTGAGGAAGGGGAGGACATGTAGGTATGTAGTGATGGAAGTGACCATGTGATCGAAAGTGAACATGACATTGCTTCGTTTGTTACGTATTTAGGCGCGTGGGAACGATTGTCTCCCAAGCATGCAACTGACCTTACCTTTTTAATATTACGTCATTTATAAAGTGTAGCAGATAATGTCAGCTGATCCAGAAGGAAGACAAAGAAATTACGTCCAGAACTCATGTGAAGTATAATTCAAGATGTATGTATTTCATACCTCGAAGATAGTTGAACATTTGGGGGATACGTAAACCCCACGTGTCTATTTATGTTACAGAAAATGAAACGCTTAACGCAGTGTTAAGAAAACTGCATTGAATTCGTGTAGAAAATCATCATCGACCACAAAGGCTCCTTCTTACGAATTTCGAATATCCGATGACCCATCCACTGTGATTTTAAAATTTAACCCAAATCAAGAAAATATCATGTTAACTGTCAGTCTATTTCACACCTGAGAGGCTGCTGGTAAATCGTCGTATTTCACAAAAAGCAATTTCACAGGAGAAGCATTGGGCATTTGCCTTTCTAACTTGGCCATACTGTTTCGTAAGAAAGGTAACTCCGCGCCATGGACGCGTTTCAACTGTTTTATAACCTACTCGAAAAAGGTGACGAAAATGTGATCATTTAATGTTGAAGAAGAATACTGATATAGCACAGTTGTCTGTTTTTGCTCACTGTGACAAGAACCAACATAATAAGTAGAAATACCTTAATATCGCAATATATTATAATAATACCTACTTGACTAGTCTCAACATATCCACACAATATGAATTTTCCATTTTTCTTAAATCCAAATTCCAAAGCCGGAAGAGGAGATATTCTTTCAATTAAGAAAAATTTACAATGTAGCATACTGGCAACCGAAAGCAACTTTCATTTCAGCAACATGATGTTTGCTCGGCCAAGTATTTCACACTCTTAGAATGATATTATGAAAAGACTCGTTCGGTGTAAAAATCAGTTTTTGGTTGTATGTGGAACACAGACACAGACACAGGACCCTTAAAAGCAATACGATTTTGTAGTTTGTATACACTATGTGATAGTCACCGTGCATAAACAAAGTGAAAGACCAGCTGTGGAAATACTCGTATGGGATTGCTACCCTATAGAGACGGTTCATAAACCAATCTCCCAATACAGACACATGGTGAAAGTTAAATTCCATCGATTATTCGCTGAATAAAATTAGTTACAACAGATGATAGTAGTGTAATTGGATTGTTTCAAAATAACACTTGGTACGAGCCCTTTTTTTTATGGATTTAACCTCAGTGGTAGCATATTTTGACGATTTTTTTGTTGATTTTATAGCGTTTGACGACTTTTCAGTGCAATTTTCACCGCATCTAATTTTTTCCCCACTCACACTTGGTACGAATGCCACGATCTTACGTGATATAACTTAACCTATTCATTTATTACGTGCTAAACTACACGAGAGCCTCTACGTGCTTTGACCTACTTTAGAGTAGGACCATAAGGACAGTTCTGCAACCGAAAGTGAGGCTCGAAGTGAGGCTCGGTGAGACTTGACTTAATGGTTTGCTCTTGTAAGACATAAGCCTAATTTTCTCGCAGTATTGCCAACACCTTACTCGAAATAAAATCACCAAGGGTTTTTCCTTGGTCTAACCTATGTTATTGAACTGCGTCGTCACGTCCAAACCCGCATGACTTCCGGACACTATTGGTTCTATTCATACTTTTTCTCACGTATAGGTGTACATGATGAATCTGCAAACAGATTTTTTCTAAGTCTTACAGTTTCCAAGATAATCCCACTTCCGGTCGCCATTTTGGATTTCCGAACATAGGTTCTATTCACACTTTTACTCACGTATAGGTGTACATGATGTATCCCCAAACAGATTTTTCCTAAGTCTTACCGTTTCCAAGATAACCCCACTTCCGGTCGCCATTTTGGATTTCCGATCATAGGTTCTATTCATACTTTTTCTCACATATAGGTGTACATGATGAATCACCAAACAGATTTTTCCTAAGTCTTACCGTTTCCAAGATAACCCCACTTCCGGTCGCCATTTTGGATTTCCGAGCATAGGTTATATTCATATTTTACTTACATATAGGCGTACGTGATGAATCCGCAAACAGATTTTTCCTAAGTCTTACCGTTTCCAAGATAACCCCACTTTCGGTCGCCATTTTCGATTTCCGAGCATAGATTCTATTCATATTTTTTCTCACGTATAGGTGTACATGATGAATCGGCAAACAGATTTTTTCTAAGTCTTACAGTTTCCAAGATAACCCCACTTCCGGTCACTATTTTGGATTTCCGAACATAGGTTCTATTCACACTTTTACTCACGTATAGGTGTACATGAGTAAATCAAATCAGATTTTTTCTAAGTCTTACAGTTTCCAAGATAACCATACTTCCGGTCGCTATTTTGGATTTCCGAACATAGGTTCTATTCACACTTTTACTCACGTATAGGTGTACATGATGTATCCCCAAACAGATTTTTTCTAAGTCTTACAGTTTCCAAGATAACCCCACTTCCGGTCGCTATTTTCGATTTCCGAGCATAGGTTCTATTCATACTTTTTCTCACATATAGGCATACGTGATGAATCCGCAAACAGATTTTTTCTAAGTCTTACCGTTTCCAAGATAACACCACTTCCGGTCTCCATTTTCGATTTCCGAGCATAGGTTCTATTCATACTATTTCTTACGTATAGGTGTACGTGATGAATCCGCAAACAGATTTTTCCGAAGTCTTACCTTTTCCAAGATAACCCCACTTCCGGTCGCCATTTTCGATTTCCGAACATAGGTTAGTAGATAGTAAATCTGATTCCCACTGCAACTCTGATTTCTTGACCCCACGACCACCAAAACCTCAAAATCTCACTTTCTCTCCACGTTCCGCGCCTCATTTATTGCGCTGACGATGTTTCACAGCATAGAAAAGCAGTGATGTGTGAAATTCACTCTCTCATCCTCTCATCCTTTGAAGGATGAGTGCACCTTATCGAAATTTTCAAAGTCCGGGACCAATGTTTATATATCGTGACCTTTGTAAACCTCTCTCGGGGGAACGATGTGCCACACACACACGCGCGCGCGTGCCTCTCATTGTTTCCGTATTGTGACGCAAACAAACAAATAATAATTGTTTTTTTTTTAGGATCCCTGGCCCCTATAACCTCGCCAGGGTGCGTGGTGCCCCAACCAAAAAAAAAAAGTTCTGACGGCTGCGGTTAGATAACCACATACCTCTGTAGAGTTTCACGTGTTTGTTTTTTTCTCAAAAATCCTATGGGACACCTCTGTTTGTCAAAAATTCGAGATATTTGCAATTTAACGCTGTGGACTTGGAAAATTTTCGATTGATGAAAAAAATTGGTTCCATGACGACCTATGTTTATTTTGGTATGGGAGGACAGAGGACACCGAGACTCGACCGACGTACTAAACCCGACCTTTCTACGACTATTCGTTCAAAAGTTACGAGTGATCAAAGTTATTGGGAGGGGGTGGGCTAACTTCTTACCCCTTGACCCCAGGACCACCAAAACTTGGTACACGTATTCTACACCTCCAAAATCGACAGGGGGCATCTAACGATGCCGTATGGGGGTGTTTTTCGATATATTTTTTCGACAACTCTTACCATTTTCGAGATATTTGCAATTTAAGATTTTTTAGCGCTGGACTTAGAAAATTTTCGATACATTTTTTTTTGTTCCATGACGACCTTTGTTTATTTTGGTATGGGAGGACAGAGGACACCGAGACTCGACCGACACACTAAACCCAACCTCTCTACGCGTACTCTACGTCACCAAAAAAAAGGTTAAAGGTTCCAAATAACAATAGTTTCCCCAATCTAGTAAAGTGGATTGGTTGAAATCTCCAAGGCGTATTTTGCATTTTTTTTTTCAAATATGAACACGTTAAAACTGAACTGTCTCGGATTTTTGAGTTTTGTATTCGCCCTGAGAAAATTCTATATAAAATAACATACCTGAAAATTATATTCACAGTAGATTGATTTTTTTTGAGTTTTGTAATCACCTCAAGAAATTCTATATAAATAACATACCTGAAATTCTATTTACAGTAGATTGAATTTTTGAATTTTGTAATCACTCCAAGAAATTCTATATAAAATAACATACCTGAAAATTGTATCGCTATATACTAGACTTTTTGATTTCTGTGATTTTGGAGAAAGCAATGGCATCCACCACCAGTTTCAATCATAAAAATGATAAAACTGAATGTGTTACTTGCGAAAAATTAATATCTAAAACTAATATTAGCAAACACAGGACAAGATGTAGCGAAACAGGTTCGAGAATTAATCGTTCGTTACCTTCTAAGTCTTGTGCTCGATGCGGAAAGATGATCAGCATTGCACATTTAAGTAAACACCTCAAAATTTGCAAACCATCGACCGGACAAGCATCGAAAAGGAAAATCGATAATTCAGAAACGGAAGCTTCCACTTCCAAGCAAATTAAATTATCCAATGAACCCAAACCAATTAGATCTGCATTCAACGACCAACTCCAGGATTTTTCAATTAAGTCAGAACCAGGCCGTGACATCCTTAGTTTCTTGGATGAAACGAAAACATCTGTACTAAATATTTTAAAATATAAACTTGAAAACAACTCTATAAAAGTATACGTTGTTCTGTTTTCTGAATACGAGAAAGTTGATGGGACAACGAGTATTTTTTATCATCGTACAAAAAACCAGACACTTTATTTTGCTGACGTCGAAAATTTAGACAACTTCTATTATAAAGTTTCCAACGAGCTGGTTAAGAAACATGACGATTTCGAGGCTAAAGGGTCGGGATGGTCTCTATGTGGAAGTCCTCACACGTTAACTGTTTACGTGAACCAATTCTCGCCTCTTCGCGCTTCCAGCTACGTTCCTCTTCCACCGAACATTCAACACAAGAGGGCTGTGTTAAATATACAGAACAGCGATAACAAGTGTTTCCTTTGGTGTATATTGGCTGCACTGCATCCTGTTTATTGCAAAAATAATCCACAGTGGGTTGGACATTACAAACAATACGAGTCCGAGTTTGAAAGTGTAATGTCTGGCATCGAATACCCGGTGACATTGTCGGATATAACAAAGTTCGAAAATCGTGCAGGAAAACGTATCGCTATTAATGTATATTCCTTCACGTCAGATAAATATCTCGTGCATCCCGTCAGGATAAGCGATATCGACGATGACGATGCTTGTGTAAAAAATCTCCTTCTCATTTCCAACGAGGATGTCTATCATTACACGCTAATTCGTTCTCTATCACGTTTGGTCAGAAGTCAAACTACCAAGTATGCAAACAACATCGAAGTTTGCCCGAGATGCCTAACCACGTTCGACGATCGTGACCGACGTGATCATCAAAATCTTCATAGTCGTCAAATTGCTATCGATAAACTTGCCGAACATAAAATTTATTGCGGTGACAACAGACCGGCTAGAATGTTGATGCCCGAAACGAACGAAGTCGAAGAATTCAAAATGCACAAGGCATTGTTAGAACATCCCGCAATCATCGTCGCAGATTTCGAGTCTTTCCTGAAACCACTCTCCTACTGCGAACCGGATCCTGAAATTTCCTCCACAACGCCGTACCAGCTTCATCAACCTAATAGTTTCGGCTATGTTGTTGTGCGACGTGATAAAATAAATGAAGCATATATATACCGCGGGCCAAGTGTAATCAAACACTTCCTGGAAAAAATGGTGGAGGAGGTTGAGCTAATTGGTAGCGTACTGCTTACATCAAAACCGATGGCACCTTTAACTGAAAATGAACTTCAAAATTACAATTCCACTGAGGTGTGTCCGGTATGTGATCAAAGTTTCACTGATGAGAACAAAAAAATATTCCACCACGATCATTTCAGCGGAAACTACATAGGTGGAATTTGCAACACGTGCAATCTTAAAATCCAGAAACCTAAATTCATCCCCATATTCTTTCACAACGGAAGCGGATATGATTTTCACCACCTGGTGAGACATCTTGGCTACGATCCGAAACGTATAGGTGTCTTGGCCGAGAATGAAGAACGCTACATTAGTCTCAGCAAGCAAGTGTCGATTCCGGGAACGAAAAATACAATCGAGATGCGCTTCCTGGATTCGTATAGATTTCTCTCTGCAAGTCTGGATGCTTTAGCGAACAAACTCACCGACGATCAATTTAAAATAACTAGAGCTAGTTTTCCCAACGTAGACATAGAACTCGTTAGACGTAAAGGGGTTTATCCTTACGAATATGTTAGTGATGGTTCTAAATTTAACGACGACGCTCTTCCACTTCCAAGAGAATTTTACAGCAGACTCAGAGAGAAAGGAATCACGGACGAAGAATACCAACACGCGCAACTCATGTGGGAGAAATTAGAATGTAGGACACTCGGAGACTACCACGACGCATACTTAAAATTAGACGTGACGATACTCGCGGATGTTTTTCAAGCGTTCAGGAAAACGGCAACGAATATTTATAAATTAGATCCAGCGTATTTCTACAGTCTACCGGGATTAGCGTGGTCGGCAATGTTATTCCAGACAAAGGTCAAGCTGGAACTGATATCGGACGTTGACATGTTGCTATTTATCGAAAGAGGGATACGAGGTGGAATGGTGCAATGCGTACAGAGACATGCAAAAGCTAATAACGTACACATGAAAGAAGATTACGATTCAAATCGAGCATCGAATTACATCTTCTACGCCGACGTTAATAATCTCTACGGACATGCCATGGTTCAGAAACTTCCTTACGGGGGATTCGAATTGTTAGATCCCACTTCGATAGACATTATTCATTTCGACGATAGCGAGTGTGGTTTCTTCGCAGAGGTAGATCTCCAATTCTCCGACCACCTGCACGACACGTTTTCGGATTTGCCTCCGACTCCCGAAATCAAATGTCCACCCGACTCGGTTCAAGACAAGCTTTTGTTAACATTGGACCCTTAACAGAGATACGTCGTCCACTACAAGAATCTCCGGTTT
The DNA here is from genome assembly GCF_977018435.1 of Lepisma saccharinum. Lineage (NCBI taxonomy): Eukaryota > Metazoa > Arthropoda > Insecta > Zygentoma > Lepismatidae > Lepisma > Lepisma saccharinum. The sequence continues at coordinate 9,300,654 of NC_139247.1, read as the reverse complement.
TTAATTGGGAAGGGTGTTCAGATAGTAAATGTTAGAAGAATACTAAAGTTTAAACATTCCACGTGGTTAAGACCTTACATAGAAACTAACACACAACATAGAACAGCTGCCACTTCCGATTTAGACAAGGACTTCTTTAAATTAATGAACAATGCGGTGTACGGAAAGACCATGGAGAATGTTAGAAAGCACGTAGACGTGAAATTAATTTCCGATAAGAATAAATGTCGGAAGTGGATAGCCGATCCTAGATTCAAGTCGAGAAAAATTTACAACGAGAATTTGGCACTTTTCAATCTAGATATAAAATTGATGAAATTCAGAAAACCAATTTACGTTGGCGCAACGGTTCTCGACTTGTCGAAACTTTACATGTTCGAATTTCATTACGACGTGATGAAACCCTTCTTCAATGATAAGATGTCACTTTTGTACACGGACACCGACAGCTTTATTTACAGCATACAAACATCTAACCTATACAAAGACATAAAAAATCCTTCCATGCTTGAGTATTTCGATACTTCTGCGTATCCTCAACCCAACAGATTTGGAATTCCATCTCGTAACAAAAAAGTCCTAGGTAAACTAAAAGATGAATGTAACGGTGATATTATTGTCGAGTTCGCGGGTTTGCGTTCGAAGATGTATGCCATGAGAACAGAGAGTAGCGTCACGAAGAAAGCAAAAGGTGTGGGCAAAAATACGGTGGAGAACAAACTCACCTTCCACGATTACATCGATTGCCTTTACTCACAATCGACGATACTAAGTATAGAACAAAGAATCCTAAGTGTAGACCACGTGATTACAACAAACAAAGTTAGGAAAGTAGCATTAGATCCGCATGACGATAAAAGATGTATTTTGTCTTGTGGAATCCACACGTTGCCTTTGGGACACTATCGTTTAGAAATTAGTAAAAATTGTAGGCAATGCAATTGAAAAAAAAATAAACTTAAATAACTATAACTAAAATAAAAAAATTTAACTGTCTCAAATTATCACATACACAATAAAGAACTAGCAAGGACAATGAATCTCTTTGGTTTCCGAAAGCAAGCAATGGAGACTGTACGTTTCTCACAACGTTGCAACGTTTAGAAAGTCGTTGATTTTGTTTCTGTATTTTCCGTCGTTGGGGTTCCTCGTCATGTCGATCGTCGCGAATCCGAAATCGTCACTGTTCCAGCAAGAGGAACAGCGTTCCGAAAATTGATTGATCAACATGCCGTTGAGTTTAGATAACATTGAAGGTAGAAATTCATGATCTGCCTTGCGGTGTACAGTCTCCATTGTTTGCTTTCGGAAACCAAAGAGATTCATTGTCCTTGCTAGTTCTTTATTGTGTATGTGATAATTTGAGACAGTTAAATTTTTTTATTTTAGTTATTGTTATTTAAGTTTATTTTTTTTTCAATTGCATTGCCTACAATTTTTACTAATTTCTAAACGATAGTGTCCCCAAGGCAACGTGTGGATTCCACAAGACAAAATACATCTTTTATCGTCATGCGGATCTAATGCTACTTTCCTAACTTTGTTTGTTGTAATCACGTGGTCTACACTTTGGATTCTTTGTTCTATACTTAGTATCGTCGATTGTGAGTAAAGGCAATCGATGTAATCGTGGAAGGTGAGTTTGTTCTCCACCGTATTTTTGCCCACACCTTTTGCTTTCTTCGTGACGCTACTCTCTGTTCTCATGGCATACATCTTCGAACGCAAACCCGCGAACTCGACAATAATATCACCGTTACATTCATCTTTTAGTTTACCTAGGACTTTTTTGTTACGAGATGGAATTCCAAATCTGTTGGGTTGAGGATACGCAGAAGTATCGAAATACTCAAGCATGGAAGGATTTTTTATGTCTTTGTATAGGTTAGATGTTTGTATGCTGTAAATAAAGCTGTCGGTGTCCGTGTACAAAAGTGACATCTTATCATTGAAGAAGGGTTTCATCACGTCGTAATGAAATTCGAACATGTAAAGTTTCGACAAGTCGAGAACCGTTGCGCCAACGTAAATTGGTTTTCTGAATTTCATCAATTTTATATCTAGATTGAAAAGTGCCAAATTCTCGTTGTAAATTTTTCTCGACTTGAATCTAGGATCGGCTATCCACTTCCGACATTTATTCTTATCGGAAATTAATTTCACGTCTACGTGCTTTCTAACATTCTCCATGGTCTTTCCGTACACCGCATTGTTCATTAATTTAAGGAAGTCCTTGTCTAAATCGGAAGTGGCAGCTGTTCTATGTTGTGTGTTAGTTTCTATGTAAGGTCTTAACCACGTGGAATGTTTAAACTTTAGTATTCTTCTAACATTTACTATCTGAACACCCTTCCCAATCAAAAACCGGAGATTCTTGTAGTGGACGACGTATCTCTGTTTAGGGTCCAATGTTAACAAAAGCTTGTCTTGAACCGAGTCGGGTGGACATTTGATTTCGGGAGTCGGAGGCAAATCCGAAAACGTGTCGTGCAGGTGGTCGGAGAATTGGAGATCTACCTCCGCGAAGAAACCACACTCGCTATCGTCGAAATGAATAATGTCTATCGAAGTGGGATCTAACCATTCGAATCCCCCGTAAGGAAGTTTCTGAACCATGGCATGTCCGTAGAGATTATTAACGTCGGCGTAGAAGATGTAATTCGATGCTCGATTTGAATCGTAATCTTCTTTCATGTGTACGTTATTAGCTTTTGCATGTCTCTGTACGCATTGCACCATTCCACCTCGTATCCCTCTTTCGATAAATAGCAACATGTCAACGTCCGATATCAGTTCCAGCTTGACCTTTGTCTGGAATAACATTGCCGACCACGCTAATCCCGGTAGACTGTAGAAATACGCTGGATCTAATTTATAAATATTCGTTGCCGTTTTCCTGAACGCTTGAAAAACATCCGCGAGTATCGTCACGTCTAATTTTAAGTATGCGTCGTGGTAGTCTCCGAGTGTCCTACATTCTAATTTCTCCCACATGAGTTGCGCGTGTTGGTATTCTTCGTCCGTGATTCCTTTCTCTCTGAGTCTGCTGTAAAATTCTCTTGGAAGTGGAAGAGCGTCGTCGTTAAATTTAGAACCATCACTAACATATTCGTAAGGATAAACCCCTTTACGTCTAACGAGTTCTATGTCTACGTTGGGAAAACTAGCTCTAGTTATTTTAAATTGATCGTCGGTGAGTTTGTTCGCTAAAGCATCCAGACTTGCAGAGAGAAATCTATACGAATCCAGGAAGCGCATCTCGATTGTATTTTTCGTTCCCGGAATCGACACTTGCTTGCTGAGACTAATGTAGCGTTCTTCATTCTCGGCCAAGACACCTATACGTTTCGGATCGTAGCCAAGATGTCTCACCAGGTGGTGAAAATCATATCCGCTTCCGTTGTGAAAGAATATGGGGATGAATTTAGGTTTCTGGATTTTAAGATTGCACGTGTTGCAAATTCCACCTACGTAGTTTCCGCTGAAATGATCGTGGTGGAATATTTTTTTGTTCTCATCAGTGAAACTTTGATCACATACCGGACACACCTCAGTGGAATTGTAATTTTGAAGTTCATTTTCAGTTAAAGGTGCCATCGGTTTTGATGTAAGCAGTACGCTACCAATTAGCTCAACCTCCTCCACCATTTTTTCCAGGAAGTGTTTGATTACATTTGGCCCGCGGTATATATATGCTTCATTTATTTTATCACGTCGCACAACAACATAGCCGAAACTATTAGGTTGATGAAGCTGGTACGGCGTTGTGGAGGAAATTTCAGGATCCGGTTCGCAGTAGGAGAGTGGTTTCAGGAAAGACTCGAAATCTGCGACGATGATTGCGGGATGTTCTAACAATGCCTTGTGCATTTTGAATTCTTCGACTTCGTTCGTTTCGGGCATCAACATTCTAGCCGGTCTGTTGTCACCGCAATAAATTTTATGTTCGGCAAGTTTATCGATAGCAATTTGACGACTATGAAGATTTTGATGATCACGTCGGTCACGATCGTCGAACGTGGTTAGGCATCTCGGGCAAACTTCGATGTTGTTTGCATACTTGGTAGTTTGACTTCTGACCAAACGTGATAGAGAACGAATTAGCGTGTAATGATAGACATCCTCGTTGGAAATGAGAAGGAGATTTATTACACAAGCATCGTCATCGTCGATATCGCTTATCCTGACGGGATGCACGAGATATTTATCTGACGTGAAGGAATATACATTAATAGCGATACGTTTTCCTGCACGATTTTCGAACTTTGTTATATCCGACAATGTCACCGGGTATTCGATGCCAGACATTACACTTTCAAACTCGGACTCGTATTGTTTGTAATGTCCAACCCACTGTGGATTATTTTTGCAATAAACAGGATGCAGTGCAGCCAATATACACCAAAGGAAACACTTGTTATCGCTGTTCTGTATATTTAACACAGCCCTCTTGTGTTGAATGTTCGGTGGAAGAGGAACGTAGCTGGAAGCGCGAAGAGGCGAGAATTGGTTCACGTAAACAGTTAACGTGTGAGGACTTCCACATAGAGACCATCCCGACCCTTTAGCCTCGAAATCGTCATGTTTCTTAACCAGCTCGTTGGAAACTTTATAATAGAAGTTGTCTAAATTTTCGACGTCAGCAAAATAAAGTGTCTGGTTTTTTGTACGATGATAAAAAATACTCGTTGTCCCATCAACTTTCTCGTATTCAGAAAACAGAACAACGTATACTTTTATAGAGTTGTTTTCAAGTTTATATTTTAAAATATTTAGTACAGATGTTTTCGTTTCATCCAAGAAACTAAGGATGTCACGGCCTGGTTCTGACTTAATTGAAAAATCCTGGAGTTGGTCGTTGAATGCAGATCTAATTGGTTTGGGTTCATTGGATAATTTAATTTGCTTGGAAGTGGAAGCTTCCGTTTCTGAATTATCGATTTTCCTTTTCGATGCTTGTCCGGTTGATGGTTTGCAAATTTTGAGGTGTTTACTTAAATGTGCAATGCTGATCATCTTTCCGCATCGAGCACAAGACTTAGAAGGTAACGAACGATTAATTCTCGAACCTGTTTCGCTACATCTTGTCCTGTGTTTGCTAATATTAGTTTTAGATATTAATTTTTCGCAAGTAACACATTCAGTTTTATCATTTTTATGATTGAAACTGGTGGTGGATGCCATTGCTTTCTCCAAAATCACAGAAATCAAAAAGTCTAGTATATAGCGATACAATTTTCAGGTATGTTATTTTATATAGAATTTCTTGGAGTGATTACAAAACTCAAAAATTCAATCTACTGTAAATAGAATTTCAGGTATGTTATTTATATAGAATTTCTTGAGGTGATTACAAAACTCAAAAAAAATCAATCTACTGTGAATATAATTTTCAGGTATGTTATTTTATATAGAATTTTCTCAGGGCGAATACAAAACTCAAAAATCCGAGACAGTTCAGTTTTAACGTGCTCATATTTGAAAAAAAAATGCAAAATACGCCTTGGAGATTTCAACCAATCCACTTTACTAGATTGGGGAAACTCTAACTATTGTTATTTGGAACCTTTAACCTTTTTTTTTGGTGACGTAGAGTACGCGTAGAGAGGTTGGGTTTAGTGTGTCGGTCGAGTCTCGGTGTCCTCTGTCCTCCCATACCAAAATAAACATAGGTCGTCATGGAACAAAAAAAAATGTATCGAAAATTTTCTAAGTCCAGCGCTAAAAAATCTTAAATTGCAAATATCTCGAAAATGGTAAGAGTTGTCGAAAAAATATATCGAAAAACACCCCCATACGGCATCGTTAGATGCCCCCTGTCGATTTTGGAGGTGTAGAATACGTGTACCAAGTTTTGGTGGTCCTGGGGTCAAGGGGTAAGAAGTTAGCCCACCCCCTCCCAATAACTTTGATCACTCGTAACTTTTGAACGAATAGTCGTAGAAAGGTCGGGTTTAGTACGTCGGTCGAGTCTCGGTGTCCTCTGTCCTCCCATACCAAAATAAACATAGGTCGTCATGGAACCAATTTTTTTCATCAATCGAAAATTTTCCAAGTCCACAGCGTTAAATTGCAAATATCTCGAATTTTTGACAAACAGAGGTGTCCCATAGGATTTTTGAGAAAAAAACAAACACGTGAAACTCTACAGAGGTATGTGGTTATCTAACCGCAGCCGTTAGAACTTTTTTTTTTTTGGTTGGGGCACCACGCACCCTGGCGAGGTTATAGGGGCCAGGGATCCTAAAAAAAAAACAATTATTATTTGTTTGTTTGCGTCACAATACGGAAACAATGAGAGGCACGCGCGCGCGTGTGTGTGGCACATCGTTCCCCCGAGAGAGGTTTACAAAGGTCAGGATATATAAACATTGGTCCCGGACTTTGAAAATTACGATAAGGTGCACTCATCCTTCAAAGGATGAGAGGATGAGAGAGTGAATTTCACTCATCACTGCTTTTCTATGCTGTGAAACATCGTCAGCGCAATAAATGAGGCGCGGAACGTGGAGAGAAAGTGAGATTTTGAGGTTTTGGTGGTCGTGGGGTCAAGAAATCAGAGTTGCAGTGGGAATCACATTTACTATCTACTAACCTATGTTCGGAAATCGAAAATGGCGACCGGAAGTGGGGTTATCTTGGAAACGGTAAGACTTAGGAAAAATCTGTTTGCGGATTCATCACGTACGCCTATATGTAAGTAAAATATGAATGTAACCTATGCTCGGAAATCCAAAATGGCGACCGGAAGTGGGGTTATCTTGGAAACGGTAAGACTTAGGAAAAATCTGTTTGGTGATTCATCATGTACACCTATACGTGAGTAAAAGTGTGAATAGAACCTATGTTCGGAAATCCAAAATGGCGACCGGAAGTGGGATTATCTTGGAAACTGTAAGACTTAGAAAAAATCTGTTTGCAGATTCATCATGTACACCTATACGTGAGAAAAAGTATGAATAGAACCAATAGTGTCCGGAAGTCATGCGGGTTTGGACGTGACGACGCAGTTCAATAACATAGGTTAGACCAAGGAAAAAACCTTGGTGATTTTATTTCGAGTAAGGTGTTGGCAACACTGCGAGAAAATTAGGCTTATGTCTTACAAGAGCAAACCATTAAGTCAAGTCTCACCGAGCCTCACTTCGAGCCTCACTTTCGGTTCCAGAACTGTCTTTATGGTCCTACTCTAAAGTAGGTCAAAGCACGTAGAGGCTCTCGTGTAGTTTAGCACGTAATAAATGAATAGGTTAAGTTATATCACGTAAGATCGTGGCATTCGTACCAAGTGTGAGTGGGGAAAAAATTAGATGCGGTGAAAATTGCACTGAAAAGTCGTCAAACGCTATAAAATCAACAAAAAAATCGTCAAAATATGCTACCACTGAGGTTAAATCCATAAAAAAAAGGGCTCGTACCAAGTGTTATTTTGAAACAATCCAATTACACTACTGATGATAAACTATTTATGTATCACGTGATTTTCATTTCATCGTTATTTACTAACATTGGCGGGTTAGCAGAGGATAGAAACAACTGCCCAATCCTTAATAATTTATGTATTAGGCACTTATGTTGTCACACTCACTATGTTGACAAACATATTGAATACGAATTGAACACCAACACCGAGGTTAAAGGTAGTGCACGGTAATCCAGGGATCATGAAGTGTTGGTCATTTTTCTAGTAAACTAAAAATGCTCTAATACACATAAAAAAAATATGCAAGAAAAATTTTTGAGCGGCCTGTTGGTCACAACACTGAGACAGGGGGAGGGGAGCATAATTTGGTGTACGAGGACATTTTAGTTGCGTTGATTTTTAGCTGGTAAGTGTTCCGACTAAATATGACTCAAATAGGTTTCGTGGATTACTTAGTTTCATATGTCACAGCCTCGAACGGGTTAAGACAGTTATAAAATTTATTGCCTCCAAGTTCCAGCGTTTTTAACTATGGAGGCGGATTCTGAAACTAACTCACTATTTGTTAAGTTCATGTTCACGGCTACTGTTGTGGATGCATTGTGGTGATTTTCTCTTTGGCCGGATTTAAAACTGCTTCAAAATGCACACACACAGAAGAACAAACGCACACAATATGCACATGTGTATGTGTATATATCCAAGTTGATAAAAATATATTAGTGTCAAAGAAAATTGTGATTATATTATAATTATATTTTGATAATTTTCCATATTTTTCTCTCCATGCTCCGCAAAAAGGAGCTTATGAAGTGAAGTGCATATAATGCACTTTTCTGTGTTATGGTGTACGCTTATGGGTGTAAATTTATACTTTTAACGTATCGGAATAGATACAAATAAACTTGAACCATAAAATGTGTTAATGAATTCCATTGTTCTTTTTTGACGTTAGTAAGACATTCGGTAAAACAAATTTCCTGTAGTCTGGATTTATGTGTGTGACACTATGTACACGTAGTAGCTGATAGGCTAAGAACTCAATGCGTTGAAAATATAGGTTTATTCCAAATGGGCACAATTGTGATTTAGCAAAAGTTATTAAAATATAAATAAATTTATTAAAAGCATACACGTTCTTAAAAATTCCAAACATCACGACCTATTTAGAATATAATTGCATACATTTTATGTATCCTTGTTTATTAATATAAATATTGTGCAAAGAATTACACGGATTGTTAAAAATTCTGAATATTCGGATGAGAAGCTTACATCGTTCTCAAATAAATATTCCAATATATGATTAATTCAAGCACTAAATTGGAAAAGTATTCAAAAACATTAGTTAAATTATTAGAAAAAAATAATCTCTCACATAACAATATGTCTTCAGAATGAGAATTTGACAAATGCATTATTCATACTGTTTTTAATTCAAATTTAAATTTTGAAAAATATATAATTTCTAATACATTATGATGAGTATTATAATTTGTTAAAAATCTATTAGGTGGTAGTGTTATAATTTATGAATGATATGTAAGTTTCATGTATAGTCTGCAATATTATAAAAAAATTGGAGCATTGAACAATTTCGTAATATTTAATGTAGATGCATATACATTCATCAGAACTCCCTTATGTATATTTTTAATGATGCGAAACGATTTAACATACGTTACGGAATCTTTCTATACATTGATGAGGGAAATGAGTAAATCTAAAATATCATTAAATACATCGCTCTCTCTGTACAGTACGCTGACCTATTTAAACAAACAACATAATGCATAGCGCTGACTAACCAAGGAAATTCCTTCGACAGTACCGGGTTTGTCTTCCTAATAGAGGGTGCAACCCGGTAGTAACGAAGGAGCAAAAACTGCAAGGAAAACACATTAGGTGTCGTTTGTAAACAACAATAAAGGACCCGGTTCTTGGGAAAACGATACAGTCTTGTTCCAGCCACTGAGACCAGGCACACGGGGTGTCGTCCAGACTTGCACTTGTCATCGAGCCAAGGGGCCACCGACAAGCCAGTCAGCCAGCCAATGGTAGTTGGGCTATATAAGTACAGAGACTGATTGATTGATAGTTTGAGTTGGTGTTTTAAGTCCACTTTTTGCGCAGAAAGGATATTTGGGACTGGACCTACAGTTTAAAGTGGGATCCGAACCACTCCACCTCGGCCAATCCATTCTTTGGGTAATTTTTATCCAGCCACTGTCGCACGCCCAGGCAGAAGTATGGATGGGCGTCATCAACAATCATTTGATCGAGCCATTTTTCGTGCCCCAAATCTTAAATATCATCACTTATGAACATTTTTGAGGAACGGGATGGCAATGTTTTTGGAGGATGTGCCTCTAGCTACAAGACGTGATATGATTTACCAGCATGATGGCTGCCCAGCTCGATCCCCAGATCGATTTGACGCCTTGCGACTTTTAAATTTGGAGCCACATGAAAGACTTAGTTTATAAGACACCGGTAAACTTGCAAGAAGAGCTCAGGGAGAGGATCTTAACAGCTGGTCAACACATCAAGGACACCATCACACCACGAGTTAAGAGAACAAATGTCCGTAAAAACCTGTGTACCTGCATTCGTAACGGAGTTGCCCATTTTGAGCAAGACGTGTAATGTTCTTTAATTGTATTTTTCATTGATCCCATTCACATGAAGATGAATGAAGTATTATTTCTTGTACACAAATGTGAATGTTTGCAACATTTGTACCTTGTTGGATAGCTGATGACACAAGGAAGTAATTTAAGACATTTGTACGCTTCGTGTCATACCATTTTTGTTATTAATACGTTGCCAAGTAAACTAAGATTGCATTTTTTTATCATCACTTGTAAGTTTAGACCCACCCGTTACTTACATGTGATTGTTATTTTGGAAAAACTTTTTTCCAACCAACCACTTATTTGTTACTTATCAGAAAACGCTGAAATATGTGCCATACAATGAGCTGTTTTTTCTCAATTTGCAATTTTATGTGGAAAATTGTCATTTAAAAAACAATATAAATTCGATTATCTCGAAAACTACTAATTTTCGGACAGTGTATCACATGGTCAAATTTATTTCAAATTGCCTCTACTTTAACTCCTTTCAGGGAATACATCTAATTACAAGTCACCGTGTATATACAGATATACATATATATTTTACATGGTGGTAAAGATCTGAAATGCTGAGTGTAAAGATAAATACGTTGTGCATTGTACTTGATAATTGAAATATTGTATTCATGTATGCTATTTTTGTAGATAATAGTTAGATATTTTATTTCACTCTCTTCAATTAACATGTATTATTATAACTCGCTTTGTTAACTGTTGTATACACATATAATTTAGCGTTGACATATTTTATGTTTATTTACATTTCTGCACAATAATATTTCTTATCAAACTGTAAATTTACAAACTGAAAGCAAGAAATTTAGAACACTGTAATTGGGCATTCGCCTGTTGGGTTTAATAATAAATAAATAAATAAATAAATGGCTCCAATTAGTTGGTCGCCTCCTGTTGCTCCTGAAGCAGAAAGGAATGTGATGCTCACATTCGAGGAAAAATATAAAAGTAAATATGTGTTGCATTACATAATGCTCCAATTTTACCTACAGCGTGGCCTGAAACTCTCACATGTTCATAAGGGTCTAACATTACTACCATCTAACATACATACGCAAACCACACGTTGAGCACCACAAACAAGTAATGTCCCCAGCAGATAGTTGTGCAATAATGCGGTATGCCGGTATATGGCAAAACAATGGATAATGTGCGCAAGTATTATAATTTCGATATGTTTTCGGATCCAAGGAGAATCTGTAAACTGATCGCAAACTCAACGTATAATATTTTTACTAGTTTAACGAAACTTTGCTCCTCATCGAAAAATCAAAGGTATCTGTGCTATTCAACAAGCCCATTGCTCTTGGTGCCGAAGTGCTGGAGCTCTCGAAGTTGCCCATGTATAAATTTCATTACGACATTGTGAACACCAGTAATGGCAACAGGATGGAAATTGCTTACATCAACACATACCATATAGACTGATAGTTTATACGATGATTTATAATCTATAGCTGATAATTTTGATTTCCACAACAGCACGAGTAATCAGATGCACATAACAAAATGGCGGTGTGTAGTAGCATTTTTGAATTCGTTATTACGAAAAACTGAGTCGGATTCAAAACTTTTTAAAGGTTGTTCAAAACTATACAAAACCCATAGATCATCCTGGCATAGGAATCTTTCGAATTCAAAATAAGTGCTGCTATAGTAGCATTTTTGAATTTAAATTTTTGAAGTTGTCCTTCGGATTCAAAACTTTCTGAAGGTTGTTTAAAACGATATGTAACCTAGACTACGAAATGGCATCGTTTCCGTTGAATTTGGTGAAAGTGCTACTGAGGCGTCAATCTGTAGTAGCATTTTCGAATTCGTTATTATGAAAAACTGAATCGGATTCAAAACTTTTCAAAGGTTGTTCAAAACTATACAAAACCCATAGATCATGCTGGCATAGGAATTTTTCGAATTGAAAATGGTGCTACTACAGGTTGACAAACATACATTTCTGAACCCAAAGGTCGAGCACGAAGAAAAATTCGTGTAAGCATTGGTGGTAATAAAAAACAGATAGAAGTTGAAGGAAATGCTGAAAGAAAATTATATTAGAAATTGAATAAAAACAGTTTCATCATCCATTGCGCTATCAGATTACTTTTCAGCGAAATGTAGGACATATAGTAGTAATGCACCCCTTTTGAAGTCGATAAATCAATTGATTGGAAAAGATCGATCAAAGATCAATTGATGATGTAGTTGTGTGGGCAAGCAAGGGTTATTGTTGTTCGCGATGACGTCATAAAATGGGCGGGGCTTAATTTTGCGAGGAGCGTTTTGATTGGTTGGAAAAGTATTCGGGTTTTTCGCGCCGGCGTCTGAAAATAGATGGCGTTGATGATTCTGAAATTGTGGGACTTAGGGTTGGGGAGATTCTCGGAAGTTCCGGCGTCTGAAAACAGATGGCGTTGATGAGGCTTTTAAGTGGTGCGGTGAATGTTAAGTGCCTTTTCTTGGAAAATGGGGTTTGCCGAGTGTTGTTTCGAGGAAATGTTGTGAGAATTAATGGATGTGGTTTGGGTAATGGGTTTGGAATGGTAATTGCTTTTGGAGTTTCCGGTGTCTGAAAACAGGTGGCGTTGATGAGCCAGAAATTCTGGGAATTTGAGGACGTAGCGCTATTGTTCTTTTTTTATGGGAGTCACGTGACTGTGACGTCACAAAATGGAAGTCACGTGACCAGATTATATTATTAAAGTAGTATTAATTTAAAAATATTTTTATTATTATGAATTGTTTTAATTTCTGTGACGCCATTTTGTTTTTGTTATGTTATTGTGGTGTGTGACGTGATATATAAATTGGAGTACGTGTTTCCGGTGTTTGAAAACAGATGGCGTTGATGAGTCTGAAATTCTCGGATTGGTTGGTGGGGAGGAGGAAAAGTATTCGGGGTTTTCCCGGTGACGGTTGGTCGGAGTTTCCGGCGTCTGAAAACAGATGGCGTTGATGAGCCAGAAATTCTGGAAATGTGACGGTTTCTCGAAAGTTCCGGCGTCTGAAAACAGATGGCGCTGAGGAGGCTTTTAAGGCGTGCGGTGAATATTTCGGAATTGGAGTACGTGTTTCCGGTGTCTGAGGAAAGATGGCGTTGATGAGTTTGAAAGTCTGGGAGAGATGTCGTTGATGAGTCAGTCTGGGGAGGAGGTAACTGTTTTGCTCAGAATAGGGATCTTTCCTGCTTGGCTGAGAGATATGGAATTCTTGGAACGGTTGAGTGATATGTGTGGCGTGTTTGTCGAGCTGATGATATGGGTTTCCCGCTGATAATGGGTCTGTGACGGTTGAAGAAGAGAAGGGAAACGTTTGGGCGTAATCTTCTAGGAATTGTGCCTCTTTGAAATATTTTTAACGGGAAACGTGATGTTGGAAAATAGAAGGTACAAATAGAAGGGATAAAAGATAATAGGATCTGGTAACGTTTCTTGTGTGGGGAAATGTTTGTTCGTTTGTTGTAGGTAAGAAATGTGGTGTCTGTTGAAAATAAGGAGGATAAAAGAGGAATAGGTGAAGATGGGGTTCGATAAAAGAGGAAAATAATATATTCAAAAACATGAATTATTTGGAGGAAACTCGAATGGGTTATGTAACACGCAGGATAAAAAGAATTGGTGGAATATTTACCATGACGATTATATAAATTGTGGGATAAAAGATAAGATGAATAAATGGGGGTGCGACAAGAAAAGAATATATGAGGGGTGTTCACAAATGGGGAAATTGCTGTCAATAGTATATAGTAGTGGAAGTAATTATTAAGGGACATACTACATTTTCGGAAAGGAGTTAAAGTTCAGGGGTATACCAAAAATATTGGAAAATGGTAAGGGTGTTATTGGTTGGATTTAAAATAATGTGTGGCGGCGGAGAGTTTTGAAAATGTTATGTGATATTGAGAGGTGTATGGATATTAAATACCGCCAAGTTTTGAATTTGATGTTTTCAAAATTCTTCTAAATATAATCCAGATGATATTCCCGTATTTTCATATATGTTTCTTACAAATGGAGAGTAATTTCTTGTGCACACACGATTTCGTAAGAATTATGCAATTCAGTTAAGGATACAGCTATTTGATATATAAAAGGTGTCCTAATAGGGTTATAATAAATGTTTAAAGAGTCCCTGTTATATCCGTACAATGCTACGAAAATTTCCATAATATGTTCCAAACAGGAAACATCTTTTGTACATTCCAATAACACCCAGAAAATGTTAAAAAAGAACAAGTTTTATTCATATCTAAATCGTGTCCAGATAAGATTCAAACGTAGTCTAAAATGTACTTTCTGTATCCACGCAATATCCAAAGTACGTACAAAATGTCTAACGAAAGTATATTGTCTAGATAACGTCCACTTGGTGTACAAAACATTCCAAATATGATCTCGAATTGCCCATAACACATCCAATTCTGGATATCCCCCTGGGTCCTGTCCCAATTACCCTATGTGTGCATAAACTGAAATTAAGCAGCAATCGAGCAAAAAACAGACCCCGGTCTCAATCACCCTAAATATGCATGAAGTGAAGGTGGACACATTGGTCAAGATATTCAGCTTCATTATTGAAAGGAAAAGAAATGCGTCTGTATTCGGTGATTTTGTAGAAAACATACAGAGAGCACAATATGTACCTTCGCATTTGTCGTTAAGAATGTGGTTCGCCTACCCACTTTTTGTCATTTGTGGCCCCGCACTATGCTAAAACTCACCTGCGAGGGAAAAGTAAACTGGCCTTGCCCCCCAGTTTTGTCACTTTGCTCCCCTAGTTTGGATGCCTCCTCCCCCCAGTTGTGACACTTTGCCCTCCTAGTTTTGGAACCCAATCGTCGCCACTGCGAAAAACCTAAACTAAAGGACCCGTATGTTAACAAAGAAACTGTACTATGAGTTGAAGTAATAAAACAATTTGTACATACAAGTAAATGTTAGTATTGTATCGAAATAAATAGATGTAATATACGTACAAAATTCTCTCCCTCCATCAATACAACACTGTACCAGTAAAGACGTTACTGAAGAATGAAAACTCTGCAGTGATGGTCACAACACATACATACCAGTTCTGTGTAGGGTTTAGTCATTAACAGAACAGATGCAACTTCCTTGCTGATTATGCATTCCAGAGATAACCAACCACAACTTCCTTTTTGAGTCTGCGGGCAAGAGATAATTTTAATTGCGGTGTAGGGTTTAGACATTATCGGAACGGATGCAACTTTTTTGCTGGCCATGTGCTGTTGAAGCGTCGCCAGAGAAGGAAAACTTTGTAATGGTTAGAACACACATGTTCGATGTAGGCTAAGTAGCAGCGGTTATCGTTATCATATAACGATTTCCGTCTGGAATGCGAATTCGATAGAGGTCTATTCATGGAAGCACGACTTCCTTGTTACATCCTGCCACAGATTCACTGGTGTTAAAAATTAAACACTCACAACCGAAAAATGGAGAACGTGTCTGTCAAAACAATTTAGCTAACCGGGGGCTTTTAGTACAGGGCCTACAGTTTAAAAAACGTGGTACCGAACACGCCCAAATCTGTAATTAGTTTTAGGATAGACAGGACCGGGGTCCCTTATCTGCAATTAGTTTTACTCGGGGACAAACAGAGTCGGAACAGGGGTTCTTTGAAACTTGAGTACAGGGCCTACAGTTTTAGAAAGAGGTTCCAAACGCACAGACTCCGAATGTATAATTACTTTTGAGGCAAAGAGGATTGGAGGCGGGGCCCTTATCTGCAGTAAGTTTTACTGAGGGCCAAACAGGGTCGAAAATGGGGGTGCTTTGAAACATGAGTACAGGGCCTACAGTCTTAAAAGTGGGGTATGTGTAGATTCCGAATGTACAATTACTTTTCTCTGGGGCAGACAGGACCGTAACTGAGGGCCCATTGAAACTTGAGGTCTGGGGAAAATAGGGTCCGTAACTAAGGGTCCTTTTAAAAACTTGAGGTCCAGGGTAAACAGGGCCGTAACTAAGGGACCCTTCGAAACTTGAGGTCCAGGGCAAACAGGGCTGTAACTGAGGGCCCTCTTATTTCACGTTCTTTAAAAAATGTCAACTTTTTTTAAAAAATTCAACTTTTCTCAAAAAGTTTTTTAACTTTTGTCCAAAAAAAATCAACTTTTTTAAAAAAAAATCAGAAAAAATTAACTTTTAAAAAAATTCAACTTTTTTCAAAAAATCTGGAGGCTTTGCCGATTCCGGTCACGACGAACCGCGTTTTATTGTACGGTGATGTATAAGAGGAGACGGCTGCAACGGAGGAACGGAGAAGTCTAAGGAACAAGGGGCATGGACGACAAGTGGAGAAACAGATTGCATGCTACGTAAATTGCTGTGAAGAGAATGATTTAGCCGAAGATCTACTGGAAAAACTGGAAGAAACGTGCAAGGACATGGAGATGCACTTGTAAAAATATTTACATATATAACCGGAAAAAAAGAAATACACCTGTGTGTTCTGATTTTATAGAAAATGTACGTCTGTCGCTCAGAATATGTTTCGAACTGATGGAGGTATTTAAGAGTGTGAGAAATTAAAAAAACAGAAAATAAAAAAGCTGGGGGAGAAAAATGGAGGAGCGAATGTTGGAAATTCGGAAGAAAAGGTAAATAAACGAATAAACAACACTAACATCGCTAACAAACGAACACCATTTATTTGTTTATTTTTCTTTGATATACAGTGAGAGCCATGAGTATTACTCTTCAAATTGTCTATGACGATTTTAAGCAATAATGTTGATGTAGAAGCTGTTTTGAATTTATGAAGCTCTTATTTGGTCAAATAAAATACTGCATAATACTAATGGATCCCACTGTACAAGGTGTTCGGATGTTGGTAGTATGAACATAATATTTATGGATGCCACTGTACATGGTGTTCGGATGTTGGTAGTATGAATTGTAAATAGAGTAAAAATATATATATCCAAACCCTGTATCGAATATTGAGTCCGAGTAATAAACAGTGTATACATACAAATTAATGTTACTCTGTAGAACTATACTTACAAAATTCTCTCCGTCCATCGTTGTACTATAACAGCTGTACCGTTAAAGATGTTGAGGAAGAATGGAAATTTTGCAGTGATGGTCAAAACATATTCAAATATATCACTTCTGTGTAGGATAACGGAACGGATGCAACTTGCTTGTAGCATTTCTGAGATAACCACAACGTCCTCTTCGAGGCTGCATGAAAGAGATAACTTGATTCACACAACTTCCGTGTTACACTGTGCCCAGAATATCCAGCACGAATACAGCCTTCTAAATGAATATAATGCTAAACTGCACTTATTTCATTGTAAAAACATAAGGGAAACGGGAAGTGTTTATAAACATACGAGGGTATCATAGAAAAGGTGGTACCTTCTCGGGGTCCGATCGATTGATCAAGTGACGGATTGAACCGATATTGCAAATCCGTTTTATGCACTACGGCTAATCGAAACATAAATATATGAGGGCGTGGTAGAAAATGTGGTATTTTCTTGAAGGTCCGATCGAATGACAGATTGAACCGATGTTTCAAATTTGTGTTATCCACGGAGACTAATCGGAACAGAAATATAGGAGGACATTGTAAAAAGGTGGTATTTTTTGAGGGGGCGACCGAATAACGGATTGAACCGTTGTTTCAAATCCGTTTTACACAATGAGGGTAAATGTAACAGAAATATACGAGGACATGGTAGAAAATGTGGTACTTGTAATGAAGGGGTCCCGGGTTCGATACCCGGTGGAAGCACAAGTGGTTCGGATCCCACTTTAAACTGTAGGTCCAGTCCCAATTAGCCTTACTGTGCATAAAGTGGGCATAAAACACCAAATCAACCAACCAACAGTCCCAATTAGCCTTACTGTGCATAAAGTGGACTTAAAACACCAAGTCAATCACTCTTTACCACTATTCCTTTACCTTCGCGATAATATAAAAGTGGTAAAACATATATCACATGACATCACAGACTATACCTTATCTAAAAAAATTCATATGCGTCCCTTTGCAATTTCTTTCCCAGTATGGCGTGGCAATACTCCATTTGTTATTTTGACCGTAGACCACCGTCCATATACTCTATGGAAAGGTCTTGACGTACAGATTCCGAATTTACAATTACCTTTCACTCTAGTTCAATTAGGGCCGGCTGGACAGCCCTTTAATATTTTCCGGACAGGTTTTTCAACTTTTCAAATTTACCTACAACAACGAGCTGACAATAAACATCACCCACGATTACTATGTAATATTATACAATTAATTGTCATCTCAGCTCGTTATGACAATGGGGGCCGCCATCTTGGTTTTTGTTATTTTGACCGTAGACCCCCGTCCATATACTCTATGGAAAGGTCTTGACGTACAGATCTCGAATCTACAATTGCCTTTCACTCTAGTTCAATTAGGGCCGGCTGGACAGCCCTTTAAAGTTTTCCGGACAGGTTTTTCAACTTTTCAAATTTACCTACAACAACGAGCTGACAATAAACATCAACCACGATTATTATGTAATATTATACAATTAATTGTCATCTCAGCTCGTTATGGCAATGGGGGCCGCCATCTTGGCCGCCATCTTGGTTTTTGTTATTTTGACCGTAGACCCCCGTCCATATACTCTATGGAAAGGTCTTGACGTACAGATCCCGAATCTACAATTGCCTTTCACTCTAGTTCAATTAGGGCCGGCTGGACAGCCCTTTAAAGTTTTCCGGACAGGTTTTTCAACTTTTCAAATTTACCTACAACAACGAGCTGACAATAAACATCACCCACGATTATTATGTAATATTATACAATTAATTGTCATCTCAGCTCGTTATGGCAATGGGGGCCGCCATCTTGGCCGCCATCTTGGTTTTTGTTATTTTGACCGTAGACCACCGTCCATATACTCTATGGAAAGGTCTTGACGTACAGATTCCGAATCTACAATTGCCTTTCACTCTAGTTCAATTAGGGCCGGCTGGACAGCCCTTTAAAATTTTCCGGACAGGTGTTTCAACTTTTCAAATTTACCTATCTTATGCCTCTCAAAACACTGCTTCGATAAAAGTTGGAAACAACCGCCTACGCACCTAAAACATTCGCTTTCTCTTATCGCCTCGAACGCGTTTTGAGAGGCATAACGTATAAGCTATTAGCGCTGTTGCGTGTCACCATCAGGTATCGAAGAAAGGACCACCTTGATCATAACGTAACGAAAGTAACATTACCTATACTTATGTTCTTTACCACTATTCGCCTCCCCGATTGCGTAGTGGTAACAGCTTCGTCGTCTTGTAATAAAAGGGTCCCGGTTTCGATACCCGGTGGAAGCACTTAGTGGTTCGGATCCCACTTTAAACTGTAAGTCCAGTCCCAATTAGCCTCACTGTGCATAAAGTGGACTTAAAACACCAAGTCAATCAATCTTTACCACTATTCCTTTACCTTCGCGATAATATAAAAGTGGTAAAACATAGATCACATGGCATCACATACTATACCGTATCTAAAAAATTCATATGCGTCCTTTTCCAATTTCTTTCCTAGTATGGCGTGCCAATACTCCATATTTCACCAAATATCACTTAAGTGATAACAAATCCGTCTTGACACATTTTTCAATTACCAATCATCCGATTTGTAACAATATATCACACGACGTGTAGAAACTGTTCAATTTCCAAAAACATAATTCGCCCTCGAACATTTTTGGACAATAATTCATGCTCAATATTATGAAAAGTTTGTTCTCTGATCAAATTCAACACACGCCCATTTCTTACGTCCATTCATTCCTAACTGTTTTCCCTATTCACTATTAAGTCCTCCAGATTGTTCCAACGGTTTTTTTTATCAAGGTTCGAAAAATACATATAAGGGGAATATAAGATGTCCGTAGGCGAATGTCATCGAGTATCGAACCAGGGATCCCTTTAATATTTTCAAACTTGTAGTCAAAAGTCAGTTTACTGTTCCGTTTATATTTTTTACTGCACTTTTGCGTTTTATTTTCCATTCGATTCACACAGATCTGCGATAAAGCAATTAAACACAACACAAAACCTTTGATTAGCAGAAAACTGAACAGTAAACTGACTTTTGACTACAAGTTTGAAAATATTAAAGGGATCCCTGGTTCGATACTCGATGACATTCGCCTACGGACATCTTATATTCCCCTTATATGTATTTTTCGAACCTTGATAAAAAAAACGTTGGAACAATCTGGAGAACTTAATAGTGAATAGGGAAAACAGTTAGGAATGAATGGACGTAAGAAATGGGCGTGTGTTGAATTTGATCAGAGAACAAACTTTTCATAATATTGAGCATGAATTATTATCCAAAAATGTTCGAGGGCGAATTATGTTTTTGGAAATTGAACAGTTTCTACACGTCGTGTGATATATTGTTACAAATCGGATGATTGGTAATTGAAAAATGTGTCAAGACGGATTTGTTATCACTTAAGTGATATTTGGTGAAATATGGAGTATTGGCACGCCATACTGGGAAAGAAATTGGAAAAGGACGCATATGAATTTTTTAGATACGGTATAGTATGTGATGCCATGTGATCTATGTTTTACCACTTTTATATTATCGCGAAGGTAAAGGAATAGTGGTAAAGATTGATTGACTTGGTGTTTTAAGTCCACTTTATGCACAGTGAGGCTAATTGGGACTGGACTTACAGTTTAAAGTGGGATCCGAACCACTAAGTGCTTCCACCGGGAATCGAAACCGGGACCCTTTTATTACAAGACGACGAAGCTGTTACCACTACGCAATCGGGGAGGCGAATAGTGGTAAAGAACATAAGTATAGGTAATGTTACTTTCGTTACGTTATGATCAAGGTGGTCCTTTCTTCGATACCCGATGGTGACACGCAACAGCGCTAATAGCTTATACGTTATGCCTCTCAAAACGCGTTCGAGGCGATAAGAGAAAGCGAATGTTTTAGGTGCGTAGGCGGTTGTTTCCAACTTTTATCGAAGCAGTGTTTTGAGAGGCATAAGATAGGTAAATTTGAAAAGTTGAAACACCTGTCCGGAAAATTTTAAAGGGCTGTCCAGCCGGCCCTAATTGAACTAGAGTGAAAGGCAATTGTAGATTCGGAATCTGTACGTCAAGACCTTTCCATAGAGTATATGGACGGTGGTCTACGGTCAAAATAACAAAAACCAAGATGGCGGCCAAGATGGCGGCCCCCATTGCCATAACGAGCTGAGATGACAATTAATTGTATAATATTACATAATAATCGTGGGTGATGTTTATTGTCAGCTCGTTGTTGTAGGTAAATTTGAAAAGTTGAAAAACCTGTCCGGAAAACTTTAAAGGGCTGTCCAGCCGGCCCTAATTGAACTAGAGTGAAAGGCAATTGTAGATTCGGGATCTGTACGTCAAGACCTTTCCATAGAGTATATGGACGGGGGTCTACGGTCAAAATAACAAAAACCAAGATGGCGGCCAAGATGGCGGCCAAGATGGCGGCCCCCATTGCCATAACGAGCTGAGATGACAATTAATTGTATAATATTACATAATAATCGTGGGTGATGTTTATTGTCAGCTCGTTGTTGTAGGTAAATTTGAAAAGTTGAAAAACCTGTCCGGAAAATATTAAAGGGCTGTCCAGCCGGCCCTAATTGAACTAGAGTGAAAGGTAATTGTAAATTCGGAATCTGTACGTCAAGACCTTTCCATAGAGTATATGAACGGTGGTCTACGGTCAAAATAACAAATGGAGTATTGGCACGCCATACTGGGAAAGAAATTGCAAAAGGACGCATATGAATTTTTTTAGATAAGGTATAGTCTGTGATGTCATGTGATCTATGTTTTACCACTTTTATATTATCGCGAAGGTAAAGGAATAGTGGTAAAGATTGATTGACTTGGTGTTTTAAGTCCACTTTATGCACAGTAAGGCTAATTGGGACTGTTGGTTGGTTGATTTGGTGTTTTATGCCCACTTTATGCACAGAAAGGCTAATTGGGACTGGACCTACAGTTTAAAGTGGGATCCGAACCACTTGTGCTTCCACCGGGTATCGAACCCGGGACCCCTTCATTACAAGTACCACATTTTCTACCATGTCCTCGTATATTTCTGTTACATTTACCCTCAGTGTGTAAAACGGATTTGAAACAACGGTTCAATCCGTTATTCGGTCGCCCCCTCAAAAAATACCACCTTTTTACAATGTCCTCCTATATTTCTGTTCCGATTAGTCTCTGTGGATAACACAAATTTGAAACATCGGTTCAATCTGTCATTCGATCGGACCTTCAAGAAAATACCACATTTTCTACCACGCCCTCATATATTTATGTTTCGATTAGCCGTAGTGCATAAAACGGATTTGCAATATCGGTTCAATCCGTCACTTGATCAATCGATCGGACCCCGAGAAGGTACCACCTTTTCTATGATACCCTCGTATGTTTATAAACACTTCCCGTTTCCCTTATGTTTTTACAATGAAATAAGTGCAGTTTAGCATTATATTCATTTAGAAGGCTGTATTCGTGCTGGATATTCTGGGCACAGTGTAACACGGAAGTTGTGTGAATCAAGTTATCTCTTTCATGCAGCCTCGAAGAGGACGTTGTGGTTATCTCAGAAATGCTACAAGCAAGTTGCATCCGTTCCGTTATCCTACACAGAAGTGATATATTTGAATATGTTTTGACCATCACTGCAAAATTTCCATTCTTCCTCAACATCTTTAACGGTACAGCTGTTATAGTACAACGATGGACGGAGAGAATTTTGTAAGTATAGTTCTACAGAGTAACATTAATTTGTATGTATACACTGTTTATTACTCGGACTCAATATTCGATACAGGGTTTGGATATATATATTTTTACTCTATTTACAATTCATACTACCAACATCCGAACACCATGTACAGTGGCATCCATAAGTATTATGTTCATACTACCAACATCCGAACACCTTGTACAGTGGGATCCATTAGTATTATGCAGTATTTTATTTGACCAAATAAGAGCTTCATAAATTCAAAACAGCTTCTACATCAACATTATTGCTTAAAATCGTCATAGACAATTTGAAGAGT
Organism: Lepisma saccharinum; assembly: GCF_977018435.1. Classification (NCBI taxonomy): domain Eukaryota; kingdom Metazoa; phylum Arthropoda; class Insecta; order Zygentoma; family Lepismatidae; genus Lepisma; species Lepisma saccharinum. The sequence goes on along the minus strand of NC_139247.1, from coordinate 9,277,481 downwards.
AATACTCATGGCTCTCACTGTATATCAAAGAAAAATAAACAAATAAATGGTGTTCGTTTGTTAGCGATGTTAGTGTTGTTTATTCGTTTATTTACCTTTTCTTCCGAATTTCCAACATTCGCTCCTCCATTTTTCTCCCCCAGCTTTTTTATTTTCTGTTTTTTTAATTTCTCACACTCTTAAATACCTCCATCAGTTCGAAACATATTCTGAGCGACAGACGTACATTTTCTATAAAATCAGAACACACAGGTGTATTTCTTTTTTTCCGGTTATATATGTAAATATTTTTACAAGTGCATCTCCATGTCCTTGCACGTTTCTTCCAGTTTTTCCAGTAGATCTTCGGCTAAATCATTCTCTTCACAGCAATTTACGTAGCATGCAATCTGTTTCTCCACTTGTCGTCCATGCCCCTTGTTCCTTAGACTTCTCCGTTCCTCCGTTGCAGCCGTCTCCTCTTATACATCACCGTACAATAAAACGCGGTTCGTCGTGACCGGAATCGGCAAAGCCTCCAGATTTTTTGAAAAAAGTTGAATTTTTTTAAAAGTTAATTTTTTCTGATTTTTTTTTAAAAAAGTTGATTTTTTTTGGACAAAAGTTAAAAAACTTTTTGAGAAAAGTTGAATTTTTTAAAAAAAGTTGACATTTTTTAAAGAACGTGAAATAAGAGGGCCCTCAGTTACAGCCCTGTTTGCCCTGGACCTCAAGTTTCGAAGGGTCCCTTAGTTACGGCCCTGTTTACCCTGGACCTCAAGTTTTTAAAAGGACCCTTAGTTACGGACCCTATTTTCCCCAGACCTCAAGTTTCAATGGGCCCTCAGTTACGGTCCTGTCTGCCCCAGAGAAAAGTAATTGTACATTCGGAATCTACACATACCCCACTTTTAAGACTGTAGGCCCTGTACTCATGTTTCAAAGCACCCCCATTTTCGACCCTGTTTGGCCCTCAGTAAAACTTACTGCAGATAAGGGCCCCGCCTCCAATCCTCTTTGCCTCAAAAGTAATTATACATTCGGAGTCTGTGCGTTTGGAACCTCTTTCTAAAACTGTAGGCCCTGTACTCAAGTTTCAAAGAACCCCTGTTCCGACTCTGTTTGTCCCCGAGTAAAACTAATTGCAGATAAGGGACCCCGGTCCTGTCTATCCTAAAACTAATTACAGATTTGGGCGTGTTCGGTACCACGTTTTTTAAACTGTAGGCCCTGTACTAAAAGCCCCCGGTTAGCTAAATTGTTTTGACAGACACGTTCTCCATTTTTCGGTTGTGAGTGTTTAATTTTTAACACCAGTGAATCTGTGGCAGGATGTAACAAGGAAGTCGTGCTTCCATGAATAGACCTCTATCGAATTCGCATTCCAGACGGAAATCGTTATATGATAACGATAACCGCTGCTACTTAGCCTACATCGAACATGTGTGTTCTAACCATTACAAAGTTTTCCTTCTCTGGCGACGCTTCAACAGCACATGGCCAGCAAAAAAGTTGCATCCGTTCCGATAATGTCTAAACCCTACACCGCAATTAAAATTATCTCTTGCCCGCAGACTCAAAAAGGAAGTTGTGGTTGGTTATCTCTGGAATGCATAATCAGCAAGGAAGTTGCATCTGTTCTGTTAATGACTAAACCCTACACAGAACTGGTATGTATGTGTTGTGACCATCACTGCAGAGTTTTCATTCTTCAGTAACGTCTTTACTGGTACAGTGTTGTATTGATGGAGGGAGAGAATTTTGTACGTATATTACATCTATTTATTTCGATACAATACTAACATTTACTTGTATGTACAAATTGTTTTATTACTTCAACTCATAGTACAGTTTCTTTGTTAACATACGGGTCCTTTAGTTTAGGTTTTTCGCAGTGGCGACGATTGGGTTCCAAAACTAGGAGGGCAAAGTGTCACAACTGGGGGGAGGAGGCATCCAAACTAGGGGAGCAAAGTGACAAAACTGGGGGGCAAGGCCAGTTTACTTTTCCCTCGCAGGTGAGTTTTAGCATAGTGCGGGGCCACAAATGACAAAAAGTGGGTAGGCGAACCACATTCTTAACGACAAATGCGAAGGTACATATTGTGCTCTCTGTATGTTTTCTACAAAATCACCGAATACAGACGCATTTCTTTTCCTTTCAATAATGAAGCTGAATATCTTGACCAATGTGTCCACCTTCACTTCATGCATATTTAGGGTGATTGAGACCGGGGTCTGTTTTTTGCTCGATTGCTGCTTAATTTCAGTTTATGCACACATAGGGTAATTGGGACAGGACCCAGGGGGATATCCAGAATTGGATGTGTTATGGGCAATTCGAGATCATATTTGGAATGTTTTGTACACCAAGTGGACGTTATCTAGACAATATACTTTCGTTAGACATTTTGTACGTACTTTGGATATTGCGTGGATACAGAAAGTACATTTTAGACTACGTTTGAATCTTATCTGGACACGATTTAGATATGAATAAAACTTGTTCTTTTTTAACATTTTCTGGGTGTTATTGGAATGTACAAAAGATGTTTCCTGTTTGGAACATATTATGGAAATTTTCGTAGCATTGTACGGATATAACAGGGACTCTTTAAACATTTATTATAACCCTATTAGGACACCTTTTATATATCAAATAGCTGTATCCTTAACTGAATTGCATAATTCTTACGAAATCGTGTGTGCACAAGAAATTACTCTCCATTTGTAAGAAACATATATGAAAATACGGGAATATCATCTGGATTATATTTAGAAGAATTTTGAAAACATCAAATTCAAAACTTGGCGGTATTTAATATCCATACACCTCTCAATATCACATAACATTTTCAAAACTCTCCGCCGCCACACATTATTTTAAATCCAACCAATAACACCCTTACCATTTTCCAATATTTTTGGTATACCCCTGAACTTTAACTCCTTTCCGAAAATGTAGTATGTCCCTTAATAATTACTTCCACTACTATATACTATTGACAGCAATTTCCCCATTTGTGAACACCCCTCATATATTCTTTTCTTGTCGCACCCCCATTTATTCATCTTATCTTTTATCCCACAATTTATATAATCGTCATGGTAAATATTCCACCAATTCTTTTTATCCTGCGTGTTACATAACCCATTCGAGTTTCCTCCAAATAATTCATGTTTTTGAATATATTATTTTCCTCTTTTATCGAACCCCATCTTCACCTATTCCTCTTTTATCCTCCTTATTTTCAACAGACACCACATTTCTTACCTACAACAAACGAACAAACATTTCCCCACACAAGAAACGTTACCAGATCCTATTATCTTTTATCCCTTCTATTTGTACCTTCTATTTTCCAACATCACGTTTCCCGTTAAAAATATTTCAAAGAGGCACAATTCCTAGAAGATTACGCCCAAACGTTTCCCTTCTCTTCTTCAACCGTCACAGACCCATTATCAGCGGGAAACCCATAACTTCAGCCCGACAAACACGCCACACATATCACTCAACCGTTCCAAGAATTCCATATCTCTCAGCCAAGCAGGAAAGATCCCTATTCTGAGCAAAACAGTTACCTCCTCCCCAGACTGACTCATCAACGACATCTCTCCCAGACTTTCAAACTCATCAACGCCATCTTTCCTCAGACACCGGAAACACGTACTCCAATTCCGAAATATTCACCGCACGCCTTAAAAGCCTCCTCAGCGCCATCTGTTTTCAGACGCCGGAACTTTCGAGAAACCGTCAAATTTCCAGAATTTCTGGCTCATCAACGCCATCTGTTTTCAGACGCCGGAAACTCCGACCAACCGTCACCGGGAAAATCCCGAATACTTTTCCTCCTCCCTACCAACCAATCCGAGAATTTCAGACTCATCAACGCCATCTGTTTTCAAACACCGGAAACACGTACTCCAATTTATATATCACGTCACACACCACAATAACATAAACACAAAATGGCGTCACAGAAATTAAAACAATTCATAATAATAAAAATAATTTTTAAATTAATACTACTTTAATAATATAATCTGGTCACGTGACTTCCATTTTGTGACGTCACAAACAGTCACGTGACTCCCATAAAAAAAAGAACAATAGCGCTACGTCCTCAAATTCCCAGAATTTCTGGCTCATCAACGCCACCTGTTTTCAGACACCGGAAACTCCAAAAGCAATTACCATTCCAAACCCATTACCCAAACCACATCCATTAATTCTCACAACATTTCCTCGAAACAACACTCGGCAAACCCCATTTTCCAAGAAAAGGCACTTAACATTCACCGCACCACTTAAAAGCCTCATCAACGCCATCTGTTTTCACACACCGGAAATTCCGAGAATCTCCCCAACCCAAATTCCCAGAATTTCAGAATCATCAACGCCATCTGTTTTCAGACGCCGGCGGGAAAAACCCGAATACTTTTCCAACCAATCAAAACGCTCCTCGCAAAATTAAGCCACGCCCATTTTATGACGTCATCGCGAACAACAATAACCCTTGCTTGCCCACACAACTACATCTTCAATTGATCTTTGATCGATCTTTTCCAATCAATTGATTTATCGACTTCAAAAGGGATGCATTACTACTCATATTGTCTCAAAATGTTGGACACGAACGCATTTGCCTTAAATATAATAGGTTACCAGGACATATTAACATATAACGAGATATAACACATCTTCAGCTCAAATTCCCCAACTGCTAATTAATAAAACTTTCCAATGCTGACCAAGGTAAAATTTATTGTATAAAATATACAATAAATGTACACTAAAAAAAGTAACGTTTCTGCCGTCTAACAGGGTACTTTTCAGACAAAGATTTACACTAAATGTAAAACTAAATTTTCAACTAAAAAATCACACTAATTTAAGAATTTAGTGTGAATCTTTGTCTGAAGAAGACGCTGTTTGAGGGTAGAAACGTTACGTTTTTTATTGTATAGAGGAAGGGGGACAAATATGGAATACCATTTTGTTTTTTACCATTCAATGGCACATTTTTTGAAGAATGTATGTCAGAAACTACCCTCTTCTTCCTTAATTAGTTCTTTAATAGAATATAAGGTTTAGACTACGTAACATTATAGTAAGTATTTGAAAATAACATTTTCCTAAAAGTTGACATGATTGCTCCAAAATAGAATGGGGTACAAATATGGAATACTGGCAACATTGTGCAGAAAATGAACATATAAACACAATAAACACAATTGTAGTGAAAACATGAAATAAATGAACACTGTAAAGTCACAAATATGAGAAAGTTTCTGAACTGTACATGTCTGTATTATTATGATTATGAGGGCACTATTTACCTACTTACAAAAATTGCAAATGTAAAGTCCATTATCATATCCTGCACATTCAGTATGAGCCCACATGTCACACATTTCGCACTTAACCCATTCTTCTCCACGCTTATCATCAGAAAATTATCCAGAACAGAAGATACATTCAGCATCATCACTACTTGGTGTTCTGGCATCTAAAGAATTTTCTGTTAGATGAACAATATCTCTGTTCAAGCTCCCACGAGTAACACTACACAATACAGTTTAGATTACATACGAGCCTCGCCAATCCAATCCAATCCTTGACAAATCTACAACTATATTGTAATATTTAGGTATGCGTTGTTCTATCGTATCTCACAAAACTACCATAATCATGTACATCAATCTCAACATCCGTGCGTGAATATCCTGCTCAGAAATGTTTAGTATGTGTGTTTTAATGTGTGTGTGTGTGTGCGTGAATGTGTTTTTTCTCTCTCTTTTTTTTTACGTGTTGTCTTGATTTTTTTTTTTAAATCTCATCTTTGTTCTTTCCTTGTAACCATTTTTTTATTGTATTTTCTTCTCTTTTTTATGATTTTGTTTATGTACACTAGGTAAATGTCAAACGGGGTTAGGTGGGAGAACAGCCACAGGCTGAACCTCGCCCTTTAATAAAGAAAATTTGAATTGAATTGAATTGAATTGAATCTGACATACTGAGATCAGAAGAGTCATCTCGCACGCTGAATATGCCGTCGCTGTCCGAGTCTGATGATTCGCAGTCTTTTGGTAATGGCGATTTCCCTTCTTTCCAATCTTTTTTAACGGGCTGTTTCTTAACAGCAGTGGACATTTCAATGGAAGTCTTATATGCTGATGAAGTCAGGATATGAGAGGTCCCTGCTTTCCTCCCCCTATTCCCTTGCCTCTTCAGGTGAGGTGGCCACTTCACTTCTAGCAGAAGGTCCTGCTCCATCTTCGGGTTTGGATCCAGATGCAAATCCACGTTAATAATTTTTGTACATAAATGGGGTATAAATATGGAATACTGCTATTCCATATTTGAGCCACTGTTAACTTCGAGTATCGAGGGCCAAAAGTGTATTCAAACTCACCTCAACAATATACGCAAAATACCAGAATAAAGACTGATAGATATGCTACATAACTGTATACCATGTATTTTCATTCTGTGTACTAATAAGAAGCACAAGGCAAAAAGGTACTTAACTCCAAACCTTTCACTTTGGGCGGGAACCACAACAATCGTTCTAACGCGCCCTGTTCAACCTGGAGATGCAAACTAACTGCTTCCTGTGGTGGTAAGGGACACTGGCCAGCTTTTCACGTAGTTCTTGCTAGAGTGCAGTAGGAATGGACAAACGGATCCGGATCCGAAAAATCCGGACCCGTTCGGTTCCGGATCCGGATTCAAAAGTTACGGATCTGGATCCGGATCCGACAATTCCGGATCGGGATCCGGATCCGAGAGTTCCGGATCCGAAAGTTTCGGATCTCAATCTCATTATAAAATTACCACACCTTAAAAGGTATTATGATCTTCGATTACAAAGAAATTTTTCATTAGTTAGTCCTACAAGAATTTTTTCAAGTGTTGTTACTAAAATACTTTGCTACACATCGGCTAACACACTCGTGCACAAAAATAATCTTACTTGTTTAACATAAAATGTCAGAGGTGATTTTGTAAATGCCATTGAAACGAATATGTATTAATTCGAATGTATTGGAAATGAAAACACACAATAATGTGAGACATTTCATTCCAGGATGAAACCTTTAACACATATAACAAGATAGAAATGTTATACAAAAATTATACAATTGTTCTACAGTTACAGTTGTACAAATTAAAATAAAACATTATAATATATGCAGTGTTACATAATTACAAAGTGTAAGACTAACAAGAGAGGTTATCTAAGTGTCCCCTCCGATTTCCATGAAACTTGGCAGGCGTATAGTAAGGCCCAAAGGAAGAAATGCGTGTTTCTTTGTTTCAGCTAAAAAAAGGTTTTAGGGGGTAAAACCCCCTCAAATGTCAAGATGAGGACAAATTGAAGTGAGAATCTGACCCCTGTGTTCCCCTCCGATTTCCATGATACTTGGCAGGTGTGTGTATAAACGGGCCCAAAGGAAGAAATAAGTGTTTTTTTTTTTGTTTCAGCTAAAAAACGGTTTTAGGGGCAAAACCCCCTCAAATGTTAAGATGATGACAAATTGAAGTAAGGATCTGACCCCTGCGTCCCTCCGATTTCCATGAAACTTGGCAGGTGTATAGTGGCGCTCAATGGAAGAAATACTTGTTTTCTTGTTTCAGCTAAAAAACTGTTTTAGGGGGCAAAACCCCCTCAAATGTCTGAGGACAAATTGAAGTGAGGATCTGAACCCTGTGTCCCCCTCTGATTTCCATGATACTTGGCAGTTCTGTGTATAAACGGGCCCAAAGGAAGAAATACGTGTTTCTTTGTTTCGGCTAAAAGACTGTTTTAGGGTGCAACCCCCCTCAAATGTCAATATGAGGACAAATTTAAGTGGGCATTTGACCTATGTGTCCCCTTCCGATTTCCATGAAACGTGGCAGGTGTATAGTGGGGCCCAAAGGAATTAATACGTGTTTCCTTGTTTCAGCTAAAAAACTGTTTTACAGGGCAAAACCCACTCAATTGTCAATATGAGGACAAATTGATTGAAGTGGGGATCTGACCTCTGTGTCGCCTTCCTTTTTCCATGAAACGTGGCAGGTGTATAGAGGGGTCCAAATGAAGAAATACGTGTTTTTTTGTTTCGGCTAAAAATCTCTTCTAGGGGGCAACCTCCCCTTAAATGTCAAGATGAGGACAAATTGAAGTGGGATCTGACCCCTGTGTTCCCCTCCGATTTCCATGAAACGTGGCACGTGTATAGAGAGGCCCTATGCCCACTGTTTCTTCCTATGCCGTATTTACGTGGTTTCGGGGTCAGATCCCCACTTCAATTTCTCCTCATCTTGACATTTGAGGGGGGGCCTCTATACACCTGCCAAGTTTCATGGAAATCGGAGGGTGAGACTTAGACCTCCCTTGTAAGTGCATTAATTAATTACAAATCGTGCACGCGCACACACACACTATATATATATATATATATATATATATATATATATATGTGTGTGTGTGTGTGTGTGTGTGTGTGTGTGTGTGTGTGTGTGTGTGTGTGTGTGTATGTGTGTATGATATATATATATATATATATATATATGTGTATATTAGCAGGTAACAATATGTTATAAACTCAACCGGATCCGGATCTGGCCATCCCTAGAGTGCAGCACCTAGCAGGCGAGATATAATGGTATTCCATATTTGTACCCCTATTTCATATTTGTTCCTCTTCTCCAATTTATTTTATTTTTTATACAATAAATTTTTCCTCGGTCAGCATTTGAATGCTTTATTAACATGGAAACAAGGCTTAACAGTGGTGCTAATTAATAGCACGGCCGTCCGTGATTTCAGCTTCTGTATACAAGGAGGAACGTTTTTTATCGAGAAAGGGACAGGAAGGGGACACAATTCATTCATTCGGAACGGAAAAAGTTCACAATTTCCTAAACAATGTCGGGAATTTCTTGGTTATTGAAATGTAAAAGACTTCTATACACTGGGAATAAGCATAATTGGGTGCGTTATTTCTCCAAGGACTGTTTATGTAATATTTGTAATGAATCTTGTTACTTCGAACAAATTACCGAAACTTACGGTATTGATAAAACTTCACAAAGCAAGCATTTTTATACATAATATATCCGGATCTTTCGGGACCTAGAAAATTGGGAAGTAATTTTTGAGCTGGAATTGGAATATTTCTTTTTCAAACATCCAATAGCAACCGTGCGCACTCTTTGTTTTAAGCAAACTTCTCCAACAAACCACGTTATCTCAGACTTAACTCAGATTTTCTGTTTCTGCATTTAATTTGAAGTTACGTGATGCCCAAAATATAAGACAATTGTGATTTTTTTCAAATTCCTTCCGGAGGCCAGACACAAATTTAAAATGTAGGATACGTCCGGAAATAAGAATGCTTCTTATATCCCCTTTTTATTTTCTTATATGCCGTCGTTTTTCTGTCACTTTTTTGCTAATAGCGACGATGAGGATCAGTGATATGATGAAATTGATGAAGGGGCACTCAGAACCCAGGTCAATGGACATCGTAGCGCATTGTGCTAACCAATCCGTCACGTTCGGAATTCTTATGGCCCTAATCATTCCAGAATAATTTTTCCTGTATATATATCGTCGTCATGTATAATTCCTACAGAGGAAGAAAATTTAGACAATTACTAATAAAAACAATGACAAACCAAATTTGATTTTAAAGCTTTCTTTTCGTCAAATATTCCATCACGGGGACTGGCACTCTACGTAGATGTATACACACTTCGTACAATTTTATGATATCGCGATTACATAATAGATGTGAATGAATCATGCAGCCACTTAACTGGATTCCAAAAATTCCCATTTTATTACTAAATTCTAAACTAGCATAATATCACTTACTTTACCTATTCATAATGTGCGCCGCTTTGGTGTATTTTGTGGATTGTTCCCTTCGTTGGTTGTTTTACAATGTTGCATTAGTCAAAATCGGGTTAATCGCAGCAGGGAAAGTGGAGGGAAATTGACAATGAAACAGAACGAAGGCCCTTGGTTCTTGATGAAATAAACTATTTCTGCATGCAACTGAGTCGCTGCATAAAATCGCTGAAAATCTCATTGATCTCTCTCCTAATTTTGCATATTTTATATCGCTTTTCTAGCACTTGCGTCAACTAAGGCTATGAGGATGATTAATGAAGTTATGAAATGGATGATAGGACATGATGATCCATGCCTTACACCAAATTCTAAGTTTTGACTAATAAATATCGATTAGTCTTATGATTTGTCAAGTAATTGTTTTTAACTGTGATCTTTTTCAAGGAGTTCTGGGTTGACAGCATGTGATGATATGATCCATATTTTTATGTGACATTACCGGTAGAAAATATATCACTAGTATATTTATTTTTGTGAAAGAAAGGGTAATTTCCTTGTTTTTATATGTAATATTGCACCTTGTTTGTAATGTATAACTTTTGTTTAATGTTTATTGTATTTATTCTCTATAATGAGTAGTTTAATGTATCTTCATGTTTGCGAGAGTGCACTATTTGAATTTGTATTTCTAAACATAAGTAGATGTCAGTTTTATTGATAGTATCCTTTTGTAGATACTGAGTGATTCATCTGTACTTCAATCTGTGTTCTCGAAATAGTATAAAAGCGAGGATATCACGTAAGAAATATCACACTTTCGCCACGCATCGACGAAGCTTTTAAACCTAGAGACTCCTCGGTGTTGTGTAATATCTTGGTGTGGTAGTTCGGAGCGTAAGCTAGGCCTATGCGACCATAGGTATGCCGATGTATTGATGCTATGCACAATACTGCAACCATTATCCGTTAAGAAATAAAGCTAGTCTAATGATTAATTTGGACTAAAATTCTAAAAAGCAAATATTGGCTCGGTTATTATTGCGTATCTCTTAGTGTGGTACGCGCAGGCTAGGTCTATGTGATCATAGGCATACCGATAGCCACGCATTAAGTCTATGCGTTTTAGTTGAGTCAATTCATCGACAAAGCAAAATCCTTGCCTCCGTCTCAAGTATATTCGCATTGTAATTGAGATAAATAAAGAATAAAACCTTTTAGATTATCTACTGCAGCAATGTGGTTTTATTTCTCTGTGCTGTGAATGTTGTCTTTGCCTAACACTATCCCTGTACCTGAGAGGAGTCTCTGCACTTCACCGAGTCTCATCGTTCAACGCTGAGTATTATTAAGACATTATTAATAAATATATTAATACGTTTAATAGTATAATAAATACAAGCTTAAACGTATCAGTGTGTTGCGCGAAGATGATTCGATGATAACCACCACCTCAGTGAACGTTCTTAACAATGACACTAACATCAGTTAAGATAACATTTCGTTATAAGTAGCTGTTGTTAAGAAACCAATTCTTGAAACTTTTTTCTAGAGGTGTCACGACACCCAGTTGTTGTTTGTAATGGCTAGGCCTGAGAGTATGACTTACGCTGCTGTTAATACTAAATAGTTCCCGAGAATCCAGGTTCACCATGCAAACCTAAGCGACAATGTTGTTATTTGGGTTGCATAGACAACAGGCTTTAAGATGTTACCATATCTTAGGTCAAGTGGCCCACAAACTACTTTTTCTGACTGTACACGCATCAAATTGGAACACCTCTGTGAGCCAAGCAAAAGGGTCAGTCATTAAGGCTCAACGAAGATGGAGTCAGTGTTCAGCTTAAAACTTTTCAAACTGTACTTTCAAAATCATTCATTTGAATTATCAATAAAAGAGATTCTATACTCTTGTCAATGTTTACGACACGAGGTACGAGACATAACAAACATACTAATTGTCTACAGAATAGAATGTTATATAGGTATACATGGAAATTAAATATGCAAGGAAATAAGGAGAAAGCAAAAGTGTTAGTTTTACACGAAAAAATATGGAAACATTGACAGTATCACTGTCACAAAGCTAACCAAACTATCCGAGGTGCATAACGAATTTCAACAATCTCCGCGGCCATAGCTTATTTAGTCGATCATGGTCTTCAAGAGCCAATGGGATTTCCCCGAGAACGTATGCATGCATATCTTTACACAACACGGTATGCATAGTAGCAGGTTGTCCCGTGTATCCGCAGAAATACTTTCCCATTCCTGGCTGACGACCTCAGAGAGCTGTTGAAGGGTCTGTAGAGGGCTGGGACGTTTGGTAATAGCTGTCTTTGGGAGTCCCCAAATCAGATTGAATCAGATTGCAATTACATGCAATATGTTCTGTGCTCCTGTAGGTCAGGAACCCAGAATCATCGTTAGGAACAAGTACTATATCAATCATGTTTCAAGAGATGTAACATTTTTTTAGATCTGTAATATCGTAAGAAAAACATGTTTTTTCGTGTTGAAAACTCGGTTAACAGTAAAAAATAAAGGCGAACAGTTGAAACTTGTGCAACTGTAAATGTTGAATTTTGTCACAACTTGTTTCTCGAACCTAAAACGCTAAAATTACATTTCCAATAGTTTTGCTGCTATATGTGCCGCGGTCGCTCAGTCGTTTGATAACCATGCAAGAGATATGGCTTCGATCACCTACAGGGGAGAATCTGGATCTTTTCATTCTGTTCAAGCGGCTCCGGCACCAACCCATAAAGTGAGTACCTGGAGGAAACTCAAGGAGGGTAAAAGCTGCCAGGGGCGTGGTACTGATCATAGCATCCCCACCTTCGGCCGTGATGAAGAAACTACACACGCCCTATACGCCTTCATGTCTTGATGCAAAGCACAAGGTAGCACTTTGCTTTTTAATTTACTATACTCCCGATTTTGTCAGAACAGAACTTTCTAATCTCTACGTGGACTTTCTTCCAAATTCCGTAGGGATGTGAATAGGCTCCAATTTTTCTTGACGTAATTCATTCATGTTATATTTCATTATAAGAACACTACACTCCTGTGCTTCCGAGGTGGTTGAGGGGTAATTAACACATGTGAGCAAAAAATGCTGAAATAAATTTGCAGTTATTTAATAAACAAATGGGAGCCTTATATTTGTTTCATTACTTACAATGCCTCAGAAATAAGCGAAAGATTTTCCTTTATACAAAATATCAAAAGTTTTCGCGGGATATAAAATTAATCACAGTGGGAAGAACAGATACAATTCAGAGCTTGATTGTCTTACAATTCGGTGATGGTTAACAATGGCAGCTGCAGTGAAGGACAAGTGTATTCCTCTTACATTCGTCGCATTTCGTCGTTTCTAGAATCATTGTAAGAATATGTTTCAGTGATTCGTAGATGAAGTTGACTATGGAAACAAAGGAAGGAACACCTATATCAAGTGCGGAAATGGGAGAGACAATTCGCTTTGTAAGCAAGGGGCTCCGGGTTCGATACCCACTGGAGACACATGGTGGTTCTGATCCCATTTTAAAATGAAGGTGCAGTCCCGATTAGCCGTAGTGTGCAAAAAGTGCACTTAAAACACCAAACCAAAACAAAAATAAAAATCATCATAACACTCTACAAAGGCAGAGGATCCAGTTTAGAAACCTGTTGAGGCTTAGATGTAGCATTGGATTCGTATCATTACCCATCATCTTCATCGTCGCGATTATCGCAAGAATAATAAAATGTGAAGCAAAATAACCCAAACGGAAGCTTGGAATCAATCTTAATATTGAATATTTTAGTAGAATTGTCTTTAAAATCACTTCCTGTGATTTAATATGTTTATATTAACGTTTAGTATCTCTCTCCGGTTCTCTGATCATGAAAGGTGGTGCTGAACATAGCTGAACCTGATATTTTCTGTGATTTTAACGATGACTCACTGATGTAAAACACCTTCATCTCATAGCCTACTTCTGAATGGAAGCATCTATGTGACTATAACGTGATGCACGCCAGTCAAATTCTTCGGCGATACTCCACAAAGTTCAAGAATAATAAAGCGTGGCACAGAATCTCACTTTTCACATTACTTATACTGTTACTGTTTTGTACAAAACGAAAATCAAATAAGTGCACTGCTTTCAACTCAGATATTTCAGAAACGATGTTGTAAGATATGTACCCTTTGTGACGTAATTTCTGTTCGTACTATCACCATATCACCTGATGGCAGATAGCTCATAATGATTGAATTAACATGTTGTGAATTCCAATAATTTACCAACTTTAAATGAAATGTACTATCATCCTGCTATATTTGCGATTTACTGACAGTTGAAGAAATACTACCTTCAACGTAAGAAATTTTCACAGATATACTATGTCATTGTGAATATTAAAATTCGTTTTCCTACACGAAGACTCATGCTGGGAAATTTGTCTTTACGAGAGTGATTGAAGCCCTGATTTGGTATCAAAGACTCATCAAGGATTTTATTACCACGAACTATAAAATTTAGATATTCTACTTTATCAGAAATTTTCAATTACTGTTTCTTGATTCGTGGTGACCAAGTGGTCGACCTCCGTGGCGGAGTTGTTAGCATAGCACTTTACGATGTTAGGGGGTTCCGGGTTCGAAGCCCGGTTCAGACATGGGTGTTTGTGATCGTCTGTCCTGAAAAAAAAATAGATTGAGGTTGATATAAGTATCTTGTGTGGAGAAGTCTGCTGCTTAGAGATCTTCCTTAAAACAAGAAGTCGGTAGGGCGTCCGACTGCCACGCGGGAGAAACGGGTTCATTTTCTTGGGTGGATGGTCTAACGTCGGAACTTTTCCGGTCTTCGGCCAGTATAAAGCAACTCTGGGGGTCATCCAGTCTCAATTAATGGGTAACTGGGAACAACTGTAGGGTTATAGGCGGATCACATCATCTCCAAAATTGCCGATATCGTGAATGTGTGGGGCCCTAAGTAGTTGTATTGACTGTATAACCAGGACCGGAAAGTATGAGCCCCCCTCAAGCAGATTTGGCTACACTTAAAACCAGCTCAACATGCCCATATGAGCTTTTTGCTCAAGTGTGGAACCCCGTCTAATCCAAGATTTTTGTAAAAATGCCCTCGGGAATTTCCTGAGAAAGTATGACCCCCCTCAGATTGATTTGCCTACACTTACAAAAGGCACTTCTGTGAGATTGTTGTCCATAATCCTGTCAAAAATATGCCCCTCTTGATATTTTTTTTGGCCACACTTAAAACAACGCAAACGTATTAACACACACACACACACACACACACACACACTTTCAATGGTTCAATTGGGCACCAGGCTCAATTTGTTTATCTATTATTAAAACAATGTATTGTGCAGAGCTCTTCTAGAATTGCTCTGTGACTCTCTCATTTCTTACATCATAAACATATGATTTTTCACCTATGAGAATAACACTACATATAGTGTCATCAGGGAGTGTATCGTGGAATTCACAGATAATTTTAATGTTTGTCCTGTCATTAACCACAACTTGTTTCCTTTTTGAAGTGTTGATGACAAACATGGGTCTCTGTGCTTTGAATTCATCTGGTGTGTAATACATGTCAGTATTGCCAGTAGTGACCCTTTTGTATGCTGTAAATGCTTCATACAATTTAAGGAAATCATCCTTGGACATGTCTAAATTATAATTTTCTCTAGGAAATACCTCATTTCTGCCATATTTAAGATATATGTTCTTGATGTTGCAGTTATCAAATTTACTTGAATTTTTTTCCTGATTATTGTGTCTTCCAGTCTGAAACAATACCACCACAAAATCAGGCATGTCATATTGAATACTGGAGAATGAATTTGTAGCATCAAACTCATAATAAGTACCAGTTGCGGGCTTCTGTACACATTGATATGTATAAAATTGTAGAGAAATTTGTGGATTTTTATTATATCTGCTTTGTATTTAAGAGCATAACTGGCCTCATATTCAACAACCGGGATTCTTAACTCCATAGTCTGAATAATGCATTTGCCTTCATCAGGTAGGGTATTAGGCAGAGCTTCCCCTGTAGGGTTTAATGTACTGTACCTCATCAAAGCATTATTATCATTGGCAGCTCTTCTAAATGTGATTCTTAAACCACCCTTCCACATAATATCTTTGTAATCTGAGAAGAATCCTGGCAATAGGCGCATCGGGAACAGCACTGTGTGGTTCTTAGATAATATTTTCTCACCAGCCTCAAATCCACCTATTTTGTAGTAAGAAGCCTCGGTTTTGGATAATTTTAATGTGGCCAAAGCTGTGGAGGTAATGCCGGGATAATCTACTCTGTTTATAACAACGCCATGTTTTCTGATCTCAATTTCAGAGAACAGATGCGGCACAAAATTGTCTACCAATCTTATATTTGAATTTGCCGGATAATCTGTTCCATCGAGTTTTACAACATCAAATTTGATGTATAGATCTGCTCTGTGAGGGTGTATAAAGCCATCCCCTACATCAAGATCAACCTCAATTTCTGTGTTGGGTTGATTTAAATTTGCAAATGTCCTCCTGTTTGGGGGGAATGATTGTAGCTCATAACTCTCAATATTTTCCATTGTATGTATTTTTATTTAAATATTAATCTCTATGATTGCATTTGTTGTGGCTCCAGCAAAATCAACTAATTCTTCTTTTTCATTAGTGACCATCAATTCAATATTATCTATTCTATTATGACACACAGGAAAATATAATGTTGGGGATGGATTGTAGATGATTGGTTCCATGAATTCAGAATTAGGTTTGAATGTTGCAATAATGCCAGTTTGTTTGTGAGTGCCTATGCCATTTGATTTGGTGATCATACCCTCAGCCACATTGCAGTGAATATTCAGAGTCTCTATGGCTAAGAATTTGGGTATATTCATAGCAGTGTGTTTGATGCCTGGTTCAAGTTTTGTGTTGTTCTCAAATCTAACAGCTCTCCTATAGTACCCAGATCCACTGTTTCTGTACCAGATACAATCTCTACTCTGTGAGTGACAGAATTTTGACTTAACACTACACCTCTGGGTAATTGAGCATTTAGAGTGGACAGATTATATTGCCCTGGAGTGATGACAATTTTTTGATCCCCTACTGCAATTTTGTTGTTGTGGTGTGTAATATTAGGGATCAAATACATGCCATAAAATGCTCTGAGAGCTATTGTTTTGTGATACACTATGTCATCATGCAATTTGAGTTTCAATATTGAATTTTGGCTGGTGAGATGAAATACCCCCATGATGTTTTAAATACCACTGGGCTTTTTGAAAATTTTCAATTGATGGTTTATTTATTTGAGACATATATCTAAGAACTGATAAACACAAATGTCCACAATTAACATCTTTGAAGTTTTGAACACGGGCATTATTGTAATAAAGATTGGGTGATTTTAAATATGTTATTAAATTTTCAGGCGGAACACCTCCAAATGAATCAAACACAAATGCCTCATTTTTTAAATATTTAAGATAGCAGATCCAGTGAGTGCCCTGATTTTTGTACTTATCCAAATTAACAATGCCACACTCTTTGTTGAGTGGTTGTTCTGGTAAAGAATCAGACATGTACACACCTCTAAAATGTTTGATGCCCAGTGGCTTGATTAAAGCTTCAATATCTTGGTTTGTAAGCGGCTCTTGTTTTTTTAAAACTTATTCATGGCTCTCTTAACACCTTTGCCTTGTTTCTCAATGGCCAGGTTATGGCGCTTCAATTCATCTAATTCTGCCCTATTTTTCTTGGCATCTATTACTGTTTTTGCTATGGCAGCTGATCCCCCAGCCAAGCCCCGAGAGCAGCTAAGATGGCAGGGATGGTAAATATGAAACCCCCCACATGTGATTTTTTTCTTGATTGCTGTAATTTTTTTAATTGGGGGGTACTAAGCAACAATTTCATACCATGCCCTTTTGCAATACAAGAATTTTTTTTCTTGCGCTGCTTTTTGGTCAAAAGGCTATCAATAGGCCCAAGAGATTTGAGACCTGCATAAGGTATTTGATACATAACACCCTTGGCCTTCATTGTAGGTTTATTATATACATATTCACAGCCCCCACCCCAATTTTTGTTTGGTGCTCATAGCTATGGTGGTTCCCAATGCTGCTATTTTTTCACTCAAAGAAGCATCTTTGCTTACAAATCTACCAAATGCAGCCTCTTCTAATTTCTTGTCTGCAACATGTCTCTTGTCAAGATCAGAATTTGTGTTGTATGCTATGTCATGGTCTCTACAAGCAGCATCGAGGGGATTAACACCAGGATCCCCTCTGTTTAATCTATGGTCCAATTTTGTGCCTGGACCACAATACTGATAACCTAGCATATGTAGTTCAAATGGCAGCTTGTTTATAATGTCATTAACATGGCCCCGACCCTCAGAAATATTCCAAAATTTAGGTGGTAGAGTATTAATAATTTTTATGAGATATCCAATCCCCTTAGTGTCATTCACTATAAAATTAGACAATTTTGTGCTTATCATGTCCATAATTCCAACCTTTTCATTGTAAAAATTGTGGTTCCCAGCATTTTCCTCCCCAGCTATCACCAATAACCTATCTACAAGTTTCCTGACATCATCAACCCACACAAATTCTTTAGGCAGGGTGTTGTATTGTTTGATTCCACTGCCAGTCTTGATCTGTGACCATATGGGCTTGATTAAATTGTTGTATTTTGCTCCACTGCTAGACTTAACTCTTTTTTGTGTGGGATCATTGTTCTGGTATAGAGCATCTGATTTTATTAATATTTCTTTGTAATGTTCATAATCTTGATCTGTATAGCTGCCAGGCCTTTTCCTAGTCATCAGTTCCCACAATCCAGGTGTGCCGGGGTACTTAACAAAAGCACCTCTTTTCCAAGATGAGATTCTGAATAAACAATTATATCATCTCCCATAAATGTTACTCTGAAATTGCCAATTCTATGTATGATGCTACCATCACGCTCTGTGTCAGCATATAAGCCAAAGACCTCATCTTTATTGTCATTAGGTGTGGTTAAATATTTTTGAGCAAGAAGACCCAATTCAATAGGATCCTGAGTAGCTTCAATTCTTCGAGGAGCAACAGGACTAGGTGTATGAATACTGGAAAGTGGGGTGATTGGATAATCTAATATGTTCCTTGCAGCTACAGGTACAAGCTCTGTGATCAAATTTTGATTTAGCTCTGTAACAGTTTTGATATTTTTACCTAATTCACTAATAGCGTCAATAATAGGCTGTTCTGTTTGTTTGTGTTGTTCATAAATTCCTCGGTTCTGTGATTTCCATCCCTTAAATCTTTTTACAAGATAATCTCTTAATTTAAGATCATCAATGATTGGCCTTTTCATGGTTATTTATTTATGTTTCAATGTCTAGAAAATTGTTGATTTTATTTCTGTATTTGCCACTATTGGGTTTTCTTGTCATATCAATTGTGACAAACCCATAACTATCCTGGTTCCAGCACCTACTGCAAAACTTGGAAAAATCATTGTAGCTCAAGTCCCCACCTACATATTCATCATGTATGTGTTTGAGGTTGGTATGATCTTGATGAAACACACATATAAAATTGCTGTTGTCTCGGATCAGCTGCTTGGGTATTTTTGAAAAAGTCTGTGCCAGGTAGAAGCAATCAATGTTTTTGTGTCGGCCCTGTGTAAAGAAATTTGTAACCTTGTTTTGATTATCCAGTATAATGTCATCAAACACAACAACAGAATTATCGAGACATTCATGAAGTGGCTTAACATCTGGTTCAAAAGTGGCAATATCCAATCCATCATATAGCTTCATCAGCTGCTGATATTTTAATTGTTCCAAGCTCTTAGAGAAGATATACAAGTGCCTGTTTTTCCAGTCTATCCAGTTGGGTGCCAATAAAAAATTATCAACCATTAGTGTAGTTTTACCACAAGCAGATGGCCCAACAATAAGACACCTAATATTTTCAGGCAGCAACTTGCCATTTCTTTTATTCTGCTGTTCAGGTTCTGGCAGCCTCTTTATAACATCCCAGGTGCTCATATTATTATTTTGTTTGCATCGATCCAGCTGTGTTCTGGGAGTCCTAGCCATTTGACAAGTAACTATTTGCCTTTTCTGCGGATGATTTTTTCTATGAGATATGTGTCAGGCTGTTTAGTTTTGCTGAGCTCTTGTTCATAGAACCTGCCTTTGAGAATTTCTACTCGGTGGTCTTTTATTATATATGTGTTAAGGGTCCCGGGTTTAACTTGAACCACTGTAAATAAGTCTGTACTCCAGTTTCTTGTACAGCCTCTTTTGAATAAGTGCTTATATTTGCTGATTCTTACTTGATCACCCACCCTGTATTTGGCCTTTCTTGTTGTTGGCTGGTATCTAGGATAATAAACAGTCCTGATCAATTTTTGCTCATCAGATGAAGTTACTTCAGAGGGTTTCATGTTGATTGTGGAATGGACCGAGTTGTTATATTTATGTAGAAGTTCTGGAAGAATATTAATCCATTTATAATTACCTTGAAGTGTAAATTGTTTATACATAAGATTTTTTAAGGTTCTGTTGAATCTCTCTACAATTGAGGCCTTGAGGTCACTGTAACTCGAATAATGTTGTATTGACTGGCTTTTAATAAATTGTTGAAACACTGAATTATAAAATTCTTTGCCATTATCTGTTTGCAAATAGCGCGGGGATCTTCCACTCTGATTGATGATTGTCCTGATGGCTTCTGTAACACATGCCCCAGTCTTGGATTTGAGTGGCACAGCCCAGGCAAATTTTGAAAATGTGTCTATCACAGTGAATAGATACTTGTAGCCCTTGTTGATTTTGTCTAAGTTTTTCAACTGTCCACTTGCCATTTCGATCAAGTCGCTTTGCCGTAAATCATCTATGCCCTTTGTGACTACTGGGAGTCTCTTAAAATTATGTCGGGCTTGTCTGTGTAATTCATCAACAATAATTTGTCTAGACATAATATGAAAACAAGAATATTGCAACTATGGGGTGTTCAGCAGCTGATACTGCAGGATTTTCTAAATATAATTTGTCCCCTATTTGTAATTTTAATTCCAGAGAGCCATCATCTTCAGTATAGGCTGTTTCTAATGTATTGGGATCTGTAAAATCCTCCAATTCCACACTGGTGATTTTCACTTTGTTATCAGCATTTGTTATTGATAAGGTAGGGTAGTGGTGTGCCTGTGGTTGTAGCCAATATTTGATCTTGATTGGTCTCAATGTGCCCCCAACAAAAAATTGGTAATAAAATTGTGCAGGGGACAGCATATATATTTTGCCACCTGGTGTAAATGGAGAATCATATTCTTTGTTGGGGATGCTGTACAATTCAAGAATTACTGAATGTTTTGGATTCTCGATTATGCCTGTTATTTCCTTTTCTGCTGTGAGCAATCTGCTTGTTACAGATTCAAGGTGCTCATTGATGGTCCTAACAACATCATCATGGCCTGGCTTGATCTTTATGTCCACAACAAGTTTTTTGTATTGTTGCACAATTTCTTGTAGCTGGGTGGCAAAAACAGACAGAGCATTTGCTTGATTGGATTCCATGGTCCCTAGCTGTTGCTTGATATTAGCTACAATTTGTTGCAAATTTTCAACAATTGCCAATTTTGAATTTTGAGCAGTAAGATCATGGACCTGTCTTCTGATATCCTCAAACAGGGCATGCAGTTCATTAATATGTTGATTGGTTGGTAGAGTGGCCACTGTCTGAGTGAGATGTTTGATCTCTGCCTGGATATTCTTGATATCTTCTGATTTCAATATGCGATTCACTGCCCTCTTTATATTTTTAAGTTCCTGTGATGTGGGCAAATTTGATACTGTATTTTGCAAAAATTCAAGTGCCAATTTCACATTGTTTAATTCAGAAGCATCAGCCACATTTTGCATAGCATTTTGGAGCAGGGCTATATCTGCCTGAGAGGGTGTGGATTGTTGTAAAATTTCAAGTTTTGTTTGGATATCATCTATCAAGTGATGAAAATGAGATAGTTCAGATTCAGTGTTGAGGTTTTCAAGCTTTGTGATTTGTTGCTGGACACTAACAAGGGTATCTACAATCCCAGGCAATCGGGATTCTAGTACATTTGCCAAATCACTTTGCACTGCTGCTATTGTACCTTCAAGATGGGTTATGGAACTTTGAATTTTTCCAAAATCTTCATATGTTTCAGGTTGCAGCTTAATATTTGCTACACTCCGAGTTATTGCACTCAAAGCATCAGAAGATGGCAAGTTGTTCATAAAATTTTCAAGTGTCTCAATTTTTTCTTTAACCTCGGCTATGGCATTGTTCAGAGGGTCCAGATTAGGTATTTGGAGTGACTGAATCTGTTCTTTTAGAGTGGAAATCACTAGATCAAAATCTTCTTGTGATTTTATGCTTTTGATAATTGTTTGGAGCTGTGCCTTGACATTATTAATCTGCTCTTCCAATTGCTGTTTCAATTTCTCGGAGTTGGTGGCCTGGGTCTTAAATTTGGCTTGAAGAGCTGCTACAGAATCTTCTAAACTTTGAAAATTATCCAATGTGGCCAGGTCAGTATATTTCTGAAGCAGCAATTTGAGTTCAGAATCAATTTTAAGAAGAGGGTCCATGCATTGTGATTGCAAATTTGTAATTTCTAATTGAAGACTGGCATTGAGTGTAGTTTGTAAAGCTTGTAAATCACTTCTTAATTTCTTGACTCTGACATCAAGCATCAGAATCTCATCACTGTGATCTTCATGCCTTGTATGGCCAAAAATATCATTAGGCATTTTTGATTTAGTGGTTATTTATTATAGAGTATCTGATTCTTAATTCTATAAAAAAGGGTATAAGCTTGTCATAAGATCCAGGGACCTCAATATATAAGCAGTCACCAGCAGAAACAGTATAAACAGTGCCAGAAATCATGTTTGAGTGCTTAATTCTGTAAATATTTCTCCCTACTGAAATTTTAACATCACCCTCAGGGGTTGTAATAAATTGCAATTGCCCACCTACAGGTAATTGGTAATAATTTAAATTATTGTTAAATATGTACAATATTTTGCCTGTTTTATCATCAATATCTGTAAGTATGCTGTTCAGATGAATAATGAACAAGCCACTCAGTTTAGACAGCATATCAGAAGAGGGTTGTGGTGTTGGCAGGTCCATAATACCTTGTTTTTTGAACCCAAATAAGTTCATAGGCATGTTTATTTATTTCAAATCATGCTCTGTAATTGGGCACTGATTGCCATTTTTCAAATCACAATGACCCCATGGTAGAGTATGTATTCCACATGATAAAATGCATCTCTTATCATCATGTGGGTCCAGAGCCACTTTTCTTACAATATTGCTAGTCAATAAGTGATCCTCACTCTGAATTCTGGATTCTGATGTTTTGATTGTGCTACATAATTTGAGACAATTTTTATAATCTTCAAATTCAAGCTCTTTTTCAACAGTTACTCTGCCAATGCCCTTGGCCTTTTTGGCAACAGCGCCACTACATGTCTCAAAACTGTACATTTTGGCCCTTAACCCAGCAAATGCCACAATAACATCACCAAGTGTCTCATCTTTTAACTTGCCAGGCACTTTTTTGTTGTGGTGTTTAATTTTTGAATGTTCAGTGGTATCAAAATATTTAAACAATTCAGGCTGTGACATATCTTGATAAACATCTTCTGTTTTAATATCAAGAACAAAACTATCCGTGTCCATGTACATCAATTTTACACAATCACCATAAAAAGGTTTCAGCACATCATAATACAATTTTAACATATGTAATTTGGCCAATTCCAATATCACAGCCCATACATAAATAGGTTTATCAAACTTAATTTTTGTTTTTTTCATGTTGAAGAGTGCCATATTTTCATCATAAATTCTTCTATAATTGAAATTAGGCTTTGCAACCAATTTTTTGCTCAGGCTGGGGTCAGTAATTATTTTAACATCGGTATGTTTTCTGACATTTTCAATTGTTTTGCCATATACAGAATTGACCATCAATTTAAACAAGGCCTTATCAAATTGGCTCTTTGCAGATGTTCGAAGCTCTGTATTTGTATCAATATATGACTTCAACCATTTTGAGTGCCTGAACCTCAAAACTTTTCCAACTTTGGTCACTTGAACACCATGATGCATCAGGAACTGGAGGTTTTTGTAATATATGACATAGCCCTGTTTTGACTCCAGTGTCATCATGAGCTTCTTCTGTTTAGAGCCAGGTGAGCACTGAACCTCGGGAATTGGGGGCAGATCAGAAAATTTGTTGTGTAAATCATCAGGAATTGTCAGATCAACCTCTAAGAAGAGGCCACAGTCACTGTCATAAAAATCCTTAAGACCTTCAATATTGAAATCTTCAACCCACTCAAGCCCTGCATATGGCAGTTTTTGCATCATGGCATAACCATACAGGCTGTTTGCATCTACATATAGTATATAATTTGATGGCCGTGCTGGATTATAATCAGGCGTATATTTGATATTTGCTCTGGCATATCTCTGAGAACATTGCACCATGCCTCCTCTTATACATTGCTCCATAAACAAGTACATATCTTGATCTTGGATTAGATCCAATTGCTTTTTAGTGTTTAAAAACATTGCAGTCCATGCTAGACCTGGGGCACTGTAAAAATATATTGGATCCAGTTCATAATTTTGCATTGATGATTTTCTGAATGCTTGAAGTATATCAGCTAAGAGGGTCACATCAAGTTTTAAATAAGCCATGTGATAATCACCAAATGTCTGGCATTTTAAATTGTTCCACATCAATTGGGCATGGTGATAATCATCATCAGTGATTCCAGATCCTCTGATTTTGCTGTAAAACTGTTGTTTTGGTGGCAAAAAACACTCATCAAATTTAGAAAAATCTGTAACATAATCATATGGATATACACCCTTCCGCCTAATTAATTTCAGGTCCTGATTTGGAAACAATGCACATGTAATTTTGAATTGATCATCAGATAATTGAGTGGCCAGTGTAGCCAGGCTAGCCGATAAAATTCTGTAAGAATCAAGAAATCTTATGTGAATAGGAACACCATTAACTTTAATTATTTTGCTAATAGCAATATATTTCTCATCATTTTCAGCTAAAATATTTAAATTCTGCTTGTCAAACCCCTCGTATCTGATCAGATGATGAAAATCATAATTGGATGCCCCATGGCAAAATATGGGGACAAATTTTGGTCTCTTGATCTTAATATTACAGCTATTACACAGGGCCATTTAAAATTTACCATCTGTATGAGAATGGTGTTTCACCTTGATATTTGTATCTGAAAATTCACAATCACATACCGGGCATTTTTCTGCATTGTTGAAATCTTCAATCTGTTTCTCTGTTAAAGGCAACATGGGTTTTGATTTTAATAAGATGTTAGATGCTATGTCATGGCACTCATTTTCTATTCTATGTGCAAATATTTTGATGGCATCTGGTCCCAAGTATAAGTGCGGCTCACTAGCTACACCATCCTGTACAATCACATAACAAAAGCTGGAAGGTTCATGTAGCTGGTATGGTGTAATTGAAGATTCTTCAGGATCTGGATTGCAGAATGCAAGAGGTTTGAGATTTGATTCAAAATCACAGACAATATATGCTGGGTGTTCCAACAAGGCTTCAAACTTTTTGAATTTTGCACTTTCACTTGGATTAGGCATCACCATATGAACAGGTTTATGATTTTTACAGTATTTTAAATGCTCAATTAACTTATTTTTTGCAATTTCTGCACTCTCTTCACGAACCCCTTTTACCATTTTTTGACCATAAAATACAGTTAAGCATCTTCTGCACAACTTGAATATTGTATTGGATTTGTCTTGTTGTGTTCTCACTAAAGCTTCAAGATTATGTATCAGAGTGTAATGATATGTGCCATCCCCTTCAATTAAGAGCAAATCAATCGGAACAGCAGATTCATCATCAATTGTACTGATTCTGAGAGGTGCTATCAAGCAATTGCCACGGCCAGTAGAACAAATAAATACATTAATAGATAATTGTTTTCCATTGATATTCCTGGCCTTTTTTTCAAATTTATCAATATTCTGAACAGACATTGGATATTCTAAACCCTCCATTGCATCATCAAAATCGTGTTCATGCTGTTTGTAATAACTTATTCTCTGAGGATTCCTTGAAACTGGAAACAAAGCAGCTAAAATACACCACAAAAAGCATTTCTCATCATTATTTTTTATATTAACCACGGCTGTTTTGTTTTTGATATTGGCAGGTAATGGCAGATATGTAGATCCTTGTAATGGGCTGAATTCAGAAATATTAACATATAACTTGTGTGGAGAGCCACATAGGCTCCATCCAGACTCTTTTGCAGCAAATTCAGAGTGTTTAATATTCAATTGTTCCGTCAAACTGCTTATTATTTTGTCTGAATTTGCATTTGAATATACCGGTACAGTTTCTGTTATGTGGGGCTGTGTAAATTTTGTGCCATTTGGTTTCTTATATTGTGTAAACAATTTGAGAGACAGCTTATAAGAGCCATTTTGTGCATTTAGAATTGCCTGCACATCAGGATTTACACTGTTCAAAAAATTCTCAATGCCACATTTTGGCTCTGATACAAAGCGATAATCCCTAAGTTGGGCATTAAAACTGCTATGGATAGGTGCATAGCGTGGCTGCTTTGCCGGTGAAGCATTAACAGGTGTTTCATGCTTCCTTTTCAGAGCAGATGTAGATGGTTGAGGGGGCAATGTTGATAACTGTGCAGAGCAAGTACCTTTATGTGTATATGTGAAGTATTGCATGCTATATTCTCTATGGCATTTAGGGCATATTTTTGTGGGAGTTCTGCATTTGTCTGGATTACAAATCTTTTGGTGCTTAGCCCAATTGGGGCTGGATATATTCTTATTGCATTGATTACAATGTTTTTGATTTGGCATTTTTGTTGTTGTTTATTATATAAGATTTCTTGGGGTTCAAATCAAAATTCTATGCTTAATAAAAAATATCAGTTGGGTTCAGCAGTGTGTTTTGTATATTTTGTGTGTGTGTGTATGTGTGTATGTGTGTGAATATTTTTGGCTTTGGTATTTATATAAAATTTCTTGGGGTCCAAATCAAAACTCTATACTTAATAAACCTATGACAGGTTGTTAAAAATTCTATATATTAAATCAAATAGATTTGTAATTCAATTTATACAAATCTGCAATATTTTTGTGTTTAAAAAATATGAGCAGCACTGCAACAACACATCTGTACTCTTCAACAACTTTTTCAATACTGGCTGATATGCAATGCAAAATCTCTTTATATACCCTAAGCACGGACCGCATTGAAAACATCTGAAACAATAAGCCAATCAGAATTTAACACGTCATCACATTATGTCATAAGCAACCAATCAGAAAACAACACGTGTCTAACGCATAATATTGGGTAATAATTTGTTGCAAAACATAATGCAACAGAAATAAAGCAGAAATAGGCCACAAGTGTCCCGGAAGTAAATATATGTGTGTGTGTGTGGGTGGGTGTGGGTGTGGGTGGGTGTGGGTGTGTGTGTGGGTGGGTGTGGGTGTATGTGGGTGTATGTGGGTGGGTGTGGGTGGGTGTGGGTGTGTGTGTGTGTGTGTGTGTGTGTGTGTGTGTGGGTGGGTGTGAGTACGCAGATATATTCTTCTGGGAACCGGCGTATGTTTAAACACCTTTCTTAATGGGACCAAAAAAATTGTTGGGACTTTTTGCCGGTCCCAACAGCGAGAAGGCCATTGCGAGACTCCTGAGACCCCTTTCGACATGTACGCGAAGTATTTCGAAGGTACCAAAAAGTCGCTATTTGTTCGATTTGTGTGTTAACGTGTGTGTTAAACTCTGCCAGCTCTGGAAGCTTCACGTCTGTGCAAAAGTGTGGGGTTTAATCGCATCTCTTGGGACCAGGAAGTGTGGGTGTGTAAAATCTTGGATCTATTTCGCATGTATTGGTACCGAACATCCCAGGGGTATGAGGGGCGAGGAAAGGTACGTGCAAATGCCGTCGGGGTTCCCCTCTCGCCTGGCCGGCTTGTTGCGCCCGAGCTGTCAATGTTGCCAACTTAAAACTTTGAAACCAGATCTGTTTTTCTATTATCTTTAATCCTCCAAGTGTAATTGTAGTTGATTTGTTTTATTTTACTTCGCTTTTTGTACCACTGTTGGCTAATTTGCGAAGATGGGGATAAGTGATGATATCATTAAATTGATGAATCGACTCCCACAATATCCATGCCCAGACCGGGATTCGAACTCGGGAAACCTGGTGTCGTAGCGCGATGTGATAACCACTCCACCACGGGGGTCGGCTTTAATCCTGCCATCAAACAAAATGCTACAATAGAATTTATTCCTCCAAATGTGACCCTTCTTTATATACCTATAACAAATTATTAGTTGGGTTTTACTATAATACTGGTAAATGCAGACAAATACATTTGTAAAGCTCATTTTATTCCATTACCAGGAAACAAAGAGTAGAGTTATCAGATGTTATCAGTAAAAACTCGTTACTTGTCTCCTTTCGGCCATGATGAGGATAAAAATGGAGATTTCTGACCAAAGCGACAACCGATCCGACGAAAGGGAGGGGGTGTTCATATCAAAGTGACAAATGACACGATACCTCTGTCTGCAAGCAAGCGTTTTTCTCAAATACACAAACAGACCAAGGCGACACGCTGCATGACTTTCAGAAGCGGAAGCCGACAAGCGACACGTTTCCCTTAGAAACAATGATGCAACATTTCGAAACGAAGAAGCACGTCTCGCCTGTAGTGTTGCCCACGGGACGAGACGGGACAGGCTTTTAAAAATTCGAGACGAGACGAGATTGATCATGTGTCCCGAGACAAACGAATATTTTCGAGACGAGACAGCATTTCACAGCATTTCCACGAGACGAGACAGGCCAAAGTCTCGTCTCGTGGGCAACACTACTCGCCTGTTGCTTCCGTTTGTCAATATCGTGAATTGGGTCGCCTAGGTCTGGTGTTCGGGCTTTCACAGTGAATGCTTACTTGAAGACTGAAGTGGCTTGTCTTTCTTTTCGCTTGTCACTTCGGTATGAACTTCAGTGTCACTTGCAGCCTTCGCTTGCTGCTTGTTGCCTGTTGCTTCGGCTTAAAATCTCTCTGTAAGAAAGCATTCAATGCGTAGGCATGACCACCAGACCGAAACAACATGATAACGTCCCCAGTGCGTGAAACATGAAAGTGGCACGTGTAGTTTGTCGTGTCACATTTGTTCGAAAGTTTTATTTATTTAAGAATTTTGGTTTCCAAAGCCATTTATCGCTTCGGTACGAAAATTCCATTGGGACGAACCGACGAGGAACGAGCGGTTTCTCACTGAAGTAACAAGCAACCCGTGCAGCATAAAAAATGTAAGCAATTATTGAGTATTTGTTTCCAAGTGACACGTGTCGCTTCTCGCTTCGGTCTGGAAGCTTCCCAAGACTCGTACGGGATTCGAACACAGGATCCCTATTCGTAGAACACGGAGACAAACGTTTATACTGCTTGATTGCAATCCTTAACTACATTTAATTTCAATGTAGTTCTTTTTCTAACAGTCGTGTTTGGCAACACTGATAAGTGAAGGGAAGTTTTCACTCTCACCCCTGCAGCGACGGCGAAACCGTGGGCAGAGAGCTGTGGATGTCTTTTTGCGACGTTGCATGCTACACGTATTTGACGTCTTCTCTACTCGCTCGCTCTGTTTAACGTGCGACTAGAAGAGGGGGAAAAGTCACCACCCGACAACGTCGCAGAGAGAGCACAATCGCTTCCCTGCCAGTCAGTTCACAGCCCACTTTCCCCTTCCTGTTGTCTCTTACGCTTGATCTCTCCATTGCGTTATTTTCGCAAAGTAGGAACTGTGTCCTGTTCGTCACTTCGGTTTGCATGTGTATGTTCAAAGTTC
Organism: Lepisma saccharinum; assembly: GCF_977018435.1. Lineage (NCBI taxonomy): Eukaryota > Metazoa > Arthropoda > Insecta > Zygentoma > Lepismatidae > Lepisma > Lepisma saccharinum. Next base: position 9,247,658 of record NC_139247.1, on the reverse strand, counting down.
AAATGTAAAAAGATAACATACAAATACTTACGCAGAGATATTCGCATTATTATATCGGTATAATGCATTTTATTATACATAATTGATTGATTGATTTGGTGTTTTAAGTCCACTTTATGCACAATAAGGCTAATCGGGACTGGACCTACAGTGGGATCCGAACCACTAAGAGCTTCCACTTGGTATCGAACTCGAGACCTCTTGATTACAATGCAACGACGCTACCACTGCGCCATCTTATGCATAAAACAACCGAGAGAACAATGACATGTACATTTGATAATGGTCCCCACCAGAAAACTTTGAAGTAGGGAAAAACCTCGAGTTGAAGACATCGATTTCATTCCTTTTTGATAAATAATGCCTGCAAACATGTTTGCCTTCTATGATCTTAACGAAAATATTAAATCCACTCCAGTAAACATTACTTTCAAGATGGCAAAATAAAATGTAAACGACATAAATACTCTTCCCGTTTCTAAACCTGACAATTTATAGCCGTGTATTTGATTGCACTTTATAATTAATAATGAAATTAAGTGAATGGTCACAAAGTATTCAGGTTTAGTGAAAGATAACCTTCCCTCAGTGTGGTCTTTATATAACAATATTTACAAAGTTACAGAAGCAAATGTACTTGAAGGGACAGCAAAGATTTTATGCCATCAAAATATATGTGGCGACTGCCTGTGTTCTCCCCTGTGTATGGCAGCGTGCCGTGACACCATTCGAGCAAATGATATGGCTGCACACATTCTCGATCTCTGCCGTAGTAAAAGAGACATGAATGATCAACACCACGCTCTGATGTAATCTAGGAGTGGCGGGTTCAACACGCGATGGAGGCACATGGCACAGTGGTTCGGATCCCACTTTAAACTGTAGTCCCAGTCCCGATTAGCCTTACTGTGCATAAAGTGGACTTAAAATTCCAATCAATCAATCGATCAAAAACCACGCTCTGATGAAGCATTATAAAGGGAAGTCTCCTTAAAACGAACATATTCAGTAGATTCGACTCTATTGCAGCTCACCTGCGTGAAGGAAAGGTTAACACAGTGCGTTACGACGGTACGTGGTTTCAGGTTCGAATCCCGGCCTGCTCATGGATGTTCCTTTGACGGTGCCCTTCATCAATTTCATCATATTCTTACTCATCCTCGTCGTTTGGATTAGCCAAAAATGAAAAACATCGACGCTAAAAATAATCTAATCCAATTTATTCATTTGTTACCTTCTGGCCTCCATGAAGAAGTAGCTACGAAGCCAGAAGCCCTACTTTTGAATCCTGGGTGAGGAATGGATATATCATCGTGTTCGTTCTAATTCCACCATTAATGCTTATTAACGATTAACCTACGACGTAGAAAAACGCTTAAAATTAACGTAAATATACGTCGCATTCTTCTGTCGCTTCATTAATGTGGATCATTGCTCTATCCTAGGGGGAAAATGTTAGTTTAGCAACGTGAAGAATATTCGCTTTCGAGGCAACCCAAGGCATTAAGAGGCAGTGGTGTAGCAAGGGGTGAGGGAAGTGCCCGACCGCATGGCTCCTAGCGCGTAAAGGTGCCTCACGTCGAATGAGCTTGAAACGAAAAATGTTATAAACAGAAGTGGGGGGGGGGGACATCGAAAATGCTATTTTTGTGGGAAATAATATTAAAACATTTATTTATTATTTATCTGGTTTTAAATTCTAATTAAACGTTATAATTTGAATGAATACGTCAAACCAGAAGCATAACATACAGGCAGGTAGGTCTTAAGCCTAAGGGGCACGAAAGAAGTAAAAAATGATCGTCGTATTTCTCACGTGAAACAGTTAGCAAAAATTCACGATAACTTGCTTAGACATTTTTACCCATTTATTCTTTCATTGAATAAAAAGCCCGTTGTCTTGTATTCTCTTCTTTCTCTTTACCTTTCACTCCCGAATTTAATAAGTTAACAACAAACACCTCCAACTGCCACGAAGCAAGCGTGAGGCATTTAAATGCTCGCGTTTTTTCATTCCTTCCTAGAACAGGCCTGTACCCAGGATATTTTTGAAGAGGTAAAAAAAAAAAAAGTGTTCCCCTGTGCTTAGCACCACGCCATGAAGGCGTATAGGGGTGTGGGGGTAACGCCCCACACTTTCTTGATCCGGTCCAACTTGAAGAGGTTGGAGACAAATCCGAAAATGTGGAACAAAAGAGAACATCAGAAATGCTGTTGGATTTGTTGAATTAGGCTATTTTACGTCGATTTTCTGACACTCTTGGCTGATCGCGATGATGAGGATGAGTAACGATATGATGAAATTAGATCAAGGAACACTCGCAAAGAACATCCATGCTCAAACCTGGATTCGAACCCGGAACCCACGGCTTCGTAGTGCGCTGTGCTAACCACTCCGTCCAGTTGGTCGACCCTGGTCGGAGAAATGCTGTTGGGAGTATAGGATGTGACCACCAATGTTATGGTTGTATTATTGTACGAGCTAGTGCTAGCTCGTAGATACAATGCTAAGTGTACACCCAACGGTTAAAGCAATATGTCCATCTCCTTTGAATTTTCATTCAGTCTGTTTTCCACAGTGTCATGATAATGGGTTGAAATAGAAACGCAGATGTCAACATAAACTTCGCATGAAAAGAATTAATGACCCCGTAGAACAACACAAGTTGTAGAGTAAAGAGAGAATGAAAATGGTGGTGAACAAATTGCCTGCTATTATCTTTCCTAGTTGTAGAATTGTAGAGTTGCAATGTTACGGTCCAAAGTATCGGGAAAAAATCAACTCACTGATAACCCCCTCCCCCCTATCCGACAATCAGCATTCAGCAACGCAATCTCTTACAGACTAAAGTTGTAACAAGGCGTACAGCTTGGTGCTTATTGTTTACGTTCAATTCTCAGAAGTATTCGAATATTTCTGTCTTCCGCAAACTAACAATATTTTATTTTTTTAGAAATGTTCTTGTACCAGCACCATTGAACAGCCGTGAAAATTCTATGGTTAGAAAATAATACATTCGTAAATGAAATGATATATACATTAGCAATCATTATTAAAATGAAGACCATGTCTAAATGTGGGTTAACCCCCCACCCCCACAAATAAAACGCGAAACATTTTGGTAAATACGACTTAAGTTTGAAATAAATTGGGACAGGGATTTGGAAGAATGGACCGTCTCGACTAAATTGGAATGTCTTGTAAACACGCATCAATGATTATAAAACAAAAATTACAAGGACAGTTTACTTTCCCTTGGTAGATAAGGTTTAGCATAGTGCTGGCGCAAAGGTGGAAAAAAGGAGGGGAGAGACTACTCGCCCCCCATTTCCCCTTAATTTCCGCCACTGGATGGGGGCATTCTAATGTCTTCCAGGGCGTCGCTATATGTTGCTACGCCACTGTTGAGAGAGGATTACTAAATTCAAAATTCCATCTTTCGAAGCGTCATACATGTTTTGTGCACTAGTTTTTATACAAGTACTTATTGTTAGTTGATTTAATTTATTTGACGTCGCATTTCTACCACTTCTGGCTAATTGCGAGGATGCAAACGAATTTCAGAAATTAATGAAGGGACAATCACAAATTTAAGGTTGTTATCAATAGCAACCAATTTTCGCGACGTGTGCAAGTCGCAACTGGACGTGTTCATTGGCAAAATAGGGGTGACGGAACTATGTTCAGGAAGTGAGTTTCGTGAAAATTGTCTGCTGTGGAAACAACAATGAAATTTCAAAAGTAGTAACATCACCACCAAAATACGTAGAGATGTTTACGAATTATGTAAGGGTACAGAATGAAAAAAAATAACCATCCATATACTACTATATAAGCAAACGGAATATATCAGGAAAGTATTCATTACGTCACATTAGTAGATAAACTTGTTTGTAAACCAGGAACTTTATTTTGGATCATTCACTTAAATTGGTCTCCTTAGTAAATCGTATAATCAGCACAAATGCACACAGCAGTAATCAGGATAATATTCACTAGTAATAGTGTTCACAATAAAGAAAATGTAGTAACTGAATGTTTTTTGGCATTCTGTATTGTATCGAGGGCGTTTGTAGAATGTGCAACAGGGACCAAAGCGTCACAGTTTTCTTTGTTCCACTTCGAAACGGTTTGTTACGAATTGTAAGAGACATCACAAACACAACCCAGAAAGCAGTAATAAACACAGCAAGCGAACCCTAGCAAGCTAAAGCCACAGGGTGGTTTGGTGAGTGTTCTACCAGCTTCCCCTCTCGCGTTTGGAATCGTACTTTCCAGCTAGTTTCGTTTCCCTTGAACGGACTTTACCAGTCAAATAATTTAGAACTCCAAGTTACTTGGTGACAAATAAAAAAAATACTACACTAATCCGAAAAAAAATTACCTTACTTCACAGAATATAATACTAATATGATCCTTTCTTTAACATGGAATTATCATTACCCGCAGACTATATGAGTGTTTCCAAACATCTGCTGCATATACCCTTTCCCTCATAACAAACATCAACTAAAAATTAAAACACGAGCGTTTCTCTATTTGCAGTCCGTCATTGTTTACGTGTAGCACGCAAGGTTAAAGTTTCAGGGTTTGAATCCCAGAAAAGCATGTTTTTGCACTTGTCCTTTCTTGCATCATGATAAGATGTACAAATGTCTCAGCTCGACAGAATTCGACGGCAGAACTGTTCTGCTGCTTGCAGGAGTGGATGTTATCTGCTTCAGTAATCTATACTCCCGTGTTTCACCTGCCAGGCTGCGAGAGTAGTGCTTTCAATTATTTTGACTGGTATGTAATTTTCGCTGCTGGCTACAAGCAAGGTGTAACAAAATCATACCTCATGTGATATTGAATTTGAATTTAAAAATTTTGGGTGCGTCAGCACTTAGGCTATTTTGCACCCGTCACAATATACGGGGTCCAGCTCCTTACCATAACTAAAATAACATTATTGCACTGTCTTGTTACTAAATTACAAAAATTTTCTGGCTTTCGTTAAAAGCTGAGGCTGCAAAGTGGAACTCAGCACACACAAGGACAAAAAACAGGACAAGACACACAAAATTATACTAGCCATAGTGCCAGTCGCCAGAGCCTCGTTCGTCTGCAAAATGTAGTGTAGGGTGTACGTACTACTTGACAATTGGGTGTACTACGTTGAAGGTCACCCTTTACACCCCACCTCAAGTGGGGATTATTACAGATTAATTATTCGTTAAAATTAACATCAACAAGATAGCAAACAATGAACTATGAATCAACGAAATTAATAACAGCGTTTGCTTTTCTTTGACGGTTTACTCAGGAAACTGACCAGTGATCCAATATTTTGTTCCCAGTTATTTAAATTCATTATTTTATTTTTATTATTATTATTATTATTTAAATCTTGTATCTACAAAGAAAATAAAAAAAAAAGAAACATAAGGACGTCTTATTTGAAATTCTCAACCCGTAGCGTGAAACAAAGGGTGGGAGGGACTTCGAAATGCAACAGTTAACTTTCGTACTTGGTTCTTGGAGAGAACGTGCGTAATATTAATTTAACGAATGGTTTGTCCAATGAATGATTAATAATTGTGAGAGACAGTCGGAGCAATTGGCGAAAATCCCGTGGATAGAACGAAATTACTATTTACATTGGGAACCATCAAACGTGATGTAGTTACCTAACAACCACTGCATAGCCAACCCAAATCTCCACAAATTAAAAGTAAAAGCGAGCAAATGTAGAAATATTATGCAATAGATATTGGTCCATCATTCCCAGCTGAATTGTATCCCCAGACATCTCTCACAAGTGACTTATCAAAAGTTTCATCTCCACATGATTTTGCAAAACTCTACCTCTCCAATTCTACTTCCCTCTCCAGAGGTATACCATGTTCGATTCCTGGTGGAGGCACAAAACTATAGGTCGTGTCCCATTTAACCGATCTGTGCATAAAGGTGAACTTAAAACTATACATTAAAAAACTCGAGAGATATTCGGATCTCCGCACGGAGTGCTTAGCACAGAGTTTACGAAGCCAAAGGTTACGGTTCGCATCTCCCCCTGGACATGGGTGTTCTCTCTAAGTGTTCCTGCATCAACTTCCTAATTTCTTCCTATCATCACTCATCCTCATCGTCGCGATTAGCCAGAGTGATAGAAAAGCGACGCTAAATAACAAAATCGAATCATTCCAGACACACACACACACACACACAAACAACATACATACACTGAAGAGACTGAATAGTAGGAAATGTTTTGACATTTCTTATCACAAGTACAGTAGAGCGTCGATTATCCGAAGTAATTGGGGGACATGGGTGTTCGGAAAACTGGTTTGTTCGGATAATCGAACTGTACATGTTTATTTGCCAAAAAGAAGTACTGTACAGTAAATTTATTCATAAAAACAGGCATCTCTTTAAGTATGTATTACAAAGTAACGTACAAAGGCAACTTTAGTAGGAATATATAGTGTGTGGTACAGTTTATTAAACAAAAATATGTACATAATACATACGCATTTTGCATGAACAATACACACAGTACACAAAATTAACGTTTAAAAAAATCCTTTATTTTGGTCTGTCTAAGCAAGCCTACACGCTTACGAGCAGCTAAGTCACGTACTTTTTTCATTACAGATATCTGAAAGTGAGCGAGTACACAGTTCGGTTAAGCGGTCGTTCGGTTGACCGACGTTCGGATAATCGACGCTCTACTGTATGTGTGTTTTACATTGAAAGTAACTTTTAATGCTTTGAGGTGGGCCCAAGATATGTAGATCCGTCACTGACAGTTATTTGTTTTCTCCTCTCTCTTCCTCTACATCGCTTTTACCCGAGTATCGTCATGTTGCCAGTTTCCTTCAGTGCTTCGTTGTCAAAAGCTTCAACTCTACTTTCGATGTCTAAGGTTCATGATGATACAAATGCTTAGCACTGAATAAAGGCGACGACCATCTGTTCAAGAATGCTGAACATTTTGAAAACGCATGGGCAGGATTACATTGTAAAGAGCTGCTTGCGTCACCCACGCTCCGACCGCTCCCTTACTGTTGGACTTATGCACGTTGTGGTTCGCATACCACTTTTAATTATAGGTCAGCACCGATTAGCCCATCTTTGCATAAAGTAGACTTAGAACTCAAGTTAGCGTGATCACAGGTTCTATTACCGTACATTTCGGTTTCTTGAAGGCAATTGGGGAGCTACATGAAATAGAGGATAAAGATAACAGCGGTAAATGGATTCGATGTGCTGACCACGTGTCAACTTATAAGGAAGCCAATTAACAGGCCTTTGTTATTCAAGGCCGTTTCGCCACGGAGTTTTTTCATCGTAACTGTTATGGAGATGATTAATTTTATATAAGATTGGCGAGAAAATATTAACAAAACATGCTATTATTGTGTTTCACGCTAATCGGAGGTGAATTCTGTTACTGGGTGATAGATGGGTGTTATGATATGTCAGCTGTAAAGTTAAGAACAGTGGCGTATTTGGAAGGAGTTTTAGAGCTAGGTAGTCTTATTTTTGCTCAACTTTCCTAAAAAAACGTCAAATTTAGGAAAAGATGGCATGATCTAGGAGTGGTAAGAAGTAACTCATAATCCCTTTACTGCATTTGTGAGTACGCCACTGAAAGCGTGGGGAATACTGCTGCAAATGGAGAGGGTTCCTTACATAACGATAACAGGAGCGAGGTGTAATGAATGGCTTTCCTGCAAGAGCCTAAATGTCAACCTCTCTTCCACGTCCTGGACTCAGGGGGGGGGAGGTTGCCATTAGGTTATCCTAGGCTATAACCTAGGGCCACACAAAAATGAGACGCTGAAGGGACAGAAGTGAAGACCATGGACTATTAACATTTCTTAATGTTGTGATAATGGCAAATTAAAACATGCCAAATCCTATTACTTGCTTGTTTCGTGAACGAAGGACTATCTAGCGCTTAAATAAGTTCTTACACCATGACCTATTTTCAAACGTCACCTAGATCATACAAACAATATGTACCGATATTGTATCAATGTTTTGAACTTTACAAGTGTTATTAGTACAGAGCATGCAGTTAGTGAAAATAAAGTACCATGATATGAAAGTTATTAATAAAAATGTCTACAGTGCCCGAAAGAAAAGATAGCCTAGGGGCCCAAATTCTATATACTATCCCGCTCTGCGTGGGCTGCATTTTGCAGACAATTTGGCATTGACGTCTAGACTCACATTCAGTCTGTTTGTTGTGTACTGTCCAAACATTTTTGTCATTGCCCTCACATCAATTCCATCCTAATCTTAGCGATTGACCAAATTAATCAGAAGCGAGAAGTGAAATTAGTTAAATCAATCTGTAGATAACAGCAGAAAATGGCTGTGCCTTCCTCAAATTGAAGATTCCTATCGCAAATATATAATATAACATGAAGGATAGTATGAATGATGAAACAGATTGTTGGAACAAACACAATTTCATGTCAAGGTTTTCCAGAATGCGAACCTAGGACCCCGAGTTTTGTAACACGGTACGCCAACCATTCAGCCACAGAGCCGACCTGAAAAACTTTTTTTATTATTATCTAAACCTCAAAATAATATGTTAATATTGAATCAATGCTTTTTCTTGTTCACATCACATCACCTACAAATTATCAGTGATTGAAGGGTGTGTGAGGCCCTACACATCGTTTTATATATTCTGTTAGATAGTCTGGTCATTGTTAAGAGACTAAACAAAATGCAGGACTACATTTAGAATATAATCGTTATATTTGCACCTTCAATCACTGCCACAATCACTGTAGGTGTAATGCCTATAAAGTGTGTTTACAACACGCTCCGAAACGTTTGCCGGAATCATTGCAATGGGTGTGATTTCGCGCAAACAATTGTGGGGGAAGTTGTTGGCTGAATATCATCCAATGGTAACAGCCGCTGAGGCTCTAATGGTGTACAGCAAACTTGAACCATATTGGGAGTACTGCATTCCCAACTAGTTGCCCCCATGCAGACGCCACTGTTGCTTGTGTATATAAGTGTTCACTCACTTACAAGCGAAACCGAAACTCGAGCTCTCAGCGAGACAACCCCAGGCGCCGTGAAACAGATAACGGTTAAGCCACTGACTTTCGTTGGAACATGCATTTCTACAGTCGTGACGTCCCACTGCTTTGGTTGCGTTGACGTATTTTGACAGGTGTCCGTATTTCGTTGCAGGATACATGCAAGACTTAACAGAAGAATGTTAATGATATGCATATGATATAAAATGGTGATTAATTATTATTCGGAAATTAATAGATGATTTCTCTTCTGCAGAGTGTAAGAATGTTTTCTTCCGATAAAATTAACGACGAAATAGTAAAAAAATATTTAACCAGAAATCAACAAAGTGAAAAACAGCCCTTGCTTTTATTTACCTTTTGATATATTACCAAAGCAATTACCGACCTTTTTTTTAATACTGCCGATACTGTGCGTAAATGCAGTCAGTACCCCTGCCCCCAAAATGATATGTTTACTGTCTCCTTATATATATCTCTGCCTCTAATTAATTATGTATTTGCCACGTAAGACAGATGAAACTGACATAGGAATTCGAACCTAGAATTTATTGTGTTCAGATAATGAGTCGACCGACATTTAACAATCGTGACGTCCTTTAACTTCTCCAGGCACAAATAGCCTAGATATATAAATTTACTTTCTTTTGGTCTATAAAACACCCGATATTAACACAATTTCAAAAAAACATCTTTTACATATGAAGCAAATTAAAACTGATTTGTGAGGGCATAGGAGTGCGCACGTGGGTTGCCAGTGGTGCATGAACACCTCCAAATGCGTCCTCAAAAAATTAAGAATGTAGAGACAACCATTATAATAATGAAAATAATGTCTCCCCTGCTGTCTTCAAATTTGAATTTAATGGTCGGACCTTTCTAAAGTTAAAGCCAGAAGAGTGAAACGACTTGCAGCCAAAGATATCCTCTTCTCTAAATTTAAACTGCTCTTGCCTATCCTCTTCTCTACTCTGCTTCATAAATAACAAAGTGTCGTGAGGCTAACGCTCTCTTCATTTTCGTCAGTTAATTTTTGAACAGCCTGTGTAATTTTACTTTTCCTCCTTGATATTTTGCTTTTCTGACAGTGCGCAGCATATCTTCAAGGAAATAAGTCTTCTAAATGCAACTCAAATTTCGTTAATTCTTCTTCGCTCATTCCCGTGCAAGATTTATGGTACCACTTTTTACAAAAACTACATTCTATTGCCCCCTCATAACAAAGTTCATTGACGCAGCATTCAAGTATTTTATTCCAGCCTATTTCGGCTGCTTCGTCCTGAGACAGAGATCGACGTTCGAAGCATATTCGTAACACTGACCTACTTATCGCTAGCTCGCTAATCCCTTAATCCTGTACAGCTGCAACGAAAGAGCCTGCTCACCCGATCAAACTGTACAGCTTTTTTTCACTTTCTTACGTTGGACACAAATATCTTACACACAAATAATCCTATCTCAACTTATTATTAACAAGATTTCTTAAGTTAAATGTATTATCTCAAAAAATAATCAGAAGGAACTCCCGGTACAAGGCACCATGTAGCGTTATACAAAATTGATTCGAAGATGAATTTTTTTGTGGACTGACGTCAAAAGCAAAACAGTAAATAAAACCGACAGTGGATTTATATATATATAAATAATTAATAGAACTGTGCTTTATAGGTGAGGTTTCAACATACAATATTTATACATCCAGGCCCAGGTATCTGATATCAACGGTTTATAAACGTTTTCCGGAATACGTTGAGGGCCAGCTTCCAGAATAGATTTGTTGAGATACAATAAGATTCAATAACTCTTTGTACCGTACAGAAATTTATTTTTTCTTGTTGTAACCAATGTTGCCTACTACACATGGCAAGAAACTACCTACCCTGTCGTTATTTATTTATTATTTTATTGTTACTATATATTTTTAATTTCATCACTCCAGGCGTTAACTTCCTTAGCGCTTAGTAAATATACTCAACACTAAACACACTAATCAATGAACACACTGAAGCACTAAACACATGGAGGGAGTTGGGGGGAATATAAACCTGGATGGTGACTAAAATCCAGTTGTATGTTTTCTATCTTCCTTAGTTCCGCTGTCTAGGGGTCCCGGGTTCGAATCCCGCTCGGGCTTGGTTGTTTGTAAATCCCCATTCATCAATTTCATCATTTCATCCCTCATCTCCATCTTCGCAAATTAGCCAAGAGGCACAAAACGCGAAGTAAAATAAACTAAATCAATCAATCAATCAATCATTCAGTAAATTCGACTCTATTGCTAGCGGCCCCCATGGCTGAGTGGTTAGCACATCGTGCTACATCGGCAGGGGTCCAGGGTTCGAATCTCGGCCTGAGCATAGATATTTGTGAGTGTCCAGTCATCAATTTCATCATATCATCATCATTCCCATTGTCGAAAATTAGCCAAAAGTGACACACAAAGCGAAGTAAAATAAAGTAAATCAATCGGTCAATCTATTGCAGCTAACCTTCGTGGCGGAAAGGTTAGCACATCGCATTACGACGCTACTTCGGTGTTCCTTTGTGGATGCTTTTCATAAATTTCATCGTATCATTACTCATCCCCATAGTTTCGACTAGCCAAAATGGGTAAGAAAAGCGAAGCTACATAATAATAATCTAATCAAATCCACTTTATTTTGTTCATTTTTTTACCTTGCTGCCTCCAGGAAGGAGTGGTTACGAAGCCAGAAGTTCTAATTTAAAATCCTGAGTAAGGTATGCCATTGTGTTCCTTCTATCATTTATATCTGCATTCCAGCATTAATGGTCATTAACGATTAACTAAAGAAAAGCGACTCAGATTAACATTAATAGGCTATACGTTGAATTTTTCTGTCGCTTCATTAATGTGGATCATTTCACTATCCTAGGGGAAAATGTTACTTGAGCAACGTAAGGAATACTTGCATTCGAGGCAATGCAAGACATGGGAGGGGGATTACTAAATTTAAACTACCATCTTTCGAAGCGTCACATATATTTTATGCAGTTTATGCTACACTGAGAGCATTTTATTGTTAGTTCATTTAGTTTATTTAGCGTCGGATTTCTACCATTTCTGGCTAATTGCGAGGATGCAAATGAATGTTTGAAGTGGAGGAGGGACGATCAGAAACATATAACGCAAACCCCACAGAGGATGATTATGTATGGCAGTTGGCTGTGGCTGAAAACAAAAATAAAGTATTTAAATTTTTCCTTCCGAATTTTTATGTGCTGTTTTATGTGCATGCATTACTTTTCAAGCTCTTCTTGGTGATTTTGTTTTTCTACCGCCTTGAATTTCTTTGGCCGTTATCTCTTTGTATCGATGTCACGGACCCACACAGCACAGGTGACGTCACAGAAAGTACAGTAGTGCATCCCAAATGGCGCAACGTTACCGTAATACGTCAACATATTACGCGCCGCTCAGTGTTCTGTTTTTTACCCTATAGCTACGCCGAACAACCGATTGGGAATTTTAGGTTTGAAAATTAAAGCCTTAACCTCCAAACCTCCAAAACTATCATAAAAATATGAAAGATTAATCTTAGAAAATGAAAGAAACTCTTCAACAAAGTTTTAAACTATATACGAATTGTAGTTATAAAAACCTACCGATTAAATTATATTCTTACACCAATATCCATATTTTGAAACATATTTTTATAGAAATAAATTACGGCTTTTCAACAACACTTTTAATGTCAGTTAAAATATATTCATATTTTCAATCATTAATTGACGCATAGTCGTAACGTAATTTCCTGAGAAATATTGTGTGAAAAGATTAATTTCCCCACTTCTAAAGGTTCGACTCTGTGGACGAGTGCGTTGAGTGACCGTACACTCCGAGTTCGAGTCCCGTCAGCCTGGACGAGGCTGTTTTGTGAGTGTCTCTTCATCCATTTAGCATAATCATGATCCATCGTCGTGAATAGTCAAAAGTGGAAGAAAAGCGACGTAAAATAAATATCAAATGCAAATGGCTTCTAAAGAACACTGGCCTGAAAGACGACAAATCTTCGTATTGTCCATAAACTCCACAAATGAATCTCGCAGTCCATCACCCTCCCCCCCCCCCCCCACTTCCCTTTTAAACAGGGGATCATTTCGTGGGCTTATAACTGTACAAATATAAGACATAAAATAGAACAAAGTAGGTTTCACCGGTGACCAGTAGCATAGAAGCAGCTTCCTCAGTGCAGTGAAGGGGGAGGCTAGGGAGCTGGAAATGTTTTCTATGCCTTCAAATATTGGATAATTTCACGTACATATTTTTTTACACTAATAAACAGGTCTAAATTGTCCATTTTAACCCTAAATTGAGTAAAGAAAATTTCCTCTCTCGACTCACAATGAGAGCTTTTCTTCATATAGAGTATATATGTTCTAAAATAATACTTTCGACAGAAGCAAAAGTTTAATGATGTGTAAAGGGTGTGTCGAATTGTGTTGTTCTCTTTGGCGTAGAATTCTCAACCTACGGCTCTATGAATGCACAAATTTTAAACAATATTCACTGTACAACTTCTCTAACTGAATGTAATATATTCGCTATATGTTATACGTCTAATAATAATAATAATTGCATGTTAACTGAATCAAGTCTTTTTCGGTGTAATGTGCTTTCGATCCCCTAGAAATCTTAAATATCGATCTTTATGTGTAAGACGAGACTTTTTGCCCCTGGAGGAAATCTGTCGACGCTAACTAAACAGATTAGTGAAACTTCAACTTCCCTCGGAAAGCCAAGGTTTGCCAAGCAGTTTTTCATTGAATGACACCATGTCAGTGTATGGAGTCCAATTAATTTTGAAAGAAAAGCAGAATGAAACGATACCAAAATTAATGAACAACCATGAGTAGAAAAATTGCGAAAATAATTAAACACGAACACTTTCAGCACGAATAGAGGTTACATGGAAAGAACGCAGTAAAGGTACAGCTGTTCCCTGTGCATTGCACAATGACTGAACATCATGGGAGTGTGGACTGTGAAGTTATAGGTCATAATATGATAAGGTAACCTGATTACTGCAACAATTCTATGTTGCTTCACCCGAAAAATATACGCAATGTTAGTGGTAAAGGTGACTTCGCACACACCACACTGCGAGAGAAGGGGCCCGCGCCCCAAGACTCCATTCCGAGACCGGAAAGTGAAAGAAAGAAAATAATTATGATGATAGATTGAATTCTTGAAGTGCATCCGATTTGGAACACCTTTTATTAAATAATTCTGAATTTTGCGTACGTATTATGTGTGCCCATATTTCTATTATTCATTTAAATTATGAAACTAATTAGTATATTAATACTTGCTATTTAATCAAGTTAAAACATCATGACACTTTGCTGAATGAGTTGAAAGGTGCTTAGACTTAAAATGTGCTAAGGTGACAGAGAACAGGCGATTGGTTTACATGCTGTTAACGAACAGCGATATCTCTTTATATGTAATCATCACGATCTCTCGCACAAACACTGCGTCATAAAGGAAGCAATAAAGAAAGATTCTGCCGAACTACTGTCCAATTAAAAATTATGGCTACTGGAGTTTGCACTCAAATTAAAAATTAACTACTTAACTTATTGGATTCTGATTTAAGCTAAAAAAAAAAAACTATTTTTTTTCAAGTATGCTTTCAATTTCTTATTGTCGTGAGAACAAAAAAATGCAGCTTTTTTGTTGTTTTTCAAACTATGCTCTCTTTGAGATTCTGTAATTAAAAAACTTGTGGTCCAATCGGGACGAAATTTAAATACGTAGCTCTACTAGTTAATTTTTAATTGGAGTTCATACTCGAATCTCCATAATATTTAATCCGAGTGTAGACAATCATTCGCTCTCAGGCCATATGCCCTGAAAGCAGAGAAAACAGGAATGGCATAGTCTCACTTCCGTCCGTACTTTCAAGCGGGAACCCTCGAATCAGCCACGAACGGCGTCACCAACCCCCTCCCCTCCCTTAACGTCCCCTCGCACTCAAGCAAGAAGCATAGCGTCGGAGATCCAATTGCTTACATGGGCCAAGCTTGAAGGTCTCGAACAATTATTAAAATTCTGGTTTGAAAGATTGCGTTAATACTTTTTCACAATTTTCCGCAAAGTTTAGCTAAATCTAAATAATAAACGCGATAATATGGAGTCATGAACATCGTGTTTGTACGTTCATAATTTTATCATTCCACCTCATTGTCTCGATTCATCCACGAAATAGACCAGCGGCGAAAAATAAACAAAATAAAAATAGCTATGTAGGGAACATTTTAATTGAATAGGTCGCTAATTCTTTCAAAATAATGTGACGTGTAGAAACATTTATATTACAATCGAAGCAAGCAAGAAATATTTGTTTGCAAAATTGAGGGGAAAACCGGCAATTTTGACCAAATATTTAGTCTAAAATGTCTACTAAAGTAAAAAGTTGTTAACCGTAAGTGGCTGCTGGGAGGTCAGAATGTAATCTTGATTTATTTGGGAGAGGCAGAAAGTGCCTCGTCTGACCACCCACTTCCCCCAAGCACAAAGTGTGCCTGTATAAAATGAGTAGGCATAATAGTCCTTCCATTAATACTGGCCATGGTTTGATTGCATTATCTTTCAGACATCTGTATTTCAACTGACTTGCAAAAGCGTTTTAGCATGATTTTCTTTTACATTTGTTGAACAAAGAAAACTGGGAAACATTGTTAACTGTTCGACCATTTCTTACATTAATAATACGCAAATGCGCGTAGGCGTGGAACTAAACGTACTTGCAATCACACGTGTAGGTACTTTAACTTTGTTTCTGGCGGGGTATAATACAAGGAAACTCATTAACATACATATACGTATTGCATTCTCCGTACCTTGTCCGGTACCCCTAGTGTCGTAGCGCGATGTGCTAACCAGTCCTCCACGGGGACCTGCCGCGACGATATATCGTCTTCATGATAAATATCGCCAAATGTCGTGACTATATATCGCTGACACCATATATGTTCTAAAATATCTTGACTATATATTGCCCAACACTAGTAAGAACTAATAACCTGGAAGTTAAATTGCAAGTTTAATTCGAAAATAAACGAAAGAAGGCAAGGAGAGGAAATTTAAAATTACAAACAGATTTAATAAATGATTCAAATGTTTGTAGGTAAGCGAAGATTTGCGGCCACCGAGAAAAGTGAGTTTACACTGGATATAAAGCAAAACAAACAGCCCGACTATTTCTTAAAAGTTCTTGAAAGAAATGGGCCGGAGAAATCAGACCATCCCATTGGCTGGTCGCAAATCTGAGTTAACCATTTTTCAGGACCAAACTTGAAACCAAAGTTGAAGAAAAGAAAACAGGCAGTTTCTGGATCCACGCATCTTTCAAATCTCCATTGCCGAAGTTGAAATTAAAAGATTGTCGAAGGGAATGTAAGGACACTTTATGTTTATAAACATAAAAATAAACAAAACAAATTTTGCACTTTCATTTAGCGTTTCGAACCGTACTCTTGGTTATTTGTTAGTTTGATTTTGCAAGTAATCCTCTGCTCCAACACACCACACAAGCACGTGGGGCCTCTCCGATGGGGTAGTGGCAACGTTGTCGTTTTGCCAAGAGGTCCTGGCACACAGTACAGTGGTTCGGATCACACTATAAACTGTAGGTCCAGTTCCGATTAGCCTATCTGTGCATAAAGTGCACTTTATTAACAATTCAAGTCAACCACACATTCATATATACACATATTTGTGTGAAGTCAGGTAGAAGTCGTAGAAATAGTATAAACATATGTTTAAACGTTTTGGTATTATATTATCAAAGCTCAATTATTGTTTTCCCCTCCAATAATTCCCATCGAGCATCGTGTCACAACCCCCTTCCTCCGGACACCCCTGCCTCCAGTTTGTTTCACGACTGAGTTCACTGAAAACCTTGTCCGGTCAACTTAAGTAGCTGTTTTGTAGGGATATAAGAAAACAAATGCAGAAGTTATTAACTTTGAGCATCTCAAGAATTCTCAGAATTCAAGATTAAAGAATTTTTACTTAGAAATGCAGAAAGTGATTAAAAACAAATTCTCACGATTACTTATGACATGTGTTTACAAATTATTTATCTCGGTCAATAAGACTTACGAGCGAAAAATATGTGCGACTTCCAGAAAAGATAATAATGATTTGAGATTTCCCCGCAACATGCAACACAGTGGCCACAAGCGATAAAATAGTAAAAATGTACACATTTTTGTAAGTACTGTATACTGGTTGTATACATTCTGAAACAATAACGTCTAAGATTACATCAACTTCATACATTCTCTCTTTCCTTTTCCCCCTACTGAAAGAACTTTTCGTTAAGCACTTTGGTTAGCGTAATTTGCATTGGATACCAAACTCTAGATTGAATTATTCTTGTAATAAATTGTTGACTATCAGCCAAGACATCAGAAAAGCGTCTTTGTCGTATTAGAACTTTCGTAATTTTACGTCTCCTCTCTGACAATTTTGATTGATTCCGACGATGAGAACGAATGATGAAGACAAGAAATGACACAAAAATATTTAAAAATTTGTTTTAAGTCAACCTCTTGAAAAGATCGGACTCCACAATGTGCCTCCGCAGGGAATAGAACCTAGAACCCCTTGATTACAAGGCAACTGTGTTACCCACTGCACGATAAACTACACAAAAATAAAACAGTCATTCCCAAACAAGGGGTGTATGCTTTATGTGAATAAAGTGGCCTTAAAATTAAAACAAAAACTAAAAAAAGAAAGATAGAAAGCAGAAATAAACTCAAGGGGGTTCAACCTTGGACCGTTGATGTGGATATCTACATTCTGTTATTTGACATCTGAAACCTTTAGTCGGTTTCCATTGCGGAGTAAACGGCGTAACACGCTGTGAAGCCTCAGGTTCCTACGTACCTGGTCAAGCGTGGATGTATCATTGTGTGATCCATCACCATTTCATCGGTTCGTCATTTATCCTCTTCGTCGCGATTAACCAGATAGGTAGAAAATGGGCGTAAAATAGAAAAACACTGGAAGCCTTAGTTTAGTGTTGTATTGGCGATGCATGGCAACTGTAACCACAAACATTCGTTCGTGTATTAGACGACCAAGATTTGAAATGTGTGCTCCTTTTCGAAGAATTCAATTGCTACTTTTTGCACAGAAAGGCTATTCGAGACTGAACCTACAGTCTAAAGTGGAATCCGAAACACTGTACCACGTGCCCCCCCCCCCCGTTATCAAATCCGTGACGCGACCCCTTGATTACAAGGCGACGCTATCGTTTTCCAAGACCAGAGCAAAACGTCCTTTTGCTGTATACAGTCAACGGCCAAAATTATAGCAGGCAAGATATCAATAGTTTTTTTCAATTATTTACTTTCCCAGACAGGGCTTTTTTTAAGAAGCTGTATGACGATTCAGATCCTTGAAAATCACATTGAGGAACACAGACTTAATTAACATAATGATGAGCAATTTGTCTATTATTACATTTGCCTTCGATTGTGCGCACAACACAGGAATTCTGCAGTTATCGCAAGTTACACAGGAAGAGCGAGAGAAACCTGGGAAGTGCTTCTACATATAACATCTAAAAACAACACCGAGTTGTTTCCCCCATCATCCCTTGTCTGCGAGGGGCTTAGTGGGCATGGTTGCCACTGCTTCAGAAACACATTCAGGCAGTGTGGGAAGAGAGAGAACTAAGAACGCTCACTCCCGTGTTCTCTCAGCATTGCTTCACGAAACGTATAACAGAAATATTTTCAATTTAAACTTTGTAAACCAACTTTATGCTTTAATGTTGAAAAAATAACGTTATTTAAAAGCAGCGAAGTTAATCATAAAAGATGAATATCTGGCAACCTTAGATACCGATAGAAGAGAAACAAGATCGCCTGCTTGACAGTAAGGTTGTCCTGTCTCCTGGTTGCAACGTTGCAAATGCAATCTGCAGAAAATGCAAGCTCTTCGAAAAAAAGTTTAGAAAACACCTTTTTTTATAATCAATCGGTCTACAAACCGAAGGCAATAGCAATTGAATAGAATGGCCATATTTTCACGCAACAACTTTACTTTTTACTCTACCTTTTTTTTTGTCTGAGAGCGTACCGGGGGTGGGGTCTGTAGACTCCCCTAATACATGAGCAATATTCAAAGAAATTTAAATGCAGTTTTTATTCAATCATTCAGTATAGGTTATATACGCGTGACTTACAAAGTACGAAATTACCTTACATATACGTAATTTTGTTGTGGATTTGTCACATTTTACATTGTTATAACAATTTTCTTCTGCGATAAACAAGTGCTTAGCTTTCCTTAACATATCATTGAATATAAGTCAACTAAAGAGAAAACCGAAATCCTCAGCATTGTACGTACCAACATGTGACACTGGCGACACCACACAAAATTAGATAAACTTCATAATACAACGACTTCGTACTCTAAACCAAACCAATGCAATGCTCAGGTTATAATACCAATAATATGGCTACCGTTCCAAGTATTTTTTTTTTGAGAAAGTATTGTGGATTGTGTGGATTAGTACGAGATGAAGGTAACTAATTTGTACCGTCTGGTTAACCACGACGCGGATATGAGAGGGCGTGCAGAACGGTAGAAACGGGATATTTCCTGCAAGTTATCTAAGGTTCTGGTCAAATAATCGTCTGCAATAAGTGAGAAATAATTCCAAAGGGCGGAATCACAGCCTGATTTACTGAAATTGCTGTTCTCTGCTTGCTTTCCTACTCAATAACATGCAACTCGCTATCACTACAATTCACGAATGTTGAAGAAAAGAAGATTTAAATAAGATCAGGCATTTTGCCACCCCAAACTCGTGCACCCCAAGGTCCGAGCTGAGACGTTAAGGCAAAATAAATTCATTAAATGGAGGGCTCTGGTATAAAACATGGTAAGTGACATCTTACCATGTACATCTTACCCGTACCATCTTACAAAAATGATCAAAATGTCACAAACAATTCAATCTGTTCTTTATACTTAATTTTTTTGCGATTTTCTTGTCACCTGAAGTGAAACGAAGGAAGGTTTTTCACCGTAACACTGGATTGCTCAATATCCCTCGAAACGATCTCCTCTCAGCGGATGATAGTGCATGAGAACTATTGGGAGCGAAGAGGTCCAAGGGCAAGGTGCAACGAGGGCATTTCCACAACAATCTCTCTTTCAAAAGATCATTAACAGATCTACAGCAATAGCAACGTATTCACAATTAAAGTGAAACAAAAAAGGACAATAAATATAAGATTGAAACCTAATTAATTTATATTAATAGAAAAACTAAAAACAATGTTTCAAGTGTTACGCCGACATCCGTGGAGGGGTGATTAGCATAGCGTGCTACGACGCCTGAGGTCCCGGGTTCGAATCCCGGCCTGGGCATGGTTATTTGTGAGTGTCCCTTCATCGGTTTCATTGTACATCAGCCATTTCCATCTTCGCGATTAGCCAAAAGTGGCAGAAAAGCGAAGTAAAATAAACCAATTCAATCAATCAATCTTTCAGCTGTACCATAATAAAACAATTTCATTAATTTTGAAATTAATTGACATCTTTAACCACTTAGTAAAGAAATCAGTTTGCTACTTTATGCAAATCTGATATTTATGAAAGTAAAAATAATTCTTTAAATGTATTTAATAATGTTATTTCTAAATATTTAGTGATTTAGTAATTAGTAATGTTGTATTTAATTACGTATACATATTAGCGCGCACGTGCGTGTAGATTAAGATCTTTGTCCCCCTCAACCAGTGATTTCACACCATGTACACGAAGCAAAAAGAAGAAGAGTCAGTATTGATTGATTGAGTTGGTGTTTTAAGTCCACTTTATGCACAGTAAGGCTAATCGGAACTGGACCTACAGTTTAAAGTGGGATCCGAACCACTATGTGCCTCCACCGGGCATCGAACCCCGTACCCCTTTATTACAAGGCAACGACGAAGAGTCAATATGATGATGTTACACCCATATTCTGCCTTCCGTTCCAAAGATATGGGCCTTCCTGATTGTTTCATGCCCAACGCTGTCGCTTTGTAATGAAGGGATTCCGAGATCGAACTTTCATGCCTGCTTGGGATAGATTGATCAGAGGCTCGAATCCCACTTTAAACTGTAGGTCCTACCCGATTAGCCTATCATGCAAAACGTGGACTCAAAACAAAGTTAAACTACAGATGAATGTGGTTTGACCAAAGTTTTGCTTTGACACGTACGCTATATTAAACGATGAAACAACATTGACCCCCACCCTTCACTCATCCGTTTTGCTTTGTAGTTCGCATGTATTGACTTGAATTATATCCTACTTAAGTGGATGATGGACCAAGTTTGATGTACAGATATTACCAACGATGGCAAAAACGAAGTACGTAGTGACTAGCAGCTAATGCAAACGCAATTTTGAGTCTGTAGCTTTTCCGACCGGGGTATGAGACTTCCTGGCGCCATTCTTTACTCCGCAGACGCTGCCAGCAAGGGAGGCCACGAAGCAAGTTGCACAGAATTAGTTATTGCTTGTGGCGTTCTGAAAGCCCACTGTGGAAAATAAAGGAGCCCACCACAGAGTGTTCTTTTTACTTTGTACAGTCAACAGCAAAGAAATGGTAGGCAAATTGTCCATTGCTATTTTCATTATTTTTTATTCTATATCCTGTGCTGTTTTAAGGAATGACACTATGTTGGACGAAGCAGGCATTGCCCTCTTCATATTGACGTCATTATTTCAATTCAGTACCATCACATTGTGTAATACAGACTGAATGAAAATGGTGGTGGACAATTCGCCTACTGTTTCTTTCGCCGCTGAGTGTACAGCAGAACTGTTAAATACATTTATAAAATGATCAGAAAATACTATAACTTTAGATCAATTCGTCTTTTCTTTAAAAAAATTCAGCCTGAGGCTATCCAACAACTCTTCTTTAACCAACATATTTAAAGACGCTAAAAGCATGAAGTTTGTACAAAATTATGTAACGAGATTGCTAATTTGAAGCAAGTATATATGATAAAATATTTTGTGACTCTTTTTAATCAACGCAAAGCAATGTCCATTTTCTGCAGCGACCAATTTATTCGTCCAACAAACTTATGTAAGTTATTTAGATAACTATCCACTTCTACTCGTTCCTCTGGACCGGCACCAGACGGCAGAGTGGTTAGCACATCGCAGTACGATGCCAGGGGTCCCGGGTTCGAATCCTGACCTGGGCACGGAAGTTTGTGAGTGTGCATTCATCAATTTCATCATATGATCACTCATCCTCATCTTCGAAAATTAGCCAAAAGTGGCACAAAAAGGGAAGTAAAGCAAATCAATCAGTCAATCGTTCCTTTGGGACAGGTAGGAGATTCAGTTCAGACGCGAGTAGTGTGTTTTATGCTACGGACAGCGCGAGAAAGGAAGAGTTTGCCTCAAGCAGATTTGCTACACTTAAAACTTGCTCAACATGGCCATATGAGCTTTTTGCTCAAGTGTGGAACTCTGTCTAATCCAAGATTTTTGTGAAAAATGCCCTCAAATATTTTTCAGAAAGGAAGAGCTTTCTCGGAAAGGAAGAGCTCCCTGAGAAAGGAAAATATGCCCCTCTTGAGGCCACACTTAAAACTAGGCCACCTACACCCACCTACACCCACCCACACATGTCCACTTCCGGTCCACTTCCGGTCCACTTCCGGTCCACTTCCGGTCTACTTCCGGTCTACTTCCGGTCCACTTCCGGTCCACTTCCGGTCCACTTCCGGTCTACTTCCGGTCTACTTCCGGTTTGCCTACTTCCGGTTTGAGTTCAATTGGACACCAGGTTCATCTTGCATATCTAGTACTAAGACAATGCAATATGCAGAGACCCTCTAGAATTGCTCTGTGACTCTCTCATTTCTTACATCATAAACATATGATTTTTCTCCTATGAGAATAACAGTACAAATGGTATCATCAGGTAATGCCTCATGGAATTCACAGATAATTTTAATGTTTGTTCTATCATTTACCACAACTTGTTTTCTTTTTGAAGTGTTGATGACAAACATGGGTCTCTGTTCTTTGAACTCATCTGGTGTGTAATACATGTCAGTATTGCCAGTAGTGACGCGTTTGAAAGCTGAAAAAGCTTCATATAATTTGAGAAAATCATCCTTGGACATGTCTAAATTGTAATTTTCTCTAGGAAAGACCTCATTTCTGCCATTTTTAAGATATATGTTCTTGCCGTTGCAGTTATCAAATTTACTTGAATTTTTTTCCTGATTGTTGTGTCTTCCAGTCTGAAACAGTACCACCACAAAATCAGGCATGTCGTACTGAATACTGGAGAATGAATTTGTAGCATCAAATTCATAATAGGTACCAGAGGCAGGCTTCTGTACAGATTGATATGTGTAAAATTGCAGAGGAACCTGTGGATTTTTTATTATATCTGCTTTGTATTTAAGAGCATAACTGGCCTCATACTCAACAACAGGGATTCTTAGCTCCATAGTCTGAATAATGCATTTGCCTGCATCAGGTAGGGTATTAGGCAGAGCTTCTCCTGTAGAGTTTAATGTGCTGTACCTCATCAAAGCATTATTATCATTTGCAGCTCTTCTAAATGTAATTCTTAACCCACCCTTCCACATAATATCTTTGTAATCTGAGAAGAATCCTGGCAATAGGCGCATCGGGAACAGCACAGTGTGACTCTTGGATAATATCTTCTCACCAGCCTCAAATCCACCGATTCTGTAGTAACAAGCCTCGGTTTTGGATAATTTTAGTGTGGCCAAAGCCGCGGAGGTAATGCCGGGATAATCTATTCTGTTTATAACAACGCCATGCTTTCTGATCTCAATTTCAGAGAACAGATGCGGCACAAAATTCTCTACAAGTCTTATATTAGAATTTGCCGGGTAATCGGTACCATCGAGCTTTACAACATCAAATTTGATGTATAAATCTGCTCTGTGGGGGTGTATAAAGCCATCCCCTACATCAAGATCCACCTCTATTTCTGTGTTGGGTTGATTTAAATTTGCAAATGTCCTCCTGTTTGGAGGGAATGATTGTAGCTCATAACTCTCAATATTTTCCATTGTATGTATTTTTATTTAAATATTAATCTCTATGATCGCAGTTGTTGTGGCTCCAGCAAAATCAACTAATTCTTCTTTTTCATTAGTGACCATCAACTCAATGTTATCTATTCTATTATGGCACACGGGAAAATATAATGTTGGGGATGGATTGTAGATGATGGGCTCCATAAATTCAGAGTTAGGTTTGAATGTTGCAATGATGCCTGTTTGTTTGTGAGAGCCTATGCCATTTGATTTGGTGATCATACCCTCGGCCACATTACAGTGAATATTCAGAGTCTCTATGGCTAAGAATTTAGGTATATTCATAGCAGTGTGTTTGATGCCTGCTTCAAGTTTTGTGTTGTTCTCAAAGCCTAACAGCTCTCCTATAGTACCCAGTTCCACTGTTTCTGTAGCAGATACAATTTCTACTCTGTGAGTGACAGAATTTTGACTTAATACTACACCTCTGGGTAATTGAGCATTTAGAGTGGATAGATTATATTGCCCTGGAGTGATGACAATTTTTTGATCCCCTACTGCAATTGTGTTGTTGTGGTGTGTAATATTGGGGATTAAGTACATGCCGTAAAATGCCCTGAGAGCTATTGTTTTGGGATACACTATGTCATCATGCAATTTGAGTTTCAATATTGAATTTTGGCTGGTGAGATGGAATACCCCCATGATGTTTCAGATACCACAAGGCTTTTTGAAAATCTTCAATTGATGGTTTGTTTATTTGAGACATGTATCTGAGAACAGATAAACACAAATGTCCGCAATTAACATCTTTGAAGTTTTGAATACGGGTATTATTGTAATAAAGATTAGCTGAATTTAGATATTGTACTAAATTTTCAGGTGGAACACCTCCAAATGAATCAAACACAAATGCATTATTGTTTAAATATTTAAGATAACAAATCCAGTGAGTGCCCTGATTTTTGTACTTATCCAAATTAACAATGCCACACTCTTTGTTGAGTGGTTGTTCTGGTAGAGAATCAGACATGTACACACCTCTAAAATGTTTGATGCCCAGTGGCTTGATTAAAGCTTCAATATCTTGGTTTGTAAGCGGCTCTTGTTTTTTTTAAACTTATTCTTAACACCTTTGCCTTTTTTCTCCATTGCCAGGTTATGGCGCCTCTGCTCATCTAATTCTGCCCTATTTTTCTTGGCATCTATTACTGTTTTTGCTATGGCGGCTGATCCGCCGGCCAAGCTCCCAACTGCCCCGAGAGCAGCTAAGATGGCAGGGATGGTAAATATGAAACCCCCTACATGTGATTTTTTTCTTGATTGCTGTAATTTTTTTAATTGGGGGGTGCTAAGCAACAATTTCATACCATGTCCCTTGGCAAGACAAGAGCTTTTTTTCTTCTGCTGCTTTTTGGTCAAAAGACTGTCAATAGTTTTAAGAGATTTAAGACCTGCATAAGGTATTTGATACATAACACCCTTGGCCTTCATTGTAGGTTTATTATATACACGTTCACAACCCCCACCCCAGTTTTTGTTTGGTGCTCATAGCTATGGTGGTTCCCAACGCTGATATTCTCTCACTCAAAGAAGCATCTTTGCTTACAAATCTACCAAATGCAGCCTCTTCTAATTTCTTGTCTGCAACATGTCTCTTGTCAAGATCAGAATGTGTGTTGTATGCAATATCATGGTCTCTACAAGCAGCATCTAGGGGATTAACACCAGGATCCCCTCTGTTTAATCTATGGTCCAATTTTGTGCCTGGACCACAATATTGATAGCCTGGAATATGTAGTTCAAATGGCAGCTTGTTTATAATGTCATTAACCAACCCCCGACCCTCAGAAATATTCCAAAATTTAGGTGGTAGAGTATTAATAATTTTTATGAGATATCCAATCCCCTTAGTGTCATTCACTATAAAATTAGACAATTTGGTGCTTATCATGTCCATAATTCCAACCTTTTCATTGTAAAAATTGTGGTTCCCAGCATTTTCCTCCCCAGCTATCACCAATAACCTATCTACAAGTTTCCTGACATCATCAACCCACACAAATTCTTTAGGCAGAGTGTTGTATTGTTTGATTCCACTGCCAGTCTTGATCTGTGACCATATGGGCTTGATTAAATTATTGTATTTTGCTCCACTGCTAGACTTGACTCTTTTTTGTGTGGGATCATTGTTCTGGTATAGAGCATCTGATTTTATTAATATTTCTTTGTAATCCTCATAATCCTGATCTGTATAGCTGCCAGGCCTTTTCCTAGTCATCAGTTCCCACAATCCAGGTGTGCCGGAGTACTTAACAAAAGCACCTTTTTCACCGAGACGAGATTCTGAATATACAATTATATCATCTCCCATAAAAGTTACTCTGAAATTGCCAATTCTATGAATGATGCTGCCATCAAGCTCTGTGTCAGCATATAAGCCAAACACCTCATCTTTGTTGTCTTTAGGTGTGGTTAAATATTTTTGAGCAAGAAGACCCAATTCAATAGGATCCTGAGTAGCCTCAATTCTTCGAGGAGCAACAGGACTAGGTGTATGAATACTGGAAAGTGGGGTGAATGGATAATCTAATATGTTTCTTGCAGCTACGGGTACAAGCTCCGTGATCAAATCTTGATTTTGCTCTGTAACAGTTTTGATATTCTTACCTAAATTATTAATAGCATCAATTACAGGCTGTTCTGTTTGTTTGTGTTTTTCATAAATTCCCCGGTTCTGTGATTTCCATCCCTTAAATCTTTTTACAAGATAATCTCTTAACTTAAGATCGTCAATAATTGGCCTTTTCATGTTTATTTATTTATGTCTCAACGTCTAGAAAATCGTTGATTTTATTTCTGTATTTGCCAGTATTAGGTGTTCTTGTCATATCAATTGTGACAAACCCATAACTGTCCTGGCTCCAGCACCTACTGCAAAACTTGGAAAAATCATTGTAGCTCAAGTCCCCACCCACATATTCATCGTGTATGTGTTTGAGGTTGGTATGGTCTTGATGAAACACACATATAAAATTGCTGTTGTCCCGAATCAGTTGCTTCGGTATTTTTGAAAAAGTCTGTGCCAGGTAGAAACAATCAATGTTTTTGTGTCGCCCCTGTGTAAAGAAATTTCTAACCTTGTTTTGATTATCCAGTATAATGTCATCAAACACAACGACAGAATTATCGAGACATTCATGAAGTGGCTTAACATCTGGTTCAAAAGTGGCAATATCCAATCCATCATATAGCTTCATCAGCTGCTGATATTTTAATTGTTCCAAGCTCTTAGAGAAGATATACAAGTGCCTGTTTTTCCAGTCTAACCAGTTGGGTGCCAATAAAAAATTATCAACCATTAGTGTAGTTTTACCACAAGCAGATGGCCCAACAATAAGACATCTAATATTATCAGGCAGCAATTTTCCATTTCTCTTATTTTGTTGTTCAGGTTCTGGCAGCCTCTTTATAACATCCCAGGTGCTCATATTATCACTTTGTCTGCATCGATCCAGCTGTTTTCCGGATGACCCAGCCATTTGACAAGTAACTTGTTGCCTTTTCTGCGGATGATTTTTTCTATGAGATATGTGTCAGGCTGCTTAGTTTTGCTGAGTTCTTGTTCATAGAACCTGCCTTTGAGAATTTCTCCTCGGTGATCTTTTATTATATATGTGTTAAGGGTCCCAGGTTTAACTTGAACCACTGTAAATAATTCTGTACTCCAGTTTCTTGTAAAGCCTCTCTTGAATAAGTGCTTATATTTGCTGATTCTTACTTGATCACCCACCCTGTATTTGGCCTTTCTTGTTGTTGGCTGGTATCTAGGATAATAAACAGTCCTGATCAATTTTTGCTCATCAGATGATGTTACTTCAGAGGGTTTCATGTTGATTGTGGAATGGACCGAGTTGTTATATTTATGTAGAAGTTCTGGAAGAATATTAAGCCATTTATAATTACCTTGAAGTGTAAATTGTTTATACATAAGATTTTTTAGGGTTTTGTTGAATCTCTCTACAATTGAGGCTTTGAGGTCACTGTAACTCGAGTAATGTTGTATTGACTGGCTTTTAATAAATTGTTGGAACACAGAATTATAAAATTCTTTGCCATTATCTGTTTGCAAATAGCGCGGGGATCTTCCACTCTGATTGATGATTGTCCTGAGGGCTTCTGTAACACATTTTCCAGTCTTGGATTTGAGTGGCACAGCCCAGGCAAATTTTGAAAATGTGTCTATTACAGTGAGTAGATACTTGTAGCCCTTGTTGATTTTGTCTAAGTTTTTCAGCTGTCCACTTGACAACTCAATCAAGTCGCTCTGCCATAAATCATCTATGCCCTTTGTGACTACTGGGAGTCTCTTAAAATTATGTCGGGCTTGTCTGTGTAATTCATCAACAACTAGACATAATACGTAAACAAGAATATTGCAACTATGGGGTGTTCAGCAGCTGATACTGCAGGATTTTCTAAATATAATTTGTCTCCTATTTGTATATGAAATTCCAGAGAGCCATCATCTTCAACATAATATGTTTCTAATGTATTGGGATCTGTAAAATCCTCCAATTCCACACTGGTTATTTTTGGTTTGTTATCAGCATTTGTTATTGATAATGTGGGGTAATGATGTGCCTGTGGTTGATGCCAATATTTGATCTTGATTGGTCTCAATGTGCCCCCAACAAAAAACTGGTAATAAAATTGTGCAGGGGACAGCATATATATTTTGCCTCCTGGTGTAAATGGAGAATCATATTCTTTGTTGGGGATGCTGTACAATTCAAGAATTACTGTATGTTTTGGATTCTCGATTATGCCTGTTATTTCTTTTTCTGCTGTGAGCAATCTGCTTGTTACAGATTCAAGGTGCTCATTGATGGTCCTAACAACATCATCATGGCCTGGCTTGATTTTTATGTCCACAATAAGTTTCTTGTATTGTTGGACAATTTCTTGAAGCTGGGTGGCAAAAACAGACAGGGCATTTGCTTGATTGGATTCCATGGTCCCTAGCTGTTGCTTGATATTAGCTACAATTTGTTGCAAATTGTAGCTAATATCAAGCAACAGCTAGGGACCATGGAATCCAATCAAGCAAATGCCCTGTCTGTTTTTGCCACCCAGCTTCAAGAAATTGTCCAACAATACAAGAAACTTATTGTGGACATAAAAATCAAGCCAGGCCATGATGATGTTGTTAGGACCATCAATGAGCACCTTGAATCTGTAACAAGCAGATTGCTCACAGCAGAAAAAGAAATAACAGGCATAATCGAGAATCCAAAACATACAGTAATTCTTGAATTGTACAGCATCCCCAACAAAGAATATGATTCTCCATTTACACCAGGAGGCAAAATATATATGCTGTCCCCTGCACAATTTTATTACCAGTTTTTTGTTGGGGGCACATTGAGACCAATCAAGATCAAATATTGGCATCAACCACAGGCACATCATTACCCCACATTATCAATAACAAATGCTGATAACAAACCAAAAATAACCAGTGTGGAATTGGAGGATTTTACAGATCCCAATACATTAGAAACATATTATGTTGAAGATGATGGCTCTCTGGAATTTCATATACAAATAGGAGACAAATTATATTTAGAAAATCCTGCAGTATCAGCTGCTGAACACCCCATAGTTGCAATATTCTTGTTTACGTATTATGTCTAGTTGTTGATGAATTACACAGACAAGCCCGACATAATTTTAAGAGACTCCCAGTAGTCACAAAGGGCATAGATGATTTATGGCAGAGCGACTTGATTGAGTTGTCAAGTGGACAGCTGAAAAACTTAGACAAAATCAACAAGGGCTACAAGTATCTACTCACTGTAATAGACACATTTTCAAAATTTGCCTGGGCTGTGCCACTCAAATCCAAGACTGGAAAATGTGTTACAGAAGCCCTCAGGACAATCATCAATCAGAGTGGAAGATCCCCGCGCTATTTGCAAACAGATAATGGCAAAGAATTTTATAATTCTGTGTTCCAACAATTTATTAAAAGCCAGTCAATACAACATTACTCGAGTTACAGTGACCTCAAAGCCTCAATTGTAGAGAGATTCAACAAAACCCTAAAAAATCTTATGTATAAACAATTTACACTTCAAGGTAATTATAAATGGCTTAATATTCTTCCAGAACTTCTACATAAATATAACAACTCGGTCCATTCCACAATCAACATGAAACCCTCTGAAGTAACATCATCTGATGAGCAAAAATTGATCAGGACTGTTTATTATCCTAGATACCAGCCAACAACAAGAAAGGCCAAATACAGGGTGGGTGATCAAGTAAGAATCAGCAAATATAAGCACTTATTCAAGAGAGGCTTTACAAGAAACTGGAGTACAGAATTATTTACAGTGGTTCAAGTTAAACCTGGGACCCTTAACACATATATAATAAAAGATCACCGAGGAGAAATTCTCAAAGGCAGGTTCTATGAACAAGAACTCAGCAAAACTAAGCAGCCTGACACATATCTCATAGAAAAAATCATCCGCAGAAAAGGCAACAAGTTACTTGTCAAATGGCTGGGTCATCCGGAAAACAGCTGGATCGATGCAGACAAAGTGATAATATGAGCACCTGGGATGTTATAAAGAGGCTGCCAGAACCTGAACAACAAAATAAGAGAAATGGAAAATTGCTGCCTGATAATATTAGATGTCTTATTGTTGGGCCATCTGCTTGTGGTAAAACTACACTAATGGTTGATAATTTTTTATTGGCACCCAACTGGTTAGACTGGAAAAACAGGCACTTGTATATCTTCTCTAAGAGCTTGGAACAATTAAAATATCAGCAGCTGATGAAGCTATATGATGGATTGGATATTGCCACTTTTGAACCAGATGTTAAGCCACTTCATGAATGTCTCGATAATTCTGTCGTTGTGTTTGATGACATTATACTGGATAATCAAAACAAGGTTAGAAATTTCTTTACACAGGGGCGACACAAAAACATTGATTGTTTCTACCTGGCACAGACTTTTTCAAAAATACCGAAGCAACTGATTCGGGACAACAGCAATTTTATATGTGTGTTTCATCAAGACCATACCAACCTCAAACACATACACGATGAATATGTGGGTGGGGACTTGAGCTACAATGATTTTTCCAAGTTTTGCAGTAGGTGCTGGAGCCAGGACAGTTATGGGTTTGTCACAATTGATATGACAAGAACACCTAATACTGGCAAATACAGAAATAAAATCAACGATTTTCTAGACGTTGAGACATAAATAAATAAACATGAAAAGGCCAATTATTGACGATCTTAAGTTAAGAGATTATCTTGTAAAAAGATTTAAGGGATGGAAATCACAGAACCGGGGAATTTATGAAAAACACAAACAAACAGAACAGCCTGTAATTGATGCTATTAATAATTTAGGTAAGAATATCAAAACTGTTACAGAGCAAAATCAAGATTTGATCACGGAGCTTGTACCCGTAGCTGCAAGAAACATATTAGATTATCCATTCACCCCACTTTCCAGTATTCATACACCTAGTCCTGTTGCTCCTCGAAGAATTGAGGCTACTCAGGATCCTATTGAATTGGGTCTTCTTGCTCAAAAATATTTAACCACACCTAAAGACAACAAAGATGAGGTGTTTGGCTTATATGCTGACACAGAGCTTGATGGCAGCATCATTCATAGAATTGGCAATTTCAGAGTAACTTTTATGGGAGATGATATAATTGTATATTCAGAATCTCGTCTCGGTGAAAAAGGTGCTTTTGTTAAGTACTCCGGCACACCTGGATTGTGGGAACTGATGACTAGGAAAAGGCCTGGCAGCTATACAGATCAGGATTATGAGGATTACAAAGAAATATTAATAAAATCAGATGCTCTATACCAGAACAATGATCCCACACAAAAAAGAGTCAAGTCTAGCAGTGGAGCAAAATACAATAATTTAATCAAGCCCATATGGTCACAGATCAAGACTGGCAGTGGAATCAAACAATACAACACTCTGCCTAAAGAATTTGTGTGGGTTGATGATGTCAGGAAACTTGTAGATAGGTTATTGGTGATAGCTGGGGAGGAAAATGCTGGGAACCACAATTTTTACAATGAAAAGGTTGGAATTATGGACATGATAAGCACCAAATTGTCTAATTTTATAGTGAATGACACTAAGGGGATTGGATATCTCATAAAAATTATTAATACTCTACCACCTAAATTTTGGAATATTTCTGAGGGTCGGGGGTTGGTTAATGACATTATAAACAAGCTGCCATTTGAACTACATATTCCAGGCTATCAATATTGTGGTCCAGGCACAAAATTGGACCATAGATTAAACAGAGGGGATCCTGGTGTTAATCCCCTAGATGCTGCTTGTAGAGACCATGATATTGCATACAACACACATTCTGATCTTGACAAGAGACATGTTGCAGACAAGAAATTAGAAGAGGCTGCATTTGGTAGATTTGTAAGCAAAGATGCTTCTTTGAGTGAGAGAATATCAGCGTTGGGAACCACCATAGCTATGAGCACCAAACAAAAACTGGGGTGGGGGTTGTGAACGTGTATATAATAAACCTACAATGAAGGCCAAGGGTGTTATGTATCAAATACCTTATGCAGGTCTTAAATCTCTTAAAACTATTGACAGTCTTTTGACCAAAAAGCAGCAGAAGAAAAAAAGCTCTTGTCTTGCCAAGGGACATGGTATGAAATTGTTGCTTAGCACCCCCCAGTTAAAAAAATTACAGCAATCAAGAAAAAAATCACATGTAGGGGGTTTCATATTTACCATCCCTGCCATCTTAGCTGCTCTCGGGGCAGTTGGGAGCTTGGCCGGCGGATCAGCCGCCATAGCAAAAACAGTAATAGATGCCAAGAAAAATAGGGCAGAATTAGATGAGCAGAGGCGCCATAACCTGGCAATGGAGAAAAAAGGCAAAGGTGTTAAGAATAAGTTTAAAAAAAACAAGAGCCGCTTACAAACCAAGATATTGAAGCTTTAATCAAGCCACTGGGCATCAAACATTTTAGAGGTGTGTACATGTCTGATTCTCTACCAGAACAACCACTCAACAAAGAGTGTGGCATTGTTAATTTGGATAAGTACAAAAATCAGGGCACTCACTGGATTTGTTATCTTAAATATTTAAACAATAATGCATTTGTGTTTGATTCATTTGGAGGTGTTCCACCTGAAAATTTAGTACAATATCTAAATTCAGCTAATCTTTATTACAATAATACCCGTATTCAAAACTTCAAAGATGTTAATTGCGGACATTTGTGTTTATCTGTTCTCAGATACATGTCTCAAATAAACAAACCATCAATTGAAGATTTTCAAAAAGCCTTGTGGTATCTGAAACATCATGGGGGTATTCCATCTCACCAGCCAAAATTCAATATTGAAACTCAAATTGCATGATGACATAGTGTATCCCAAAACAATAGCTCTCAGGGCATTTTACGGCATGTACTTAATCCCCAATATTACACACCACAACAACACAATTGCAGTAGGGGATCAAAAAATTGTCATCACTCCAGGGCAATATAATCTATCCACTCTAAATGCTCAATTACCCAGAGGTGTAGTATTAAGTCAAATTTTCTGTCACTCACAGAGTAGAAATTGTATCTGCTACAGAAACAGTGGAACTGGGTACTATAGGAGAGCTGTTAGGCTTTGAGAACAACACAAAACTTGAAGCAGGCATCAAACACACTGCTATGAATATACCTAAATTCTTAGCCATAGAGACTCTGAATATTCACTGTAATGTGGCCGAGGGTATGATCACCAAATCAAATGGCATAGGCTCTCACAAACAAACAGGCATCATTGCAACATTCAAACCTAACTCTGAATTTATGGAGCCCATCATCTACAATCCATCCCCAACATTATATTTTCCCGTGTGCCATAATAGAATAGATAACATTGAGTTGATGGTCACTAATGAAAAAGAAGAATTAGTTGATTTTGCTGGAGCCACAACAACTGCGATCATAGAGATTAATATTTAAATAAAAATACATACAATGGAAAATATTGAGAGTTATGAGCTACAATCATTCCCTCCAAACAGGAGGACATTTGCAAATTTAAATCAACCCAACACAGAAATAGAGGTGGATCTTGATGTAGGGGATGGCTTTATACACCCCCACAGAGCAGATTTATACATCAAATTTGATGTTGTAAAGCTCGATGGTACCGATTACCCGGCAAATTCTAATATAAGACTTGTAGAGAATTTTGTGCCGCATCTGTTCTCTGAAATTGAGATCAGAAAGCATGGCGTTGTTATAAACAGAATAGATTATCCCGGCACTACCTCCACGGCTTTGGCCACACTAAAATTATCCAAAACCGAGGCTTGTTACTACAGAATCGGTGGATTTGAGGCTGGTGAGAAGATATTATCCAAGAGTCACACTGTGCTGTTCCCGATGCGCCTATTGCCAGGATTTTTCTCAGATTACAAAGATATTATGTGGAAGGGTGGGTTAAGAATTACATTTAGGAGAGCTGCCAATGATAATAATGCTTTGATGAGGTACAGCACATTAAACTCTACAGGAGAAGCTCTGCCTAATACCCTACCAGATGCAGGCAAATGCATTATTCAGACTATGGAGCTAAGAATCCCTGTTGTTGAATATGAAGCCAGTTATGCTCTTAAATACAAAGCTGATATCCTAAAAAATCCACAGGTTCCTCTGCAATTTTATACATATCAATCTGTACAGAAGCCCGCATCTGGTACATATTATGAATTTGATGCCACAAATTCATTCTCCAGTATTCAGTACGACATGCCTGATTTTGTGGTGGTACTGTTTCAGACTGGAAGACACAACAATCAGGAAAAAAATTCAAGTAAATTTGATAACTGCAACATCAAGAACATATATCTTAAAAATGGCAGAAATGAGGTCTTTCCTAGAGAAAATTACAATTTAGACATGTCCAAGGATGATTTTCTCAAATTATATGAAGCTTTTTCAGCTTTCAAACGCGTCACTACTGGCAATACTGACATGTATTACACACCAGATGAGTTCAAAGAACAGAGACCCATGTTTGTCATCAACACTTCAAAAAGAAAACAAGTTGTGGTAAATGATAGAACAAACATTAAAATTATCTGTGAATTCCATGAGGCATTACCTGATGATACCATATGTAGTGTTATTCTCATAGGAGAAAAATCATATGTTTATGATGTAAGAAATGAGAGAGTCACAGAGCAATTCTAGAGGGTCTCTGCATATTGCATTGTCTTAGTACTAGATATGCAAGATGAGCCTGGTGTCCAATTGAACTCAAACCGGAAGTAGGCAAACCGGAAGTAGACCGGAAGTGGACCGGAAGTGGACCGGAAGTGGACCGGAAGTAGACCGGAAGTAGACCGGAAGTGGACCGGAAGTGGACCGGAAGTGGACATGTGTGGGTGGGTGTAGGTGGGTGTAGGTGGCCTAGTTTTAAGTGTGGCCTCAAGAGGGGCATATTTTCCTTTCTCAGGGAGCTCTTCCTTTCCGAGAAAGCTCTTCCTTTCTGAAAAATATTTGAGGGCATTTTTCACAAAAATCTTGGATTAGACAGAGTTCCACACTTGAGCAAAAAGCTCATATGGCCATGTTGAGCAAGTTTTAAGTGTAGCAAATCTGCTTGAGGCAAACTCTTCCTTTCTCGCGCTGTCCGTAGCATAAAACACACTACTGACGCGATAGAGTAATGTGCAACGGCTTCACCCCTAAATAAAACCGAGACGCAGTGCGATAATATTTTCTTTCGTCCATGTTTTGGTTAGATGTTTGACTATGCATTATGGCAATTGCCAGTGAGTCACTGATAAAGTAAAAACATATAAATGTGAAGGATAATGGCAGGTTGACGTGTGAATATACAAAATTATTAATTTGGAGTACCTAAATGTAAAATCGTCGCGATTAAGAAAACAGGAAGAAAAGCGACGTAAAATATACAGTGCGTTCAATTTAAAATTGAACCCACCGGAAAAGCATCATGAGAGTAAGTATTAATTTCCTTTTCAATTTCCTTGCCTCTTCGTTCCACACCAAGCTACGTGACTATGCAGCCGTAGTGTTACCATTACAAACATATAAATGCATTGCGTTAGGTATTCGTAAATGGGCGGACTGCGGTACAATTTTAAATTAAACGCGCTTTAAATAACCGAGTGTAAATAGTTGTTTATTAACTTCGGATTTTCTTTTTGTGTTGCTTACGAATTTAGAAACAGTACCTGAATACTTTCTTCCGAAAGAAGCACTGCACAAGCACACAACCTCCACATGTGTACATAAGTATAAGTGTGTGATTAGAAATTAAATATGAATGATAAGAATCGTTATACTTTTTAAAGATGGTGGAGTTATTGATTTACCGTTACTTGAAAATTCCGGAATCTCAGGTATTGGCAACAACGAAATATCGATATATCGAAACGATACCTTCGTTATTT
Organism: Lepisma saccharinum; assembly: GCF_977018435.1. Lineage (NCBI taxonomy): Eukaryota > Metazoa > Arthropoda > Insecta > Zygentoma > Lepismatidae > Lepisma > Lepisma saccharinum. The sequence continues at coordinate 9,210,991 of NC_139247.1, read as the reverse complement.
TCCGGTACTTTCTGCATCTTTGATGTAACCGGTAGTTCGAGATATTGAACGAGGGTATCTAAAACTCACTCTATACTCGTAATATTCTGAGGAAGGAAGGGGGGGGGGGATTTCTCGCGCCCATAAGCAAAGATGAAGACATGGAACTGGATCGCAATTCTGCCATTGATGGCGACAACTAGGGTGATGTTCTAGCCCCTTTTAGCCCTAGTAATGAGCATCACCTCACGTCACGAAGTCTCCGGGGTGTCACTTCGCGAGGTTTTCTTTCTCCTGATAGGAGAGGGAGCTACTTTTTTAGTTTTACCGTCGGGGCAAAACGAGCCGACATCTGGACAAAGCCTCGGGTTCGAATCACGAACGTCCCCCAACCATTACGTTGCAGAGAAAGCAATGGCAAATGGGCGCGGTAGGAAGAGAACCAACGAAACGCACGCATTCATGTAATATAAAGATTTTCATATAAAACGTTGTTAAATGTTTAAAAACTCATACTTGACTGATCGAAATCAAATTATTTCAAGGATGGGGTCGACTTCTCACCTGATCACTCTTTTGGTTTGCCTCTAATTATGGTCATCCATTCTTAACTTACTTATTTCTTTTTTCCATTGCTTTTGAAGTGGAGATGAGTGGAGTGTCAGGAAATTTCGTTAGAGGACGCAGTTGAGGGGACAAGAAGTGCCAAAATTTGAGGGGAGGCAACTACCCCCACGCCCCCATAATCGCCGCCACTGTGTATAATCCTATTCTAGTTAATATTATTAATAATAATATGTTAATGTAATTGCCCTTGTTCACCAAGAAGTGATTCCATGGCTGATGGTTACTGTGGCACGATATTTAGTGACCTCGGCTGGAATCTACGATGGAGTTATTTTTTATGTAATCCGCTTCGAGCTAATTACTTCATTTCCTTGTTTTTAACTTGCTGGTGTATATAGTGCACCGTAAAGCAGGCAAAATAAAAAAAATATCATGAAATGGTCACATAACGGGGTATATTTAGTGCTGTTAAAACTATTGATTGATTTGGTTTATTTTACTTCGCTTTCTGCCACCTACGGTTAATTGAGTTGAGGACGAGTGATCATATAACCTAATGAAATTGATGAAGAGACTCGCACAAACAGCCAATTTCTGGCCAGGGTTCGAACCAGGGATCCCTGGCTTCGTAGCGCGCTGTGCTAGCCACTCCGCCACGGAGGCCGGTTGCTGAAACCATCTATATACGATATCCGTTATCTGTACTCGAAAATATGACCTCTAAATATCGATATACTGAGAACCGACATTTTCGGTATCTTCGGTAACCAACATAAAGTACTCTCTTTAATGGTGACATTCATTTATATCTTGTAAGGTTGAAGAGTAGAGGCACTAACGTTAGGCCCTACGAGAATATTTGTGCGCGTCTGAATTTATTTGCTCTCATCTACCAACCACTTCGACTCATTGTTATATTTATGATAGAAACGGATGATTTGATTTGATTTGAGTTGATTTAGTTTATTTTACTTCGCGTTTTGTGCCTCTTGGCTAATTTGCGAAGATGGGGATGAGTGATGAAATGATGAAATTGATGAATGGACATTCACAAACAACCAAGCACGACCGGGATTCGAACCCGGGACCCTTGGCGTCGCAGCGCGATATGCTAACCACTCGGCCACAGGGTCGGGCTAGAAACGGATGAAAAACGCCCGCTCTAGTAAAGACGATTTTATTATTTTCACTATTAATATTATTATGGTTTTTATATATTCTTTGCCCCAACAGGCAGCGAGCTAGCAGAAGGGCGATTGGGTTGTGTAGAAAGAGCTACAGCTGATGACCGAGACGCACTGGGAAAACATCCCCCCCCCCTTTTTTCAGAAGCGTGCGGTAAAGGAAACGGAGCAAGCACCACTTGCGTTTGTTTTTTTAAACATTTTTGTATCTTAAGTTCACGTCTTTCAATGCCTTTAACACCTTAGAATGGAATTAATTTCTACAACATATTTACATGTGCAGACCTTTCAGTTCTCCTATTTGCAGTGGTATTGCCTGCAAACATAAACCGGCTAGCTCAGCCACGCGGGTTAGCTGATCGCGTTACAAGGATGAGACTGAAGCTTGACGCCCACTGAGACGCGGCGAAACATGGAAATTTCCGGCAACAGATCTGCTGTCTGCTTCTACTTAAATCAAATGGTGTAACGCCCACTACAGTGAAACGCGCGAAACCGAAGCACGAAAATTTTGGCAGGTTATGTTACAGATTATCTCCCACTGAGACGCCGGAAACGGGTCTGTCGTGTTCATTTGCTGAGTTTCTCCGCGTCTCAGTGGACGTCATGCTTTATGCAGTACTTACATGGTCACCGTCCGTCCCCCTTCACGCTAAATAAAAAGTCGAAAGCAAGCGATTCCAGGCCCGCGTTTGTCCTTGGCAAGGGTGTTGGAAAGAACTCGTCTACGCTGCCCAAAAGTGTTCTAAGTTCCAGAATTTTACATGCATCCGTGGAACCAGCTAACTCGGTACGATTATGCGTGTGTGAAACTTTTCAGTAATCAACAAATTACCATATAAAGTTAGTCAATGATCAATGGCCGTATGGTATATTATTATAAGTAAAATCACCAACCAATACTTGGGCATATCCTGCATGTGATCAGTAACTTCGAAATATAGAGCGTATGTAACATTGCAAATAGGGTGAGGAAGAGGGTGCTATTTGGTAGCGTAGCGTGGGAGCTGCGGACACGTGTTTCTTTACTGTGGCCATCGTCCTGTGTCATTGGTGCTTCTGCTATCTCGAGTGAAAGTAGGGTCTATATTGAAAATGACCGCCATGGATGACAAACCAGACGAACCACCGATTTGCAGTGGTGCAGGTAAGTACTCGATTAGGGATCTTTTTTCATTCAGTTGAAGAACTTCTACCGAAATGTTGGAGGTGGTGCATTATGAGAGACCGTGCCCTGAGCTATGCATAACCAAATCAAGTAAGAAAAACGGGAAAATTTTCAACAATCAGTTAAAAGTGTCTCAGTAACAAACAATATTATGTGGTGGTTCTTGTTGAATTTGTTTTAATTCCACTTTTTAAGTACCACAAAAAGGCTAATTTGGATTGGGCCACAGTTTAAAGTGGGAAATGGCTACGCCTCGACCTAGTATCGAACCCTTTCATTACAAGTTAACGACGTTACGTATTATGTGTGTTATAATTAGCCGAAATGGAAAATTGACCCGTCGTTTGCCTATCACGAAAAGTCACGCCCCTGTCCCCCTTCCTATGGTTTAGCTGTTTGACTGTGCATTCTGGCGAATGTCAGTGAGAGAAGGATACCCTTAAACTAATATATTAGTAAAACATTACTCACATTATTCACAGTTTAGAAGTATATAAGATCGTCACGGTTAACCCAATACAAACAAAAGTGCCATAAAATTACTTAGTATAAATAGAAGTAATACTTAATTTGTCTAAAGTTGCATTATTTTCATAAAGCTTATCCCTTTTGCGTTGATTCCCAATTTAGTAAAAAAAAAAAACGAACGCACGTTCACCCCCCATATATTTTTAGTTTTGAGTTTGTATTTTAAGGCCACTTTATGCGTAGATAAGCTAATCGGAACTGGACCCACAGAAGTGCAGAAATGCAGGACGTTGTCTGATTGCAATATAAATACAACTTGTAAGAAACGTGATACTTATTACGGCTGCTGGAAATATCGATATAGCAGACCCCCAAGTATTGGCATCAAACAAATATGTTCTGCATCTTCGATGTGACCTGTATTTCGATACACCGAAACCTGGTATCTAAAATCCATAACTGGCTGTCCTACGCATTTTATTCTGGGATTGACACTTCCAAGGCACAGTCAACAGCAAAGATAATGGTAGGAAAATTGCCCAACGCTATTTTCATTACATTTTCATTCTATTGTACATCCTATGTTGTTTTTAGGAGTAAACTACGTTAGTTCGAAGCGGGCAATGGCCTCTGCTTATTGATGTCATTATTTCAATTTATTATTATCACACTGTGTAATACAGACTGAATGAAAATGGTGATGGATAGTGGCGGCAATCGGGCGCCAAAACTGGGGGGAAGGTGGCAAGGACAGTTTAGTTTCCCTTCGTATATAAGGTTTAGCATAAAAGTTGCAAAAAAAGGGAGGAAGTGCCCCCCTTGCCACCTCTGGCGATGGACAATTCGTCGTTACCAGGATTTCTGAATAATAGATCTGTCCTATGTTTTGTTGATGTTTTGTGCATAATAGGTTAGACGAACCAGGTGATTTAAATTGACTTGAGCTTTTATTATAAATCAACTTTGTGTAGAAATAGGCTAGTCATGGTGGACCTACAGTTTAAAGTTGAATCATAACACTATGTGTCTCCATCGAACACAGAACATCTTTATTACAAGACAACGAAGTTGCCACTACATCATCGGGGAGAGCCTCTAAAGACACACCAGCCAAATTATAATCGAGAACTCCAAATTACTTAGGGATAAATAAAAAAAAATAGTACACTAACCCGAAAATGTAATACTAGTATGTTCCTTTCTTTAACACGAAATTATATGACCTGCAGACTACATGAGTGTTTCCAAAGACCAAAGATATGTTGCTTATACTCTCTCCTTCACAACAAACTTCAACTAAGAATTAAAACACGAGTGTTTCTCTTCGTCATATTCTGGTGAACCTGATTAACAAAAATGTCAGATCTAAATTTTACTTCCAGTCCTTCTTTATTTACGTGCAGCGCGCAAGGGTAACGTTTCAGGTTTCGAATCCCAGAAAAGCATGCTTTGTACTTGTCTTTCTTGCATCATGACAGCTGTACAGTGACGAACAGTTCTGGGTTGTAACGATTTCGTTGACTTTCAATTGGACAATTACAAACCAGTAGTGTCAGTGACTGTACTAACGTCCCAATTCGATATTTCAACGGCAGTGTTTTTCTACTGCTTGCGCAAGTGGGTGTTATCTGCTGCCGTAATCTACAGTCCTTCCCCTTCTCCCACTTGTTTGGCTGCGAGAGTAGTGCGTAAGAATTATTTTGACTGGTATCTAATTTTCGCTGCGGGCTACAAGCAAGGTGTAACATGATTGATTGATTTAGTTTATTTTACTTCGCGTTTTGTGCCTCTTGGCTAATTTGCGAAGATGGGGATGAGTGATGAAATTATGAAATTGATGAATGGACATTTACAAACAACCAAACCCGACCGGGATTCGAACCCGTTACCCTTGGCGTCGCACCGCGATGTGCTAACCACTCGGCCACAGGGTCGGGTAACAAGGTGTAACAAAATTATGCCTAATGCCACATATAACATGACGATTATTATTAGAGATTAATTATGATTGCCCTTTTGCGGAGTGAAATACTTTTCTCTTTAGTAGTGTGATTTGTGGTACAACCAGTGCCAGAAAGTATGAACCCCCCTCATGCAGATTTGCTTACACTTAAAACAAGCTCAACATGCCCATATGAGCTTTTTGCTCAAGTGTGGAACCCTGTCTAATCCAAGATTTTTGTAAAAAAGCCCTCATGGATTCCATGAGAAAGTATGACCCCTCTCAGATTGATTTGGCTATACTTACAAAAGGCACTTCTGTGAGATTGTTGTCCATAAATTTGTTATTTTTTGCCCACACTTAAAACTAGGCCACCTACACCCACACCCACCCACACCCACCCACACATATTTACTTCCGGTCTACTTCCGGTCTACTTCCGGTCCACTTCCGGTCCACTTCCGGTCCACTTCCGGTCCACTTCCGGTTTACTTCCGGTTCACTTGTGGCCAAGTTGTGGCCTATTTCTGATTTTTTTTATCCAGCATAGAGTTTTGAATTGAAACCCAAGAAATTGTATATAAATACCAAAGCCAAAAATATTAAGTGTATACACACATACACACATACACATATACACATACACACACACACACACACACACACATACACACACACACACACACACACACATACACACATACACACCTAGACAAAGCACAGTGTTGAACCCAACTGATATTTTTATCCAGCATAAAGTTTTGATTTGAATCCCAAGAAATTGTATATAAATACCAAAGCCAAAAATATTAAGTGTATACACACATACACACATACACACCTAGACAAAGCACAGTGTTGAACCCAACTGATATTTTTATCCAGCATAAAGTTTTGATTTGAATCCCAAGAAATTGTATATAAATACCAAAGCCAAAAATATTAAGTGTATACACACATACACACATACACACCTAGACAAAGCACAGTGTTGAACCCAACTGATATTTTTATCCAGCATAAAGTTTTGATTTGAATCCCAAGAAATTGTATATAAATACCAAAGCCAAAAATATTAAGTGTATACACACATACACACATACACACCTAGACAAAGCACAGTGTTGAACCCAACTGATATTTTTATCCAGCATAAAGTTTTGATTTGAATCCCAAGAAATTGTATATAAATACCAAAGCCAAAAATATTAAGTGTATACACACATACACACATACACACCTAGACAAAGCACAGTGTTGAACCCAACTGATATTTTTATCCAGCATAAAGTTTTGATTTGAATCCCAAGAAATTGTATATAAATACCAAAGCCAAAAATATTAAGTGTATACACACATACACACATACACACCTAGACAAAGCACAGTGTTGAACCCAACTGATATTTTTATCCAGCATAAAGTTTTGATTTGAATCCCAAGAAATTGTATATAATAAACAACAACAAAAATGCCGAATCAAAAATATTGTAATCAATGCAATAAGAATATATCCAGCCCCAATTGGGCTAAGCACCAAAAGATTTGTAACCCAGACAAATACAGAACTCCCACAAAAATTTGCCCTAAATGCCATAGAAAATATAATCTGCAATACTTCACATATATACATAAAGATACTTGCTCTGCACAGTCATCAACATTGCCCTTACAACCATCTACATCTGGTCTGAAAAGAAAGCACGAAGCACCTGTTAATGCCAGAGCAGCAAAGCAGCCACGCTATGAACCCATCCATAGCAGTTTTAAAGCCCAACTTAGGGATTACCAGTTTGTATCAGAGCCAAGATGTGGCATTGAGAATTTTTTGAACAGTATAAATTCTGATCTGCAGGCAATTCTTAATGCACAAAATGGCTCTTATAAGCTATCTCTGAAATTGTATACACAATATAAGAAACCAAATGGCACAAAATTTATACAGCCCCACATAACAGAAACTGTACCGGTATATTCAAATTCAAATTTAGACAGAATAATAAGCAGCTTGATAAATCAATTGAATATTAAACACTCTGAATTTGCGGCAAAAGAGTCAGGATGGAGCCTATGCGGCTCTCCACACAAGTTATATGTTAATATTTCTGAATTCAGCCCATTACAAGGTTCCACTTATGTGCCATTACCTGCCAATATAAAAAACAAAACAGCCGTGGTTAATATAAAAAATAATGACCAGAAATGCTTTTTGTGGTGTATATTAGCTGGTTTGTATCCAGTTTCAAGGAATCCTGAGAGAATAAATTATTACAAACAACATGAACATCTTTTTGACGATGCAATGGAGGGTTTGGAATATCCAATGTCTGTCCAGAATATTGACAAATTTGAAAAAAGGGCCAGGCACATCAATGGCAAACAATTATCTATTAATGTATTTACTTGTTCCACTGGCAATTGCTCGATAGCACCTCTCAGAATCAGTACAATTGATGATGAATCTTCTATTCCGATTGATCTGCTCTTAATTGAAGGAGATGGCACTTATCATTACACTCTGATACATAATCTTCAAGCTTTAGTGAGAACACAACTAGACAAAACTCATACAATATTCAAGTTGTGCAGAAGATGTTTAACTGTATTTGATGGTAGAAAAATGGTGAATGGTGTTTGTGAAGAGAGTGCAGAAATTGCTAAAAACAAGTTAATTGAGCATCTGAAATACTGTGGCAATCATAAACCTGTTCATATGGTGATGCCCAATCCAAGTGAAAATTGCAAATTCAAAAAGTTTGAAGCCTTGTTGGAACACCCAGCATTTATTGCCTATGATTTTGAATCGAACCCCAAACCTCTTGCATTCTGCAATCCAGATCCTGAAGAATCCTCAATTACACCATACCAGTTACATGAACCTTCAACCTTTTGTTATACAGTTATGCGGGATGGTGTAGCTAGTGAGCCATACTTATACATGGGACCAAATGCCGTCAAAGAATTTGCACAAAGAATAGAAAATGAGTGCCGTGACATAGCATCTAACATCTTATTAAAATCAAAGCCTATGTTGCCTTTAACAGAGGAACAGATTGAGGATTTCAACAATGCAGAAAAATGTCCGGTATGTGATTGTGAATTTTCAGATACAAATATCAAGGTACATCACCATTCTCATACAGATGGTAAATTCTTAATGGCCCTGTGTAAAAGCTGCAATATTCAGATCAAGAGACCAAGATTTGTCCCCATATTTTGCCATGGAGCATCCAATTATGATTTCCATCATTTGATCAGGTACGAGGGGTTTGACAAGCAGAATTTAAATATTTTAGCTGAAAATGATGAAAAATATATTGCTATTACCAAGATAATTAAAGTTGATGGTGTTCCTATTCAATTAAGATTTCTTGATTCTCACAGATTTTTACCTGCTAGCCTGGCTACACTGGCCAGTCAATTACCTGATGATGACTTAAAAATTACACGCGCCTCGTTTCCAAATCAGGACCTGGAATTAATTAGGCGGAAGGGTGTGTATCCATATGACTATGTTACAGATTTTTCTAAATTTGATGAGTGTTCCCTGCCACCGCAAGAAGAGTTTTACAGCAGAATCAGAGGATCTGGAATCACTGATGATGATTATCACCATGCCCAGTTGGTGTGGAGCGATTTAAAATGCAAGACATTTCGTGATTATCACAAGGCATATACGAAACTTGATGTCACTCTCTTAGCTGATATACTTCAGGCATTCAGAAAATCTTCTATGCAAAATTATAAACTGGACCCAGTGTATTTTTACAGTGCCCCGGGCCTAGCATGGGCTGCAATGTTTTTGAACACCAACATGCAATTGGATCTGATCCATGATCAAGATATGTATCTGTTTGTGGAGAAAGGTATAAGAGGAGGGATGGTGCAATGTTCCCAGAGATATGCCAGAGCAAATAACAAATATATGCCTGATTATGATCCATCACGGCCATCAAATTATATAACGTATGTAGATGCAAACAGCCTCTATGGTCATGCCATGATGCAAAAACTGCCATATGCATTGCTTGAATGGGTTGAAAATTTCAATATTGAAGATCTTAAGAATTTTGATGACAGTGACTGTGGCCTCATCTTAGAGGTTGATCTGACAATTCCTGTTCATTTACACAACAAATTTTCTGATCTGTCCCCAATTCCCGAGGTTCAGTGCTCACCTGGCTCTAAACAGAAGAAGCTCATGATGACACTGGAATCAAAACAGGGCTATGTCACATATTACAAAAACCTCCAGTTCCTGATGAAACATGGTGTTCAAGTGACCAAAGTTGGAAAAGTCTTAAGGTTCAGGCACTCAGAATGGTTGAAACCATACATTGATACAAACACGGAGCTTCGAACATCTGCAAAGAGCGAATTTGATAAGGGCTTGTTTAAATTGATGGTGAATTCAGTGTATGGCAAAACAATTGAAAATGTCAGAAAACATACCGATGTTAAAATAATTACTGACCCCAGCCTGAGCAAAAAATTGGTTGCAAAGCCCAACTTCAATTATAGAAGAATTTATGATGAGCACATGGCACTTTTCAACATGAAGAAAACAAAGATTAAGTTTGATAAACCTATTTATGAAGGGGTTGCAATATTGGAATTGTCCAAATTACATATGTTAAAATTGTATTATGATGTGCTCAAGCCTATTTATGGTGATCGTGTAAAATTATTGTACATGGACACGGATAGTTTTATTCTTGATATTCAAACAGAAGATATTTATCAAGATATTGCACAGTCTGAATTGTTTCAATACTTTGATACCAGTGAACATACAAGGATTCAACCCCACAACAAAAAGGTGCCCGGCAAGTTAAAAGATGAGACACTTGGTGATGTTATTGTGAAATTTGCTGGGTTAAGTGCCAAGATGTATACTTTTAAAACATGTAGTGCTGTTGTCAAAAAAGCCAAGGGCATTGGCAGAGTGACTGTTGACGAAGAACTTGAATTTGAAGATTATGAAAATTGTCTCAAATCACAGAGTTCAATCAGAACATCAGAATGCAGAATTCAGAGTGAGGATCACTTGTTGACTAGCAATATTGTAAGAAAAGTGGCTCTGGACCCACATGATGACAAGAGATGCATTTTATCATGAGCATACATACTTTACCTTGGGGGCATTGTGATTTGAAAAATGGCAATCAGTGTCCAATTACAGAGCATGATTTGAAATAAATAAACATGCCTATGAACTTATTTGGGTTCAAAAAACAGGCTATTATGGACCTGCCAACACCACAACCCTCTCCTGATATGCTGTCTAAACTGAGTGGCTTGTTAATTATTCATCTGAACAGCATACTTACAGATATTGATGATGAAACAGGCAAAACATTGTACATATTTAACAATAATTTAAATCATTATCAATTACCTGTAGGTGGGCAATTGCAATTTATTACAACTCCTGAGGGTGATGTCAAGATTTCAATAGGGAGAAATATTTATAGAATTAAGCACTCAAACATGGTTTCTGGCACTGTTTATACTGTTTCTGCTGGTGACTGCTTATATATTGAGGTCCCGGGATCATATGACAAGCTTATACCTTTTTTTATAGAATTAAGAATCAGATATTCAATAATAAATAACCACTAAAACAAAAATGCCTAATGATATATTTGGCCATACAAGACATGAAGATCACAGTGATGAGATTTTGATGCTTGATGTCAGAGTCAAAAAATTAAGAAGTGATTTACAAGCTTTACAAACCACACTCAATGCCAGTCTTCAACTAGAAATTACAAATTTGCAATCACAATGCATGGACCCTCTACTTAAAATTGATTCTGAACTTAAAGTGCTGCTTCAGAAATATACTGATCTGGCCACATTAGATAATTTTCAAAGTTTAGAAGAAGCTGTAGCAGCTCTTCAAGCCAAATTTAAGACCCAGGCCACCAACTCCGAGCAATTGAAACAACAATTGGAAGAGCAGATAAATAATGTCCAGACACAGCTCCAAACAATTGTCAAAAGCATAAAGTCACAAGAAGATTTTGATCTAGTGATTTCCACTCTAAAAGAACAGATTCAATCACTCCAAATACCTAATCTGGACCCTCTGAACAATGCCATAGCCGAGGTTAAAGAAAAATTGAGACACTTGAAAATTTTATGAACAACTTGCCATCTTCTGATGCTTTGAATGCAATAACTCGGAGTGTAGCAAATATTAAGCTGCAACTTGAAACATACGAAGATTTTGGAAAAATTCAAAGTTCCATAACCCATCTTGAAGGTACAATAGCAGCAGTGCAAAGTGATTTGGCAAATGTACTAGAATCCCGATTGCCTGGGATTGTAGATACCCTTCACAGTGTCCAGCAACAGATCACAAAGCTTGAAAACCTCAACACTGAATCTGAGCTGTCTCATTTTCATCACTTGATCGATGATATCCAAACAAAACTTGAAATTTTACAACAATCAACACCCTCTCAGGCAGATATAGCCCTGCTCCAAAATGCTATGCAAAATGAGGCTGATGCCTCTGAATTAAATAATGTGAAATTGGCACTTGAATTTTTGCAAAATACAGTATCAAATCTTCCCACATCACAGGAACTTAAAAATATAAAGAGGGCAGTGAATCGCATATTGAAATCAGAAGATATCAAGAATATCCAGACGGAGATCAAACGTCTCACACAGACAGTGGCCACTCTACCAACCAATCAACATATTAATGAACTGCATGCCCTGTTTGAGGATATCAGAAGACAGGTCCATGATCTTACTGCTCAAAATTCAAAATTGGCAGTTGTTGAAAATTTACAGCAAATTGTAGCTAATATCAAGCAACAGCTAGGGACCATGGAATCCAATCAAGCAAATGCTCTGTCTGTTTTTGCCACCCAGCTACAAGAGATTGTGCAACAATACAAGAAACTTAATGTGGACATAAAGATCAAGCCAGGCCATGATGATGTTGTTAGAACGATCAATGAGCATCTTGAATCTGTAACAAGCAGATTGCTCACAGCGGAAAAGGAAATAACAGGCATAATCGAGAATCCAAAACATACAGTAATTCTTGAATTGTACAGCATCCCCAACAAAGAATATGATTCTCCATTTACACCAGGTGGCAAAATATATATGCTGTCCCCTGCACAATTTTATTACCAGTTTTTTGTTGGGGGCACACTTAGACCAATCAAGATCAAATATTGGCTTCAACCACAGGCACACCACTACCCCACCTTATCAATAACAAATGCTGAGAACAAAGTGAAAATCACCAGTGTAGAATTGGAGGATTTTACAGACCCTAATACATTAGAAACAGCCTATGCTGAAGATGATGGCTCTTTGGAATTTAAAATACAAATAGGGGACAAATTATATTTAGAAAATCCTGTAGTATCAGCTGCTGAACACCCCATAGTTGCAATATTCTTGTTTACGTATTATGTCTAGAGAAATTATTGTTGATGAATTACACAGACAAGCCAGACATAATTTTAAGAGACTCCCAGTAGTCACAAAGGGCATAGATGATTTATGGCAGAGCGACTTGATTGAGTTGTCAAGTGGGCAGTTGAAAAACTTAGACAAAATCAACAAGGGCTACAAGTATCTACTCACTGTAATAGACACATTTTCAAAATTTGCCTGGGCTGTGCCACTCAAATCCAAGACTGGAAAATGTGTTACAGAAGCCCTCAGGACAATCATCAATCAGAGTGGAAGATCACCGAGCTATTTGCAAACAGATAATGGCAAAGAATTTTATAATTCAGTGTTCCAACAATTTCTTAAAAGCCAGTCAATAAAACATTACTCGAGTTACAGTGATCTCAAAGCCTCAATTGTAGAGAGATTCAACAGAACCTTAAAAAATCTTATGTATAAACAATTTACACTTCAAGGTAATTATAAATGGCTTAATATCCTTCCAGAACTTCTACATAAATATAACAACTCGGTCCATTCCACAATCAACATGAAACCCTCTGAAGTAACTTCATCTGATGAGCAAAATTTGATCAGGACTGTTTATTATCCTAGATACCAGCCAACAACAAGAAGGGCCAAATACAGGGTGGGTGATCAAGTAAGAATCAGCAAATATAAGCACTTATTCAAGAGAGGCTTTACAAGAAACTGGAGCACTGAATTATTTACAGTGGTTCAAGTTAAACCCGGGACCCTTAACACATATATAATAAAAGATCACCGAGGAGAAATTCTCAAAGGCAGGTTCTATGAACAAGAGCTCAGCAAAACTAAACAGCCTGACACATATCTCATAGAAAAAATCATCCGCAGAAAAGGCAACAAGTTATTTGTCAAATGGCTGGGTCATCCGGAAAACAGCTGGATCGATGCAGACAAAGTGATAATATGAACACCTGGGATGTTATAAAAAGGCTGCCAGAACCTGAACAGCAGATTAAAAGAAATGGCAAATTGCTGCCTGAAAATATTAGGTGTCTTATTGTTGGGCCATCTGCTTGTGGTAAAACTACACTATTAGTTGATAATTTTTTATTGGCACCCAACTGGTTAGACTGGAAAAACAGGCACTTGTATATCTTCTCTAAGAGCTTGGAACAATTAAAATATCAGCAGCTGATGAAGCTATATGATGGATTGGATATTGCCACTTTTGAACCAGATGTTAAGCCACTTCATGAATGTCTCGATAATTCTGTCGTTGTGTTTGATGACATTATACTGGATAATCAAAACAAGGTTAGAAATTTCTTTACACAGGGGCGACACAAAAACATTGATTGTTTCTACCTGGCACAGACTTTTTCAAAAATACCGAAGCAACTGATTCGGGACAACAGCAATTTTATATGTGTGTTTCATCAAGACCATACCAACCTCAAACACATACACGATGAATATGTGGGCGGGGACTTGAGCTACAATGATTTTTCCAAGTTTTGCAGTAGGTGCTGGAGCCAGGACAGTTATGGGTTTGTCACAATTGATATGACAAGAACACCTAATACTGGCAAATACAGAAATAAAATCAACGATTTTCTAGACGTTGAGACATAAATAAATAAACATGAAAAGGCCAATTATTGACGATCTTAAGTTAAGAGATTATCTTGTAAAAAGATTTAAGGGATGGAAATCACAGAACCGGGGAATTTATGAAAAACACAAACAAACAGAACAGCCTGTAATTGATGCTATTAATAATTTAGGTAAGAATATCAAAACTGTTACAGAGCAAAATCAAGATTTGATCACGGAGCTTGTACCCGTAGCTGCAAGAAACATATTAGATTATCCATTCACCCCACTTTCCAGTATTCATACACCTAGTCCTGTTGCTCCTCGAAGAATTGAGGCTACTCAGGATCCTATTGAATTGGGTCTTCTTGCTCAAAAATATTTAACCACACCTAAAGACAACAAAGATGAGGTGTTTGGCTTATATGCTGACACAGAGCTTGATGGCAGCATCATTCATAGAATTGGCAATTTCAGAATAACTTTTATGGGAGATGATATAATTGTATATTCAGAATCTCGTCTCGGTGAAAAAGGTGCTTTTGTTAAGTACTCCGGCACACCTGGATTGTGGGAACTGATGACTAGGAAAAGGCCTGGCAGCTATACAGATCAGGATTATGAGGATTACAAAGAAATATTAATAAAATCAGATGCTCTATACCAGAACAATGATCCCACACAAAAAAGAGTCAAGTCTAGCAGTGGAGCAAAATACAATAATTTAATCAAGCCCATATGGTCACAGATCAAGACTGGCAGTGGAATCAAACAATACAACACTCTGCCTAAAGAATTTGTGTGGGTTGATGATGTCAGGAAACTTGTAGATAGGTTATTGGTGATAGCTGGGGAGGAAAATGCTGGGAACCACAATTTTTACAATGAAAAGGTTGGAATTATGGACATGATAAGCACCAAATTGTCTAATTTTATAGTGAATGACACTAAGGGGATTGGATATCTCATAAAAATTATTAATACTCTACCACCTAAATTTTGGAATATTTCTGAGGGTCGGGGCCTTGTTAATGACATTATAAACAAGCTGCCATTTGAATTACATATTCCAGGCTATCAGTATTGTGGTCCAGGCACAAAATTGGATCATAGATTAAACAGAGGTGATCCTGGTGTTAATCCCCTAGATGCTGTTTGTAGAGACCATGACATTGCATACAACACACATACTGATCTTGACAAGAGACATGTTGCAGACAAAAAATTAGAAGAGGCTGCATTTGGTAGATTTGTAAGCAAAGATGCTTCTTTGAGTGAAAAAATAGCAGCATTGGGAACCACCATAGCTATGAGCACCAAACAAAAACTGGGGTGGGGGTTGTGAATATGTATATAATAAACCTACAATGAAGGCCAAGGGTGTTATGTATCAAATACCTTATGCAGGTCTCAAATCTCTTAAAACTATTGATAGCCTTTTGACCAAAAAGCAGCGCAAGAAAAAAAGCTCTTGTATTGCAAAGGGGCATGGTATGAAATTGTTGCTTAGCACCCCCCAATTAAAAAAATTACAGCAATCTAGAAAAAAATCACATGTGGGGGGTTTCATATTTACCATCCCTGCCATCTTAGCTGCTCTCGGGGCAGTTGGGAGCTTGGCCGGGGGATCAGCCGCCATAGCAAAAACAGTAATAGATGCCAAGAAAAATAGGGCAGAATTAGATGAGCAGAGGCGCCATAACCTGGCAATGGAGAAAAAAGGCAAAGGTGTTAAGAGAGCCATGAATAAGTTTAAAAAAAACAAGAGCCGCTTACAAACCAAGATATTGAAGCTTTAATCAAGCCACTGGGCATCAAACATTTTAGAGGTGTGTACATGTCTGATTCTTTACCAGAACAACCACTCAACAAGGAGTGTGGCATTGTTAATTTGGATGAGTACAAAAATCAGGGCACTCACTGGATCTGTTATCTTAAATATTTAAACAATGAGGCATTTGTGTTTGATTCATTTGGAGGTGTTCCACCTGAAAATTTAATAAAATATTTAAAATCACCTAATCTTTATTACAATAATGCCCGTGTTCAAAACTTCAAAGATGTTAATTGTGGACATTTGTGTTTATCTGTTCTTAGATACTTGTCTCAAATAAATAAACCATCAATTGAAAATTTTCAAAAGGCCTTGTGGTATCTGAAACATCATGGGGGTATTCCATCTCACCAGCCAAAATTCAATATTGAAACTCAAATTGCATGATGATATAGTGTATCCCAAAACAATAGCTCTCAGGGCATTTTATGGCATGTACCTGATCCCAAATATTACACACCACAACAACACAATTGCAGTAGGGGATAAAAAAATTGTCATCACTCCAGGGCAATATAATCTGTCCACTCTAAATGCTCAGTTACCCAGAGGTGTAGTGTTAAGTCAAAATTCTGTCACTCACAGAGTAGAAATTGTATCTGCTACAGAAACAGTGGATCTGGCTACTATAGGAGAGCTGTTAGGCTTTGAGAACAACACAAAACTTGAAGCAGGCATCAAACACACTGCTATGAATATACCTAAATTCTTAGCCATAGAGACTCTGAATATTCACTGTAATGTGGCCGAGGGTATGATCACCAAATCAAATGGCATAGGCACTCACAAACAAATTGGCATCATTGCAACATTCAAACCTAATTCTGAATTCATGGAGCCAATCATCTACAATCCATCCCCAACATTATATTTTCCTGTGTGCCATAATAGAATAGATAATATTGAATTGATGGTCACTAATGAAAAAGAAGAATTAGTTGATTTTGCTGGAGCCACAACAACTGCCATCATAGAGATTAATATTTAAATAAAAATACATACAATGGAAAATATTGAGAGTTATGAGCTACAATCATTCCCCCCAAACAGGAGGACATTTGCAAATTTAAATCAACCCAACACAGAGATTGAGGTTGATCTTGATGTAGGGGATGGCTTTATACACCCCCACAGAGCAGATCTATACATCAAATTTGATGTTGTAAAGCTCGATGGTACCGATTACCCGGCAAATTCTAATATAAGACTTGTAGACAATTTTGTGCCGCATCTGTTCTCTGAAATTGAGATCAGAAAGCATGGCGTTGTTATAAACAGAATAGATTATCCCGGCATTACCTCTACAGCTTTGGCCACACTAAAATTATCCAAAACCGAGGCTTCTTACTACAGAATCGGTGGATTTGAGGCTGGTGATAAAATATTATCCAAGAGCCACACAGTGCTGTTCCCCATGCGCCTGTTGCCAGGATTCTTCTCGGATTACAAAGATATTATGTGGAAGGGTGGGTTAAGAATTACATTTAGAAGAGCTGCAAATGATAATAATGCTTTGATGAGGTACAGCACATTAAACTCTACAGGGGAAGCTCTGCCTAATACCCTACCAGATGAGGGCAAATGCATTATTCAGACTATGGAGTTAAGAATCCCGGTTGTTGAATATGAGGCCAGTTATGCTCTTAAATACAAAGCAGACATAATAAAAAATCCACAGGTTCCTCTGCAATTTTACACATATCAATCTGTACAGAAGCCCGCATCTGGTACATATTATGAGTTTGATGCTACAAATTCATTCTCCAGTATTCAATATGACATGCCTGATTTTGTAGTGGTATTGTTTCAGACTGGGAGACACAACAATCAGGAAAAAAATTCAAGTAAATTTGATAACTGCAACATCAAGAACATATATCTTAAAAATGGCAGAAATGAGGTCTTTCCTAGAGAAAATTACAATTTAGACATGTCCAAGGATGATTTCCTCAAATTATATGAGGCATTTTCGGCTTTCAAAAGAGTCACTACTGGCAATACTGACATGTATTACGCTCCAGATGAATTCAAAGCACATAGACCCATGTTTGTCATCAACACTTCAAAAAGAAAACAAGTTGTGGTTAATGACAGGACAAACATTAAAATTATCTGTGAATTCCATGAGGCATTACCTGATGACACCATATGTAGTGTCATTCTCATAGGTGAAAAATCATATATTTATGATGTAAGAAATGAGAGAGTCACGGAGCAATTCTAGAGGGTCTCTGCATATTGCATTGTCTTAGTACTAGATATGCAAGATGAGCCTGGTGTCCAATTGAACTTAAACCGGAAGTGGACCGGAAGTGGACCGGAAGTGGACCGGAAGTAAACCGGAAGTAAACCGGAAGTAGACCGGAAGTGGACCGGAAGTGGACCGGAAGTAAACCGGAAGTAGACCGGAAGTAGACCGGAAGTAAATATGTGTGGGTGGGTGTGGGTGGGTGTGGGTGTAGGTGGCCTAGTTTTAAGTGTGGGCAAAAAATAACAAATTTATGGACAACAATCTCACAGAAGTGCCTTTTGTAAGTATAGCCAAATCAATCTGAGAGGGGTCATACTTTCTCATGGAATCCATGAGGGCTTTTTTACAAAAATCTTGGATTAGACAGGGTTCCACACTTGAGCAAAAAGCTCATATGGGCATGTTGAGCTTGTTTTAAGTGTAAGCAAATCTGCATGAGGGGGGTTCATACTTTCTGGCACTGGTTGTACCACAAATCACACTACTCTCTTTCGCAATAACTAACAACAACGGGATAGCAAAGTTATGAACTATGAATTAACGTAATGAATAACAGCGTTGGTTTTTCTGTGACAGTTTACTTAGGAAACTCACCTGTCGTCGAACGTTTCATTCCCAGTTTTTCTAAATGTAATATTATTATTTTATTATTTTTCTAAATCTTGTATTTACAACGACAATCAAAGAAAAGTAAGAATACCTTATTTGAAATTGTTAATCCCCCGAGACAAAGGGAGACTGAGTTCGGAATGCAAAAGTTAACCTTCGTACTTGGTTCTTGGAGAGAACCTTCATAGTATTAACATTACGAATGGTTTGTCCAATGAATGAGTAATAATTGCAACAGACAGGCGGAGCAAGGGACGAAAATCCCGTGGATAGAACGAAATTACTATTTACATTGGGAACCATCAAAACATGATTTGCTTACCTAAACACTACTGCATACCCAGCCCAAAGCTTGACAAATTAAAAGTAATAACGAGCAAATGTAGAATGAAATGTATTAAGAAACAGTTATTGGTCCATCATTCCCAGCTGAGTTTTATCTTTAGACATCTCTCATAAGTGACTTATCAAAAGTTTCATCTGTCCATGATTTTGCAAAACTCTACCTTTCCAATTCGACCTTCCTCTTCAGAGGTATACCTTGTTCGATACCCGGTGGAGGCACATAGTGGTTCGGATCTCATTTTAAAACGTTATGTCCAGTCCCATTTAGCCTACCTGTGTATAAAAATTGATCCAGAGATATACCGACCTCCGTACGAAGTGGTTAGCACAGAGTTTACGACGCCAGTGGTAACGGGTTCGCATCTCTGCTGGGCATGGCTGTTCTTTGCGAGTGTTGCTGCATCCACTCCGTAATTTCATCCTATCATCACTCATCATCATCGTCGCGATTAGACACACTCTGTAGGCGACGCTAAATAACAAAATCAATTTTTTCCATGGGCCCGCACGCACGAACAATATATACATACATTGAAGAAACGGAATAGCAGAAAGGTTTTGACATTTATTTCACATACTTCTGTATTTTACATTGAAGGGGCCTTAAGTGATGCTTGCCATGGGCCCAAAATATGTAGATCCGTCACTGGCAGTCATTTGTTTTCTCCTCTCTCTTCCGCATTTACCCGAGTACCGCCGTGTTGCCAGTTTCCTTCACTCCTTCGTTATCAAAAGCTTCAACAACGATAAATATTACATCTCGACTTTCGATGTGTGACGTTCATAATGATAATGCTTAGCACTGAACAAAGGTGACGACCATCTGTTGAAGAATGCTGAACATTTTGGCAACGCAGGGGCAGGATCACATGGTAAAGAGCTCATTGCGTCACCACTCTCCGTCCGCTCCCTTACTGTTGAAAATTAAATAACAGGGCCAGTGGATTTTTCTCATCTTGGTCAAGCTTAAACATCAAATTCATTCTCTCTATTTTTCTTAGCTGAAGTTCGACTTTCAATCATTCTTCGGCTAATTCCGTCCTTTGCAGCTGATACGTTTTCACCTTTCAAGTAAATGCAGGATTGATTGATTTGGTGTTTGAATAGCACTTTCTGCTAATCGGGACTGGACCTACAGTTTAAAGTAGGATCCAAACCACTGTGTGCCTCCACCGGGTATCGAACCCGGGACCTCTCATTACAAGGCGACGACGCTACAACTGCGCCATCGGTGAGACCCAAGTAAATGCAGGAAAAATCATGCCTTGTGTAAGAAATAAGAAGCTAAGAGGATGAAAATCGTTTCTGCTCTGTCACTTTCCCTTCCTGCAAGAAAGCGATAAGAACTGCGTGCTTTTTTTTTTCCTTTCGCCAAACTACATTGTACATGCAGTACAAGAAGACCTGTGTCAGGTGGTGCGGACGGAATAGATAGTCAAAATGCTACAAAAGGAACGTTTGACCCATCTTTCAGGGCTGAAAGACGGTGTTACGGAGTATCTTTGCGAAACTTTTCTTTGGTTTGTTCAAAAGATTTACTGGTAATTCATTACTGCAAAGATTACTGTAACTGTGTTTGCTTTATCAATATTATTTCCGTACTCAACCCACGATTTTCAAAGTGCTTTGAAGCAGTCGAACGGTTATTGCCTAACATATACGGCCAGCCCTATGTAGTTGTGGTAATTTCTTCGGCCTGTAATCAAGGAGATCCGGGTTCGATACCCGGGGGAGACACACAGTGGTTCGGATACAACTTTAAACTGTAGGTCCAGTCTTGATTAGCTCATCTTAGCATAAAGTAAACTAAGAAATCAAGTTAGCGTGATAACAGATTTATTTACCGGTGGGAGCTCGAACATTTCTGGCTCTTGAAGCCAGTTGGGAAGCTACGTGAATTAGTGGGATCCGATCGAGAAAACCAGATAACAGCGGCAATGCGATTCGATGTTCTGATCACGTGTCAACCAATCAACAGGCGTTTGTTATTCAAGGGCAGTTTCGCCACGGAGTTTATTCATCGTGACTGTTATATAGATAATTAATTGATAAGATGAGCGGGAAAATATTGAAGAATCAGTCTGTTATCCTAACCACTACGTCAGCTTGTATTGTGTTTCACGCTAAACAGAGCCGAATTCTGTCACTTGGTTATGATATGCCAGCTGGAAAGTTATGGAACAGCTGCCTATCTACTCGTACAAGGGGTTTTAGAGCAACTTTCCTTTTAAGAAAACGTCAAATTTAGGAAAAAATTGCATGATCCAGGAGTGGTAAGAAATAACTCATAATCTCCTTATGCTCACATCCCTTTACTACATTTATAGGCAAGCCACTGAAAGGGTGGGAATATTACCCACAAACAGGAGCGGGGTGTAAGGGATGACTTTCCTTCAAGCGCCTAAATGACAACGTCTCTTCTAGGTATGACACGATGGACTCAAGGAAGGGGGGCGGGGGGTTCGTACTAGGATACCTAGGGCCGCACAAAAATAAGAAGCTGAAGGAGCAGAAGTGAAGAAGACCATGTACTATTAAAATTTCTTAACGTTGTTATAATAGCAAAATAGAACATGTCAAATCCTTTTACTTGCTTATTTCATGAACGAAGGAGTATCTAGCGCTTAAATAAGTTCTTACCATAAGTTCTAACCATATTTTCAAAGGTCACGTGATACAAACAATATGTACAATTTTATTGCTCGAATATAAACAATTGTTCCTCGAAATAAGAATGTAAACATTTTGAATGCCAACAATTAAAAGTCAAGTGGAGAGATATTGAAGGCTGAAATCAACATCCTTGTTTCTTGGTTCGCGTCCAGTGTGGCTATTGTTTTCCTTTAGTGCGTTTGCGGTATTTGTGTTATATGGCGAAATATATATTGAAAGTGGCAGTTTTAAAGGACAAAGACGTTTAATGAATATTTTTAATCAGATGTATCGATATTTTAAACTACACAAGTGCTATTAGTACAGAGTGTGCATTTTGCAGACAAACGGGGCTTTGGCGTCTAGACTCACACTCAGTCTGTGTGTTGCTAACCGCCCATGCGTGTTCGTCATTGCCTGGCTTCAATTTCACCCTAATCTTCGCGAGTGACCAAAAGAGACAGAAGCGAGATGTAAACTAATCAAATCAATAAGTAGATAACAGCAGCAAATGTTGTGTCTTCATGCAAATGTCGCATATAATGTGAAGGCTAGGATGAATGATGAAACAGGCTGTTGGAACAAACACAACTTCATGACCAGGTTTTTTAACCAGGATGCGAACCTAGGACACCGTGTGTTTTGTGGCACGCTACGCTAACAATTCAGCCACAGAGCCGGCTTGCGGAAGTGATTCCCGAGACGTAAACGATATAACTAGGAAGATGAAAAGAGACTGTTGCATTGGCGTCTTCAAGTCTGCACGGAGCGTTCACCACATCAGTTGCAAAACCTTAACTTGATTTTGCTGTTTCATGGGTGATATTATTTATTCCCATATTTTCGGTCATTGTGTTTCTGTATAATCAAGGGGTCTCGGGTTCGATACCCGGTGGAGGCACTATTGGTTCGGATCCCAATTTAAACTGTAGGTCCAGTCCCGATTAATCTGACTGTGAATAAAGTGGACTTAAAACACCAAGTCAATTAATTGTGTTTCTGTAGTCGAACTTTGAGATATGCATGCGAAAAGAAATGTTAATTCCACGATGGTGGATTAAGGGTGTATGCTTTGTTAACTGCCTAGCAATTACAATTATGGAAAATTAAATCTTTGTAGGTAGGCTCACCTAAAGACTACTGGTAAAATGTTTTACTTTTATGTAGGACTGCTGAATTCACCGCATTATTCCTACAAGGGAAGGGAAACTATGCCTTCAAAATGTAAATACTTTTATCCAAAACACGATTAGCCTTCCTGTGCATAAAGTGGACTTGAAACAAAAATTAATCAATCAATCTTATCCAAAACGCTAGTAAAAAAAAAATAAAAAAGAGGGTGGTAAAAGTTGTTTTCAGCACTCTGTCGCTGTCCTCAATATTTCGGCATCCATGTCTTACTTGAGAAGCACGGACTTGAACTTTCCTACAGAATAAACGAAATATTACGTGCAACCTTCCCCCACTCCATCCGCCAAAAAATCTGCTGCTACCAGGGGCCTCTGGGTTCTACTCTAACTCCGCGCTTTTAATCCGAGGAGACGGGGTTCTTCACACATTGACTCACATCCTAGCCTTTCATGAAAATTCGCGCTTTTAGTAGGTCATTCCCAGTGAATAGAACTGCGGAGGTATAGCTCGCGCACATTCAAACAATGTTTGTTAAAAATAACTTACGAAGCTTGGTTCACGTCAAAATAGAGGCCTAGCAGTCTTTGTCGAATTGTATGACTCGTTCCCGTGTGTCTCCATATCGATGGCGGGGCAATCGTTTCACGGTTAAGCTCTCGCAATTAGTAATATTTTATCATTACTGCAAGAATTGTGCGTTACTTTTCCTTTCCTTTATGCTTACTTGAGAAATGTAGATTTATTTCAATTTCACTGGTTTTTATAGTTTTCACTTTGTTCTACAATACGTATATCCTATCAACATACGTATTTTGTATTTTTACCTGCTCAAATGATATAACTTGGTTCTCTAATATCTAGAGTTGAAGCACGGCCAATTTGTAGCCATTTTTATAACTTACTTAAAACTGTTATTCCGACGAAAATTATTTGTGTTATTGAAGTCGTGACTTTACAATTTTATGATCTGTAGGAATCGAAGATGAAAGAGGTACAAATTACATCACCTAGCCTATACCTTTTTTCGACTACATTTGAATTGTATTCTAGCTCAGGAGTAAAAGACAGAAGAGGAAAGGTGGCAGCCAAATTGTTGAATGAATGGGAATCTGACCAAAGCGAATAACCCTTGCAGCAATACCATATAATACATGATTGCAAGCATAAAACCATTGTTTTACAAAAGAACTACAGTTAAGACTGGAATAAGTTTGGTTTTTCTTATCCCTAGCTTCCCCTGGCGTACAAGAAATTAACATACGTGAGGGGGCCTCAGAGGCCCAGAATTTTTTTTCCTTTTTAACATTAAAATTAAAATTCATGGAACAATTTTTTAATGAATCATCTCTTCTTTTGTTGTTCATATAACTTATATAACAAATATAATAATTGCAAAATGACCATCATGTGAACCAATTATTACACGAGTGTCACACACATTTTATCATTCACTAGACCTCAAAATTACATGTTAATGTTGAATCAATGGTATTTCTTGTTTTCGTATGTGCTGTTCTCAAGTAATTATAATAGCTACATTAATTACCATAATTATCAACCAATTGTACACTGTTACAGGCACAAGTTTCATGGCGGAACATACTGATAGGCCCACAGCGTGAATTTTCCTCCTATGTACGTTACCTTCATCATTGTATGAGCAAAAGTAATTCAGAAATATTGGTAGGGACCATTGCAACGTATTTTAATTTATTTTCATTTTTTAAATACAAATGTCCACAGTTGAGAATTTGGTTGGCCTGGATCCCCCCCCCCCCCCGGGTAAGCTAGTGCTAACAATATATCATTTTAATTAAGGGCGCGGGGGAGGGGCTGATTCCAAGTAAATAATGGTTATGCACAATATAATGTCATCTAGTCAGTAGGACACCTGTCTGCCACACGGGAGTCCCTTGGATGATCTAAGGTCGAAATGTTTCCGCCGTTGTCCCCGCGTAAAGCGACTGGAGCTCATCCAGCCTCAAATAAATGGTGGGTAACTAGAGGTAAAACTCTGGGGTGTAAAGGCGACAGGAACGTAGTGCCGATCACATCACCTCCAAATTGGCCGTGATCGAAGAGTGTGTGAGGCCTTACACATCTTTTTAGATAGTCTGATAGATAGTCTGTTAATCTTTACGAGACTAAAACAAAATGAAGAAGAACTGCATTTAGAATGTAATCGTTATATGCGTACCTTCAGTCACTGCCACAAATACTGTAGGCGCAATGCCTATCAAGTGTGTTAAAAAAACACCCCGAAACGTTTGCTGAAATCGTGGCCATGACGGTGGGTGTGATTTCGCGCAATGAATATCATCCAGTGGAAATTGAACCACTGAGGCTCTAATGGGGATCGAACGCCAGACCGCCGCATCGTCACATGTGATACCGTTACCACTACGTGACTTGCGATAGCGGACAGCAGTAATAAATACTATTTCCCCATCTTTCTTTGCAGTTCACGTTAATTGTGCAGCGAACTTGAATCAATTGGGGGTATTGCGTTCCCAACTATAACTATCCCCCTGCACACGCCACTGATACTTGGGTGTATACATTACTCTCGTTCACTTGGAAGTGAACCCGAAACTCGAGCTCTCACAGCAGATCCAGCACACATGTCTGGGCGAAACAACTCCAGACTCCAGACTCTTAGGCGCCAGAGTAAAAGATAGCGGTGGAGTCGTGCGAGTTTCGTTGAAAGGAACGTTCATTTCTACACACGTGGCCAAAGTCCTTTGTTACACTGGTTTTGTTGCGTTTTTACTGTTGTCAATATTTATCTGCAGGATACATGCAAGGCGTGACAAAATTACGATTTATCTTTTGCAGAGTAAAAAAAAAATCTCTTTGGATAAAGTTAACAACAACGAGATAGGAAAATACTTAACCAGACATCAACAAAGTGAATAACAGCATTTGCTTTTCTTCACCTTTTGATGTATTACCAACGCAAATAGATGCCATTTTTTTTTTTAAAACTGCCGATACTGTGTGTAGTGAGGACTTCTGCCACCAAAATGGCACGTTTGCTGTCTCTTCCAATTCTCTCTATACTCTGTCCCGGGTATCTATGGAGCAAGGCTGCGCAAGAAAGGGGAAGAGTGAGTAAGCGGAGCGCTGCTGGAAAGGGTGGTCGTTGTTCACCTTTACCACAATCCCGTTCCCTCGCACGCGTTCCTTAGTCAGTCCTCCATATTGACTGATTGCGCAGAGACTTGCTTTCGTTCGGCCGCTGCAGAGAAACCTGGGGCAGAGCATATTTCCAAATTATTTCCTATTTGCCTCGTTAGAGATACGAAACTGACATAGGAATTCCAACCCAGAATTTTTGGTGCTAAGATAATGAGTCCACCGAGATTTTACAATACTAACGTCCTTTAACTTTTCCAAGCAATCATAGCTGAAAGATATAAAAAGGTTCGATTATAATTCTGTTAAAGTAGAAGCATTTTTCGTAAGTAACGAAAGCGCTTTGCTCATATTCGAATAGCACCGTTCAGTAAACAAACGATTCATTGATTGACTTTGTGTTTTAAGTACACTTTATGCACAGTGTGGCTAATCGGGATAAGACCTACAGTTGAAGGTGGAACCCGAAACACTATATTCCTATGCCTTCATCCACTATCGAACCTGGGACCCCTTGATTACAAGGCGACGACGTTACCACTACACCAACGGGGAGGTCCCAGTTAACAAACGAAACACAATACGAGTGCAAGGAAGAGTAACAGTGTAAATAATGCTTTCTTTTCTTCTACAACACACCCGATATTAACACACTTTCAAACAACATCGCTAATTTTGGTTACCGTCAATACTTTCTTCTACAGATGAAGCAAATGAAAATTGATATGTGAGGGCATAGTCTTGCGCACGGGGGGGCGCCAATGGTGCCTGACCACCCTGGAATGTGTCCTCAAAAAATAAAATATGTAGAAACAACCACTACAATAATGAAAGTTATATCTCCCGTACTGCCTCCAAATTTGAATTTTAACAGTTTGGTCTTTCTCCAGATGGGAGAAGCGATTTGCTGCCAAAGCCTCTCTTTCTCTCATTCTCATTCTACCTTTACTAACCAGATATTGTTGAGAAGCATCGACAAGGAGAAAAAGTATACAAAATTGATTTATGTACGAGAGGTGGTCAGAATTGCTACAGCGTAGAGCTAGAATTTATGTTTGCATTCATTAATATTTACATCGCTTTTCAGCCACTATTGGCGACGACGAAGATGAATTATGAGTTACACTTACAAAGGTAGATTCATGCAGGCCGGAACTTAAAAATACTTGATTGATTTATTTAAATTATGGACACGTCAGCACTCTGGTCCCCAATTTCCCAGTTCTTCACTGCCTTCATTTGAAAATGTTGGTTTTCTTAAAATTTCGGAGTAGACCGTAGCCCCTTCAACCATCCCCCCTCGGCCTACGCCAGTGATTACGTACAGTCGAGGCAAATACTAGAACTGCCGTCGTCTGAAGACTCAAGTCTGTACACCCTAGTTAAAAACAGATGTTGCGAAGGGTAACTTAGCATGCAGGGCGCCAACACGCAACCGCAGAGGATTATACTGTCCGTGCATCTGGGCTCCAGATCCTCATTATTCTGCAGAATGCGGTCCAGGGTTTTACTGCGTGGAATTCGTACTCTTCACAAACGTCACGCCTTACACCTCACACAGGGAATCGAACCCGGATCCATTGGCACCTAGGTCGCCAGTATACCACTGAACATGCTCGACCACCGAGCTATCTACGTATGACCCATACAATGCAATGAAAAATGCTGCACGCCAGGCTGATAAAAATCAGAAGTACTGATAATAGCCTAATTGTCAAAGAATACTTTTTACTCCAAGGTGTGACTTTAACGACTAACTAAAGTAAACCATCCTCTAGAGAAATATTTTAGTGCTAAATTTTGGACTTTAGAAGATGTTGACTTTCTTAAATGTTCCCTCCTAATATTCTAAAGCTCATGAAATATTGTTGTTTTGCAAACACCAATTCACTTCTTCCCTGCCTACAGAGGAACGTGACCCGCCTCTGCAACTCATATGACGTCATGCTTCAGAAGGGAGAGTTTCCAGGACCGCGTTGCATTCACCTTGTGGTCTTTCAAGGGTGGGAGAGCTCCACCTTTGACCCCTGTGTACCTTCACAGCATGATTCAATGCACGTAGATTATATTTACCTTTTACCTTTAGAATAAGTATCACTGAAGATTTCAACGACGAATTTAAAATTCCTTTTTCTCCCATTTTCCCTGTTCCCTCTCACGCGTTAATTGGTCGAGCACTCTCGAGTCACTCTCAGGACAGAGTATACAAACAGAGCTACAATGTGCCTAGCTCGTAACTTCACGCAAAGTTTCAGAAAATTGTACATGAAAGGCCGAGTTATCCAATATATATAAAGCCCCAATCCCACCACTGACTAACTCACTGACACAAATGTTCTCCATGAAGGAAGCCCCGGAGGCGAGAAATGCCCGATTACGACACCCCATGAAATCGTCCCAAAAGGCAGAGAAAATTCAAAAATAGCTCAAATAGCCCTTCTTTTTTCACGTCCTTAGCAACCGTTGCCACGGACATTTTTTGCAGCACACACTGTTTCCTTCAATTCTTAATTGCCGAGATACATTATATTTCTCACAGATCTACAACACACAGCTGAATCAACTCCTGGCTTTGAAAAGGTGGATCAAACGAGGGTGACATCTACATAATAAGGAGTTTCAGCTCAGATACAATTACGTATATATATTGGTAAACTCAATGCGAAAATATTATCTACATCGTGGTTGCTTTAACTTAATGTTTAGAGGTATAATAACAAACAATTATTTAGAGAGTTTGCCGTGCTTGTTGTTCACCATGGAAACGGACGTTTCTAGGGAACTTAAAGAAAGTTTATTTTCACCCCAAAAACTATTGTAAGCGGATTATACTAGACATTTCGTATTTCAAAATACGAGCGTCAGAATTTATTACAGACGCAAGGTAGGAATTTGGGGGGAATGACGGAAAACAGTTATTATCCAATTCCGTTCAAAAATGTGAAAATGACAAAAGACGTAAATATTGCATTTTCAATTTAGTGTCGCTATTGAATTCGTTGATGCAAAAACATCCAACTAATTATCTTGAAACAGTTATTACTTACTCATTTATTATTAAGAAATTAGACAATACTCTTTTGAATATTTGTACCTTATTAGAGCCCATACACATATAAAGTAACTTTTGAAACTTTTTAAATTAGCGAACTTATACACTTGTTCCCCTTCATCCAATACAACATGCAGACATTTTACCCCATCTATAATATGATTTCGCCCACAACGTGGCCGAAGGTCACGCATGCGAGAGAGGCCACGTCGAAAGTACGCGAGTCCAATATATACTATATAGACCCAATCCTACCACTCACTGACATAAATGTTCTCCATGAAGGAAGACCCGGAGGCAAAAAATGCCCGATTACGACCCCCATGAAATTGTCCCAAAAAGCCGAGAAAATTAAAAAATTGGCCCTTTCTTAAGAGTGAAAATGCCCTTTTTTCACGTTCTTAGCAACCTTTTCCATGGCTTTCTCTTTTTGCTCACATTGTTTCCTTTAATTCTTAACATTATATTTCTCACAGATCACACACAGATGAATGAACTCCTGGTTTTGAAAAGATGACTCAAACAAGGATGACATCTACATAAGAAGAAGATTCAGTCCAGATACAATTACGTATATGTATATTGGTATACTCAATGCGAGAATATCTACATCGTACTCGTTTCAACTAAATGTTTAGAGGTATAATGACAAGCAATTCTTTAGAGCTTGCCGTGCTTGTTGTTGACCATGGAAACGGACGTTGCTAGGGAACTTAAGGAAAGTTTATTTTAACCTCGAAATCTAGTGTAAGTGAATAATGCTAAACTTTTCCAATTTCAAAATATGAGCGTCAGAATTTATTACTGAGGAGAGGTAGAAATTCGATTACGTTTAAAAATGCGAAAATGACAAGAGACGTAAAATATTCCTATTCCGATTTAGTGTCTCTATTGAATTCGTTTATACAAAGCATCCAACTAACTATCTTGTTTGATTCAAGTCTTTATTGTGAAGCTACATTATTTCTCACAGATCACACACACTCTTGGTTTTGAGAAGGAGCTTCAAACAAGGTTGACATCTACATAAGAAGATGTTTCAGTCCAGATACAATTAGATATTGGTATACTCAATGCGATAATATCTACATCGTGCTTGTTTTAACTAAATGTTTGGAGGTATAATGACAAACAATTCTTAAGATAAGATAAGATAAGATTTATTTCCATCCACTTGATCATATGAGTACAAATAGCACTGTGATATGAGATAGGTCAATTACATGTGTAATTTTGAGTAGAAAGGAATTAACACATACTTATGCATATCAAAAGTATAAAAGAGTATGGAATAACTTAAAAAATAGAAGAAAAATCAAAGGTTATGGGTATTAGTGAACATAAAAATGGAAGAAAATCAAAGGTTATGTCTATTAATGAAAAATATGATCTAAGTAAGCCAAGCGTCAGGTTAACCTTGCAGCAGGTTTTGTGTATCAATCCGCGCGAGAACTGAGCTCAGAATCTTCCGTGCCAGTCTTTCCTCAACCGCCGAGCTGCTTACATCGGAGACACTGAGAAAATCTACAGTATTGCCAACCGCACAACACATCAAAACCCGCATGCATGTCAAGTGGATTGTATTTTTGCTTCTCTTTGTCTCCTGAAACATAACATTTTAAAAGTACTTTCTGCGCATATATTATTTAATAAATGTGTCATTAATATAAGAGCGAAACAACTTCTAAACATGAGAGCATGTGTGTATATTTCGAGCACGCAAAAATAAAAATAAACAAAGATAAAAGTAAACAACGATAGGCCCCTTTTGAATTTAATGACAAATTATTGTTTTTGGTTTAGAAAGAAATAGATTTATGAAAAACTTGGTTGCTTCGTTCGCAATACATCCGTTACTGTAAGACACACGCACTTCAAGTTGTACCACCAAAAAAGCATGATTTGTTATTGGTGATATATACAATCAGGTGCATTGTCTGTCGCTATTACTCTGGTTTCAATTTATGAATCACTTCACTAAACCAGGATTCAAATCTTGGTCTGTCCATTTCTTGCTGATAATCACCCTTCCCTTTCTTTGCGCGGAACAGTAAATATGCGCCTTCAACAAAGCTTTCATTGCCGCCAGTGGGTGAAACAATAAGCCTCCCCCTTCCCCTCATCGTCGGTTTCTTCAGCCCTGGCGGTGGTTTTGCATGGTGGTATCCTTCCATGTTTTATTACCCCTTCCCCCACCCACCGAGTTGAAGGACGTCTCGTCCAAATAATAAACATGTTTCTTCTCACTGCGATATCTTTTAATACCGCGGAGATTCTTTTGTCGTCAAACAACAAACAATCGTTTCCTCTTGCTAAACTCAAACCGCAAATCATTCAACACCCGTGATACAATTCGTGTGCACATTGACGGCAAATCACCTCACGCCCTGTTTTACTTTGATCTTGTTGCCGCAAGGAGGATTATGCATTTAAAACAACTTGCTTGACTTTGAAGAACATTTCCTTTCGGATGAAGCCCAAAATAACATTCGGGTATAACTGCGCGCTGAACAGGAGATTCAGCCATTCTCGCCGCTCTACAATAAACATAGGGTTAAAATAGTGGAAGGTGCAACACTGGTATCAGCGATTTCACCCGCTCTGCAACGCATTCAGTCTCGCTCGACTCGCTCTAAAGTTTCAATGTCTCTTCAACGCATTACAGATTCGAGTTGGCGAATCTGCGGTTCTAAGTTCGTCTGCACAGTGATTGCAACCAATTAAGTCCATACCTGCTAATCAATGTATTATTTTGTCTGTATATTACAAATTAAATAACTGTTTTCTTGCAAGTATGCAGTTGTGTCGGAATAGAACCCGTCTCAGTGGAACTATATTCTTGCGCGCACGTTTGGATCTACATATGCTAAAACCTGCTGCAAGGTTGACCTGACGCAGGGCTTACTCCTCTGTGCTATAAAACAAATACTTCATAAGCAAGCTTTTTACTGTTATTTTAAATTTGGTTGGATTATGATTCTTGAATTCCTCTGGCAGCTTGTTATAGAGTTTTACACCTTGAAATCCTAGACCACTATGTGTTTTGGATGTGCGGACAGTAGAAAGGTGGAGGGAGTTATGCATACGAGTGCTGTACTTGTGTATGTCCAGATTTTTGAGAAGATTTTAGAATTTGTATGAATAAAGTACAACGTCTCTAATATGTACAAACATGGAAGAGGTAATATTTTAAATTCATTGAAAATTTGTTTTGTTGGGTTTGAGAGAGATACATTCTTCATAATTTTTAATATGCGTTTTTGCCAAATAAAAATTTTCTGCATTTTGGGTGAGCTGCCCCAGAAAGAGATACCATATGTAAGTACAGTTTGAATCTGTCCAAAAATATACTGTTCTTAAAACATTCAAAGTTAAAACATTTCTCAAAATTCTCATCATGTAGCAGAGCCTGCTTAACTTTTGAGTTAAATTAGTAATTTGCATGTCCCAAGACAGGTTTGTGTCTGTCAATACTCCTAAGAATTTTATTGCATTGCATTCTTTGACGACTTCTTAAGTTTTTTATTTGTTTTGCTGGATTAAAATTTATTAGAACTGTTTTATTAACATTCAGGGAAAGCTTGTTGTTGTTTAGCCAGGTGTTTAGTTGTGTTGTTGTTGAAATGGAATTCTTTTGAAGTTGCTCATATTCCAGGCTTTTTACTATGATATCAGAGCTTAACTTGCTTGTTGTTGACCATGGCAACAGACGTTGCTAGGGAACTTCATTTTCACCCCAGAAACTACTAAGTGAATTATGCTAGACTGTTCGAATTTCAAAATATGAGCCTCATAATTTATTACAGAGGAATTCGAGGGGAATGACGGAAAACAATTATTTTTCAATTACGTTTTAAATTGTGAAAATCACAAAATACGTAAATATTGCTTTTCCAATTTAGTGTCCCTATTGAATCCGTTTACAGAAAACATCCAACTGTTTTTACTTACCCAGCTTATTATTAAGAAAGTAAACAAGAGGCCGAACACACATAACGTTATGTTCAAAACTTTTCAAATAAGGGAGTCACGTCGGCGAGCGCACGAGACATGTCGCTATTTAATTCGTTTATATGAAATATCTAAATATTTTTAAACGGACCATATGTACCCAGTTTATTATAATGAAACTAGACAATAATATGTGTTAAATATTTGTAAAATATTAGAGCATATACACACGCAAGCGAACTTATACACTTGTTTCCCTTCATCCAATACAACATGCACGCATCTTCAAAATCATTAAGATCACTGAGGAACCCCAGCTATAACATGATTGGGCCCACAACGTGGCCGAAGGTCAAGCATGCAAGCGTACGTACAAGTCGTGGCCAATGGCCACGCCAAAAGTGCGCGAGTCTTTCCACATAGAAACGCTGCAGCACAGTCGGAATATTGGCCACCCTTCTTCTTCACGCCACTGTTCGATCATATCAAATTACATGCGCACGTTGATGGTTTGAAATCTCTGGAATTCAGAAGGAGCGAGCGAGTGATTTAGAGAGCCAAGGAACACCCCCTCCCCCTTCTGTTCCAGCCGTAAATACGATAACGTGATGATTCAGTTACAGAGGAAGAAAATAATATCTACTATAGTTTTAAGGCAACAGTAAGAACTGGCTGTGGAGGAGCGTCGGTACTTAATGGACAAATTGCAGAATAACTAACAACCTAGCAGAATATGTACTAACTATGGACTTAGCATCAATGTCCTTCAAGAACTAGTTTCTGAGGCGTATTACATGGAAGTGGAAACGCTGATATTGGAGTGCCTTCTAACAGTTCACTCATTAGGTCCTTAGTTATGTTGTCATGTATATAGGGTGACCGTACGTCCCGTTTTGAACGAGACAGTCCTGTTTGAGAGGCGTGTCCCGGTCGTCCCTTCGATATTATTTAAAAACACTATTTGTACCGTTTTAGAAAAGCCTAGGGGTTAGCTTGAAAACCAAGTATAAAGTTGAGACATTTCATGCTAAAAAAAAAGTTGTATTGTTTTGCGTGTGTTCCGTTATTTGTAGGGAGTGCATAAGTATGCCCAAGAAACGTATATGCAGTTTCAATATGAACTTGGGACAAACCACAAACTGAAGTGGGAAATCACGCGTCAGATGTGTGGGGTAAGGTTTTTGAGGAGATTTACAAACGGTTGGTGAAAAATAAAGCCGCTCTCAAGAAGATTGATTGTTCTGATACATACTTCTGGCACTCCCCAACTTCTGCGTAGGGCTAACATCAAAGGTTGATCAGAAGGAACCAGAAATACTGTGTAAGTCACACCGAGATTATAATAAATAATAGCTTTTGACAACGAGAGATCATATTTCAAATAATAAAATAATAATAATACTTTAATTATAACAATAAATTTATAATTAGGCCTGATTTTTCAGGAGGGGAAGAGGTACACTGATCTCCTTGGGATGTCCCGTTTTGGGGTCAAAATATTATGGGCACTCTACTACTAGGGTGCCAAATATCTAGCTCCTGGGTTCTCATTCCATTGTAATTATCATACTCTTACCATGAAAAGGTCTCCTGCGTATTATCTGCGGTCCCGGGTTCGAACTTAGTTGAGAGCTCCAAAATTTGGGTGATGACGCAACACAATTAATATAATTCAAAGACTTAATAAGGTTCTCCAGGCGGGGGAGAACCGGAAATTTTTCCACCTGTTCAGGCAGCTCCGGCGTCCACCCATCGTCGTATAAAGTGGGTACCTGGAGGAAACTCTGGGGGTAAAGGAGGCAAGGGACGTGGTGCTGATCACGTCACCCCCAATTCGGCCGTAATCAAGAAAGTGTGAGGCCCTAACCCCACGCTCCCTATACGCCTTCATGGCGTGGTGCATTGCACAGGGGAGCACTTTCCCTTCACTTTTTTTTTTAATAAGGACGATCTGGTTCCTATTGAGAAAGTCTGATAACAGCGTCGATGGGACTGAATGCGATCAACAAAGAACCCATTTGATAAGCTCTGGTCTTCAAAAGGCTGTTGGACTATAGAGTTACTAAATACATGGTAAAAACAGATAACGTGGTCCAAATTTAACAAAGTATATCTTGTCCCAACCCTCCAACCCCGGTCACGTTCCTGGTCTTGTATATATATAAGTGTCACTTCACCAGAAACCGAATTCATTGCCTGTGTGCTCACTGCAGGTCGGACTGCTTGAGACGATTCCAGACACTTTGGCGCCAGCGGCCAGCTGGGTCGCTCGGAACCTGCTTTGGGCGCGCCACGATTCGGATGGAAACAGACAACTGTGCTAGTGATTCTTGCAGTCTAATTCTCGAATGAATATTTCACTTGCTCTCGTTGCCTTCACTAATTCTATTTAAACCAGCCCAATAATCAAAGAACAAAATAGCTATATTGGGAACCTTTCAACAACTCCCACATTCGCAAAATAGTACATATTGTGCTTGGTTAAGTCCGCTTTATGCACAGTAAGGCTTATTGGGAATGGATCTACAGTTTAAAGTGGAATCCAAACCACAAAGTGCCTCCACCGGTATCGAACCCGGGACCCTTTGATTACAAGGCGACGAAGCAACCAATACGTCATTTTTTTTAAGGAATACCCCTAACCGGAAGTATCCCCCGTTTTTCACTATATTATCAAGATTTTCATTTCTCGGTTATTCTCAATTTTCAGTTTTTCTCATTTGGACAAACAAATACCCGTGCCTTACCCGGGACTCGCACCCGGAACCCCTGACGTCGTAGCGCTCTGTGATAACCACACCGTCACGGAGGTCGACAGGGCCATCGGGGAGGCTTTAAGTGGAACTCGTACCCCTCCTACTTGACTGCGAGAAGAACTACCGAAATAAGAAAGGACCGGGCGTCCGGTAAAAAAGGCGCGAAAACGAAATGCTTGTGATCCAGGTGCTAGGACGCAAAGAAGCACCAGCAGGCTTCATGGGTGACGTGGAAGTAGAGGTCAGGTGATCAACAGTTACTGTGATTGGGTGGTTGCAAGGAATGAGATTTATAAAACATTTTCTTGTTCGCTCCATTCGCGAAACAAACATTTCTCTACGATTCACATCGAGTTTATACGTCAATCATTCATTATTACAATTATGCCCTATTTCAGGGGATCCCAAACTTTGTAGTTTCAAAAGTTTTCCGCGGTGCCCAAGTCAGAATATAGGCATAGGCCTATCTAAAACTTGCAACGCTAAGTTAGTGTTGTTAGGTTGCTTGCCTTATGTTAAAAAATAAGCACATATTTCAAATTCAGAAACATTGTTTATGTAAAAAGTACTAAATAAGCAAATGTTTGAAACAATCATATCTAAAACCCTGTGTAGACTAACAAGTAAGTGGCATTTCAGTTAAAATTCCGGAACATTTCGCGGCACCCCAGGGCGCCGCGGCGCACCCTTAGGGAACCACTACCCTATTCAATATTGAATCAGTTTGTTAAGAAAGGTTTAATTAAAATGTCCATTAAGACTCACACCATTATAAACTTGGATAGTTTTGCTGTACTGGACTTCTGGTAAATTAACACTTAATTCATTTTACAAAGAAATTAAATAAGTTACTTTTCCTTTGCTCCTTTTGTTCAAATGTACAGTCTACATGGAACAGCCATCTGAAGCACCACCCTCCTCCCCCAATCTAATAACTCCAAGAGAAATAACTTTTTTGTCGACTATAGTCTCCAAATTCTGATCTCAACCAGAGAGATAAAATGGTAACAATTCTATTGCGAGTGACCCTTCACAACGATGAGGAAAGTGAGATCCTAGTTCCAGCGAATAATTTGTTAGAGCCGCTTCAGTTGATTATAGTGCACGCTGAGTGTGCACCAAAAATAGAGTTTCAAATATAATGAGTGGCTTCGCAAATGATCTGCGGAGACTGTATTTGTATAAGCATTCTCTTCCTTTCCTGAGGAGAATTCAATAAAACAATGGCTTGGTGTAGCTTTCAGAGGGGAGCGGCACGTGACACGCTTAACTTGCAAACCAGCATTCAGAAATAAATGCAACCTTTCGTATCAAGACAGGTCAAGCTGCACGTGTAGCTCTGATTAGGCCGTTTTCTCAATACCGTGCATCCTGTCACCTAGTGCTCTTGTTAGCTCATGCGCGGTGAATGTTTGGATTTAGACTAACTGTGCTAGTGTCGCTTGCCGCTTGCAGCTTCTGTGTGAATTCTCCGTGTCGCTTGTCGCCTGTCACTTGTCGTCTGTCGTTTGCAGCTTTCTTGCCTTGTAAGGGAGATTACACACGAAAGCGCCAACCAACACATGTCCCTTGGAAGCGAACCAGCAGTAATGAATTGAACCTTTCGAACAGAAGCGACACGACAAGATGCAGGTGTCGCTTGTAGCTTGCGTGGCCAGTTTTGTTAATACCGTGCATCATGTCGCTTCGTACTTTTGTTCGCGCATGCGCGGTGAATGCTTTGCCTTATATTGAATGGTCTAATGTCGCCTGTCGCTTTGGTATAAAATCTCCATGTCGCTAGTCGCCTGCCGTTTATGCCGTTTAAGCAGATTCCAGACCGAAGCGTAACGCGACAAGCGACA
The DNA here is from genome assembly GCF_977018435.1 of Lepisma saccharinum. Classification (NCBI taxonomy): domain Eukaryota; kingdom Metazoa; phylum Arthropoda; class Insecta; order Zygentoma; family Lepismatidae; genus Lepisma; species Lepisma saccharinum. Next base: position 9,173,117 of record NC_139247.1, on the reverse strand, counting down.
AGCCTCGGTAATCATTGCAACGTTTCGAATGATGCAGCACGGTAAGCTGCAAATATTGCATGTCGCTTGGTTGTGTCACTCAAACTGGCTACTTTATCAATGTTGTGCATCGTGATGCCTCCACTTGTCGTGCACGGGCGGTGAATGTTTTAGTCTACAAGACAAAAGGGACCCGTGTCTCTTGTCGATGTGGAAGCACACTGTCGCTTGTCGCCTCCGTCAGAATTCTTCCCCTGACCCCTTCAAGGAGACTTCAGATCGAAGCGACAAGTGGCAGGCGACAATCGACAGACAACACTGGCATGGACGTCAGCAGGGTTTTTTTTCCAGGGAAGGGCAAGGAAGGTATTTTTTTTTCCAGGGGGAGCAAATAAGCCACATTTTACCCAATGTTCCTTCAAAAAAACACTGCTTACATTTGAATTTATCATGTTCGTGCATTAATTAACACATATTATTGTGGCTGAAATGGAATTATATGTGTGAAATATATAATTTTTGGTTGACTTTCATTTTCCAAAGGGGGCACGGGTCCCCCTTGCCCCCCCTTACGGACTCCCATGAACACTGGCGACTTCGATCTAAAGCAACAAATTCACCGCTCATGCGCGAAAAACCTAATGCACCGAGCCGAAAGCGACATGTGCAGCTTGCCCTGTCGCATCAATGCGAAAGGTCGAATTGATTACTGAGGGTTCAATTCCAAGCGATACGTATCTCTTGTCGCTTGTTACCTATTGCGTTTCGCTTGGTAGCGTTCCAATAAAGAGCTTCGTTTCACACAGTTGCGGCATGATAGGCCACACAAGCCTGCTTTGATTTCTGAAATCTTCAAACAACACATAAAAGTATGCAAAGTAAAAATTAAGAGTCAGCGATTAGGGTAAATGTGATTATTTTCTCAATTCCACAGTGGGGCATAAACTCCTTAAGTACGCCACTGACTGCGCCGCAGTTAATCCCTTCCTAACTCCGCCGCGAGAGGAACTCTTCTTTTTTTCCCCCTCCCCTTCCGAATGCTCTGCGCCGAGACAGACAAGCTACGCGCTCTCAATTGACGCCGTAAAGCGCGTTTCACAACTTTTTGCCCAATTCGGTATGGTACGTAGCTGCTTACACACAGGAAGAAATCATGTGACCTACAAGAATTGTGATTGGTTGGACGGGTTTTGCAACATTGATTGGTACCCACAACGGATGCAATTGTATTAAAATTACAACACGTAAATTAGACAGGTGATATTGGTACCAGGTTCCAACAAGAATAGTAACCATTTTTTCGTGAGGAAAACTGCATAAATGATAATTTTCAAAAACCACGGTGGTATTTGTAATCACATGCATGGTCTCGACATTTTAAAATGAATTTGATTTTGCTAATTTATCAAATTATAGTGGTTCCAACAACATATGTACACTCACTCGGGCCTTATAAGACCACGTTTACACGTATGTGTGGGTGGGTGTGTGTGGGTGGGTGTGGGTGTATGTGGGTGGGTGTGGGTGTATGTGGGTGGGTGTGGGTGGGTGTGGGTGGGTGGGTGTGTGTGTATGTGTGTATGTGTGTGTGTGTGTGGGTGGGTGTGGGTGTATGTGGGTGGGTGCGGGGGTAGGTGTCGGTGTGGGTGTGGGTGTGTGTGTGTGTGTGTGTGTGTGTGTGTGTGTGTGTGTGTGTGTGTGTGTGTGTGTGTGTGTGTGTGTGTTAATACGTTTGCGTAGTTTTAAGTGTGGCCAAAAAAAATATCAAGAGGGGCATATTTTTGACAGGATTATGGACAACAATCTCACAGAAGTGCCTTTTGTAAGTGTAGGCAAATCAATCTGAGGGGGGTCATACTTTCTCAGGAAATTCCCGAGGGCATTTTTACAAAAATCTTGGATTAGACGGGGTTCCACACTTGAGCAAAAAGCTCATATGGGCATGTTGAGCCTGTTTTAAGTGTAGCCAAATCTGCTTGATGGGGGCTCATACTTTCCTGTGCTGGTTATACAGTCAATACAACTACTGCCCTAAACCCACATCGCTTAAACGTTCCTTCATGGCACGGTGCTATATTGTGGTATTCTTGGAAAAAATGAGGAAGGAGGAAGTGTAAGCTTCAGCACGAGCTAGAATGCGGAATGGTGCGAGTGCAACATGTGGTAAGGGTGTTGACGTCGATAGGGGGAATGATCGTAGTTTTGTTAGAAAAGAAAGAACGAGGGTAGAGAAGTTGAATTAGATTCGGCAAGGAAAGGACATCAAGGAGACGAGAACGTCTTCACACATCCCAGGTAAATTATACCAACCTAGCACCTAAATGTGAATCTGTCTGTCGTACAAGTAATTAGATACGCGCGAATAAGGTGGTTAACCTTGATTTGGCCATTCTAAGGAGTGAGAATTTTTCTATCCGCCATTTGTAAAAAAATCAACACATTTTTTTTAAAATCGTTTTCAGACTAATGGACGTTCATAAAAAAATTTACATTCCCCATGAAAATAGTATTGCTGGTCCAATAAAAGAAATTCCAAATGTCTACCTAGTGGCCATATCTTGAACATGTGCACATGATATGGTCAACCTTGTTCCATGTTCTACAAATCGTGATTTGTTTCAGTTTCATAGTACAGTTCTGCTAAAATTAAATAATTTTGGTGTAAAAGGAATAAACATGATACTAAATAATCCTTTTTGTAATTCAAAAGTGGATTTAAAACAGGCTTTTCCATTAAAAATGAAGTTGTTTACAAAATTGACATTACAATTTACATATTTCAAAAATAAAAAATGTGAAATCATTCAAGAGAAGAGTACAAGACAAATATGAGATTGTAAAAACAAATTACTGGTTGCAATTGGGACAAATAAAAATGTCTCTGTCAGCAGCTGTGAGGCCAACCCACTCCTCGTGGTAGAAATTCCCGCAGACTACGCAGAGTGGCATGTCCTTGACTTCGTCCTCCTGACAAAGACTGCAGTACCAACTTTCAGCTTGTGTGGTTTTCTGAGTATTTTTTCTTGCTGGGTTGCTGCTGTTTGTTCTTTGGCTTGTTGGTCAACGGCTGTTTCGTGGTTGGTCCCTGTGGCCATATTAGGAGCAGGTCAGCTTTCACGAAAATCGTCTCATTATGAACAACTCGTAAATGATACGCCATCAACGACAACACTAATCAGAAGAGCATTAAAAATGTAATAGAGTACGATGGTTTTCATGAAAACAGTCTTTGCAAAACAAGCACAAAATAAAGGAGGCTTACCAAAGAAAAACAAGAAGAGGTCACACGAAAAACACAAAACAGGCAACTGACGCCATATTGCTCAACCTAGCTGGATGGGAAATGAATACGTGACACATTAGGAGCCCTCTCACTGAAAACTGATGCCATCTACCGGATTTTTTCTTAGCTAACTCACAATAGGTGGTGGCCATATCAGGATCATGGCCATAACAGGATCATCCACCTTATATGGGCATTTTGTAATTCGGCTACTTAAGTTCGTAGGCGTTTGTTCGTTCTTTTTGCCGACATTAATTACTTCTGGCAGCTCTTTCTTATTTCTAGGAAGTCTACGTGGTAGAGATGCGGGGTTTTGTTGTAGCTTTTGTACATGACTGTACAAGGTAGGTCCCTCAATGAGCAATTTTTCTTATTTACGATATGCGCGGGGAACTTTGCCTTTATCGTACCTAATTACAGACCTGCCACATCTTGGCTGTAACAAAAGAATGTCAGCAGTAACCTTTTCTCAAAGGAAGCAATTGGAGCTGCATATTTCTATTTTAATATTCAGAAAACAGTACAGAAGATCCATTACGTACAAGACATTTTGATGTAAGCGAATAAGTCCATGCGTTTCAAGGGCATGTGTCCTATTATCCGAAAATCGAATAGAATTGTAAATAACATGGAACAAACTTGAATGCTAATTTCAAGGTTCGTTCACTTTATAGTAACCCTTCCTTCCTTTGTTATTATGTACTTCATGTTTCAAATTTGTATCCCACAAGAAGTTTGTCTGTGAATAAATATTTCGTCTTGCTATCGAATATCATATTTGACGTCATCAGAGCTTTGTGAATATATTACTACAAGAAAAGAGGAGTTTCATCGTTCTGCGTGTGATATATTCCGAAGCTACATCTAACGAAGATTCAAGTTAAGTTTTAATAGCAAGAAGAAGTGCTAATAAAAACTCTCCACTCAGTGCCTATATAGCAAGGTAACACATATTTTCTACAAATAATAATCTTCTTTGTAACTTTTTGTTGTTAAAGTACGTTAGAATAAGAATCGCAGTGACATAAAGTTATTGTATGCTTGCCAAGCTTGTGTGCTCGAGATCGCCTGAAGTAAAAACGCTGTATAACGTGGATGGGTAAGTAGGTTACTATCACTGCATGGGCTTTCGAGGGTAAACATTACTGCATGATTGTTGTTGCAAGGATAAAACACAACCCTCCCACGAGTCACCGGCATAAACAAAAAATAAGTGATAGTGCCAGACCGCAGTGACAACAGCAGGGTGGCATTTTTTGTTGGTTAGCTATTGATTTGTTATTTTCGTAAATCTGTGTGCGTGTCTATGACTGAGTGGTACTTGGTTTGGGGGATTAAGCATGAAGGGTGCATTTTTCCTCCTGGCTGCAACAGTCCATCCCGTAGGAAGATGGTATACATGTACGTACATACTTATGATTGCAAGGAATTTTTGGAACCTCCCCTCCAGACCTGAAAGTATATTTACAAGTAGTGTAAAATACAATACAACCAGCGCGAGAAATGATGAACCCCCCTCAGGCAGATTTGCCTACACTTAAAACTTGCTCAACATGCCCATATGAGCTTTTTGCTCAAGTGTAGAACCCTGTCTAATCCAAGATTTTTGTAAAAATGCCCTCGGGAAGTTCCTGTGAAATGATGAGCCCCCTCAGATTGATTTGTCCACACTTACAAAAGGCACTTCTGTCAGATTGTTGTCCATAAATTTGTTAAAAATATGCCCCTCTTGATATTTTTTTTGCCCACACCTAAAACTAAGCCCCCCTCACCCACACCCACACACATACACACCCATACCCACCCCTCACACACACCCACACACACCCACACCCACCCACACCACACATATTTACTTCCGGTCCACTTCCGGTTCACTTCCGGTTCACTTCCGGTCTACTTCCGGTCCACTTCCGGTTCACTTCCGGTTCACTTCCGGTTTGCCTACTTCCGGTCCATTTCCGGCCCACTTGTGACCTACTTCTGGTTTATTTCTATTGCATCATGTTGTGCAACAAATTATTAGACATGTGTTGTTTTCTGATTGGTTGCTTATGACATAATGTAATGATGTGTTATATTCTGATTGGCCTATTGTTTCAGATGTTTTCAATGCGGTCTGTGCTTAGGCTATATAAAGAGATTTTGCATTGCATATCAGCCAGTATTGTGAGAGTTGTTAAAGAGTGAGGGTGTGTTGTTGCAGTGCTGCCCATATTTTTTTAAACACAAAAATATTGCAAATTTATATAAATTGAATTACAAATCTATTTGATTTAATATACAGAATTTTTGACAACCTGTCATAGGTTTATTAAGTATAGAGTTTAGATTTGAACCCCAAGAAATTTTATATAAATACCAAAGCCAAAAAATATTAACACACATACACATATACACACATACAAATCACACTGCTGAACCCAACTGATATTTTTTATTAAGCATAGAATTTTGATTTGGACCCCAGGAAATCTTATATAATAAACAACAACAAAAATGCCAAATCAAAAATATTGTAATCAATGCAATAAGAATATATCCAGCCCCAATTGGGTTAAGCACCAAAAGAATTGTAATCCAGATAAAAGCAGAATTATCACAAAAACATGCCCTAAATGCTATAGAAAATATAACATGAAATATTTCACTTATCCTTGTTCTGCACAGTCATCAACATTTCCAAACAAAATTGAATGGAAATATTTGTGTGATTGCCCTCTATAATTTAGATTGCAAGGCCATATTTTGTAATTTTCTGGACCAGGAGCTAGACCCTATGCACCAGAAACAGGCCATAAAATGCCTCTCCACAAATTATGTGAGCATCATGGAGCACACAATACACTTTACAATTTTCAGAATCTCAATTTAAATTCAGGAACAAGAGATTTGGATTTGATGTATCTGGAAATATCCCTTTTTTCAAAAAATGTTTGCATCTTGAATCAATCTGCAAACAATATTACATGTTAGGCTGGGCTATCTCAACAGCAGAGGCATGCAGCTTAGTGGTTTCCTGCACTCACACTCTGTAAATACATTCCATGATTTTATTATCCTATTAAAGCACCCAATGCTGCAATTTTTAAATTTTTGCTGAAGAAGATACATGATTATCTCATTCATGTTCAACATCTTAGAGCTGTATGCATCAAAATATTGCAGGTGATGATTAAAATCTGCACCACTATACAACATTCCACTATCTGATGTAACAAATTCTGCCCTATGGAACCTGTCCAGATGCATCATCAAAAATCTGAAATGTTTCCAGTTTGAGCTCTGATTTGGAGCTCTGATTCTCAAAATCATAGAATCTCCCCACACTTGTATGATTTGAAAACCATCCCCCATAATAGGAAGAATCAACACAATAATAAAAAACAACAAATTGCCCCACAACTCTCTTGCAAATATTATACTTGTGGCACTCAAAATCAGAGATATAACCCAAATTCAAACATTTGAAGCTCTGGGTGCTGCCCAGTGCTTATTGCAACTCTGTCTCATTGTTGATTGAAAACACATCATATTCTGAGAGTGTTGAGAATCTAATTTTGAAATCAGGAAGAAGGGATTCAGACCTAATATATTTTGCAACATTTCTTCTGTCAAAAAATGACATGTGGCTATGAACTCACAATGTATGGAGCCCATATGTAGATATTCCCTGAAATCAATCATATCCCTCCTGAATTATAGATATGTTAAAATTTGAAGATTGCAGAAAATCAAAATTCAAAGGTTCAAAATATCTCAAATCATGAAATTTAATCTTCAGACTCAGCAAATACAGAATAATCTCATTTGCATGAATAGGACCTTTGACATATTTTTCTCTTCTGACAAAATCCGCACCGGAAAACACCAAGCCTGTATTTGTGGTTACAAATTCAAAATCATCATAAGATTTCAGATAAGTGTCAATATTTAAATGTTTCCAGTTCCTAGATATGTCAAATGGGATATTGAAACAATACAGTGCTTCAAAATATTTTGTTGAGAACCAATAATTCTTCCGGAGATAATCAGAAAATCCCACAAACAGCCCAACAATCCTCCTGTGCAATATATATGTATATTTTTCCTTCATGCCCAGCAATCCCAAATGTATGCACCCAAATTCATGGTCACTGTCAAGTACCCACCTAAATTCTGTCTCATTTTTAACTGCAAACACATCATATTCACACAGGTCGGAAAATACAAGCTTGAATTTTTCCAACAGTGATTCTGATTTTATATATTGACAAATTTCTTCTCTCAAAAAACATAATACAATAATATATTATCCCTCAATAACAATAAGACATTCAAAAATGCAATGCTGTAATTTTTTAAGAGCATGCCCAACACTATGCTTGAGGATATTGTTCCTCTGTTTTTGATAATCCTGATTTATTTTCAAATCACAGGGATGCATGTTTGCAAAGTGATGAATTGTAATTATGTATGTATTATTGGGAGCTGAAATAATTGTTTCCCGCAACTGCATGTTTCACTCCAAGAGTCCCTATCTAGGGACTGTACAAGGCACTCCCTGCCACAATTTCTAAATTTTTGCCTCAGAAAATACAAAACAAGCTCATTCAGGCACATGTGCTTTATGTAATCAACAAGATCCGGGTGGAAATCATTTGCACTGAACAAACATCCCTCATCTGTGGTTACAAATTCAACATCCCTATTAAACAGATTGGGGTTGGAAATCACCTTGTTCAGAAATTTAAAATGTATCCAATTCAAGCTCTGCCCTGCAATAATATCTAAATCATAAACTTCATACCCACCACCACAACAACAATTGCTGTACCAATAATCATCAAACAATTTCAGCCTGCAGTAAAAATAATAGGTCCCAGTTTGGTGATGCACAAACAATCCACAAATTCTCTTAAATTTGTTGTACACATTTTTTTCAAAATGGCTAATATTTCCCAGTGACAAATATTGAAAATTCTTATCACTGCCAAGCACCCACCTCATCTCAGTCTCATTTTGAACTGCAAACAGGTCATGCTCGGACAGGTTCAGGAACCTAAGCCTAAAATCCCCAACAAGTGATTCTGATTTAATATATTTTGAAATTGATCTTCTGTCAAAAAAATTCTGCATTATGACAGGTCCAGGGGTAATTCAAATAAATCCCTGCCGCACTGACATGTATCTTGTATGTTGTTTGCCTCAAGTGACAGGCAAATACATTCATGCTGACAATTTTTAAATTTTTGCCTAAACATATACATTAGAATCTCACTAAAATTTGTATATTTTGAAAATTTACTCATGTATGGCTTAAAATCTTCAAATCGATACAAATTGCCCTCATCTGTAGTGACATATTCAAAAGGATTTATCACCATAATTCTGTTGGAGATTGTATAGTGGATCCAATTTAGACTCTGTGACATAATTATGTCCATTCTGTGCACAAAACAATTCCCATTGCAATTGCTGTACCAGTAATCATCATGCCTTGCATACCCCCCATATCAATCATAACACTCTACAGAATAATGCACAAAAAATTCAACAATTTTTTTGCATATATTGAACATGGATATTTGAAATTTTGTTAGAGATTTCAGGGACAGGTATTGAAAACAAAATCACTTGAAAGCACCCACTGCATCTCAGTTTCATTCTGAACTGTGAACAGGTCACGCTCAGACAAATCCAAGAACCTAACCCTAAAATCCTCAATAAGTGATTTTGATTTGATGTATTTTGAAATGGATCTTCTGTCAAAAAAATTCTGCATATTTAAATACTCAGAGAAACAGAATTACTTGAAAGCACCCATCCTAAGCAGAATCTTTAATGTACCCCGATACAGCTTCATTGTTAATGATTGTTGCAAATTTTGAGATGAAACTGTTTTGATGTGATTCAAGGCTCATCAGGGATATTACACAGTGAATAATAACAGTGTTGTTTGATTCCTCCAGAATAATGCTGTACAGGAGATGGGGTAATTTCTTCAATTCAATATAATGCAACCTGTCAAGTTGCATGAAGCACTCAACTGCAAGAACCTTTTCAGTGTTGTTTTTCTGAGTTCTGAAAAGCAAGTAGCATGAAACAATGGCACTTACAGGCTCAGAGGTGTATATAATTTTTGTAACTACACAATCGGCATAGTTTATAGAGTTCATAAAATTAGAATTTTCTGCTGATTCAAGCCTGGAATTTTTGATGAATGCATATCCTATGTTGTCATTGTACTCATATGTTATTGTATTGTCAGGTACCTTATCCTTAAATTCTACAAAATATATTTTTGTTGCCCCCACAAGGGCCATAACATAAAAATCATCAAAATACCCAACCTCACAGTATGCAGATCTGAGCAACTGATTGCATTTGTGGATATTGAGCTTGAATAGATTCAACTTATTCACAGGGGACACAATATTGTTACAGAATTTGAGGATCCCATCCCTGCTCAGGGATGTGCTCAGCTCAGGTCTGAAAATCTTGTCGACAAAACATTCTGTGCCCCTATCTGAAATCTTAACAACAATTTTGAAATCCACAAGACTAATCTCTGTCACATAATCCCCCAGGATGTTGTTAAGTTGATTTGTATTCAGTGCTTCTATGATGCTCACTTGCATAATTTGTGTGGGCACATCCAGTGCCTCTTCAAAACACACAGTTCTGTGATTGAAATTATCTGAAAATTCCCTTGCAGTTGTTTCATATACACTATAAACAATATACTGATTGTTTATAAATTTCACAATGTAATCATCAGACATGGTGAAGAGCAAGGATGGGGCTTTCACTACTCTATACAGATTTTATACAAATTTATTCCGTACCTTGTTCAATTCTTCCTGCTCTGCTGTTTATGATTCTGCTCCCCCTGCTGCTTCTGCTCCCCCTGCTGTTGATTCTGCTCTCCCTGCTGCCACACTTGTTGTAAACAATTTTTTCAAACTTGCTTATATGTTTGAGGCACAGGTACTGAAAGGGCAAGGCACTGTCAAGCACCCATTGCATCTCTGTTTTATTGCAAACTGCAAACAGGTCATACTCAGAGAATCCAGATAATCTGATTCTGATATTTTCCACTATTGTTCCTATATAAACGTTTCAACGTATGTTCAACATGTTCAGTATGTTCAGTGTTCCTCAAGCATAGTGTTGGGCATGCTCTTAAAAAATTACAGCATTGCATTTTTGAATGTCTTATTGTTATTGAGGGATAATATATTATTGTATTATGTTTTTTGAGAGAAGAAATTTGTCACAATATATAAAATCAGAATCACTGTTGGAAAAATTCAAGCTTGTATTTTCCGACCTGTGTGAATATGATGTGTTTGCAGTTAAAAATGAGACAGAATTTAGGTGGGTACTTGACAGTGACCATGAATTTGGGTGCATACATTTGGGATTGCTGGGCATGAAGGAAAAATATACATATATATTGCACAGGAGGATTGTTGGGCTGTTTGTGGGATTTTCTGATTATCTCCGGAAGAATTATTGGTTCTCAACAAAATATTTTGAAGCACTGTATTGTTTCAATATCCCATTTGTCATATCTAGGAACTGGAAACATTTAAATATTGACACTTATCTGAAATCTTATGATGATTTTGAATTTGTAACCACAAATACAGGCTTGGTGTTTTCCGGTGCGGCTTTTGTCAGAAGAGAAAAATATGTCAAAGGTCCTATTCATGCAAATGAGATTATTCTGTATTTGCTGAGTCTGAAGATTAAATTTCATGATTTGAGATATTTTGAACCTTTGAATTTTGATTTTCTGCAATCTTCAAATTTTAACATATCTATAATTCAGGAGGGATATGATTGATTTCAGGGAATATCTACATATGGGCTCCATACATTGTGAGTTCATAGCCACATGTCATTTTTTGACAGAAGAAATGTTGCAAAATATATTAGGTCTGAATCCCTTCTTCCTGATTTCAAAATTAGATTCTCAACACTCTCAGAATATGATGTGTTTTCAATCAACAATGAGACAGAGTTGCAATAAGCACTGGGCAGCACCCAGAGCTTCAAATGTTTGAATTTGGGTTATATCTCTGATTTTGAGTGCCACAAGTATAATATTTGCAAGAGAGTTGTGGGGCAATTTGTTGTTTTTTATTATTGTGTTGATTCTTCCTATTATGGGGGATGGTTTTCAAATCATACAAGTGTGGGGAGATTCTATGATTTTGAGAATCAGAGCTCCAAATCAGAGCTCAAACTGGAAACATTTCAGATTTTTGATGATGCATATGGACAGGTTCCATAGGGCAGAATTTGTTACAACAGATAGTGGAATGTTGTATAGTGGTGCAGATTTTAATCATCACCTGCAATATTTTGATGCATACAGCTCTAAGATGTTGAACATGAATGAGATAATCATGTATCTTCTTCAGCAAAAATTTAAAAATTGCAGCATTGGGTGCTTTAATAGGATAATAAAATCATGGAATGTATTTACAGAGTGTGAGTGCAGGAAACCACTAAGCTGCATGCCTCTGCTGTTGAGATAGCCCAGCCTAACATGTAATATTGTTTGCAGCTTGATTCAAGATGCAAACATTTTTTGAAAAAAGGGATATTTCCAGATACATCAAATCCAAATCTCTTGTTCCTGAATTTAAATTGAGATTCTGAAAATTGTAAAGTGTATTGTGTGCTCCATGATGCTCACATAATTTGTGGAGAGGCATTTTATGGCCTGTTTCTGGTGCATAGGGTCTAGCTCCTGGTCCAGAAAATTACAAAATATGGCCTTGCAATCTAAATTATAGAGGGCAATCACACAAATATTTCCATTCAATTTTGTTTGGAAATGTTGATGACTGTGCAGAACAAGGATAAGTGAAATATTTCATGTTATATTTTCTATAGCATTTAGGGCATGTTTTTGTGATAATTCTGCTTTTATCTGGATTACAATTCTTTTGGTGCTTAACCCAATTGGGGCTGGATATATTCTTATTGCATTGATTACAATATTTTTGATTTGGCATTTTTGTTGTTGTTTATTATATAAGATTTCCTGGGGTCCAAATCAAAATTCTATGCTTAATAAAAAATATCAGTTGGGTTCAGCAGTGTGATTTGTATGTGTGTGTATGTGTATGTGTGTTAATATTTTTTGGCTTTGGTATTTATATAAAATTTCTTGGGGTTCAAATCTAAACTCTATACTTAATAAACCTATGACAGGTTGTCAAAAATTCTGTATATTAAATCAAATAGATTTGTAATTCAATTTATATAAATTTGCAATATTTTTGTGTTTAAAAAAATATGGGCAGCACTGCAACAACACACCCTCACTCTTTAACAACTCTCACAATACTGGCTGATATGCAATGCAAAATCTCTTTATATAGCCTAAGCACAGACCGCATTGAAAACATCTGAAACAATAGGCCAATCAGAATATAACACATCATTACATTATGTCATAAGCAACCAATCAGAAAACAACACATGTCTAATAATTTGTTGCACAACATGATGCAATAGAAATAAACCAGAAGTAGGTCACAAGTGGGCCGGAAATGGACCGGAAGTAGGCAAACCGGAAGTGAACCGGAAGTGAACCGGAAGTGGACCGGAAGTAGACCGGAAGTGAACCGGAAGTGAACCGGAAGTGGACCGGAAGTAAATATGTGTGGTGTGGGTGGGTGTGGGTGTGTGTGGGTGTGTGTGAGGGGTGGGTATGGGTGTGTATGTGTGTGGGTGTGGGTGAGGGGGGCTTAGTTTTAGGTGTGGGCAAAAAAAATATCAAGAGGGGCATATTTTTAACAAATTTATGGACAACAATCTGACAGAAGTGCCTTTTGTAAGTGTGGACAAATCAATCTGAGGGGGCTCATCATTTCACAGGAACTTCCCGAGGGCATTTTTACAAAAATCTTGGATTAGACAGGGTTCCACACTTGAGCAAAAAGCTCATATGGGCATGTTGAGCAAGTTTTAAGTGTAGGCAAATCTGCCTGAGGGGGGTTCATCATTTCTCGCGCTGGTTGTATTGTATTTTACACTACTTTTACAATACTACACTGGCTTGTGCAATTCTCCATCCACTGTAGCGTTACGAGCTAAATGTTCTGTCCCAGGGCTGGTCCCTGGAAACACAATTGAGGGCGTTAGAACCCTGGCCGTACCGGATTCACCCTCTATATTTGAGGGTAGGATTCGTTGACCAACGGGCGACGAGTCAGAGGTAGAGCAGGTAATTAACATAACACAAGTTGAGTAACTATTTGACTGAGTTTTATTTAGTAATCTATAGCACTCCAATAGGGTAATAAAAGGGAGAAGTTAGGGGCGAAAGGATTAGCACCATATATAGGTTGGTTCATATCTCGGGATCGCCTGGACGCTGGAAAGGACGGCTGGATTGGCGCTGGTCCCGCTGGCTGGCCTGAGGTGTCTCTGGACAGGCCCTGGCTTGGGCTGCACGGATTCTGAGCGGCCCTGTATTCGATTCATAGCTACCCAATTTTGATAATTTTTGTTCTCGTTGGCTTCTCCTCCTGAGACAGGTTGTTAACCCCTTTTATAGTACACTCAGGAGTTGGGAAATGCTTAGGATATTTTTTCCGGGTATGGCCGGTAACAGTAGGAACAAAATTATGTGAGTTGTTCCCATACTTCTGACGTCGAATCATTTTAGATGAGGTACATTAAATAATACCCCATCCTAGTGCTCGAAGGGAGGGGAGATGGTATCCTCTAGCTAGCAAAAGTTTTACAAAGCATTCCCCCAGCTATCTAATTCTCACCATGTAAAAACATATTAGCATCCTCGAGCTAGTATTTTCCATTTCAATTGATTGATTTGGTGTTTAAGTCCACTTCATGCACAATAAGGCTAATCGGGACTGGACATACAGTTCAAAGTGATATCGGTTCCACTATGTGCCTCCCCAGGGAATCCAACTCTTGATAACAAGGCAACGACGCTACCACTGCGCAATAGCGGAGGCTCCTTCCACTTCAAGTGCTACCCACCTTGCAACCCTGCTTCAATAAGGAAGCTTAGGTAACTAGCATTCCTTTGTCACACGCTGTACATTTTTATGCTTTGGGGACAAATTCCTTCTGAAAATTACCATGCTCATCTGTTTACATCTACTGCATGCTTGATGTGGACGGAGAGTAGTTAGAAATTTGTAATGCCGAGAAGAGAAAATTGCTTCAACAGTGAATGGAAATAGTGTTAATGTCACAGGTATTTAATGTGAAGTCTCTTCTGAGCATGCGCTACGACGCCAGGGGTCCCAGGTTCGATTCCTGGCCTGAGCATGGATGTTTGTGAGTGTCCATTAATCAATTTCATCGTATCATCACTCATCCCCATCTTCCCAAATTAACCAAAAGTAGCACAAAACCGAAGTAATATAATTCAAATCAAATCTCTTCTGAGCATGTAAGTATTAAATTTAATATCTTAGGTATCTAGAATAATTTCTTGTGGTTTCCATGGAAATTTACATGCATTATTATCGTCACATGCTTCAACGTCTCGGTATCCGTCGTGGCCACATTCCACAGTGAAAAGCACGGGTATCCCCTTCCATGCCGGCAGGACTACAATCGGATTACATATTATAGATACTCGAGTTTAGACTCCAATTAAAAATTAACCAGTAGACCTACAAAAGAAAGAGTTACATGAAAATTTAGATTATTCCATTGTCCGTTAATCTAAGCTAACCAATTTTATTTTACTTTTCCTTATATTTTTTTATTGTCGTGAGAACATAAAAAGATCCTTTTTTAGTTTTGCAAACGATCGCTCTCCTTGGAATTCTATAAATCAAAAACGTGTTGTCGATGAAATTTAAGTATGGTACAGGCAGAAAGGTTTAAAACGCAATTCTTAATTTTCACATTTTTAAAATTTGTGGAAAAAACGCTTTCGTCAATTTTGTGAAACAATTTTTTCTTAGTATTGGGTAGTTATAGCAATTCAAGTTTGGTCTTGTTTTGAAGCACATCACATCGATTGTAAAAACCTATTATCATTATCAATTCATATTGAGAAACAGATTTTATACAGATTTTTATACAAAAATTCTGTACGCGGAACACAGCAACACCGCTTTCATTGACTCGCGGAGACAGTTATCACGGTTCAACAGACATCACTGTGTACCGTGTTTCACGATCCGCTAACAGCTTTACTACATTGTATAAAAATCTGTATAAAATCGTTTTCTCAATGAGAATTCACAGTGATAATGGATTTTATTGCCATGAGCTTCCAAACAATACCAATATTGTATTTGTAGGATTGATAGATACTGTTAAATCGATAGTAGACGTAGATGTATGCAAAACAAAGAAATGGATGGATTTGATTGGTTGTTGATTTTTGGCGGGAAGCCGATAGTTTTTAGATATCTATTAAACTATAGTGACTAGAAATATTGGAAAATCGATGGAAGATCATTTGTTGTAGGGGAGATGTAAGGTAGGGGGAATGGAGGATTTTGATTGATTATTGAGTTTTGGTGTGAAGATAAGGAAAACCGTTAGGGTTTGAAAATGTTTTAGCGGGAAAATGAGAAAGGGGTGATGGTAAGAAAGAAAGCCCTGTGAATTGTGATAAGTAATTGATACAAAGAGGAGGAAGTAAAATGTAAGCAGGATGTTGTAAATGATAAGGGTTGCACTTGTTTTCAGGGTCAGAATTTCGTATACCGGGTGTTTTGTTTTACGGATTGCATAACTGTTAGGATAATAGGGGAAGGTTGAAGAAATTTACACCGGGTGTTTTAAATGATAAGACAACGCCTTTGAGAGAATAATTAGCAGTTTGAAAGAGGAAAAATAATATACTACGGTTGTGAATTAATCGGATTAAGTTTGATGATATTGTAATAATAATTAATAATGTGATTAAAATGAAAAGTATTAATAATTATATTAAAATTAATATTATTATGAGTATTAGTAATATTATGAAAATGATAAGTATTACTAATAATATTGTATTTAATATATTATGAGTAGTATTATTGGCAGCGGTAGTATTTAGTTGGCAGGTGCGTGCCGATTTTGTTGGAAGGGTTTTTATGTTCAGGGTGTACTAGGAATTTTTCAAATGGGTTACGGTGTTTTAGGGTAGATAGGCTTTCAAATATTGGGAGACGTCACACACTTTTGAAGATGTCACTTGATGTGGAGAGGGAACGAACATTGTGAGGGAAATTCCAGGAATTCGTGAACCAATGATAAAGGGTAAATACCTCTGGTGTTTTACAGGTCGACTGACGTTTTGGCGGGAATTAATGGCATTTGAAATGTGACTTGATGTCACGTGATATTCAAACGGAACGCCGCGAGGAAATTAGGTAAATGCTTTGGAAATGGGTAAATATTTTACCTTTTTCAAAATTTCCTGGTGCGCCCCTGATAATTATCCCCTTTCTAGAAAAAAAAAACACATTACAGCTCAAAGCATTAACGTCAGCCTCATAGTATTGAATGGGGCCCACAAGTTATAAGTGACTAGTGAAACTAAACACAAGTCAAGGATGCTCAGAATTAAATACCTGTTTGAAATTGCTATAAAAATTACTACTTCCCCCCAAATAGTTTGATAACAACCCTGTTAAACAATTCCCATCCTAATTGTGTAACGCTGGCACTTCCAGTTGGAGTTGGAATGCTTGCTCAAGCTAAACAATGACGTATCTCAAGGTATGCATGCGGTGTCCATTTCCTCAAGAAAGACAAGAAAGGAGGGAGGGAGTTGAACAACTAATCAATCGCCACGATACGTAGAGCGAAGATCTTGTACTCTAACTGATTCCAGTAAAAATATCTTGCTGGAAGGTAACTGAAATTACGTATGCGCAATCAAGAATTCCAAAAATAAACTGAATGTTTACGTTGACTTAAATACTTCATTCACACAAAAGAGGTTTTTATGTTCAGGAAGTACTAGGAATTTTTAAAATGGGTTATCTGTAGCCTGCAGATATTAATAAATGATTGTTATCTGATCTCCACAGTACCAACTTGTCCTTGGGTTTTCTACAGGAAATCCAAGACATGAGTGTAGTTCAAAATAATTTCTTGCTACGTATCACTAGTTGTTGTGTATATCTGTGTGACGTTATTTATTTTTTTACAAATTTTGCATGTAATGGAGGGTATTCTACTATCGTTTTTGCTAATAACTAGTGAATTCTGTTATTTTGGAGAAACACCTAAGATAAGTGTCAACAACTAATCACAATTTTCTGCTTTGTAAACAATCTATTTCCTTAAAAATATACAAATGACAGAATTGCAATAGTTTTTTTCACAATTCATGTTGAGCAATTACTAACCCATAACACTAGAAATATGTGTCCATAGGCGAGAATTGCTTCAAATCTTAGAATCATGTGGGCAGTGGCATATTCCTTAGGGAAGTGAGTGGATATTGTGCAGTTATAAAGGATATAAAGATTGTAATACGCAATTTTTAGGATACCTATTTAAAATTATTCGAGCATGTTTTTTATCTATATTTTTGCTTTTTATTGCATATAAAGCCACCCCTAGTTATAACTTCTTAAATTTGAATCAATGCTTTACCTGGTTTTCGCCGCCTCTCTTTGGGAAGTGGTTAGCACATGCCGCTACAACACCAGGGATCCTGGGTTCGAATCCCGGACTGAGAAAGGATGTTTGTGAGTGTCCATTCATCAATATCATAATGTCATCACGCGTCCCCATATTGGCAAATTAGCCAAAAGTGGCACAAAAAGCGAAGTAAAATAAAGCAAATCAATCAGCCAACTCAGACGGTATCCACTATTTTAGCTTTAAGATTGTAGCAATCTGAACCCAGTATTGTTGTCCTTTCTTGGTTGTTGTGTTGTGGATGCAACACAAAAAATACATTACATTAATTTTTGCTTATATTCTTTCAATCAATGCTGGAAGGTATCCGTTTTCGATTCTTGAATCTATATGACCACATAACATCCATTGGCTACGAAATGAGCTTGAAGTGAAGAAAGAGCAAAATTAGTGTAAAACATGGGATAAGAATTGGTTTTAAAAAATGGAGTACCAAAATTGCATCACAATCTAATATATAAAAATGAATATGTGTGTGTGTGTTTGTTCTG
This sequence comes from Lepisma saccharinum, assembly GCF_977018435.1. NCBI lineage: Eukaryota > Metazoa > Arthropoda > Insecta > Zygentoma > Lepismatidae > Lepisma > Lepisma saccharinum. The sequence goes on along the minus strand of NC_139247.1, from coordinate 9,154,724 downwards.
GCATAACCCTGGAACGCCTGGAGCGATTTAAAAAAAACTTCGGACGAGTATCACTTGCAATCTCTAAAGAAATACTATGGGGGTAAGACACCTCTTGCACCCCTATAGGGGTGGGGGTGGGAAGGGGATGGCATGTAAAAATAATAAAAAACTACCGATATTAGTGTGGAATCCACAGTTTTCGGGGTCGCTAAAATAAATAGTGACTCACCCAATGTCGTTCAACTCCAAGACACAAATAGCATTCCTAGGGGTGGGGTGGGAAGGGATGACATGTAAAAATAATCGAAAACGACCTATATTAGTGTAGAATCCATAGTTTTCGGGGTCGCTAAGATGGATAGCGACACTCCCAATACCGTTCAACTGCAAGATACCTCTGGCACCCCTAGGGGTGGGGGTGACATTTAAAACGACCCATATTTGTGTTATCCGTAGATTGCGGGGTCGCTAAGATGAATAGTGACACTCCCATGCGGTTCAATTTATTAATTCTTGCTCTTGGAGGTGGAATTAAAAATGTTGTTCATAAATTGTTGTTAAATCTATAATATAGCGAATTTGTAAAATATATTACTTTATAATTTGTATACTGTACTTATACTTTTAAATGCCTGTAAATAAAATTAGTTACATTTTACGCTTTAGTTAGAATTAATTAAACACCCGAGCAAAGCCGAGTATTCAGCTAGTCTAATATACAGGGTGTTTCTAAAGGTCGTTTACAACGCTTGGGAGGTGATTCCTCACACGAAAACAAGCAAAAAGTGTGAGTTCCATTTTTACGACTGAGGCCTCGTTTCCGAGATAGGAGCCTCGCAAAAGGTGACAAAGTGAACGTCACACCTAACTGGGACGAATACTATCACAGATAGAGAGGCGGTTCCAAGGGAATCATAAAGGAATCGTATGTGCTCAGTCCGGAAGTCACTATGAAAAGTTCACTGCACGCATGCGCAATGGAGTCCTCAAAGGAATTGGGGATTTCCAGCAAGAACAATGCATGAAAAGGGTATGTAACGCAGCAAGAAGGACCGTGACAATGAGAAATGCGTTAAAGACAACACATCCCGACCTCAAACATCAAAACATGAGCACGGAACACAAAATCCGAAAAGTTGAGCACGGTTGCATACCCCAGTTACACACGAGGAATGAACGAATCATGTCATGTGGCATACGAGACACATATTACTCCACCAGGAGGAGGGAAAGAAAAACACAATATCAGATGATTGCGACAACGTGTATTTTTACACGCGACAACTACGTAATATCCCCCCCCACACACACACACAACAAACAACAAAAGCTACAATGTCTTACGCTCAGACAGTGCGTGTTACTGTACACCAACTGAAGATGTCACTTTCACCACACAAAGGGGGTGGGGAGCAATACCAAGAGTGTTCGAAAATGATTACTGTGACGTAAAAGAGACCAGTTTTGGAAGCGTTGCGCAGGCAAGTCTGGCTCTCGTAGTCTACGTTTGACCTTCATGACTGCTGTACCCGCGAGAGGAGCTCGAAGGGTTGGTTCTCTCCAGCAGTCGTCCCAGTCGTGTTGCAGGTGCTGGGATATGATCAGCAGTTCGCTCTAGGTTGTCATACGGATTGAAGAGTACTAGTATGTTGTATTGAAAGAAGTTGACGTGGTGGAGTGGGCAAGTCAAGTATCGCAACAATTGGTCTGTGGTGTTCGTACGGTGATACGGCCAATTTGTGCAGTGTGCCAGTGTTAAACAAAAACGATACTTTGCAGTTCCAGCTCCCTATTACACAGATGGCTGCGTATACGACCCAGCAACTAGCAGACATGCATCTCATGTATGGGGAGGCACGTGGTAATAGCCGTGAGGCAAGGCGTCTTTATGGAGAACGCTTTCCACATAGACGTTTACCGTCTCACGCCTTCCTTCAGGTAGTGGACAGTCGACTGCGTGAAACAGGGTCAGTGTTACCACCACGGCAAGAAGTTGGAAGACCCCGAAGTGTACGCACACATCAGTTTGCAGAAGATGTGTTAACAGCGGTCGCAGAACGTCCTGGCACCAGTACGCGCGTGCTCGCTCGGGCACGAAACATGTCTCATGGGAATGTTTGGCGAGTGTTGTCAGAGGAAGGAATGCAACCTTTTAAACTGCAGAAAGTACAAGAACTGTTACCTCGTGACTGTTGCCCTTGTATGGAGTTTTGCAAATGGTTGTTGCATCAGCTGAACACAAACCCTCACTTCGGGGCAAAGGTATTGTGGACAGATGAAGCCATTTTCACCAGGATATCCTCAATAGTAGAAACAGTCAAGTCTGGGACTTTGACAATCCACATGCACTTTTGGGGCCCATCACCAGCACAGGTTTTCAGTGAATGTGTGGTGCGGGATAGTACATGATCATTTAATTGGACCATACATTCTCCCTGCTCGCCTGAATGGTCGCACGTATCATGCATTTCTTAGTGAGGTTCTGCCTGAACTGTTGGAGACTGTATGTTTGGCACTGCGGCAAGAAATGTGGTACCAACACAATGGGGCACCAGCTCATTTCGATCGTAATGTACGACATTTCCTGCATGACGTGTTTCGCAATAGGTTCATTGATAGGGACGAGCCTGTGCCTTGGCCACCGAGGTCGCCAGACCCCAACCCTCTCGATTTTTTTCTTCTGGGGAGAAATGAAAACACTCGTATACGACACACCTGTCACATCAGCTCGCATCAACGTCGCCGACGCGACGGTAGCAGATACACCTGGCTTGTTTGCTCGTACTCGACAATTCTTGATTCGTCGCTGTCATCTCTGCGTAGAAGTGAACGGCAGACATTTTGAAAACCGTCTGTGATTATTGCCCTCAGCAAATCCTAGTGAAAACACTCTTGGTATTGCTCCCCAACCCCTTTGTGTGGTGAACGTGACATCTTCAGTTGGTGTACAGTAACACGCACTGTCTGAGCGTAAAACATTGTAGCTTTTGTTGTTTGTTGTGTGTGTGTGTGTGGGGGGGGATATTACGTAGTTGTCGCGTGTAAAAATACACGTTGTCGCAATCATCTGATATTGAGTTTTTCTTTCCCTCCTCCTGGTGGAGTAATATGTGTCTCGTATGCCACATGACATGATTCGGTCATTCCTCGCGTGTAACTGGGGTATGCAACCGTGCTCAACTTTTCGGATTTTGTGTTCCGTGCTCATGTTTTGATGTTTGAGTTCGGGATGTGTTGTCTTTAACGCATTTCTCATTGTCACGGTCCTTCTTGCTGCGTTACATACCCTTTTCATGCATTGTTCTTGCTGGAAATCCCCAATTCCTTTGAGGACTCCATTGCGCATGCGTGCAGTGAACTTTTCATAGTGACTTCCGGACTGAGCACATACGATTCCTTTATGATTCCCTTGGAACCGCCTCTCTATCTGTGATAGTATTCGTCCCAGTTAGGTGTGACGTTCACTTTGTCACCTTTTGCGAGGCTCCTATCTCGGAAACGAGGCCTCAGTCGTAAAAATGGAACTCACACTTTTTGCTTGTTTTCGTGTGAGGAATCACCTCCCAAGCGTTGTAAACGACCTTTAGAAACACCCTGTATACAGGGTCCTTCGGTCAGCCTTGTGCGCCATGACGGCTGCACGCTTAACGGCCGCCCGTACGCCAACTCCCGTCAAATTCCGTGCGATATCTCCACTATGAAAGCCGGTAGCTTTGAAATGATTTCAAGTTCTCTTAATTATACTTACAATTACATTCAAAGTATGCACGTTAATTGTCAAGGGGGATGTTGGAAATGTTGTCCTCGTGCATCCACTCGTTTTTGGCATGTTTTTAGGAAATTTCGCGTAGCTTTGGTAGCAAGACACCCTAAAAGGAAACTTACGTTTCCTAACAGCTCGTGGCGCCAAAGTGCCAACTGAAACATATAGCTTTGAGCATAACTTGTGGATTTCTTTCTTAACCCCATTCCATTTCAGTAACTACGCGATCTCGGTTCAGTCTATTTTGAAAGTGGGTACGTGTTACAAGTGTTCTTGCGATTTTCTATTGATTGATTGATTGATTTAGTTTATTTTACTTCGCGTTTTGTGCCTCTTGGCTAATTTGCGAAGATAGGGATGAGTGATGAAATGATGAAATGGATGAATGGACATTCACAAACAACCAAGCCCGACCGGGATTCGAACCCGGGACCCTTGGCGTCGCAGCGCGATATGCTAACCACTCTGCCACAGGGTCGGGCGCTATTTTCTATTGTTTTATACAGTGTTTATTAAGAGTATAATGTTCCAAGTGTTATTTTGTGTCTTGCTATAGTTATAATAATGGCACACACGCACACATTACAATGAAACGAAGGGCCTCCTCGATGGCGCCTTGCAATGAAAGGGTCCCGGGTTCGATTCCCGGTGGAGGTGCATACTGGTTCGGATACCACTTTAAGCTGTAGGTCCAGTCCCGGTTAGCATTTAAGTGGACTTGAAACACCAACACAATCAATCAATACAACGAAACGTTTTTATGTACGATTCCTAACTGCTTACAAATTCTTGAAGGGATTTTCGTAGACGATTTTCAACAGAATTCCCAGGTGTGCCTGTTCAAACACAGAAATACCGTGCGACACCTTGTGAACAAATTGAGAACGAGAGTCGGTTAAATTTCTGTAAATGAATTATGGGGAATGTTAGTGGCACGGTAATTGATCCACGATTAATATTCTTCTCTAACGAAGCAAGGTTCCATTTACAGGGAACAATGGAACTTTACTTCCGTTGTGAAATCATTTTGAATAAGGATATCTTGCCTATCTTTCTAAATTTAATTTTATTTGAAAATAAACTATTCTTTTATCACATTTTGATAAAAATTTGTGACTTTATCTCTCCTTTTCGAGCAGAAATTGGACCTATCGTCCATTGTTGAACTCTTTTAAAAAAAAAGTATATCTAGTCTTTTCAAAATTTAATTATTTTCTTTTTAAAAAAAACTCACTATCCTACAATATTTTTATCAAGTTTTGATCACACACTGTGACTTTGTCTCTCCTTTCCCAGCAACAATGGGACCATTCGTTCATTGTGGAACTCGTTAGAGACCTTTTGTTCCATTGTTGTACTTTCTAAGTTTCAGATTGGCAGCCTTGTTTAAATTTAACTTTCTTTAAGAATCTCGCATTTCTGCAAATGTTTCTCTCACATTTTTATCGCATGTTGTACCATTTCCCAGTTTTACGCCAAATTTAGCGATATCAACCGATTCAGTGGCATGGGGCAACATGGATGTAAGTGTTTCGCGCTCATCTCGTAACTCTAACCCGCGACATCTCAATTCCCAAACTAACGTGGCTTCTTTGATACGCACCCACTTATTGTATCATTTTAGGTGTTTAATATGTTTAAAATGTTAATTGTCTATTATGACGTAATTTGTTTTGTTCAATTGGGTAGTCTTTTATGGTTATGGACTAACCTAAAAACATTTGATTGTGGGTTGTGAGGTGAGAGATAGGATTATAAATGTTGCTGTAATAATGGAAGTGATTTTGGAAATGTGAATGTGGTAATTCGTGTAGTGAAGAACGATTATGATTTTAATACAATTTTGTTTCTAATAAGGAGTTTAATTGCGAGTGCAAGTGTAATATATTAACATTAACTGACTTTTAAATATATTTTTGTGTGCGAGAGTTGGTAAGGTTTACGTTAGCATATCCTTATCTGATTTCCCACAACCTGAGGGCTTCATAGTAGGCTGATAAGTCTCAGGCTCGCCGTTGAGGAATAAACGTAAGTAGTTCCATTGAGAATAATCCGGGGAATGTAGCATCTTCTCCCGTTCCTCTTTTGTCACCCTGACTTATCGGTTAGCGTTAGTAACGTGTTTATCTATGGGGGTATTGTAAAATAAAGTCAATGCAACAAACCTTCAGACATTATAAGAACTGAAGAAGAATATCAGGAAATTTCAGAATCTGAACTGTTGCGTGTAAATGGATATTTCCGAAAAACATGCCAAAACCGTGTGGATGTATCAGGACAACATTTCTTGCATCTGTTGTGACAAGGTACTTGCTTATTTTGATTATAATTGTAATTGACACTGTATTGATTGTACCTGTATTTGTTGCAGGAATGAATTTGCAATAATTATCTTAACATAGTAGGTCATTACAGTAAAAACTGTCATCTCTGAGAGTCTGATCTACCACCTTCCAAAATATTTTTTCCTAATTATTAAGGGCCGTGCCCTCCCGTCCCTACGCTTTCTACATCAGTATTGCCATGAAGCCACAAGTACACCCAGCGTAAAGAAATTATTGTAATTTAGTGAAACAAAAATAGGGGACAGTGCCAGTGGCGTCAACTTAAATGAGCCTGTGGTGCTCGAACCCACACAATAATTTGCCTGTTATATATATATATATATATATATATATATATATATATATATATATATATATATATTAAGAAATAAAGTCTCTGTGATTAAGAAAAGTTTCCATCATTAAAGACTGAAAGAATTCTCGCAAGTTTAATTAATAACTGTTTTCAAAATGTACCATCCACAGTCATCACTATAACCAATCTAAGTTAGGTTAAATAAGGACTTATAAACAGGATGAGGATTGATAGGCACTAAAAACTCGCAAAATAAGTAGGCACATAAGAAAAAAATACAAAATAGGTACTAATCGTTTTGCACATCGCCCTACGACGCCAGGAGTCCCAGGTTCGATTCCTGGCCTGGGGATGGATGTTTGTGAGTGTTCATTCATCAATTTCATCATTTCACTCATGCCCATCTTCGCAAATTAGCAAAAAGTGGCACAAAACGCGAAGTAAAATAAATGAAATGAAAACAAACTAAACGTGCTGAATATTTTTCATTATTTTCATGGACTAAACACTGAAAAAGCTGTTATCTTGGAAAGAAGCACTTGTGACTAAAACAGTCAGAAAAGAACACTATACCTGTGAAACATGAATACCACTCACTCAGGCACATAGTGGTTCTGGTAATTTACAATGCATTACAGAGAACAATGACGCGAGCAAGAAAATGTTTGAATCCCATTTTTTTGCAGGCTGTAATCAATATTGATTTGATAAGGCGCAAATAATTTCACGGGACGCCAATGCATTCTTTCCTTTACAACTTTTGTGCCTCCTCGATGGTTTTTGATTGATTGATTAATTTGTTGTTTTAAGTCCACATTATGCACAATAAGGCTAATGGGGACTGGACCTACAGTTTTTAAAGTAGGATTCGAAGCACTGTGCCATGTGCCTCCACCGGGTATCGAACCCGGACCCCTTGATTACAAGGCGACGACGTTACCTCTACGCTCCTCCTCGATGGTGTAGTGGTAACATCGTCGCCTTGTGATCAAGGGATCCCGGGTTTAATGTCCAGTGGAGGCACAGTGGTTCGGATCCCACTTTAAACTGTAGGTCCAGTCCCGATTAGCCTTACCATGCATAAAGTGTACTTAAAACACCAACTCGATCAAGCAATCACTGAATACCACTCAGAAATGTCACGAGACGATTTTTAAACATAAACGCCTATATTATCTGGCCAAGGAACAAGAAAAGGCATTTTATGGCAAATGGTTAGCTTATTATTCCATAAAATTTAAAACAAATCTCCGGGATCAGCCCACAAATTTCCTAAAAGCGTGCCAAGAACGACTGGACGCACGAGAATAACATTTCCAACATCCCCGTGACAATTAACGTGCTTATTTCGAATGTAATTGTAACTATAATTCTGAGAACTTGAAATCATTTCGAAGCTAGCGGCTGTCATTGCGGATATATCGCACGGGATTTGACGGGAGTTGGCGTCCGGGCGGCCGTTAAGCGTGCTGCCGTCAAGGTGCTCAAGGCTGAACCCTGACCCTGTAGTAAAAATGGATGTATGTGTGTGTGTGTGTTTGTTCCGGCATAACTCCCGAACGCCAGGAGCGATTTGAACCAAATTTGGTACACGTATCACTTGTAATATGTAAAGAAATACTGTGGGGGTAAGACACCCCTGGCACCCAAAGGGAGGGGGTGACATGTTAAAATAATAAAAAAACGACCGATATTAATGTGGAATTCATAGTTTTCTGGGTCGCTAACATGAATAGTGACACTCCCAATGCCGTTCAACTTCAAGACACATCTGGAACCCATAAAGGGTTGAATTGGGAAGGGGTGACATGTAAAAATAATAAAAAAAAGACCGATATTAGTGTGGAATACATAGTTTTCGGGGTTGCTAAGACGAATAGTGACACTCCTAATGCCGTTCAACTTCAAGAGGGCCCTGGAATCCCTTGAGGGTTGGGTTGGGAAGGGGTCACATGTAAAAATAATCGAAAATGACCGATATTAGTGTGGAATTCTTAGTTTTCGAGATCGCTAAGATGAATAATGACACTCCCAATGCCGTTAAACTCCAAGTTCATTTTACGCTATAGTTAGAATTCATTATTTTCCTGTCTAATATAAGATTGAGATAAATAAATACCCGGGCAACGCCGGGCAATCAGTTAAAATAACTGAAATCTTTGTCTACTTACTAAAATTCCCGTACGTATTTGTTGCTTTAATTTTTTTTTTTTTTACCAAAACTGAAGATTATTATTTTTGAACTATGAACACATATATTACAAATGTTTAATATTTTTTAACAAATTTGAACAAGATGTACTAGTTCTATGTACTACCATAGTATAATGTAATATTAATGCAGTGTTTACAATATATTTATGTTCGTAACTACTTCTCTGTTCGTGTGTGTGTAATGTGAATAGAATGAATGACAGATGTAAACATTTGTTTATTTATTTCGAATTGCAATATTGCTGCTCCTATTTGCACAAAATTAAGACTAGTATTCTATTCTGCATTACAGACTTGATGATCAGCAGCTTAAACTCCTAATCATTCAACAAGCCAGGTCAAAGCAGTTACTGTTGCAGTTTCATCCATAATTTGAGAGGTAAACAAGTCATTACTGTATTAATGAGCGAACAAAACATGCTGTTATGTCTGCCTCAATGACACATGTCGTTTTAACATTTCATAGTACACGTGTTATAATTCATATAGGAGGTGAGAAAACTGTTTGCATTGTCTTCCTTCTTGCCATGACCCGGACCCTGTGGCCGAGTGGTGTCGACCTCCGTGGAGGAGTGGTTAGCACAGCGCTCTACGACGCCAATGGTTCCAGGTTCGAGTCCCGGGTAAGACATGGGTATTTGTGTTTGTCCAAATGACAAAAACTGAAAATTAAGAACCGAGAAATGAAAATCTTGAGAATATAGTGAAAAACGGGGGATACTTCCCGTTAGGGGCATTCCTTAAAAAAAAAAAGTGGTTAGTACATCGCGCTGCGACGCCAAGGGTCCCGGGTTCGAATTCCGCTCGGACTTGGTTGTTTGCGAATGTCCATTCATCAATTTCATCATTTCATCATTCATCCCCATCTTCAGAAATTAGCCAAGAGGCACAAAACGCGAAGTAAAATAAACTACATCAATCAATCAAATCCTACAAATACGATCTTGGTTTTGTTTCGAGGCTCTTTGCAGCTGTATTTAAAACCCATTATCATTGTCAATTCACAGTGTGAAACCGATTTTATACAGATTTTCATTCAACGGAGTAAATTTGTTCGTTGAACATGGCAACATATCATTGCGAGCTGTGTTGCCAAGCGTTACTGTTATTAGTAATATACCTATGTACAGTCACGGACACTTCTGGGTTGGAGTGATCCTAATGAAAGTGAATGGAATAATTACAACCCAGAAGTGTCCGTGACGTACAATATATATGTATATACGTATGTATGTATGTATGTTGTCCTCCTCCGTTAAGGCGTTCACTCATCTTGAGATCGTTCGCTGCGGGACGGTGTAGGTTCGAATCCGGCTCTGGTCGGAATTTATTCGGCCTACGTATAGGGCCGGTGGCAACCCACCATCGTGAGGAAATTGGGGAGCTCCGAATGAGTGAGCGGTAACCCGGGCGAGAAGGCCTACAACGGCTGGGGGTTCGTCGGGCTGACCACCCGTCACCCCCAATACTGGTCTAAGATCTCCACGCTATAACAGGTGACGGAGGAACAGTGTGGGAGGGAGACCAGCAGTCGGTAGGTAAGCCAAGGCTCCCAAGGGTTATTATGTTATTATTATGTATGTATGTATGTATACATGTATGTATGTACACTTCTGTTCACATAAACCGGCACACTCGTTTCAATTAAAGTTCAGCTTTGTAGCCGATCGAGCGTGGCAGTACAGTCGAAGTAAAGGTTCGGAAAACCGCACTCTGTAGTGTTGCTTACCACCAAAGTTTTTCACCACATGCAGGGAATTCTCTGACTTTCCGAGTGAAAGAGAACGGTTACAGGAAAACCTTATTATTAATGCAATGCAGTGTCCACTTTTGAATTCGAACAGCAGGGAAAGTTTTCCGATGAAAAATGTCAAAAAACTAAGGATTTCATAACAAATCTAAAAAAAAAACTGCCTCAGTTTCTTCACTTGGGTAAAAGCTCATATCCAGGGAGTGGATACTGGTTCAATTACCCCCTTGCACTAGCATAACGTAACATCAAATTCGACAATCGCTCAGACGACCCGGTTTGAATTCCGCCCTGCGGCAATGTGTTCGTTGCAGGTGTCCCTGCATCAATTTTCTCATAACGTAATTTATCATCATCGTCGCGATTAACCAAAAGTGGTAGAAGAGCGACGCTAAATAAAAAAAAATGAAATAAATTTGAGATTCAAAATGCGGACAGGACAAAATAAGCAATCCAAAAGAATAGGAATATATCTCTTTCTGTAAGGGACCGAATTAATGACTTCAGGATCACGTTCGTTTCTTTTTCTTGTGTGTGCATACTGCTTTCATGGCATGTCATTGAACACAAGAGTAGAATAATATATCTTGAACATGAATGTAATTTTCATATTTATAAGAATTTTCCTCCACTTCTCAGTTCGTTGAAATGGAGGTTGTGTTATTTAACATTTCCCCTACCCCCATCGTTAATTCCAAAGAGAATCATTCCGTTTCACACTGCATAGACAATGAACACAATGGGATATGTGTAAAACTTACGAAAATTTTCTGCCACCGGAGGGGTTTGAACCTACAACCATCAGGTTTACAATATAGAACGGTAACCACTACCCTACAAACTTTCGTTCTTTAGAATAGCTAGGAGGAGCTGACCAGTGTGAATTGTAGATACAATTTTCCTCCTACATGTAATGTGCAAAGAATACTTGTTTGTAACAAAGATAACGAAGGTACGAATCGGCGCAAACATTCAATGGAAAATTGCACATGATGAAAAGTTTTCATTCGAAATTTGCGGAGGCATCCTTGCATTGAACTGGAGTGGGTAAAGGGGTAAAATTAGTATAATAATGTCCTGAATTAACACAAATATAAATAGTTACTTCATTAATATTTGTCAATGTCTTTGAGAGTACACAATTATCGTTCGAGTATCATAATTCACGATCTTATACGTAAAAATATCCCTTTCAAAGTGTGTCAATTCATTTATTTGTTTAATTTTTTTATTAATTTCCAGATACAGAACAATGTAGCCACTCTACACTGCTATTACATATAATGTTACAATGCTCTAATTTAATAAATGGAGAATTTTAAAATAATAACACTTCCTAAGGAGACTCGAACCTGGGACCGCTACATGTGCAGTGCAGAACTCTAATCACTACACCACGCTTTTACCTTCTCTTTCCTTAGTTTGAGGATTCGCATGTTGAAATAAAGCTTACATTATTTATAAACTTTCAATTACTTTGAAGCCTTCCCGATGGCGTGGCTGTAACGTCGCCGCCTTATGATCAAGGAGTCCCAGATTCGATACCTGGTGGATACACAACGTGGACACTTTAAACTGTAGGTCGAGAGCCGATTAGCCTTAGTGTGCATAAAGAGTAGTTAATGCGTCCTGCAATGTATAAGCCTCTAGATATTTTCCATTAATAATGTCTAATCACAATAATAAGTTAGAAGAAATAACTCGATTTTCACAACAGCTACCAATATTCTCGTTTCTCTTCATCACTTCGAAATTTCTTTCTCGAAGATAGCTGCTAATACAAGAAAAGCAATTCAAAATTAAAGTAAATGTTCACTACATTAATATCCAACGACATATAATATTGGACTGACTGAATACATAAGAATTGTTGTATGAAGGGAAAGTAAAAGCGTGGTGAAGTGATTAGAGTTCTGCACTGCATATCTAGCGGTCCCAGTTTCGAGTCTCCTTACGAAGTGTTATTTTTTTAAAATTCTCCTTTTATTAAACAAGAGCATTGTAACATTATATGTAATACCAGTGTAGAGTGGCTACATTGTTCTGTATCTGGAAATTTCTAAAAAAAAAATAAACAAATAAATGAATTGTCCTCCTCCGTAGTCGAGCGGGGGAGTCTCGCATGGAACGCGTGAGTGAGCAGACGTCGTGCACGCTGCTCCTGCATAAGCGGTTACTTTCCATTCGCGTGGCAACTTTTGTGTCCTGTTGAATAGAACCAGTTAGTAGAATGGTGATTCGACGAATTAATACTCTGAAATTAAACTTTCGAAATGTTGCAACTAGACCTTCTACCTTAGACTTACATCGTTGGATTAACGACTCGTTGCAGCTAACGCCAGAACAAGTAGTGAGTATAGAAATTGATTTGTATCATAAGTGTGTGTTCCTGAAATTAACTTCGCTCGTGCTTGGTGAACGGTTGATACAGAACTCAAATGGCTGTGTTAAATATCACGACGATACCGATGAATATAGTGTTGACATGACGTGGGCAGATATGGACTATGTGACGGTCCGGATACACGTAGTACCCGAGGAACTCAAAGATGACGACATACGTTCAGTTTTGAGCCAATATGGCAAAATTATCGACAAAATTCTGGACGAAGTGTATACAGGAGAACATATTTATAAAGTTCGAACGGGACGAAAAATCTTGAAAATGTCATTACGTCACCCGATTCCCTCATATGTTACAATATGTGGACAACGGTTCTGGGTGACGTATCTTGGTCAGGAAAGCACCTGTGCTATCTGCGATTTGGGGGGACACGTGGCTGGGAAGTGCCCCCAACGACGTCCTGTTGGGCCCGTGAAGAATCCCACCCTGTATGCTAATGTCGCCAGATTTGGGCCCAATCAGATCGATGCCACCGAACCAGTGATGTCGGCAACCTTTACGAACCTATCTGCGCAGCACACCGAGACCGACGCCAATAACTTGGATCGCGCTTCGACCTCGAACTCCCCCCAAAAACAGACAGAACAGCTACCAGCTGAACCCCTGAGTGAGTCAGTTGACGCAAGTGCAATGGAGGTGATAACGGAGGAGTCGACAGACCAGAACCAGAATGCAGAAGACACCGCTATACTGGAACCAGTGAACATGGATCTTGAGCAGCATGGCGACACGTCGGTCGATTCGTCCGACGGCACACCGGAGCCAAATCAAGGGATATCCACCCCCGAGATGATGGATACTACATTGAAGATGGAAGGTGCGAACAATGAGATGCCTACGTCCATAAATGCCGGAACTTTGAAGTCCTCACAGGCCAAGGAAGCGGAATGGCAACTTCAGCGCCGTCGCCAAGACACCTTTGAGCATCGCCAGAAGAAACGCAGTACGTCGAGATCACCGACCGCGTCGAAGCGACCTCACCCCAAACGAAATAAGGCAAGGAAACCGGCAGTAAATACGACAGTGGACACAGGTACCGGTGATAGTACGGAGAATAATAACTAACTTTGACAAAGTATATAGATAGTAGTAATGGTAGTAGTGTTTGTTCTATGGTGTTTATTTTTAATATCTGTAACTAATAACTTAAGTTCTGACAACTCAAGCGAGTGTTATAAAACATTCATTCAAAGCAAGCATATGGAACAGGAAATAATTTACCATGTGGCTACAATAAATATCAACAAACTTTCATCTGAACTTAAACGAAAAGCTCTCATAGACTATATACGTTCTTATAATTTAGATATCGTTTGTATTCAAGAACTAGGTATAGAAAATCTTGATATTGGGTTTGATTATGTAGTATATAACAATAGTAATCATAACTCAACGGGAACGGCAATTATAGTTAGAAATAGTATTACAGTATCAAATGTACTATACTCAGTCGGTAACGCGTCTGACTACCATGCTCAAGGTCCCGGGTTCGATCCCCGGCCGGTTCAAATCCGGGAACTTTTCTAACGGTGAAAGCGGCCCCGGCGCCCACCCAGCGTCGAATAACATGGGTACCTGGGGGAAACCCTGGGGGGTAAAGGCGGTCAGGGGCGTGATGCTGATCACATCACCCCCACTCACGACCGGATCAAGAAAGTATGGGGCGTTACCCCCACACCCCCTATACGCCTTCATGGCGTGGTGCTATGCACAGGGGAACACTTTACCTTTACCTTTAATGTACTATACCATCCATCAGGTAGACTAATTTGTGTAAATGTGGGTGACGTGTGGATATGCAATATTTATGCTCCGTCTGGCAGTGACGTACGAAAAGAGAGAGAGGAATTTTTCAATACTCAAGTAGCTACAGCCCTCGGCGGAAATAGACAACATATATTGTGCACGGGAGACTTTAACTGTACGTTAAGGCGAGAGGATTAAACCACTGGGTTTAATACTTCACCAAGTTTAAAAACTTTAGTGTGTGGGTTTGACCTAATAGATGTGTGGCAAAGAAAACAACCTAGCGAAAAAGGATATACATACATTAGAACAAATACGGCTAGTAGACTAGATAGGTTTTATGTAACAAAATAACTGTTCTCGCATTCAACAAAAATAGAGGTACTTCCAAACTGTTTCAGTGATCATTTAGGTGTCCATTTAGATATAGCTTTAAATATCCCACACGTTCGGAAAGGAAGAGGTTATTGGCGATTAAACCTTCAACTACTTCAAGATGAAGCCTTTCGTAAGGAATTCGAGGAACAATGGGGAAAATGGGAAGCCATGAGTCATAGACAGACGGACTTCATACAATGGTGGGACTCCTATCTAAAACCCTCAATTAAATACTTTTGCATGCAATACAGTAAAGAAAAAATGGCGGATTTTTATAAGAAGTATAACTTTTACCATGCAGTTCTGAGAGAATTAGCAAACAAACTCAAAACAGATCAAACGGTTCTGAGTGAATATAAGAAAATACTCGCGTACTTTCGACGTGGCCTTTGGCCACGTCTTGTACGCTCGCATGCTTGACCTTCGGCCACGTTGTGAATGCAATCACGTTATATATGGGGTTCCTCAATGATCTTAACGACTTTGAAAATGTCTGCATGTTGTATTGGGTGATGGGGAACATATGTATAACTTTGAAAAGTTTAGAAAGTAACTTTGTGTGTGTATGGGCTCTAATAAGGTACAAATATTCAAACTATTATTGTCTATTTTCTTCATAATGAACTGAGTAAGTAATAACCGTTTCAAGATAATTAGTTGGATGTTTTGCATTTACGAATTAAATTGCGACACTAAATTGAAAATGTTATATTTACTTCTTTTGTCACTTTCACATTTTTGAACGTAATTGGATAATAACTGTTTTCCGTCATTCCCCTAAAATGCCTACCTTGCCTCTGTAATAAATTTTGATGCTCGTATTTTGAAATTCGAAGAGTCTAGCATAATTCACTTACAGTAGTTTTCGGGGTGAAAATAAACATTCTTTAAGTTCCCTAGCAACGTCCGTTTCCATGGACAACAACAGGCACTGCAAGCTCTAAGGAATTGCATGTCATTATACCCCCTAAACATTTAGTTAAAACAAGCACGATGTAGATATTTACGCATTGAGTATAACAATATATACGTAATTGTATCTGGGCTGAAACTCCTTATTATGTAGATGTCACCCTTGTTTCAGGCACCTTTTCAAAGTCATGAGTTAATTCATCTGTGTGCTATTGATCTGTGAGAAATATAATGTAGCTAGACAATTAAGAATTGAAGGAAACAATGTGTGCTGCAAAAAATGTCCGTGGCAACGGTTGCTAAGGACGTGAGAAAAGGGCATTTTCACCCTTAAGGAAGGGCCGATTGAGCGATTTTTCAATTTTCTCGGCCTTTTGGGACAATTTCATGGGGGGTCGTAATCGGACATTTTTCGCCTCCGGGGCTTCCTTCATGGAGAACATTTATGTCAGTGAGTCAGTGAGTGAGTGGTGGGATTGGGGCTATATATATATTGGACAAGCGGTCGTTCTGAGAATGTACAACCAAAAAATGCAGGGATATAATTATCGAAGCAAATTAGTAATGTTCGATCCCAAAGAACAACCTTCGCTGGCGCAGGTCCTAGGAGAAAGACGCAGAGAACAACGGAAGTTGATAACAGAGATCGACGATGAAGAAGGAGTAAAACTTAAAAATACGAAAGACATTCAAAGACATTTAGTAGATTACTTTTCCAATAAATTCAGTGACACAAGTAATGATAAGGAACAAGATTTTTCCGTTATCGAAAACTATATACCAAGAGTAACAGAGGAAGAAAGGTAGTTCCTTCAACAGCCTTTTACAAGAGAGGAAGTGGAACTAGCTGTAATGGCCGGCAAACGCAATCGCGCTGGAGGCATCGATGGCTTACCTATTGAATTATTCCAAACATTGTGGCCAGTGGTACAGACCATGCTGACGCGATGGGTAAATGAAGTTTTCCGACAACAGCGCATGGGACAAACGAGCCTGTTAGAAGTGATGGTACTCGTGCCGAAACCAGGACGACTCATCTCGGCAAAGAATTTTCGCCCGATAACACTCTTGTGTGTGGACTATAAAATATACACACGACTAATCACAAAACGACTGCAACAATTGGCGGAGAAATTAATAGGACCACAACAATTCATCTTTCGAGCGCATGGTGCAATTTTTGAACTGTTAAATACATTAAGAGACGTTGTGGCACTTCAACAACAGAAAGTTGGATCAAAAGCAGCAATCCTGGCCTTGGACTTTGCAAACGCGTTCGACACAATCAAGCACGATTATTTCTTTACGTTGTTAAGAAAAGTAGGATTAGGAGAAAAAGTTGTATCAGCTATTCAGTTGAAACGATCATTAAGACAATGTGTCCATTATCACTCTTTGCATTTGGCTTAGGAATTGCACCCATTGTACGGTGGATGCAAGAACAGGTGCGGGGAGTGGAAGTCTACAGAAAATCGTTTAGAACATTAGCGTATGCAGATGACGTAACTGTTCTGATATATGATGACAACGACTTGCAGAAGTTGCAGACTATCTTAAAAACAACGGAAGAATTAACAGGGTTAAAAGTAAACGATAAAAAATCCAAAATTTTGCAGCTAGGAAAAAACCCAATAAACTGCTATCAAGATTCACCTTATGATATTGCGAATGAAGTGACAATCTTGGGGGTAGTGTTTTGTTCAACGATACAAGAAATGAAAAATAGAACATATAGTGTGGTGATATCAAGACTAAGACATGCAGTGTTTTGCGATAAGCGAAGGAATATATCCGTAATCTCTAGAGTGACTTATAGCAACGTGTTTCTTCTTTCAAAAGTATGGTATGTTGCTCAAGTATTACCACTCCCACCAGCAAGTGCAGCAGAAATACGACGGTTGGTCACACAGTTTATATGGCAGTCCCATGTACTTAGAGTGGCCTATACCACTTTGTGTTTACCATTAAGAACAGGTGGACTAAATCTACTGAATATTGAAATACAAGCACAGGCTCTCCTCAATCATAGAAATATTCAACTAGCGCTAAAAGATACGCCGAACTTGACCGGATATATACTCCATGCCTACTTAAGAGACATCGAACTTACAGCACCTGTATTACTGCCAAAATTTGACAGTGATACAAGTTATTTCCGATGAACGGCATTAGAATTTGTGTATCTTTTGATAACTAGTCCACAAATACAGACTGAAGCAATTACAGTGCAATTATTGTATCGTCAACAGTGCGACAGGCTCAAGGTCAAACCCAGAATAGTGAACCAGCAACCTGATATTAACTGGTCGAATGTATGGCGCAACTTAACAGCAAAACATATTCCAGCCCCCGTGCGCTCGATATGGTACTTGGTGATTCATGATACAATATTAACTTGAAAAAGAGCATATCGGATTAATGTAGAGGCAGATCCTAATTTGATAAGTTGTGATGAAGAACATACCCTCAGACATAGATTAACAACTTGTAATAAAACGACAGACCATTGGAAATTCCTCTGCCGCTGTCTAGGCAGTATGTGTAGGAAACCTCCTGCATATTTTACAGTGGAACATCTTCTCTTCCCAGATTTTATGCTTTTCCCGTTAAGAAAATTGCAAGCAATAAAGTGGCTATTAGCACACTACATCTATTATGCCTGTACACCAAAAGACATAATGTGTAAACAAACATTGTGCGAATACTTTCAATCACTTTACTTACAAATTGAAGCCGATGCCCGTACATATTTATATGCAAACTATTTAAGAAATGTATTATTTATAGGAATGTAAAACATGGAAAGTTAGGTAAACATGTAAGCAAAAAATAGAGGTATTTATGCAAGATTGTGGATTGTAAAAAAAAATTGATGTAACTCTGTAATTGTTTCCGAAATTAAAAAAAAAGCGGGTTAAGGAGTTCACTCGTCTTGAGATCGTTCGCTGCGGGACAGCGTAGGTTCGAATACGGCTCTGGTCGGAATTTATTCGGCCTACGTATAGGGCCGGTGGCAACCCACCATCGTGAGGAAATTGGGGAGCTCCGAATGAGTGAGCGGTAAACCGGTCGAGAAGACCTACAACGGCTGGGGGTTCGACGGGCTGACCACCCGTCACCCCAATACTGGTCTAAGATCTCCACGCTATAACAGGTGACGGAGGAACAGTGTGGGAGGGAGACCAGCAGTCGGTAGGTAAGCCAAGGCTCTCACGGGCTTTCGCGCTACGGGTTATTAAATAAATGAATTGACACACTTTGAAAGGGATATTTTTACGTATAAGATCGTGAATTATGATACTCTAACGATAATTGTGTACTCTCAAAGACATTGACAAATATTAATGAAATAACTATTTATATTTGTGTTAATTCAGGACATTATTATACTAATTTTACCCCTTTACCCACTCCAGTTCAATGCAAGGATGCCTCCGCAAATTTCGAATGAAAACGTTTCATCATGTGCAATTTTCCATTGAATGTTTGCGCCGATTCGTACCTTCGTTATCTTTGTTACAAACAAGTATTCTTTGCACATTACATGTAGGAGGAAAGTTGTATCTACAATTCACACTGGTCAGCTCCTCCTAGCTATTCTAAAGAACGAAAGTTTGTAGGGTAGTGGTTACCGTTCTATATTGTAAACCTGATGGTTGTAGGTTCAAACCCCTCCGGTGGCAGAAAATTTTCGTAAGTTTTACACATATCCCATTGTGTTCATTGTCTATGCAGTGTGAAACGGAATGATTCTCTTTGGAATTAACGATGGGGGTAGGGGAAATGTTAAATAACACAACCTCCATTTCAACGAACTGAGAAGTGGAGGAAAATTCTTATAAATATGAAAATTACATTCATGTTTTTGGTGGTATAATCGCATGTAAAATCAAAGATCTTACGTGGAAGATTTTATCTCGCTCTGAACTCGGCCAATAGGCATTTCCGACCGATCTAATATACATTCTCCAATTCATTTTAAAATATTATTGAATGTTTCATGTAGATATTTTGTTCAATGCATCAATTCTTGACGCTGAGACGATATTCTCCATAAATACCTCATCTCTCTTCTCGTCTCCTTTCTCTTCTCTCCTTCCCCTCTCCTTCTCCTCTCCCCTTCTTCTCCTTTGCTACGCCATATCTTCTTCCCTCCTGTTCTCGCCTCTTGCCTCCATCCCATTATTCTCCACTCCTCTTATCTCCTCTCCTGTCTTAGATTTCCGTCTCCACTGCACTCTTCTCCTCTTCTTTTCGTTCTTCTCATGTTCTCTCTTCTACTCTACTCTCAACTTCCCTCTTCTCGTCTCCTCCTCTGCTCTCAAACCTCCTATTCTCCTCTCCTCCCCTCTCGTTTCTTCTCTTTCCCTCCTCTCTTCTCCTCTTTGCTCCATTTTCCTAATCTCTCCTAGCATCTTTTCCCTATCTCATCAATACTTCTCCTATCCACATCTGTCCTATCTTTTCTTCCCTCCTTTACTTTTCCTTTTCCCCTTTCGCTCTCTCTCTTTTCTCCTCTCATTTGTTGTCCCCTTTAGTTTCCTCTCTCCTCTTTTTCCTTTGTGTAGACTCATCAGCGATGAAATACTAGAAAATCGATTTTCTTTCTTCCAGAAAGTATTTCTTATTTGCGACAAATGTAATACTGATATTTTTTTATAGCTTTATACAAGTACAATAATACTTGCTTTTAGTTTCTCACGCGTATTTCATAAATATCTATTGTGCATATGGCAACCCTGAAATTGAGCCTAACTCTACATGCAACCCACCAGCGCCTTACGTAATTTGGGTTGCCTAGTTTAAAATGTCGTTGTCCTAAAACTTTTGAGAGACACTGTACAAGGATTCTTCAAGAAATCACGTGTGGCTGTTTTTCCTGCGGAATATGAAGAAAGTATTTTAAGGACAACAAAAGGGAAAGCAATGTTTTTTATTTTGTTACCCGATATTATGATAAGAGTAGAGAAAAGTCTTTGTTAAAGAGGCAAGGTGACTTATTGTACTGTGTCTTTATCAGTTTCGTTCTGTTCGCTGGAAATGTAGGTTGTGTGTTAGGATGTGTGCTTCATTGCGATTGTTTTGTGTATTATTTGAAAATAGTGCAGCGATACCTTGTAACTGTGTAAATTCACCCAATCTGTTTTGCTATGTGTGTAGTGAGTTCACGCCAAAATCCCAACGAAACTCAATTACACCAATAGTGAAGAAAGTTTACGAGCTATATTTCGATTCAAAATCGGAGACCAAGATATAGGGTGGGCGTCTCATGTCTGTTGCAGTAGATGCTCGCGATATTTACGAGGGTGGTTACATGATAACCATCTATCCATTCCCTTCGTTGTTCCCATGGTATGGCCGAACCTCAAGATCACGTTACTGATTGTTACTTCTGTTTAACTAATGTAACGGGATTTTCAAGAAAATCCAAAAAATCCTACAGTATCCAAATTTACCTTCTGCGATAAGACCAGTGCAACATGATAAGACATTGCCTGTTCCAAAGCCACCATTGGAATAGTCTTTGGAAGAGGAAACATAAACTTCCTCACATGAACCGATATCTTCTCTCGGACATGATCCTGACTTTCAAGAGTCACGGAAGACACCGAATCTTATCACCCAGCCAGAAATAAATGATTTAATACGTGATTTGAACCTTACATAGAAAAAAGCGGAACTGCTGGGTTCAAGACTGCTGGAACCAGGGACAAGTATTACATTTAGAAAACGTCAACTAAAATTTTCTTCTTTTTTTCTATGAATGGGTCCCTGGTATACTGCAACAATGTCGCTGGATTAATGCAGGAGTTGGGAGGAAACTATAAATCAGGCGAATGAAGGTTGTTCATCGATGCGTCAAAAACTAGCTTGAAGGCGGTCCGTCTGCATAATGGAAATGAGAAACCTTCAGTGCCAGTTGCTCATGCGAGTGAAATGAAGGAAACATATGAAAACATTGCTTTGATTCTCACAGGTGTTAGCTACGACAAACAGCAGCGGAAAATCTGTGCTGATCTGAAGGTACTGGGAATTATTTTGGGGATGCAATCAGATTTCACGAAATTCTGTTGTTTCCTCCGTCTATGGGACAGCAGAGCAAAGGACATGCATTACAAAACTAAACACTGGCCTCCCAGAGAGTGTTGCACACCTGGAGAAAAAAGTGTCTCTCAAAAACCTCTTATCGACGCCAACAATGTGTTACTCCCCCCCACTGCACATCAACTTGGGGTTAATGAAGACCTTTGTGAAGGCCATGAACAACCAAGGAAAAGGGTTTGAGTACTTACGAAGCAAATTTCCTGGTGTAAGCGATGCTAAAATAAAGATGGGATATTTGTTGGCCCACAAATCCGGGAGGTAATGAACGATCCCAATTTTGAAGAACTGTGAATTGAATGTAAGAAAGCAGCATGGGGTGCGTTCAAGGGTATGTGCCGCAATTTCCTTAGCAACCACAGGGCTCAAAATTACTCTGAACTGTAGAACGTATGCTGGCAACATACAAAAAATGAGGTGCAATATGTCTCTCAAGATACACTTTCTGTATTCCCATTTACACTTTTCCCCTTCTAATCTGGGTGCAGTGAGTGACGAGCAGGTCGAACTCTTTCACCAACAAATCGCAGAAATGGAAAAACGTTATGAAGGCAGATGGTCTCCCAGATTACTAGCGGATTACTGCTGGAACACAGTAACAGATGTTCAACACGCCTGCTACAAGCGGAAATCATACAGAAATACGTTTTGAAGGTGCGTTACTTTTACTGTTTACTTTAATATTTACTATTTTACTGCAAATGCCAATTTTAGTGCATGTCATAACTACGTCATTTACAATCATATTTGGTATTCTATGAACCCAATGTATTACTAAAATTCACACTATCACATTAAGGTTTGGAGCAATATGCTATATTTTACCCTTCTTTTAATGTGCGGTGAAAATTTTTCGAAATGGTTTCCGCCAGAAATGGTACGTGATACAGCATTTTTGTTATGATTTTTGAAATCAGCGCACCCGATTTATTAAAGATCACCTATTTTCATGAAGCGGCAAAACAAAAAGTTTGAATTTGTTTCTCAGTGTTACATGCATGTTCGCTGAAGTTTCCATTGTAGAAGTTTTCGCTGGTTGAAGAATATGATGCTTTTATATCCGAAAACATTCATAGGCATGATGCTGCTATTTATTACAATCAATAACTGCCAGAAAATGCTTAACATTTTAGAGATAAATCCGCTTTTTATCACTTTCTATTTCCAGCTAGACTCTCAAGGATCTAAATGTGACAATAACGCTAACTCAATACACAAACACATGAATACCCTATGATCCAAATTGGATTTTTCTGCCAGACAATGTCTCCTTTTCGAATCTCCGATGCACTTGTGGAGCCCGTTCCAGCGAGAATGATGAGAAAACCAGAAGGCAAACCTCTATTTATACCCACCGATCATTCTTAGCCACGCCTTCCGTGAACATCTTTCCAGCCGCTCATAGCTCCCCACATTTCTCGATCGAGAAACCTCTATCGCCAACCAATGTTACCAGATTGTGACATCGCTCACACAGGCCCTTCATGCGGGAAAAATCTATATTCTCAGCTCGAGATATAGCCCACACAAGAAAAAATCAACAATCTCAGCTCTCGACACCGCCCACACAGATCACTCACGCAAAATCAATTATTTCAGCGCGCGTCATTGCTCACACAGGGGCAGACGGGAATGTCCCAAGCGCTTTCAGCGAATGTCCCTCAATTACTAGAATCTTGGTAGGCTCGAAGCCCAGATGAAAATGCATTTTCTTATATACAATTTTTAAAATCGTATAAATTGGCATGGCGAAAATAATGAAAATTCTAAACTCGGGAGATATTTTTTGAAATCTCAGCTGGAAAATGCTAATTTGCAGAATTCAATAGACTGAAAATCACCGAAAATGGTGGTTTCCCGGAAGTGAAATACTGGGATTATCCAGAAAGCAGCATGCTATCCACTTACATTTTCAATGAAACATTGTTCACAAATGACCCGTCTTCATTTGACTGCCCCTTAAAATTTTCTATTGATTCAAAGTTCAGAGACCTTTAAGTTTTTCACTATTTCATAAGCATCCAAATATTGTTTAAACTTTTTTTTAAACCATTTCATGCTCATATTGGCTAATCGTAGCTAGACCTTTATGTAAATTGTAACCAGAACTACTGTGTTAATTTCGAAACTCAGAAGAATGAATTGCGTAGGATCTTCTTGTATCTTTTAATAACGCTTTGATTTTTAACTCTTGATTGGAAGGTATCCGGACTGGGATTCTTATCTCATTTGTCAAAAAGCAAATATATTTGTAAGTATCTGAAGATTATGCTTTCTTTCTTTTGTAGGATTCCCCTACGTGTGTGGGTGTTACAGTTTGATTGATTGATTGATTTGTTGTTTTAAGTCCACTTTATGCACAGAAATGCTAATCGGGACTGGACCTACAGTTTAAGGTGGGATCCGGACTACTTGTGCCTCCACCGGGTATCGAACACGGGACCCCTTAAGGTGCTACAGTTATTCGTTCATTTGTTTCAACATCATGGTATGGATTCCAGACGGTACCTGGCATTTTCATGAGGCTTCGTTATAATTTAATTGTTGATTGTGAGTCCGAGAATCAAGATATACAATGGTGCACTATACGTCTACTCATACATCTCTTTCACAATGACATCAAACCAATTACTATATGCGCAAATACTGAAGTTAATTTGAAGTTGATGTTGTAAACGTGAAATTGAATTTCAGCCAAAGAAATACGGTAGCTGTTAAGCAACTCTACCTCTATTATATATTTTGCAAAGGGCAGGTAGGAGGTAAGGGGTGTTTCCGGAGACAGCCAAATATCAGCTTCTCTTCCTGACTGCAATTTGCAGACTAGCGAGACTCTGACGTCTGGACTTCCACCCTGTAAACGTGCTGTGTTGTTACTGTATATTTGTGATTGCACCTTTATCCATTTCTTTTCATCGCCATTCTTTCTCATATTTGCAATTTTTAAAAAGTGGCAGATAAGCCAAGCTAAATAAACAAATCAATGAATCAAAGCAAAGGGTAGATAATTATAATTTAATTTATTGTTAAATTAATTCTTTTGCAGATTCTCATCCAAAGAAATTATTTTCAAAGTCTTGATGCTACTTCTTCCATCCATTTCCTTTGGCATCCTTCATCTGGAGACTAATTTCCACCAATCAAATGAGGCGGAAGAAATTGCAAGCTGCGTTCTGGAGATCATAAACAAGTACTTCAGTAGCGCTAGAACAATGTATTTTCTTCGGGATGAACGTGCTGCAGAAATAAATTACGCCATCAGCAGAAAGGTACATCATCGACTCCTGTCCACTGAACTAAGCAAGGGAGAGTTTCTTGAGAAAAAATTGGGACCGAAATGGATTTTTGCAAGAAACAACGTCCACTTCCTGATTACTTTGAGAAATGCGGAAAGCTTTAATGCAGTTTTTAATGCCCTTCCCTATTCATTATATTTTAAAAGAAATACTAAATATTTGATAGTTGTACAGAATCAGGAAGAAAGTATGCTAATTATATTAATCATACTCTCAAATATGCATAGAAATCGCATATTCAACGTAATTGTGGTTTGTCCACGAACATATATGGTACTCAAGGAGTCAAGTTACATCATCAAGACAGACATATTAGTCTATACATATTTTCCATACTCCGAATATAGCTGTGTTACTACACAGTTATATCTCCTAGATGTGTGGCAAGGAAATGGATTTCGGTATGCTAGCAACTTATACCCTAATAAGGTGATGAATCTGTTTCGCTGTAGCCTTACATTTTCCTTTATTGAAGAAGACATTTACTCGTACAAAGAAATCTTACCAAACGGGAAAACTGAGTTGGCAGGTCCTTATGGACTAATGCTAGAGAGTTTGAAGAATAAACTCAACTTTACCTTAGTTAGAAAAAATGTTTGTAGAGGGAGATTTAATGCAAATTATTAACGGTAAACACGAGGGCACAATTGTACCGTTTTTGCCTGCTCCTAAAGGTTCTAAGACTTATGATTTCCTATTCACAATGGTATTCATCAGGAATGTGTTTGTTGTTCCAGAAGGAGCATACTTTCCTTCATGGATGAATTTGATTTTTCCATTTCAAATTCTTGCTTGGGTGTGTATTGCCATTTCTTTCATTTTGTATTCTGCATTTGTAAAATGCCACTCAAGAATTGCTTCTAATAAGAAAGCAACTTCTACCGAGCCACATATATTGCTTAATCTCTCAATTATATTAGGAATTTCGGTTCCACAAATGCCACTGACGTATTTGTTAAGGCTTGTCTTTGCTCTGTGGGTCATTTGTTGCTTGGTTATCAACACAGGGTACCAAGGCTGCCTCTTCAGCTTCACAACACACCCTAAAGTGAAACCTCCCATAGGCAGTCTGCAGGAACTTGTAGATTCCGGTCTGCCGGTACATGGCCTGATCTTTTATTACAAGAATTTAAGAATTTAGAAGACAATATGTCGAAAGTCATTCATTCCAGATGGGTATCCACAAACGATATGTCGGATGTCCTGGAAAGAATTGTGAAACAGAGAGACATTGCCTCATATATCCTAGCAGATCATTTACATAGTATGGCTCTGTCCCTTAACCTAACAGACATTTATGGGAATCCGCGTTTTCATATTATTTCACATATAGACAACACACCTATGGTGTTTACCATGAGACGTGATTCCCCCTTCTCAAAACCTTTCTCACGTATCATCAGCACATGTATCGAATCCGGTATATCAAACTTATTGGAGAAGATATCCATTAGGATTGATTTTGAACTTAACAGAAAAGGCCAACATTTCCGAGAGGTTGGAGAAAACATGGTTCTTGGATTGAGAAACGTTGAAGGTGCATTTGTGTTACTTCTAGTAGGAATCATTTGCAGCCTCTTTGCGTTTATTACCGAACTGTTGTATGAATCTGCCAGGAAGAGAAAGAATGAGTAAAATGAATGGACACTTGCAGGTGAAAGTAACATTGTGCGCATTGAGATTGATTTTCAAGTTATTATATTGTTTTTAAAATCGTCAATCCTGTTGGTACCTGCACTACCGTTGTTAATGATAGCCAGGTATGTACTTGTAACTATTGCTGGGCTAACAAAAAGAAATTGCATAATTTTACATTTACAGAATGGAATGTAAGATAGGTGTCAAAGGCGATGGGATATGCCAGGAAATTGGAGAGATTGAAAAACTTTTAACTGAATGCAAAGATAAAGTGTTTTACACGAAACAATAGGTAAAACATATACAGTGACACTGTTATCTAACAAACCGAAACAACAGAGGTGCACAATGAGTGTCAGCAATCTCAATAGCAATCACTCAGCAGTTGTTCATCTTGAGGATCCATGCCTTCCCCGAGCATGTATGCACCTCTTAACATGACGTGGCATGCTTCACAGCAGGTTGCCCAGTGTGACCTGAGGAAAATGATCCCATTCCTGTATGGTGAATTCTTTGATCTCTTGTAGTGGTGGGTTCGACGAATGACGATCGCTGTCCTCCAGACTGCTCAGGCATATTAGACACAGTTGGTTCGGTTGACTATCACATGCAATAGATTCTGCAGGACACGAGCACAGAATTTTCGTCAGAAATACAAATATGCATATATATATATATATATATATATATATATATATATATATATATATATATATATATATTCCAGAATATGATATCTTTTGAGTACTGTATAACGAGATAAACTATGCTGATGATGTGGAAAACTATTTTCTAGTACACTGTTAACGTTTTCGTGGGTAAATAAATTTTGCGAATTCATAATTTCTTTGGATTCAGGAATAAAGAATAATCCTTGAGATTTGAAGGAAAGGCAGGGATTTTTTGAAAATGTGAAAGTCTTCTTGTATGTTACAATTTTGCCAATTGGTTGATTTGGTGTTCTAAGTCTACTATATGTACAGTAAGGCTAATCGGGACTGGAATTACAGTTTTAATTGGAGTCCGAACCACTATGTGCCTCCACCGGTATCGAACGCGGAACCTGTTTATTAGAAGGAGACGACGTTACCATTGAACCAGCAAGGACGCCCTCAATTGTGCCGATTATGTCAAAACAACAACAGCTTCGGCTTCAGAGTGCTACAGCGTCCCATTCTTAAGACAAACCTTTCCTATATCTTTTAACGATTTGACCAACAACAAGAAAACACTTAAGCGAGAGTCGGTTAGTTGTAAATGCAAGGCATTCGCCAACACTCAAGTATAATGCTTCCGTCAAGAAGGCTTGATAGGTGCTATAATCTTCCGTATACTACTGGATAGCTATATACTTCTCTTTAATTGTCATTACTATAGAAACCATTTTTCAGTAGCAAAACCTTTTTTGGTGGAACATAATACACCAAAATAAATGTTGTTGAATTGTCCATAAGACATTATATTCATTAAATTCACAAAAATCCCACTGTGACCTCGTCGCAATATTGGCAAATAACCAACACATATGAAACTTCCTGTAACTTTATTGGCAAAAGAAATAAGCATGACATGGGACAGTTTGTTACATTTTGAAGCACCTAAGATGAGAGATGAGATAGACGGAAGCAGCTACAACTATATTAGAGAATATATCCTATGATCGGCTTATGGAATCAACGTGTATTCCCTTGCACATGAATATATCAGAAAGTTGGCTCTAGCTTTTTTTGTAGTTTTCCAATTGTTGTATTAAAAAGACGCCAGGAGACCATGTGCAATATTGCATTATTCTTTAATGGGAGTTACAATGATTGGTGAACCTTTGGGTTATTTTTTCAGTGAAGACTGCGAAACTTTCAACATTACCACCGTTTACAAAAATAGGATTTAAATAAATGTGTAATAACTGCAAATATATATATGAATGTGTGTATTTTTTAAGTGAGTGTATGTTCATTAACCAACTTTACTCAACAAATTTTGACTACAGAATAATCATGTAGCTGTTGCAAAAGCCTGTATACACATATTCTGACGTGCCATCATTTTTCAACATGTATACACATTTTACACATGTCCACCAGTTATTGTTGGTATGTAACGAAATAGAACCACGGAATTAGTGACATTCAGTGGGATAACATTACACGATGCTAGGAGTACGTGTGACAAGGACGCACCAACGAGTAATATTAATTCCAAAAACATGAGAATTTAAAGAACTTCGTACAAGATCGTGACCGTTGTTGGTATATTACAAACGTTTCATATGAAAAAAAAAAAAAAACATGTAAGAGGAAAAAATATATTTCGTCGGGTTTCTGTTAAACCATTCTATAATAATACGCCTAGCACGCCATGAGCTACATGGACACTGTGGATAGTTTGTTTACAGTTTTGTTTGTTGAATTTACACTTAGCTTTCATTCAACATTTGCTTAGCCTCAATTTCAAGTAACAAAAGTGGTAGATGTCATCTTGTATCACCTATTACTTGCATAATATATCGCATGAATAATTGAAGCTACATGTTAGAGAACTTTTCGTAGGTACTGGAAATTCGCGGGAAATCATAGCTATGCAATTCCACGGAAATGCAAACCTCCAGTCCAAAAACTGAAAAGCTTTGTACATAAAAATGAAGATGATATCACACAAGAGTTATACTTGTAGTTAATAGAATTTGCTTTTGTTTCATTAAAAACAATACGGCAGGTGGTTAGAAACAGAATTTTTCAAGATGACCGCAAGGCACATGGCATGATATGTTGATTGTGCATCTTAACGATTCATGAACTCACTGTATATGGCAAGAAGGAACTAATATGATAGTAAGTTAAGATAAACACCGCCTAGAAGAACAAATTGGTGTATTTCACTACGTTATTGTGTGTGTAAACTGATATATATATATATATATATATATATATGTGTGTGTGTGTGTGTGTGTGTGTGTGTGTGTGTGTGTGTGTGCGTGCGTTGGTATACCCGTCATTACGAGGAACAAGATCAGAAAAATTACCAGCATTAAGAGGGACTTTTTCATTGCGAGGTAATTTTGGTGGTTCCTCGGAACGAGAAAGCACATTATTTAATATTATGGCCGAACCGGCAAAGGAAAATTTAATGTCGTGTAATTAATCGACGAAGGGGTCCAAGATCTATATTTTGATAAAAGGTAGAACAATGTCCGACAATTGTACTCGGAGTTATGCTACAAAACAGTGCATTTTTCTGGTTCCTCTTTTCGGGGCATTGTGCCTGTACGTGTGTATCAGGTGTTTATCGGTTCCTCTCAACGGGGCTCTGTGCTTATCACCTACACACAATGTGTGTGTCGTTTGTGCGACGCCAGAGACATCTGCAGTGTGTGAAAAATTGCGGAACTACATCAGCGGTGACGTCAAGGCGGAGCGAGGAAGATCGTAAGGGGTGGGGCCTGCAGTTGCAGAGAACAGCGTTGTCGGATCTCCCCCTCAACTTACATGACTCAGCATTTTTCACTGACGGCTCTGAACGTTGCATTGTTCGCAGTGCTGCATAAGTTGCAACGCTGGAGAATGCAGCGTTGCTACATCATTGCCTACATGGGAAATGTTAACGGCGCTTCACGATTGCGTTCTGAGAGGGTTCGTTGTGTGATAGTAGCCGTATTTAATATAACGGTTTGAGCTTGGGCAATTATGTCTCGTATTTCTCGGAAAAGATATATATCAAGGAAGAATTGTAGCAATCTGCCGGAGGGCGCGTGTGAGCGAGCAAAGAATATTGTAGGAAATGCTTGTGTATTTCCTCATCAAGAAAGCAAACTAGTAG
This sequence comes from Lepisma saccharinum, assembly GCF_977018435.1. Lineage (NCBI taxonomy): Eukaryota > Metazoa > Arthropoda > Insecta > Zygentoma > Lepismatidae > Lepisma > Lepisma saccharinum. The sequence goes on along the minus strand of NC_139247.1, from coordinate 9,124,083 downwards.
GATTTCTTCTTGTATTAATTAACAAAATATTCAACCAGAGTTCCTATGCTAGAATACTGGAAATGATTGCGCTTAATCTAACTAAAGCACAAAAGCCAGATACAGGACAATATAGTACAAAAACAACATACATATTTACGTTCTTAATTGTGGTCTAACTATTCGTTTTCTCCGTCTACTCCACTCGTTAAAAATTTGCTCCTCCTCTGTGGTGACAGTGGCGTATTTAAGAGTACGACTTCAATCTCCTTCCCGAAATACCTTCCACCCTTAAAATGTTTCTTTCGTCACTAGGATGCAGATGCATATGTTCAAAAATGGCAAAATACGTAGTTAAACATTAATAAGAATAGGTTCTTCACTAACATTTCAATATTTTTCGTAATACATGTCTCTAAGGTAGAATTCACACCGAACTTACAGGCGACACGTGTTGCTTGATGATTTCACCAATCCAACGCAAGTTTCTGAGCCCTATTATGCCTGCCGCTACGTTATGAAACGTTGCTGCGGATTGACGCGTTTCCAATCGACACATGTCATTTGCACTTGCTGTTTGGAGTGAAATCCACGTGTTGCTTGACGTTTCGGTCTGAAAGTTACAGGCGACAAGCAACACGGAGATGCCAAGCAGCTTTCAGACCAAAGCGACACACAACACATGTCGCTTCGGAACTAGTCAATCAATATCAACGTTTCACACCTTACCGGTAGCCCCAGAAGACTGAGTTCGACTGGTGAGATTCTCAAGCACCACATGTGTCTTCAATGTGAAATCTCTCAATGAGAGAAGAGCCCAGTTCGAGCGACATGCAAAAGCTCACTAAAGCAACACATACACCGCGCACAAGTGAACAGACCAAGTCAATTTGATGCACGGCCCGAGCGACATGGTGATTTCACACCCAAGTGACAAGCGACACGAGACCCTTCAATCTAATGCAAAAGATTCATTGCGTATGCGGGAACAACAGAAACAGGTGACACGATGCACCGTATTGAGAACATAGTCCAGTCCAAGGTACAAATGCAGCTTGTGTCGCTTCAGTTCAAAATTTTTGTTTTCAAGAAGCACGTTACATGGGGATTTCACACTGAAACGACACGACACGCATGATTTTGTGCGAGCAATAAAGGTTTCGATTTCCTGTTGGGCATAGCACCTTGCACTGGCGTACGCAGGGGGCGCTGATGGGGCTACTACTGCCCTCCAGAAATTTTAAGAAAATCCAAATTTTAAAAGAAAATTTGTAAAAACTCACAAAAAGGAAAGATGTAAACCCAAACCTCCCTTAAAGTTAAAATGACACCCGATAACCATATCTGTCTTCGAGTACAGTTTTAATAGTGAAAAGCTGAAAATATACGATAGCCTATATATTTTATTCGGTATCCCACAATTCTAGAACAAAGCTATATACTATACACCTTTACAATTTCAGGCCCTCCAGAACAAAAATCCTGCTTACACCAGTGGCACCGTGAGAACAATTGGAGCAGACTATGATATCGAAAACCAGAAAACTACGGCGACTCAATTGTATTTAACTTAGTATATGGCACGTGTTTTCCCTCTTCTCGAGTGGCAGCAACGAATCGTCCCCTACGTATGGTCAGTGCATCGCCCACTGGCATATACATGAGGGAGGGATGAGAGACAGGCCTGCGGCAAGGAGTAGCAAGTCTCCATTTCCACTTCACAGCCTAACAAAGACAACTAAAGGTGGCCAGGTAGAAAAATTTCTTTTGGGCTCAGGATGGTGGTGTGTGTTGCAAGGCGTGCTGTCAACAGTGGCGGCGATTGGGTTCCAAAACTGGATTGGGCAAAGGAATTTTACTTTTCCTTTATAGATAAGCTTTAGCATAGTGGCGGAGCAAAAGTGGCTAAAAGTGAGGGACAACTGCCGCCCTACGCTCCCTCAGTCAGTAATGATTATTCGACTGTAAAATCAGTTGAAATATTGGAATCAGATTCTTTCCTCATTCATCCATAAACATTCTATTTCATTTCGCTTTGTAATAAAAATAAGCACTTTATAAATTTTAAAAAAATATATTTTTAAAATTATTCTTATAATCAACGTAATTAAACAGAATTATGGCTGACAGATTTTAAGAAAGAAGTTACAGTCCGTGAATTACTTTTTCACAGTGTTCAATAATTTTATTAGGAGGCGCTTTTCTGCCATTTTATTTAACCGCGACGGTGCGGATGTGTGGTGATTAGAAGAAATTTAGGAAGGGACACTCATGCCCAGGCTGGGATTCAAACCCGGAAACCCTGGCGTCGTATTACACTGAACTAACTTCTCCCCCAGATTTTGGAGGACATAAAGTAAGTTATTCATATAATATATAAGATGTAATATATAATATATTACATATTATATAATATAATATTCGAACCAGTGTATAGTGCACCTCCATTGCATATCGCCAGTTTACAAGGCGATTCTCATATTCTGTATACTCTGTACTATTCACAGTTACAATACAAGTGTTAACCCATTGAGAAACCTAAGTTTGCCATTTTAGAATATCTCTCTCCAGGACGTAGTGTAATCAAGAGGTCCAGACTTCGTTACCCGCTTGAGGCACTTTGTGGTTCCGATCCCACTTTAAACTGTAGGTTCAATCCCGATTACCCTTTCTAGGAATAAAGTGTACTTAAAAAGAATATTACGTTGAACTTGATTGAAATTACGTTTTTGCTTGCAAGTTTGAATATGTATATTAATATTAATAATAATAATATTAACTACTTTAATTAATAGAGTATGAGATTTGATCAAATTGTCCTTTGCTTGTAGAGATGTTACTGACGCAAGTATTGATGGAATGAACTGCAATGAGTATTTTGCTACCCTTGAAAAAAAAACGAACCAAAGGAAAACGCCGCCCACCTCCCATTTCCCTGTCCTGTTTAAGTGGGGGGAGAGTGGTCAGACGATTAGACTAGACGCTTGGCAATTCTGAACTACCCTTTCTTTGTCAGTGCCAAGGGGTAGGTGCGAAGAAGTGTTTGCGCACCCTTTAATTTTCTTCCTCACCCATTTTTCAACCAATAACACCAACTCTTATAGAGTGTCATACCCGGTGGAGGCCAAGACTAGTAGAGTAGAAGGCTGGGGCCATACCTGATCACGTGGTCCTTGACGTCAGGCGTGACGTCACGCGCGGACAGATCGCTCTACGCTCCGGTTTCGCAGCCGAATCAAAGCAGTATTTATGAACAAAAAAGAGCCGTAATTATGCCCAGAAGCTAATTGGGAGTGAATACACAGACTTACTTAGGATCCGACATAACGTATGTCCTTACAGTTGGATTACACAGCCATTTACGCACACATTTTATCGGTAGTTTATAAGTCGTCACATTCCTCTGTGAAACATTAGTTTCATGTAAAATTGCGGTTAATACACCTAGTAATGCATTTTGTTAGGGCAGAAAGAAAAATATATATGTTGAATGCTTAAAAGAATTTTGTTAAATAAAGAAAGGCAGAAAGCCAAAATTATGGATAAGTTGAATATGTAAAAGAAAATAATCTCGTTTATTGCTCTCTTTTAGGAGTGAGAGAGGAGCTGTTTTCACTTAACTTCTTCAAATTTGGTAACTTTGCTTCGACTATTGGTATTTATTTCTTAATTAATTTTCCTTATTCAGATTACAATTCTGAGTCTTATGAATCTTTGAACTACACAGGCAGGAATGTGAGGAAGTTCCGTGTGTATTATGTAACACACACTTTAAAAAACTTTTCACTGAACGAAAACTTGAGACATAGAACTGAAGAAAGTCGAGGGTCACTTTATATACTTATACGTATATATAATCAGTGGAATGTCGAACAGGGGTGCCTACAGGCGGGTATGTGAAAGCTGGTTGAGTCCACTTAACTTTGGGGGGGGGATTGTGATGAAAATTTGACTGAATAAATAATAGTACAATGGAGGACGGAAGTTGAACTACGTTGTCATTTAATTGATTGATTGATTGATTTAGTTTATTTTACTTCGCGTTTTGTGCCTCTTGGCTAATTTGCGAAGATGAGGATGAGTGATGAAAGGATGAAATTGATGAATGGACATTCACAAACAACCAAGCCCGACCAGGATTCGAACCCGGGACCCTTGGCCGTTGTCATTTAAGCATCACTCGTATATAAATAGCAAGTTGTGTATTTTGAAGTGTATGGTAGCCTGATGTTGTGTAATGAGACTACTGGTATTGCAATCCACTAACAAGTCTCGTTAGATGCGATGTGTTCAGTTATATATTGTCGCCCGCTGTTTTTATTTTTTCATCGGAGATCACACGTCGCAACACCTCACTGAAGGCATTGTGAACTGCAACACCTCACAACCCACCAGGGTGCGAAATCATTGAAAACTGGGAGAAAGTTCGTAACCTGCAACCCTCCTCACCACAAACATATGTGTGAATTATACGATGTACATATTTGTAATGTTATTAAAAGCAAAAATAAATTACTCAATTAAAATAATTATTGTGATTATTAATTAGAAATTAATTTGTTACTTTCATACATATCAGATAGTGTAAAGCAGCTAACTAATTCCTTTACTAACCGGTTAAAGATGTTAATAAATTATGGCAGTTGAAGTGGTTTTATTATGTGTAAGTTTTTGTTTAGTTTGTGCACTATGTTAATATAAATCAATTAGATTTCATAGTTATTATTGTTTTGCATTCTTGTTTTACTTTTACTGTGCGTATTGATGTAGATTTGTTAATGATCTCTTGAGACAGAAAGCATTCAACACTCACAACTACACTAATTTGTGTGTGTTTTCAATATTATTCTTAGTAAAGTATATTTGAAATTTAAGGTAATTGCTTACCTTTTCATTGTTATAACAAAAACTCTTTCCCCCGGGAAATTTTTGGTGTTTTTTTTTTGTGGCCAAGATTGTTGGTGGGGGGGGGGAATTCCCCCTCGTCCCCTCCAGGATTTCGCACCCTGAACCCAACAATCGAGAAATACAAGAAAAAAGGAGCGAAAAGAACAAAACAAATCAACCTTTCCACGTTTCTTTCCGTATGGGGTAAAGACTCAGCTGGGTTTTGTCCGCCCAATGACGTCACACCCGCGGCAGTCGCGAAAAGAGGCGTGTCTGACCCCAGCCTTTCCTTCTAGTAGTCTTGGGTGGAGGCACATTGTGCTTCGGATCCCACTTTAAACTGTAGGTCCCGTCCCGATTAGCGTTACTGTGCATAAAGTGGACTTAAAACACCAACTCAACAACAACAACTCTTAGAGTGCCATGCTGTCTCATGTCATATTCAGCGCCGAATGTTACGTTCTAAAGTGAGACCGCTGTTATTGTTTACATCAGGCAAACACTGATCCCCGATTTCTTTCCTGTACTGTCGGCAGTTTAAAAAGGCAAGCCGCCATTGTCTTTCTTTCGTCAGCATTGTTGTTAAGAATTGTTTCTTCTTATGTTTCAAGTAGTCTGTGTTTGTCGATAAGTGCCTATAGCTCAGTGTCAGGTGCTTTGAGTTATCCTTTGCATTGTTGATACACCGTTTTTGTTGTCTGCCTACTATCGGATCAAAAGCTATGTATACTCGAGTTTTGGACTCCAATTAAAAATTAATCAGTAGACCTAAATAAAAACGAGTTACATCAAAATTTGACTGTTTCAATTCTGTGTTAAGCTATAGTAACCAATTATCTTCGATTTTTAGTCGTCTTGAGAATAAAAAAAACTGCCGTTTTTTTGCTTTTTCCAAACAAGAAATAAAAAAAAAATTAAAAAATCGTCCGATCGTGATCAAATTTAAATATGCAGGTAGAAAGGTTGTAAATATAATTCTTAATTTTCAATTTTTTTATGGGCTTAAAAGTCAAATGTGTCTTATCAATTTTCTGAAACATATTCCCTCCCATCCTGTGGGAAAATACCTTGCTTGCCTTTCCTTGGAAAAAATCTTCCAATTTTTCATGTGTCATTGGCCTCCCTTCAACAAGCTGCTCTTTTCAAATTTTTGGCCTCTCCGATGGCGCAGTGGTAGCATCGTCGCCTTGTAATCAAGGGGTTCCGGGTTCGATTCCCGGTGGAGGCATATAGTGGTTCGGATCCCACTTTAAACTGTAGGTCCAGTCACGATTAGCCTTCCTGTGCACAAAGTGAACTTAAACACCAACTCAATCAATCAAATTTCTAAACATGTCTTGTACTAAAACCGAGCAAGAGTGAAGCAGTTGGAGTTTTAAAGTCCGCTTTATGCACAGTAAGTCTGGACCTATAGTTTAAAGTGGGATCCAAACCACTGTGTGCCTCCATCGGGTATCGAACCCGGGACACCTTTCGCTAGTTTCATCCACTTTCATTGGCATATTATTGGAATTTCAATTAGTGGCTAAAACATTCATGCATGTTTCGTGTTTTCTTTATTTTCAACACCGCGCCCCTTAATTTCATTCCACACCATCTCAGCACTTCTACAGAGCATTCATTCCCCGACATTCGCTACGAGACTCGGCGGCAAGCGGCCCGGCGTCAGCGCTTGTCTTTCCCAGTGAACGGGTCCGCGACAGTCGCACGCTACAGTCTGTTTTTTTCGCTCTCCCTGCCTTCGCTCTCCTTCCCTTTCTGTTGACGTTGCAGACTGACGCCAGTATAATCTTCCCTCGGAAGTTGTGTTGTGTCGTGTCCGTGTGTTGAAGATTGTAGCTTAATATAGCACAACAAAATTTACATTGCAACAAAGAATTTACGTTGTCGAGTGTTACTTCGGAAAGAGGAATTGTGGAGAAGTGCAACGACGTTTTGCAACGAAATTTCCTGGTGTTCCCCTTCCACATAGGACCACTATATTAAACCTCGTAAAAAAGTTTAGAGTAACAGTGTCAGTTCTGAATAAAAGTGGAAAGAAAAATTGGGAAATCTAAAAAATAAAGTATACAAAGACAATCCGCACACCATCCGTGAGTTAAAAGAGAGTATTGTACGAGAAATCGGGAGAATTACAGTAGTAAACGAACTTGCACGTGTAAATGCCAATTTCTTTCGGAGATGCCAGGAATGTGTTGTAGCAGAGGAACATCATTTTCAACACCTTCTGTAGTCAAGGTTAGTGCACAATATGAAAACTGCAATTTTAATAGCAGACTCGAGCGACTGTCACGGACCCCGTTCACAGGGAAAGACAAGCGCTGCTACCGGGCCGCTTGCCGCCGAGTCTCGTAGTGAATGTCGGGGAATGCTCTGTATATAATTAATTCTGGCAACGCACCAAGATTTACGGTTGTGGTTTTCTCTCCGTTGGGAACAACGAGGATGTTTAAGTAAGCAAATAAATAAAATAATAATAATAATAATAATAAACAGTTGTGTTTATATACGTATGTATACGTATATAATTTATATCCCCTCCTCCACATTCACCTGAAAGTGGCAATAGGCTAGTTGTGATTCGTGGGACCGTCTGCTCAGTTGATATCTATGTTTTGGCATTTTGAGTGTGTGCAGTATTCCCCAAGGCCCTCTTCTCTTGTTGTTGCTGTGCAGAAACACAATAATCCTGAAATCGCTTGTATGGCTACGAATTAAGTACAATGTAAGTGACAGCGTTGAAGAGATTAGAGGGAAGAAATGGTATGGCAATGAGTGAAGTTGCCAAACGAAGAATGTGCGTATGAGAAATTACTATTGTTTTTGCATGCATAGTTCGTCATTAACTTCTTTCCTTTTGTTGCAACATATGATGTTTACTTCAAGACTTATAATAGGTCTGTGTGGGCCTCCCTGATGGTGCAGTGGCAGGGTTTCGAATTACAGGGTTCGATACCCTGTGGAAACACATAGTTGTTCGGATTCCACTTTAAAATGTAGTTCCAGTCCCGATTAGTCTTTCTGTGCATAAAGTCGACTTAAAACAACAATTCAATTCAATTATAACGAACGTTTTCATTATACTTTAATAATCCTAATTATTATGCATTGAAATATACATTGATACAATCAACTCCATAAAATTCTGAAAATTGATATTGGAAATATTAATAGATTGAAGAAACAGGTGTATATAACTTTACTCTTCTTGTTTAAAGTAATCGAATTTTGAAGGAAAATTTAACTCACTTCCCCTTTTGTTATTTAGTGTCTAGTGGAGTGACCTACTAATTCTGACAGCAAATTCAATGAGTCATGATATTCATCTTGGTCAGGCAGGGTGTGGCTGTCTTTAGATTGTGTTTCTTTTATCACATTTTTAATAGTTCATCCTCATCGCCGCAATTAACCTGTATACATATAATTTTGACCATAAATAGCAAAATGCAAGTAAAAACTTCTTGATGTTTACGATTTTCTTCGCATCTAAATTGTGGACATACGCCTAGTAGGCTCCTGTTGTCTGCAAGAAAAAAAATCTGGAATTTTATTAAATTTCTTGCCGCGTGTCATCGGGCTTGAAATGTATTACTTCACAAGAAAATTTTGAATAACTGTATTATCTTGCATTACGAGCTATAAAAGTAAGTAAATTCATCAAAACTTTCACAAATCGTTGGTTGGTTGGTTGATTTGGTGTTTTAAGTCCACTTTATGCACAGTAAGGCTAATCGGGACTGGACCTACAGTTTAAAGTGGAATCCGAACCACTATGTGCCTCCACCGGGTATCGAACCCCGAACCCCTTGATTACAAGGCGACGACGCAACCAATGCACCATCGGGGAGGCCCTGAGGACGCGATAAGTAAGCCGTGACAGAGCACGTTGAATAGTAGACTCAAGGATTTTTCTACAGAATGCTTGACGATCAATTAGTTGGCTTATGAACAAGTCCACACATATATACAAACCAATAATAATAATAATCTCTTGATTTAGTAGGCGACGTGCGCGTGGAATACAAGGAAGAGGAGTTCTTTATAGGGGTGGTCAGGCCAACAATAAAATTTAAACAGTAATATTAATAACAATAATAATTATCATGCTTATGATTATTATTGTTATAAACTAATTGAAATAAACCAACTTTATTCCAAAAGTATTATCATTACTATTATTATTATTATATCCTCCTTGGGGAGAATTTTCTTCTCGATCCACTTGATAAATGAATTTCCAGCGCAACAGTAACTTGACTGAAATGCATATAGTAATTAAATGTTGTTATTAACTTCTATAATAATAATAACTCGTGACTCTACAGCCCTCGAAGGGCCTTGACCTATCTCCCGGCTGCCAGTCTCCATCCCACAATCCTACCTAGAGGTGTGGAGTTCTTCAACCAGTAATGGGGTGACGTGGGGTCAGCACGTCGAACCCCCAGCCGTTATAGGAGATATCCGTGACCGGGTTACACTACTCACTCGTAGCTCCCGAATTTCCTCACGATGGTGGGTTGCTACCGGTCCTATGCACAGGCCGAGAACCCAGAGACTGAACCCAGGTGGACTCGAACCCATGCCGTCGGAGCCCAAAGCACAGCGCCTTAGACCGCACTGCCACGGACAAGGACAATTAACTTTTGTACAATTTGTTCAAGAAAAAGCTTTCAAAGCTAGTTAGAAATTTTAATCACAGCGTTTATCAGCGGAATATAATCGTGTACCCGAAATAAAACACTGCTTCGACTTGTAATGTCATTTCCAGGGAAGACTTCAGGTTTGGTGCATTGACGCGTGACGCCCACAGCAAGGGGTTGCTCGTTACAAAGGAGAGAAAGTCCAGAAACGGAACTTTGGAGGATATTCACGTGTGGTATTCAACACGTCGTTGCAAAATTTATTTGTTGCCACATCTATTTGAAGACAGTGGCTGAGAAAGGGAACCAACTTGCCTCATTCAATGTAGCGTATATTTGGAAATGAAACAAGAATAACAAATTGGAACTGCGTTTATGGTATTATGTGCTCATTGAAATTAATTAGCCTAACCAAAATTTCTTTTGAATGTTTAGAAAAGCGGACTAATTTAGAAGCTTTTATGATTTTTGTTTGTGCTGCTCTAAAGATTTCAAAGATATGGATAAGCATTTTAGGTTGTACATTGACTGTGATGTAGGGGGTGGGGGAAAAATAATGAAAGTTGAATGTCTTCTGGAGTTGCGGTCCCTTGCAAGGATAAAACGCAAAGTGGGATGAAACATTTCCTACTAGACTATTTTTTGTTGGCGTTACCGCACTTAGGTTTACCTTTTGAATAAATGCAAAAGATAGTCGTTGGTGTAGTAAACTACGAAGCAGAGGGTTCTAGGTTCAAATTTTGGGTAAAGGTTGAATATGTCCTTTTCTTTGTCTCATCAGTGTTATCCTCATCGTTACAATTAAACCATTCGTCAAATTGCAAATTGAAGTATTCGTCACATGTCATATTGGTGGCGTACATAAGTTGTTTGGCAGAAAACTTTAAAAAAAAGAATTTCAAATGAAGGAAGGATGGGAATTCTAGGAACATGACTATAACACAGGCCCATAGCCAGGATTTTATTTCGGGGGGGGGGCTTATCTCTTATCAGCACAGGCGTCGCCAGAAATATTTCCAGAAAGGGGACAGGCCATTGATAAAACTTCATTGGTAGAAAGAATAATGACAACAATAATTATTACCAGTTTACTACGGTTATAATTATCATTTTACAATAACAAGTATTATAAGTTATTGAAAATCAATTAATTTTAATCCAAATTATTTGTTATTATTATTATTGTGTAAATGGAGAGAGACTGCTACTCGATCCACTGTGTATATCCAACACATTGTCCATTTTTTCTTACATTTTGTACAGTTAGTTTACTGAAATTCATTGTTATTGTATTTTGTTATTAACCGTTACACATTCCGTTAGAAAAAGGCTTTAAAAGTTTTTCCCAAATTTTACTCATAAAGTTTATATTGTATGGCTTGTCACAAAGAAAACTACAATTTTTGAGAGCTGGTGGATCAATTTATTCTTTGGATAAAATGATAGAATATAAAAATATAAACTGGTTCCTCTATTATACACTAAACTTTTTTCGATCTAATGTTTAATCCTGCTAAGTAAGAAAAATTAATTACCTCTATGCACTATTTAAATTAGATATTTGTAGGATTTCGGGTGGCTTCAGCCTCCTTAGCCCTCCCCCTGGCTACGTGCCTCATAACAAGAAGGCATAACCCTTCTCTTATTGTCATAATCCTTTACGATAATCCCAGTGACTTCGGAAATATTAAATTGTTAATTGTGGTGGGGTCACATTTGAAACATTAAGTTTATTTTACATCTCGGCACAGAGAATTGTCTTGACGCCTCTCGTTAAACTTACTGTAAAGTAGTAAGGTTAAACAAATTATTTAAACGTTAAAAAATAATTCCAATTACATTGAGTACTCAGGATGTGTACTCCTGGTGTTATATCTGTAATCTGTGTTTTGCATAAGAGCTTCCTAATAGCCGAAAAAAATAATGAAATAAGAAAAGGAAAAGTGTAATGCAGCCTGGCAGATAAGCGTCATGAATGAACACTAGAAATACCGACTCCAAATAACAAAATGTACTTCTCCAAGATAACACTGATAATGAAGGCACATTATATTTTCATGATAAAATAACTACAAAGATACAGTCATACCTTACTGAAGGTTCGAACAACAAAAAAGAAGAAATATTGTAAACAAAAACACACAGCTTTTTATGCTTTAATTTGTATGCACTTGCACAGTTGCATATGTCACACGTTCTTTCAGGCTATAAACATGTATTTCCTTTGTTTAAGTGCAGTAAGAAATGTAAGTAGTATTGATGTACGCCAGTGGATGTTTTCTTCGTGGGTGGTCTTTTTAATTTGCACGGGTGTTAATTAATTTGCACGGGTTTTAATTAATTTGCACGTATTTAGAATTCATTAGCATGTACTTAGAATACTTTACATTTATGTATTTGCATGTTTATAACTTTTTATGAATATATATTTATTTATTTTATGAAAAATATGTATATAGAAGGTAATTAGAGGTACTAAACGCTACGCATATGTTTTTATATTCATTACTGCAAAGTATGTAATGTATAAAATGTTAATATTAATGTTTATAATATTGAAAATAAGTTTTCTATGGTTTATGAACCGCTATGAACGGTGGTAATGGCTGTAGGTACAGGTCCAATTACGATTGGGGACGGTCCCGGTACTCGAACCCGCGATATGTAATATTATTAATTAGTACTATGTAATAATGTATGTTATTATGGTATGAAAGACGATGATCTCAGACGCTAGACAGAATACTGTCTCAGAATTTCGACTCGGCGGTGATGCCAGACAGAGAGAATGAATTAATATTCAGCGCAGGTAGCCGAGAAAGGAATTTTGGGGGAAGTGCGTTCAAGGTCAAATGACGTCACAACGTCAGGACAAAGGAAGAACCTGATTGACCAATCAGAGAACGCGTCGGTAGGTTTTCAGAACCGGTTTTTTTTCCAAGGTTAACCAGTACGCAAGAACAGGGGAAAGCTATGCAATGCTGTAGGGCATAGAGGGATTCAACCAGACAACAAAGAATGTCTGAGAATGCGCAGCAAGGGTCAAATCTCTGAAGCTATGCGTCGCTTGTAGAACCGGTTTCCGCCGCCAATTAATATTCCGCTCAGGTTTGCCTCCAAGGCACAGGACGCTTTAGCGAGGGTTTTAGGGTAGAAAGCTTGCATGTTAGAACAGGTTTCTGTCAAAGTAGCCCAATGTTACCGAGAACACAAGAAAGAAGGATTTTTGGATACCCAATTAGATTGGAGCGAGAATTTTATTTTGAACAAGGAGAACGAAGCGTAAGGGTTTATTATCTGTACTAGGAAGAAGGGAGAGCTATTTGGGACTGGGCCTACAGTTTTCACCATTTGCTTTTATCACGGGGTATCGAACCTAGGACCCTTTGATTATTGATTTAGGTAGTAAATGTATGTTACTGTGTGCTATTTAACTTAATTTTGAGTTTATTTTTTACCAAACTTTGACTTTATGTCAAACATTTTCCCAGCTTATTTTTATTTTTACCAAAATAACACTATTTGTACTATTCAGGCAACACTTTTATTAAATTTTGGACTCAAAGACATTTTTTCAACTTTTAACTTATTATTTTACAACTTTAAGTTAATTTTTTACCAAAATAACACTATTTATACAACATTTTTTATTAAATTTTGGATTCACAAAGACATTTTTTCAACTTTTAACTTATTATTTTACAACTTTATGTTAATTTTTACCAAAATAACACTATTTGTACTATTCAGGCAACATTTTTTATTAAATTTTGGACTCACAAAGACATTTTTACAACTTTTTAACTTATTATTTTACAACTTTATGTTAATTTTTTTACCAAAATAACACTATTTGTACTAATCAGGCAACATTTTTTATTAAATTTTGGACTCACAAAGACATTTTTTCAACTTTTAACTTATTATTTTACAACTTTATGTTAATTTTTACCAAAATAACACTATTTGTACTATTCAGGCAACATTTTTTATTAAATTTTGTATTTACAAAGAGATTTTTTCAACTTTTAACTTATTATTTTACAACTTTATGTTAATTTTTACCAAAATAACACTATTTGTACTATTCAGGAAAGACTTTTAGTTACATTTTCGACACACGAAGTGTGTGTTCTCAACTTCTATCTGTTTATTTCACAAGTGTAGGCTTATTATTACCAAAATAACACAATTCAATCTGTTCAGGAAAGACTTTTAGTTATATTTTCGACACACAGAGTGTGTGATCTCAATTTCTATCTGTTTATTTCACAAGTTTAGGCTTATTATTACCAAAATAATACAATTCAATCTGTTCAGGAAAGACTTTTAGTCGCATTTTCGACACACAGAGTGTGTGATCTCAACTTCTATCTGTTTATTTCACAAGTTTAGGCTTATTATTACCAAAATAATACAATTCAATCTGTTCAGGAAAGACTTTTAGTCGCATTTTCGACACACAAAGTGTGTGTTCTCAACTTCTATCTGTTTATTTCACAAGTTTAGGCTTATTATTACTCAAATAACACAATTCTATCTGTTCAGGAAAGATTTTTAGTTACATTTTCGACACACAAAGTGTGTGTTCTCAACTTTTATTTGTTTATTTTACAAGTTTAGCCTAATATTTACTCAAATGACACTATTTATATTATTCAGGCACCATTTTTGTTACATTTTGGACTCTCAAAGACACACACACACACACACACACACAGAGAGAGAGAGAGAGAGAGAGAGAGAGAGAGAGAGAGAGAGGGAATTTTTTTTCCAAGTTTACAGGATTATTCTCCACGTTTACTCAAATAACACAATTCAAATGTGTTTTGAATTAAATTTTGTACACACGAAGTATGTTTCGTCAAGTTTTACCCTTTTATTTTTCAATTTTATGCTTATTTTACCAAAGTAAGACCTCTTAGTCTATTCAAGAAAGAGTTTTCAATTATATTTTGGATGCACAAAGAGATGTTTTCAACTTTTTTACTGGTTTTTTGCAGGGTATGTATTAATTTTTATTTATTTTGTTTTGTATCATATATACATTTACAAATTTTTAACTTAGAGTTTAGTATTTATTTAATTTTTTTCAAAAACACTAAAAAAAGTACTTTTAGCTAAAATGTAAGCCACAGAATATATTATTATTATTATTATTATTAGGGTTTACTGATTTCCACTATGCTATTTTTGGTTCTGTATTTCTATATGTATTTATTTAGGGCAGGTTACGCCTGCCACGTAGGAAAGTTTGTTTATTTTAGAGTTTGCTGAGTATTTTGTTACTGCTATACTAGGTAAAAGTTTTCTAAATATACCAGATAGAGCTCTATATACTTTTGTTTTTGCTATTTTGGAGATGATGCGATCAGCATCACTCTCCATCTGCTTTTTATTTTATGTACCCAATATTATTTTGAGGCTTAGTGAATTCTAGAGCCTATTTATGCAGGAGAGAGGAGAGAGGACTTGAAAATTTTGATCTCAGACAACCCACAACTATTTGTCAGAGTATTTTAAAGGATATTTTATACTTATTATGTGCCACTAGAATATCAAAGCTTGCTTAATTTTTATGTCTGTAACGCATTTATTGTATTTCTAGCTAAGGCTTACTGGATAAAGTACACGAAATGTTTAACATTTCAACTATTTGCTTTTATACGAGGGCAATTTTTTAGTGTAACGAAAATTATGATGTGTCTATGAGGTCTGAAACCCCTTTACCGAGGGTCCATATTTGGACGCTTACTAATATTGTTTTTCCCCTTACATATAACAATTTATCAATATATTGACAATTCACAGGACAAGACGAAGTTCACAGACGACTGTCTATATGGACCATAGGTCCACTTTCCAAACTTTTTTACTATTCTAGAAGAATTATTTAGCCTTATAGCCTTTTTCAAGGTATTTTTGAAGTATTACTGGCTTCTTTGGGTGCATCAACACTTGGGTTATTTCCATTTGGTTTATTATACGAGGTTTATTTTTTACTCTAAGATCAATATATGTCTCCGAGGACTAAAATACATTTATTGAAACTAAAAGCTTAGGCTGTAACTAGGGACTTAGCATGTATATCGAAAATTTATAGGACAACACGAATTTTACAAAGGATTATAGGTGACGTAGGACCATACACCAGAGCTTTGTTAATCTGCAAGAAGCACTTACAACTAATGCTGTGAGGAAATGAGGTTAATTTTTCACTGTTTCACAAGAATGCTATTTTTTACACAACCAATATTTGCTTTTTCAAGTAACTACTTGTACCAGAAGCACTTACAGGCCAACACTAACTAGACTTCGACTTATTCTATATCAGGTGCTAAATTTATAAAGAACTATGATTGTGTATATTTCTGAGGAAGTACGCAAAAGCAGATTACCAGATTAATGTATCTGAAAAACAGATTTTTCTATGCAAGTATATTTTTATTGACTGGATTATTTAACAGATCAAACAGGAAGACTGCAAAATTCATTAAATGTAGTTCTATAGTATAGGTGGTTTCAGAGATATAAAAAGAACAAATATAAGATTTCGCTTTTTTTGCTTCTGAGGCTAATCGCGACGCAAAGGGTAAATGGCGAGGAAATGTAACGGAGGAGAAACAGTCCCAAAAGTTATGGGCTGCATGTAAGTTAATACTGTCACAGAGATATTACAGTAGGTGTAGGTTCTACCACCAGAACTTTTCTATTATAATAATACTGGTTATGCTGTACTGTTAGCTAAAGATGGTGATATTTGAGAAACTTAAAAGCTTACTTACGACTTACTGTTGCACAAGATCTGATGACAAAATTTAAAAATTGTAATCGCCCAGACAGGGACTCGAACCCTGGACAGATAGGTTAAAAGCCTAACGCTATACCAACTAAGCTATCTGGGCACAAGGTATTCTTTTCTTGAAAAGTTAGTTATGTTAAGAAATATATTGAAACACCTGAGAACACTCTTGGTCTGGTTCGACAGAGAAGGAGACAACATTTCCAAATTTTTACAGACTGGGTGTATTTTTTCCACTATAGAGGCCTTCACTATATGTAATTCGAAACGCTAAAGTTCAGCTAGCTTCCAAAATTGAGGTAAAGATTGTGTTTGGCGAGATTAACAAGTTACAATTATATCCAGTTACGGACAAATAAAGCTAAAACTCTCAGATTTACTGTACTAGCCAAGTTTTAGTAACATTTTCTTCACTTTAGTACAAATACCAAAGGAATAGGTATATTTTATTTATAATTTGACAAAATGTACTACTATTTAATTCACAAAGTTAGGTAAAAAACAGTATTTTTAAAAAATATTGTTACTGCCTTCAAATTTTGTGTTATTTAGCCACTAACAACTGGTTTACACTGTTAGGCATCCTTAAAATAGGAAAAGAAGGAATTATTTGTTTAGTATTTTTATATTTATTTAAGAAAACAATTCTACAGTTTAACTTAATTTTAACAAATTGTTACTAATTTATATATCAAAGTTATGTTATTTAGAGTGCATAAAGGCGTATAAAGTTAATATTTGTACTTATCAGTTCAACTAACAATTATATTTTACACACAAAAGATACAGTTAAATTACTTGAATCAGAGAATAATATTTTACAGTAATTGATTCATTCAGCTCTAGTCAGTACTTTTATGCATCAGAAAGTTTTCTTAATTTTCTATTACGCATGCTATTTTGGGCTATTTTTAAAATGTATTTCTAGGGCAAACTGGTTTAATTTTCTGCTTATAATGCAAAGTTGACAGTTTTCGCACAATGCATTGTACATTTGTTATATTCTCTACGTACAATCCAAATATTATGCTTATTTAATGTATAACTAACTAACTCTCTAGCCTTCTTAAACCCGAATGTTCATGGCTGCAGCAACACATGCCTTTCATCTGTCCCTGTCCTGAGCAAGATCTATATACTCCTTTCCTTCCCCACCAATTTCCTTTAGGTCCATCTCTACATTATCCCTCCATCTTTGTTTTGGTCTTCCTATTGATCTTTTACCATCAGGTTTCCCAACAAGAATCCTGTATACTCTTCTTTCCTCTCCCATTCGTACCACATGATCTACACACCTAAGTCTTCTTGGTTTAATCATTCTAATAATATCTGGACATGAATACAAATTATGTACTTCTAAATTATGTAACCTTCTCCACTCATTTGTCTCCTCATCTGTTTTAGGGCCAAATATTTTCCTAAGGATCTTATTTTCAAATAGTCTCAATTTATGTTCCTTTTTAATCTAAGGGACCAGGTTTATTTACTGTATTTAACTTTTATTTTTTGTAATTAACAAAAATTAAAAGCTTATACTGTAGTTATTATATCTTTTTCTATCAGCTTATTTTGAAATTAATATTATTAGTTATAGTCTTTGATTTATAACTATATTCCTTTTTTATCAATTTATCTAAGAGTACACGCAGACAAACACATGTGTACACACTTTTATGTAAATAGATGTGCCTTTTTCAATATTTTAGTATGAAGATTGCACTTTAGCTATTTAAGCAAGGGTAGGAAAGGTAGGATTTCTGAGAATTTGTTGCAGGATTATGTTGTCCATGTATAGATGAGAACTGAGCTGGGAGACTGTTTTGAACCTTTTCATGATAGTTTGCATGTGAACTGTATGCACATTGAGCACTATTGACTGTGCATGCTTCTAAGTTTTGCTGATATTTTACATCAAGTCTGTGAGACTGTAGTCAGTTTTCCCTTTTCAAGTAGTTTTTATTGATTGTATTTGTATATGTTTTGGGGACTTAGCAGTTTTATGTTATGAGGCAGTTTGTTGTAGAATATTTTTACTGGATTGTTTTGAGATATTGAGTGTCTGCTGTTTTACTTGTAATTATTTTCCTTCTTGTGTTGTGTATTTGACTATATTTTGTCCAAGTTCGTAGTATTTAGAATAATTGTTATTGACTTGTAGATGTAGGGAGTAATAATCCTTTGCAAGATGCTCTATACTTTAGTCTGAACATTATTCTTAGTGTTCACTTTTGAAGCCTTAGTATTCTGGTAGTATTATTAATGTAGAGGTAAATTAGGCTGAAATGTAGGCATTTTTCTGATAAATTATACTAACTTAGTTGTTTCAGCAGGTAGAAGTTGCATGATGGTTTACTGCTGATGATGTTAATTTGCTCTTCTTATGTACTACGTATGATGTAGCTTACTTGAGTAATTGGAATTTTCTACTGAAAAAAGGATTGCTTGTCTATTTTATTCCTATGTTGTTGAGTTTGTCCATAAGCAAGCCATGTTTTTACTCTATCCTATCCCTTGGAAGAATCTAGATATATTGTGTTGGCAGTTTTATGTTTCTCTAAGGTTTCAGCTATGTAGTTTTTTAAACTGTGCTATGGGTGTGACTATTGATTTCTCTTTCTGGATGCCATGTTGGTTTCTGTGTATTCCTCTTGCTGCTTGAATTCGACTTAGGTTGTTTGCTTTTTTCTTAGATCTTTATTTGTTTATTTGTTCAGTATTTTTTATTTTTTTGAATTTTAATTATTTTAATTTTACATTAACTAACATATTTTACTTTAACAACAAAATAATTTACTCTAGTAAAAAAAAACTTCTACTTACAAAAATGTACTATTATAACTTTTAATTTTAGAAAATTGTATTTTTAAAACTTTAACTTTGAAAAATTGATGTTTAATTACTTTAATTTTACATTAAGTAACAAATTTTACATTAACAACAAAATAATTTGCCCTAGTATAAAAACTTCTACTAACAAAAATATACTATTATAAGTTTTAATTTTTGAAAATTGTATTTTTAAAACTTTAACTTCGAAAAATTGAATTTTAACACACTTTGACTTTAACAATGTACTTTGAACTTTTTATGTAAAGAATAAACAAATAAAGATCTAAGAAAAAAGCAAACAACCTAAGTCAAATTCAAGCAGCAAGAGGAATACACAGAAACCAACATGGCATCCAGAAAGAGAAATCAATAGTCACACCCATAGCACAGTTTAAAAAACTACATAGCTGAAACCTTAGAGAAACATAAAACTGCCAACACAATATATCTAGATTCTTCCAAGGGATAGGATAGAGTAAAAACATGGCTTGCTTATGGACAAACTCAACAACATAGGAATAAAATAGACAAGCAATCCTTTTTTCAGTAGAAAATTCCAATTACTCAAGTAAGCTACATCATACGTAGTACATAAGAAGAGCAAATTAACATCATCAGCAGTAAACCATCATGCAACTTCTACCTGCTGAAACAACTAAGTTAGTATAATTTATCAGAAAAATGCCTACATTTCAGCCTAATTTACCTCTACATTAATAATACTACCAGAATACTAAGGCTTCAAAAGTGAACACTAAGAATAATGTTCAGACTAAAGTATAGAGCATCTTGCAAAGGATTATTACTCCCTACATCTACAAGTCAATAACAATTATTCTAAATACTACGAACTTGGACAAAATATAGTCAAATACACAACACAAGAAGGAAAATAATTACAAGTAAAACAGCAGACACTCAATATCTCAAAACAATCCAGTAAAAATATTCTACAACAAACTGCCTCATAACATAAAACTGCTAAGTCCCCAAAACATATACAAATACAATCAATAAAAACTACTTGAAAAGGGAAAACTGACTACAGTCTCACAGACTTGATGTAAAATATCAGCAAAACTTAGAAGCATGCACAGTCAATAGTGCTCAATGTGCATACAGTTCACATGCAAACTATCATGAAAAGGTTCAAAACAGTCTCCCAGCTCAGTTCTCATCTATACTTGGACAACATAATCCTGCAACAAATTCTCAGAAATCCTACCTTTCCTACCCTTGCTTAAATAGCTAAAGTGCAATCTTCATACTAAAATATTGAAAAAGGCACATCTATTTACATAAAAGTGTGTACACATGTGTTTGTCTGCGTGTACTCTTAGATAAATTGATAAAAAAGGATTATAGTTATAAATCAAAGACTATAACTAATAATATTAATTTCAAAATAAGCTGATAGAAAAAGATATAATAACTACAGTATAAGCTTTTAATTTTTGTTAATTACAAAAAATAAAAGTTAAATACAGTAAATAAACCTGGTCCCTTAGATTAAAAAGGAACATAAATTGAGACTATTTGAAAATAAGATCCTTAGGAAAATATTTGGCCCTAAAACAGATGAGGAGACAAATGAGTGGAGAAGGTTACATAATTTAGAAGTACATAATTTGTATTCATGTCCAGATATTATTAGAATGATTAAACCAAGAAGACTTAGGTGTGTAGATCATGTGGTACGAATGGGAGAGGAAAGAAGAGTATACAGGATTCTTGTTGGGAAACCTGATGGTAAAAGATCAATAGGAAGACCAAAACAAAGATGGAGGGATAATGTAGAGATGGACCTAAAGGAAATTGGTGGGGAAGGAAAGGAGTATATAGATCTTGCTCAGGACAGGGACAGATGAAAGGCATGTGTTGCTGCAGCCATGAACATTCGGGTTTAAGAAGGCTAGAGAGTTAGTTAGTTATACATTAAATAAGCATAATATTTGGATTGTACGTAGAGAATATAACAAATGTACAATGCATTGTGCGAAAACTGTCAACTTTGCATTATAAGCAGAAAATTAAACCAGTTTGCCCTAGAAATACATTTTAAAAATAGCCCAAAATAGCATGCGTAATAGAAAATTAAGAAAACTTTCTGATGCATAAAAGTACTGACTAGAGCTGAATGAATCAATTACTGTAAAATATTATTCTCTGATTCAAGTAATTTAACTGTATCTTTTGTGTGTAAAATATAATTGTTAGTTGAACTGATAAGTACAAATATTAACTTTATACGCCTTTATGCACTCTAAATAACATAACTTTGATATATAAATTAGTAACAATTTGTTAAAATTAAGTTAAACTGTAGAATTGTTTTCTTAAATAAATATAAAAATACTAAACAAATAATTCCTTCTTTTCCTATTTTAAGGATGCCTAACAGTGTAAACCAGTTGTTAGTGGCTAAATAACACAAAATTTGAAGGCAGTAACAATATTTTTTAAAAATACTGTTTTTTACCTAACTTTGTGAATTAAATAGTAGTACATTTTGTCAAATTATAAATAAAATATACCTATTCTTTTGGTATTTGTACTAAAGTGAAGAAAATGTTACTAAAACTTGGCTAGTACAGTAAATCTGAGAGTTTTAGCTTTATTTGTCCGTAACTGGATATAATTGTAACTTGTTAATCTCGCCAAACACAATCTTTACCTCAATTTTGGAAGCTAGCTGAACTTTAGCGTTTCGAATTACATATAGTGAAGGCCTCTATAGTGGAAAAAATACACCCAGTCTGTAAAAATTTGGAAATGTTGTCTCCTTCTCTGTCGAACCAGACCAAGAGTGTTCTCAGGTGTTTCAATATATTTCTTAACATAACTAACTTTTCAAGAAAAGAATACCTTGTGCCCAGATAGCTTAGTTGGTATAGCGTTAGGCTTTTAACCTATCTGTCCAGGGTTCGAGTCCCTGTCTGGGCGATTACAATTTTTAAATTTTGTCATCAGATCTTGTGCAACAGTAAGTCGTAAGTAAGCTTTTAAGTTTCTCAAATATCACCATCTTTAGCTAACAGTACAGCATAACCAGTATTATTATAATAGAAAAGTTCTGGTGGTAGAACCTACACCTACTGTAATATCTCTGTGACAGTATTAACTTACATGCAGCCCATAACTTTTGGGACTGTTTCTCCTCCGTTACATTTCCTCGCCATTTACCCTTTGCGTCGCGATTAGCCTCAGAAGCAAAAAAAGCGAAATCTTATATTTGTTCTTTTTATATCTCTGAAACCACCTATACTATAGAACTACATTTAATGAATTTTGCAGTCTTCCTGTTTGATCTGTTAAATAATCCAGTCAATAAAAATATACTTGCATAGAAAAATCTGTTTTTCAGATACATTAATCTGGTAATCTGCTTTTGCGTACTTCCTCAGAAATATACACAATCATAGTTCTTTATAAATTTAGCACCTGATATAGAATAAGTCGAAGTCTAGTTAGTGTTGGCCTGTAAGTGCTTCTGGTACAAGTAGTTACTTGAAAAAGCAAATATTGGTTGTGTAAAAAATAGCATTCTTGTGAAACAGTGAAAAATTAACCTCATTTCCTCATAGCATTAGTTGTAAGTGCTTCTTGCAGATTAACAAAGCTCTGGTGTATGGTCCTACGTCACCTATAATCCTTTGTAAAATTCGTGTTGTCCTATAAATTTTCGATATACATGCTAAGTCCCTAGTTACAGCCTAAGCTTTTAGTTTCAATAAATGTATTTTAGTCCTCGGAGACATATATTGATCTTAGAGTAAAAAATAAACCTCGTATAATAAACCAAATGGAAATAACCCAAGTGTTGATGCACCCAAAGAAGCCAGTAATACTTCAAAAATACCTTGAAAAAGGCTATAAGGCTAAATAATTCTTCTAGAATAGTAAAAAAGTTTGGAAAGTGGACCTATGGTCCATATAGACAGTCGTCTGTGAACTTCGTCTTGTCCTGTGAATTGTCAATATATTGATAAATTGTTATATGTAAGGGGAAAAACAATATTAGTAAGCGTCCAAATATGGACCCTCGGTAAAGGGGTTTCAGACCTCATAGACACATCATAATTTTCGTTACACTAAAAAATTGCCCTCGTATAAAAGCAAATAGTTGAAATGTTAAACATTTCGTGTACTTTATCCAGTAAGCCTTAGCTAGAAATACAATAAATGCGTTACAGACATAAAAATTAAGCAAGCTTTGATATTCTAGTGGCACATAATAAGTATAAAATATCCTTTAAAATACTCTGACAAATAGTTGTGGGTTGTCTGAGATCAAAATTTTCAAGTCCTCTCTCCTCTCTCCTGCATAAATAGGCTCTAGAATTCACTAAGCCTCAAAATAATATTGGGTACGTAAAATAAAAAGCAGATGGAGAGTGATGCTGATCGCATCATCTCCAAAATAGCAAAAACAAAAGTATATAGAGCTCTATCTGGTATATTTAGAAAACTTTTACCTAGTATAGCAGTAACAAAATACTCAGCAAACTCTAAAATAAACAAACTTTCCTACGTGGCAGGCGTAACCTGCCCTAAATAAATACATATAGAAATACAGAACCAAAAATAGCATAGTGGAAATCAGTAAACCCTAATAATAATAATAATAATAATATATTCTGTGGCTTACATTTTAGCTAAAAGTACTTTTTTTAGTGTTTTTGAAAAAAATTAAATAAATACTAAACTCTAAGTTAAAAATTTGTAAATGTATATATGATACAAAACAAAATAAATAAAAATTAATACATACCCTGCAAAAAACCAGTAAAAAAGTTGAAAACATCTCTTTGTGCATCCAAAATATAATTGAAAACTCTTTCTTGAATAGACTAAGAGGTCTTACTTTGGTAAAATAAGCATAAAATTGAAAAATAAAAGGGTAAAACTTGACGAAACATACTTCGTGTGTACAAAATTTAATTCAAAACACATTTGAATTGTGTTATTTGAGTAAACGTGGAGAATAATCCTGTAAACTTGGAAAAAAAATTCCTCTCTCTCTCTCTCTCTCTCTCTCTCTCTCTCTCTCTCTCTCTCTCTCTCTCTCTCTCTCTCTCTCTGTGTGTGTGTGTGTGTGTGTGTGTCTTTGAGAGTCCAAAATGTAATAAAAATGGTGCCTGAATAATATAAATAGTGTCATTTGAGTAAATATTAGGCTAAACTTGTAAAATAAACAAATAAAAGTTGAGAACACACACTTTGTGTGTCGAAAATGTAACTAAAAATCTTTCCTGAACAGATAGAATTGTGTTATTTGAGTAATAATAAGCCTAAACTTGTGAAATAAACAGATAGAAGTTGAGAACACACACTTTGTGTGTCGAAAATGCGACTAAAAGTCTTTCCTGAACAGATTGAATTGTATTATTTTGGTAATAATAAGCCTAAACTTGTGAAATAAACAGATAGAAGTTGAGATCACACACTCTGTGTGTCGAAAATGCGACTAAAAGTCTTTCCTGAACAGATTGAATTGTATTATTTTGGTAATAATAAGCCTAAACTTGTGAAATAAACAGATAGAAATTGAGATCACACACTCTGTGTGTCGAAAATATAACTAAAAGTCTTTCCTGAACAGATTGAATTGTGTTATTTTGGTAATAATAAGCCTACACTTGTGAAATAAACAGATAGAAGTTGAGAACACACACTTTGTGTGTCGAAAATGTAACTAAAAGTCTTTCCTGAATAGTACAAATAGTGTTATTTTGGTAAAAATTAACATAAAGTTGTAAAATAATAAGTTAAAAGTTGAAAAAATCTCTTTGTAAATACAAAATTTAATAAAAAATGTTGCCTGAATAGTACAAATAGTGTTATTTTGGTAAAAATTAACATAAAGTTGTAAAATAATAAGTTAAAAGTTGAAAAAATGTCTTTGTGAGTCCAAAATTTAATAAAAAATGTTGCCTGATTAGTACAAATAGTGTTATTTTGGTAAAAAAATTAACATAAAGTTGTAAAATAATAAGTTAAAAAGTTGTAAAAATGTCTTTGTGAGTCCAAAATTTAATAAAAAATGTTGCCTGAATAGTACAAATAGTGTTATTTTGGTAAAAATTAACATAAAGTTGTAAAATAATAAGTTAAAAGTTGAAAAAATGTCTTTGTGAATCCAAAATTTAATAAAAAATGTTGTATAAATAGTGTTATTTTGGTAAAAAATTAACTTAAAGTTGTAAAATAATAAGTTAAAAGTTGAAAAAATGTCTTTGAGTCCAAAATTTAATAAAAGTGTTGCCTGAATAGTACAAATAGTGTTATTTTGGTAAAAATAAAAATAAGCTGGGAAAATGTTTGACATAAAGTCAAAGTTTGGTAAAAAATAAACTCAAAATTAAGTTAAATAGCACACAGTAACATACATTTACTACCTAAATCAATAATCAAAGGGTCCTAGGTTCGATACCCCGTGATAAAAGCAAATGGTGAAAACTGTAGGCCCAGTCCCAAATAGCTCTCCCTTCTTCCTAGTACAGATAATAAACCCTTACGCTTCGTTCTCCTTGTTCAAAATAAAATTCTCGCTCCAATCTAATTGGGTATCCAAAAATCCTTCTTTCTTGTGTTCTCGGTAACATTGGGCTACTTTGACAGAAACCTGTTCTAACATGCAAGCTTTCTACCCTAAAACCCTCGCTAAAGCGTCCTGTGCCTTGGAGGCAAACCTGAGCGGAATATTAATTGGCGGCGGAAACCGGTTCTACAAGCGACGCATAGCTTCAGAGATTTGACCCTTGCTGCGCATTCTCAGACATTCTTTGTTGTCTGGTTGAATCCCTCTATGCCCTACAGCATTGCATAGCTTTCCCCTGTTCTTGCGTACTGGTTAACCTTGGAAAAAAAACCGGTTCTGAAAACCTACCGACGCGTTCTCTGATTGGTCAATCAGGTTCTTCCTTTGTCCTGACGTTGTGACGTCATTTGACCTTGAACGCACTTCCCCCAAAATTCCTTTCTCGGCTACCTGCGCTGAATATTAATTCATTCTCTCTGTCTGGCATCACCGCCGAGTCGAAATTCTGAGACAGTATTCTGTCTAGCGTCTGAGATCATCGTCTTTCATACCATAATAACATACATTATTACATAGTACTAATTAATAATATTACATATCGCGGGTTCGAGTACCAGGACCGTCCCCAATCGTAATTGGACCTGTACCTACAGCCATTACCACCGTTCATAGCGGTTCATAAACCATAGAAAACTTATTTTCAATATTATAAACATTAATATTAACATTTTATACATTACATACTTTGCAGTAATGAATATAAAAACATATGCGTAGCGTTTAGTACCTCTAATTACCTTCTATATACATATTTTTCATAAAATAAATAAATATATATTCATAAAAAGTTATAAACATGCAAATACATAAATGTAAAGTATTCTAAGTACATGCTAATGAATTCTAAATACGTGCAAATTAATTAAAACCCGTGCAAATTAATTAACACCCGTGCAAATTAAAAAGACCACCCACGAAGAAAACATCCACTGGCGTACATCAATACTACTAATGTAGCAGCAAATCTAAACCTCAATATGAAATGTGAGAGGAAAAATCATATTTTTCTTTCGGCTCAAATTTTGTTAATTACTGACGTAAAGCAGTGAAATGGTACTTGAAAATATGAAATGACTATTCAAATAGATTATTCCTGAAATTTACATGTAACATACAGGTATTTATTTCGTACACTTTTTAATTATAAAAACATCACAGGGATCTCAAAACTGATAGGTTTATTCCAAGGCCGTCGACCGCTAGTATCTCCCGCAGGAACAACGTCGACGGACGTTGGGTTTTCGACCTATTTTGAAAGTATTTCATGAGTTGGTCACTCGAACCAGCGCCACTTGCAGTACAGCGCCTCTGTTGAATATTTAGAGAACTGCTACAGGGTGGTAATTTGTTGGGAAAAGGGTTCAGCAGGTAGACAAATTGCTCGGATAGCCTGACAGGGGGTCCAGGACCACAAACGTTGTCATGCCGGCAAAATTCTTTCGCTATGACAAGGCCTGTGAGAGGATTTTCAGTGGGAAAGTTTGTACATGTGGCATCACGGTGCAGCCGAAACTCACCCAAAGAGGTGTATAGGGAAGGTTTTCACGACAGATCTGCACTCACCTGTAACGACCCTGCGTGGTCGCCACATTTAACAGCCCTGCGAAGTCGCAGTATTGTGTTTGTTGGGAAGGTATGGATGAATAATGCATGCTAAATGTTTAAAATGTGTTAACGGATCCACCTCTACGGTTATTACTTTCGCTTATTTTTATTTGACCCTACGTGGTCGCTGTATTCTGTGAATGTTAAGGGGTCCACCTCTACGTGGAGGAACTTGGCTCATGGTTAGACCTTGCGTGGTCGTGGTTTTTGGTAAATGTTATCAAATATTGTGACATGAGAATTAAAGGTTAAAAACCTGAAAAGTGGAATGTGAAATGAAAAAAAAATTGTAAATTAGTTCATCGAGAAGCACTCTTTGAAATCAGTAAGTACTAGGCAGAAAGACCTGGAGTTCAAATTCTGAGTACAGTGTGAAGGTTTATGACATGAGATTGTTAGCCATTTTTATTGTCATTTATACTGTTCAATTTGTTGATGCAAGTGAGTGGTAAGGGTAAAGGTAAAGACACTTGAGTAAGTGTGCTAAAGGACATCTTTGTGATACGATTATAATAAACTGTTACATATATATGTATAAACCTGGTTTAGTCTTTCTTTGCACCTAGCAAGCCCTGCGATATTTCTGAGTCCTTGTACTACGACTGAATCAGTTAGCACATATGGGTAACTTTTGCCGACCCTCCAACTGCAGTGTTTAGCGTGTTGAACGCAGCCAGTACCAGTACTCCTGCGCCTTGGTGCTGAGCACTGCGTGGGTGGACGTTGCATAAAGTTTTGGCGTCTTAACGTGGGGCCCGAGAGATTGTAAAGACTGAAACCAGCAAGCCAGTGGGAGCCTTTTAGCTACAAGGACTAGAAAGGGCTCATAAGTGTCAGTGTTGGTGTTCTTCCAAAGAATTCACGAAGGTGAAGATATAGTGTCGGTAGTGGAAGAAACCATAGACGGTGTGCCAAAATGGAAAGGGATGCGTCAAGTATGAGCTTAAGAAGCAGAGGGAGGAAAACCGTAGATGAAGAAACTGGGTTCGGATGCTGTGAGGATACCGGAGGAGAGAGGGAGTCTTTCCAGTGTTGCCAATGTCTACAGAAGTTTCATTGGAAATGTGAGGGGCAAGAAGAGACCTCAGTCTCCACTGCAGAGTCCAGATGCAAGACTTGCTCATCGGTACCCTTGATGGTTTTAGGACAAGAACCAAGTGCTCCTAGTACGACCCCATCAGACCATTGGTTATTAGAATGGCTGATGAGAGATAAAGAAGAGAGAAAGAAAGAAAAAGCGGAGGAGGAGAAGCAGAGAAAGAAAGATATGGCTCAATTAGAGAAAGCTAGAAAGAAAGAGAAAGCAGAAGAAGAAGCTAAAAGAAAACTAGAGACACAAGAATTTAGGTCGCTAATAGAGTCTCTAGAAGAGAAGAGAGAAATGGAAAAACGTGAAGCAGAAGAGAAAAGAGAAATGGAAAAACGCGAAGCAGAAGAGAAAAGAGAAATGGAAAAACGAGAAGCAGAAGAGAAGAGAGAAAGAGAATTAGAGACTCTCCATGCCTTAGTTCAAGGTCAAGAAGAGAGGAGACAGCAAGAAGCTGAAAGAAGCAGAACAGAGATGCGAACACTGTTCTCCCAACATAAGACAGACCAGTTAGAAAGTCTTAGGGAGGAATTAGATAAAATTAGGATCTCTTGTCAGCTGGAAGTAGTGAAAGTAGTGGAAGAACAATTACAACCTTTAGCTGTCTGGCGTGGTGAAATGGAGCAAGAGCAGGAACAAATGAAGAAAAATTTAGAGGTCTGTCTGCAATTGGTAGCTCAGTCTACGACGGAAAATGGAAGTGAAGAACCAGAGAGAGTTAAGCAGATAGAAGCATCTATAGAAACCATAAGTTCAGCAGTAAAGACTCTGAGTGAGCAGACCGTAGTTATGGAGAAGGCTGTCCAAGAACAGAAAGTAGCTGCAGAAACGATGGCTAAAGCAACCGGCGAAAAGGTGAACTCTCTTCGCGGAGAGACACAGAAATTGGAGGTATCTCTTCGGCAAGAAATACAGGAGCAGACTGGGTCTATGGTCAGAAGAGTAGGCGAACTGCAAGATAAAATTGAACGGTTGCAGCTACAACCGGGAGTGCCTTCTGATGTTCTCCCAGATTCCATTGAACGAAATAGAAGTCTGAATCCTGAAGCAGCCTCTTATGAACCTCCTAGAGTGGTGCAGTATCCTTTCTATATGGGAACCATTCAATCGGATAAGCGTAAGCGGCCTAGAGAAGCAGATAGTTCCGACGGGACATCTCCTCGGCGAAGAACCGAATTTAAGATGCCTAGAATGTCTGACATCGCACACATCCCCAAGTTCAAGGGTGATATCGAAGCTCAGTCAGCTGAGAAATATCTTCGTGAGCTCAATGTAAGCTTCGAGCTCATGCAAGTACCTGACAATTACAGACTCGAATTGCTACCTAGAGTATTCACAGGTAAAGCTGAACATTGGCTGGCAGGTAACATAGACAGTTTTGTTAGCTATGCTGATTTCTGCATAAAATTTAAAGAAGAGTTTGCCTCCGAGAAGGCTAAGCAGGGACAATTAACAGCAGTAAGAAATAGAAGATATTCCCGTCCAGTACATGAAAATATGGAGAGCTTCGCTTGGAGCATTTACGCCGCCTATAGGAATCTAAGTGACAACTTCAGCGAGAGCGAGGTGCTTAATTTAATCATAGGTCAGTTACCTTATAGAACTCGAAATCTCTGCCTTGCGCACTCTCCCCGAACAGTTGACGAATTGATCAGCAGCTTCCTCAAGGACTTTGAAATATATGATGACCCCGACTTCTGGAGAAATAAAGAGGACTTAAAAAATAAAGAACTTCCCAATAAGAATTTCAAAGTGCGAAGCATTGAGACCAGGAGTAACACTAGACCAGAAAACTCTTGGAGAACTCGAAATTTTAATAGGGGTGGAGGTAACAGAGGACAGAACCGTAACCAGGATGGCCGATGGGAACCTTATCGACCTAATCAAGGGCCAGATCGTAGATTTCCCGATAGGAGGAGAAACAATCACGAATGCAGTGATCCTAATTCACCTAGGCGACCTTCACCTAGAGACACGGGACCAAGTGGAAGGCAGTCACCCTCCAGAGAAGTTATGACCTCTGAGCAGGAGGAAGCCCTAGAAACAACCCGAGACTTCCTGCGTAATGAAAGGTCTCAATCCTGCCAAACAAACTAGATCCTTGTCTAAGTGCTTCGTTCCCATTTAGGCAAGGGGCCTCGGAGGAGCGACCTGATACAACTATCCAAGAACTAAAGGTTAACTTTCAACTAACTGAAACAGAAGAAGTAAAATTACAGAGTGAACTGAAATCCGCAAGGGAATCGAGGATTAGATATAAATCACCAGCAGTGGCTGCAAAGTTAATAGATATACCAGTGACTTGTGTAATAGATACTGGGAGCGAATGCTCTATTTTAAGTTATGAAGTTTGGACTAAGTTAAAGGAACAAATTCCAGGTATTCAAGTGCAGAAGGTTCCAGAGATAAGATTGGTGGATTTTTCTGGGAGCCATAGGAAGCGTGTCTTTGGCAGCAGACGTGTGGAACTGGAGATTGAAGGTATGGTGTTCAGTACTGAAGTTTTTATATTGAGAGGGTTTGTTACAGATCTTCTTTTGGGCATGCCATTCTTGAAGCAGCACGAGGCCGAGATAAATTTCAGAAGAAACTCGGTAAAATTGTATTTTGGAAAAACTCCGGATCAAGATGTAGGGAATCCACTGGATGTTGAAATTGTGCGGTACATCCAAAAGGTCCATGAAAGAGACGAAGAGTGGATGTATAAACCGACAGACCTCAAGGAGAAAGTCGAAACTATAGACATTCTGAATGATTCCCAGAAACAGGAGTTGCTGCAAGTGCTGAATCAATATATAGCAGTGTTCTCAGAGAAGCCCGGTACCATGGAAAGTGCAGAATGTGAGATCCTTTTAAAAAGTACCGAATCAGTTCATCGCCCGCCATATCCAGTGCCGCTCTCGAAAAGGGCCGCTCTAGAAAAAGAACTCAGCTTGTGGAAAAGCTGGAACATTATTCAACCATCGGTATCACCATATCTAAATCCATTACTAGTGGTGGATAAGCCCGATGGTAGTGTAAGACCGTGCCTGGATTTTCGACTATTAAATGCTATTATGATTGTTCCTAAAAGCTCAGTGCCACCTATTGATGAGTCATTGCAGAGATTTAAACAAGCCCAGTATTTTTCGAGTTTAGATCTAGCTTCAGGCTATTTACAGATTCCTTTGAAACCAGAATGCCGAAAATACACTGCTTTTTCGTACAAAGGTCGCCAGTACGAATTCTTGAAGATGCCTTACGGCTTATCTAATGCTGTGTCTACCTTTGTGTCAGTTATGCATACAGTTTTTGGACCTGAAACTGAAAGTTATCTGACAGTGTACATAGACGATATTCTGATTTTTGATGTGGATTTCGATAGCCATATCCAACATATAGAAGAGGTGCTCCATAGATTAGAAGAAGTTGGACTCAAGGTGAAACTTCGCAAATGTAACTTTGCTAAAGGTGAATTGGTTTATTTAGGCCATTTAATTTCGGGAGATAAGATTAAAATAGACCCGAAAAAGAACGAAGCCATCCTAAAGTTTCCACTACTTAAAACTAAGAAAGATGTCAGGAACCATAAGCTGAGTTCCAGAAGGAATAAGACAATCGCCAAGCTATTTGAGGTGTTTATTGGCCCCTATGTCGCTACGGATGTTCGAAGCAACACTGCCCTGCTGTTGAACCCGACGAACAAGAACCCAGTCGACAGAGTCAACTTCGACAACCTTCGCCTTTACAGATGTTCTCCGGAGCGAAGAAGAGAAGTAGTAGGGGAAGAAGAGGACCAAGTGACTTTAGTGTAGAAGAGACAGAGACTCTTACCTGGTTGATCTTTAATATTTCCAGTAAAATTTTTTTCAGAAATTGTAAGTTTTAAATTTCTACAAAAAAATTTTTGGCCCGAGGAAGGGGCGTATGTAACGACCCTGCGAGGTCGCCACATTTAACAGCCCTGCGAAGTCGCAGTATTGTGTTTGTTGGGAAGGTATGGATGAATAATGCATGCTAAATGTTTAAAATGTGTTAACGGATCCACCTCTACGGTTATTACTTTCGCTTATTTTTATTTGACCCTACGTGGTCGCTGTATTCTGTGAATGTTAAGGGGTCCACCTCTACGTCCACCTCATCTTTGTGATACGATTATAATAAACTGTTACATATATATGTATAAACCTGGTTTAGTCTTTCTTTGCACCTAGCAAGCCCTGCGATATTTCTGAGTCCTTGTACTACGACTGAATCAGTTAGCACATATGGGTAACTTTTGCCGACCCTCCAACTGCAGTGTTTAGCGTGTTGAACGCAGCCAGTACCAGTACTCCTGCGCCTTGGTGCTGAGCACTGCGTGGGTGGACGTTGCACACCCTAGGGTGGGAGGAGAAACTCACTCAAAAGGGTGAGGATTCCGAGTGTTCTGACCTTCGAAGCTTCCAAAGAGCGAAACTCACCCCAAACACACCTTTTTTTTTTGCAGTGTAGGATCACAGTTAGTCCAGTGGCTAGTGAGAAAACTCTAGGAAGGAATCTCTTCACTTACGCCAACAGCAGTTACAGCATGCCATCACAGGTCGGACAACCCTAAGCCTGCGTTCGATTGGTTTTATTTTTAGAAAACAAGTGTTTTCAATATGCAATGAATATTTTACAAGTATGTAAAAAACAATTTAATCAGCGATAAGCAAAATCAAGGTAATGTACACAATTAACAATATTGATCTTTTTAGGTTGCACCGTGTCCTCAACGATTGTAAAGGTCGAAACTTCGCGACACTTACTCTCTTTTTCTTCAGTTATTTTCGTTGTTTTTTATGTCTTGGGGTGACGATGAGAATGCATTTACGAGTGCACAATGGGACAAACACAACTACGTATACACTCTCATGTCTCGCACAAAATAAAAATAAAATTAAAGGGATTCTTCTTTCGCGCCAATAAGTGCTCCTTGATAGCTTTGTAACGACTGGGGCATCCAAGGAGACTAACTTTCCATTTTAGACCGTCAATTTAGGTTTTAATCTTGCAAAAATTGTGTGAATCTGAAAATTTATACATCTGTTCTATTTGATGTCAAAACAACATATCAACAGTCCTGAAGCCCTTTCCGCATCCTGAAATTCCAGGCGGTGGTCAACTTTTGATGCTGAATGCTGGAGAAGTGCAAGTTATCACTGGAATGGACGTTATGTGCAAGCAGCTAAACCCGCGGCTTTGAAATAGGGCTCCACCGAAAGAGAAATAAGCGGGCTTTAACTATGACTACACATATTGTCTTCCAGGACCGCACAAAAGGAACAAAAACTACCAAAGTCGATTTTTTTTTCTATTTATCATTCTTGACGCTTTGATATCGCAGATGTCGAGAAGACACTCCTATAAAAGGTTTTCATCAAGCTTTAAACTTTCCGTTGACATCTATGTAGACCATGTGCAGAATTGTTACGCCACGGGATGTATTAAGCTCGTGTATTATTCTGGAAAAAAATCAAGAGGCTACTTCTCTGATATATGCAGCAACTACGCTAGTGAAATAAAAATCAGGTGCAGAGAAACAAGAGGGAATATTCTTTTCTGGGTATTACGTCGCATTAAAACAGTGAAATTCATTTAATTAACATTTTTGTTGTGCCTATTTGTGGCGCGGTGGCTCAGTCGGTAACGCGTCTGACAACCATGCTAAAGGTCCCGGGTTCGATCCCCGGCCGGTTCAAATCCGGGAACTTTTCTAACGATGGAAGCGGCCCCGGCGCCCACCCAGTGTCGAATAACATGGGTACCTGGGGGAAACCCTGGGGGGTAAAGGCGGTCAGGGGCGTGATGCTGATCACATCACCCCCACTCACGACCGGATGAAGAAAGTGTGGGGCGTTACCACCACACCCCCTATACGCCTTCATGGCGTGGTGCTAAGCACAGGGGAGCACTTTACCTTTTTTACCTTTTTGTGACGAAGAGTTTTTGACAGCAGGGAATCTAAATTGTGAACACTTTTCATGCAAAATATAAATGAATTGTCAATAATTCAGGCATTTATATACATCGATAATACAGCCTGTAATTCTTGTTTACAAAGAAAGTTACTTCATCATTGTTTGAACAACTAATTTTTTAGGTATTCATGAATTCTAAATGAGTGATATTACACTTTACTAAAGCTGACGCCAATTATAGTCTAGTCAAGGACACTCGCTTTCGGAGTTTCCCCTTGCCTCCTCGACGCCCCTGGCCCTCTAGGGTTGCCTCGCTTGTTCTAAGCTGCTCAGTTGACACTTTGCACCTTGTACAGTCAGGGACACTTCTGGATTATAACAATACCATTGACTTTCAAATAAATCATTACAACCTACAAGTGTCCGTGACCGTACTTTTGCGGTTGGTTTCATTTTCGATGTTGTTTGTGAAAGGGCTATTTGGTTATCTATTTAGTATTAGTACAGTAGCTGCGATTAGGAGGGGGCGAGGGGGGGCAGTTGCCCCCTCACTTCTCGCCACTCTTGCCCTCACACTATGCTAAATCTTATCTACAAAGGAAAATATACTGCTTTTGCCCCCCCCCCCTCAGTTTTGGTATCTTGCCCCCTGGTTTTGGAACCCAATCGTCGCCACTGAGTATTGAGGATTGAGGAGCAGAATCTTACGTGTGGAACATTAGCCGGTGGAAGTGAAGCGTACCGAAAGGACACTAGGAAGCAAAATAAAATAATCATTGCAAAGGTTAATAAGATTTTCAAGGATCTTGCAGACAACGAAAAATTTAGAAAGCTACATTTGCTTCAATGCGGTCTCTACAAAGAGTATCTGCTGTATCTTTTCCGTCAGCATTGTTGTTAAGAATTGTTTCTTCTTTTTTTTTTTGTCGCTTTCGATAATTACCTGTAGCTTAGTGTGAGTATATTTTCTTTTTTGAGTATTGTTGATAAAAACAACACTTAGTTCTTTATGATTGTAACTTATAGCGTTGTACACAATATAGTATACCATGGCCAGCCTTGAACAAGCTTTGTTCGTTTCGAATTTCATAGCATGTGGTTTTTGGCTGTGGTAAAAAGAAAAAAAAACTTGCAAAAATTAAGTGCCTCCTCGATGGCACAGTCCAATAAGTGGTGGACTTTTGATATTGTCACTGAAGTTCAATGGTTAGAGCCTCGGCTTTGAGTTCCCCTTCATCAATGTCATCTAATCATCATTCATCCTCATCTTCCTGTTTGGTCTAAAGTGGCAGAAAAGCGATGCTAAATAACACATATATACAAAAATTAAGTTAGTTCCTACAGAAGTCTTCACTTTCATTGACATATTTTCATAGAAACATACTAAAAGTTGATTAGTATTTGATGTAGTGGCTAAAGGTTTCATGCATTCTATATTTTTAACATCGTACTCCATACATTTCATTCCGTACCCCTTCCGCACTCCTAGATGACTAATCGTCTGCCGCCGTTGTTACAGAGATAGAGAGAGAGTGAGTGTGTTGATTCTTACTGTGGAAGAGACGAATATAATGTTTTGTAGAGTTACGGGAAATATTTGCATCCGCAGTAAGTAAATGAAGCCTGGCAAAAGCCACAAGTAGCGAGCACGCAAGATCAATGCGCAGCAAAATTCGTTCAAATGAACCATAAAATATAGCTGACATCTTACGCTAATAACGTTGTAGCCTATTTGTTTTCAAAATTAATTTGAATATTTTATTACAAACTTTTGTCACTGAAAGTGTATAGGTGATCAATTAGAATGCAAGTTATAGTTCTTGTCTAATGTTACGGCGGGCGCTCTACATTCTGGCAAGAGAAGTGGGGATCGGGGAAGCGACCAACCCAGCGCGATAAGAAACGCAGCAGCAGTGTTGTCAACTCTAGCGAGAAGTCACTAAACCTGGCGGATTTGTAATGCTAGTTGGCGACAAAATACGTGAAAAAGTGACGAGCGACTTTTCTGGATACTTCGTGTGCTCTTTAGCAACTAATCTGGAGAATTCACAAAATATATGCGTAGGTACGTCTAAATACCGTTTCATAGTTATTAAATAAGTAAACACCCTAGCAATTCGCTTCTGATGCGCAAAGAGAAACCGAAGCAAAGCGTATCCCCTTTTCCGGTAAGGTTTGTGATGTTTGTAAACATCACTGCTCACAGCTCATTGTTATCCGATACTCCTCCTGGCTCCGTTGCGGCTGAGTTATTATAAAACAGAACGTTTGACTTGGCGGTCGCGTCGTGCTTGGGTTCAGATTATAGTTTTTTGTGTAGTGTGTGGTGACAAAGGAAGTGCTAGTGTAAATTATAAAGTTTGTGTGTGGATTTGTGCGCAGACCAGGACAGGGTAGTGTCCAGTATGGGAAAACCGCAATACAAGCAACATTGCTGGAAAGAGTGGGGAAAACTCTACAAATAGTTGGCCCCTGTCGATAGTGGCACGGCAAAAGTGTACTGTAAGTACTCCAAAGTAGAACTATCTGTATGCCAAAGCTACTGATCTGAAAAAACTTTCGGAAACACAGAAACATAAAGTCAGATCTGGTTACTTCTGTTCTGCAAAACAGCAGAAAAACAGTTCAAACCGGAACATTTAAATACTTCCAGTGCTGAAGCTGGTTTAGCTTTATTCATTGCCGAGCACTGTTCTTTGCTAACCGTGAATCACTAGTCCGAAAAGGTTTGGTGACAGCTGCAGTGCAGCATGCATTCGTCTGCATAAAACCAAGTGCACAGAAATAATAAACAACGTCCTTGCAATGCATTTTCTCGTTGATTTAGTATCTGACATCGGTAATCAGTGTGAAGTGCAGTGTTCAGAGGAAGAGGAAAGTAACGAGGAAATATTGTTTTTATAGGTAAGTACTAGATTTTTTCACCTTTTTGCTATTTTTTAAAAGTACATTTGATTCAGCGACTTTTTCTAGAGCATTTACATTTCATTTAGCGACTTTCTAGCGGATTTTCTAAGGACTTTTAGCGACTTTTACGTTCAAGTTGTTGGCAACACTGCGCAGCAGCCTTGTGTTAAGCTGCTGTAGTATGAGGTGCGTGAAGCACCTCCTCCCGCGACGTCGTAAGTCTAAGCGCATACGCTGTGGTCGGGTTGGTCTGCTGAATTTTCCTCGCTTCCCACCTTTCTTGCCAGCATATAGATCGTCCGCCGTAAGAGTAGACAACAGCTATAATTTACGTTCTATTTGATCGCGTATAAATCTTTCAGTTGAAATTGTTGCTTATTAAAAAACTGTAGGTAGATGGTGTGACCTTGACTGGATTATTTTGGTGGCGTCGGCTTTAGGAGAATGTTTTACTTTTATTAATTTCATCATATCATCACTTATCCCTATCTTCTCAAATGAGCCAAAAGTGGCACAAAAAACGAAGTAAAATAAAGCAAATCAATCAATCAGTGTGTCGAGACCACCTCTCCATCGTTCGACAAGAGTTTGTGTAATACCCAGACACAGGGCGATACTGTCTCGAACCCTTGAAAATATTGCTCACATGCACAGGTTCGGATTTGAAAACTATCTTGAATCAAATCGCTCTAAGTGGCAGCTTACAAATGGTTAGTGGTTATGCAGAAAAAGAGAAATTCGAAATTAGGTTTCTGTCCGAAATCAGGATTCTCCTGGGCCGAGACCGAGTGGAACACCCTGTATTTCATATATACATTTCATTCATTCTCTCATCTGATCATCTTCTAGGTCAACGTGACGGTACACATATTTTATGTTAAATAAATCAATATAAGTAAATATCAACATGACTTAACGGTGTTCCAATGGAAGTGAAGAAAATTCAACCATGGCTTAAATGTCCAGAATTAAGATATATTTTAAAACAGTTTTATCTAGACATCCCAACTGACAATACTAACAGCGATCAGCCTCCAACGCATCACAATATCCATCGAAATAATAGTATCTGATGCCATGCAATGGTGGTGGTAGATGCACATTGCAAGGTGGTTCGATTTCCACTTTAAACTGTAGGTCCAGTCCCGATTAGCCTTTCTGTGCATAAAGCGGTGTTAAGAACTAACCCAAACAAGTAACAAGTCCATGTGATGAAAATTCAAATATATTCTTTTTATAAAAATATTTTTTCATTCTACCACAATTTAGTCTATCTCCCTAAGATACAACTCCCCATTTATTTCCTTTTATTTCCCACACACCTCATTAAATCACAAAATCAATAAGTGTCTTTGTTTTGTTTCTAGAGTAATACAGGATATAATTGTAAAGATTAGTGAGAATACCAGGTAGGAATGTGTAGTGTACATTTCGCAGGGGGAGCAGTTGCCCCCCTGCCCCCCTCTAGCTACGGGCCTGCATTTATTTCCTTTCACCTTACGTCGACTAATTGCGCGAGGTATAAAATGGCCACCGTACGTTCCTCGCCTGTCGTACCGCTTGCACCGTTACTAAGCCATCCGAAACCAGCTTGTTCCACCCCTTTTGGCGCGGCTACGCTCTCGCACATTGTTGCAACATTTATTCCCATATGGTTTGGTATGGAGGGCGGTGCTTGGGTTGCGGCGTGATCGACGGCAGATTACTGACAGCTGACGCAGCCAATGGGGGCCGAGTTATGACCGTCAAACACCAGCGCGCGCTTCGAATGAACCGCCAATCATCATGTAGTTCCTCTCTATTCACGTTTTACGAACACTATTGTGTTTAGTTGGTTCCTCGCTTCGGGGTTTGGTGCTTGTGGCTTCCTCTTACATAACGTTTCTTCAACGCAGTGTGTGACCTAAGAAATAACAAATGAATAACGATTCCTCGCAATACTCTTAAGTTTGCACCTTCCTCTCTTGGGGGTGCTGTGCTTGTCCGCCCATTCTTTGTCAATATCTCAACTTCCATGGAGTGTATAGCAGCCACACCCAGATTCCCGCTATCCTCGGGAGTAGCTCTATTACGTGTAAAAATCTCAGTCCAATCAGAGCACTTTTAAAACTTCCTCGCTTTGGCGTGAAAAGTCGAGCTTCCTCTTAATGGAGGGTGGGAAAACAGGTGTGTGTGTGTGTGTGTTTTAATACGTAAGGCAAAAATGGTAATTCCGTCACGGTAATTCCGACAGCAACTGTTTGGGATAAAAATAAGATTAGGAATACAAAAACAATTTCAGTTGTCGTGTCTTGGCATGATGAGCATTCTTTGAACTATAATTCCCGATATTAATATTTCAGACAAAAGTTTATAATTCACAGAAATTGGACAATGTCTGTTTGCACCTGCATAGAAGGTTAACATGAAGGAAATATTAAACACAATTATCTCCCTAGTACATCCAAATAATTTACATTTTTTGCAAGCTTCGAGTTGTACTAAATTGTGTCAATACATATGGACGGGTTAAAGTTACAGTGGTGTAAGTAATTTCTTGTTTTAGAAAAAAGAGTCTGACTCACAGCACCTTTCTGATCAACACAACAGCTGTTTCCTTCATCACTATACCTTAAACTGTCGTCTGTTGACAGTTGAATGAATCTCTGACTTACTTCACGTTTTCTGTTAACAGATTGACTTATCTCGATCTGGTTTCTGTGTCTAAGTCTCTTTTTTTAAAAGTGACTTACACCACTGTAATTTTAACCAGTCCATATACCACGGCAAATCAAATATTGTACTTTATATGTAATCGTATGAGAGGAATATATAATTACATAGCTGTCCAAAAGGTAATTCTGCCACACATGGAATTGCTCAGGTTGGTGTTTGATCATATGTAATTGTGTTCTTGGTTAAGCTGTTATATGAACTGAGTAGGTTTCGCTTGAATGTATTCTCAAGTTGTATAAATATATTTTGATGACAATTTAATTCCTTTTTGTTACTTTTAATATATTTATCATTTTGTTGCTCTCCATGTTCGAAACAAACCGGGCATGAAGTAACAATCACTCCCTCACTTTGTTGATCATGCTTTTGATGAAAACTATTTTTTGGAATATTATTGCAAGGACACAAATTAACTACAATGAATCATCAAATCTATTAATTTATTAGTTTTTCTCACTGAAATTTTGTGAGATCTTTTATTTAGTACGATGTATATGTACCGTGCGTCCATTTCGATCTGCAGCCGAGAGATCGGGAGAAGCGTGGCGGGCGGCACTGACGGAGATGCCGATATTTGCGGCCTGAAATGCCCGCTTATTTTTATGGACATATGCAGACATTTATATAAATATTGCAAAACGAGCACTAACCTGTGTTATAAGAGTATGGTTTTAATTTTAGTAGCTTAGTGACTGTATGTGCCGATGATTTTGACACGCCCACCTCTTGTGAAACACGGCGTAGAGGTTTGTTTGGAGAACGTTCTAACGCTGCACCAATATCATCGAGTTTTGCTTCGGTTAGAATCCGTCGTTTTTGCTTAGGTGTTTTAAAATTTAACGATACAGTTTCTCGTAATTTAAGGACAAGATGTCTAACCGTATCTCTGTGTGGAGTTGAAACGCATGGGAATTTCTGTACAAATTACATACACACGTCTCGACACGAGTTTGTTTTCACGTAGGTACGTGTCATACATAAAAAAATCTTTGTTCTAACGTGAATCTTGCGGCTGGCATTCCGATCGTCTCACTGACACGTCACACATACACACTACAATAACACAAACAAGTAACTGCAAGTAACCAAGAATAACACTCTTGCGCACAGTACGAAATTAACACGCTCTTGGTTTACATTGCTCGCCACTATATTTACAACTCTGTCTTCATCTAGTCGCGAAGGAACAAAAAACTCGAGCTCGGATATTTCGGATTGCAAGGAAGCTCACGAACACTATTGACTTTTAACGGTTTCTTCTACAGCGTAATCTTGATACAGTGTTGCACATTCAAAACCTCCAAACGATCCCCATCGGCACAAAACTCTTTCAAGGATATAAACTTAAGCAGGACGTTACTGGTCAAAACTATGATTAAAATGTTTTATTATCTGTGGCTCTTAACATCGTTTCTAAAGCGTATTTTTTTGTGTATATAAGAGCAGAACTTGGATGAATTACAGAAGAACTTTTGCGTGTTATAACACAAGTTAGTGATCGTTTTGCAATATTTATATAAATGTCTGCATATGTCTATAAAAATAAGCGGGCATTACAGGCCGCAAATGTCGGCATCTCCGTCAGCGCCGCCCGCCACGCTTCTCCCGATCTCTCGGCTGCAGATCGAAATGAACGCACGGTAGTTTACGCATGAAGCTAGTGCTGGAGCTGAATATGTTGGAAATGCACCTAACTATAATGTTATAAACGTAATGATATGTTTTATTTCTTACAAAATTACCTAAGTAAATGAAAATTGCAATATATATACGAAATGAACTTTGTTTGTCCATGTTTCCAAATGTAATTATAATGCATCGAATTGCATATATTGTCAAAATTTGGAATATTGTTATTAAATATTGAGATAAAGCATTAAGCACGAAAATATTTAACAATTGAGTTCGCTAAACACTTACTGAAATATTGGAGCTAACATTTTCAAACCAAGTTTCAG
Organism: Lepisma saccharinum; assembly: GCF_977018435.1. Taxonomy (NCBI): domain Eukaryota; kingdom Metazoa; phylum Arthropoda; class Insecta; order Zygentoma; family Lepismatidae; genus Lepisma; species Lepisma saccharinum. The sequence goes on along the minus strand of NC_139247.1, from coordinate 9,082,152 downwards.
AATAAAAATTACGTATTCAATAACACTGAACATGGCTGATTTGATAAAGGAATTATTTTCAAAATTTGAACTTATGATGAATAATGTTGAAAAATTGCAGTTGAATAGAGGATTTAATATGTATCAGTGCAAGTATTTGTATGTATATTGTTACATAAGTTCCGTGTATGGTGTAAGTTTCCAATAAAGTATGTTTTTGCTTGAAAGAATTTCATAATTTTCAATAACTGACATTAGTGCTGTGTATACTTAAACGAAATCCGACATGCTTATTTTTATCCTTGCAAATAAAATTAAAACAACAGAAGCATTTTTCGAGGTTATTAAAACTGAAATTTATTATTAGGTGATGATTGGTTCACTCTGTTCGGATAAGAGTCAAACTGTAATACGTTACGTATCAATCAAGGGGAATATTGTTATATATTAGGGGAAGTTAAGTTATGAAGCCATGGGCTGAAACAGCCTAAATTTCAAATGATATATATTATTGTTGTTATAGTTACTTGTTGTTGATTTGGTATACATGTGTTATGGAGTTAATATAAAAATGTTCGAACCCAAGTGTTTCATTGAATAAGTTATTCAAATCAATACACGATAAGTGTCGACGATGGATTGGATACATTTGTGAGTTTAACAATTAATAAGATTATTGTAGTTGAATACAAGATTCAAATCTAAGAAGTTTGAAAAATGAATACGTTGCTATTCTTCGAATCCTATGAGGTAGGAAGTAATATTAAAGCTTATGTACGAAGATTTGATTCATTTCTAAAAGCACAAGAAGTCAAAGAAGAAATGCAAATCCAATGGTTTAAAAACTTCTTCCTTTCTCAAAGGAAACATTTTTATATTAACTCCATAACACATGTATACCAAATCAACAATAAGTAACTATAACAACAATAATATATATCATTTGAAATTTATGGCTGTTTCAGGCCATGGCTTCATAACTTAACTTCCACTAATATATAACAATATTCCCCTTGGTTGCAAAATGAAACATAATGGCTTCATAACTTAACTTCCACTAATATATGACACTTCCTAACCAGGGAAAGACTCTTCCCCTACATTTTCTAATATATATGTCATTATTACAAACAAATTCAAGTAATGATTTTAATCTAACTCGATCAAGTTAAGTTTATAGTACGTAGTCAAAATTTCACTACACTGCATTTCATTTTCACTAATTTATTGACTTGCAAAGAAGTTTATTAGAAATTTCTTGCCCGTCTTTGAAAAATGAAATATTTAGTTTTAAGTCTTAAGTTTATACTTGAAGGAATTAAAGCCATTAAGTTATCATTGTTATGGTTCGCAATATACATAATTAGAAACTATTTTAATGTAAATATACTTCTTATAAAATAATTCTGATAGAATTAAATACAACAGGGGACTTCCGAAATGTTTGATGAAAAGAATTCCTGATAATTGCTATCTTCCACGAAAGAAATTTTGCCTGCGTCTTTGGCTATCGAAGAACTACATATCAGTTAAAAATCTGAAAATGTGAAAAAAGGAATCTCTGAAAGCTTATCCATATTTTGTAGTTAAAATGCAGGGTATGTTGTATATCCGGGTAAATTATAAGTCAGTGTTATTACTAAATATGGCAACATGCGGCTGATTTACAGTGCTCTACTTTAATTTGATTTAATTTTGTTATCCGGATGAGTGACGATATGTTTAAATTGATGAAGGAACACTCACAAACAAAACTCATATCCTGGCTGGGATTCTAACCCGACTGAGCCATGTGTTTATTAACCTTTACTAACTACCTGGGGTTCTCCGATCATGGAAGATTGAGTGATTAATTACTTCCTGTGATTTTAACTATGTTTCGCTGATCACTCACCTCTTCTTCTTATAATCTACTTCCGATTGGAAACGTCCATATGATGATGCAGTACAGTCAATATTTTTGGTGATGCAACACAAGTTGCAAAGTGGCCTAGATCCTACCTTTTAACACTACATACTGTTTTCTACAAAATACAATTAAAGTAACTGAACTGCTTTGAACTCAACATTCAAGAGGAAATGCTTAAACTAGTTAGTTTCTCCTTTGCTCTGCACTGTGCCATTGGGATTCTTGTTTGCGCCTTCGTGTTTTTTTCCGTAATAGATGTTTAATCAAATATGTCCGTCGTATGTCTACTAAAAGCTCTTCAGGAGATAAAAAGATTAAAAACACGTTGTGTAGAATTGGGTACCTTTTTGTAACGCTCATTCTGCTCATAAAATTACAGTAGCATCTGATGCAACATGGTTCATAATTTCTGAAATAACAAATTTTAAATTCTTATAATTCTCTCAAATTTAAGTGAAATATATCAACCTCCTATATTTATAATTTACTGCCAGCTGAAAATATAATGCCCCAAAATTAAAACTTATGAATATGTCATAGAAATACAGTATCTTTGCGAATAGTATAATTTGTTTTTTTACACGAGGATTAGTGTTCGGACCTTTGTTTTTGCGAGATGAATTATACCTAGCATATCCGCGCCGTAAGACTATTAATACGAGCAATAACATGTGGATATTCCCTTTCGTTTTATTTTTTGAATTAATGTTTCTTGATTATACAGGGTGGGCCAAAAGTCTTAGGACAGTCGAATAAAATAAAAAAAAAACACGCGACAGACAGGAATGAAATGTCCCTACACACGTTATAGGCGAGGGGGAAAAATGGCATATACCATACCGCGTTTCCGTTGGCCATATTGAAATCCGCCAACTTGCATTCAACTTCAAAATTTCAAATGGGAAGGGGGTGTGTGACACATCACCTAGCACTAAAATGTGCTCAGGAATTCATATCTGTGGTTCTTTCTTGTATAGCTCGAACAGTTTTCGAGATTTTCCATGAAAAACACATATCACTTGCCTTTAGAACGTGTGATCCACATCCTGCCCATGATGTTCAATTGTCAATGTCAATCTGTTCTCCCACTCTAAATGAACTCTGGAGAACACAACAGGCTGGATAGATAACATGGCTTAATGGATTCGGCTCTAAAGGTGCTCAATATCCCTTATCTTGACTGAGTAAAACATCGCCTTCACGTAACCCCATAGATAAAAATTTAAGGGCGTCAGATCAAGCGATCGTGGGGGCCACTCGACAGGTCCTTTGATTCCAATCCATTTCCCGGGACGTCGCTGATGCAGGAAAGACCTCACATTCTTTCCATAATGAGGCGGAGCTCCGTCCTGTTGGAAGAATGTGGGAAAACTATCGTCCTCTGATAACAGTGATGGAAGCACATCCTCCTGCAGTAATTAGAGATACCGTCTGCTGTTAGAGTCGACTCAATGAAGAAGAGTTCCACAATTCGCGTTCCCCAAATCCCACACCATACCTTTATCTTCGTTAACCTACCATCCTGCTAGGATCAATCCAATGTGGATTAACATCAGACCAATATCGATGGTTTTGCTCATTAACTTCGACTTTCACGTAAAAATTGGCTTCGTCTGAAAAAAGTATTTGGTGTGCAAAACCCGGTGTTTCTTGAACATGTTGATTGGCCCACTCTGCAAATTCTAACCGACGATCAGGGACGTCTTCAGTCAGATGCTCCAATAATTAAAGCTTGTACGGGTGTCACATGTATGTTTTTAAGATTCTCCTTATGGAGGTACGACTCACGCCACTTGCCATGGACACACGGCGTGTGCTCCTTTGAGGGATTTCGTGAAAGAATGCCAACACTGCTATTGTTGTTGCTTCGTCCGTAGCAGTTTTAGGTCTAGTCGTCCCGGGCCTGTCTTCAACAGCTCCTGTATCCCTGAATTTGAATAGGAGGGTAGAAACTGTGTTGGGTGCGACAGGATTCCTTTCAGGATGGCGATGGTTGAAATCATCTGCGATGACTCTCACACTTCGTTCACCCGACATCAGAACAAACTCTATGCGTTCAGCTTTCTTGAGGACCATCTTCACTTATTGAACCTGAAACGAAAAATAACGGAAAAACCATGGTAAATCTCGAAAACCGTTCGAGTTAGACAAGAAACAACACACAGATATGAATTTCTGAGCAAATTTTAGTGATAAGTGATTTGTCACACACCCCTTTCTAGTTTGAAATTTTGAAGTTGAATCCAAGATGGCGGATTTCAAGATGGCCGACAGAAACGCGGTATGGTCTATGACATTTTTTCCTTCACTTATAACATGTGCAGGGACATTTCATTCCTGTCTGTCGCGTATTCCTTGTTTTAATCGACTGCTTTATGACTTTTGGCGCACCCTGTAGACTTGCCTCATTTTTGTTGTAATAAAATGACGTCAGAGGAAATCCATTTTCAAAGGAAGCAATTGAAGCCACATATTTCTACTTTTATGTTCAGAGAAAATATAGTGAGCCAATTAGATAAAGATATTCTTTTGATGTACACGAATAAGTCCACATGTATCAAGGACATGTATCGTAGAAAAATCGAATAATATTGTAAATAACGTGGCACGAACTTGAATATTAATTTCAAGGCTCGTATATTTTACAGTATCTCTTCCCTTGTGATTATGTATTTCACGTCTGAAATTTGTATCCTACAGGAAGTCATTGAGCTATTTATCTGTCAATACTTATTTCGTCTTATTATTGTAAAACATATTTGACGTCATAAGAGTTTTGTGAATATATTATTACCAGAATGTTCTTTCTTCCATCATTCTACGTGCGGGTACATTCTGAAGTCACATCAACATAAGTTTGAAGATACGTTTTAAAACGAAGAAGAATTGCTAACTGCAGAATGACTGCATCTAACTGAAACTCTCTACTCACTGTCCGTATTAGGAAGGTAATACTTCATATTTCTTACAAGTAACAATTTAATTTGAAGTAAGTCTTGAAGCTTTATTGGCGACGAATTATGAAAAGATTCTCTCGGCCCATCGTCCAGGTGAGTTGTGGAAAATATTCCAAGGTTTAGTGAGCTTACGTCACTGTAATTTTCAGGGTAGAAGTGCAGTACTTTTATACACGTTTTTCGAGCAGGCCTCATCTTCAGGAAGGTATCAACTCGTAGCAACCTCGGCACCTACCGACCTGTTGGGTAAAATGAGTCAAGGCAAGAGCGTATAAAACCATTCCCTGCTCCACAGAAATAGGCAATGTAGAGGACGCTAGAAGTAAACACGCACACAACATGACCCTCTCCTCAAAATGTTATTTTTGATCCACCGTTTGTCTCTCTCCATCTGGGCAAACACGTTTGCTTTCGGTCTTCTGATGAAGAAGATAAATTTAATTGTCATAATTTTTTGATTCTTCTGTGAACTATATATAAACCGTGTCACGATGCTGAGCATGCTCAGTGGTTAACTCATTTGGAAGCCTTCGAGGTTGGCAGAAGGGAAAACAGCTGGTTCAAGTTTCGAGTGATGTTACTTTGAAATTCACGAATTTCTTCAGAAACTGACCAAAGCATGGAGTTTGTTCGAGGTGTTGATTTTTCACTGATTGTCCAAAATTTTTCCTATGCACAATACTGATGTCTCCAAACCTGAAGTGTTGCACCTAGTGTTTGCTGCTGAAATGCATTCTACATTACAGATTAATGAAAAATGAACCATTACGGGATTGTAAATTAAGAAATAGAATATTAGTTTCGACTCTACCACCTACCTTCGAATGATGAAATTTATATACCTAAAGGCTACTGTGTCAAGATATTTATAGGTTCTAGCATCCAAAGGAAGAATACAAATGAATGGTTTACGTGTAACTGAATTTGTAATACCTTGGAAAACACCGTGCAATCATCAAATTCATATTTCTCTACAGTGTGTAGCTAAAATGTTATTGAAACATGGAAAAGTGGTTGCTCGTGCAATCATATTTGGTAGTTTCTATTTGTTCTGAGTAATGTTACAAAATATATTGTTTAAGGGCCAAAATTTATCTATTTGTTTTCAAAAAATAAGGCTCCAACCTGGATCGTGTAGTGGCGCCATTGTGAATCAAATACAAAACTCACTATTATCTCAAATATCTACACCATTTTTCGTTTAAATGCATTCTTGTGTTTAATTTCAATGAATGAATTTAAAATGTAGCTATTCCTCTAAAATATAATTTTTAGCGTTATTAACGTTGAAAAATTAATCCAGGACTATATTAAGGACAACACATGCATGGATTGTTTCGAAATATGAGTACCGGTATCATATGTTTGCCCATTTTTGAGATCTTCAAAAATATATCCTTATTCTGTCCCAGGAATCTATGGAGCAACGTAACAAAACAAGTCCTATACGCAAGTAGTAATTAGAAAGGGCTCGACCAATGAACAAGTTAGTAGAGGGAAAGCGATTGCGTAGAGCGGAAAATGCGGCTGCAGCTACAAGCCCTTTACATCTTTATGAGAGTCATGGAACAGTCCAGGAATCTGTTCGTTCAGCTGATATTTGGGAAAGATCCATTGTTCACTTCTTAAAGAGTTCACTGTGATTCTTACATGTAATTTCCACAAACAAACATCATATCTGCAAGTTTCTGAAGGTCAAGTTTCCTATCCTTTTGTGGGATTTCCCTACATGTGTTTGGGTTACATTTTGTTGTTCATTTGCTTCAATTAAAATGTAAGCTGGAATTTGGGTCAGGCTACAATTATCTTGTGTAATTTAATTGTTGAATGTCACTCCTAGAAGAAAGATATGTAATGGTGCTCCATATGTCTACGCATGCGTCCCTTTTACAATGACATCAACACCAATTCTATGCGCAAACAACTGAAGTTAATTTTGAAGTTAAAGTTGTAAAGCTTGAACCTGAACTTTTAGCCAAAATTATAAATTAAGCAACTCGATCTCTATTTTATGGTTGTATAATTCGCAAAGGGCAGATGGGGGCTTACTATTTGAGAAGACAGCCAAACATCAATTTCCCTTCTACATAGTGAACCCTGGACTGTATTTTGAAGACTAGCGAGGCTCAAGCATCCGGACTCACAGCCAGTATAATCCTCTGTTGGTCTCGTGTTTTGTTGTACCTATACATTTATTTGAGATTGTTCCTTTATATATTTGTACTCATCTTTATTCATCTTCATATTCGCGATTAGCCAAAAGTTGCAGAAAAGCAAAGTAAAGTAAACTAAAACAATAAATCAAAACAAAGGGTAGATAATTATAATTAAATCTAACGTTAAATGAATTCTCTTTGCAGATTTTTCATCCAAAGAAATGATTTACAGAGTCCTGGGGCTTCTTCTTCCATCCATTGTGGTTAGCATTCTTCATCTGGAAACAAGTTTTGAAACATCTGAAGAGGTGGAGGAAATGTCAAACTGCGTCCTGGTGATCTTAAACAAGTACTTCAGTAGCGCCAGAACGCTGTATTTCCTGCGGGACGAGAATGCTGAAGAAGTTAATAATGCTATCAGCAGAAAGGTCGCACAGCCACTCTTGTCCACTGAACTTCGAATGGGGAAATTTTTTAAATTAGGTTAGGAAGTGAGTGGATTCGGACAAGAAACAACGTCCACTTCTTGATTACTGTGAGAAATGCGGAACGCTTCTATGCAGTTTTCAGTGCCCTTCAGTATTCATTATATCACAAGAATAATTATAAATATTTGATAGTTATTCAGAATCGGCAAGAAAATACACTAGGAATATTAACCATACTCGCAAATATGCGTAGAGTACGCGTAGTTAACGTAGTTGTAGTTTGCAAACTCACGCATTTTGAACCAAGTGAATCAGCATATATTCTGAAGACTGACATATTAGCTTCCACATATATTTCCTACTCGGAATATGTCTGTAACAATAGGACACAGCTAAATCTTTTAGATGTTTGGGAAGGAAACCGATTTCGCTATGGAAGAAACTTATACCCTAATAAGGTAAATAATCTCTACCCTTGCAGCCTTACATTTTCCTTAGTTGAAAGACAAGCTTACTCTTACGAAGAAATGTTACCGAACGGAAAAATTGAATTGGTAGGTCCGCATGGAATAATGCTGGAGAGTTTCAAGAATAAGTTAAACTTTACATTAGTTAAAAAAATCTTTGGTAACGAAGATTTGATGCAAATTATTAACGGCAAACAAGACGGTTCGATTGCGCCCTTTGGTCCTTCTCATAAAACCTATAACTCCTATGATTTGCTTTTCCCAAAGGGATTCTTCTGCAATGTGCTTATAGTTCCTGAAGGAGCATATTTTTCTCCATGGATGAATTTGATTTTTCCCTGTCAAAACTTTGTTTGGTTGTGTATTACTATATCTTTCATACTATATTTTGCATTTTTGAAATGCCACTCAAGAATTGCCTCTAATAAGGAATCATCTTCTACTCAATCACGTCTGTTATATTATCTGTCCATTATTTTAGGAATTTCCGTTCCTCAGATGCCACAGACGTTTTATTTAAGATTTGTCTTTGCCCTTAGCGTATTTTGTTGCTTGGTAATCAACACAGGATACCAAGGTGGTCTTTTCAGTTTCACAACACACCCTAAAGTGAAACCTCCCATAGACAGTCTGCAGGAGCTTGTGGATTCCGGCTGCCGGTGCATGGAATGAATGCTTTATCACTAGATTTTAAGGACTCAGACGATAACATCTCAAAAGACATATATTCGAGATATATTTCCACAAACAACATCTCGTGAGTCCTTGAAAGAATTGTGAAACAGAAGGACGTTGCCTTATATAGCCTGGCCAATTATTTACATTATTTTGCTTCCTTCTTTAACCTGACAGACATCTATGGAAAACCACGTTTTCATATAATTTCAAGTCATGTCCACACTAGACCTTTCGTGTTCTTCATGAGACGTAATTCTCCCTTCACAAAACCTTTTTCACGTGTCATAAGTACATGCATAGAATCCGCCATATCCAAGTTCTGGGAGAAGAAAGCAATCAGGAAAGATTATAGTGAAGCTCAACAGGGTCAGCATTTCCGAGAGGTAGGAGAGAACGTAGTGCTTGGATTGAGAAATGTTAAGGGTGCATTCTAGTAGGAACTGTTTGCAGCTTCATTGTGTTTATAACCGAACTGCTGCATGAAGCTCTAAGGACGATGAAGAAAGTTGAAAACTGATAAACACCTGATGTGTTTCAAGTTCTACTGCGTGGAAGCACTTTTTGTGTTCGTGGTATCATGGACTCACCATCGTACTATACAATTCTATAGAAGAAGCTCTCCCAGCGTTGTAGTATTTTCACGGAATGAACCCTACTTAGTACCAGAATGACAATTCCAGGTAGCACGTTGCTGCCACTACTAAGCTGTGATATCAGACAACAATTAACAACGCTTGAATTGAAGAGCACAGAGCCCAGACCATTGTACCTTTAGGAGGAGTTGAACCGGCGGGTGTGGTCTCGGTAGATACAACTAATTTGTCCAACTGTCTGAGATTTTGCAAGAGGAACGGCGGAACATTCCAGACGATGTTCCCCACAACTTAGACGAGAGCATAGGATGGCTGCTATTATCACAGCAAGAGGAGTCGCCACCATGTTGTGACAGAGCACGGATCCCAGACAAACTTTTCAGGCAGGTGTCCAATTACTTTTTGGAAGATAGTGTAATTACGTTGCTATTAGAATTGCCATTCCAATTTTCACCTGAGTTACTTCTGCCCATAGTATCCACCAATTACAACAGTTTCTGATGCCATCCCGTTTAAGTAGAGTGAAGCTGCTGATGCTGCTGCACTGCATCCTTGATGTTTTCATTGTAGGAGAAATATTCTCAAGTGGAACATCTTGGGAACAATGAGCACAAAACACTGCTTGAAATATGTGGAAATTACAGGAAAATGTACAAGAAAAGAAACACGCTTTTTGCACGGAGATTTTGGATGCCTAAATTTAGCTAATCAACTACAGATCTTAGGAGTTTCGCTACCTGATTTGCACATGGGTTTCCAGCACAGAGAACGTGGTTTTTCAATCGACAATCGGAAACTATGATGATACTGGTTCATCAGTTTCACATTTGTTGCATACAATACACAGACTTGGTCATATGTCACACGGAGAGAACTACTCATTATTCTTGACACATAATAAGTATTTCATAAACTAAGTTTTTTTTATAAAACATAAAACCGTGTACTTACGCTATGTGAGAATGTTCCGTTTGTAAAAGCAACATCTCGTGGGTCTACTGACTCCTTCTTCAGGCTCCTTCCTTGGCATGTATCATTGCTACATGCCTCGTCAATTTTCGTTGGAATATAAGATAAAATTTTACAATTGGTAAAGGAATTGTTAAAAACTTGCCCATGCCTTAATAAAACTTTCCATTCCCATTTCATCCTTCTTAAAAGCCTCCGAAAATGAATAAAGGTTAAAATTTAAAACTGTGAAAACGCACTCTCCTCAGTCACCTGTGTTGGTACACGATTGTCTTTCTTGTAGAATGCAGAAAGTTCCTCGAGGCTATTCCCCTCCTGCGTAACTCCCCTTCCCTCCGCCGTATCCTTACGTCATTTCCAGCTTGACACATAAATGAACAGAACCCTTGGTATAGTTTAGTCGCAGACTAGGAATACCTAGAAAATGCATAATGGATTTTTATGGGTTACTATCGTAGACCTTTTGCAGAATATAATAAAACAGCTTTCTGTTTCCAGGAAGGTGGTTAAAAGACACCATTAACCATAAATGCGCTACTGTAGAGTGTTTGAAAAGTAGGTCAACTTACGTAATAAACTAACATGAAACAATGAGTATTCCTTGAAATTTGGAGAGGATTTCACACCTACCTGATAAAACGTCATCAATTGAGATATTTTTAATGTTTCTTATTGCCAGTTCATTCCCTAACGTTACAAATTAATTAGTGCCTAAAATAAGAGTGGACATTTTTTCCGGAACAAAAATTTCGGGAGAGAAGAGATTTTAAGAAAATATATCGCGTTCATATTTTTAAATTATGTAATTCTTGCGATGCTAATCTTATGACCAATAAAATTCATGTCTCAACTCTTGATGACTTCGTGACTAGTGATTTGAAGGAAAGTGAAAAAATGTACATTTTTCTGGAAGAAAATCTTGGTTAGAAAAGCAAGCAGTCGAGAAATTTTCCACTAGATGCAAAACAACATACCAAGTACTGTCCATACAACCAAACGGAAAATATTGAATCATAATTTTGCTCCGAATTTTTATATTCGCATGTTAATTTTATTCCACAGCATTAATGTTGGATGGTCGTTTTCTACTTTGGGCATTGCTTCTTCCGAGACAGGAGTGACAAATAAATGCCATAACACCCTTCATTTAAAGTTTGATTGTCAGTAGCCTGTTCAGGATTATGGTAGGGGGGCGTAAGTCTTATGTTTGACTAGATAAATAATATTTTCCTCCACATGACATTCATTTTAGTACTGGTTAGACAAAGACGGACGGGTTTGAGAAACCCTTATCCCACTGGACACGCCACTGGTGTTACTTTTACAATAAAAATAATAAATTTATTTATAAAATATTAATGAAGTAAAGAGAAAATCCGTCCTTCTTTCTTTCTACACTTATTAGAAAAGTATCTTTTAAATATCCTCGTCAACTGTCTTTTTGATGTCCTTAATTGTTTAACAATGTTTAAGTTTGTTTCTTCATCTCGTGATATGTGTTAAACATGTAAAAGTTTGTTAGTAATATTATTCTTACTATAACTTCATGATGTTGTAATTCCTGTATCATACAATCTCTTATAATTATTATTATTATATCAACATGACAAATGCTTAATCTAATTAAGGAAAATCTGTTTTTATACGAAGTAAAATATAGGTTACCTATTACATAATTTATTGACTTGAAAAAGATAGAAATAAATGGAATATTATGTATAGGTTTATGTATGTATGTATAAATGTACATGTGTAATATATATAATGAAATGATGATATGTTCCGAAACTATTAAATGTTACAATATCTTTGATATTCTGTGGTTATTTTCTTCGAATGTGCATGAAGAAATTAGTGGAAACAAAGTAGCAAATATCTAATGAAGTTAAATATTCAATATTTGTTTTCAATAATCAATCATTTAGTGGAAAGCAATGTGTGTCACAATATTCTTTGATAAAATATTTTTACATGATACATAAATATTCACTTCTCCGTAAAGAAGCTTAAATAACATTATACATTTAAAAATTGAATTTGTGAAGGATATTTCGGTGTGTATATTCAATGAAGAGCTTTGAACTTTTATTTAATAACAACATTTAGGGGGCGGTTTAAGTGCTAGACAACGAAGGCGACTGCCCCAGGAGACCACTTTCAATACCGCCAAAACATTATTTCGAATTATATAAACAAAGCTATTTGTTTGAATAAGAGTTGGATTTGAATAGACAAGAATTACTTGAAGTTACTGCTGCATAACATAATACATGTATATCAAATTCCTGTAGTACTTTAAGCTAATAGAATAATGTTAGTTTGTTAACATATGTAGGTATTAAATAAATCCATGCCTACAATAAACTTATATTTTAAATGTAACACTTGGAGTCTTTTGAAAATTAGGATATTATTTTTCGTTATTAAGAATAATAAATTAGTAACATTATTAAATTTTTGTATCGATGCTGGGTTGAAAGTAAGGATACCAGTGTCGAAAGTGACAGGTGGCATGGTAGAAAGTACGTAAGTAGACGCCAAAAATACACCTTGGAGACCGGATGAAAATTTTATCTTGAGCTGCCCCTGACAACATTCACAGCTGCATGATTCCAAAGAAGTGAGTAATAATTGCATCTTTTCTACACATGCGTATATCTGTTTATTTAAGTGTGTGTATTTAATCATTAAGCAAGTTTCGTTCAGAAAAGTAGTAGTTGTTGCAATATAGTTGCCTATATTATTTATGTTGTTTATAAATGATTTGTCATTTTATGTTAAGTATACAAAGAGGCATGTGTACAATGTAAATTATATAAATAAATGTAAAATACCGGTGTCATGCTAACTCCCGCCCCCATTCACTGTGCTGAACTGTTATTATGATCAAATTCTGTTTTCCTGCTGGCCGCTTCGGGAAGGACAGATTCGAAGGTGGCAGATTGTTGAACAAATAGGCGGCCAGCGGTAGGATTATTTGTATATTTGAAAGCAAGTTTCCTTTTTTGGTGAACGTGGCAACAGCGTGCCACTGGTTGGTTGTTGATTTGGTTGATTTTGTGCTTGAAGTCCACTTTATACACAGTAAGGCTAATCGGGACTGGACCTAAAGTGGGATCCGAACCACTATGTGCTTTCACCGGGTATCGAACCCGGAACCCCTGCCACTTGAATAAAGGCGGGAGTCACCTGGGATCGACTCTATTGTATAGAAGATACATTTCAAATTAAATCAGATCTAAAACACTATATAAATGGTGGTGTCTAAATGATCTCAGTTTCAACATAAAGTAAGCGTTCCTATGCAGTTAACAAATGAGAGAAATAATGTGCATTATGCATACTCTATAAATCGTCAGTTGGTTCCTCAGGAAAATGTAGTAAATATTTTTTTGCATTTATTAATTCTGCCTAGATGTTCTTACAACATATTTCATATGATGATGATAACACATAAATTACTGGGTTTTATAAATTCGAAATACTAAGAATTATAGAAGAATAAACTGTATCACACCAATGAAAAAAACGCATGAAACTTTCGTTGAGAATACAGAAGAAATTCTTGAGATATTACATAAAACATAATAAGTCATTTCACCAAAATATGACATAAAAATGTGTATTGTTATAATTTAATTTAAGAGCCTAAGTGTTAGGAGGAGTATCCTATATAAATTATATTTATATAAAACTATGAACTGTATATTGGATAATAGTTATTTCCTCAGCCAACTGCAATTAAATACGAGGGAAAATAATTTACGTGAGTGAAATTTATTGATACCCAAAACTCATAAATATAAGAGTAGTCCATTAAACAGAATCTGTGATTTCTATAATACACTTTCAATTAATAACCAGAGCTTAGATTTCTCATTAACATTGAAAATTCATAAGAAATATTTGAATTATAATTATAATAACAAATACACTTTACTTATTGTGATATCCCTTTTTTTATCTTCTAGTACTCGTATATTCTACAAATACACTGGACTCTTGTTAAATCAAAGTTCAAAGGGACACAAGATATTCGAATTATCCAAACTAATTAACGAAATGTTTCATTAAAGATGATTTAAAGTGGAATAATCTTCAGTTCGAATTACCGAATAATTCGAATTATCCAAGTTCGAATAGAAAGGAGTTCATTATACTGTGGCGGTGATTGGGTTCTATAACTGGGGGCAAGGACAGTTTACTTCCATTTGTATATAAGGTTTATCATAGTGCGGGGCCAATTGTGGCAAAAAGTAGGGGGGGGACCTGCCGCCTCAAGTCCCCCTAATCGCCACCGCTGCCACCATCGCCATGTATTCAACACATATGTAGTTATTGCACAACAAGTCTTCGTTCTTGTATGATTAAAGACAAATGAAATTTTCAGATTTGTTAATTTGATTATTTGTGATTATTGAAATGATTACTTGTGTTATCGGTCAAAATATGTTTGTGTGTATACTAATTTTATTGGTCCTGTATCAATCAATTTACATGTATGCTTATCTGCCTTCTGTAATTGGAAGTTTTATCCCTGTTTAGCAGTAATTAATTAACAAGAAATAATTAATGAATATATTATGCCTATTTCAGATGAGCCAACAATTTTCAAAGCTACAGAATTCCTTTTCCCCTCTTTGTTAAGGAACATAGAACAACAAAAATAGTATACGTAATGGAACATTATATTGTGTGGCAGAAGCCGAGTTTCTTAAAACCACTATTTAGAGTTCCAGTGTGCTTTGTCCAAAGTATTTAATACTGAGAATTTTCCTGGAAAGCCTGAATAAAAACAGCTTTAGAAACGAAAGTTACATAAATTGTTAGAACACGAAACAGCATTCTATGGAATAATAGCATATTACTCCATTGTACGTTCTGCTTTTTATTGTCTATTTTTAGCCACACGATGGTATTCAATGGAGTGTGTAGTGTACAAAACGAACTAACATTACCCAGATAGAATATAATAAAAGCAACAAGCAATAATATTGATTCTCCACGTGGGTAGAAACTTTGCCAAGTACATAGTATAAAATTTTCGAATACAACTGCTTAGAAACGTTATATGCCAGTGTTGCAAGGAACACACATATTTTGCGAGAAATGACATGTTTTAAAGAAATGTCCTGGTATTCCGGAAAATGTTCTCGAGACGCCCATTTGTCCCGTATTTAGCTGAAGAAATAACGAATTCAAATTTCAAAACCATTTTATACATCATATTCTCTATGATGTCTGTTCAGTGGACCAAAGAACGAAATCCGCTGTACTTAACGACAGTGGAAAGCATATTGCAAGTTCTAGTGAATGAGAATAAGTCATAGTCTGAATTTTATAGTAATGCATTGGAAAAATATGTCCTTTTAAAGGACGCCAAGAGTTCACTCAAATATTAATATATTTTGCCAAAAATGTTAAAAATTAAGAATTAACAATGCTTTAAACAGCAATTGATTTTGTAATGTTTAAAAATGTTATAAAAAATAAATTTAACTAAAGCCATATCTATTTAATCTGTATATCCCGTTTTTTTTATTTTAGACATCTGGCAACCCTACATGCTATAAACCACATTATGTGTTGTAAAATTTGTTTGTTACTTGCAACATTGACGCGCAAGTTTCAAGAGAGGAAGATACGTCACAGATGCAATCAAACATTATGTTTGGTTTTGTGTTGGGTTTTGTGGAAGGCACACGGACGAGGCATTAACTGTATTCAATTTGAAGAACACAAAATAGCAACGAGGTGTCATGTGTAAATGAATATGTGACATTTAGATCTGATGTTGGATATTACAATTATAGTTATAAACAGGAAGAAAATAACATCTCTTCAAGATGTGACATTTTAGAGCAGATGGTACATGTAGCACAGGGTAACTTATGATGACCCACTCCAAAGTATGAATGCATCAATCAAGCACAGGTACTTTATTTTAAGGGGGATCAAGGGTTACCCGGTTCACCCGCCTAGTATGTACATTATGAACGTTACTTGTAATTCGGTGTTCTGACATCATTTTAGAGGCACTTTGGAAGAGGCAATTCCTATAATTCTCTAACGTGAGTTCAGATGTGTTAGCTCGCCAAACCCAATTGGTCTCTTTTATTTCAGTTTTCAGCATCTTCATACTGTAGATTTTGGCTCGCAAACCAGCAAATTCTGTGATTAAGCAACCACCAGCGCCATCTTTCATTTTACCCACCGCCATTTTGTTATGTGCATCTGATTACTCGTGCTGCTGTAGGTAATTGCTGAAATCAAAATTATCAGCCATAGATTATAAATTATCATATAAACTTTCAGTCTGTACGGTATACACAAAACTGTCGGTGTTGATGTAAGCAATTTCCATCCTGTTGCCATTACTGGTGTTCACAATGTCGTAATGAAATTTATACATGGGCAACTTCGAGAGCTCCAGCACTTCGGCACCAAGAGCTATGGGCTTGTTGAATAGCACAGATACCTTTGATTTTTCGATAAGGAGCAAAGTTTCGTTAAACTAGTAAAAATATTATACCTTGAGTTTGCGATCAGTTTTCGAACCGAAAACATATCGAAATTACAATACTTGCGCACAGTATCCATTGTTTTGCCATATACCGGCATACCGCATTATGGCACAACTATCTGCTGGGGATATTACTTGTTTGTGGTGCTCAACGTGTGGTTGGCGTATGTATGTGTGGTTGGCGTATGTATGTGTGGTTAGCGTATGTCTCAAAATACAAGTTCTGTCTGAATGTTAGACTCTTATGAACATGTGAGAGTTTCAGGCCACGTTGTAGGTAAAATTGGAGCATTATGTAATACAACACATATTTATTTTTATTTTTTTCTTCGAATGTGAGCTTCAGATTCCTTTCAGCTTCAGGAGCAACAGGAGGCGACCAACTAATTGGAGCCATTTATTTATTTATTTTTATTTATTATTATTAAACACAAGAGGCGAATGTCCAATTACAGTGTTCTACATTTCTTGCTTTGAGTTTGTAAATTTACAGTTTGATAAGAAATATTATTGTGCAGAAATGTAAATAAACATAAAACATGCCAACGCTAAATTATATGTGTATACAACAGTTAACAAAGCGAGTTATAATAGCCTAATACATGTTAATTGAAGAGAATGGAATAAAATATCTAACTATTATCTACAAAAATAGCCTACATGAATACAATATTTCAATTATTAAGTACAATGCACAACGTATTTATATTTACACTCAGTATTTCAGATATTTACCACCCTGTACAATATATATATATACGGGTTGGGGCAAAAGTCATTGCAACTATTTTTTTTCTTGCAGATAACAGCCCGGTTGGAAAATACGACATATACAGATGAAAGGACGAGGGGGAACTACACACATATTTATTACGATAGTGTACAGGACAATACTGGTTTGATCGTGCAAGACAATTACATACCTGTTCTACAGTTGACAGAACAGGCCCTTAAATTAGTTACCACACGCTGCCAACTATGTGGAAGACTCTGAATACCATCTGCGTCACCATTGGCCGCACCATGTGTGAATCGGGTCATCTGTTGTTGCACAGCATTGGCAATGTCGTCTGGTGTCGCAAACCGCCTTACCCGTAGTGGTTCCTTAACCTTGGGTATGGATGGAAGTCACAGGGCGAAATGTCAGGAGAGTACGGCGGGTGCTCCAATTCTTCCCATCGCCAGCGGTGCAGTTGCAGCCGTATACACTCTGCTTTATGTGGTCTAGCCTTGGTCTGCAGGATGATTGCACTGTCCAGAAGCTCCGGACGTTTGTCCCGAACGCCACGTCGTACCTGTCGCACGAGGAAGTTTCTGTAGTACTCTGCTGTCACTGTTCTGCCATGTGGAACTAAGTGGTACACAATGACACCCCTGACGTCATACGCGACGATCACCATCAATTTCACGGTGGAAGGATTTTGACGGAACTTCTTCGGCTTTGGTGATCCGGCATGTCGCCACTCCGCGGACCGACGTTTGAGTTCTGGTTCTTATGCCCTGACAGAAAATTCATCAATGGCGATTATTCGTGACAGGAAGTGGTCGCCGTCCTGTTGCAAGCGTGTTAGGTGGTCGGAGCATGTTGCATATCGCATCCACCGTTGAATTTCCGCCAGTGCATGTGGTACCCACTGCGATGCGATTTTGCGCAGTTGCAGCTCTGTCCGCAATATCCTGTGGATGGGGCGTTTTCTCGTAGCCACTTGCCCTCTCTAACTCCAGTAGCGTCCATCGTCTGTCTTCCTCCAGGAGCTGTTCGATGACGGCACGTGCCACGTCGGTCCGCACACTGACAGGTCGTCCCGAGCGTTGCTGATCACCGGTTGACACACGTCCTTCATGAAACTTTCGTACCCACCATGCTACTGTCCGGTATGGGACAGCATTATCCCAACGGCGTCCACCAATTCACTGTGACAATCTCTCGCATTCAACCCTCGGCGAACGGCTAGTTTGATGTACGAGCGCTGCTCAACACGGGTTACGTCCATCTCGCACGACGCTCGCCACACAACTGATTTCAGAGCGCTCTCTGTGCTACTTCCTGCAATCACAGAGCCATATGTTGTTGTGCATACACACTATGCCTGCATGGCTTCCACGCGACACATAGCACTTTGTGCTGCGCTCACATATCTGCAAGAAAAAAAACCAGTTGCAATGACTTTTGCCCCAACCCTATATATATTGATGCGTTCACTGGTTTCAATTACTTAAACTACGGGGATCGTTACTGTGAACGCTTTAGGGGTCAGATGGTAGAGCTAGGTTACGTTTATGGTCCCCATACAATGTCACTGACAGGCTTCTGGCAGTGAGTGGAATGATGTCAAGGGATGTAGACGACGTACATCTTACCTCTCGGCCAAGCGGTTGAGTGTGGACGTCAGGCGACAGAGCACGGAGTCCTGAGTTCGACGGCCCACGGTCTTCTTGCCCGTGGCTGGCGACGAAGCACACGCTGGTCTTGGAGTATCGGCCCTACCGTGGTGCTGAAGATAGTCAACTCGCGAATGTACTGCGGTTGCCTTAGGCGAAAGCTTCGTCTCGGTTTCCCGAGCCGGGCTGAGACCTGGAAGGTGTCGAGGTCTTCGCCTGGGTCTCTTCTGGAGGTCCTTGAATTCTGAGACTTGACTGAGCCGACTGAGCCCACTGAGACGACTGACTCGAATTCTGGTGCTTAGGTCTTTTAAGCTGCTGGCAAATACTTCCTAGCTGCTTGGACAGCACTTCCGTATTTGCCAGCCGATGGCGGGCTTGAACCCGGTAGTATCGAAGAATGCCGTGTCTCCTGACGTCATGTGTTTCCGCTATTTGTGGAATGTTACCTTGTGTTGTAAATTGTCGCTTGACCGAGCACTGATGTCTGGCGAGAGATTTTTACCTTTTTACAGAGTCTCCCTTGAGTCGTTCCACATTCCCCTGCTCGTAGAGTATCCATAGGCTTGTAGTTACCCATCGCCTTGAGAAAGATTATATGAGGTTAGTTTATTTGACCCAACAAAAAAAATGTTACATAATAGTATGAAGTAAGGTACCCGTTGACCGATGGATTACATAATTGATTATACCTTCACCTGTTGATATGCACAAAAGAAATTATAGCTTATATGGCAGTGTTCATGCATTCTTTTGTACATAAGCAAGAAAACAGATATACACCCAAGAAATTAGTTTTTTTTTTTTTTTTTTTTTTTGCAGTGTCCATGTACTAATAGTGTTCCTGACCTTGTGGCACTGAGTATATTTGTGTTGTTGTCTTGGTTGTATTTACCTTATTATTAATACCCTAAACCATGAATAAAATGTTTTTCACATACGTTTTGCAGTATGATTTGTTTAGAATACTGTCAATTGTTTAAACTGCATGTCGTGAGGTGGAAGTCGTTAAACTTGAAATAATTGTTTAGAGCTTAATTGCATCAAGAAATAACGACATGTGATTTTTATTTTCTTTTGTTGTTTACACACTGTGAATCGAAGCACTTATACACTGTTTGTTTTGAAGCACTTTTATACAGTTTGTTTTGAGCATTTAAGTGTGTCGCAAAGGGTGACGACACGTAGCTCTGTTTCGATGCACTGATTGAAACACAGCGTGGCGGGGGAGGTTAGAGTCCTGGCGTCGAAGATGTTGGTACTCCTCTGGGCTGCTTCCGGATGGAATGACGTCTGTCCCTTAGCTGAGAGTTGGGGTGATTATAGAAGGAGTGTGTGGGAAATATATTCTTGCGACTAGATAGACTGTGGGGGAGGATTGCGTTTCACTTTGAGGGTTTGAATTTATGGAGCTACTGATAGGATTGGGGGAGCTTAATGTGTGGGGACTGCCATAGAGATTGTTTGGGGCGGAGGGGGAGGTCATACTAATGGGCGAGATAACGACGGCAAAGGTGCACTTATAGTCGGAATTTCGTAGTCGTTACCCTTTCGAATGGGTTTTCTACAAGTTCTGATTTTGTAATACAAGTAAACGAGGATTATACTGAGCATTAGAATAACGAATAAGGCAATGGATAAATATGACGCAACATGACTTGGGGATTGGAGGAGAACATGGGGCGAGAGAGCATTAGCTTTTTTGGGATAAAAAGTAACGTAATTGAACGAAATATTAGTTTTAGCAATGTGGGATGTGTCGTTGCAGAATAATTAATGTTCACTGCTACATTCTTAATTATTTATTAATGATTTACTTATTAAAATAAAGCATAAGTTTATGCATTATTGATATTTGTGCAAAATGTTAGTGTTGTTAATATTAATGCTATTATTTCTCACTTTTGATTCGTTATTATTGTTAATAAAGAATAGTTTGAAACGAGAAGAAACGAGTATTCCTGAGCCAACAATTCTAGCTTCCTAACATGAATGCGCTTCTTTATTTATGCTTTGTGAGCTTTGTTATATTCTTCAGCCCAAACTGTGTCATACACACAGCAATTCTGGGCTGTCAGCATAATCTACTGACACAGTGAAGTGCTGACTTTCATTGGATTGATGAGTTTGCTTGATTCTATGCTTTTCCATACATGGTTCCCAAGGACACACGAATTCTGTGGAGTAAGCATATACGCGATGCACGCTGTTTCAACTAATTCGTATGAATAGCTAGTCTGAAACAATTCATCGTGCTTTCTGTGTTGTTGGTTTTATGTCTTGTGCGCGTGTAAAAATTACTGTTTCTGGTAGCCATGCTATGCTCGGAAAAGTTTGCTATTCTTTCCGTTTCGTTATTCTGATTTGTGAGAAAAAAAATAATCTGGCAACACTGGAGTTGCTGTGCTATTTCTAATATTTGTTCACATTGAAATAAATGCAGTGGTTAACGTATGGGAGAGCCATGGATAAGAGAAAGGAGAATTAGTGCAGTGATTGGGTGTTTAGTGAGTTTTGCAGGAGCATGGGGTGGGGGGGAACGACATTGGAGCATGTGCCTGGTGAGTACACAACAAAAATTAGTTTTTCTTTTATTTTAATCTGCAGTACTGTGAGAGGGATCTGTCTGTTCGTCTGTGTCAGAGAGATCGCCCTCAAAGCGAGGCTTTAGTCTAGCTATTGAGAACGTATCGACTTTTTCTCTATTTCGACCATCTTTGAATGAAACCTTGTAAGAATTAGCGTCTATTTTCTCTACTATTTTACCTCTAAACTTGTAATAGATGGCAAACACGCGGGGGGTGTTTGGGGCAGGTGTATTTTCGAGGATCCAAACATCTTGTCCTATCGTATATTCGGTTTGCTGAGTAATACTATCCGAATATTTCTTTTGCTGTAGAAAGCGCTTCTTTAAATTGTCGTGAGCCAACTTGCGAATGTCTTTTAGCTGTTCCAGCCGTTTCTCATTTGTAGGGGCCGTTGCTTGTGGGGGGGATGGGATGGCTGCGTCTATCAGCAGACGTGGTTCGAACCCGTGTAACAAATAAAATTCACTTTGGCGTGCAGAATCGTGGAAGTTTATGTTGTGAGCTTGTACGGCAGATTGCAAATAATCTTGCCATTTACCTTTTGTTGTGAGAACGTAGGGCTTAATGATATTCTTAAGGAGTAGTGTAATTGGATTGTTTCTACGCAATACTTGGTACGAGCCCTTTTTTTTATGGATTTAACCTCAGTGGTAGCATATTTTGACGATTTTTTTGTTGATTTTATAGCGTTTGACGACTTTTCACTGCAATTTTCATTGCATCTAATTTTTTTGCCACTCATACTTGGTACGAATGTCACGATCTTACGTGATATAACTTAACCTATTCATTTTTTTTGTGCTAAACTACACGAGAGCCTCTACGTGCTTTGACCTAGTTTAGAGAGTAGTTTGAACCCAACGTTCTGGAACAGCCCTTTGACCTACTTTTTATTTTACGACGTTTTACGGACTAAACTAACCTACAATGAGAGAAAAATGGACAGAAAAAGCTCTGGCATAACTTTTTAAGCTATTTTTTACCTCCTGCAAATTTTGCTCTCGCCCTTTGACCTACTTTTGAAATAACTTACGACATTTTCCTATAAGTCTGTCACCTCTTACTGTAAGGTCACTCAGTGTAATCTACTACGACCTTGCTCTCAGCGTAATCTGCTACGATGTTTTTTTTAAAAAAAAACTCATGTGTGATCTTCTGCGGTGTGTGTGTGTGTGTGTGTGTGTGTGTGTGTGTGTGTGTGTGTGTGTGGGGGTGTGTGTGTGTGTGTTTGTGTGTGTGTTTGTGTGTGTGTGTGTGTGTGTGTGATAATCAAAATTATTTTTGTTAAGGCCCTCAAAATAGAAAAAAATATCCCGCCAGAGAGGGGTGCGTGGTGCCCAACACCAGTTCTAATGGTCACGGCTATCAAAGCCATGCCTCTGTAGAGTTTCATGAGCTTTTTTTTTTATTTGCGCACCGAACTAACTTACATTGGATGCCGATCGTGGTGTGTAGCGTTAATTTGATCGGAGGTGCCTTATCGGCTGGATCGTCATTCTGCAGCACCGTCGAGGTGAAGTCCAAATCGTACACGCGCTTACCGAAATACTTTCGTATGCGCGGAAGAGTATGCTCGGACCAGTGGGGAAATTTATTTTTCTCACCGAGGTTTGTGGGAGTCTTCGTACTCGAATTGTGCGAGGGGCTTGTGGTCGAAGATTCGTCCGTCGTGCTGGCGATAATCGTCATCGCACTGGTCGTCGTTTCTTAATTCGTTGGTCGGGACACTAAGGCTTCAATCAAAAACGGATTTAAAACAATTCTGTCGGGATGGCGCAAATCCAAAATTAATCCACTAGGGTGAAGAATTAAATGTAAATTTGCAGCATCGACATCGGACGACGATCTAAACCAGGCGCGGCATTTTTTACACACTCTGTAGTTCGTGATGGGTTGCAACGAGGAAGGTTCGGTGCCTCGAGTATAACTTTCAAATCCGAAGAAATGAGCGTCGGGGTTGTGTTGGTCAGTATTTGCAGGAAACACATCGTGTGGCAAAATTCGCGGCACGAGTCCGGTACGTCGCAGCAGGAGAATTCAATGCGAATGCCTGGGATGAAATGGAGCAAGCACGCTTCGTTCTCCTGCTGGTCGATCTGTTCGAGGATCAAGCTGAATCCCAACTTTGGAGAAACGACCGCTTTCACGGTGTTTGCCTCGGTTCCAAATTGCCTGGTTCCGAAATTGCGATCTTTCATGTGAAAATAAGAAAAAAGCGTTCGCACGACGTCGACCCACGGTGTGGGAATCTTTACCCAGTTTACGCGCTCGATACGCTCCCGAACGAACGCGGAATCCTTTTTGGGAAAGTAGCGTTCTTTGCTTGCGTCCAGGTTGAGAGAATCGATGTACGTGGCCCAAGACCACACGTGGTGCTACCCTCTACAATCTGGTGGAAACGAAAATTATCGGGCAGGATCGTCCGTTCGAAGGTTTTGTACTGATTCGATATTCTTTTTTCTGTCCTCAGGAGGCGCAGAAATTGAGTTTTGAACGCGTCAGTTTCGGTTACGTCCTGGTACAAATCTTTCAGGACGTTCAACTTGTTTTCCAGAACCGTATAATGCAGCACCAAGTAATTGATGTTGCAGTGTATGATGAAGAACGTTGGGATGATGCAGCAGAATCGATAGATCAGACCCCAGCCGAGAAAGTAATGCGTGTGGAAACGATGCTGGGTAGTCCACGTGTATTCGTTCAGAATGTGGCTGTCGTAGACGGTGTTCGGAAAAATCGTTCGCAGGTACATGGCCGGATCCTTTCCGAAAACCTTTTCGAAAACGTGACGCCAAGCCAGAGCGTTGATGCAATCGCTTTTGAAACTAGCCAGCGGAGCTGACAGATCGAGCTTCCTCCCCAAATCGAATTGAGTCGCGTGCCTTTCCACGAACTCCAAGTAAGCCTTCGCCGTGGGCCACACGATGCTCGTGACGATCTGATTTTTGTATTCCCCCGAGAAATTCTATATAAAATAACATACCTGAAATTCTATTCACAGTATAGATTGAATTTTTTTTGAGTTTTGTAATCACCCCAAGAAATTCTATATAAAATAACATACCTGAAAATTGTATTCACAGTAGATTGAATTTTTGAGTTTTGTAATCACCCCGAGAAATTCCATATAAAATAACATACCTGGAAATTATTTTTTTGGTTTGTGTGATCTGAGAAAGCATAATGGAATCCACCAGTTTGATCGAATGTGTTACTTGCGAAAAATTAATATCTAAAACTAATATTAGCAAGCACAGGGCAAGATGTAACGAAACAGGTTCGATAATTAATCGTTTCTTACCTTCTAAGCCTTGTGCTCGATGCGGAAAGATGATCAGCATTGCACATTTAAGTAAACACCTGAAAATTTGCAAACCATCGACCGAACAAGGAACATTGAAAAGAAAAATCGATGATCCAGGAACCGAAGCTTCCACTTCCAAGCAAATTAAATTATGTAATGAACGAAAACCAATGAGATCTGCATTTAACCGTCATATTCAGGATTTCTCTTTTACTTCGGAACCAGGCCGGAACATTCTTAGTTTCTTGCGTGAAACGAAAACATCCGTGATAAATATTCTAAAAAATAAATTGGAAAATAATTCCATAAAAGTATATGTTGATCTATTTTCCGAATACGAAAACGTCGATGGTACAACAAGAGTTTTTTATCATCGAACAAAAAAAAAGGCTCTTCATTTGGCGGACGTCGATAATTTGGACGAATTTTATTCTGATCTTTCAAATGAACTGGTTAAGAAACACGACGATTTCGAGGCTAAAGGGTCGGGATGGTCTCTGTGTGGAAGTCCTCACACGTTAACTGTTTACGTGAACCAATTCTCGCCTCTTCGTGCATCCAGCTACGTTCTTCTTCCACCGAACATTCAACACAAGAGGCCTGTGTTAAATATACAGAACAGTGATAAAAAATGTTTCCTTTGGTGTGTATTGGCTGCACTGCATCCTGTTCATTGGTCAAATCATCCAGAACAGGTTTCTAATTACAAACAATACGAGACCGACTTTCAAAGTGTAATGTCTGACATTGAATACCCGGTGACATTGTCGGATATAACAAAGTTTGAAAATCGTGCAGGAAAACGCATCGCTATTAATGTATATTCCTTCACGTCAGATAAATATCTCGTGCATCCCGTCAGGATAAGCGATATCGACGATGACGATGCTCGTGTAATAAATCTTCTTCTTATTTCCAACGAGGATGTTCATCACTACACGCTAATTCGTTCACTATCACGCTTGGTCAGAAGTCAATCAACCAAGCATGCAAACCACATCGAAGTTTGCCCGAGATGCCTAACCACGTTCGACGATCGTGACCGACGTGATCATCAAAATCTTCATAGTCGTCAAATTGCTATCGAGAAACTTGCCGAACATAACATTTATTGCGGTGACAACAGACCGGCTAGAATGTTGATGCCCGAAACGAACGAAGTCGAAGAATTCAAAATGCACAAGGCATTGTTGGAACATCCCGCAATCATCGTCGCAGATTTCGAGTCTTTCCTGAAACCACTCTCCTACTGCGAACCGGATCCTGAAATTTCCTCCACAACGCCGTACCAGCTTCATCAACCTAATAGTTTCGGCTATGTTGTTGTGTGACGTGATAAAATAAATGAAGCATATATATACCGCGGGCCAAATGTAATAGAACACTTCCTGGAAAAAATGGTGGAGGAGGTTGAGGTAATTGGTAGCATACTGCTTACATCAAAACCGATGGCACCTTTAACTGAAAATGAACTTCAAAATTACAATTCCACTGAGGTGTGTCCGGTATGTGATCAAAGTTTCACTGATGAGAACAAAAAAATATTCCACCACGATCATTTCAGCGGAAACTACATAGGTGGAATTTGCAACACGTGCAATCTTAAAATCCAGAAACCTAAATTCATCCCCATATTCTTTCACAACGGAAGCGGATATGATTTTCACCACCTGGTGAGACATCTTGGCTACGATCCGAAACGTATAGGTGTCTTGGCCGAGAATGAAGAACGCTACATTAGTCTCAGCAAGCAAGTGTCGATTCCGGGAACGAAAAATACAATCGAGATGCGCTTCCTGGATTCGTATAGGTTTCTCTCTGCAAGTCTGGATGCTTTAGCGAACAAACTCACCGCCGATCAATTTAAAATAACTAGAGCTAGTTTTCCCAACGTAGACATAGAACTCGTTAGACGTAAAGGGGTTTATCCTTACGAATATATTAGTGATGGTTCTAAATTTAACGACGACGCTCTCCCACCTCCAAGGGAATTTTACAGCAGACTCAGAGAGAAAGGAATCACGGACGAAGAATACCAACACGCGCAACTCATGTGGGAGAAATTAGAATGTAGGACACTCGGAGACTACCACGACTCATACTTAAAATTAGACGTGACGATACTCGCGGATGTTTTTCAAGCGTTCAGGAAAACGGCAACGAATATTTATAAATTAGATCCAGCGTATTTCTACAGTCTACTGGGATTAGCGTGGTCGGCAATGTTATTCCAGACAAAGGTCAAGCTGGAACTGATATCGGACGTTGACATGTTGCTATTTATCGAAAGAGGGATACGAGGTAGAATGGTGCAATGCGTACAGAGACATGCCAAAAGCTAATAACGTACACATGAAAGAAGATTACGATTCAAATCGAGCATCGAATTACATCTTCTACGCCGACGTTAATAATCTCTATGGACATGCCATGGTTCAGAAACTTCCTTACGGGGGATTCGAATGGTTAGATCCCACTTCGATAGACATTATTCATTTCGACGATAGCGAGTGTGGTTTCTTCGCAGAGGTAGATCTCCAATTCTCCGACCACCTGCACGACACGTTTTCGGATTTGCCTCCGACTCCCGAAATCAAATGTCCACCCGACTCGGTTCAAGACAAGCTTTTGTTAACATTGGACCCTAAACAGAGATACGTCGTCCACTACAAGAATCTCCGGTTTTTGATTGGGAAGGGTGTTCAGATAGTAAATGTTAGAAGAATACTAAATTTTAAACATTCCACGTGGTTAAGACCTTACATAGAAACTAACACACAACATAGAACAGCTGCCACTTCCGATTTAGACAAGGACTTCTTTAAATTAATAAACAATGCGGTGTACGGAAAGACCATGGAGAATGTTAGAAAGCACGTAGACGTGAAATTAATTTCCGATAAGAATAAATGTCGCAAATGGATAGCCGATCCTAGATTCAAGTCGAGAAAAATTTACAACGAGAATTTGGCACTTTTCAATCTAGATATAAAATTGATGAAATTCAGAAAACCAATTTACGTTGGCGCAACGGTTCTCGACTTGTCGAAACTTTACATGTTCGAATTTCATTACGACGTGATGAAACCCTTCTACAATGATAAAATATCACTTTTGTACACGGACACCGACAGCTTTATTTACAGCATACAAACACCTAACCTATACGAAGACATATAGAATCCTTCCATGCTTGAGTATTTCGATACTTCTGCGTATCCTCAACAGATTTGGAATTCCATCTCGTAACAAAACAGTCCTAGGTAAACTGAAAGATGAATGTAACGGTGATATTATTGTCGAGTTCGTGGGTTTGCGTTCGAAAATGTATGCCATGAGAACAGAAAGTAGCGTCACGAAGAAAGCAAAAGGTGTGGGCAAAAATACGGTGGAGAACAAACTCACCTTCCACGATTACATCGATTGCCTTTACTCACAATCGACGATACTAAGTATAGAACAAAGAATCCAGAGCGTCGACCATATCATCACCACAAACAAAGTTAGAAAAATTGCGCTGGATCCCGATGACGATAAGAGGTGCGTCCTCAAGTGTGGTATTCACACATTGCCTTGGGGACATCGTCGTTTAGAAATAAATAAGAATTGCGCACAGTGCAAATAATTAGCACTCACCACCACACACAACAATTTTCACTAACTCAAAAAAAAACATTTTGTTACTCAGTAAAAAAACACTTTGACTGTCATTACAAAATAAAACTTTGACCGTATCCTTAAATAACCAGCATGCCTATGAACTTGTTCGGTTTCAAAAAACAGATCATCATGGAAACTGCACCGTCCATACCAGATCATGAAGTCTTACCTTCCGTGTTACCTAATCTCAACGGTCTGTTGATCATTCACCTCAACAGCATTTGGACGAAATTGGACGAAGACGTCGGCAAAACTTTTTACATCTTCAACAACAATTTACATTTTTACGAAATTCCGATCAGTGGGAAACTTCAAATCACCGTGAATCCGGAAAACGTAGGCGAAATCAAAATATCTGCCGGCAAGAACATTTTTCGAATCAAGCACGACAAGATGCTTTCTAACATGGCGTACGATGTTTCCGCAGGAGATTGTTTATACGTTCAACTCCTCGGAGATTACGACAAACTCATTCCTCTCTTCGTAGAATTACGAATCGTCTATCCTATAATAAATAACCGTTAACAAAATGCCTAACGACATTTTCGGCCACACCAAGCGTGTAGATCATGCAGAAGAGATTCTCATGTTGGATATTCGAGTTAAAAAATTGAGGAGCGATTTGATCGCTTTGCAGGAGACCTTAAACAAAAGTTTAGAGTCGGAGATCGCTACGCTCCAAACGCAATGTCTCGATACTATTCTGAAAATCGATTCCGAACTGAAAACGCTCATAAAAAATTATGTCGACGTACCTTCCTACGACAACGTTCAAAATATACAGTTGAGCGTGGATTCGCTTCAAAATGATTTGGCCAAATTACAGCAATTTCAATCGAAAAATGAAGATTTGGAAAAATTGAAACTCGAAATCGAAGAACGAACTTCCGCAATCGAAAAGAATTTCTGTGAACTTCAAACCGTCGTGAACGATATCGACGCAGAACGCTTGCACGTCGTCGTTTCCAAATTACAAGAAGAATTCACCGACACGTTGGAAGAAATTAAATCCAAGTTGCAGACTTTGGAAGATACCATGACGAACCTACCATCGTCGGACGAACTGCAGGTCATCGGTAAAAGCGTCGCGAACATAAAAATTCAATTGGACGCTTATCAAGATTTCAAACACATTCAAACCACCATCGCTACGCTTCAGGCGTCTTTGGAGTTGATCAACGAAGAAATTAAAAATATTCACGTTCAAGCAAGCGCGTTGACGAGTATTCAAGACACGTTAAGCACGGTTCAGCATAAAATCGACTACCTGGAAAATTTGAACGTGGAATCGAACCTTGCTCATTTTCATCACGTACTCGACAACATACAGGGTGACTTGGAATCGTTACGGACTAGCGTGCTTTCGAGAGAAGATTTGGAAAAACTGAAAACGGCGGTGACGGCACTATCCGAATCGAGCGACATCAAAAGTTCATTGAGCGATCTCGAAAGTACGGTGGCCAATCTCCCCACCTCCAAAGAATTACACGCTTTGAAAAGGAACATATCTCGAATGCTGAAACGACTAGAAACGGAAACGGCAAACGTGGAACAGATTCGAGACGAAATCAGTTCGCTGGTGTCGACGCTGCCCACTTCGCAGAGCGTCGCGGATCTTCACACGCAGCTTACCGAGATGCGAAGCATCGTGAACGATCTTACCGAGAAAAGCTCGAAATTGAATCAAGTCGAGAACCTTCAGAACATTGTCGTCAACATCAGAGATCAAGTTGGAGTTGTGGAATCCACGCAGGAATCGACGCTGGCCTCTTTCGGTGCCAAGTTACAAGAACTCAACGAAAACTACAAGCAGTTGAACGTGGAAGTGAAAATCAAACCGTCATTTCCTGCCGTAACGGATACCATAGTCGAGCATTTGTTGCCCATCGAAAATAAACTTGGACACGTTCACAGTAATCTGCTCAGCGTCGATACTAAATTCGCCAAATTGTTCACCTTGCAAGCCATCGAAATCAACAGCGTACCCAATCAGCAGAGAATCTCCACGTTCGTCGTGCTGTACATGTTGCATCCTTATCATCCGTACTACAAGTTTCTCCTCGATGGCACGATTCAGATAAACGAATTTTCGTACTGGTCTCACGGCAGAAAAGCTAGCGTTCCCACCATGACCTTGATATCGAATCGTGGTGTCCAGAAAGCAGGAAACATTCCTCTGGCACGTTGGAACGAAACGCGCAACATATATGAAATACACGAAGACGAAGATCTTACCGTTTTCGACGTGAGTGCCGGCGATAAGCTGATCATTCAAAACACGAGCGAGGTGCCACCCTCTTTGAATCCCATCACGCTGGTGCTTCTCTTCAAACGTAATCTCTAAAAAAAAAATGTCTAGGCAAGCCATCGTCGAAGAATTGCATAAACCTGCACGCCGCAACTACGAACGTTTAGCGGTGGTAACCAAGGGCATCGATGACCTCTGGGAAAGTGACCTCGTGGAGATGAGCAGCGGCAATTTGAAAAACGTACATAAATTGAACAAGGGCAACAAGTACCTCCTCACCGTCATAGACACATTTTCGAAATTCGCATGGGCTCTACCTTTGAAGGCGAAAACGGAGGCGTGCGTCACGGAAGCATTCAAATTAATTTTTCGCGAAAGCGGCAGACGACCTCGGTTTCTGCACACGGACAAGGGGAAAGAATTTTACAACGTCGTATTCCAAAAGTTTATTCGGAAACACGACGTTCAACATTACTCGACCTTCAGTGACGACAAAGCCAGCATCGTGGAAAGATTTAATCGCACTCTGAAATCGCGCATGTGGTCACGCTTCACGCTTCAGGAAAACTACAAGTGGGTCACCATACTTCCGGAACTCGTTAACGACTATAATCACACGGTGCACAGAACGATAGGCATGAAGCCAGCTGACGTTACCAAGTCCGACGAGCAGCTATTAATTTCTACCGTTTACTGCCCAAAGTACACACCCACGACAAAAAAAGCTAAATACAAAATTGGAGACCAGTAGTGTAATTGATGATACAACCAGGACGAGAAATGATGAACCCCCCTCAGGCAGATTTGGCTACACTTAAAACTTGCTCAACATGCCCATATGAGCTTTTTGCTCAACTGTGGTACTCCGTCTAATCCAAGATTTTTGTAAAAATGCCCTCGGGAAGTATATGTGAAATGATGAGCCCCCTCAGATTGATTTGTCCACACTTACAAAAGGCACTTCTGTCAAATTGTTGTCCATAAGCTTGTTAAAAATATGCCCCTCTTGATATTGTTTTGGCTACACTTAAAAACTAAGGCAAAATGCTTATATTTTCATGCTATACAACTTACAGATCAATACAATGTTTCATGTTCTTTCTAATCTTTGATCAGTTTCATGTCCCGGCCAGCAATAAATTATACACGTCTGGGAGATTTTATATGCTAGCATGCATGAGATATAATCTACACAGCTAAAAGGGGAATTATTGATATGTCTGTGCTTGCATGTTGTCATGAATGCCTGAACCCATTTCAGGTTTTGCCTTGTTCTGATAATATAAACAGGAGTGAGAAACTGAGAATATTCATTGCACAGTTCAAAATCCAATTTTGACTGTATTTAGTTGATATAGAGTTCATAGCTCTGGGTTTGAGTCCTGGTAAAATGTGAGGTCTCATCTGATGGCAAAGTGTTAATATTGTTGTCTTGTAAACAAGAGCTCTGGGTTTGAGTCCTGGAAAAATGTTAGGTCTCCTCTGATGGCAAAGTGTTAATATTGTTGCCTTGTAAACAAGAACTCTGGGTTTGAGTCCTGGTAAAATGTGAGGTCTCCTCTGATGGCAAAGTGTTAATATTGTTGCCTTGTAAACAAGAGCTCTGGATTTGAGTCCTGGTAAAATGTGAGGTCTCCTCTGATGGCAAAGTGTTAATATTATTGCCTTGTAAACAAGAGCTCTGGGTTTGAGTCCTGGTAAAATGTGAGGTCTCCTCTGATGGCAAAGTGTTAATATTGTTGCCTTGTAAACAAGAGCTCTGGGTTTGAATCCTGGTAAAATGTGAGGTCTCCTCTGATGGCAAAGTGTTAATATTGTTGCCTTGTAAACAAGAGCTCTGGATTTGAGTCCTGGTAAAATGTGAGGTCTCCTCTGATGGCAAAGTGTTAATATTGTTGCCTTGTAAACAAGAGCTCTGGGTTTGAGTCCTGGTAAAATGTGAGGTCTCCTCTGATGGCAAAGTGTTAATATTGTTGCCTTGTAAACAAGAGCTCTGGGTTTGAGTCCTGATAAAATGTGAAATATTGAAATACATGTGGCAAAATAATATCGCCACACGTGAGATTTTGAGAATATTCACTGCTAGTTGATATACAGCTGATGTTTGAAACCTGGTAAAGTGTGTTATACAACAGCATAATAGAGCAAAATTATTTTATATTGGGGATCACCAGAGCCTAGTTTCTGCTGTTGTCTGGGTATAAAAGCACCAGCTCAGCCACTAACTGCTGAACCCAACTGATATTTTTTATTAAGCATAGAATTTTGATTTGAACCCCAAGAAATTTTATATAATAAACAACAAAAATGCCAAATCAAAAATATTGTAATCAATGCAATAAGAATATAACCAGCCCCAATTGGGCTAGGCATCAAAGGAATTGTAATCCAGACAAATGCAGAACTCCCACAAAAATATGCCCTAAATGCCATAGAAAATATAGCATGGAATATTTCACTTATACTTGTTCTGCACAGTCATCAACATTTCCAAACAAAATTGATTGGAAATATTTGTGTGATTGCCCTGTATAACTTAGATTGCAAGGCCATATTTTGTAATTTTCTAGACCAGGAGCTAGACCCTGTGCACCAGAAACAGGCTATAAAGTGCCTCTCCACTAATTATGTGAGCATCATGGAGCACACAATATACTTTACAATTTTAATCACAGAGGATGATGAAAAATACAGTGTTGTTCCCTTATTGCCCAAGCTGTGCTGCAAGTGCAACAACAAAATTAAATCATGTCTATTACCCAGACATGACAAATTATGAGAAATACATGCACCCTATAAATCCCAAAGATGAGTGGGTTATCACAGACAAGCTGGATGGATCTCACATATGCCTTGTGTATCAGGAGGGATCACCCACTGTGCTGTGCAGCAGGAACACATACAATGTGCAAAGCAATTTCTGTGGCCTGGAGGGCTATGCACAGAGCATTCACCCTGTAATGCAGAAACTGTTCAAAATTATTGATACAGATTTGGATGATACAATTGTTGTACATGGAGAAGTGATAGAGCCCAAGATCCAGAGCAACATATCTTACATACCTGATGGATCACAGGTTTATGTCTATGATATCTACAATGTAACAACAGGAATGTTTTTTAGGACCTACATGAGAATTCTTGATATGTTGAGAGAGGCTGGGTTCGAGAATACAATTGAGGGCAGAATAGTGCATTTAACTGATGATTTCTGGGCAAACATAGAATCTGAGAAATCAATATTGTTTCCCCACCTGGATCAGATAGAGGGATTTGTGTTTTGTCACAACACAGATTCTCCTGAAATTTCAAACGGCAAATTCAAGTATAGCATATTCAAATACAAAACCCAGTGGTACAAGAACAGGACACTGTCTGGAACACCTGCAAAAATAACAAAGGAACACTCCAGCAGGTTTATGGGGAAATATGACATAGTACAGCACCTAAAGAATACAGATGAAATTGTTAGAAACAAGTTTGTAGAAGATTTGCTGTTAAAATCCCTAAGAGATTACATGGATGAGTGCAACATAGATTCAAGCCAGGTTGCAGCTTTGAACAGTTACATGAATACATTCTTCAAACTGCTTGCTGACAACAAGTGTCTTGTTAAGAATCAGGAGAAGAAAATTCTGAAGCAATGGACAATTGCTCAGATACAGAACCCATATGTTGATTAGTGCTTGTTGTTATGTTTCTAAAATTAAAAAAATCAGAACAATCATATACAAGAATATTAAGACACTCTGTACAGTTGTATGCAGGGTAAGAATATATAGGATACAGTAAAATATTTATTATAGAACAAGCAGCTGCTTAATATATTTTCTGAGTCAAACCCCTGCATGTCTTTAATCAATATGCACTTAAGCTAAAAGGCATAGGATCAATTTATTAATTGAAAAGTATTGATGTTCTGTGAATAGGATTGTATTCTCTCTGATATTTATGCATGTTGTCTTATATTCAAATATTGTACAGTGCTTATATGCCTGTACAGTTTTAAGCAGGCATATGCCTTACAGTTTTAAGCAGTCATATGCTTATACAAGTGTAAAATATAATATTAAAAAAATTATAAGAATATATAGAATTGTATGTGCCTAACATCTAAAAGATTCCCTATAGTTTCTGAAATAATGAAACAAAAATTATTTTTCAAAAATGTGTATAATAGCCTAGGGTTCAAATCTCAAACCCACATGCATTAAATAGAATTATGTTTTTTTGGAAAAATTATAGAGGCATAAAACATAGAGAATTGTATACTCAGAACATCTGAAAAGATTCCAGGTTTCTATCACCTATTCTGAGATAATCAAACAAAACATGTATAACAGCCAGGAGGGTTCAAATCTCAAACCCCCGTGCCTGTCACATCATTATTCAAATATATGAATAGAATTATGTTTTTTTGAAAAACTTATAGAGGCATAAAACACAGAGAATTGTATACTCAAAACATCTGAAAACTTTCCAGGTTTCTATCACTTATAATTTCTGAGATAATCAAACAAAACATGTATAACAGCCACGAGGGTTCAAATCTTAAACCCCCGTACCTGTACAAGCATAAGTGCAACTGCACATACACAGGTACATATTCATAGGGATTCTTGCAATTGTACTCAGCCACATCTGCTTCTGACCCATATCCTGTGAATACACAACAATTGTACAGGCTCAAGATTATATGTGCCAGAAGCTTTGCTTGTACAGGTACAATCATAAGTGTCTGTACATATACAGGCATATTTTCATAGGGCTTCTTACAACTGTACAAGCTATACAAATTCTCTGTGGCCCTACAGTCTTGTGTATTATTCTGTTTAAGAGCTTCTCACAACTATACGGGATATATATTCTCTGTGGCCCTACAGTTTTGTGCCTTGTTCTGTCTGGGATTCTCACAACTGTACAGGCTATACAAATTCTCTGTGGCCCTACAGTTTTGTGCCTTGTTCTGTCTGGGATTCTCACAACTGTACATGCTATACAAATTCTCTGTGGCCCTACAGTTTTGTGCCTTGTTCTGTTTGGGATTATTACAACTGTACAGGCTATACATTTTCTGTGGCCCTACAGTTTTGTGCCTTGTTCTATCTAAGAGCTTCTTACAACTGTACAGGATATATATTCTCTGTGGACCTACAGTTTTGTGCCTTGTTCTGTCTGGGATTATTACAACTGTACAGGCTATACATTTTCTGTGGCCCTACAGTTTTGTGCCTTGTTCTGTCTGGGATTATTACAACTGTACAGGCTATACAAATTGTATGTGGACCTACAGTTTTGTGCCTTGTTCTGTCTAAGGGATTCTTACAACTGTATGGGATATACATTCTCCGTGGACCTACAGTTCTGTGCCTTGTTCTGTCTAATGGATTCTAACAACTGTACAAGCTATACAAATTCTCTGTGGCCCTACAGTTTTGTGCCTTGTTCTATCTAAGAGCTTCTCACAATTGTACAGGATATACATTCTCTGTGGCCCTACAGTTTTGTGTCTTGTTCTGTCTAAGGGATTCTTACAACTGTACAGGATATACATTCTCTGTGGCCCTACACTTTTGTGCCTTGTTCTGTCTAAGAGCTTCTCACAATTGTACAGGATATACATTCTCTGTGGCCCTACAGTTTTGTGCCTTGTTCTGTCTAAGAGCTTCTCGCAATTGTACAAGATATACATTCTCTGTGGCCCTACAGTTTTGTGCCTTAATTGATTCTGGGCCGCTTATACTTATGGGTGTGATCCAGCATAGGATACAGAACAACATACTTAAATTTTGAAAAAAATCAATAATTTTGTTTCTCTGATATCTCTGAAACTATTGATGCTAGAGACATGGGGCTTGGTGATTTCTCATATGCATGCCAAAATGCAACTTTTTGATCTCTACAATTTTTCAAAAAATCTTGTTGTTCTCTAGATCCTGAATAACTTGCCTATTTTTCAAGATAGAGTCATGGGAGTTGTGTATTTCAACTCTGTATTATGTTTAGAAGTTTTTTGAAAAAAATCGATAATTTTTTGATTTTTGTGATTTCTCAAAAACTACAAGTGCTGGAGACCTGGAATTTTTTCAGGTGGATTCTGTGCATGATTCTCTATGTTTTAGGTCTGTATAATTTGTTTGATAGATGCAATATTTAAGCTGCAAATGTCCAATTTATGTGTGTTCTGTAAATAGAATTTTATGAAAAGTGCAGTATTAACAGTATTTTGAGAACTATGCATTCTGGGCCACTCCAGCAAGGAGATATCAACTTGTGGTGCCTTACTGAACAACATACTCAAATTTTGAAAAAAATCAATAATTTTGTTTCTTTGATATCTCTGAAACTATTGATGCTAGAGACATGGGCCTTGGTGATTTTTCATGTGCATGCTAAAATGCAACTTTTTGATCTCTATAATTTTTTCAAAAAATCTTGTTGTTCTCTAGATCCTGAATAACTTGCCTATTTTTCAAGATAGAGTCATGGGAGTTGTGTATTTCAACTCTGTATTATGTTTAGAGGTTTTTTGAAAAAATCGATAATTTTTTAATTTTTGTGATTTCTCAAAAACTACAAGTGCTGGAGACCTGGAATTTTTTCAGGTGGATTCTGTGCATGATTTTATATGTTTTAGGTCTCTACAATTTTTTTGATAGATGCAATATTTAAGCTGCAAATCCAGTTTTTAAGAATTGCATGTTGAATTTTTATATATGTTATGTCTGGAAATGCAAGTGATACTGCTTACAGCCTGTCTATTCATTGCTTGTAAAAGTTTAAACATGACTACTGTACTTATATGTTTTCAAGAAACAGGATTTTGTATCTCCGAAACGTTTCAACGTTGTTTTCGCAGCGATCTAGAGAACAACAAGATTTTTTGAAAAAAATATAGAGATCAAAAAGTTGCATTTTAGCATGCACATGAAAAATCACCAAGGCCCATGTCTCTAGCATCAATAGTTTCAGAGATATCAAAGAAACAAAATTATTGATTTTTTTTTCAAAATTTGAGTATGTTGTTCAGTAAGGCACCACAAGTTGATATCTCCTTGCTGGAGTGGCCCAGAATGCATAGCTCTCAAAATACTGTTAATACTGCACTTTTCATAAAATTCTATTTATAGAACACACATAAATTGGACATTTACAGCTTAAATATTGCATCTATCAAAAAAATTATAGAAACCTAAAACATAGAGAATCATGCACAGAATCCACCTGAAAAATTTCCAGGTCTCCAGCACTTGTAGTTTTTGAGAAATCACAAAAATCAAAAAATTATCGATTTTTTCAAAAAACTTCTAAACATAATACAGAGTTGAAATACACAACTCCCATGACTCTATCTAGAAAAATAGGCAAGTTATTCAGGATCTAGAGAACAACAAGATTTTTTTGAAAAATTGTAGAGATCAAAAAGTTGCATTTTGGCATGCATATGAGAAATCACCAAGCCCCATGTCTCTAGCATCAATAGTTTCAGAGATATCAGAGAAACAAAATTATTGATTTTTTTCAAAATTTAAGTATGTTGTTCTGTATTCTATGCTGGATCGCACCCATAAGTATAAGCGGCCCAGAATCAATTAAGGCACAAAACTGTAGGGCCACAGAGAATGTATATCCTGTACAATTGCGAGAAGCTCTTAGACAGAAAAAGGCACAAAACTGTAGGGCCACAGAGAATGTATATCCTGTACAATTGTGAGAAGCTCTTAGACAGAACAAGGCACAAAAGTGTAGGGCCACAGAGAATGTATATCCTGTACAGTTGTAAGAAGCTCTTAGATAGAACAAGACACAAAACTGTAGGGCCACAGAGAATGTATATCCTGTACAATTGTGAGAAGCTCTTAGATAGAACAAGGCACAAAACTGTAGGGCCACAGAGAATTTGTATAGCTTGTACAGTTGTTAGAATCCCTTAGACAGAACAAGGCACAGAACTGTAGGTCCACAGAAAATGTATATCCCATACAGTTGTAAGAATCCCTTAGACAGAACAAGGCACAAAACTGTAGGTCCACATACAATTTGTATAGCTTGTACAGTTGTAAGAAGCTCTTAGATAGAACAAGGCACAAAACTGTAGGGCCACAGAAAATGTATAGCCTGTACAGTTGTAATAATCCCAGACAGAACAAGGCACAAAACTGTAGGTCCCCAGAGAATATATATCCTGTACAGTTGTAAGAAGCTCTTAGATAGAACAAGGCACAAAACTGTAGGGCCACAGAAAATGTATAGCCTGTACAGTTGTAATAATCCCAGACAGAACAAGGCACAAAACTATAGGGCCACAGAGAATTTGTATAGCATGTACAGTTGTGAGAATCCCAGACAGAACAAGGCACAAAACTGTAGGGCCACAGAGAATTTGTATAGCCTGTACAGTTGTGAGAATCCCAGACAGAACAAGGCACAAAACTGTAGGGCCACAGAGAATATATATCCCGTATAGTTGTGAGAAGCTCTTAAACAGAATAATACACAAGACTGTAGGGCCACAGAGAATTTGTATAGCTTGTACAGTT
This sequence comes from Lepisma saccharinum, assembly GCF_977018435.1. NCBI lineage: Eukaryota > Metazoa > Arthropoda > Insecta > Zygentoma > Lepismatidae > Lepisma > Lepisma saccharinum. The sequence goes on along the minus strand of NC_139247.1, from coordinate 9,042,774 downwards.
GTAAGAAGCCCTATGAAAATATGCCTGTATATGTACAGACACTTATGCTTGTACCTGTACAAGCAAAGCTTCTGGCACATATAATCTTGAGCCTGTACAATTGTTGTGTATTCACAGGATATGGGTCAGAAGCAGATGTGGCTGAGTACAATTGCAAGAATCCCTATGAATATGTACCTGTGTAGGTGCAGTTGCACTTATGCTTGTACAGGTACGGGGGTTTAAGATTTGAACCCTCGTGGCTGTTATACATGTTTTGTTTGATTATCTCAGAAATTATAAGTGATAGAAACCTGGAAAGTTTTCAGATGTTTTGAGTATACAATTCTCTGTGTTTTATGCCTCTATAAGTTTTTCAAAAAAACATAATTCTATTCATATATTTGAATAATGATGTGACAGGCACGGGGGTTTGAGATTTGAACCCTCCTGGCTGTTATACATGTTTTGTTTGATTATCTCAGAATAGGTGATAGAAACCTGGAATCTTTTCAGATGTTATGAGTATACAATTCTCTATGTTTTATGCCTCTATAATTTTTTCAAAAAAACATAATTCTATTTAATGCATGTGGGTTTGAGATTTGAACCCTAGGCTATTATACACATTTTTGAAAAATAATTTTTGTTTCATTATTTCAGAAACTATAGGGAATCTTTTAGATGTTAGGCACATACAATTCTATATATTCTTATAATTTTTTTAATATTATATTTTACACTTGTATAAGCATATGACTGCTTAAAACTGTAAGGCATATGCCTGCTTAAAACTGTACAGGCATATAAGCACTGTACAATATTTGAATATAAGACAACATGCATAAATATCAGAGAGAATACAATCCTATTCACAGAACATCAATACTTTTCAATTAATAAATTGATCCTATGCCTTTTAGCTTAAGTGCATATTGATTAAAGACATGCAGGGGTTTGACTCAGAAAATATATTAAGCAGCTGCTTGTTCTATAATAAATATTTTACTGTATCCTATATATTCTTACCCTGCATACAACTGTACAGAGTGTCTTAATATTCTTGTATATGATTGTTCTGATTTTTTTAATTTTAGAAACATAACAACAAGCACTAATCAACATATGGGTTCTGTATCTGAGCAATTGTCCATTGCTTCAGAATTTTCTTCTCCTGATTCTTAACAAGACACTTGTTGTCAGCAAGCAGTTTGAAGAATGTATTCATGTAACTGTTCAAAGCTGCAACCTGGCTTGAATCTATGTTGCACTCATCCATGTAATCTCTTAAGGATTTTAACAGCAAATCTTCTACAAACTTGTTTCTAACAATTTCATCTGTATTCTTTAGGTGCTGTACTATGTCATATTTCCCCATAAACCTGCTGCAGTGTTCCTTTGTTATTTTTGCAGGTGTTCCAGACAGTGTCCTGTTCTTGTACCACTGGGTTTTGTATTTGAATATGCTATACTTGAATTTGCCGTTTGAAATTTCAGGAGAATCTGTGTTGTGACAAAACACAAATCCCTCTATCTGATCCAGGTGGGGAAACAATATTGATTTCTCAGATTCTATGTTTGCCCAGAAATCATCAGTTAAATGCACTATTCTGCCCTCAATTGTATTCTCGAACCCAGCCTCTCTCAACATATCAAGAATTCTCATGTAGGTCCTAAAAAACATTCCTGTTGTTACATTGTAGATATCATAGACATAAACCTGTGATCCATCAGGTATGTAAAATATGTTGCTCTGGATCTTGGGCCCTATCACTTCTCCATGTACAACAATTGTATCATCCAAATCTGTATCAATAATTTTGAACAGTTTCTGCATTACAGGGTGAATGCTCTGTGCATAGCCCTCCAGGCCACAGAAATTGCTTTGCACATTGTATGTGTTCCTGCTGCACAGCACAGTGGGTGATCCCTCCTGATACACAAGGCATATGTGAGATCCATCCAGCTTGTCTGTGATAACCCACTCATCTTTGGGATTTATAGGGTGCATGTATTTCTCATAATTTGTCATGTCTGGGTAATAGACATGATTTAATTTTGTTGTTGCACTTGCAGCACAGCTTGGGCAATAAGGGAACAACACTGTATTTTTCATCATCCTCTGTGATTAAAATTGTAAAGTATATTGTGTGCTCCATGATGCTCACATAATTAGTGGAGAGGCACTTTATAGCCTGTTTCTGGTGCACAGGGTCTAGCTCCTGGTCTAGAAAATTACAAAATATGGCCTTGCAATCTAAGTTATACAGGGCAATCACACAAATATTTCCAATCAATTTTGTTTGGAAATGTTGATGACTGTGCAGAACAAGTATAAGTGAAATATTCCATGCTATATTTTCTATGGCATTTAGGGCATATTTTTGTGGGAGTTCTGCATTTGTCCGGATTACAATTCCTTTGATGCCTAGCCCAATTGGGGATGGTTATATTCTTATTGCATTGATTACAATATTTTTGATTTGGCATTTTTGTTGTTTATTATATAAAATTTCTTGGGGTTCAAATCAAAATTCTATGCTTAATAAAAAATATCAGTTGGGTTCAGCAGTTAGTGGCTGAGCTGGTGCTTTTATACCCAGACAACAGCAGAAACTAGGCTCTGGTGATCCCCAATATAAAATAATTTTGCTCTATTATGCTGTTGTATAACACACTTTACCAGGTTTCAAACCTCAGCTGTATATCAACTAGCAGTGAATATTCTCAAAATCTCACGTGTGGAGATATTATTTTGCCACATGTATTTCAATCTTTCACATTTTATCAGGACTCAAACCCAGAGCTCTTGTTTACAAGGCAACAATATTAACACTTTGCCATCAGAGGAGACCTCACATTTTACCAGGACTCAAACCCAGAGCTCTTGTTTACAAGGCAACAATATTAACACTTTGCCATCAGAGGAGACCTCACATTTTACCAGGACTCAAATCCAGAGCTCTTGTTTACAAGGCAAAAATATTAACACTTTGCCATCAGAGGAGACCTCACATTTTACCAGGACTCAAACCCAGAGCTCTTGTTTACAAGGCAACAATATTAACACTTTGCCATCAGAGGAGACCTAACATTTTACCAGGACTCAAACCCAGAGCTCTTTTTTACAAGGCAACAATATTAACACTTTGCCATCAGATGAGACCTCACATTTTACCAGGACTCAAACCCAGAGCTATGAACTCTATATCAACTAAATACAGTCAAAATTGGATTTTGAACTGTGCAATGAATATTCTCAGTTTCTCACTCCTGTTTATATTATCAGAACAAGGCAAAACCTGAAATGGGTTCAGGCATTCATGACAACATGCAAGCACAGACATATCAATAATTCCCCTTTTAGCTGTGTAGATTATATCTCATGCATGCTAGCATATAAAATCTCCCAGACGTGTATAATTTATTGCTGGCCGGGACATGAAACTGATCAAAGATTAGAAAGAACATGAAACATTGTATTGATCTGTAAGTTGTATAGCATGAAAATATAAGCATTTTGCCTTAGTTTTTAAGTGTAGCCAAAACAATATCAAGAGGGTCATATTTTTAACAAGCTTATGGACAACAATCTGACAGAAGTGCCTTTTGTAAGTGTAGACAAATCATTCTGAGGGGGCTCATCATTTCACAGGAACTTCCCGAGGGTATTTTTACAAAAATCTTGGATTAGACGGAGTACCACACTTGAGCAAAAAGCTCATATGGGCATGTTGTGCAAGTTTTAAGTGTAGCCAAATCTGCCTGAGGGGGGTTCATCATTTCTAGTCCTGGTTGTATCATCAATTACACTACTGAGACCAGGTGAGGATCAGTAAATTGAAGCGAACGTTCGACAGGGATTTCACACGATACTGGAGCACGGAACTTTTTACCGTGGTTCGAGTTTTACCCGGGAACCGTCACACGTATATAATAAAGGACAGTGGCGGTGAAATTTTATTGGGGCGCTTCTACAAGGAGGAACTCTCTAAAACTAAATACCCCGACACGTACCTTATCGAAAAAGTTTTGCGTAAGAGAGGTGACAAGCTTTTGGTGAAATGGCTGGGACTTCCGGAAACAAATTGGATCGATTCGAACGAAGTGATTCTATGAGTACGTGGAATGTTGTGAAACGTTTACCTGATTCGGAAAATCGAACGAAAAAAAGGAACGGCGAATTGTTCCCCGACAGCATACGATGTCTGATCGTAGGACCTTCGGGGTGCGGAAAGACGACACTGTTCATTGATAATTTTATCCTCGCACCCAATTGGTTAGACTGGGAAAACAGACACCTCTACGTATTTCCGAAAAGACTCGAACAACCGAAATACCAGCAACTTAAGAAACTGTACGAGGGACTGGGCATTGCAACTTTCGCATCTGAAAACATTCCACTGGACGATTGTCTCGAGAATTCCGTTGCGGTGTTCGACGTCGTCGCGATTAGCCGTATTTACAGGTTGGCGACTTAAGCAGTCGGACAGTGCATTATTAGCCGACGAAATGTGCTGAATATCAAAGTCGAACTCTTGAAAAAAATGGCCTTTCTTGCTAGCAACGAATTTTCAGCTTTGGTTGTTTTCAAATAAGACAGCGCATGATTATCCGTAAAAACCGTGAATTTAGAGTTTACGAGAAAATATCTAAATGTTTTTAGTACATATTGCGCTGCTGTGATCTCGAGTGTGAAAACATCATATTTCTTCTCGGTGTCTGTAAGACAGCGACTACAGTAAGCTATTACAGAACGCGTACCGTCTTTTTCTTCCTGGAGGAGGGCCCCAGCGATGCCCACGTATGAAGCATCCACGAATACGACCGTTTTCTTCCGTGAGTCGTAGCTTTTAAGAACGGGCGCAGTTGTTATCATGGTTTTTAACTTATTAAAAGCTTCTTGATGAGTTTCGGTCCATTGGAACTTGACATTCTTTTTCAGCAAGCGAAATAAACATTCCGCGGGGACATGGAAACCGGATAGGAACTTCCGTATGAAGTTAATGAGCCCGAGGAAACTTTTTAGATTCTTCTTCGACTTCGGCTGGGGGAAGTCTGTGATAGCCTTGATAATGTGGTCCGATATTCGGGTGCCCTTTTCAGAGACAAGGTGGCCCAAGATGGGGACCTCGTTATACAAATATTTGCATTTCTTAGTTCCTAACTTGAGATTAGCTTCTCGTAGTTTGCGAAATACCTTCTCCAGAACGTGTAGCATTTCTGTTATTGTGTCGGCACTGCAAATAATATCATCTGCGTAACATGGTACTTCTGAAGCTGGAATTTCACATAGTACCTTGTGCATGAGAAAATTCATTACTGCAGATGAAGTCTTCATTCCCATAATTAACCGATTATAGTGAAATGAACCAATGCCTTCGACAGAGAATGCTGTTAACTCCTTGGAACGTTGCGAAAGTGGTATCTGAAAGAAAGCTGCACGTAAATCAAGCACACTATACCACTTTTTTCCGCCTATGTCAGCTAAAATTTGCGCTGTTGTGGACTGAGTTAGGCCTAGGGGTTTTAACGCAACATTAAAAGCACGAAGATCGGAAACAAAACGATAAGAATTATCGCGTTTTTTTCACTAAAAGTACGGGGTGTCTGTAGTTCGAACCCTGTGACTCACTCAGAACACCGTCTTTGACAAGTTTCGCGATCTCACCTTTCATTGAGTCTAACACTTTTTGCCTGTCTTCCTGTGATAGGTCTGGATTTACGTCTATTAGTTTGACTTCAAACTTAAGCTGGCTCGGTGAAGGATTTGCGTTGTTTGTGCATGTAAATGAAAAGTCACGATTAGCCTGAAAAGTGTCAAAATTCATGATGTCCGTGACATCTGTTACTATGTTACATGATGCGATTTCACCTATCTGTGTACCCGCTTTTAAAGTAACAGGCACATCACTTGGGTTAATGGTTCGAGATACGCATCGCCCCGAACTGATGTGAAATGCAATCGTCGTGGGTCTGAACGCAGCTGGGCGATGCTGCCGCTTTCAGGGTGCAATGAGAACTAGATACCATTGGCGTTGATGTGTTTGCAGCGAGAGCCGAGCTCTGAACTGTTGGAGCTAACTTTGTCATGTATTGAGAACCGAGGGCGTGATTTGTGGAAATGCTTTGTGGTGTGACGTATGCCGCGTAATGGGATTGTTGTTTAGGGGGCAAGGAAGGAGGGGGCGTGAGTGTTGCGTATATACTGGGAGCAATGTTCGCTGTAGGCGCGGGTGCCGTATGCGATTGCATTGAAGCCTGGTATTGTAAATTCTGCAACGCAGCAGCTTGGTTTACAAGATTTAATGCTTGAGTTTGCTCATCATTTTTCCTAGCTTGAATAAGTGATTCCTGTCGCTCGCTATTTTGCAAAAATGTTATATGCTCGGAGGTGGATTCAAATTGTTGATGGCCAATCGCCTGAATGTACTTACTGAGCAGACCAGAGATGAGAAATGACATTATTTGTTCATTGGTAGCTTGGGGAAAAAAATCTTAAAATTAATGTTTTTTTTTCTGACAATGTAGTCAAAAACTGACTGTCCCAGGGACTGTCTGGTTTCCATTAGAATTTGAGTGGGTTGGGCGGGTGAATAACTGCCGCGAAATAACGTTATCATCTCATCTTTGATCTGCTTTACAGTTAATGTGGCAAATGTGGGCCGAGTTTTGATATCGTTAAAGTACATTAGGGCCACATCTGAGAGAAAAAGGGGTAGCATTTCTTTGCACTGGTCATTTGTCCACGTGAGGGCAGTGGCCACGCTGTCAAATTTTGAGACCTCCTCAACTCGTGAGGGATCTTGCCCGGAGAAAGAGGGTGGGTAGAGGTTAGTCGGTAAGTGTAGAGTCATAGTGGTTGCGGTATGTGATCTAGGTAACTCGGGGGTACTGGTGAAAGGAATCTTCTTTTTCCGTCTGGGAGTTTCCAGACCGCTTAGAAACAGGGGGTATGAAGCTGTTGAATTAGATCTAGTTAGGGGCGGGGTGAGGGGTTTACGTATTTCTGAAGCTAGTTTTAAAATTTCATCGAGTGACTGATCTAATACGTCATGTAGTGATGTGTTCATTCGTTACTTGTAACTGAATAGGAAAGAGGTTTAGGTTGTTTTGGTTGGATAATTGATTTACACGCTCTTAGCAAATTTTTAGACTTTTGACGTTAATGATATCGCTTTCGCACCCGAAATTACAGCATAAGTGCATCTCTGTCATCCGCTGATAACTGATATGAATAAAGAAGTTAATGTGGGCTGTATTGGCATGTACGGTGGAATGCAAAAGTTATGCTAAGGTATCGCACTTTCGCCATGAATTTAAAAGAAATTCGTATGGGAGGGAATAAAATTGTTGTTGCGCCTATTGCAACTATACCATGATTCGAAACTGGGATGGGGGGGAGGTTAAAATGTTACACGCACCTTGTACGGGAGTGTACAAAATTACAAGGTAGCCTAAAGCAACTCCACCATGATGCGTTCACTGGTTTCAATTACATAAACTACGGGGATCGTTACTGTGAACGCTTTAGGGGTCAGATGGTAGAGCTAGGTTACGTTTATGGTCCCCATACAATCTCACTGACAGGCTGCTGGCAGGGAGTGGAATAATGTCAAGGGATGTAGACGACGTACATCTTACCTCTCGGCCAAGCGGTTGAGTGTGGACGTCAGGCGACAGAGCACGGAGTCCTGAGTTCGACGGCCCACGGTCTTCTTGCCCGTGGCTGGCGACGAAGCACACGCTGGTCTTGGAGTATCGGCCCTAGGAAAGGCGCCGGGACGATGGTCTGACCGACGGCTACAAGTTGTAGGCCGTGGTGCTGAAGATAGTCAACTCGCGAATGTACTGCGGTTGCCTTAGGCGAAAGCTTCGTCTCGGTTTCCCGAGCCGGGCTGAGACCTGGAAGGTGTCGAGGTCTTCGCCTGGGTTTCTTCTGGAGGTCCTTGAATTCTGAGACTTGACTGAGCCGACTGAGCCCACTGAGACGACTGACTCGAATTCTGGTGCTTAGGTCTTTTAAGCTGCTGGCAAATACTTCCTAGCTGCTTGGACAGCACTTCCGTATTTGCCAGCCGATGGCGGGCTTGAACCCGGTAGTATCGAAGAATGCCGTGTCTCCTGACGTCATGTGTTTCCGCTATTTGTGGAATGTTACCTTGTGTTGTAAATTGTCGCTTGACCGAGCACTGATGTCTGGCGAGAGATTTTTACCTTTTTACAGAGTCTCCCTTGAATCGTCCCACAATATATATATATATATATATATATATATATATATATATATATATATATATATATATATATATATATATATATATATAAGGATATACTAATGTAATATATTATAAATTACATAAAATATGGAAATAAAATAAACGCAGTATAAATCAAGGTAGAAGTTATTTAGCTTGATGAAATACATTAAATATGTGTGTAATAAAGGACCTGTAAATAATTGACACTCTAGAAAGTACGTACATATATGTAATTGGGTATAAACTTCGAAAGAAATATATATTTACAAAAATTGCGTTTATGTTTACATTGTTGACATTTAACCTTCCATTCCTTGAATAACTTTTTTGAATGTCCCAATAGGTATGTGAAACATATCTAATTTTGGTTCCTTTTCGGAACATCTGTTGTACAGTTCACACATTCTCCTGATAGGTGATTTATTTATAATGTTCGTTCTTCTGTTACTACAGTAAAAGAGGCCCCCTTTGGATCGTGTCTTGGAGATAGGAACACGTAATTTCATTAAGGGTAGGTCTAATAAGCTTGCACAACCGTTTAACACGTAGGGCGGAATGCCGTCAGGGCCACAGGATTTCTTTGGTTTTAACTATTTTATTGCCTTTTCAATATCTTCAATACTGACTGCGTTTATTACAAATGCTTCACCTACGTCTATCTTTTCGTGGTCTTCGATTAAATTGCAGTCGTAATTCGCGGGCGTGCTCTTATAGGTGGAAAGGAAATGCTGGAGGAAGACGTTCGCAATTGCCTGGTCATTGTCTAGTGTAGTGTCATTGTATTTGAGGGTCATGGACGTATATTTCCTTCCTTTATTTTGGACGAAGGAACAGAAGTGTCTGAAATCGAGTTTTATATAATTTTCTGTTTCTGATATGTAATTCCTGTAAGCTTTTTGAATTTGCCTTTTGGTTATTCTGCGGAGAGTTTCAAACTGTACACGATGAAAGTTGATATTACCAATTCCGCGTTTCCATTTCTTATGGTGGTGGGATTTGCTTTTAATGTTTTTAATTATGCCACTGGTGAACCAACTAGGATAGCGTGATGTTATAGATTTGTTTCTGTACGGGACAGTGACTTCGAAAACTTTATCAAGATTTTCGGAAAAAAATATCAAGCGCGTCGTTTACATTCTTTTGATTGGAAGCCATGGCGATGATCATGGAGCTCGGTATATATTCGAAACCCACCTTTAGAAAACACCCTCACTCATAATCCAAGTACCATTTCAAAACCTGTTGACTTTCAAGCTCCTCGTTTGACATCCAACTGTAATCACCAACACGTAAGCATTGAGACCTAGCATAAACTTAGTGTTTGTTCATATTACAGTATTCGATGTAGGAAGTTGGGATTGCTGGGTTTGTAATTTGTAACATGAGGGACATTTGCTTTAACATAGTGCAAAGGATACTAGACAATATCACTTCGAATAACATCCTCTATGAAAAGCAACTGATTATAATCAGTAGAGCCCGGAAGTTTGGTAAAATGCCTCTTTTTATCTACTGCATATATTGATAAAATTTTTCCGGATATACGTTTCTTATGTTGTTTCAAATGTTTTGGAAGCCTTTTCATTTTGCCTATTTTGCCTATTTGGGACCCCACTGCCTATTTTTAATTATAATGCCTTTTTGTGCCTTTTTCAATGAAATTTGACATTTTTTTTAAAAAAATGAGTATATAAATTATTTTTCTCCCAAAAAACGTTGTTGGCATTTATTTTTCTTCCGTTTATTATGTGAATAATTTTCGCCTTATTTAAGTAATATTGAACTCACGCATGTTTCAACATTGCTGAAGGAGAAAAGTGTGAGAAAAAAGTATTTCATGCTGAGTCAGGATATTGCCTTTCGGTTAACATTTCTTGTGCATGATTGACTGCTGAAGTGGACAGGTTGATTTCGAACACAAAGAAAATATTTCTGAAATCTCCCTCTCGAACCCGAAAATTTCAGGAAGTTGCGATTGAGCTTAGTTTACCTCAGCAACCAGTCTTGACGAGATAGGGAACCTGGATATCAGCAGCTATACATTATGCTAACAACCTTCAAAAAATCAGTGAGGTGATCGATGCTCTTCCAGAAAATGAAGCGGCTTCAATTCGTGAAGTGAAAAAACTCCTGTGCTATTCAAGTTTACTTTTGCACATTATGCTGCATTGCCAGAGACAATTACAATTATAGCATCCATGAAAATCTTCGAGGAATCTATGCAACAGATGATGGAAGTGCCAGGAGAAAAGGGGTGAGCTCTTGCGGAAAAGTGCTAACGGGTAGTGAGTTCAAATGAGGACTTCAAACAATTGAAAACAATTTGTGATATTCTAAAAGGTGAAAATGCTGTTACCAAAATGAGTCCAGCTACATTAGCTTGTTATATGTATGCTCCAATAACTTCTGTCGAAGTAGAAAGATCATTTTCTATTATGAAAAACATTCTCTCTGACAGACGACTATGAATGAATGTTTAGAACTTAAAAAGCACCTTGTAGTTATGTGCAATGAAGACGGAGAAAATTGAAATGCTCTTCCCAATTTAGATTTTAACATTTTGCCAGAAATTATAGATAAAAGTAAGCGACTTCTAAATGTGCCTTTTTTCGGTTTATTTTGCCTTTTTTTTTCATTTTTAGTGCCTATTTACCACATTATAAATGCCTTTTTGCCTGCCTATTTTAACGAAAATAAATGCCTGAACTTCCGGGCTCTAATAATCAGTAATATGATCCAGCTCAGCGTGAGTAAATTTGAACATTGCCTTCCTTGAAAGACCGGGGGTGGAATGCATGCGTGCTGGAGCCAGATATTGAAGCATCGATTCCTGAATACTTCGAATATTTCAGCTAGAGGAGTAATATCGAGCTTGAGGTATAGATCATGGTAATCGTCCAAGGGATAACATTTCAAAGTACTACATATGCTCTCAGCATGCTGGTAGCCCTCTTTAGAACAATTACTGTCAGTTAGCTGGCTGTAAAAGTGTGCTCTTGATGGTAGCTGGGTCTCACTGAATTTGTCAAAGTCACCTACATATTCATACGGATACATACCTTTGCGCCTTTGAAAGGATGAACGCTCATCACCAAAACATTGCTTGGTTCTCACAAAATCATAATCCTCCAAGTTGGTTGACAAGTGTGGCTAAGATTGATGGTAGAAAGCTATATGAATCTAAAATCCGAAGTCTAGTTGAGTGTTTATCGATGCGCACTTATTTGCTGAAGCAAATGCATTTATTCTTGGTGCGAGAAAGGAGGTAAAATACTTTGCTTATCACAAACAAATTTTCAAGATCATAAATACGTATGTATATAAGGGGATTAAATAATTTGCATTTTGAACTTGACCACTGCATTGATTGTATAGCGCCCCAATGTATTTTTCAGTGCAGTGGATACGGTCAAGCAATTTGGAGTTATCATCTGTAAAGCAGCAGTAACACATTTAATTCGTGTGGTTTCTCTATATTTTTGTTGCTCTGATTGTGTGAGTTGTATCATGGGTGTGTAGGTCTGCAGCGTTGAACCAATTTTCTTTCCCCTTGTTTAAGCATATCCATAATTATATTTTGAGCATCTAGGCACGGTATGAATCAGCCGAGTATGTTTTGTCCTCATAGGTATCTACTACTTGCAATGCAAAGCTGTGTGGCACATGAAGCGAAATTTAATTTATGTTATGATTGAAATTTTCGGATCAGGCTCACAATAAGAAATGGGTAGTAATAACCTTTCAAAATCGATATCTATTATTACTGGGTGAGGTAATGTTGCCTTCAGATCACTAAATTTCATGTTGACTTAAGAAGGTGATGGCTTGACAGCTTTGGTTTATTTATACCTAAAACCATCAATTTGATCTATCTTCAATTTCTCACCAGCAGTTTTTGCTCCATGATCTCCAAAACAAGCCAAGCAGCAATCGCAGATTTCGATTCTACCGTGATTTGAAGTAATCTGTCTCTTAACTAATCTTTGTAACTACATATTAAGCCATAGCGACTTTCTGCCTGCAAGAGTCTGACGACAAAGTCTGCTTTTAGCTCCCTGTACCTGAGTGGGTGTCTATTCAATCTTTCAACATAACCAAACATATGGACACAGCTATTAGATGCCCTTTCAGACTGCAGTACAAACGCTCGAATTTACCAATATATCTTAGGGTAAACATCCCTTCCATCACCGATCCATATTCGCCTGCAAACTTGGTAGAGTGGAGAGACGGTAAGGAGTATCTTGAACTGAATGAAGAACAGCAATCACACACCACAGGAATAACTTGTAATCAAGATTTGAATATAGAGGACTGCCTTGTTGTTTTTAATTTTAGGGGGCAGTCTAACAAATGTGCTTCAACCTAGCGGTTTGTATTTAGATACTTTGAGCTGCAAGTTATGCCGTATACCACAAGACTCCAACCGTAGCCTCGACCTTCGAAACCTTCATATTATTTTTTAATATTGAACAACTTATCAATATTCTCACTAAACCTGCTATATCACTTGCATGTAAAATCTCTACACAAGAACTATGATGATTCACATCCTCTTCTCAATTGATGAGAAGAGACAATGAGAGTGACAATATTAGATGAATCTCGAGAGATTTGCATTAAATGTTTTCGAAGTTGATTTATTATATTTTGTTTCTGTTTGAGCATAAAATTATTTAGGTCTACCACTTCATGTTCCTCCAAACAAAAAGCATAATCAACAACATTACACACGCGTTTTTTTTGTTTTTTTTGTAGGAGGTGTATCATCACTTTCAGACTGGTGCAGGTGTGGCATGTTCTTAAGACAACATAAAATTTAGCTTCGATGGAGGTTGAAGGCCGAATATGCATTTCTCTGCGATGTCGATTCATGTTAGACTTGATGATTTTCTTGCCTCAATCTGGGCAGGGTTTCGTAGGTTCTTTGCATTGGCGTTTGGAGCAAACGAGCTTCTGCCGTCAAATTTGGGACTTGTTTTTGTATTCTCCACAAATTGGGCAGGGTTATGTAGTTTTCTTAGAAAGCTGCAACACTATTGCGGTATTTATATAATAGCAAGGAGGGGAGGGGTTGTTGCAGAGAAATGTTCCTTTCTTGGCGATGGAGACTGAACGCCGCACTGCAGACAGTTCACAACACTGAAATGTCTCTCATTTGACAATGGACAAGATAGTTCACAGTAAGCACACACTCTTGACGATGAATCCTGAGTACCACACTAAAGATAGTTCACAGTGAACGCACAGAAATTATTTTCTCTTGACGATGGATAATAGAGTTCACAGTGAGCACATACATATTTGTTTCTGTTGACACACCTAATAATCAGCTGACTCTAGTGGAGATGGTCTCCTGATAATTGGCAATGAGCAATAAGCATTCCCTCACTTGCAGAAACAATATTTGAAATGTAAAGTAAGTGACGAAACGTTCTATGTGCACCGAATATGAAAACTCTATGTTTCTAAGATGTAAACAAAGTAGGAAAATCTACATACAAGACCAAGAGTAGAGGGGATGGGAAAAATTTATATTTCCAAGTTATAATCAAAATTAACATGAACAAATTGGCAGAACACTGAAAAGTGTACTTCTGGAAGGCCAATGCCAACTATTGCTGAAAAGACAATTTTTTGCAAACTGCAATCTAAAAACTGCAAATTTATTCCAATACATTGTTTTAAAAGAATGCAGAAAGTTCTCATCATTCCTGTCTTAACATCTGTTGTATCGAAACTCATGTCCACGATGGCATACAGCACCTCCGAATAAAGCAGCTAGCTGTTGAATGGTATTTCCTTCTGTCGACTCCAAGGAAAAGAACCTTCGTTCAAAAGCGTTCGTGCATCTTCCCTATCGTTCCCTTGGGCTTCGGTGCAGTGTTGCCATGTTAGACATGAAAAAAATCGGGAGATTGTTTCTTGAATAAACAAGAAGATCTGCTTTAAAAAGTGATCTAATAGTAGCGGATGAATACCTTTCTCGAGGAGAGAGGCATGGGCGTGCGCACTGAAGGACAAGAGGGCAATTGCCCCCTAATCTTGGACGGCCGCAGATTTTTCTTCCAAGGAGGAGACGAGGATTTTTTTCCAGTAATAATAATAGTGACCCCTCAAAAGACACCACTTAAGTTTGAAATAAACACGTTCATGCTGCATGCCCAAGTAGTGTGTTTTATACTACGGACAGCGCGAGAAAGGAAGAGTTTGCCTCAAGCAGATTTGCTACACTTAAAACAGGCTCAACATGGCTATATGAGCTTTTTGCTCTAGTATAAGCATCCTGCATAATCCAAGATTTTTGTAAAAATGCCCTCGGGAATTTTTGAGAAAGGAAGAGCTCTTCTTATGCAGATTTGTTATACTTAAAACTTGCTCAACATGTTCATATGAGCTTTTTGATCTAGTGTAGCACCTGCCTAACGCAAGAGTTTTGTAAAAATGCTCTTCGGAAAGTATCAACCCCCCTCTCAAGCAGATTTTTGTCCATAAACTTGCCAAAAATTGATATATTTTTGGCCACACCAGAAATTAAGCAAAAAACCCATACATACACACACATATTTACTTCCAGTTTAAGTTTAATTGGACCCCAGCCTCAACTTGCATATCCAATATTAAAACAATGCAATATGCAGAGAATTGCTCCGTGTTTGCATGTTTCACCTCTGTGTCAGTGTGTACAATTCCCGAAGACGGTAGTATTGAATGTGAAGCCTCCCCTGATGGCAAAATGTTAATATTGTTGTTTTGTAAACAAGGGACTTTGGGTTCGAGTCCTCATAAAATGTATAAGATTGAAATACATGTGGCATTCCATACGTGAGATTTTGAGAATAGTTGATATACAACTCCCAGATCTGAAAACCTGGTAAAAAGTGTTTTACAATAATATATTGTACAAAAAACTGAATTTTCTTATTTTCTCATGTTTTATAACCACCTCCTCAATACAATAGGAGAAGAGCGGGTAGGCATAATTAATTGCCTCCATGTCCTGCCGGCACGCAAGAGACACGCTAGAAGGGAGCATTAATGATTTTTCTGTACGACTCACTGAAGGGGCCATTAATCTTTCTGTGCGACATGTAAAAGTGTAACAAAGATTATTGAGATAAAGATACAAATTTTCACACAGTGGCAATGAACTGCCCCCTATTCATGCTGAAAGCAATTCTATTCTGATAATATGAGCCTAGGCAAAGACTTGGGAGAATATTATCACAGTTCAAAATCCAATTTTGTCTGTATAAGGGTCTCAGAACCCAGTAAAATGTGGGCATATTCCATTTGGACACGTGTTAATATTGTGGCATTGTAATCAGGGGCTTTGGGTTTGAGTCCTGATATAAGATTGAAATATATACAACTGCCCACACATAAGATATTAACTGTTAGCTGATAAACAGTTGAGGTTTGTGTGTTGTTGTACAACAGGATAATATCTTCTAGAACTGCTCTGTGACCCTCTCATTTCTTACATCATAAACATATGATTTTTCACCTATGAGAATAACAGTACAAATGGTATCATCGGGTAATGCCTCATGGAATTCACAGATAATTTTAATGTTTGTCCTGTCATTTACTACAACTTGTTTTCTTTTTGAAGTGTTAATTACAAACATGGGTCTCTGTGCTTTGAATTCATCTGGTGTGTAATATATATCAGTATTGCCAGTAGTGACACGTTTGAAAGCCGAAAAAGCTTCATATAATTTGAGGAAATCATCCTTGGAAATGTCTAAATTATAATTTTCTCTAGGAAAGACCTCATTTCTGCCATTTTTAAGATATATGTTCTTGATGTTGCAGTTATCAAATTTACTTGAATTTTTTTCCTGATTATTGTGTCTCCCAGTCTGAAACAGTACCACCACAAAATCAGGCATGTCGTATTGAATACTGGAGAATGAATTTGTGGCATCAAACTCATAATATGTACCAGATGCGGGCTTCTGTACAGATTGATATGTGTAAAATTGCAGAGGAACCTGTGGATTTTTTATTATATCTGCTTTGTATTTGAGAGCATAACTGGCCTCATATTCAACAACAGGGATTCTTAGCTCCATAGTCTGAATAATGCATTTGCCTGCATCAGGTAGGGTATTGGGCAGAGCTTCCCCTGTAGGGTTTAATGTGCTGTACCTCATCAAGGCATTATTATCATTTGCAGCTCTTCTAAATGTGATTCTTAAACCACCCTTCCACATAATATCTTTGTAATCCGAGAAGAATCCTGGCAACAGGCGCATGGGGAACAGCACTGTGTGGCTCTTAGATAATATTTTCTCACCAGCCTCAAATCCACCTATTTGGTAGTAAGAAGCCTCGGTTTTGGATAATTTTAGTGTGGCCAAAGCTGTGGAGGTAATGCCGGGATAATCTATTCTGTTTATAACAACGCCATGCTTTCTGATCTCAATTTCAGAGAATAGATGCGGCACAAAATTATCAACCAATCTTATATTAGAATTTGCCGGGTAATCTGTACCATCGAGCTTTACGACATCAAATTTGATGTATAGATCTGCTCTGTGAGGGTGTATAAAGCCATCCCCTACATCAAGATCCACCTCTATCTCTGTGTTGGGTTGATTTAAATTTGCAAATGTCCTCCTGTTTGGAGGGAATGATTGTAGCTCATAACTCTCAATATTTTCCATTGTATGTATTTTTATTTAAATGTTAATCTCTATGATAGCAGTTGTTGTGGCTCCAGCAAAATCAACTAATTCTTCTTTTTCATTAGTGACCATCAATTCAATGTTATCTATTCTATTATGGCACACAGGAAAATATAATGTTGGGGATGGATTGTAGATGATGGGCTCCATGAATTCGGAATTAGGTTTAAATGTTGCAATGATGCCAGTTTGTTTGTGAGTGCCTATGCCATTTGATTTGGTGATCATACCCTCAGCCACATTGCAGTGAATATTCAGAGTCTCTATGGCTAAGAATTTGGGTATATTCATAGCAGTGTGTTTGATGCCTGCTTCAAGTTTTGTGTTGTTCTCGAAGCCTAACAGCTCTCCTATAGTAGCCAGTTCCACTGTTTCTGTGGCAGATACCATTTCTACTCTGTGAGTGACAGAATTTTGACTTAAGACTATGCCTCTGGGTAATTGAGCATTTAGAGTGGACAGATTATATTGCCCTTGAGTGATGACAATTTTTTGATCCCCTACTGCAATTGTGTTGTTGTGGTGTGTAATATTAGGGATCAAGTACATGCCATAAAATGCTCTGAGAGCTATTGTTTTGGGATACACTATATCATCATGTAATTTGAGTTTCAATATTGAATTTTGGCTGGTGAGATGGAATACCCCCATGATGTTTCAGATACCACAAGGCTTTTTGAAAATCTTCAATTGATGGTTTATTTATTTCAGACATATATCTGAGAACAGATAAACACAAATGTCCGCAATTAACATCTTTGAAGTTTTGAACACGGGCATTATTGTAATACAGATTAGGTGATTTTAGATATTTTACTAAATTTTCAGGTGGAACACCTCCAAATGAATCAAACACAAATGCCTCATCTTTTAAATATTTAAGATAACAAATCCAGTGAGTGCCCTGATTTTTGAACTTATCCAAATTAACAATGCCACACTCTTTGTTGAGTGGTTGTTCTGGTAAAGAATCAGACATGTACACACCTCTAAAATGTTTGATGCCCAGTGGCTTGATTAAAGCTTCAATATCTTGGTTTGTAAGCGGCTCTTGTTTTTTTTAAACTTATTCTTAACACCTTTGCCTTTTTTCTCCATGGCCAGGTTATGGCGCCTCTGCTCATCTAATTCTGCCCTATTTTTCTTGGCATCTATTACTGTTTTTGCTATGGCGGCTGATCCCCCGGCCAAGCTCCCAACTGCCCCGAGAGCAGCTAAGATGGCAGGGATGGTAAATATGAAACCCCCCACATGTGATTTTTTTCTTGATTGCTGTAATTTTTTTAATTGGGGGGTACTAAGCAACAATTTCATACCATGCCCCTTTGCAAGACAAGAGCTTTTTTTCTTCCGCTGCTTTTTGGTCAAAAGACTGTCAATAGTTTTAAGAGATTTGAGACCTGCATAAGGTACTTGATACATAACACCCTTGGCCTTCATTGTAGGTTTATTATATACATGTTCACAACCCCCACCCCAGTTTTTGTTTGGTGCTCATAGCTATGGTGGTCCCCAATGCTGCTATTCTCTCACCCAAAGAAGCATTTTTGCTTATAAATCTACCAAATGCACCCTCTTCTAATTTTTTGTCTGCAACATGTCTCTTGTCAAGATCAGAATGTGTGTTGTATGCTATGTCATGGTCTCTACAAGCAGCATCTAGGGGATTAACACCAGGATCCCCTCTGTTTAATCTATGATCCAATTTTGTGCCTGGACCACAATACTGATAGCCTGGAATGTGTAGTTCAAATGGCAGCTTGTTTATAATGTCATTAACAAGGCCCCGACCCTCAGAAATATTCCAAAATTTAGGTGGTAGAGTATTAATAATTTTTATGAGATATCCAATCCCCTTAGGGTCATTCACTATAAAATTAGACAATTTTGTGCTTATCATGTCCATAATTCCAACCTTTTCATTGTAAAAATTGTGGTTCCCAGCATTTTCCTCCCCAGCTATCACCAATAACCTATCTACAAGTTTCCTGACATCATCAACCCACACAAATTCTTTGGGCAGGGTATTGTATTGTTTGATTCCACTGCCTGTCTTGATCTGTGACCATATGGGCTTGATTAAATTGTTGTATTTTGCCCCACTGCTAGACTTCACTCTTTTTTGTGTGGGATCATTGTTCTGGTACAGAGCATCTGATTTTATTAATATTTCTTTGCAATCCTCATAATCCTGATCTGTATAGCTGCCAGGCCTTTTCCTAGTCATCAGTTCCCACAATCCAGGTGTGCCGGTGTACTTAACAAAAGCACCTTTTTCTCCGAGACGAGATTCTGAATATACAATCAGATCATCTCCCATAAATGTTACTCTGAAATTGCCAATTCTATGTATGATGCTGCCATCAAGCTCTGTGTCAGCATATAAGCCAAAGACCTCATCTTTATTGTCTTTAGGTGTGGTTAAATATTTTTGAGCAAGAAGACCCAATTCAATAGGATCCTGAGTAGCTTCAATTCTTCTAGGAGCAATAGGACTAGGTGTATGAATACTGGAAAGTGGGGTGAATGGATAATCTAATATGTTCCTGGCAGCTACAGGTACAAGCTCTGTGATCAAATCTTGATTTTGCTCTGTAACAGTTTTGATATTCTTACCTAAATTATTAATAGCATCAATTACAGGCTGTTCTGTTTGTTTGTGTTTTTCATAAATTCCCCGGTTCTGTGATTTCAGTAGTATAAAATTGTGACTCCCACCGCAACTCTGATTTCTTGACCAAACGACTACAAAAAGTTGAAAAACTCACTTTCTCTCCCTGTTCCGCGCCCCATTTATTACGCTGACGACGTTTCACGGGGGCAAAAAGGCAGTGATGAGTGAAAGATGAGCTCTCATCTCCTCATCCTCTCATCTTTCTTATTCTCTTTTTATTCTCTCATCTTCCTCTCATCCTCCTCTCATCCTCCCATCTTTCTCTTATCCTCTCATTTTTTTATTTTCTTATTTTCTTATTTTTTGAAAGATGAGTGCATCTTATCGTAATTTTCCAAGTCTGGGACCAAATGTTTATATATCATGACCTACGTAAACCTCTTTTCTTATTCTCTCATTCTCTCATTCTCTTATTTTTTGAAGGATGAGTGCATTTTATCGTAATTTTCCAAGTTTGGGACCAAATGTTTGTAGATCGTGATCTTCGTAAACCTCTCTTCCCATCCTCTTATTTTCTCATCCTCTCATTCTCTTATTTTCTTATTCTCTCTACCTTTAGAACATTATCGTCAACATTAGAGATGAAGTTGGAGTGCTGGAATCAAGGGGACCAAATTGTTTATATATAGTGACCTTCGTAAACTTTTCTCTCGGGGGGGGAGGATGTGGCATGTACACACGCGCGCGCTCTCATCTTCTCATTTTCTTATTCTCTTATTCTCTTATTTTTGAAAGATGAGTGTATTTTATCGTAATGTTCCAAGTCCGGGACCAAATGTTTATATATTGCGACCTACGTAAACCTCTCCTCTCATCTTCTCATCTTCTCATTTTTTGAAAAATGAGTGCACCTTATCGTAATTTTCCAAGTCCGGAGCCAAATGTTTATATATATCGTGATTTTCGTAAACCTCTCCTCTCATCTTCTTATTTTTGAAAGATGAGTGTATTTTATCGTAATTTTCCAAGTTTGGGACCAAATGTTTATATATATTGCGACCTACGTAAACCTCTCTCTCTCGGGGAGGGAACGATGTGCCACACACACATACGTGCGCGCGCATATGTATTGTAACACAAACAAACAAACAAATAATAATTGTTGTTTTTTTAGGATGCCTGGCCCCTATAACCTCGCCAGGGTGCGTGGTGCCCAACCAAAAATGTAAAAGTTTTCTAATGGCTGCGGTTATAGATTACCGCACCTCTGTAGAGTTTCACGTGTTTTTTTTTTCCCCCAAACTTCCATGAAACCCTACAGAGGACCTCCGTAATGCATGCAACGTGTACTAACGACTCTAGTGTTATTTAATGTTGTGATATTTTTTGGATATAGAGTTTTATTATGAGATAGATAAAAATAATTATGTTTATTATAATATTTTCTTGATGGATATGGAGAATGTATGTGTGTGTTACAAATAAAGTTGCATGCTTTTTTTTTTAGTGTGTGTGTATGTGTTTTTGATGTTCGACAGCATCTGAAACAATAAAAAGAAATTTTATTGTTAATTTTCACGTGTAAAAACAACAACAAATTTTTTGTGCAAATTTTCTGATTGTCTCGTGCTATAGTGCAAAAAAGATATTGTAAGTGATAACTAATGAAATTGACATTGTAACTGATCTGAACTAGTGAAATTCGTATTGTGCCATTGTAACTGATTGTGCTAGTGCAGAAAATTTCTTATTGTGCAAGAAAAAATGTTAAAAAACTTGTTAAAACTGCTCTGTGACCCTCTCGTTCTTCACGTCGTAGGCGAAGGACTTCTCTGCAATCAGGATGACACTGCATAGGGTATCCTCGGGCAAGGCATCATGGAACTCGCAGACGACCTTGATGTTGGTTCGATCGTTGACCACCACCTGCTTTCTCTTAGATGTGTTGATGACGGTCATGGGTCTCCGTGCTTTGAACTCGCTGGGCGTGTAGTACATGTCCACACTTCCCTCGGTCACGCGTTTGTAAGCCGAAAACGCTTCGTAAAGTTTGAGGTAATCGTTTTTGGTCACGTCAAGATTGTAATTCTCGCGCGGGAACACTTCATTGCGTCCATTCTTCAGATAAACGTTCTTGATCTTGCAGTCGTCGAATTTGCTGGAATCTTTTTCCTGATTCTTGTCCCTCCCGGTCTGAAAGAGCACTACGACGAAATCTGGCATGTCGAACTGTATGTTGTTGAACTGCGTCGTCACGTCGAATTCCATGTGACTTCCCGTCGCCATCTTCTGCACGCACTGGTAACCGTGAAAGTGAATCGGCACCTGCGGACTTTTCAAGATCTCCGCTTTGTACTTGAGGGCGTAGTTCGTTTCGTATTCCACCACCGGCATTCTCAATTCCATGCTCCGGATGACGCACTTGGCTGCTTCGGGTAAAGTGTTGGCTATCGGCGTGGTGCCGTCCGGGCCCAAAGTAGCGTATCGCATCAGTGCGTCGTTGTCGTTGGCCGCTCTTCGAAACGTGACTCTCAGTCCTCCCTTCCACATGATCTCCTTGTAGTCCGAGAAGAATCCTGGAAGCAGACGCATGGGAAAGAGCACCGTGTGACTTCTCGTCGATATTTTGGTCCCGGCTTCGAATCCTCCCGCTTGATAGTACGCTGCGTCCGTTTTGGATAATTTCAACGTTCCCACTGCCGTCGACGTGATGCCTGGATAATCTATTCTGTCGATGACGGTGTTGTGTTTCCTCACCTCCACCTGCGAGAACAGGTGAGGCACGAAGTTGTCCACGAGTATCAAGTTTGCTGCTGCGGGAAACGCGTCTCCGCTTTCTTTCTTCACCACGTCGAATTGAAGGTAGAGGTCTGCTCTGTGAGGATGAATGAACCCATCGCCTATGTCCACGTCGTATTCGATCTCCCTGTTCGCTTCGTTTAGATTGGCAAACGTGCGACGGTTGGGAGGGAAAGATTGCAATTCGTAACTTTCGATTTGCTCCATTTTACATGTATGGTTATTTATTATACGTTGATCTCCACGATGGCCGTCGTAGTGGCACCTGCGAAATCCACCACGTCTCCTTTCTCGTTCGTCACCACCAACTCTATGTCGTCTATGCGGTTGCGACATACTGGAAAATAGATCGGCGAAGAGGGCGTGTAGATGATCGGCTCCATGAACTCGGAACTTGGATTGAAAGTGGCTATGATTCCTGTCTGCTTGTGACTTCCCAGTAATCCGTCCGAGGATTTCGTGATCATTCCTTCCGCCACGTTACAGTGTACGTTCAAAGTCTCTATGGCCAAGAATTTAGGAATGTTGGTTGCTACGTGCTTGATGCCAGCTTCGAGTTTTGTGTCGTTCTCGAAACCTAAAAGTTCTCCTATGGTGCCCAGGTCCACGGTCTCCGTCGCGGATAGGATTTCCACTCTGTGAGTGACCGAATTTTGAGAAAGATATGTGCCTTTGGGTAACTGAGCTTGCAAAGTGGAAAGATTGTATTGTCCTGGCGTGACGACGATGTGTTCGCTTCCGACGCTAATTTTGTTGTTGTGCTGGGTGACGTTAGGTATGAGGTACATGCTGTAGAATGCACGCAGAGCCACGGATTTAGGATAGACGATGTCGTCGTGCAGCGTGAGTTTCAAAATTGAAGATTCGCTCGTAAGATGGAACACACCCATCCTAGTGATGCTGTTTGAGGTTCCACAATGCTTTCTGGAAATCCTCGATCGTAGGGTTATTTATTTTAGAGAGAAACGCGAGCACGGAGAGGCAGAGATGACCGCAGTTCACGTCTCCGAAATCTTGAATGCGTTCGTCGTTGTAGTATATGGAGGTTTTGTTTGTTTTCAGATAATGAACTAAATTTGTAGGTGGAACACCTCCGAAAGAATCGAAAACGAATGCTTTATCATTATTGTTTTTGTGGTAACATATCCAATGCGTGCCTGGATTTTCTTGGCCGTCCAAGTTGACTACTCCGCATTCTCTTTTTTTGACGCTTGAAGGTAACGAGTCGGACATGAAAACTCCTCTGAAGTGTTTGATTTGTAACGGTTCAATCAGAGATTCAATGTCTCGGTTGGTGAGTGCTTCTGTTTCTTTTTTTTATATTTCTTCAAAGCATCGAGGTTGCTTTTTTGTTTTTTGGTTATGCCTTTCCCCTTCTTCTCCATGGCCAGGTTGTGACGTTTCTGTTCTTCTAATTCCGCCTTGTTCTTCTTCGAGTCGATGACGGTTTTCGCAATGGCGGCACTTCCGCCGGCCAAACTTCCAACGGCCCCCAATGCTGCCAGGATGGCCGGGATGCTGAATATGAAACCTCCGATCTTTTGCTGTTTCCGCGAACGCTGCAACCTTTTCAATTGAGGTGTGCTGAGCAGCAATTTCATTCCATGTCCTTTCGACAAGCAAGAACGTTTCTTCTCGCGTTGTTTCTTGGTGAGTAACCCATCAAGGGTACCTAGATTTTTTAGATTCGAATATGGTATCTGGTACACGACACCCTTGGGCTTCATGTTGATGCTCTATGTGTTATTTTCACGGTATGTTATTTATATATATTCTGAGATTTTTTCTTGTGTAGTTTTTTACGGTATGTTATTTATATATTTTTAAGGCCTCGCAGTCGTTACACAAATTCTATTACGTGCTTTGTTTTCTTGCCAAGAACTTCCTTTGTCCCCTTGTACACGATTCGAGTTTTGTTCTCGATTAAAATAGATAGCTTCTCATCCGATAACATGTTAGCGTATCGATCTGGTAAAAATAGACTGTATTGTGCGTTGAGCAACAGGCATACCTTGGGACCATACTGGGTAGAAACGATTGAACCGGAAGTTATCGTGTAAGATTTGTCGACTTCCAATTCCCGAATTTTTACATACTCGACTGACAAATTTAGCATTTGTTTTAATGCTTGGAGCTCACTCATTTTTTCAGTTGTCATATCAAAAAAATTTCAGTGTGTGTGTTAGAGAAATTTAATTGTTTTTTTTCACGATGTGTGTTATTTATATATACTGAAGATTATTTTTTTCACGATGTGTGTTATTTATATATCAAGTTTTTTTGACACGTATATATATATTATTATTTTTTAACAGAGGAAGAAAGTCCGTGCTTCGGAAAACGCGAGGATGTGCGTAGTGATATCTTCCGTCTCCTGCATAGACTTGTACCAATCTACTGTGTACCATCTTCTTCCCTGCCTTGCCTCGTACAGTTCGTCTGACCTCTCGTTCAATTTCTCCCCTGCAGCCGAAAGCAGAATGTTGAGATCACCGCACCTCAGGCCGCTGATCTCCCGA
Source organism: Lepisma saccharinum (assembly GCF_977018435.1). Taxonomy (NCBI): domain Eukaryota; kingdom Metazoa; phylum Arthropoda; class Insecta; order Zygentoma; family Lepismatidae; genus Lepisma; species Lepisma saccharinum. The sequence continues at coordinate 9,017,909 of NC_139247.1, read as the reverse complement.
AGATGGTCTTTGAGAACCATTTCACAAGGGATGCGAAATTCCGGCGTCGTTCTTGCTATGATTAGAAGTTTATTAACATCTCCGTTTACTATCTTTTTGAATATTTTAGATAGTAGCTCGGGTGGCAAATCAGTTATGCAAGCCATGTTGTTTTTTTTTTACTGTATGTTATTTATATACCCCACCCCAATTTTTGTTTCGTGTTCATGGCGATGGTGGTGCCTAGTGCGGCGACCCGTTCACCCAGCGATGCGTCTCTGCTCACGAACCTTTCGAAAGCTGCATGCTCTAACTTTCTGTCTGCTTCGTGACGTGCATCCAGGTCCGTCTGCGTGGTGTTGTAAGCAATGTCGTGATCTTTGCATGCCGCGTCTAACAGATTCACACCCTTGTCTCCTCTCTCCAATCTTTTCTCGAGTTTGGTACCCGGTCCGCAGTACTGGTAGCCAGGTAGATGCATCTCGAAAGGTAACTTGTTGATGATGTCGTTTACGAGTCCCTTTCCTTCGGCCACGTTCCAAAATTTAGGAGGCAGCGTGTTGATGATTTTGATGAGGTAACCTATGCCCTTGTCGTCGTTCACGATGAAGTTGGAAAGTTTCGTGCTGATCATATCCACGATACCAACCTTCTCGTTGTAGAAATTACGGTTGCCTGCATTCTCCTCGCCGGCTATCACCAACAATCGGTCCACGAGTTTCCTAACGTCGTCCACCCAAACGAATTCTTTGGGTAACGTGTTGTAGCGTTTGACGCCACTGCCTGTTTTGACCTGGTTCCAAATCGGTTTGATGAGATTCCTGTACTTCTCGCCGCTGCTCGATTTCACCCTATTCTGCGAGGCGTCGTTGTTCTGGTACAAGGCATCCGTCATGATCAGAATTTCCTTGTAACTCTGGTAATCTTCGTCGGTGTAATCTTTCGGCTGCTTTTTGGCGACGAGTTCCCACAGTCCCACCGTACCCGGATACCTGTTCCAACTATCCTTGTCGCCTAAATTGACTTTAATGTCGTTGCCTTCGAAGGTCACCTTCGATTTCCCAATCTTCCACACCACACCGCCGCCTTCGTTGGTTTCCATGCTGGGATACAATCCGAACACTTCATCCTTGTCGAACTTCCCCGTGCTCAGGTAGTCTCGTGCCAAAGGTCCCAACTCGATTTTATCCGAAGACGACGTGCTACCAATGGCTCGACGTCGTACCGGTGCATCCTTCAGTTCGAACGGCGTCGAAGGAATGCTCGAAATGGGCGTGGGTACAGCATAACTTTTAGCTGCGAGCGGTACGAGTTCATTAATCAAATTTTTATTTTGTTCCGTGACACTTTTAATTTCTTTACCTAGACCGCTGATGGCATCGATCACAGGTTGATCCTGACGTTTCTTCTCTTCGTAGAATCCGCGATTCTCGGATTTCCAACCTTTGAAGCGTTTCGCGAGGTAATCGCGAAGCTTGAGATTTTCGTCTTCAATTTTTCGTTTCCTCATGACGTTATTTATATACGTCGTTTCTCACAACGTTGCAACGTTTAGAAAGTCGTTGATTTTGTTTCTGTATTTTCCGTCGTTGGGTTTCCTCGTCATGTCGATCGTCACGAATCCGAAATCGTCAGCGTTCCAACAAGAAGAGCAGCCTTCCGAAAATTGATTGTAGTTCATGTCTCCGCCTACGTAGTCATCGTACGCGTGCTTGAGGTTGGTGTGATCTTGACGAAACAAACATATGAAATTAGCATTGTCGCGTACTAATTGTTTTGGAATTTTGGAAAACGTTTGAGCTAGGTAAAAGCAATCCATTCCTTTGTGACGACCTTGCGTGAAAAAGTTGCGAATTTCATTTTGATTTTCCAGGATGGCGTCGTCGAACACAACAACTGAATTTTCACGACAATCGTCAAGTGGTTTTATTTCCGAGGCGAACGTTGCAATGTCCAGACCATCGTACAGTTTCATCAGTTGCTGGTATTTGGATTGCTCCAAACTTTTCGAGAACACGTACAGGTGCCTGTTCTTCCAATCTAACCAATTCGGTGCGAGGAGAAAATTGTCCACGAGCAGTGTCGTTTTCCCACACCCCGAAGGACCTACGATCAGACAGCGGATGCTGTCGGGAAGCAATTCGCCGTTCTTTTTCTTTCTCGTTTGACTTTCCGAATTAGGTAAACGTTTCACAACATTCCACGTACTCACAAGATCACTTCGTTTGAATCGATCCAACTTGTTTCCGGAAGTCCCAGCCATTTCACCAAAAGTTTGTTGCCTCTCTTGCGCAAAACTTTTTCAATAAGGTACGTGTCAGGGTATTTAGTTTTAGAGAGTTCCTCTTCATAGAAGCGCCCCGATAAAATTTCACCGCCACTGTCCTTTATTATATACGTGTGACGGTTCCCGGGTAGAACTCGAACCACGGTAAAAAGTTCGGTGCTCCAGTTTCGTGTGAAACCCCTGTCGAACGTTCGCTTTAATTTACTGACCCTCACCTGTTCTCCAATTTTGTATTTAGCCTTTTTTGTCGTGGGCGTGTATTTTGGACAGTAAACTGTAGAAATTAAACGTTGCTCGTCAGACTTGGTAACGTCAGCTGGCTTCATGCCTATCGTTGCGTGCCGTGTGTGATTATAGTCGTTAACAAGTTCCGGAAGAATAGTGACCCACTTGTAGCTTCCCTGAAGCGTGAAGCGTGACCACATGCGCGATTTCAGAGTGCGATTGAATCTTTCCACGATGCTGGCCTTGACGTCACTGAAGGTCGAGTAATGTTGAACGTTGTGTTTCCGAATAAACTTTTGGAATACGGCATTGTAAAATTCCTTCCCTTTGTCCGTGTGCAGAAACCGAGGTCGTCTACCGCAACTTTCGCAAAAAATTGTCTTGAATGCTTCCGTGACGCACGTTCCCGTTTTCGCCTTCAAAGGTAGAGCCCATGCGAATTTCGAAAATGTGTCTATGACGGTGAGGAGGTACTTGTTGCCCTTGTTCAATTTATGTACGTTTTTTAACTTGCCGCTACTCATTTCGACGAGGTCGCTTTCCCAGAGGTCGTCGATTCCCTTGGTTACCACAGCCAAACGTTCGTAGTTACGGCGTGCAGGTTTATGCAATTCTTGGACGATGGCCTGCCTTGACATTTTTTCTTAGAGATTACGTTTCAAAAGAAGCACCAGCGTGATGAGATTCAAAGAGGGTGGCACCTCGCTCGTGTTTTGAATGATCAGCTTATCGCCGGCACTCACGTCGAAAACGGTGAGATCTTCGTCTTCGTGTATTTCATATATGTTGCGCGTTTCGTTCCAACGTGCCAGAGGAATGTTTCCTGCTTTCTGGACACCACGATTCGATATAAAAGTCATGGTGGGAACGCTAGCTTTTCTACCGTGAGACCAGTACGAAAATTCGTTTATCTGAATCGTACCATCGAGGAGAAACTTGTAGTACGGATGATAAGGATGCAGCATGTACAGTTTGTTACCTTCGACGAACGTGGGATTCTCTGTTGATTGGGTACGCTGTTGATTTCGATGGCTTGCAGAGAATGCAGTTTAGCGAATTTAGTATCGACGCTAATGAGGTTGCTGTGAAGCTGACCCAGCGTGTTTTGTACGGGCAACAAATGTTCGACTATGGTATCCGTTACGGTAGAAAATGACGGTTTGATTTTCACTTCCACGTTCAACTGCTTGTAGCTTTCGTTGAGTTCTTGCAACTTGGCACCGAAAGAGGTCAGCGTTGATTCCTGCGTTGATTCCAGCACTCCAACTTGATCTCTGATGTTGACCACAATGTTCTGAAGGTTCTCGACTTGATTCAATTTCGAGCTCTTCTCGGTAAGATCGTTCACGATGCTTCGCATCTCTGTAAACTGCGTGTGAAGGTCGGCGACGCTCTGCGAAGTGGGTAGCGTCGACACCAGCGAAGCAAGTTCGTCTCGAATCTGTTCCACGTTCGCCGTTTCCGTTTCCAGTCGTTTCAGCATACGTGATATGTTCCTTTTCAAAGCATGTAATTCTTTGGAGGTGGGGAGATTGGCCACTTTACTCTCGAGATCGCTCAACGAACTTTTGATGTCACTCGAATCGGATAGTGCCGTCACCGCCGTTTTCAATTTTTCCAAATCTTCGCTTGAAGGCACGCTCGTTCGTAACGATTCCAAGTCACCCTGTATGTTGTCCAGTACGTGATGAAAATGAGTAAGATTGGATTCGACGTTCAAATTTTCCAAATATTGGATCTTCTGCTGAACTGTGCTTAACGTGTCCTGAATACTCGTCAACACACTTGCTTCAGCGTGAATATTTTTAATTTCTTCGTTGATCAACTCCAGAGACGCCTGAAGCGTAGCGATGGTGGTTTGAATGTGTTCGAAATCTTGATAAGCCTCCAGTTGAATTTTTATGTTCGCGACGCTTTTACCGATGACCTGCAGTTCGTCCGACGATGGTAGGTTCGTCATTGTATCTTCCAAAGTCTGCAACTTGGATTTAATTTCTTCCAACGTGCCGGTGAATTCTTCTTGTAATTTGGAAACGACGACATGCAAGCGTTCTACATCAATATCGTTCACCACGGTTTGAAGTTCAGAGAAATTCTTTTCTATTGCGGAAGTTCGTTCTTCGATTTCGAGTTTCAATTTTTCCAAATCTTCATTTTTCGATTGAAATTGCTGTAATTTGGCCAAATCATTTTGAAGCGAATCCACGTTCAACTGTATATTTTGAACGCTGTCGTAAGAAGGTACGTCGACATAATTTTTTATCAGCGTTTTCAGTTCGGAATCGATTTTCAGAATAGGGTCGAGACATTGCGTTTGGAGCGTAGCGATTTCCGACTCTAAACTTTTGTTTAAGGTTTCCTGCAAAGCGATCAAATCAGTCCTCAACTTCTTAACTCGAATGTCCAACATGAGAATCTCTTCTGCGTGGTCTACACGCTTGGTGTTGCCGAAAATGTCGTTAGGCATTTTTGGTTAACGGTTATTTATAATAGGATAGACGATTCGTAATTCTACGAAGAGAGGAATGAGTTTGTCGTAGTCTCCGAGGAGTTCCACGTAAAGATAATCTCCTGCAGACACATCGTACGTAATGTTAGAAAGTATCTTGTCGTGCTTTATTCGAAAAATGTTCTTGCCGGTAGAAATTTTGATTTCGCCTGTGTTCTCCGGATTCACGGTGATTTGAAGTTTCCCCTCGATCGGAATTTCATAGAAATGTAAATTGTTATTAAAAACATAAAACATCTTGCCCACATCGTTATTTATTTCCGTCCATATACTATTAAGATGTACAATTAGTAGACCATTGAGTTTAGATAACACGGAAGGTAAGAGGTTATTAGAATTTGGTGATGGAGTCTCCATCTTGCTTTGTTTGCGAAAACCAAAGAGATTCATTGTCCCTGTTATTTAACACGCTGTGTCTTTTCCTATTCTTCAAAAGCAGACGGAGGAAGAGAATGAAAGTGGGAGCCCTCGGGCGATGAAAAGTTGCAACCTGTTATTATGTTGTTAAGCCCGCTCCAAACCGAGGCTCATTAAATTCAACTTTTATTTTTCATCGCCCGAGGGCTCCCACTTTCATTCTTTTCCTCCGTATGCTATTCTTCTTCAAAAACACAGCGGACTTCATGGCTATGGGGTTATGGTTAACACACGTCACATTTATCGCTTTTATTGTAGTGCCCCCACTCTCGCGTGTGGATTTTACAATCGAGAACACGTAACTTGTTGTCCGTTGCATCCAATGCTACTTTGGTTACGCGCGTCGTGTACAAATCATGAAATTTACTTGCAATGCGATGATCGGTGCTGAGTTGCCTTTTACCATGAAAAAGGCATTCTTTGTAGTCTTGCATGCTAAATTTGCTGGTACTTATTTTTCCCACCCCCTTTGCCTTCTTGATCTCTTTTTCTTCTGCAATCTTTACACAGTACATTTTGGCACGAAGCCCCGCAAATTCGCTGATGTACTCCCCGCCAACTTCATCTTTGTATTTTCCAATCGTCATTTTGTTTTCTGCCGAATGCAAGTGATGGCCTGATGGTAAGTTGCTAAAATCAAACAGATGCTTCATCTTAGTCAGATCATGTTCGAGGCTTGGTGTTTGGATTAGAAAAATGAAGCTATCCGTGTCAATGTAACATATTTGGATGTTATCTCCATAAAAAGGTTGAAACTGATCGTAGTACGATTGGTACATGTGCAATTTTGATAGTTCAAGGACAGTGGCACCTATGGCAATCGGCTTGTTGAGCATCACTTGCTTCTTGTTCCTCTCGACGAATACTAGATTCTCGTCGAAAATGGTGAAGTTTTTGAAGTAGGGGGACGCGACAATCTTTTCAAATTTCTTTTCGTCCGTGACCAACGTTGCGTCGATGTAATTACGCACGTTCTCCATCGTCTTGCCGTAGATAGCGTTATTGAACAGATTGTACAGATCCTTGTCTGCAGGCGATGTCGATTGCGCTCTGCGGCGCGTGTTCTCGGTTATGTAGGGTTCCAGCCACTTGCTCTGTCGGAACTTCAATCCTCTATGAACTTTCTTCAACTGCAAGCCGTGACTTGTGTAAAATTGGAGGAGTCGGTAGTGCAGAACGTAATTCCGCTTGTTCTCCATGCTTAGTATGAGTTTTGGCTCCGATCCTCCAGGTGGCTTCTTTTTGGAGGGGGCCAGGGCCAATCCATGATGTTTCTTGTGAAGTGTTTCGGGATAATCGAGATCCACTTCCAAGAAACAGCCCCATTCGTTATCTTCGCTCCAGTTGAGAAAATCCTCGCAGGAGAGTTCCTCTTCGGTCATCCACCCGTAGTCGCTGATGGGAAGACACTGGGACATGGAGTGGCCGTACAGGTTGTTGACATCCCAGTAGACGATATAGGTGTTGGGCTTCGATGCATCGTAACCAGGCGTATGAGGATTGTTTGCCTGAGCATGGCGTCGGGGACATTGGACGATGCCACCGCGTATCGCACTCTCCATGAAAGCATACTGTTCCTTCTCTGCGATGAGGCCCAGTTCCACGTTGGTGTATTTCATCATCGATTCCCAAGTCAATCCCGGCGTGGTGAAGAAATACGCAGGATCCAACTTGTATATCGTGATGCATCTCTTACGAAACGATTCGAAAATATCCATCAGAAGTGTCACGTCCAATTTCAGATAAAGATCGTGATAATCGCGAAAAGTTTGGCAATTGAATGCCGTCCACACACTACGAGCGTGTTCGTAGTCCTCTTCGGAACAGACGTCCTCCGTGAGAGAAGAATAAAATACCTCCCGGGGTGGAAGTTCCGTCTCGTCAAATTTGTCGAAATTGTTGACGTACTCGTAGGGGTAGACGCCCTTGCGACGCAACAGATTCAAATTCTCATCTCTCCCCGAAAAACATTTTTGTTTGGTGGCCACAAGATCTTCGTCGCCAAGTTGAGATGCAAGGCTTGCGAGGCTGGAGGACAGGAAATTGTAAGAGTCCAGGATTCGCACTTCCACGCTTCTTCCTTCTTGGAGAGGGATCCACACTCTCACTGTAATATACTTCTCGCTCGTTCTCGGAATGATGTTGATTCGAGAAGTTATGTTGTGGAGCTCTTTGATGAAGAGATGTGTGTCGTACTTCTCCGTGTAGTGTAGAAACACGGCAACAAAATGCGACTCCTTAATTTTAAGATTGCACGAATTACAGATGGTGCTTAGAAATAATCCATTCTGGTGGTTATGGTGGACGACCTTGTAATTTTCGGGGGTGAAAGCCTGGTTACACTCCTCGCATCTTGTCGTCGCGTCATGTCTCTGTTGTTGTTCTGTTGTGAGAGCAGGTGGAGAAACGTAAGAGCCTTTCAGGCTGGGTGCAAGTTCTCTCGCGCATTCCGCTATCTTCTCAACAAAATGTTTTGCCGCATCGGGTCCGCAATACAAGATGACATCATTCAATTTTTCTCCGTAGATGGAGAAACTGCAAGGCTCGTGGTGAAAAATTTGGGTCGTGCTTGAGGTAGAGGGATCAGGGTTGCAAGACGTCATGGGAACTTGGAAGCTTTCAAAGTCGGCATAAAGGACGACGGGATGGTGGAGAAGAGCCTGGTGTTTCTGAAATTTCATCTTGCTTCCGGGTTCCGGCATGACATCTTCGGGTTCTGCATTCACGGAGCCAAAACACTTGTGCTGTTCTCTCATCTTCTTTCCCACGCGAAAAGTTCTCAAGCATCGATCGCAAATTTCGATCTTATCGCGATTCTTGCTGATCTGTCTTCCTACTAATCCTGAGAAATTCCGTATCAAACTGTAACGGCCATCTACAAGCAAGAGTCGAATTACATTATTCTGGGTTCTAGCAGGTCTTAAGACATAAATATTGCCGGAATCGTCAACCCCAAAGACAGAAATATCGATATCTTCTTTTTTTTCCTCTCTATAGTTTTTTTCAAATTGATTGATCTTATTTAGAGGCACAGGATAGGAAATTCCTCTCATCATATTCTTGTATCTTCCCTCGTATTCTCTGTAATTGGACAGGCGTTGGGGGTCATTATTATTAGACGGGTGTAATGCGGCGATGACAGACCATAGGAAACTCTTCTGATCATTACTTTGTATGTTCAACACTGCATTTTGCCTTTTTTGTTTTTTTGTTTTTTTTTGAGCGCTGCGTAACGGTTTGAAATTGCACACTCGAAGCTCTAACATGTGGTTGTGACCGCAAAGACTCCATCCACTTCCTCTACCTTCAAACTCTTCTTGTTTTTGTGTCAGGTGCTCAAATAGCCGTGTCACTATCTCGTCAAGATTCTCGTTATTGTCATCGTGTAAGGCTTCACACCCTACGTAAAAGCTAAAAGTACTTGACTCGGACGAGACAACTTTCTCATACAGCAGGGTCAAGACGAGATGAATTTTAATTGCAACATTAACAAGGCAATCACGTAATTTATCGACTACCAGAGATTTCACATTGTCGAGGAAGATGCTCGAGTCACATTTTTCGTCGCTTCCAGATTTATACGTCATGATGCGTGCATTTTTATTCAAAGCACCATCTTCATGCACATCAATGCGAGATTTTTTTGCCGGCGGGGCTACAACATCATGATCCGGTCGACGACATTTTTTCAAATGCCTAGCAATATTAGGTTTAGAAATCAACTTTCCACAGTTGCGACATGCCACTTTTCCGCAAAGACCGGAGGGACCTGGTTGCGGTTCCATTTTTTCTCTCTGTTATTTATATATATATACAGAGAAATTTTTTGGGGGGGTTGTGGTGATGGTAGTGGAAAGCGCACTGAAACAGAAGGAAAAAAAGTTGAAAAATGCTAGATATTTTTTCCTTCCACATATATATTAGACGCGAACAGTATGTATGTATGTATGTATGTATGTATGTATGTGTGTGTGTGCACTGTTGTAGGAGGTTAAAAATATACGACATGTAAGTGTGTGTCAATTTTTTATGACTCCTCTGAATATGTGTGTGTCAGACGCAAAACAAAAATATTAATATATCATGAAAATAAAAACTTACCTTTCAACAGAGATGGAGAGAGACTTCAAAATAAAAACTTGTAGCTCACTAAAACTTCCACGATGATATATATGTATACTGCCAAATAAACAATTAAGAATACTGAACTGCCACGATTGACGTTCACCTTTCAAGAGAGATAGAGAAACTTCAAAATAAAACTTGTAGCTCACTAAAACTTCCACGATGATATATATGTATACTGCCAGACAAACAATTAAGAATACTGAACTGCCACGATTGACGTTCACTATGATAATGACGTACAAAAAAGAAACTGATACGTTATATAGGAACTCCTCTCCTTTTTTCTCCTTCTCTCCTTCCTACTCCACGCGACTCTCTTTGGTGAAAACACAATGAGCGCTATAGTCAGTGTCCTAGCAAATAAAACCCTTGTTGACTGATTTACTCATGTTATATTTTTTTCAACAAAAGATTTTGTGATGCGCACAATATCCTGTGGGGGACAAATAACAATAAACGGGACGTTGATAGTTCCGCCCATGTATGTATTGTCGATCATTTCCCCTCGGTCTCTATTCCACGCCCCGTCAGGGTGTGGTGTGTGAAACAAACGATTCCCAGTATAAAACTCAAAAGCGGAAGATGCTGCTGTGTTTGCTTCCACCACATCCCCCTCTGATTCTATTGTTATCAGGGATGTGATGGATTCTTCATTCAGAACCATGGGAAAGCTGAAAAAAAATAGAATCTCTTCGGGCGAAAAAGGATGCAAGGTGAATGGGTTCGGGGAGGGGTTGCTGTGGATAGTTTGGTCCGTGATGAAAATGTTACATTGGGCGACGAAACACAATTGCCCCACAGGAACAGGAAAAATTCTACCGAGCGTGGCTATCCACGCGAACATTAGAAATTGCCTGAATGCCTTGGGGGGGGCTTGGCATAGGATTATCGATTTTCGTTTTTAGAGAATAATTTATGTAAGATTCTAGCATCGAGAATAAACAATATTGATTAAATTTTTGACAACATTCACAGTACAAATCTAAACTTGTGATGATTTCGTCGCCACCATGCACCCCCGGCGAGGTTATATAGGGGCCAGGGATCCTAAAAAAAAAAACAATTATTATTTTGTTTGCTTGCGTCACAATACGGAAAATAATAAGAGGCATACGCACGCGCGCACGTATGTGTGTGTGGCACATCGTTCCCTCCCCGAGAGAGAGAGGTTTACGTAGGTCATGATATATAAACATTTGGTCCCAGACTTGGAAAATTACGATAAAATACACTCATCTTTCAAAAATAAGAAGATGAGAGGAGAGGTTTACGAAAATCACGATATATATAAACATTTGGCTCCGGACTTGGAAAATTACGATAAGGTGCACTCATTTTTCAAAAAATGAGAAGATGAGAAGATGAGAGGAGAGGTTTACGTAGGTCGCAATATATAAACATTTGGTCCCGGACTTGGAACATTACGATAAAATACACTCATCTTTCAAAAATAAGAGAATAAGAGAATAAGAAAATGAGAAGATGAGAGCGCGCGCGTGTGTATATGCCACATCCTCCCCCCCCCGAGAGAAAAGTTTACGAAGGTCACTATATATAAACAATTTGGTCCCCTTGATTCCAGCACTCCAACTTCATCTCTAATGTTGACGATAATGTTCTAAAGGTAGAGAGAATAAGAAAATAAGAGAATGAGAGGATGAGAAAATAAGAGGATGGGAAGAGAGGTTTACGAAGATCACGATCTACAAACATTTGGTCCCAAACTTGGAAAATTACGATAAAATGCACTCATCCTTCAAAAAATAAGAGAATGAGAGAATGAGAGAATAAGAAAAGAGGTTTACGTAGGTCATGATATATAAACATTTGGTCCCAGACTTGGAAAATTACGATAAGATGCACTCATCTTTCAAAAAATAAGAAAATAAGAAAATAAAAAAATGAGAGGATAAGAGAAAGATGGGAGGATGAGAGGAGGATGAGAGGAAGATGAGAGAATAAAAAGAGAATAAGAAAGATGAGAGGATGAGGAGATGAGAGCTCATCTTTCACTCATCACTGCCTTTTTGCCCCCGTGAAACGTCGTCAGCGTAATAAATGGGGCGCGGAACAGGGAGAGAAAGTGAGTTTTTCAACTTTTTGTAGTCGTTTGGTCAAGAAATCAGAGTTGCGGTGGGAGTCACAATTTTATACTACTGATTTCCATCCCTTAAATCTTTTTACAAGATAATCTCTTAACTTAAGATCATCAATAATTGGCCTTTTCGTGGTTATTTATTTATGTCTCAACGTCTAGAAAATCGTTGATTTTATTTCTGTATTTTCCAGTGTTAGGTGTTCTTGTCATATCAATTGTGACAAACCCATAACTGTCCTGGTTCCAGCACCTACTGCAAAACTTGGAAAAATCATTGTAGCTCAAGTCCCCACCTACATATTCATCGTGTATGTGTTTGAGGTTGGTATGGTCTTGATGAAACACGCATATAAAATTGCTGTTGTCCCGAATCAGTTGCTTGGGTATTTTAGAAAAAGTCTGTGCCAGGTAGAAGCAATCAATATTTTTGTGTCGGCCCTGTGTAAAGAAATTTCTAACCTTGTTTTGATTATCCAGTATAATGTCATCAAACACAACAACAGAATTATCGAGACATTCATGAAGTGGCTTAACATCTGGTTCAAAAGTGGCAATATCCAATCCATCATATAGCTTCATCAGCTGCTGATATTTTAATTGTTCCAAGCTCTTAGAGAAGATATACAAGTGCCTGTTTTTCCAGTCTAACCAGTTGGGTGTCAATAAAAAATTATCAACTAATAGTGTAGTTTTACCACAAGCAGATGGCCCAACAATAAGACACCTAATATTTTCAGGCAGCAATTTGCCATTTCTTTTAATCTGCTGTTCAGGTTCTGGCAGCCTTTTTATAACATCCCAGGTGTTCATATTATCACTTTGTCTGCATCGATCCAGCTGTTTTCCGGATGACCCAGCCATTTGACAAGTAACTTGTTGCCTTTTCTGCGGATGATTTTTTCTATGAGATATGTGTCAGGCTGTTTAGTTTTGCTGAGCTCTTGTTCATAGAACCGGCCTTTGAGAATTTCTCCTCGGTGATCTTTTATTATATATGTGTTAAGGGTCCCGGGTTTAACTTGAACCACTGTAAATAATTCTGTACTCCAGTTTCTTGTAAAACCTCTTTTGAATAAGTGCTTATATTTGCTAATTCTTACTTGATCACCCACCCTGTATTTGGCCTTTCTTGTTGTTGGCTGGTATCTAGGATAATAAACAGTTCTGATCAATTTTTGCTCATCAGATGGAGTTACTTCAGAGGGTTTCATGTTGATTGTGGAATGGACCGAGTTGTTATATTTTTGTAGAAGCTCTTGAAGAATATTAATCCATTTATAATTACCTTGAAGTGTAAATTGTTTATACATAAGATTTTTTAGGGTTTTGTTGAATCTCTCTACAATTGAGGCTTTGAGGTCACTGTAACTCGAGTAATGTTGTATTGACTGGCTTTTAATAAATTGTTGGAACACAGAATTATAAAATTCTTTGCCATTATCTGTTTGCAAATAGCGAGGGGATCTTCCACTCTGATTGATGATTGTCCTGAAGGCTTCTGTAACACATTTTCCAGTCTTGGATTTGAGTGGCACAGCCCAGGCAAATTTTGAAAATGTGTCTATCACAGTGAGTAGATACTTGTAGCCCTTGTTGATTTTGTCTAAGTTTTTCAACTGCCCACTTGCCATTTCAATCAAGTCGCTCTGCCATAAATCATCTATGCCCTTTGTGACTACTGGGAGTCTCTTAAAATTATGTCGGGCTTGTCTGTGTAATTCATCAACAATAATTTGTCTAGACATAATATGTAAACAAGAATATTGCAACTATGGGGTGTTCAGCAGCTGATACTACAGGATTTTCTAAATATAATTTGTCCCCTATTTGTATATGAAATTCCAGAGAGCCATCATCTTCAGTATAGGCTGTTTCTAATGTATTGAGGTCTGTAAAATCCTCTAATTCTACACTGGTGATTTTCACTTTGTTATCAGCATTTGTTATTGATAAGGTAGGGTAGTGGTGTGCCTGTGGTTGAAGCCAATATTTGATCTTGATTGGTCTCAGTGTGCCCCCAACAAAAAATTGGTAATAAAACTGTGCAGGGGACAGCATATATATTTTGCCTCCCGGTGTAAATGGAGAATCATATTCTTTGTTGGGGATGCTGTACAATTCAAGAATTACTGTATGCTTTGGATTCTCGATTATGCCTGTTATTTCCTTTTCTGCTGTGAGCAATCTGCTTGTTACAGATTCAAGGTGCTCATTGATGGTCCTAACAACATCATCATGGCCTGGCTTGATTTTTATGTCCACAATAAGTTTCTTGTATTGTTGCACAATCTCTTGAAGCTGGGTGGCAAAAACAGACAGGGCATTTGCTTGATTGGATTCCATGGTTCCTAGCTGTTGCTTGATATTAGCTACAATTTGTTGCAAATTTTCAACAACTGCCAATTTTGAATTTTGAGCAGTAAGATCATGGACCTGTCTTCTGATATCCTCAAACAGGGCATGCAGTTCATTAATATGTTGATTAGTTGGTAGAGTGGCCACTGTCTGTGTGAGATGTTTGATCTCTGTCTGGATATTCTTGATATCTTCTGATTTCAATATGCGATTCACTGCCCTCTTAATATTTTTAAGTTCCTGTGATGTAGGGAGATTTGATACTGTATTTTGTAAAAATTCAAGTGCCAATTTCACTGTATTTAATTCAGAAGCATCAGCCACATTTTGCATAGCATTTTGGAGCAGGGCTATATCTGCCTGAGAGGGTGTTGATTGCTGTAAAATTTCAAGTTTTGTTTGGATATCATCTATCAAGTGATGAAAATGAGATAGTTCAGATTCAGTGTTGAGGTTTTCAAGCTTTGTGATTTGTTGCTGGACACTTACAAGGGTGTTTACAATCCCAGGCAATCGGGATTCTAGTACATTTGCCAAATCACTTTGCACTGCTGCTGCTATTGTATGTCTCGAGTTGCAGCTTAACGTTTGCTACACTCCGAGTTATTGCATTCAAAGCATCAGAAGATGGCAAGTTGTTCATAAAATTTTCAAGTGTCTCAATTTTTTCTTTAACCTCGGCTATGGCATTGTTCAGAGGATCCAGATTAGGTATTTGGAGTGACTGAATCTGTTCTTTTAGAGTGGAAATCACTAGATCAAAATCTTCTTGTGACTTTATGCTTTTGACAATTGTTTGGAGCTGTGTCTGGACATTATTTATCTGCTCTTCCAATTGTTGTTTCAATTGCTCAGAATTGGTGGCCTGGGTCTTAAATTTGGCTTGAAGAGCTGCTACAGCTTCTTCTAAACTTTGAAAATTATCCAATGTTGCCAGGTCAGTATATTTTTGAAGCAGCACTTTAAGTTCTGAATCAATTTTAAGAAGAGGGTCCATGCATTGTGATTGTAAATTTGTAATTTCTAATTGAAGACTGGCATTGAGTGTGGTCTGCAAAGCTTGTAAATCACTTCTTAATTTCTTGACTCTGACATCAAGCATCAGAATCTCATCACTGTGATCTTCATGCCTTGTATGGCCAAATATATCATTAGGCATTTTTGTTTAGTGGTTATTTATTATTGAGTATCTGATTCTTAATTCTATAAAAAAGGGTATAAGCTTTTCATATGATCCAGGGACCTCAATATATAAGCAGTCACCAGCAGAAACAGTATATACAGTGCCAGAAACCATGTTTGAGTGCTTAATTCTGTAAATATTTCTCCCTACTGAAATCTTGACATCACCCTCAGGAGTTGTAATAAATTGCAATTGCCCACCTACAGGTAATTGGTAATGATTTAAATTATTGTTAAATATGTACAATGTTTTGCCTGTTTCATCATCAACTTCTGTAAGTATGCTGTTCAGATGAATAATTAACAAGCCACTCAGTTTAGACAGCATATCAGGAGAGGCTTGTGGTGTTGGCAGCTCCATAATAGCCTGTTTTTTGAACCCAAATAAGTTCATAGGCATGTTTAATTATTTCAAATCATGCTCTGTGCTTGTGCATTGTTTTCCATTTTTCAAATCACAATGCCCCCATGGCAAAGTATGTATGCCACATGACAAAATGCATCTCTTATCATCATGTGGGTCCAGAGCCACTTTTCTTACAATATTGCTGGTCAATAAGTGATCCACACTCTGGATTCTATTTTCTGATGTTTTGATTGAACTCTGGGATTTGATGCAATTTTCATAATCTTCAAATTTAAGCTCTTTGTCAACAGTTACTCTGCCAATGCCCTTGGCTTTTTTGACAACAGCACTACATGTTTTAAAAGTGTACATCTTGGCACTTAACCCAACAAATTTCACAATAACATCACCAAGTGTCTCATCTTTTAACTTGCCAGGCACCTTTTTGTTGTGGTGGTGTTGAATCTTTGTATGTTCACTTGTATCAAAGTATTGAAACAATTCAGGCTGTGACATATCTTGATAAACATCTTCTGTTTTAATATAAAGAATAAAACTATCCGTATCCATGTACATCAATTTTATATTATCACCATAAAAAGGTTTCAACACATCATAATACAATATTAACATATGTAATTTAGCCAATTCTAATATCACAGCCCCTACATAAATAGGTTTATCAAACTTAATCTTTGTTTTTTTCATGTTGAAAAGTGCCATGTGCTCATCATAAATTCTTCTGTAATTGAAATTAGGCTTTGCAACCAATTTTTTGCTCAGGCTGGGGTCAGTAATTATTTTAACATCGGTATGTTTTCTGACATTTTCAATTGTTTTGCCATACACTGAATTAACCAACAATTTAAACAAGCCCTTATCAAATTCGCTTTTTGCAGATGTTCGAAGCTCTGTGTTTGTATCAATGTATGGTTTCAACCATCTTGAGTGCCTGAACCTTAAGACTTTGCCAAGTTTGGTCACTTGAACACCATGATGCATCAGGAACTGGAGGTTTTTGTAATATGTGACATAGCCCTGTTTTGACTCCAGTGTCATCATGAGCTTCTTCTGTTTAGAGCCAGGTGAGCACTGAACCTCGGGAATTGGGGACAGATCAGAAAATTTATTGTGTAAATTATCTGGAATTGTCAGATCAACCTCTAAGATTAGGCCATAGTCACTGTCATCAAAATTCTTAAGATCCTCAATATTGAAATCTTCAACCCATTCAAGCCCTGCATATGGCAGTTTATCCATCATGGCATGACCATAGAGGCTGTTTGCATCTACATACAGTATATAATTTGATGGCCGTGCTGGATCATAATCAGGCATATGCTTGTTATTTGCTCTGGCATATCTCTGGGAACATTGCACCATCCCTCCTCTTATACCTTTCTCCATAAACAGATACGTATCTTGATCGTGGATCAGATCCAATTGCATGTTGGTGTTCAAAAACATTGCAGCCCATGCTAGGCCCGGGGCACTGTAAAAATACACTGGGTCCAGCCTATAATTTTGCATGGAAGATTTTCTGAATGCCTGTATTATATCAGCTACGAGGGTTACATCAAGTTTCGAATATGCCTTGTGATAATCACGAAATGTCTTGCATTTTAAATCGCTCCACACCAACTGGGCATGGTGATAATCTTCATCACTGATTCCAGATCCTCTGATTCTGCTGTAAAACTCTTCTTGCGGTGGCAGGGAACACTCATCAAATTTAGAAAAATCTGTAACATAGTCATATGGATACACACCCTTCCGCCTAATTAATTCCAGGTCCTGATTTGGAAACGAGGCACGTGTAATTTTTAAGTCATCATCAGGTAATTGACTGGCCAGTGTAGCCAGGCTAGCAGGTAAAAATCTGTGAGAATCAAGAAATCTTAATTGAATAGGAACACCATCAACTTTAATTATCTTGGTAATGGCAATATATTTTTCATCATTTTCAGCTAAAATATTTAAATTCTGCTTGTCAAACCCCTCGTACCTAATCAAATGATGGAAATCATAATTGGATGCTCCATGGCAAAATATGGGGATAAATCTTGGTCTCTTGATCTGAATATTACAGCTTTTACACAGGGCCATTAAGAATTTACCATCTGTATGAGAATGGTGATGTACCTTGATATTTGCATCTGAAAATTCAGAATCACATACCGGGCATTTTTCTGCATTGTTGAAATCCTCAATCTGTTCCTCTGTTAAAGGCAACATAGGCTTTGATTTTAATAAGATGTTAGATGCTATGTCACGGCACTCATTTTCTATTCTATGTACAAATTTTTTGACGGCATTTGGTCCCATGTATAAGTATGGCTCACTAGCTACACCATCCCGCATAACTGTATAACAAAAGGTGGAAGGTTCATGTAACTGGTATGGTGTAATCGAGGATTCTTCAGGATCTGGATTGCAGAATGCAAGAGGTTTGAGGTTCGATTCAAAATCATAGGCAATAAA
Organism: Lepisma saccharinum; assembly: GCF_977018435.1. Classification (NCBI taxonomy): domain Eukaryota; kingdom Metazoa; phylum Arthropoda; class Insecta; order Zygentoma; family Lepismatidae; genus Lepisma; species Lepisma saccharinum. The sequence goes on along the minus strand of NC_139247.1, from coordinate 8,999,902 downwards.
TGCTGGGTGTTCCAACAAGGCTTCAAACTTTTTGAATTTGCAATTTTCACTTGGATTGGGCATCACCATATGAACAGGTTTATGATTGCCACAGTATTTCAGATGCTCAGTTAACTTGTTTTTAGCAATTTCTGCATTTTTTTCAGGAACCCTATTTACCATTTTTTGACCATCAAATACAGTCAAACATCTTCTGCACAACTTGAATATTGTATGAGTTTTGTCTAGTTGTGTTCTCACTAAAGCTTGAAGATTATGTATCAGAGTGTAATGATGTGTATCATCCCCTTCAATTAAGAGCAAATCAATCGGAACAGCAGATTCATCATCAAGTGTACTGATTCTGAGAGGTGCTATCGAGCAATTGCCAGTGGAACAAATAAATACATTAATAGATAATTGCTTGCCATTGATGTGCCTGGCCTTTTTTTCAAATTTATCAATATTCTGGACAGACATTGGATATTCCAAACCCTCCATTGCATCGTCAAAAAGATGTTCATGTTGTTTGTAATAAGTTATTCTCTGAGGATCCCTTGAAACTGGATACAAAGCAGCTAAAATACACCACAAAAAGCATTTCTGGTCGGCATTTTTTATATTAACCACGGCTCTTTTGTTTTTGATATTGTCAGGTAATGGCAGATAAGTGGAACCTTGTAATGGGCTGAATTCAGAAATATGAACATATAACTTGTGTGATGAGCCGCATAGGCTCCATCCTGACTCTTTTGCAGCAAATTATTATTGTGGGAGTTCTGTATTTGTCTGGCTTACAAATCTTTTGGTGTCTGGCCCAATTAGAGCTGGATATATTTTTATTGCACTGATTACAATATTTTTGATTCGGCATTTTTGTTGTTGTTTATTATATACAATTTCCCGGGATTCAAATCAAAACTTTATACTGAATCAGCTGGGTTCAGCACTGTGCTTTGTGTGTGTGTGTGTGTGTGTGTGTGTGTGTGTGTGTGTGTGTGTATGTGTGTATACACTTAATATTTTTTGGCTTTGGTATTTATATAAAATTTCCTGGGGTTCAAATCAAAAAACTCTATGCCTATCTTATGACAGGTTGTAAAGCCAATAGCTTACAAGTGGAAATATTCATTCACACTGACCCAGGGCGAATACCTGCACGAACATGCATGTCTTGAATAGCAATAACCTTGTTATTTTTGTATAACAGGCTGGGGCAAATATACTTGACTCTAAATATGAGTGGATTACAACAAATATCAGATTTTATATTGTTCAATATGAATAATTAAACCGCAAGTATGAGCAACACATCTATTCTCCTCAGTCACTCTTACAATACTGGCTGATGCAATACTCGGGAATTTCTGTAAGTACTGGCGCTGAGGGGGCATGCAAACCAAAAATCAATACCACCGTCTTCGGGAATTGCACACACTGACACAGAGGTGAAACATGCAAACACGGAGCAATTCTCTGCATATTGCATTGTTTTAATATTGGATATGCAAGTTAAGGTTGGTGCCCAATTAAACTTAAACTGGAAGTAAATATGTGTGTGTATGTATGGGTTTTAGCTTAATTTCTGGTGTGGTCAAAAATATATCAATTTTTGACAAGTTTATGAACAAAAATCTGGCTGATGCAATTTTTGTAAGTATAAACAAATCAATCTGAGAGGCTCTTCGTTTCTGAAAAATTCCCGAGGGCATTTTTACAAAAATCTTGGATTATGTAGGGCTCCACACTAGAGCAAAAAACTTATATGGCCATGTTGAGCAAGTTTTAAGTATGGCCAAAGCTGCTGGAGGGGAACTCTTCCTTTCCGAAAAAGCTCTTCCTTTCCGGCGCTGTCCGTAGTATAAAACCCACTACTTGCCCATTATAATAATTGATGTAAATTACCGTGACTGAAATCAAGTTTTGTATGAAATAATACATACTATTAGGTTAACATTTATTTTCAGGAAAGGAGTCGAGTGGCGGCCGTCGTACTTACCCGTAGAGGTACAAAAGCGATGTAAAATATCCAGAATAGAAATAGCTTTTGGGTTGGGATAAAATACAACCATCTAAAAATAAGAATGTATTAATAGTAATAATAATATTACTTGTTATTATATTATCACAATTGAGTAGCATTTGGCATAATTTCACAGTTCAAACAGCACTTTTCATCGCTAAGTGGAGTTCCACGTGCTTCATTGTACGTCTCTCCTCCATGCCCAAGTAACATGAGCAGGCAACGCGTTTTTGAGCAGGCCTTTGGTGGTTCTATAGCAACAATTTATTAAGGAAGTCTCCCGAAAAATCAATAGGCTTGGCAACACTGACTCGGACAGCGCTGAAGGCTCATATCCCCTGCCCTCCCCTCACCCTCGAGCACAGTGCGGTTCTCAGCAAGCATTTTTCCCTGTGTTTTCACTATATTTTGTCAACATTATAACAGCAGCTGGTACATAAGTTTGGATTTGAAGCCTTGTTCCATAATTACTTGGAAGAAAGATCTCACGCCAGCACTTTACCAACTACCCTACATCAGTCTAGGTAGACAACGTCCTGAGACACATTGATGATTGCGCAAGGTACCCTTTGCTATTTGACGATTATATTTTTGCTTCAAAATATTTAAAAATATATATTAATTTTTACTCATTGCACAGTATTTGCAAGGCATTGATAAATATGTACTGCCTAAACTATTCGTAATTATGCCTCCTTGACAGCGATTTTTTCCATGTAGACCACTATCTAGGGCATGCCGAATTGGAAGTATTCTTTGTCATTCCTCAAACTTAATTTTTCCTTCTTTCTCTCTCAATATGTTTGGTGAATATAGTTTATGAATTCATGTTATAAGGAAGAAGGTAAATCTTTCACCACAGTGTTTTTCGTCTAGTAAAGGAACATGTAATAATGTTGGCTACTCCCTGTTGGTGCTCAAGAGGAATGTAGCCGAGTTTTGAGATTTCTGGGCTTAGAAATATATAATAAACAATTAACTGGTTGGTAGATGAAGTTCATTTAAACATTTACTTTTATCTCAGTATTCAGGAATTTCTACCTTTCTAATTCCTCACGATCACAAATGAGCTAGAGAATGGAACGGCTGTGTACAAACTGAACCACGCTGCCGGTGAAGGGAATTGTGAAGAAATTTGGCCAAACACTCTCTCTGTACTTATGGTCCCGGGTTCGATACCCGGTGGTTCGGATCCCACTTTAAACTGTAGGTCCAGTCCCAATTAGCCTTTCTGTGGATAAAGTGGACTTAAAACACCAACTCAAACCATAAATCAATCAATCTCTGTACTTATATGGCCCAACTACCATTGGCTGGCTGACTGGCTCGTCGGTGGCCCCTTGGCTCGATGACAAGTGCAAGTCTGGACGACACCCTGCGTGCCTGGTCTCAGTGGCTGGAACAAGACTTCCCAAGAACCGGGTCCTTTATTGTTGTTTACAAACGACACCTAATGTGTTTTCCTTGCAGTTTTCGCTCCATCTTTACTACCGGGTTGCACCCTCTATTAGGAAGACAAACCCGGTACTGTCGAAGGAATTTCCTTGGTTAGCCAGCGCTATGCATTATGTTGTTTGTTTAAATGGGTCAGCGTACTGTACAGAGAGAGCGATGTATTTCATGATATTTTAGATTTACTCATTTCCCTCATCAATGTATAGAAAGATTCCGTAACGTATGTTTAATCATTTCGCATAATTAAGAATATCCATAAGGGAGTTGTGATTAATGTATAAGCATCTATAATGTATTAAAAATTGCGAAATTGTTGAAAGCTCCAATTTTATTTATAATATTACAGACTATACATGAAACTTACATATCATTCATAACACTACCACCTAATAGATTTTTAACAAATTATAATATTCATCATAATTTATTAGAAATTTAATATTTTCAAAATTTAATTTTGAATTAAAACAGTATGAATAATGCATTTGTCAAATTCTCATTCTGAAGCCATATTGTTATGTGAGAGATTATTTTTTCTAAGAATTTAACTAATGTTTTATAATACTTTTCCAATTTAGTGCTTGAATGAATCATATATTGCATGTATATATATATATATATATATATCAAAATTGGTAAGATAAATATATTAGTGTCAAAGAAAATTGTAATGATAGTATAATTATTTCTTGATAATTTTCCATATTTGTCTCTCCATGCTCCGAAAAAAGGAGCTTATGAAATGAAGTACATATAATGTACTAAGATTTCCTGTATTTTTTCTGTGTTATGGTGTACGCTTATGGGTGTAAATTTATCCTTTTAACGTATCGAAATGGATACAAATGAACTAGAATGATACAATGTGTTAATGGATTCCATTTTTCTCTTCTGACGTTAACTTTCATCATGTGTCTGTATTGGGGGATTGGTTTATGAACCGTCTCTCTATATGTTGTAATCCCTCTTTCACCAGGTATCTGAGGTCACAGGGATGCTTCAATAACACATTTAGGTAGAGCTTAAATATACTTGTGATTGAACCTGCTCCGACTAAGAGAAAGGAGATATGGAAGATTGAATTTAAGGTTATTTACGCTTGTTCATACCTGGTAGACGAATTATGTTTCTTGTCCAGATCCTTCTTGCTGACCGTATTGTGACTGACGCCAAGGTTCGATACTGTGACCCTTGGCTCACTATTCCGAGCAATCCCACACGAATGGCTGCAAGGCTTATGCAGCCGTAAACTTCGTACACCGTTGTTGTAGTTCAGTTCGTTGTAAAGTGAATGAGTAAAATGAGAGAAATGAGCGCGAGCTTTGGGGCAAGCTTGCTTTTATAATATTTCGCCTCGAAAGATTATTACACCTTTCGAACACGCTGGATCACGTCAGATCCACGTATTTACCTCTCAGTCAAAGCTCTGAGGAAATAACGAAGCGTGCACATTCTTGAGATTGCTCGGCGGTCGGACAATTCCAGTGAATGACCAAGCATAAATTAATCTCTTGACGAGGTTTTCTCGTACTATTAATCACCATACCTCTACATTATATACATATATGAATTTCATAAATACATTTATATTTTAATAACTTTTGCTAAATCACAATTGTGACCATTTGGAATGAACCTAAATTTTCAACGCATTGCGTTCTTAGCCTATTAGCTACTACGTGTACATAAAGTGTCACACACATAAAGCCAGACTACAGAAAATTTGTTTAACCTCATGTCTTACTAACGTCTCTATAGGGTAGGAATCCCTTACGGTGACTATCACATATAGTATACAAACTACAAGTTCTTAGAAAAAAATCATCTCTCGCATAACAGTATTGCTTCAGAATGAGAATTTGACAAATGCATTATTGACACTGTTTTTAATTCAAAATTAAATTTTGAAAATATATAATAGTAGTGGGTTTTATGCTACGGACAGTGCGAGAAAGGAAGAGTTTGCCTCAAGCAGATTTGCTACACTTAAAACAGGCTTAACATGGCTATATGAGCTTTTTGCTCTAGTATAAGCATCCTGCATAATCCAAGATTTTTGTAAAAATGCCCTCGGGAATTTTTGAGAAAGGAAGAGCTCTTCTTATGCAGATTTGTTATACTTAAAACTTGTTCAACATGTTCATATGAGCTTTTTGATCTAGTGTAGCACCTGCCTAACCCAAGAGTTTTGTAAAAATGCTCTTCGGAAAGTATCAACCCCCCTCTCAAGCAGATTTTTGTCCATAAACTTGTCAAATTTTTGGCCACACCAGAAATTAAGCAAAAAACCCATACATACACACACATATTTACTTCCAGTTTAAGTTTAATTGGGCACCAACCTTAACTTGCATATCCAATATTAAAACAATGCAATATGCAGAGAATTGCTCCGTGTTTGCATGTTTCACCTCTGTGTCAGTGTGTGCAATTCCCGAAGACGGTAGTATTGAATGTGAAGCCTCCCCTGATGGCAAAATGTTAATATTGTTGTTTTGTAAACAAGGGACTTTGGGTTCGAGTCCTCATAAAATGTATAAGATTGAAATACATGTGGTATTCCATACGTGAGATTTTGAGAATAGTTGATATACAACTCCCAGATCTGAAAACCTGGTAAAAAGTGTTTTACAATAATATATTGTACAAAAAACTGAATTTTCTTATTTTCTCATGTTTTATAACCAAATCCTCAATACAATAGAGAAGAGCGGGTAAGCATAATTAATTGCTTGCGTGTCCTGCCGGCACGCAAGAGACACGCTAGAAGGGGGCATTAATGATTTTTCTGTACGATTCACTGAAGGGGGCATTAATCTTTCTGTGCGACATGTAAAAGTGTAACAAAGATTATTGAGATAAAGATACATATTTTCACACAGTGGCAATGAACTGCCCCCTTTTTATGTTGAAAGCAATTCTATTCTGATAATATGAGCCTAGGCAAGGACTTAGAAAATATTATGGCAGTTCAAAATCCAATTTTGTCTGTATCAAGGTCTTCAGAACCCAGTAAAATGTGGGCATATTCCATTTGGAGACGTGTTAATATTGTGGCATTGTAATCAGGGGCTTTGGGTTCGAGTCCTGTATAAGATTGAAATATATACAACTGCCCACACATAAGATATTCACTGCTAGCTGATATACAGTTGAGATTTGTGTGTTGTACAACAGGACAATATCTTCTAGAACTGCTCTGTGACCCTCTCATTTCTTACATCATAAACATATGATTTTTCACCTATGAGAATGACAGTACAAATGGTATCCTCAGGTAATGCCTCATGGAATTCACAGATAATTTTAATGTTTGTCCTATCATTTACCACAACTTGTTTCCTTTTTGAAGTGTTAATTACAAACATGGGTCTCTGTGCCTTGAATTCATCTGGTGTGTAATATATATCCGTATTGCCAGTAGTGACACGTTTGAAGGAAGAAAAAGCTTCATATAATTTGAGAAAATCATCCTTGGACATGTCTAAATTATAATTTTCTCTATAAAAGACCTCATTTCTGCCATTTTTAAGATATATGTTCTTGATGTTGCAGTTATCAAATTTACTTGAATTTTTTTCCTGATTGTTGTGTCTTCCAGTCTGAAACAGTACCACCACAAAATCAGGCATGTCGTACTGAATACTGGAGAATGAATTTGTAGCATCAAATTCATAATAGGTACCAGAGGCAGGCTTCTGTACAGATTGATATGTGTAAAATTGCAGAGGAACCTGTGGATTTTTTATTATATCAGCTTTGTATTTCAGAGCATAACTGGCCTCATACTCAACAACAGGGATTCTTAGCTCCATAGTCTGAATAATGCATTTGCCTGCATCAGGTAAGGTATTAGGCAGAGCTTCTCCTGTAGAGTTTAATGTGCTGTACCTCATCAAAGTATTATTATCATTGGCAGCTCTTCTAAATGTAATTCTTAACCCACCCTTCCACATAATATCTTTGTAATCCGAGAAGAATCCTGGCAACAGGCGCATGGGGAACAGCACAGTGTGGTTTTTAGATAATATTTTCTCACCAGCTTCAAATCCGCCGATTCTGTAGTAAGAAGCCTCGGTTTTGGATAATTTTAGTGTGGCCAAAGCTGTGGAGGTAATGCCGGGATAATCTATTCTGTTTATAACAACGCCATGCTTTCTGATCTCAATTTCAGAGAATAGATGCGGCACAAAATTGTCTACCAATCTTATATTTGAATTTGCCGGATAATCTGTTCCATCGAGCTTTACGACATCAAATTTGATGTATAGATCTGCTCTGTGGGGGTGTATAAAACCATCCCTTACATCAAGATCCACCTCTATCTCTGTGTTGGGTTGATTTAAATTTGCAAATGTCCTCCTGTTTGGGGGGAATGATTGCAGCTCATAACTCTCAATATTTTCCATTGTATGTATTTTTATTTAAATGTTAATCTCTATGATAGCAGTTGTTGTGGCTCCAGCAAAATCAACTAATTCTTCTTTTTCATTAGTGACCATCAATTCAATGTTATCTATTCTATTATGACACACAGGAAAATATAATGTTGGGGATGGATTGTAGATGATGGGCTCCATGAATTCAGAATTAGGTTTGAATGTTGCAATGATGCCAGTTTGTTTGTGAGAGCCTATGCCATTTGATTTGGTGATCATACCCTCAGCCACATTACAGTGAATATTCAGAGTCTCTATGGCTAAGAATTTAGGTATATTCATAGCAGTGTGTTTGATGCCTGCTTCAAGTTTTGTGTTGTTCTCGAAGCCTAACAGCTCTCCTATAGTAGCCAGTTCCACTGTTTCTGTGGCAGATACAATCTCTACTCTGTGAGTGACAGAATTTTGACTTAACACTATACCTCTGGGTAATTGAGCATTTAGAGTGGATAGATTATATTGCCCTGGAGTGATGACAATTTTTTGATCCCCTACTGCAATTGTGTTGTTGTGGTGTGTAATATTGGGGATTAAGTACATGCCGTAAAATGCCCTGAGAGCTATTGTTTTGGGATACACTATGTCATCATGCAATTTGAGTTTCAATATTGAATTTTGGCTGGTGAGATGGAATACCCCCATGATGTTTCAGATACCACAAGGCTTTTTGAAAATCTTCAATTGATGGTTTATTTATTTGAGACATGTATCTAAGAACAGATAAACACAAATGTCCGCAATTAACATCTTTGAAGTTTTGAATACGGGTATTATTGTAATAAAGATTAGCTGAATTTAGATATTTTATTAAATTTTCAGGTGGAACACCTCCAAATGAATCAAACACAAATGCCTCATTGTTTAAATATTTAAGATAACAAATCCAGTGAGTGCCCTGATTTTTGTACTCATCCAAATTAACAATGCCACACTCTTTGTTGAGTGGTTGTTCTGGTAAAGAATCAGACATGTACACACCTCTAAAATGTTTGATGCCCAGTGGCTTGATTAAAGCTTCAATATCTTGGTTTGTAAGCGGCTCTTGTTTTTTTTATAACACCTTTGCCTTTTTTCTCCATGGCAAGGTTATGGCGCCTCTGCTCATCTAATTCTGCCCTATTTTTCTTGGCATCTATTACTGTTTTTGCTATGGCGGCTGATCCGCCGGCCAAGCTCCCAACTGCCCCGAGAGCAGCTAAGATGGCAGGGATGGTAAATATGAATCCCCCCACATGTGATTTTTTTTCTAGATTGCTGTAATTTTTTTAATTGGGGGGTACTAAGCAACAATTTCATACCATGTCCCTTTGCAAGACAAGAGCTTTTTTTCTTGCGCTGCTTTTTGGTCAAAAGACTGTCAATAGTTTTAAGAGATTTAAGACCTGCATAAGGTATTTGATACATAACACCCTTGGCCTTCATTGTAGGTTTATTATATACACGTTCACAACCCCCACCCCAGTTTTTGTTTGGTGCTCATAGCTATGGTGGTTCCCAACGCTGATATTCTCTCACTCAAAGAAGCATCTTTGCTTACAAATCTACCAAATGCAGCCTCTTCTAATTTCTTGTCTGCAACATGTCTCTTGTCAAGATCAGAATGTGTGTTGTATGCAATATCATGGTCTCTACAAGCAGCATCTAGGGGATTAACACCAGGATCCCCTCTGTTTAATCTATGGTCCAATTTTGTGCCTGGACCACAATATTGATAGCCTGGAATATGTAGTTCAAATGGCAGCTTGTTTATAATGTCATTAACAAGCCCCCGACCCTCAGAAATATTCCAAAATTTAGGTGGTAGAGTATTAATAATTTTTATGAGATATCCAATCCCCTTAGGGTCATTCACTATAAAATTAGATAATTTGGTGCTTATCATGTCCATAATTCCAACCTTTTCATTGTAAAAATTGTGGTTCCCAGCATTTTCCTCCCCAGCTATCACCAATAACCTATCTACAAGTTTCCTGACATCATCAACCCACACAAATTCTTTAGGCAGGGTATTGTATTGTTTGATTCCACTGCCAGTCTTGATCTGTGACCATATGGGCTTGATTAAATTATTGTATTTTGCTCCACTGCTAGACTTAACCCTTTTTTGCGTGGGATCATTGTTCTGGTATAGAGCATCTGATTTTATTAATATTTCTTCGTAATCCTCATAATCTTGATCTGTATAGCTGCCAGGCCTTTTCCTAGTCATCAGTTCCCACAACCCAGGTGTGCCGGTGTACTTAACAAAAGCACCTTTTTCTCCGAGACGAGATTCTGAATAAACAATTATATCATCTCCCATAAATGTTACTCTGAAATTGCCAATTCTATGTATGATGCTACCATCAAGCTCTGTGTCAGCATATAAGCCAAACACCTCATCTTTGTTGTCTTTAGGTGTGGTTAAATATTTTTGAGCAAGAAGACCCAATTCAATAGGATCCTGACTAGCTTCAATTCTTCTAGGAGCAACAGGACTAGGTGTATGAATACTGGAAAGTGGGGTGAATGGATAATCTAATATGTTCCTGGCAGCTACAGGTACAAGCTCCGTGATCAAATCTTGATTTTGCTCTGTAACAATTTTGATATTCTTACCTAAATTATTAATAGCATCAATTACAGGCTGTTCTGTTTGTTTGTGTTTTTCATAAATTCCCCGGTTCTGTGATTTCCATCCCTTAAATCTTTTTACAAGATAATCTCTTAACTTAAGATCGTCAATAATTGGCCTTTTCATGTTTATCTATTTATGTCTCAACGTCTAGAAAATCGTTGATTTTATTTCTGTATTTTCCAGTGTTAGGTGTTCTTGTCATATCAATTGTGACAAACCCATAACTGTCCTGGTTCCAGCACCTACTGCAAAACTTGGAAAAATCATTGTAGCTCAAGTCCCCACCTACATATTCATCATGTATGTGTTTGAGGTTGGTATGATCTTGATGAAAGACACATATAAAATTGCTGTTGTCCCGGATCAGTTGCTTCGGTATTTTTGAAAAAGTCTGTGCCAGGTAGAAACAATCAATGTTTTTGTGTCGGCCCTGTGTAAAGAAATTCCTAACCTTGTTTTGATTATCCAGTATAATGTCATCAAACACAACAACAGAATTATCGAGACATTCATCAAGTGGCTTAACTTCTGGTTCAAAAGTGGCAATATCCAATCCATCATATAGCTTCATCAGCTGCTGATATTTTAATTGTTCCAAGCTCTTAGAGAAGATATACAAGTGCCTGTTTTTCCAGTCTAACCAGTTGGGTGCCAATAAAAAATTATCAACTAATAGTGTAGTTTTACCACAAGCAGATGGCCCAACAATAAGACACCTAATATTATCAGGCAGCAAGTTGCCATTTCTTTTATTCTGCTGTTCAGGTTCTGGCAGCCTCTTTATAACATCCCAGGTGCTCATATTATCACTTTGCTTGCATCGATCCAGCTGTTTTCCGGATGACCCAGCCATTTGACAAGTAACTTGTTGCCTTTTCTGCGGATGATTTTTTCTATGAGATATGTGTCAGGCTGTTTAGTTTTGCTGAGTTCTTGTTCATAGAACCTGCCTTTGAGAATTTCTCCTCGGTGATCTTTTATTATATATGTGTTAAGGGTCCCGGGTTTAACTTGAACCACTGTAAATAATTCTGTACTCCAGTTTCTTGTAAAGCCTCTCTTGAATAAGTGCTTATATTTGCTTATTCTTACTTGATCCCCCACCCTGTATTTGGCCCTTCTTGTTGTTGGCTGGTATCTAGGATAATAAACAGTCCTGATCAATTTTTGCTCATCAGATGGAGTTACTTCAGAGGGTTTCATGTTGATTGTGGAATGGACCGAGTTGTTATATTTATGTAGAAGTTCTGGAAGAATATTAAGCCATTTATAATTACCTTGAAGTGTAAATTGTTTATACATAAGATTTTTTAAGGTTCTGTTGAATCTCTCTACAATTGAGGCTTTGAGGTCACTGTAACTCGAGTAATGTTTTATTAACTGGCTTTTAATAAATTGTTGAAACACTGAATTATAAAATTCTTTGCCATTATCTGTTTGCAAATAGCGCGGAGATCTTCCACTCTGATTGATGATTGTCCTGAAGGCTTCTGTAACACATTTTCCAGTCTTGGATTTGAGTGGCACAGCCCAGGCAAATTTTGAAAATGTGTCTATGACAGTAAGTAGATACTTGTAGCCCTTGTTGATTTTGTCTAAGTTTTTCAACTGCCCACTTGACAACTCAATCAAGTCGCTTTGCCATAAATCATCTATGCCCTTTGTAACTACTGGGAGTCTCTTAAAATTATGTCGGGCTTGTCTGTGTAATTCATCAACAATAATTTGTCTAGACATAATATGTAAACAAGAATATTGCAACTATGGGGTGTTCAGCAGCTGAGACTGCAGGATTTTCTAAATATAATTTATCCCCTATTTGTATTTTAAATTCCAGAGATCCATCATCTTCAACATAAGATGTTTCTAATGTATTGGGGTCTGTAAAATCTTCTAATTCTACACTAGTGATTTTCACTTTGTTATCAGCATTTGTTATTGATAATGTGGGGTAATGATGTGCCTGTGGTTGATGCCAATATTTGATCTTGATTGGTCTCAGTGTGCCCCCAACAAAAAACTGGTAATAAAATTGTGCAGGGGACAGCATATATATTTTGCCACCCGGTGTAAATGGAGAATCATATTCTTTGTTGGGGATACTGTACAATTCAAGAATTACTGTATGTTTTGGATTCTCGATTATGCCTGTTATTTCTTTTTCTGCTGTGAGCAATCTGCTTGTTACAGATTCAAGGTGCTCATTGATGGTTCTAACAACATCATCATGGCCTGGCTTGATTTTTATGTCCACAATAAGTTTCTTGTATTGTTGCACAATCTCTTGAAGCTGGGTGGCAAAAACAGACAGGGCATTTGCTTGATTGGATTCCATGGTCCCTAGCTGTTGCTTGATATTAGCCACAATTTGTTGCAAATTTTCAACAACTGCCAATTTTGAATTTTGAGCAGTAAGATCATGGACCTGTCTTCTGATATCCTCAAACAGGGCATGCAGTTCATTAATATGTTGATTAGTTGGTAGAGTGGCCACTGTCTGAGTGAGTTGTTTGATCTCTGTCTGGATATTCTTGATATCTTCTGATTTCAATATGCGATTCACCCCCCTCTTAATATTTTTAAGTTCCTGTGATGTAGGCAAATTTGATACAGTATTCTGCAAAGATTCAAGTGCCAATTTTACTGTATTTAATTCAGAAGCATCAGCAACATTTTGCATAGCATTTTGGAGCAGGGCTATATCTGCCTGAGTAGGTGTGGATTGTTGTAAAATTTCAAGTTTTGTTTGGATATCATCGATCAAGTGATGAAAATGAGATAGTTCAGATTCAGTGTTGAGGTTTTCAAGCTTTGTGATTTGTTGCTGGACACTGACAAGGGTGTCTACAATACCGGGCAATCGGGATTCTAGTACATTTGCCAAATCACTTTGCACTGCTGCTATTGTACCTTCAAGATGAGTTATGGAACTTTGAATTTTTCCAAAATCTTCATATGTTTCAAGTTGCAGCTTAATGTTGGCAACACTCCGAGTTATTGCATTCAAAGCATCAGAAGATGGCAAATTGTTCATAAAATTTTCAAGTGTCTCAATTTTTTCTTTAACCTCGGCTATGGCATTGTTCAGAGGGTCTAGATTAGGTATTTGGAGTGATTGAATCTGTTCTTTTAGAGTGGAAATGACTAGATCAAAATCTTCTTGTGACTTTATGCTTTTGACAATTGTTTGGAGCTGTGTCTGGACATTATTTATCTGCTCTTCCAATTGTTGCTTCAATTGCTCAGAGTTGTTAGCCTGGGTCTTAAATTTGGCTTGAAGAGCTGCTACAGCTTCTTCCAAACTTTGAAAATTATCTAATGTTGCCAGATCAGTATATTTCTGAAGCAGCACTTTGAGTTCAGAATCAATTTTAAGAAGAGGGTCCATGCATTGTGATTGTAAATTTGTAATTTCTAATTGGAGACTGGCATTGAGTGTGGTTTGTAAAGCTTGTAAATCACTTCTTAATTTCTTGACTCTGACATCAAGCATCAGAATCTCATCACTGTGATCTTCATGCCTTGTATGGCCAAATATATCATTAGGCATTTTTGTTTTAGTGGTTATTTATTATTGAGTATCTGATTCTTAATTCTATAAAAAAGGGTATAAGCTTGTCATAGGATCCAGGGACCTCAATATATAAGCAGTCACCAGCAGAAACAGTATAAACAGTGCCAGAAACCATGTTTGAGTGCTTAATTCTGTAAATATTTCTCCCTACTGAAATCTTGACATCACCCTCAGGAGTTGTAATAAATTGCAATTGCCCACCTACAGGTAATTGGTAATGATTTAAATTATTGTTAAATATGTACAATGTTTTGCCTGTTTCATCATCAACTTCTGTAAGTATGCTGTTCAGATGAATAATTAACAAGCCACTCAGCTTAGACAGCATATCAGGAGAGGCTTGTGGTGTTGGCAGCTCCATAATAGCCTGTTTTTTGAACCCAAATAAGTTCATAGGCATGTTTATTTATTTCAAATCATGCTCTGTAATTGGGCACTGATTACCATTTTTCAAATCACAATGCCCCCAAGGTAAAGTATGTATGCCACATGACAAAATGCATCTCTTGTCGTCATGCGGGTCCAGAGCCACTTTTCTTACAATATTTGAAGTCAGCAAGTGATCCACACTCTGAATTCTGCATTCTGATGTTCTGATTGAACTCTGGGATTTGATGCAATTTTCATAATCTTCAAATTTAAGCTCTTTGTCATCAGTTACTCTGCCAATGCCCTTGACTTTTTTGACAACAGCACTACATGTTTTAAAAGTGTACATCTTGGCACTTAACCCAACAAATGCCACAATAACATCACCAAGTGTCTCATCTTTTAACTTGCCGGGCACCTTTTTGTTGTGGGGTTGAATCCTTGTATGTTCACTGGTATCAAAGTATTGAAACAATTCAGGCTGTGACATATCTTGATAAACATCTTCTGTTTGAATATCAAGAATAAAACTATCCGTGTCCATGTACATCAGTTTTACACGATCACCATAAAAAGGTTTCAACACATCATAATACAATATTAACATATGTAATTTAGCCAATTCTAATATCACAGCCCCTACATAAATAGGTTTATCAAACTTAATCTTTGTTTTTTTCATGTTGAAAAGTGCCATATTCTCATCATAAATTCTTCTATAATTGAAATTAGGCTTTGCAATCAATTTTTTGCTCCGGCTGGGGTCAGTAATTATTTTAACATCGGTATGTTTTCTGACATTTTCAATTGTTTTGCCATACACTGAATTAACCAACAATTTAAACATGCCCTTATCAAATTCGCTTTTTGCAGATGTTCGAAGCTCCGTGTTTGTATCAATATATGGTTTCAACCATTCTGAGTGCCTGAACCTCAAAACTTTGCCAACTTTGGTCACTTGAACACCATGTTTCATCAGGAACTGGAGGTTTTTGTAATATGTGACATAACCCTCTTTTGGTTCCAGTGTCATCATGAGCTTCTTCTGTTTAGAGCCAGGTGAGCACTGAACCTCGAGAATTGGGGACAAATCAGAAAATTTATTGTGAAAATGATCTGGAATTGTCAGATCAACCTCTAAGATTAGGCCATGGTCACTGTCATCAAAATTCTTAAGATCCTCAATATTGAAATTTTTCAACCCATTCAAGCCCTGCATATGGCAGTTTATCCATCATGGCATGACCATAGAGGCTGTTTTCATCTACATACGTTATATAATTTGATGGCCGTGCTGGATCATAATCAGGCATATGCTTGTTATTTGCTCTGGCATATCTCTGGGAACATTGCACCATCCCCCCTCTTATACCTTTTTCTATAAACAAGTACGTATCTTGATCGTGGATCAGATCCAATTGCATTTTAGTGTTCAAAAACGTTGCGGCCCATGCTAGGCCCGGGGCACTGTAAAAATACACAGGATCCAGTCCATAATTTTTCATGGAAGATTTTCTGAATGCCTGCATTATATCAGCTAAGAGGGTCCCATCAAGTTTCGAATATGCCTTGTGATAATCACGAAATGTCTTGCATTTTAATTCGTTCCACACCAACTGGGCATGGTGATAATCTTCATCACTGATTCCAGATCCTCTGATTCTGCTGTAAAACTCTTCTTGCGGTGGCAGGGAACACTCATCAAATTTAGAAAAATCTGTAACATAGTCATATGGATATACACCCTTCCGCCTAATTAATTGCAGGTCCTGATTTGGAAACGAGGCACGTGTGATTTTCAAGTCATCATCAGGTAATTGACTGGCCAGTGTAGCCAGGCTAGCAGGTAAAAATCTGTGAGAATCAAGAAATCTTAATTGAATAGGAACACCATCAACTTTAATTATCTTGGTAATGGCAATATATTTTTCATCATTTTCAGCTAAAATATTTAAATTCTGCTTGTCAAACCCCTCGTATCTGATCAAATGATGGAAATCATAATTGGATGCTCCATGGCAAAATATGGGGACAAATCTTGGTCTCTTGATCTTAATATTACAGCTTTTACACAGGGCCATTAAAAATTTACCATCTGTATGAGAATGGTGACGTACCTTGATATTTGCATCTGAAAATTCACAATCACATACCGGACATTTTTCTGCATTGTTGAAATCTTCAATCTGTTCCTCTGTTAAAGGCAACATAGGCTTTGATTTTAATAAGATGTTAGATGCTATGTCACGGCACTCATTTTCTATTCTTTGTGCAAATTCTTTGACGGCATTTGGTCCCATGTATAAATATTCTTTACTAACCACACCACCCTGTACAACCACATAATAAAAGCCGAAAGGTTCATGTAGCTGGTATGGTGTAATCGAGGATTCTTCAGGATCTGGATTGCAGAATGCAAGAGATTTGAGGTTCGATTCAAAATCATAGGCAATAAATGCTGGGTGTTCCAACAAGGCTTCAAACTTTTTGAATTTGCAATTTTCACTTGGATTGGGCATCACCATATGAACAGGTTTATGATTGCCACAGTATTTCAGATGCTCAGTTAACTTGTTTTTAGCAATTTCTGCATTTTTTTCAGGAACCCTATTTACCATTTTTTGACCATCAAATACAGTCAAACATCTTCTGCACACCTTAAATATTCTATGAGTTTTGTCTAGTTGTGTTCTGACTAAAGCTTGAAGATTATGTATCAGAGTGTAATGATGTGTATCATCCCCTTCAATTAAGAGCAAATCAATCGGAACAGAAGATTCATCATCAAGTGTACTGATTCTGAGAGGTGCTATCGAGCAATTGCCAGTGGAACAAATAAATACATTAATAGATAATTGTTTGCCATTAATGTGCCTGGCCTTTTTTTCAAATTTGTCAATATTCTGAACAGACATTGGATATTCCAAACCCTCCATTGCATCGTCAAAAAGATGTTCATGTTGTTTGTAATAAGTTATTCTCTCAGGATTTCTTGAAACTGGATACAAAGCAGCTAAAATACACCACAAAAAGCATTTCTGGTCGGCATTTTTTATATTAACCACGGCTCTTTTGTTTTTGATATTGTCAGGTAATGGCAGATAAGTGGAACCTTGTAATGGGCTGAATTCAGAAATATGAACATATAACTTGTGTGAAGAACCGCATAGGCTCCATCCTGACTCTTTTGCCGCAAATTCGGAGTGTTTAATATTCAATTGATTTATCAAGCTGCTTATTATTCTGTCCGAATTTGCATTTGAATATACAGGTAGAGTTTCTGTTATGTGGGGCTGTGTAAATTTTGTGCCATTTGGTTTCTTATATTGTACAAACAATTTCAGAGATAGCTTATAAGAGCCATTTTGTGCATTAAGAATTGCCTGCAGATCAGGATTTATACTGTTCAAAAAATTCTCAATGCCACATCTTGGCTCTGATACAAACGGATAATCCCTAAGTTGGCCAGCAAAACTGCTGTGGATAGGTTCATAGCGTGGCTGCTTTGCAGGTCCAGCATTAACAGGTGCTTCGTGCTTTCTTTTCAGACCAGATGTAGATGGTTGAGTTGATGACTGTACAGAGCAAGTATCTTTATGTTTATATGTGAAATATTCCATGTTATATTTTCTATTGCATTTGGGGCAACTTATTGTGGGAGTTCTGTATTTGTCTGGCTTACAAATCTTTTGATGTCTGGCCCAATTAGAGCTAAATATATTTTTATTGCACTGATTACAATATTTTTGATTCGGCATTTTTGTTGTTGTTTATTATATACAATTTCCTGGGTTTCAATTCAAAACACTATGCTGGATAAAAATATCAGTTGGGTTCAACACTGTCCTTTGTGTGTGTGTGTATGTGTGTATGTGTGTATGCACTTAATATTTTTGGCTTTGGTATTTATAGACAATTTCTTGGGATTCAATTCAAAACTTTATGCTGGATCAGTTGGGTTCAACACTGTCCTTTGTGTGTGTGTGTGTGTGTGTGTATGTGTGTATACACTTAATATTTTTGGCTTTGGTATTTATAGACAATTTCTTGGGATTCAATTCAAAACTTTATGCTGGATAAAAATATCAGTTGGGTTCAACACTGTCCTTTGTGTGTGTGTGTGTGTGTGTATGTGTGTATACACTTAATATTTTTGGCTTTGGTATTTATAGACAATTTCTTGGGATTCAATTCAAAACTCTATGCTGGATAAAAAAAAGCAGAAATAGGCCACAACTTGGCCACAAGTGGACCGGAAGTAGGCAAACCGGAAGTGGACCGGAAGTGGACCGGAAGTGGACCGGAAGTGGACCGGAAGTAGACCGGAAGTGGACCGGAAGTGGACCGGAAGTGGACCGGAAGTGAACCGGAAGTGGACCGGAAGTGAATATGTGTGGGTGGGTGTGGGTGGGTGTAGGTGGGTGTGTGTGTGTGTGGCCTAGTTTTAAGTGTGGCATCAAGAGGGGCATATTTTCCTTTCTCAGGGAGCTCTTCCTTTCCGAGAAAGCTCTTCCTTTCTGAAAAATATTTGAGGGCATTTTCACAAAAATCTTGGATTAGACAGAGTTCCACACTTGAGCAAAAAGCTCATATGGCCATGTTGAGCAAGTTTTAAGTGTAGCAAATCTGCTGGAGGGGAGCTCTTCCTTTCTCGTCCTGGTTGTAGCATAAATACCACTACTTATAATTTCTAATAAATAATGATGATGATTATAATTTGTTAAAAATCGCATCGCTTTTAAGGGTACTGTGTCTCACTGAGAACGTCAGAATATTTATTTGAGAACGATATAAGCGTCTCATCAGAATATTCAGAATTTTGAACAACCCGTGAAATTCTTTGCACAATATTTATATTAATAAACAAGGAGACATAAAATGTATGCAATTTTATTTTAAATAGGTCGTGATGTTTGCAAGTTTTAAGAACGTGTGAAAGTTCCACATATAACAAAAACTGATTTTTACACAGAACGAGGCCTTTCATAATATCATTCTAAGAGTGTGAAATACTTGGCCGAGCAAACATCATGTTGCTGAAATGAAAGTTGCTCCTCTGATGTGAAATAGACTGACAGCTAACATCATATTTTCCTGATTATGGGTTAAATTTTAAAGCTACAGTGCATGGGTGAATTGGTTATTCGAAATTCGTAAGAAGGAGCCTTTGTGGTCGATAAGGATTTTCTACACGAATGCAATGCAGTTTTCTTAACCCTGCGTTAAGCGCTTCATTTTCTGTAACATACATTGACACGTGAGGTTCACCTATCCCCCAAATATTTAACTATCTTTGAGGTATGAAATACATCGTGAATTATACTTCACATGAGTTCTGAAAGTCCTTTGTTTGTCTTCCTTCTAGGATCAGCTGAAATCATCTGCTACACTTTATAAATGGCGTGATATTATAAAGTTAACGTCAGTTGCATGCTTGGAAGACAATCGTCCGCCATAAGCATAATTACGCAACATCCGAAGCAATGTCATGTTCACTTTCGTTCACGTGGTTACATTCATGTTCACTTTCATCAGTAACACATACCTACATGTCCTCCCCTTCCTCACTAATACACTTCCATATAACACCAAACTCTGCTGTGCGCTCTGTCTTTCTCGCTTTGATATATTCCTTCTTACGTATTTATTCCACCAAGCATGCGACTGATGCCAACTTCACAATATTTCTTGGCTTAAAAGTGATATTGAAGAACACAACTAAGATTAGAATGCAAAGGATGCAAGACCAGCTACGAAAAAACACCCATGTGCACTATAATTCAGTGTTGAATCTCTCATTAAATATCGATTGGGACGTCTGTACCCCATACGCCTAACAGAAGGTTAAGAAAATTTGCTCCAAATTTTAAAATTTTCCGTTACATTCCATTATTTCAATGATTATTTTCTGATTCTGAACCCTTGGAAAGCACACTTCATAAAGATTTCTTAAACTTGAAACCCTTAAGAGTACACTTGAAAATTGTAATTTTTTGTCTACTTTTTCCCCCTTTTCATGATCGCTGCGTAAACCAGTTCTGTTATAAATCCCAACACGCTGCAAATAGTTCCCACCAGAAGTAATACAAATGCACCATCAATGTTTTCCAACCCAAACACTATGTTCTCTAAAACCTCTCGGAAACGTCCACGGTAATAAGCAGAATCACAAAATTCCAAAGTAGATAACTCCTCCCAGAATTTAGATACACCGGATTCGAAACATGTAGCTACGACGTGTGAAAAAGATTCTGTGTACGGGGAATCACGTCCCATGTGAAACACTAAAGGTAGAGTGTGGACTTCATCTGAAATAACATGAAAACGTGGTTTCCCATAGATGTCTGTTAGGTTAAAGAATCGATCAATTTCACCTAATGGATCTCTAAGATTATACAAGGCAACGTCCCTCTGTTTGACAATTCTTTCAAGGACTCCAAAGATATTGCTTGTGGATACCCAAGTGGAATATATGGATTTTTAGATCTTATCGTCTGAGTCCTTAAAATCTAGTGATAAAGCATTCATTCCATGCACCGGCAGCCCGGAATGCACAAGCTCCTGCAGACTGTCTATGGGAGGTTTCACTTTAGGGTTTGTTGTGAAACTGAAGAGACCGCTTTGGTACCCTGTGTTGAGAACCAAGCAACAAATTACCCAAAGGGCAAAGACAAATCTTAACAAAAGCGTCTGTGGCATCTGCGGAACAGAAATTCCTAAAATAATGGACAGGTTATGCAACAAACGTGGCTGAGTAGAAGCTCATTGCTTATAGAGGCAATTGTTGAGTGGAATTTCATAAATGCAAAATATAAGATGAAAGATGAAGTCGTAAACACCCATACAATGTATTGAAAGGGAAAAATTAAATTCATCCACGGGGGAAAATTTGCTCCTTCAGGGACTACAAACACATTTGAGTAGAATCCCATGGGGAAAATATAATCGTACCTGTAATACTTTTCAGCAGAAGGACATTGAGATGCAATTGAGCCTGCATATTTGCCAATAATAACTTGTCTCAAGTCTCCTTGTACAAAGAATTTCCTAACTAAAGTAAAGTTGTGCTAATTCTTGAAACTCTCTAGCATTACTCCATGCCTACCCACCAATTCAGTTTTTCCGTTAGGTAACAGTTTTTCGTAAGAGTAAATATGTTCTACTACGGAAAATGTCAGCCTGCAACTGCGCAGATTCTTCACTTTGTTAGGGTATACGTTTCTTCCATAGCGAAATCGGTTGCCCTTCCATGCATCTAAGAGACTAATATGTGTGGTGTCACAGCCGTATCCTGAGTAGGGAAAATATGTGTAGCCTTAGCACCAACAAGGTGGGGCACCACCTGGTATCAAAAGCCTAAAGTTCTTGCATAAAAGTTCGAGGAAACAGGGGGTGCTTCTTAATTTTCATGAAAGGCCGCTGAATGACATCGGAAGAAAGTGTAGAGAGAGTGCGAGAATGTTTAGCTCAATGTCCAGAAATATCAGTTTGGTGCTCTGTGCATAGAAGGTGCAAATTGTCGAGGCTTGTTGAGGCACAGGCTTTATGCTGACACGTTAAAGAACAGGATATATTCTGCCATTACGTGAATTTCTTCAAAGGAATCAGACACAATATGAAGTGAGGTTTTCGCCCAAATGTGCTTCATGCGAACAAAAGTGCTCACGTTAAGGTTTTGTGATGACGTCTATAAAACGTGGTGAGTTTTCACACGTTTAATTTCTCTATCTTAATATTTTTGGAAACAACAAAAGTTTGTAATGAGGGAGGAACTTGGGAAAAACCCTGTAATATTTATAATTATACTTATTTGAAAAAGTTGTAATAGGGATCCCAGATAGCTGAGAATAATCGACCTTTATTTTAATGCAAGGAATCGTTACAGTTTTTATCTCCCCTGGTGAATAACATTTATTGGTTGAAGTGTCAGCTTTTAACATTTTGAGTTGACATTTGGACAGAAAATCTGGCAAATTACAAGTCACTCAACGATTATCATTTATTTGTCTGGACTTTCAAACTATGCCTCGTTGAAGACTTTAGATTTAGATAAAGAATGGGAGATAATTTCAATGTAATCTCAAAATACCAATAAATGTGCAAAAAAGAAAGGAACAGTGAGAAGATGAAAACAATATTCAAAAATTACCTGAAGAAAATACATTCTTTCCAAAGATGCTTAACCAAGATTTTAATCGAAAACAACTTGAAAACTACAAAGGATATGTACACCGGATTTTACTTGTAGAGCAAGTTCCTTTGTTAAGTTTCGTATCAATTTACAGTCAATTTATTATATTCAAGATAATGCAGAAATAAAATAAAGGGGCAAGTTGTAGAGAATGTTTCTTCGGAAATACCAATTTCTCTGGAAAAGAAATATGAAAATCATTTTCAAAGTCACTATTAGATATTTAATGTCTGACATAGCACAAATATGTATTGTAATCAAACTTGGCCTCGGAGGGGTCCCGGGTTCGAATCCCGGCCTGGATATGGATGTTTGTGAGTGTTCATTCATGAATTGGATCATACCATCACTCATCCCCATCTTCGCAAATTAGACAGAAGTGGCACAAAAAGAAACGTAAAATATAGCAAATCAATCAACCAATCAAACTTGGCCTCATGGGATTGGGCACACTGATTATATGGGGTGAGTAAAAAAGTCACACATAAGTGGATTGTAATATTAGTTAACAACGCTAGCATTCCAGAATTCTGTTAGCAATCTTAGTTGATATGTACCCAAGTACTGGTCACACATCAGCATGAAAAATTATACATTGAAATTTTGCTATGAAATTTAACATTTGATGGATCATTCTCATGCCACATTGCTTACATTATTCTTGTGCAAAAGACAGGTCCTTGAATTTTCCACAACGCTGCTGTATCTGGAACGAACCAAGTTGCAAGGAATAACTCTTCAAAAGTGTTATTTCGGGGTAAAGGAACTGTTTATGATATTTCGTGTAAATCCTTAAGCAATACATAAGAACATGCTTTATGCACCTTCTTGCAAAATATTTAACTACTTTGTTGCCAATAACGAGTATACTCTATACCGGGAATCTGTACAGCAAGGCCGACAATACAGGCAAAGTAGTGGAGAAAACGAGTGGTTGGAGCCAAGCAGTATATACTGCTCGAAAGACTGGTAACTCTAGTTGCTCTCTTTCCTCCACGCAATCCCGTTTCCTTGCACGCGTTCATTAGTCGAGTCCTCTGGAGCCCACTCCAGAGACTTGCTCTTGTTCCCTCGCTCCAGAGCTTCTCGGGACACGGTATATGTGCCATTAACGGCATCCTTTTGAACCATCCTCACCAACAGCTTTTCACAAACCAATCAGGTGTTGTACATGAAAAAGATTTCTTGCAAACCATAGAGTAGCGTGTGATCAGAAACGAATCTTGGCATTGTGACTCTGAGAATTTAATGCACTGTATTAATATCCTCGAATATTAGAATTCTTGAAATATATGTGTTCGGATTGTTCCCTGATTTAATTTCTGGAATTTCCTGAGTAGATTAAATTGACGTCGAAGTTTAACAAAACTAAACACTGGCGTAGACCATGGTTTTCCAGTAAATTTAATGATTTGCACCTTTTCAAAGATTCTGTAGTTACCGTTAAGCAATTCTGTAGAAGCCTTTTTAAACAGCACAGTCACAGGAAATAAACAACCTGACTTGTAGGAAAAATCGATGATTCCGAAGATTTTTTTTGCCTTTAACGTTGTTGTTTATGAAAATCTCGGAAACAAGCCCGTGAAATGAGCATTTTGTGAATCAATACGTATAGGCTACTGCTGACGCAATGAATTTTCTAAATTGTTAGCCATATGTTACGAAAGCATATGGTGATAAATGAGAACAACATTCAAGGCATTTGTTCTTGGAAACTAACTTCAGTTTGCAGTTCGTCAGAAACCTTGGTGAGAATTAGACATTGTTTGACATAGTGAATACTGTACATCACATTGTGACGGAAGAAACTAGCTGACTACCTATAAATACCAACTACTATAAAGTGGAACTAAGGTAATTTGATTACAATTGTATGCATTATTTTGATACCGTTTCTAATTAATTTCACTTATATTGTACACAGGCGAACTATAAAAAAAGGTCTCCCTCTTCTCAGTTAGATTGGAAGCAACAAACAAAAACCGATATTGAATTGGAAACACTACAGCGTCAATGCCGAAACTCTAGGCAAGATAAGGAAGAGCTGCACAGTTGTCAGTCGTGAACACCACACAGACGAGCAAAGTTAACCATGAGTCATCAAGGAATTAGCACAGCGTTTCTTTCTGTGGTCATTCGGCCACGGAAGAAATATTTCTTCTCCATTTTGAGCTTTCAAGAAATCAGGTTCTGAGCTGGCGATTTATTTCCTTCATGAATGAAAATAGGTTGTTCATTTTTTCGTTTCTTTTCTCTCTTTTGTCATTAGCTCTAAAACAAATATAAAAAGAAAACGAGCAAAGAAGGTCGTTTCTTTTGGCACGTAACAGGCATCTGATACCTTTGCTATTTTTACGACCATATTATATCCCTCTTCTTTACTTTCAACGAAAAGGACGAATGTTGGAGTGACCAGAAAAAATGAATGAACACAATAAGCTCTTAAATATTACCCACGCTTCGAAAATAGATTCCGGCCCCAGTGGCAGAGTGGTTACCTGGCCTGGGCATGGATTTGTGAGTGTCCATTCATCAATTTCATCATATCGTCACTAATCCCCATATTTGATTGAGTTTGAATGATTGAGTTTGTGTTTGAAGTCCACTTTATGCACAGTAACGCTAATCGGGACTGGACCTACAGTTTAAAGTGGGATCCGAACCACTATGTACCCCCACCGGGTATCGAACCCGGGAACCCTTGTTCACAAAACGACGATGCTACCACTGCGCTATCGGAGAAGCCTCCTACATATTTGCAACTTAGCCAAAAGTGGCACAAGAAGCGAAATAAAATAAATCAAATCAATCAATCAATCGAACATAGGGTCTCCGGTTTCATAGAGCAGTATGCAAAGCACTCGGTCATGAAGATCCTCAAAATTGAAATAATAAGTTTAACAAAAATCCTGATATTAGAGTATTTTTAAGAGTTCAGGCAGATTAACAGTTCACATCAACCTACAACAATTTCACCTGTATTGTGTGATATATGGTTCTGTCCTAATATAATTGAACGTGCTCTTGCAATAATAGTTACACATTTTCGTCTTGCAACACACAACCTCGACTCGGCACGATATGTCCATTTCCTTGCCCATTTTCTGTATTTTTTTCTATTTAGGATATATTACGTTGCCTTTTTACCTCTTGGTTAATCCGTGGCGATGAGAATGATTGACCAATTGATAACATGAATGTGATGGGGCAAACATGCCTTAATCATGGTTCGAACTTAAGACCTCTGTCTTCAAAGCACGTTACGATCTGCAACGTGTGTCTTTTCATCTCCAGTCACCATTAATTTCAAGAGGTAGAAAACGACGTTACTCAAACAAATTGTATAAATAATTTCCATGACTATAAAGATTTGTTGCACTTGTTGAGAGAAATCCATACCCTCGTAACGTTATAAGTAAACGTCGACCTAGTTGATGTCCCAGGAACCCTTCCTTGCACGAAAATCACACTATGTCCACAGGATTTACGACTGAACGCTTACTAAAGTAATACAAATGTGCAACCCCATTTCCATTAATCGTTCACGCTTCGTATATTTTGAGGTCAGCTAATTCGGGCATACGACCCTGAGACAGCTACACACTGCCAAAAAAACTGCAGTATCAACAAAGTAATTACTGTATATTTATATATTTTATTTTTGGTAATGGAATATTTTTCCCTTCAGATTCTTATTTATGTTTGTTTGGTTTATTTAATTCGCTTTTCTGCCACTTTTGGGTAAACGCGACGATAAGGATGAGCGATGAAATAATGAAATTGATGAAGGGACAGTCACAATGAACACCGAACGAACACAATGTCAAGGCGATGTTTAAGCAAGCTGTGTTAACCACTCTACCACGGAGACCGGAATCCTTTTTAGTTAGGATAAATCGTTCCTTGACAGCGAACTAAGAACAGTTAATATGCGTCACGTCAGAGTTATAAATTTTAAATTTCTAACAATCAATTGTGATTTATTCTTAACCATTTTTTTGCCTACATAAAAACTTCCACACAGTTAAGATCGTTTACACTAAGGACAACAGTGTAAAAGACTATGCTGGAATGATTAAGTACACTATGATGACGGAAAATAATAATTCACATGACTATATTCATGCATTACATAGGTGAAACATTAATTTCCGTTCAGGAAGAAATATTAAAAAACGCAGGGACACAATAACCAATTGATTTATTTATTTTACTTCGCTTTTCTTCCACTTTTGAGTAATCACATAGATAAGGATGAAAGGTGTATTAAGACGAAATTTGTGAAAGGCAATCACAAATGTAGGACACAGCCCAAACTTCACAGACCATTATACTGGCCTTGTGTCTAGACGCCAGATCCTCGTTAGTCTGCAGAATATACTCCATTGTCACAATGACGTAAGCATTCGTAGAAGAAATTTGTATATTATTCTCCCCCCTCCCCCCAAGAAACGTGTGCTAAACTATTGCGCATTCTGTGATATGTTCATTACTTCTCAGGAACCCCTCGTGGCCTTCAACTAGTTCATCCTGAAAAAACTGCGGGTTAGGATGTTAACAGATATTTCAGGGACAATATCGAAAGAATACTGTCACATACGCAGAATGCAAAACTTTTCTATTTTCTCATTTCTACTACAATCCTGGCGAAAAAAGGTGGCTGGAGCGTGGTGCTGATCGTATCACCTCCAAAATGGCCGTGCTCGAGAATATGCGGTGCCCTACTACCACATCCGCTAAATGTGCCTTCGTGGCACGTTGCTATACGCACGAGGAACTTTACCTAACCTTTACTACTACTAACTACTCATGCCAGGAATTTTGGTATTTTTTATACTTTTTTATTTGCCCATTGCTAACCTGGTTCATTCCCAGCCATAACAGCAATTAGTCGATGGAATAAAAATACGCCAAACTTAAAAAGAAACGGCACACACATATACACAGAGAAAGGGGCGGGGTGTAGGAACCCAAAAATCTTCCACAAACTGCCCAGATCATGCCTTACAAGACTCCAACAGAAAGCTTTCAGGAAACAAGTTTACGTGCGCATAGGGTAGTGATGGCCTTGTCTGCAACTGTCTTCCCCCACTTTCTTATCCAATACAGGAGTAATGAAGTGTTTCCAACTATCTTCCAATCTAACTAAGAGGAGGGAGACCTTTTTTAAAAGTTCGCCAGTGTACCTATCCATGCATCAACGGAAGATAGAGATGATAATACCAAAGATGACTTTTATGGAGAGTTAGAACAGGTCATTGATAAATTTTCCCGATATGATATGAAAATTCTGTTAGGTGACTTTAATGCACAGATTGGCAAAGACGAGGCATTTAAACCTACTATTGGTAAAAAAAAAAAGTCCTCATGAATTAAGTAATGATAATAGTATATAAGATTAATTACTTTTCCAACCTCAAAGAATTTAATTGCGAAAAGTACCACTTTTAAACATGAAGATAATCCATAAATATACCTGGTCTTCTTCAGATAGTAAAACTCATATTCTCATTGATAAGAGAAGGCATATTAATATAATTGACGTTCGTTCACATAGAGGTGCTGACTGTGCCAGTGACCATTATTTAGTAATTGCTAAATTAAGAGAAAGGCTCTCGGTGATAAATCATAAGTAATAAAATCTAAAAGCTCTAAAATTTGATACAGGGAAATTTGTTGATGATAGAATTAAGCAAGATTTACAAATTAAAATGTCAAATAGATTCGATATTTTGCAGGATTTAAATTATGATAAAAATGTAAATGAAACAGACGTAAATAAGAATTGGGAGCACATATGTAATGCAATAGAATCAACAGCTAAATAAAGTATAGGATACCATAAACCAAGAAAAGTAAGCCATGGTTTGATAACGAATGTCATAACATAATAGAAATAAGAAATCAGGCTAGACTTAAGTAGTTAAAAAACTCTGATGTACAAATTCAAGCAATTATAATAGAATAAAGCGAGAAGTTAACCGCACGTTTAGAAGTAAAAAAAATAGATTACTTCTCTTCTTCTTCTCCCTTATGTCCATTTAGGCGTCGGGTCCTTTCAGTCACTTCTTAAAAGAAGTTCTATCCTGTGCCAGTCTTTTCACTTCGTCCGGTGTCTTCCTCTCTTCTGTGCCAGTCCATAAATGTACTGGTTCCAGTTCCTTCTGGTCGGGCTTCAAATATTTGTTTCAGTTTTCTCTCTGCCTTTATCCTAATGAGATGTCCCAGCCAGCCTAATTCCCTCTTCTCGATGGTTTCAATCAGTGTTTCCTGATTCAGGCATTCTCTTCTCATTGTTGTGTTTAGTACCATATCTCTCCTTGTCTTTCCTACTGTTTTTCTTAAGAATTTCATTTCTGTAGCAGTATGTCTGCTATACAATTTATTTTGCATTATCCAACATTCTGATCCATGTAATAGCGTGGGGAGACAAACTGATTGATATATATAAATTTTTGTTTCTTTACTAATCTCCTTTTTACCTATAATGGTGTTACTAATATTATAGTACAAATGGTTTGTTTACTGAATTCTGTGGTTAATTTCAGAGTCAATTTTCCCGTCCGCAGTTGGTATGGTTCCTAAATATTCAAACTGTTCTACTTGTTCTTAGGTCTTATTATTCCAATGAATGCTCATCTTCGCTGGTTCTTGTTTAGTGAAATGCATGACTTTAGTCTTGCTAACATTGATTTCCATTTTTCGTTCTTTTAATGCTCGGCCCCACTCTAAGACTGCATTTTGTAGGCTGTTACTATATTTTGCTAGGAGAATAATATCATCAGCATATACTATACGGCGCACGCTTTTAGAAGGAACATGAGTTCGGCCAATACCCAGCCAGTGCTACTGCGCTGTTGCCAAACTAACTGCTAGCGCAAGGAAAGGACAGAAAATTCGCGATGTGTCCATTATTTTTGATAATGCATGCACGGTATATATGAATACAGTGAAATAATATAGTGAATATTTCTACACAGGTTTATAATATCATATCACTGTATTTGTGATTTTGATATAATACCAGAGTAAGACCCAATTTTTTTACAATTTTTGGGTATATATATTTTGTATTTGTAAAATCTATGAATGTAGTATTGTATTGTAATGTAAGTATTGACATGTCCTATATTACCATGTACTGTAATTTGTACACACCGGTAGTCCTTGGAAGCAAATAAACTAAACTATACGAGAAACCCATACCTGAAAGAAGCTTGAAGGTATTTATTTATTCATCACCGCTCTCGTCGTCTTCCTCGGGTCTCCGTATGGACGTCCGCAGGATTTTTTCCAGGGAGGGGCAAGGAAGGTGTTTTTTTCCAGGGGGAGGGGGCAAACAAGGCACATTTTCCTCCATAATAGTGTTGTTCCCTCAAAAACATTGCTTAAATATGAATATCATATTCATGCAATAATTTACACATATTATTGTGGCTGTAATGAAATTATATGTGAAAAATATATAATTTTTGGTTGACTTTCATTTTCCAGGGGGGGCCACGGCCCCCTTTTGCCCCCCTCCCGGACGCCCATGGGTCTCCGTGTCACTGATTTCACTCATTTCCGAATCACTCTCCTGGAGGTTAATGATTAGATTTTGCACCCTTGGTGCCTGTACTACTGGTTCTAAGTTTTGAGAGTGACATTATTTAAAATAAAAAGAACACACGGAACACACTATATCGCACGAAAGGGCTGTATTTAATCTTTTCACAAACTGTTCTTTGTGGCGCACGAGTGAACGATGAGCGAATAATTTTACACCAGCCTTGCTACGAAAACGCTGAACTCAAACTGACCCAGGCTTTCAATGTTCGAGAACGCCCAGAACAATGAAGGGTCATTGTTTATATCGAGGCGAATTTAACAGCCACAGTTTTCCATAGACACAACAACTCAGCTGCGTCAACACGGTGGCAACGAAAAAAACAGGCTGAAGGAAATGAAAGGTGTTTCCCTTGTTTCTTCAAGGAACGATAACTCCGGCTGTAGGCGACGGAAATTCATGGGATTTTAACAGTCAGGTTCAAAATGTCTTTCCCCATCTTATGATGAACCTTAAAGTAGCGAGTTTTATGAAAACCTCTTGCGCGCAAGAAAAATACAGAACACTGCTTTTAACTTCATCGCCGCAGTCTCCTAACCGTACAACGTTGCACTCCTGCCATTGGTTGATCGCCACGCACACCCTCTGCGTGGCCCCACCCGATATCGCTTCTAAAAGCGTGCGTCGTATAATGTCTGTATCCATACCTGTTTCAGCTTAAAATTTCCAATTTTATATTTTCTTGTTCCTCTTTTGCATTGTTTTATAATTTAATCCATGAAAAATATGAATAGAAGAGGGCTAAGTCCATCACCTTGTGTTACACCTGCTGAGTTTCTAGTTCTTTCTGTTCTTCGGTGATCCAGGAAATGGAGTAGAGAATACGACTGAAGTTCCAACACAAATAAAAGTGTATAATTCACGAACACAATAACAGAATTAGTACAACAACTTATATAATGTTATAAAAGCAAGAAGTCTCGTAACGCAGGACGGCTATGACTTTGAGACATACGTGACAGGAGCTATATAACGCAGACTGATGACAAACAACACTTAATAGCCAGGTCTGGCGTTCACTGCTGATGCAGATCAAGTCTGGCGTATATGTTCAATCGGTATACGACACTCCCCCCCCCCCCCCCCGCCCTTCGGCTGATGAGACTCAGATTCATGGAGTTTGCCCATAGCGATCAGGCGGTCGTCTTGGTCTCTGTGCTCTCCTAACCGGTTGATTGTCGCAGGTCGCATTTGGAGGCTCCCCTTGTTCTTTAGTAGCAGGTACTGGAAGATAGTCCTCCTCTCTATTAAGCACTGAGTTGTTTCCGGGCGATCGACTGTGATTTCGGACAAAGGTGTCTTTTCCAACCTTGTCGGAATACCTCTTGACCTTCGTGACATGAACAAGAATCACGTCGTTATCTACAGTCACCTTCGCCATTTTCCGGCCCAACAATTTAACACTTTCGCCGATTTTGTACTTGGACCCATAGCTGAATTGTTTCTTGTGACGTTCCACAAGTACCTTTTCCCCCGGCATAAACGGAACGGGACTAATAGGCTGATTCTTAGAACAATTTGATGTGTCAAAAGCGGAAATTTCTGTTCTTGGCCGATGCTTAAGCAAACGTTCTGCTGGACGTTCCAATTGGACGTGTTGCCCAATTTTAAGCCCTTTATCTTAATGTCAAAACCTTCATTATAAAAGGTATCTAATTATAAATTTCAAGGAAAATAATTTTGTTGACGTTTTGCTTCTTAAAACGTGCACAGGGAGTGAAAAAATATACAGGATGCATGTTAATGGAAATAGACGTCGCAAGACATCTTAGAGCATCAATAACAGTGAAATATGTATCACTAGAAACGCCAAAATAATTAGATAATACGCGTACATACAATTACATAATTACTAACACCTAGATACTTGAAACCTTGTACTTGTTTCAGTTCAGAATTTGTCTTAACAAGAGATTCCAGTGGCAAACTTTAGGGGAAATCGTCCTTGAGTTGCATACATACATGTTAGAATGTTTGCGCTTATAAAAAGAAAGGCAGAGCTTTCGAGGTGAAATTTATGAGTGAAACGTACATTTTTATGATTTTTACCAGCACGCAGTCGTTGTTCAAGTTAATTTTGCACATCCTGTATATATGCTTACAGCACATGCTATGCCCGACCCAGAAAAAATATTCTGCACCCGCCCGTGACCCTCGATGCTTATAATTTAATCGGTCCCACTTCAACTTTATAAACAACAGTTTTGTCGAAAAAGGCTACAGAGACATTAGATTGGGACAAATGGTTTCTGACTTCTAGAATATAGTTGTTTTTTGATTGAATGAGTTGGTGTTTAATGTCCACATTAGGCACAGGAAGGCTAATCGGGACTGGGCCTACAGTTTAAGTAAGATCTGAACCACTATGTGCCTCCACCAGGTATTGAATCCGGGATCACTTGATTACAAGGAGACGACGCTACAACTGCGTTTTCAGATTTCTTATTTTTATTTGTGGACAATCGGTGGTCCTGCTTTGGAAGACACTAACTTTTTAAAAAAATGTTTACAATCATAGCTCCAAAGAAGAATGCAAAATCGGTTGTTCGGTTACAATTACCAATAAGAGGTAGGATGAGTGTTTTGAAAATGGTACCTTTCCAAGAAACACGTTAATCAAAAATATAGAACATTATATTATTTACATTATATTATAGAACTCAGTAACTATATATAATTATTCAGAAATACGTTTCCTAAGAATGCTGAAATAATAATACATATAGTCCTACATGGAACCTTCACAGTTTCAAATAACAATTGAGAGGAACCTTTCCGGCATAGAGCCTTGCAGTTTGCGGCATCATATAAAGCAACTCAAAGTTTTTTTTGGGCGCTTAATAATTAGCAACGATGACGACAGTACAAAGGAGAGCGCAGTACGTGGTGTGGTATGAGGAAACGAAATCCCAAATCTCAGTACAAAGACATTTCAAACGTGTGTTTGAACGGGAGCCACAATAGTTAAAGCCAATTAAGGTTTGGTATGACAAGTTCCTAGTCACTGGTAGCGCTAACCAACAGTCAGGTTCTGGCAGAAAACTCACATCTGATGAAAGGGTAGAGGTGATCAAGGAGGCGTTCGAGAAAAGCCTATGAAAGTCAGTTCGTAGAGCCTCACGAGAGCTGAACATCCCACTATCAAAAGTTCACATGGTGATGCTTAAATGTCTTGGTTCGCAGGAGAATTGAAAATGTCATCCATCACCCCTGGCATGCTAGTGCGCACATGGGTTGAGATCGAGTGTCGGCTAGACAATTTGAGGGTTACGAAAGGAGCCCAAGTAGAAATGCACAAAATTGTGATTTACACGATACCGCAAACCGCAAGGCTCCATGACGAAAGTTTTCTCACAATTGTCATTTTAAATCAGGGAGGTTTCATGTGAACACCCTCTACGTTTCATGAAAGGAAGCAGTACAAACTGACACTACACTGGTCAGAAAACAGCTTAGTAAATTA
This sequence comes from Lepisma saccharinum, assembly GCF_977018435.1. Classification (NCBI taxonomy): domain Eukaryota; kingdom Metazoa; phylum Arthropoda; class Insecta; order Zygentoma; family Lepismatidae; genus Lepisma; species Lepisma saccharinum. The sequence continues at coordinate 8,966,183 of NC_139247.1, read as the reverse complement.
TTTCAGCATAAATGTAACGTTATCCTGAATGTATGAGCTTTAGGTTTCTCCAGTTCTGAGTTCTATGTCTCAACGTCCAAAACTTCATTATGAACGGTATCTAATTTTTATAACATTAAAGGAATAGAAGATTGTATGTAGTTTTGTTTCTTAAAAATATGTACTGGGAGTAAGAAATGATGCAGGATACTAGTTAATCTACAAAAGCGCTTTCGTGCATCAATAATACTGAAATAAATATTTCTTGACACGTCAAAATAATAACATACTTCTGAAGCTGAATACTGGCTAATGTCAGAAACTGTTTCAATATTCTCAGATTCTGATAAATATATTTTTTAAATATAAACTCCAAGCAGAGAGATCGTAGGCAGTGTTCATCCATAACATTTCTGCTAACTATTACCTTAGGAGGAAAAGAAAATGGGTTCTGTCTGCTACTTTTTAAAGCAAAATGTAATGGATGAAATGTATGAAATACTGATCTAGCTAGAAGTGGGTTAAATATACGAAGTACATTTTAAGAAATGTTTCATTATGAAAGCTAATAATGAGTGTACATGGACATGTGTCCGAATCGAGCCAGGAAGGAAGAATTATGTTTAATACAAGGACGTTTTCTCCCACCCTTCATTATGTTGTTGTCAGTGTAACAGTAACGAAGTTAAAGGTTGAGAGTTCTGATCAAGGCATGGTCGTTTTATCATATATATAATACATTCATTATTCATATTGATCGACGTTACTATTGAAAGAGGGAAAAAGGCAACTCGAAACAATATACGTATAAACCAAGAGAGATAAATTCTCTTGCAACATCAGCAACAGTGGTGTACTGATTTGAATGTTGTTACCTGGATTCTCAGAAATTTGAATCTTTCTAATTAAGGTAAGATTTTCGAATACATGCTGTACAGCCATGGACACTTGCGGGTTGTAAAATTTCCATTGAGAGTTAATGACAATGTAAGAACCTAGAAGTGTTGTATGGAAAATTCTGACCTTAGAACACAGCAGAGGGATTGTATTCCTTTAAAATCATTCTTGGTACGAGGCCTATTATTTTTATTAATTTAACCACAATTGAAAACCTATTTTGACGATGTTTTTGTCGATTTTATACTATTGCAATTCTGTGTTTTTTTTACCTCATACTTGGTACGAGGCCTATTATTTTTATTAATTTAACCACAATGGTAAACCTATTTTGATGATGTTTTTGTTGATTTTATACTATTGCAAATCTGTGTTTTATCACTTCACACTTGGTACGAGTGTCATAATTTATTTCGAGTTAAATTACGTAACATTGCGATGGCTTGTAAGGTAAACTATTATGCAATGTTTACGCAACAAGTTATTACGCAGACCCGTATCTAACGTGTTGTTGGTTATGGTGTAATGGGTGACTTCTGATTGACTTACTGTTTCTGATGTTTTTATCCGCGCTTATGTTACTTAAAGGGTTTTCGCATTACAGATCAGTCAGTATCGTGAGAGTGTTTGAAGAGTACGGATGTGTTGTTGCAGTGTTAAAAGTTAGGTATTTAATATATTTTAAAGCTACATAGTATTTATTATGTTAAGTTTAAAAAGTGTATCAAGTGGGGTTTTTTCATTGTAATTTCGATCAGATTGAGTTTTGATGTGATCAGATGTTACTTGTTGTCTCCGGAAATTCTGTATAAATAACATAGCTGAAAATTTTATCGTAAAAGCTAAAATTATTTTATTTTGAAGGTGGTTCAAGTTGTTTTTCACACAGATTGAATTTGTATGAATTTGTATTTGTATTGAGTTTTGTATTTTATCCCGAGAAAATTTATATATTAATACAAGAGGTGAAAAAAAATATTATAATTATAACTATTGTCTTTTAAGTTACATTCTATCAATTATCGTAAGTTTAAAAGTGTTTTTTTTTCTAGTAAATAGAATCTTATTGAATTTTGACTTGATTGTGCGTTTTGTATTTTTCCCTGAGAAAATTTATATATAAATACCGAGAAACTTCTATTTAAATAACACCTCGTGAAAATGACAACTTGTGTAACCGACTTACCATTTGAACTGCTGCACAAGATTTTTGCGTACACATTCGACGGAGGTGAGGATGTCGCGAGGCTCGTTGACTTAAGCAAAATAGCGCCTGAATTTCGTCCACCGTGCGAGATGATTTTTATGGACAATCTTCGCAAAATAAGCGGTATGGAAAACTTGCAGGCAAAAAGTTGGCCGATAGGATGGACGAGATTCATGAGGCGAGGAAAGGAAGGAGACGATATACGGACGATTGGTATGAGTTAAACGCGGAAACAGACAGCATAATCACACAACTTATCGCATTGACTGAGGCGCGAACTTTCTTCCTAACCTCGCATGCTATATAAATAAAATACCATCACCATGAAACCCAAAGGTGTCGTCTATCAGGTACCATAGGCGGACCATGGTCGAACCCTGTTAAGAATGTCACTTCAATAATACTAGCTTGGGAATGTCATGGCCTTCTTTTTTCTCTATAAAAAAAAGAGAGAGAGGGTCATGTAACTTGTGGTTTGCTTGGCTAAGGGGAATTTCCTGAGAATTTTTTCCACTCTAAATATTCCTGTGTGAGTGTGTGTGTTTAGAGATTTATGTGCTTATGTATGTGTGTAAACATAAAGGCATTGTCTTGTTAAGAATATCACATCGATAATACTGTCTTGGGAATGTTATGCCCTTCCCCTTTCTTTATAAAAAAGAGAGAGAGAGAGTCATGTGATTTGAGCTGAATGGTTGGCTAAGGGGAATTTCCTAATTACTTGTTTTGTTACAAGAATTCTTTGCATTCCAAACATTCCTAAGTGTAGAGATTGTGATAATTGTGATAATTTATCTTTTTAGCATCTTTAACTTCAATGAAGTTAGTTTCTGGAACTATAGGTTCTGCTTCATTTATTTCTGATTTATCTCCTACATGAACATATAAAAAGTCATTAAAGCAATTCTTCCATCTATTTAAAATAGTCAGCCATTTTTCATCAAGTTTACTTTAGGTTACCATCCCTTTTTAAATTCATTTGAACCTCTAATACTTTTATTTCAATTGTGTTAATTTTACTTTTCAAGTAATCTCTTTTTTTTGTTACTTCTAAACATGTTGTTCTTTAACGCCTAAGTCTATTTCTATTAGGTTATGCGCAGAGGCCTGCACAAGACCTGGAGCAGACCCGTTCGCGAGACATCGCTCCTGAAATGCCATGCAACCTGCGCAACATCCTCGCTTGAGCAGCTTGTATGCCCACCTGTCCAGATCGTTCCTGGCAGGCATTGTAGATCCGCCGGGTACCCGCAGTCTTACGATACCTAGTAGGTCTCAGTTCGTTCTTTCCATCAACTGCAGACCCCTCCCTCTGCATGACGTAGTTGCTTCGAGTAGAAACTGCACCGGGCCCACACCGTTCTGCAGTGTTGCCAACTGCAATAGATTTTCACTACTTAAAAAAGGGAACTCAAAGCTTCGTAAGGCACATCACCAATGAAATGAGATTTACGAATGTTGCTCCCCCCCCCCCCAACACACACACATTGAAATAGGTTTTCCGTGGCACAGGATCCATAAGTATATGTCGTAAATAACCAACATACGTATATATAGTGATATAGGGCAGGACTGAAACATGTTACGTTCGACGCTGAGGTCACGAGTCAAACAACACACTGTTCTACTGCGAACACCAGGGCCGTAGCCAGCCAGGGGCATTGCCGTTACCCTCGTTTGGGGGGGGGGGGCAAGTACTTGGATAAACGTAACAACAACAACAATCACAATAATAGTAATAAAGTAGCATGAAAGGCATTATTATCCTCATAAATCACGCAAAATCGGGGTAGAAGTCGGTTCTCACGCATTTGTGTTGAAACAGAGGATTAGAAATATTTTTTTTCAACACGTCAATTTCACATTAGCTAATAATGGAAAACAAGCACACAAACTATTTTTGAAAGAAAGAAAGTGCATGATAAATGCATTCCGAATGTACATGCATATGGCATGTAAAATTTCCATCTACAATATTTTCTTTTCACATGGAGCGACGTATTACATAATTAATTCATCCAACTCGTAAAAAACCAACATTAATAGCAAATAATATCACGGGCCGCCATAGCATTCTCTGTTTTAAAACTTTTCTCACTTAGATCGTTTTCCGCTCAGGGCCGACTCCCGCTACCCCTTTGCTACGGCATTGAACTTGATGAGACTTGTACTTTAATGTTTGACCCCCACCCTGACCCCTCCGCTAGACAATTTTCGTCCAAGGTTGTGAGCAATGCACCCTGCCCCCTCTGGTTGCGCCACTGCGTGCCTGGTTAAGGCACCATGCAATGAAAAACAATTAGTTTTCAGTGAGGAGATTTTTGTTTGCTCGATCATTCATTTAGATAAATGAAACTGTAATATTGCGTGCATTCCCTGGCAATAAGATAAAAACTGCTTACGCTGAACTGAAATCGCTAAGTATATAAATTCTCCTTGGAGAAGAAGCTCCTCCTAGGACTTCGTAGGATTTAGTAGCTACGTAAGTAGGCAACACTGGCTGCAGCCGTCCACGTGGTGATGAAACACCTGGAGCGACACGCTGCCGGAGGGCTGTTTCCTTCCAGCAGGTTTTGCTGGCGCCCGGGTCTTGTTGAATGCCCAGGTACCTTGTAAGCGCAGAGCGCCTTGAAGACCAAGAACCCGGGTAAAGACGCAAGTCGACTCGTTGCCGTGGGCAAGCGAGCAGGTAAACCTGTTATCGCGTGCAAGCGGGCAGTGGGTAGGTAAAAGGCAGAATATGCTGGCCTCTAGATGCGAACCATTGCTTACTTTTTTCTTGGTTTATACATTATTTGACTGTTGATTCTATTCTATTATGTACGTACTCCCAATTCTTATTTAAGTCTGTTTAATTTAAATACTGCAGATGAAAAAAAATGTACAATTGTATAGGTTGAGGTTCATTATGTGGAAATAAATTTCATTTTTTTTTAAAAGTTCATTCTATGCCAGAGATTGTATTTTTTATAATGGCATGTGCTGTCATAGCTAACTAACTAAGTCTCTAGCCTTCTTAAACCCAAAGATTCGTAGCTGCAGCAATACAGGCCTTCCATCTGTCCCTATCTTGAGCAAGATCTATATACTCTTTTCCACCCCTACCGATTTCCTTTAGGTCTATCTAAACGTTGTCCCTCCATCTTCATCTTGGTCTTCCTACAGGTCTCTTACCATCAGGTCTCCCAACAAGAATCCTGTAAACTCCTCTTTCCTCTCCCATTCGTGCCACATGACCTGTCCACCTAAATCTTCTTGATGTAATTATGTAGTTCTAAATTATGTAAGCTTCTCCACTCATCTCTTTTAGGTCAAACTATTTTCCTATTTGATTAGTTAGCACGTACCATGTAACCATACACCACACACTACACCGCTCCCGCTCCAGAACGTAGTACTACACATGCAGACATCAATTCACGTAACTTCGTCACAGGGGGGAGGGGTCATGACATTCCCGAGCCAGTATTATTGATGTAACATTCTTAACAGGTTAATGCCCACACATAGCTGTAAGTACATCAATCTCTACACTTAGGAATGTTTGGAATGCAAAGAATTCTTGTAACAAAACAAGTAATTAGGAAATTCCCCTTAGCCAACCATTCAGCTCAAATCACATGACTCTCTCTCTCTCTTTTTTATAAAGAAAGGGGAAGGGCATAACATTCCCAAGACAGTATTATCGACGTAATATTCTTAACAAGACAATGCCTTAATGTTTACACACATACATAAGCACATAAATCTCTAAACACACACACTCACACAGGAATATTTAGAGTGGAAACAATTCTCAGGAAATTCCCCTTAGCCAAGCAAACCACAAGTTACATGACCCTCTCTCTCTTTTTTTATAGAGAAAAAAGAAGGCCATGACATTCCCAAGCTAGTATTATTGATGTGACATTCTTAACAGGGTTCGACCATGATCCGCCTATGGTACCTGATAGACGACACCTTTGGGTTTCATGGTGATGGTATTTTATTTATATAGCATGCGAGGTTAGGAAGAAAGTTCGCGCCTCAGTCAATGCGATAAGTTGTGTGATGATGCTGCCTATTTCCGCGTTTAACTCATATCAATCGTCCGTATATCGTCTCCTTCCTTTCCTCGCCTCATGAATCTCGTCCATCCTATCGGCCAACTTTTTGCCTGCAAGTTTTCCATACCGCTTATTTTGCGAAGATTGTCCATAAAAATCATCTCGCACGGTGGACGAAATTCAGGCGCTATTTTGCTTAAGTCAACGAGCCTCGCGACATCCTCACCTCCGTCGAATGTGTACGCAAAAATCTTGTGCAGCAGTTCAAATGGTAAGTCGGTTACACAAGTTGTCATTTTCACGAGGTGTTATTTAAATAGAAGTTTCTCGGTATTTATATATAAATTTTCTCAGGGAAAAATACAAAACGCACAATCAAGTCAAAATTCAATAAGATTCTATTTACTAGAAAAAAAAACACTTTTAAACTTACGATAATTGATAGAATGTAACTTAAAAGACAATAGTTATAATTATAATATTTTTTTCACCGCTGGTATTTATATATAAATTTTATCTGGAAAAAATACAAAACTCAATACAAATACAAATTCATAAAAATTCAATCTGTGTGAAAAACAACTTGAACCACCTTCAAAATAAAATAATTTTAGCTTTTACGATAAAATTTTCAGCTATGTTATTTATACAGAATTTCCGGAGACAAGTAACATCTGATCACATCAAAACTCAATCTGATCGAAATTACAATGAAAAAAACCCACTTGATACACTTTTTAAACTTAAAATAATAAATACTATGTAGCTTTAAAATAAATTAAATACCTAACTTTTAACACTGCAACAACACATCCGTACTCTTCAAACACTCTCACGATACTGACTGATCTGTAATGCGAAAACCCTTTAAGTAACCTAAGCGCGGATAAAATCATCCGAAACAGTAAGTCAATCAGAAGACACCCATTACGCCATAACCAACAACACGTTAGATACGGGTCTGAGTAATAACTTGTTGCGTAAACATTGCACAATAGTTTACCTTACAAGCCATCGGAATGTTGCGTAATTTAACTCGAAAGAAATTATGACACTCGTACCAAGTGTGAGGTGAAAAACACAGATTTGCAACAGTATAAAATCAACAAAAACATCGTCAAAATAGATTTACCATTGTGGTTAAATTAAGAAAAATAATAGGCCTCATACCAAGTATGAAGTAAAAAAACACAGATTTGCAATAGTATAAAATCGACAAAAACATTGTCAAAATAGGTTTTCCACTGTGGTTAAATTAATAAAAATAATAGGCCTCGTACCAAGTATGATTTTGAAGGAATAAAATCCCTCTACTGATCACCAACCCGGGAATCGAACCCGGGACTTCTGCAGGGCAGTCAGACGCCCCACCATTTTTTTCTTTTTGAAAAATACTCTTAAGCGAGAGTATCCCTAGTTTTGAACGCTTTTCTTCTCAATTTTCACACAAATCAATATTCTCAATATTCTCTAATTTCTCTGTATTCTCATTGGGACAAACACAATATTCCATGCCTTGCCAGAGATTCGAACCAGCAACCCCTGACCGTCTAGACCACCGAGGCTCTTAAAGTGATGATAGTGTGACATGATAAATGAAGTTGAGAGACATTTTTGAAGGGATTTTGAACATAATACAGTAACGTAAAGCACTATTACGCGAATTACAAATACGATGAAACAGGAGAAACTGAAGAGGTGCCTTGATATAGCATCCAGAGGATGAAAGACGTATACTTTCTCTACAAGAAAATTTAAGCACTGGGAACTAAAACGGTTTTTTCGTTGAGCATGAAAGCCAACGCACTGAGTGTTCATTAAATTTTAAGCACATCTTGGGTGACCATATTATTTTGACCCAATAATATGCATGATTCAATCAAACGTTTGAAAGCGAGTTATTCGAATATGCCGGCTACGCGCGCACCTCTGTCCATACAGTACCCCATATGTAAGCGTAGGAGGCGGCACAAATAAATGAACAGTACAATTAAGCATTGCAGGGCCAGAATTAAATTGAATTGTTGTTATAAGTCCATTTTATGTACATAAAGGATAACAGTTTAAAGTGTGCCTCGACTGGGTATCGAATCCACGACCTCTTGATTATAAGTCGACTACGATAACATTACGCCATCGTGGAGGTCCTCAAAAATAGGACAGATGATATAATTATCTGATAATGTTCACCTCTATTTTGCTATTCCCGTTTATTAATTTTAATTTCGTAACCTTGCTAGATCCTTATCTCATTTTCAGACACGACTCCGTATGACAATTACTGAAACAAAAGCTAAAATATTTCCGATTTTAAATAGCATCAAAATCTAACAAAATTGATATTTTATTTTTCCATATATTGTCGGTACTGTACATATTTGACACTCATAATTCCCCAACGGCCCTTCACTTTAAGCTCAATTGATTTTATTATTTGTATTCTTGCAGGTTGTTCTAGGATTTGACAAGGCCTTGTGATATTCTGAAATCTTGGCAATATAACAAGCGAAGCTGTCACCGTGGTTGCAGAACCAGCAAAAAGGAGTAGAGCTAAGATCCTATCTCTACATAAGGAGATATACATTCTCCGGAACTGATGGGTTAGTTAATTACCAGACATAGAAAATATTCATTTCTGAAATTTGCATTTTCACCTTGATCACTTGCCCTTCGACTCCAAAGCATCCAGTAAATACACATTCTCCGCCGGTATAACGTTTATTTCCTTAACTTCTTGCAGGGGTGCCCATCCCCCTTAAGACCATTGCCGCATCCCCCCAAATCGTATCATGCCCCCCCCCCCGAAGTCATATCTTTCGCGCCGTCAAACCCAAATCGCTCCAAAATAGTTTGAATGAATACGTAATAATTTATGTCTATTTGAATGAAATAGCATGTTCAACTGTACATATTTTATAATTGTTCGATTTTCGAAAGAACTTAAAGCTAGCACATTGAATGGTTAAAGGTAAAGTAAACGCCACGAAAACTGTCCAGTCAAGGTCGAAGCGTCCCATTGCCCCCTCTACACCCCTGGCCCTCCAGGATTGCCACACTTCTTCTAAGCTGCTATAGGTCTTTCAGTTCTTACGGCGGGCACTCTAAAAGTTGGCAGAGGAAGTGGCGAAGCGGGTAAGCGACCAATCCAGCGCGATAAGAATCGCAACAGCCTGTAGAACAAGGTTCACGTAGTACTTATTTCCACCACGTCGAATCTCAGCGCCACCACTGTTGTCTGGTTGGTCTGCGGCGAATTCCCCGATCCCCACTTCCCTCGTCAGCTTCTAGAGCACCCACCCTAAGAACTTAAAAGACCTATAGGTCGACACTTGAACGTATACGGCCGATTGCGTCTTCGATGGTGTATTGTGTACGGATTAATTGATTTTGCATTCATTATGAATGGCATTGAGGAGCAGCGTTCTACGTGCGGTACAATAGCAGGTGGAAGTGATGGTACTGTACGTACCTGGCGAACGGACATTTAAAAACAAAGTAAGATAATCCTTCGAAACGTTTATAAATTTTCAGAAATCTTGCATATAACGAAGAAGCAAAGAATAACATCAACATTGCACAAGTACAAAAACTGACGGCGAAAGCTTACTACCTTGAGTAGTATAAAATGTGGTATTACTGGAACACAAAAGTATGACCCACCTCAGATTGTTTTTTCTACACTTAAAACTATGTCAAAATGCTTATATAAGCTTATTGCCTACAGTGTGCTACTCTGTCGAATCCAAGAATTTAGTAAAATAACCCTCGTGGATTTCCCGTGAAAAGTATAACCACCCTCACATTGATCTGGCTACACGTACAAAAGCTGCATCTGTCAGATTGTTGTCCATAGGATCGTAAATAATATGGCCCTCTTGGCATTGTTTTGGCTACACTTAAAACTAAGCCAAGATGCTCATATGAGCTTATTGCCTTTTATTGCCTTTAGTGTAGTACTCTGTAAAGTATAATCTTATTAGCTACATCTACACCCGAACCGACCCACACCTACACCCACACCCACCCACACCTACACCCACATCCACCCACACCTGCACCCACACCCACACATATTTACTTTCGGTCTACTTGACAGACACCTGTGGGTTTTTTCCAGTTTTTTTAAGTATATAGTTATATTAAGTATATAGTTTTTGATTTGAGTCCCACGTATAAATACCAAAACCAAAAATTGTAACAGACTAAGTATACACACTAAGTATACAAAGCACACTACTGAACCCAACTGATATTTTTTATTAAGTATATAGTTTTTGATTTGAGCCCCAAAAATTATATATAAATACAAAAACCAAAAATAGTAACACACTAAGTATACACACTAAGTATACAAAGCACACTGCTGAACCCAACTGATATTTTGTATTAAGTATATAGTTTTTGATTTGAGTCCCAAGACATTATTTATAAATACCAAAACCAAAAATGCCAAATCAGAAATATTGTAATCAATGCGATAAGAATATATCTAGCCCTAATTAGGCTCAGCACCAACGTAATTGTGATCCTTAGAAACGCAAAATGCCCACTAAAATATGCCCAAAATGCCATAGAAAATTTAGCATGGCATACTTCAATAGGCATATAGGTGCTTGTTCCGCACAACTATCTACATCGTCCCTGCAGCCATCTACATCTTCTTCTGGTCTAAAAAGAAAGCTTGTTACATGTGATAATACTAAACAAGCAAAGCAGCCATGCAAAGCACCCATTGATAGTAGTTTTAATGGTCAACTAAGGGATTACCGTTTCGTACCAGAGCCAAAATGTGATATTAAGAATTTTTTGAATAGTGTAAATTCTGATGTGCAGGCTATTCAAACGCACAAAACGGCTCTTATAAGCTATCCCTCAAATTGTATAATCAATACAAGAAACAAAATAGTACAAAATTTACACAGCCCCACATAATAAAAACTGTACCTGTATACTCAAATACAAACTTAGACGAAATATTAAGCAGGTTGATAGACCAATTGCTTATCAAATATTCTGAGTTTTCTGCCAAAGAATCAGGATGGAGTCTTCGTGGATCTCCACACAGGCTCTATGCTAATATTTCTGAATTCAGACCTCTACAAGGTTCTACATATCTGCCTTTACCTGACAATATCAAAAACAAAAAAGCCGTGGTTAACGTAGAAAATACCGACCAGAAATGCTTTTTGTGGTGTATTTTGGTTGCTTTGTTTCCAGTTTTCAATAATCCACAGCGAATAAGTCATTATAAACAGCACGAACATGATTTTGATGATGCTATGGATGGCTTAGAATATCCAATGTTTGTCCACAATATCGATAAATTTGAAAATGAGGCCAGAGATAGCAATGGCCGACCATTGTAATTAATGTGTTTTCTGCTGCTCGTGGCGATTGCTTGATAGAACCTCTTACAATCAGCAAACTTAATGATGACTCTGCTGTCCCGATCGATCTGCTCTTAATTGATAGAGACGGTACATACCATTACACTCTGATACGCAATCTTCAGGCTTTAGTCAGAAAAGAACTAGGCAAATCCAATACAATATACAAGTTGTGTCAAAGATGTTTGACTGTGTTTGATGGTCGAAAAATAGTAAATGGTGTTTATGAACAGAATACCAAAATTGCTAAAAGCAAGTTGGTTGAACATTTAAAATACTGTGGCAACCATAAACCTGTTCATATGGCTATGCCTAAACCAAACGAAAATGCCAAATTAAAAAAATTCGAAGCTTGTTGCGGTACCCAGCATATATAATCTGTGATTTTGAATCAAATCTCAACCCGCTTGCATTCTGCAGCCCAGATCCCGAAGAGTCTTCACGTACACCGTATCAGCTACATGAACCTTCTAGTTTGTGTTATGTGGTTATACAGGATGGTGTTATTAGTAAACCATACATATACATGGGACGAGATGCTATCAAAAAATTTGCACGTAAAATAGAAAAGCAGTGCCGTCGCATAGCCTATGATATATTATTAAAATCAATACCTATGCTGCATTTAACAGAGGATCAGAACAAAGATTTCAACAGTGTACAAAGATGCTCGGTATGCAATTCTGAATTTTCGGACACAAATAACAAGGTGTATCACCATTGTCATACAAACGGCAAATATGAAAAGGCTCTGTGTAGTAGCTGTAATATTAAGATACAGAGACCAACATTTGTCCCGATATTTTGTCACGGGGCATCCAATTATGATTTTCATCATCTGAACAGATACGAGGCGTTTGACAAGCAGGATTTAGATATTTTCGCAGAAAATGACGAAAAATATATTGCTATTAACAAGATAATCAATGTTAATGGCAGGCCTATACACTTAAGATTTATAGATTCATACAGATTTCTGTCGACTAGCTTGGCTATTCTGGCTGGCCAATTATCTGATGCCCAATTCAAAATCACATGTGACATGTTTACAAATTTGGACCTGAAATTGATTAGGCGTAAGGGTGTATACCCATACGACTGTGTTACCGATTTTTCCAAATTTGACGAGTGTGCTCTGCCACCGCAACAAGAGTTCTACAGCAAACTCAGAGCATCAGGAATTATTGACGATGATTATTGCCATGCCCAGTTGATGTGGACCAACTTAAAATGCCAGACGCTTGGTGATTATCATAAGAGATACTTGATACTTGATGGGACGCTCTTAGCCGATGTACTTGAAGCATTTAGAACATCGTCGATGCAAAGTTATGAGCTGGACCCGGTCCATATTTACAGTGCTCCAGGCCTAGCATGGTCTGTCATGTTTCTGAAGACTAAAATGGAATTGGATCTGATCCAGGACCAGGACATGAATCTTTTTATCGAACATTGTATACGATGGGTATGGTACAATGTTCTCAAAGATATGCCAGAGCCAACAGCAAGTGTGTTCCCGATTATGATTCTGCGCGACCATCGAACTGTATACTTTATGTGGATGCCAACAGCCTGTATGGTTATGCCATGATGAAAAAACTGCCATATGCAGGGCTTCAGTGGGTCGAAGATTTCAACATTGAGGATCTTCAAGACTTTGATGACAGTGACTATGGCCTGTTCTTAGAGGTCGATCTGCCAATTCCTGATAATTTGTACAGCCAGTTTTCTGATCTGTCGCCAATTGCTGAGTCCCAGTGTCCGCCTGGCTCTAAACAGATGAAGCTGATGATGACTCTAAAGCTAAAGCAGGGTTATGGCATATACTAACAAGAACCTCCAGTTCCTGATGCGTCATGGTGTTCAAGTGACCAAGGTTGGCAAAGTGTTGAGGTTCAAGCACTCAAGGTGGTTGAAGCAATACATTGATACAAACACCAAGCTTCGAACCAACTAACCAAAATACTAACTCCCTTGCCTTCTTAAACCCGAAGGTCATGGCTGCAGCAACACAGGCCTTCCATCTTTCCCTATCTTGAGCAAGTTCCATATACTCTATATACCAAGCTTCGAACACGTGCGGTAACCCAATTTGATAAGACCTTGTTCAAATTGATGATTAATTCGGTGTATAGTAAGACCACAGAAAATGTCAGAAAACATACTGATGTCAAATTGGTTACTGACCCCAGCCAGAGCAAAAAATTGTAGCAAAGTCCAATTTCAATTACAGAAGAATTTATGACGATAATCTGGACCTTTTTAACATGAATAAAACAAAGATCAAGTTTGATAAGCCTATTTATGTAGGGGCTGTAATACTAGAATTGGCCAAATTACATATGCTGGAGCTTTATTACGATGTGCTGAAGCCTTTTTATGGTGATCGTATAAGACTGATGTATATGGACACGGATAGCTTTATCCTTGATATTCAGACAGAAGATGTCTATCAAGATATAGCAGACCCTGCATTGCTTGACTATTTCGATACTAGCGAATTGCCTGGCCATCTGAATATTCAACCCCCCAACAAAAAGGTGCCTTGTAAGTTAAAAGACGAGACACTTGGCGATGTTATTGTAGGATTTGCTGGGTTAAGAGCCAAGATGTACAGCTTTCAAACATCCAGTGGTGCTGTCACCAAATAAGCCAAGGGCATTGGTAGAGTAACTGTAGACAAACAGCTCAAATTTGAAGATTACGAAGATTGTCTCAAATCATGTAGTACAATCAGAACATCAGAATGTAGAATCCAGAGTGTGGATCACTTGTTGACTACAAATATTGTAAGAAAAGTGGCTCTGGACCCACATGACGATAAGAGATGCGTTTTATCATGTGGTATACATACTCTACCATGGGGTCATTGTGACTTGATAAGTGGCAATCAATGCCCAATCACAGAGAATGGTTTGCAATAAATAAACATGCCAATCAACTTATTTGTTTTCAAAAAACAGGCTATTATGGACCTGCTAACACCAGCACCCTCTCCTGATATATGCTATCTAAACTAAGTGGTTTGTTAATTATTCATCTGAATAGAATACTTAGAGATGTTGATGTTAATACAGGTAATACATTGTACATATTTAACAATAACTTAAACCACTACCAGTTACCTGTGGGTGGTCAATTACAATATATTACAACCCCCGAGGGAAATGTCAAGGTTTCAGTAGGCAGAAATATTTACAGAATGAAGCACTCAAACATGGTTTCTGGCACTGTATATACAGTCTCTGCCGGTGACTGTTTATATATTGAGGTCCTGGGACACTATGACAAGCTTATACCTCTTTTTATAGAATTAAGAATAAGATACTCTAAAATAAATAACCGCTAAAAAAACAATGCCTAACGATATATTTGGCCATACAAGGCACGAAGATCACAGCGATGAGATTCTGATGCTTGACGTCAGAGTAAAAAAAAATGAGAATTGAATTACAAGCTCTCCAAACCACACTCAATGCCAGTCTTCTACTCGAGATTACCAATTTACAATCAAAATGCATGGACCCTCTTCTTAAAATCGACTCAGAACTCAAATTATTGCTCCAGAAATACACTGACTTGGCTACACTCGATAATCTTGAGAGTTTAGAGGAGGCCATAACAGCTCTTCAAGCCAAATTTAAGACTCAGGCTACCAACTCTGAGCAACTGAAACAGCAACTAGAAGAGCAGATTGGTAGTGTCCAGACACAGCTCCAAACAATTGTCAAAAGCATGAAGTCAAAAGATGATATCGATCTAGTGATTTCTACTCTGAAAGAACAGATTCAATCACTGGAGATTCCTAATCTGGACCCCCTGAACAATGCCATACCCGAGGTCAAAGAAAATCGAGACACTCGAAAACTTTATGAACAACCTACCATCTTCTGATGCTCTGAGTGCCATCACTCGTAGTGTTGCCAACATCAAGCTGCAACTAAAGACATATGAAGATTTTGGAAAAATTCAGAGTACCATAACCCATCTTGAGGGTACCATAGCAGCAGTACAAAACGATCTGATAAATGTACAAGAAACTCTGGAGTCTTGTTTACCTGGTATCGTAGTAACCCTTGCCAGTGTCCAGCAACAGATCACCAAACTTGAAAACCTCAACACCGAATCCGAGCTATCACATTTTCATCACTTGATCGATGATATTCAAATAAAGCTTGAAATTTTACAACAATCAACACCTACTCAGGAAGACATAGCCCTGCTCCAAGATGCTATGCGTAGTGTAGCTGATGCTACTGAATTAAATGCTGTAAAATTGGCCCTTGAGTCCCTGCAGAATACGGTGGCCAATCTGCCTACTTCACAGGAACTTAAAAATATTAAAAGAGCCGTACATCGCATATTGAAATCTGAAGACATCAAGAATATTCAGACAGAGATCAAACAGCTTACTCAGACAGTTGCTACTCTTCCAACCAATCAGCATATTAACAAACTGCATGCTCTTTTGAGGATATCAGAACCCAAGTCCATGATCTTATACCCCAAGTTCAAAATTGGCTGTTGTTGAAAATTTACAGCAAATTGTAGCCAACATCAAGCAACAGCAAGGGACCATGGAATCCAACCAAGCAAATGCTCTGTCTGTTTTTGCCACGCAGCTTCAAGAGATTGTGCAACAATACAAGAAACTTGCTGTGGACATAAAAATCAAACTAGGCCACGACGAGATTGTTAGGACTATCAACGAGCATATTGAATCTGTAATGAGTAGATTGTTTACAGCAGAAAAAGAAATAACTGGCCTAATCGAGAATCCTAAGCACACAGTAATCCTCGAATTGTACAGTGTCCCCAAAAAAGAATACGATTCAGTGTTTACACCAGGTGGCAAACTGGATATGTTTTCCACTGCACAATTTTATTACCAGTTCTTCGTGAGGGGAACACTCAGACCGGTCAAGATCAAATACTGGTTACAACCGCAGGCTCACCACTACCCTACCTTATCGATAACCAATGCTGACAATATACCAAAGATCACCAGTGTGGAGTTAGGGGATTTTGCAGACCCCGATACACTAGAAACAGCCTATGCTGAAGATGATGGTTCTCTCGAGTTTAATATACAAATAGGGAACAAGTTTTATTTAGAAAATCCTGCGGTATCTGTTGCCGAACACCCCATAGTTGAGATATTCTTGTTTAGGTACTATGTCTAGACAAACTATAGTTGACGAGCTACACAAATCAGCCAGACGTAACTATAAGCGACTGCCAGTGGTCACAAAAGGCATAGACAATCTGTGGCAAGCTGACTTGGTTGAGATGGCAAGTGGAAAGCTGAAAAAGTTAGACAAGATCAACAAGGGCTACAAGTATCTACTTACTGTCATAGACACATTTTCCAAATATGCCTGGGCTGTGCCGCTCAAATCCAAGACTGGAACATGTGTTACAAAAGCCTTCAAGACAATCATCAATCAACCACGCTATCTACAAACAGATAACGGCAAAGAATTCTATAATTTGGTGTTCCAACAATTTGTTAAGAGCCGGTCAATACGACATTACTCAAGTTACAGCGATCTCAAAGCCTCTATTGTAGAGAGATTCAAAAGAACCCTAAAAAGTGATATGTATAAACAATTTACGGTTCAAGGTAATTATAAATGGCATACTATCCTACCGAAACTTCTAGATCGATATAACAATTCGGTCCATGCCACGATCAACATGAAGCCCTCTGATGTAACCACATCTGACGAACAGCAATTGATCAACACTGTTTACTATCCTAATTATCAACCAACAACCAGAAAAGCTAAATACAAGGTCGGTGATCAAGTAAGGATCAGTAAATATAAACACATATTCGAAAAAGGCTTTACCAGAAACTGGAGCACTGAATTATTTACAGTGGTTCAAGTTATATCTGGGACCCGTAACACATATGTAATAAAAGACCATCGCGGTGAAATTCTGAAAGGCCGATTCTACGAAGAAGAACTCAGCAAAACTAAACATATCACATATCTCATAGAAAAAGTCATCCGCAAAAAAGGCAACAAGCTACTAGTCAAATGGCTAGGCATCCCAGGAAACAGCTTAATCAAAGCAGAAAAAGTGATACTATGAACACCTGGGATGTTACAAAGCGACTACCAGAGCCCGAACAGCAGACTAAGAAAAATGGCAATCTGCAACCTGATAATATTCATTGTCTTATTGTTGGGCCGTCAGGTTGCGGTAAGACTACCCTACTGGTTGATAATTTTTTACTGGCACCTAACTGGTTAGACTGGAAAAACAGGCACTTGTACGTCTTTTCTAAGAGCTTAGAACAATTAAAATATCAGCAGCTGATGAAGCTATACGATAGACTGGATATAGCAACCTTTGAGTCAGATGTTAAGCCACTCGATGACTGTCTCGATAACTCTGTTGTTGCGTTTGATGACATTATACTGGATAATCAAAACGAGGTTCGAAATGTCTTTACACAGGGGCGGCAAAAAGAGATAGATTGCTTCTACCTGGAGCAGACCTTTTCCAAAATACCGAGCTGCTACGAGACAACAGCAATTTCATATGTGCGTTTCGTCAAGATCATACTAACCTCAAACACATACATGACGAGTATGTAGGTGCAGACTTAAGCTACAAGGATTTTTCTAAGTTTTGTGGTAGGTTCTGGAACTAAGACAGCTACGGGTTTGTCACAATCGATATGACAAGGAAGCCCAATAGTGGTAAATATAGGAGTAAAATCAACGATTTTCTAGACATAGAGACGTATATAAACAACCATGAAACGACCAATCGTTGACAATCTTAAATTAAGAGACTATCTTGTAAAACGATTCAAGGGATGGAAATCAGAGAACCGAGGTTTTTATGAAGAACACAAGCACACAGAACAGCCTATTATTGATGCTATTAGTGAACTGGGTAAAAATATCAAAACTGTTACAGAGCAGAACCAACATTTCATCACAGAGCTTGTGCCGGTAGCTGCTCGGAACATATTAGATTATCCAATCACCCCTCTTTCTAGTATTCATACACATAGTCCTTTTCGTCCTCAAAGAATCGAAGCTAGTCAGGATACTATTGAATTGGGCCTTCTTGCTCAAAGATATTTAAGCACACCTAAAGACAACAAAGACGAGGTCTTCGGTTTATACTCTGACACAGAGCTTGACGGTGACATCATACATAAAATTTGCAATTTTAGGGTAACGTTTGTGGGCGATGATCTTATTGTATATTCGGAATCTCATCTTGAAGAAAGAGGCGGTTTTGTTAAGTATCCTGAACACCTGGATGACTTGCAAACGACCTGACAACTATACAGATCAAGACTATGAGTACTACAAAGAAATACTAATAAAATCGGATGCCTTGTACCAGAACAACGATCCTACACAAAGAAGAGTCAAGTCTAGCAGTGGAGCAAAATACAACAACTTAATCAAGCCCATATGGACACAGATCAAGACAGGTAGCGGGATCAAAAGTACAGCACCCTGCCTAAAGAATTCGTCTGGGTTGACGATGTAAGGAAACTCGTAGATAGGTTGCTGGTCATAGTTGGCGAAGAAAATGCCGGTAACCATATTTTTTACAACGAAAAGGTTGGAATTATGGAAATGATAGCCACCAAATTGTCCAATTTCATAGTCAATGACACTAAGGGTATTGGATATCTTATAAAAAATATTAATATTCTACCACCTAAATTTTGGAATATCTCTGAGGGTCGGGGGCTGGTTAATGGCATCATAAACAAGCTGCCATTTGAGCTACACATACCAGGCTATCAGTATTGTGGTTCCGGTACCAAACTAGACCAGAGACTAAACAGAGGGGACCCTGGTATGAATCCCCTAGTCGCAGCTTGTAGAGAGACCATGAGATAGCATACAACACACATGCCAATCTTGATAGGCGGCATGTTGCAGACAAAAAATTAGAAGAAGCTGCATTCGGTAGATTAGTAAGCAAAGATGCTTCTTTGAGTGAAAGAAAGCAGCGTTGGGGACCACCATAGCTATGAGCACCAAACAAAAACTGGGGTGGGGGTTGTAAAATATATATACACAGACTAGCCCACCAATAATTGTTACAACTTAAATTTTGGATCTTAAGCTGGTCAATTCTATATAATAAACCTACAATGAAGGCCAAGGGTGTTATGTATCAGATACCATATGCGGGTCTCAAATCTCTTGGGACTATCGATAGTCTTCTAACCAAAAAGCAGGGCAAGATAAAAAGCTCTTGTCTTGCCAAAGTCCACGGTATTAAATTGTTAATTAGTACCCCCCCAATTAAAAAATTAAAGCATTCCAGAAAAAAGTCCCATGTTGGAGCTTCATATTTAGTATCCCGGCTATCTTAGCAGCGCTAGGAGCAGTTGGTAGCTTAGCAGGGGGATCAGCTGCCATAGCAAAAACAGTAATAGATGCCAAGAATAATAAGGCAGAATTAGCTGAACAGAAGCGCCATAGTCTGGCCATAGAGAGACAAGGTAAAGGTCTTAAAAGAGCCATGAATAAGTTTAAAAAAACAAGTGCCGCTTACCAACTAAGATACCGAAGCTTTAATCGAACCACTGGGCATCAGAAATTTTAGAGGTGTGTATATGTCTGATTCTTTACCAAAACAACCGCTCAAAAAAGAGTGCGGCAATTTTGATAAATACATAAATCAGGGCACTCACTGGATGTGCTATCTTAAATATTCAAACAAAGCATTTGTATTCGATTGGTTTGGAGGCATTCCACCTAAGAATTTAGTAAAATATCTAAAATCGACTAATATTTATTACAATGGCGAGCGTGTTCAAAATTTCCAAGATGTTAATTGTGGACATCTGTGTTTATCTATTCTTAGATATCTGTCTCAAATAAATAAACAATCGATTGAAGATTTTCAGAAAGCCTTGTGGTATCTCAAACAACATGCGCGTATTCCATCTTACCAGCAAGAATTCAATATTGAAACTCGAACTACATGATGTTATTGTATATCTCAAAACAATAGCTCTCAGAGCATTCTATGGCATGTACTTGATCCCCAGCATTACACACCACTACAACAAGATTGCAGTTGGTGACCAAAAAATTGTCATCAGTCCAGGGCAATATAATCTGTCTACTCTAAATGCTCAGTTACCCAGTGGTGTAGTGTTAAGTCAAAATTCTGTCACTCACAGAGTAGAGATTGTGTCTGCTACAGAGACAGTAGATCTGGGTACTGTAGGTGAGCTATTAGTCTTCCAGAACAACACAAAACTTGAAGCAGCCATCAAACACAATACTATGAATATACCTAAATTCTTAGCCATAGAGACTCTGAATATTCACTCTAATGTGGCCGAAGGTGTGATCACCAAATCAGATGGCTTAGGCACTCACAAACAAACTGGCATCATCGCAACATTCAAACCTAACTCTGAATTCATGAAGCCAATAATCTACACTCCATCACCAACATACATTATATTTTCCAGTGTGCCATAATAGAATCGACCACAACGATTTGGTGGTGACTAACGAAAAAGGTGAATTAGTTGATTTTGCTGGAGCCACAAAAACCGCTTTCATAGAGATCAATATCTAAATAAAATACCATACCAAAAAATGGAAAATATTGAAGCTTACGAGCTATAGTCGTTCCCCCCGAACCGTAGGACATTTGCAAATTTGAATCAACCCAACACAGAGATTGAGGTTGACCTTGACGTAGGGGATGGCTTTATACACCCCCACAGAGCAGACCTCTATATCAAGATTGATGTTGTAAAGCTCGATTGCACAGAGTATGGGGCTAACTCAAATATAAGACTGGTAGACAATTTCGTACGCATCTGTTTTCTCAAATCGAGATCAGAAAGCATGGTGTTGTTATAAACAGAGTAGACTACCCTGGTGTTAGATCTACAGCTTTGGCCACACTGAACTTATAGAAGACCGAGGCTTCTTACTACAAAATAGGCGGATTTGAAGCAGGCGATAAAATATTAAGCAAGAGCCACACTGTACTGTTCCCTATGCGCCTGTTGCCAGGATTTTTTTTCGATCAAAAATATATTATGTGGAAAGGTGGTTTAAGGATCACATTTCGAAGAGCTGCCAATGATAAAAATGCTTTGATGCGGTACAGTACATTAAACTCTACTGGTGCAGAGCTGACCAATACCATCCCTGACGAGGGCAAATGTGTAATCCAGACTATGGAGCTAAGAATTCCGGTAGTTGAATACGAGTCTAGTTATGCTCTTAAATACAAAGCCAATATATTGAAAAATCCACAAGTGTCTATACAATTTTATACATATCAATGTGTCCAGAAACCTGTTACTGGTAGCTATTACGAATTCAATGCTACGAATTCGTTCTCCAATATAAAATATGACATGCCAGATTTTGTAGTGGTACTGTTTCAGACCGGACGAGACAATAATCAAGAAAAAATCAAGTAAATTCGATAACTGCAACATCAAGAACATATATCTTAAAAATGGCCGAAACGAGGTGTTTCCCAGAGAAAATTATAATTTAAACATGTGCAAGGATGATTTTCTCAAATTATACGAGGCCTATACAGCATACAAAAGAGTTACAACCGGGAATATTGACATGTATTACTCACCAGATGAATTCAAAATACAGAGACCGATGTTTGTCATCAACACCTCAAAACGCAAACAGGTTGTGGTTAATGACAGGACAAATATTAAAATTATCTGTGAATTTCATGATACACCCCCTGCTGATAATATATGTAGTGTGAATCTTATAGGTGAAAAATCATATGTTTATGATGTAAGAAACGAACGAGTCACAGAGCAATTGAGCCTGGTACCCAATTAAAATATTCAGCATATTTTGGGTTACCATATTAATACTCTGAACTGACTGTCAAGTATTTAAGCACACTTTAGAGTATTACACTAAAGGCAATAAGCTCATATGAGCATCTTGGCTTAGTTTTAAGTGTAGCCAAAACAATGCCAAGAGGGCCATATTTTTTACGATCCCATGGACAACAATCTGACAGATACAACTTTTGTACGTGTAGCCAAATCAATCTGAGGGGGATTATACTTTTCACGGGAAATCCCCGAGGGCTATTTTACTAAATTCTTGGATTCGACAGAGTAGCACACTTTAGGCAATAGGCTTATATAAGAATCTTTTCATAGTTTTAAGTGTAGCCAAACCAATCTGAGGTGGGTCATACTTTTGTGTTCCAGTAATACCACATTTTATACTACTTGTAGGGTTTCTGAAAAGTCTGTATTACGTTTCAGCAGTACTTTAACTCCGGCAGATTCTCGAGGTGTGAACATTGTCTTCGAGTCATCAATAAAGAGTTACAAACGGGAACGCAAAATAACTGAAATTGACGATTTTTACATTTGCTTTGATGCAGTAGCGGCTGTCTCTACAAAGATCAGCGGTTGTTATCTCTCTCTCGCCTGCATTGTTGTTAAGAATTGTTTCTCCTTTTGTTTATTCAGTCTGCCCGTTTGACGTTATCGGTTTACATTTTGTAACCAGTTTCTTGAAGTGAGACGTAATATAGTATGCCATTGGCCATGCTTGAACAAGCCTTGTTCGTTTCAAATTAGAAAACATGTGTTTGTTGGCAAGAATGAAACACCACCTCGGTGGCACAGTTCAATAAGCGTCCGAATTTTTCTCTCACCACTGAAGTTTACTGGTTAGAGTCCCGCCCTTGAATTCTTTGAAAGTGTCTATTCATCAATGTTATCCAATTCTTTAACCTCGTCGTCGCGATTGGTCAAAGATGACAGAAAATCGGAGCTAAATTACTCAAATATACAAAAATTAAGCCAATTGTTACGATAGAATTCCCTTTCAATTGCATATTTTTTTATGGAAACCTTCTAAAAGTTGATTGGTGTTAACATCCGTACATGTTTGTCTCATGTTTTCTCTATTTTCAAGATCGCAACCACTTAATTTGATTCCGCATTCCCCCCAGCACCCCTAGATGATTAATCCTGATATCACCACTGTTGTAGAGGGAGATAATGGGGATTCTTACTGTGGACGAAGCACAAATATGTGGACTTGCGGAAAATATTTTGTTCCCCCATGTAACTGTTGTCGGTCCTGTGACCAAGCACTACCTTTAGGGGTTATGTAACTCAGACGTCTAGGCTTAGAGCTGAAATATAATATATTATCTAGGTAGAGTCTTAATACTAATTAGGAGAACCTGTAAAGTGTAGACATATTTAGGCGCATAAGTTATGATTAACAATAACAAGGTTTATTATAGAATAACAGATGTGGCTGATATATGCAGAATATTCCAACCTATGTGTTAAGGGGGGAGCTGTTAGGAAGAAAGACGGATTAGCGATACTTAGTAAGCTTGAAGTGAAGATGCTTGTCCATCATGTAAGTGCCAGAAGTCAGCCCGAACTTGGCTGGGTGGATAGCCATCTTTTGTCGCAGACTGGACAGCACCTCCAGCCGTACTTCAGATCTGTTGGTCGAGTACCACACCTCTAGTCTTGTGACTAGGGCTTATATACTTCGGGTGTGGCCAAAACAACCTTAGGCAGTGTTATTTCTGTTGCCTCGTGTAGTTGTCAGGAAGTACAGAAGGTCAGGGATGCATGGTCAGAGGACTGACTCTCCTTGCATCGTGTCATCGGGTCGTTCGCACGTGGTGTCCTCACATGTGGAGTTCTCCGCACGTGGAGTAGCTGATCATACCTGGCTCTTAGAAACCTTCGCAGTAACCACAGCTTTCCTGTTGTTGCTGACTTTACTTCACTGAAGGGTAGAGAGTGTATGTGGACTGAAGAGAGGCTAAGATAAGATCCACAGCGCTTTGTAACTTGTAACTTGCACGTTACATACTCCCCGCCTTATCTTAGATTGCATCCATCTAAGCAGAAGACGAAGAACAGCTTCCAAGAAAGGTCGACAGAAGCTTGAGAGAAGAAATCGAACTATAGCATCCATCGACGAAAACTAACTCCCAAGACGAAGTTCATAAGGCTTTACAGAAGTAGCAGGCTATAGCGTTAAAGTTGAACATCGAAGATCGGGATCCACGAAGATAATTCTTTTAGGCTTTAGAATTGCAGCTCATCTATATCGTTGAAGAAGATCATGTGATGATATTGGCACAGCACTATATCATTGTAGTATCTAGTAGTATCGTGAGGTCATGTATAGGGATAAAAGACACTAACCTATTCAAGTAGTAACTAAAGGAAATGGAATTAAGGTGCATTAGCAATTGTTAGTGGGTAACCCTAAATAAGCTAAAGAGATTTCTCCATATATCAGTAAATAGTTTACATCATGGATGAAGTTGCGTAGTTTACACATTTGTTTGTAGAGTTGCACTATTTTGCTTTTCCTTTTTGCAAAAAAAAAAAAAAAATGTGCACCTTTTCGTTAGTTCACTTTTGGTAATCTATAATACGAAGATATGAGTCTTTTAGATTACGTTCTAAACTTAAATTTTCTTTCACATAAAATTTGCAAACAATACAGTGTTAGGATGCAGGTGAAATCAATAGAACCCATGGCACACATAGACACCAAGGAAACAGTTCTGTAAGCATAAGAAAAGTACATCATAATACAGATTGATAATAGATGGTAATCCTGAAAAATAAAAATATTAATGTACTCAAGTGTACTGAAGTACAGTGACGAACAAATGCAATTCAAGATGAATTAAGGATGTTTTCTCGTGAGTGTACTGGAGTAATTACAAGATATCTTTCTTGATATCAGGTTCTCAGAAATAATAAATAGACCAATAAAATCTAGAGGTGAGAAGTTATTAACTTTCAAATCAAAATGTGGCAATGCAATTGTGAAAAAATCAGCAATCAATATTTGGTAATTCCATTATCATTTCAAATTTATTTTCGTGAAATCCTTGTGAAATTCAGCACAACAAAGTAAAACTGCAGTTCAACTGCAAATTTGAATTTTCTAAATCAGAACAATTGGTCTGGAATGTGATAGTTCATGTTAAAGTTCATGTTTATGCTAAAGTTCACAATTTGTCTTCGTTAATTTTGGACGTTCTAGAGTCCAATAATTTGCATTGATTGTTGTATTATCAATTAGCGCTGAAATTAAAACATTTAGATTAACGTTGTATCCTCAAATTTCATGGCTTCTGATCAAATGAAAAATAAGAAAACTTTGTCCTACCAACATTAGTCCAGAATAAGGATGAGCAGAATCCAAACCAAGGAGTAGACAAGGAGAAAGTCAGTCAGCATCCATCCATTATGCAAAAGAATAGGGAATCTACAACCATATAACAAACATTAATGTACTGAAAAGATATCTCACATATTCAACCATGTACTTGAATTCCAGAGTATAAAGGCATATTAGTTAATCGCATAAAATAATTGAACAAAGGAAAACATTTCACTTATTCTAACCTCATCCTATCTTATCATTTATTTAATTACTTCTCTGTGAGCGACTATATATATCCTATCAATCCCATTAATCTGTTACTGACTAAAATATTGCCATTAATGTCTTGATAACTCATTAATGTCATGCATTGAAACCAGTGAAAGAACATTAATTAACACAACTAGTATTTCTAAAACAAGGGTCATAACTTCGAAGCACTATTAGTAAACATTATTCAATTGATATTTAGAGTACTCAATTACTTAACACACAATTGTTAAGTAAAATATTAACTTAGCTTCTTAAAACACTAGGAAAACACATTGATCCAGGTGCAAGAAGGAAGAACTAATTTGCTTGCAGTCAAGCTCCGTTAAAAAGTCATGTTCCTGATATGACGTCACAATCAGTTACTACGTCACTAGACATCCGAGAATGGCTACTTCCTGTTTACCTCCTAATCTTCCCTTTACTCTCCCCGACCCAAGGTTGCAATTGGCCCCAATTGCAAGCGAGAAACAGGGCGAAAGCCAAAGTAAGGGAAAACATAACGGACTGGAATGGGGCAAGGTAATAAAAAGACCACAATCCAGGAAAGGGCAAAACACAGCCGTGCAGAACAGTCCTGATCAAAAAGAAAGAAAACCAGAAGTTGCTTCAGCAACGCGAAAATCGCAATCGAAAGTCCAGTAGAAGGGTGTGAGCGTATGCAGCAATAAAAATCAAGATCTACATAGATGTACAACAGATGATGCCCAGAGACGTTCGTTCTAATTGGTTCAATAGTCAGGGCTTGAACAATCCTGGAAAATAAAACGACAAGGGCAACGTCGAGGCCTGGACGCATATAACGAAGAACAAAAGGTCACTTTGAATGGCGTCCGTACATACATTTCCAGGGTGGTCAAGAAAAAAGAATCGAATCCCAACCGAAAAATCTGTGGCTCTAAGTCAACAGCCAGGACTGGGACAAAATGGGGATCCAGCTGCAAGGAGCATCATACATTTCAAGTAAATGACGATGACAAAACTTTACGCTACAGACGCGTTGCGAGGAAAACGAAACGTGAAATACAAGGTGAAGCAAGTAGTCCGCATATCACCGAAAAGATCAGAATGAAGCAATCAAGAAATGTAGAAGTTGATATAAAAATACCGGTACTCAGGTACCGTCAAAAGTGAATAATCGAGCCTGAACACGAGCGAAAGCGGCGAGAAAGACGAGTTTAACGTGGAGATAATGATTTTGTCGCGACAATATGGTGCGTCCATTCCCGCCGCTATACCTGGGTCGTGTTGCAGTGCTGCTCCCACATAAAATAAACAAGGGAAGTACATATAGTATGCGTGCAAAGTCAAAATACAAGGGTAACATCCTAATTCAACGACCAGCGTTCCAAAAGGAGATTCTCGTTGAAAACCAAAACATATACTTTCACTGCACAGTGACTTCAATCAAGAGAAAGAAAATAAAACAGTAAACAGTATCTGGGAAATAAATCGAAGAGTGTCAATAGAGTACAAGGACATCACGTGGAGAACGATCTCTCATGTTGATTATGTATGGGAGAGGGGAATACTTATTAATTCTCATAAACAATTGAAATTACTGCTCAGTTGCATGTGTAAGTAAAACAGTTTAAAGAAAACAAAAACAAAAGAAAAGGGGACGCGCGTACAAAAAGGAACATGAAGACTACACATCAATTCCCGAGGATGTACATATCTCTCAAGGGAGTGAAAGTTATAAGAGGTCGATTCTATACAGATATATGGAAGATGACTATGGATCGTGCCCCAAAAGGCGTAGTGCAAACGTACAATTGTAGATATATTAAACGGAACCCATGTCCGGAGATACCATATGTGTAGTGTAAGTATTAAATGTAAGGTGTAAAAAGGAGACATAATGTATGTATTCTCGTGTCATGTATTAAAGCGCTGAATCTGGAAAGTCTTCACGGCTCCTGCCCGAAGCAGATAATATTAGCTCGGCCGCTGCTGTGAATCGAGAAACGGACGGATCCGGGTTGGAAAATTACCTAACTTCGCGCTCCTCCTGACTCATATACAGGGCCAATCAGCCAAAAACAAATACGTTTCAACACTAATGGATTTCAAGATAGGTGATTGAAAGTCGAAAAGGAGGACATCTACTACGTAAGCTGCAAGAAACGGATGCGTATTGACACATCAAATTACCTATTTAATCTAGTTATGCCATTTCACATGAAGCTCGGAATCAAAACTTCCCCATCACAGCGCCCCATGAAAAAACTCTGCTTCAGTTTAAAATTATCATGTCCCTTCAGCATCCTTCTAATTAACATACATTACTGTGACTGACATGAAATCATGTGTAAAATATGCACTTTTAGGTGAATATTAAATTTCCAGAGAGGGGTCGTGTCACCCTTTGTCCCCCCCCCTTTCGGACGTCCATGGCCAAGGAAAACGCCAGGTTTGCGGCCAGATACCTATTGATTTGAAGCTGGTGAACTGGTATGTTTTGATGTACATTTTATATTTAATGGATTGGACATTTTTAATTCCAAACTCTCTATAAAAGCATATGCAGTACTGAATCAATATTCTTTAATAAGATCTCGCTGAGTCGAACTCCGTGGTGGAGCGGTCGGCTCAGTACGTTACGAATCCAGGGGAGTCTTGTCCGAATCCCGGCTTGTGCATGGGTGGACTTCGGGAGTATCTTTGCATCAATTTCATCATATCGTCACTCATCTCCATAATCGTGATTAGACAGAATTGCCACAAGAGCGACGTCCAATGACAGGGAATTCAAAATTAAAGTTTTATTGAAATCTATCCTTGACTGCTTCCTTTTTAGCGTTACTGTAGTGGGAGCAGTTGTGACTCGCAACTTCTTGGGATTTAGTAAATACTGTGTTGAACTCTTCAACCACGCTATCCCCTTACTGCTTAGTCATTGATGATATGAAAGCGTTTCATACTTCGCAATGCTGCCTCGCAGTAGTTATCATCTTTCTAAACCTGGTGGGTGTTCTGTCAGATTATAATTTTGTAACAGCAAGAGTGTCAAAAATATGTTTCCTTTTGTCAGTTCTTCGCAATGCACCCATAAATGCACACGTTAATTATTTTAAGAACATTAAGCATTTAACAATTAACCAGAAATTCATGAATCAAAGAGAGCCAAACCAATACGTTCTTCACTAAGGTACATTAGATGCCACACACACGAGGCTCTATGATGTATCTATTCATCGACTTGAGATCATTAGGAGCATTAGTAATGTCTGCTGCAAAAAATACAAGTTGACGTACACAATCAATCCAAAGATATTGAAACGACAAATTAACTTTTGTTCTGCTGCTGTCATTTGAGTTGCTGATGAAACATGACAATCTCGAAACTGTGAATCAGTCCGGCCATCCACCTTACACGGTGAAGTCGTCGTGGTTTAGTAATTCTGACACCCTCTTCTGATTTTCTCCCTAAAATGATGGTGACAAGTTCAAAGTTTTGTAAGTTACCTCTTGGTTGACGTATTTCTACTTGATTGAAACAAGACATAGCATCTCCCAAATATGAGTCGATTTCTAGCTTAAATTGTTCATCGCTCATCGAAGAATAGTGAAGAGAGGTATCAATTGAGTTGAAATTCTCTGAAGTTAAGGAATGCAGGTGACGGAAGACTCAGGACACATAGATACAGAAAACAGGCAATTATATAATCATTTCAAGAATGTGTTTTCGACAAACCCAACAAGTTTGATTAAATCATATCTTCTGCTTTTAATGAGCGTAACTCCTCTTTCACTATTTCAACACAGGGTTGGGAATTTTGAAATGATGACAGCATCCCCTCAGCTAAACTCTGAGTTCTACCAAGCGTCGTCCCATTTGATAATTTTCACTCCAAGATTAAACTTTATCGCCATTAACGAAGTAGTAAACATAATTCTTTACGGTTAATACAAAAGATTAATTGAGTTTTATTTCATTTGAAGGTATAGCTACAGCGCCTTGAATAACGTAGTGTGGAAAACGACCCAAGAAACTGGTTCCCCGAGACGATGACAAGTAGATGGCAGTGCGATCGACACAGCGGGTAATTTTGTTATGAAAGTAATGCGGCTTAGTTAGTTTTTGGAATATATTGTGTAGATTTGTTTCTCTAGAAAGGCGGTAAGTGAATTGATGGAAACAGTTATATTTGTGGAGTGATTTGCAGTCACGAAATGGCATTAATTTACACAGAAAAGTAACATAAATACGTTTTATGTGCAACGCAACACGAGCATCAACATATCGCATGTGAGGCTGGACGTCAAACGTTGGATTGTGTACACAAGTTTATTTTTGTATACTAATAAAATTGAAATAGTATCTTGAAGGAGAAAAAATGTTTCGTGGCGTACATATTATGAAGTCATTTTCCCGAAATGCAGATATTCGAAAGAATTTAATTTCATATTCCATGGAGTTCAAATAGCCGATTAGGCTGTACCTTGTCATCTCTATAAACAAATTGCTTTACATTCGTGTCGATTAGTAAGTAGAACTTTGGTGTTAAGGACTGTGCATTTTTACTCGTGACTTGGCTGTAAAATGTCTACCTTGTACTTGATGAAAATAAACCGCAAATTAATTAAATTAATTAATAATAAAATTAATTAATTAATTAATTAATTAAAATAAACGAGTATTGTCTGTGTAAATTTCCATAAAAATAATATTTGTGACAATGACAATATTAATGAACCTTTCAGGATAATGCATAGACAATACTAATTCTCGCAGCAATTGTCATGTTACGTGTTACATTCCATACCTATGTTTTCTTCCGTATTGTTAATAAAAAAACTCAAGGACAGGTCATGATCGACGGTTCATAATATTCTTTAATATTTTCGCGACTACTGTACCAAATATCATAACAATTTTCTGATGCAAAGAAATGTTACAAGGAAAAGAATCAGACGTTGCAGCAAAAACCCCATTTACTTCCATTATAAGCAGTCGAACACCAAGCCCCGGTGTCAACACCAGCGCCTCTAGCGGATCATTTTCGAGTGGAACCAGCGAGAGAGAGCAAAACCATGCCGTTTTCCACACTACGTTATTCTAGGCGCTGTAGTATAGCTATTGCCCGAATTCAATCCCTAATACTCTACTAGTACATTATATTAAATCTAAACTTACACATTTTCCCCCGCTCATTTAGTCACCACCAGACATAAAGTAGAACACCAAATTTATTAATTACATTTATATGTAACAAATATTAAAATTAAATTTTCACC
This sequence comes from Lepisma saccharinum, assembly GCF_977018435.1. Classification (NCBI taxonomy): domain Eukaryota; kingdom Metazoa; phylum Arthropoda; class Insecta; order Zygentoma; family Lepismatidae; genus Lepisma; species Lepisma saccharinum. Next base: position 8,934,970 of record NC_139247.1, on the reverse strand, counting down.
AACATTCGTGTCTGTATAACTTGTAACCCTTTGGTAATTATAATTTTGTTGATATTGAATTAATTAATTTTTCAGGATTTTCTTCACAAGAAATGATGTTCAGATTGTTGGTACTTCTTCTTCCATCCATTGCTGTGAGCGTCCTACATCTGGAGAAAGGTTTCCATACATCTGAGGAAGTGCAAGAATTGTCAACTTGCGTCCTGGAGATTCTAAACAAGTACTTCACTACCGCTAGAATATTGTATTTCCTGCAGGATGAACGTGTTGTAGAATTAAATAATGCTATTATGGGAAAGGTCCAAAAGCCACTCCTGTCTGCCGAACTAAGCAAAGGAAAATTTCTTATAAATATACTAGGTCAGAAATGGGTACTGGCAAGAAACTACGTCCACTTCTTGATTACTGTGAGAAATACGGATTGCTTTGTAGAAGCTGTTTATGCCCTTTCTAATTCTATATTTTACAAAAGAAATAGTAGATACTTGATAGTTGTTTTAGAACAGGAAGAAAATAATTTGGCCATATTAAACTTTTTCTTATATCTCCGTAATCTAAGCTTGTTCAACGTGGTTGTGGTTTACCCACGCACACATTTTGATAAAATTCAATCAACCTATATTGATAAGACCGACGTATTAGCTTACACATATTTCCCATTCACGGATCAAAGCTGTGACGCCACGCAGTTAAATCTCATAGATGTGTGGGAAGATAACGGATTTCGTTATGAAAGAAATTTGTTCCCTGATAAGGTTAAGAATCTGTACCAGTGTAGCCTCACATTTGGATTTTGCGAAACACATATTTACTCTTACCCAGAACAGTTACCGAATGGGAGAACCGAATTGGTAGGTATACATGGAGTAATGCTGGAGAGCTTCAAGAAGAAGCTGAACATGACCCTTATTACGAAAGAATTTGAAGAAGGAGACTTACTTAAAGTTTTCTATGACATACACGAGGGTTCAATTGCACCGTTTGGTCCTGGTACTAATCATTATACTCATGTTGATTTAATTTTCCCAATGACAGTTTACTACAATAACTTTATTGTTCCAGAGGGAGCATTTTTTCCCCCATGGATGAATTTGATTTTCCCGTTTCAAGTGTTTGTTTGGGTCTGCGTTGCTGCATCTTTCATTTTGTATTTTGCATTTATGAAACTCCATTCAAGAATTGCTTCTAAAAGAGAATCAGCTTCTTCTGAGCCACTTATGTTGCTTAACCTGTCCATTGTTTTAGGAATTTCGGTTCCACAGATGCCAAAGACGCTTACCTTAAGATTTGTGTTTGCTCTTTGGGTTCTGTGTTGTTTGATAATCAACACAGGGTATCAAGGAGGTCTCTTCAATTTCACAGCAAATCCTAAAGTGAACCCTCCCATTGACACTCTAGAGGACCTTCTTGACTCGAGGCTGCCGGTTTATGGCCATATTGATTACTCTTTAGACTTCAAGAACGCTGACGACAACATCTCAAAAGCCATATATTCCAGATGGGTTTCCACCTACAATATCACGGGAATCCTCAAAAGAGTTGTGGAACAGAAGGACATTGTCGTATACACACAAGTCATGTTATACTTCGATCATGCTATAAGCGTCATGAACTTAACGGACATCTATGGGAAACCACGCTATCATTATATTTCACATTTTAGCCACAGTACTCCATTTGTGTTCCACATGAAACGTAGTTCCCTCCTTACAGAACCCTTCTCAAATGTCGTTTTTGCATGTTTCGAATCAGGTGTATCAAAATTCTGGAAAGAGAGAGGCACTAGAGAAATGTCTAAAGATATGAAGCGTCTGCATTTCCGAGAGACTGGAGAGAACGTAGTATTTGGATTGGGAAACCTTCAGGGTGCATTTGTATTACTAATAGTAGCAACCATTTGCAGCCTCATTGTGTTTATAGCAGAACTAGTGTATAATGCTGTCAGAAAAAGAACACCAAATGTAAAATGAAGGGAGCTTAGACGTTGAGAGCTAACATTATCAAATAACTACTGTTCTCTTATCATTATCATTAACATGTTACTTTCGTAGTCACATTGTGGTAGAAGAACCTACAAAGCATGTTTTGGGGGAAAAATTTAAAGAATGAGAAATTTTTAAAAAACATGCATCCCACCTGTCTCCTAAATGGCTCCAATAGAATATAACGATTCCGTCTCATAGTAAGAACATATGTAAACAATTTACCAAAATTTCACCCCAGCTCTTAAATAAAAAGGGGGCTGCAGTGAAAGATGGAAAGCATTGTAGCTGAAAAGGAGATCCGAAATTTTCACATTTCTTTCCAAAATATCCTCTTCTTTACATGATCAGTTCAACGATTTAATAGGGACATTTACTGCGCAGACTATTTTTAAAAGGTAGGCATAAGGATTAAAAGGAATATACAGTCTACACGAAATCGGGAAGTCTAGCATCCGCATTTGTGATTAACCCTTGCCCGATGTTCTTGGTGTTACATGACAACCATGTCAGCTGGCTTCTGGCTACTTGCAATGTGCATAGAAATTTCACTTAATCCTAGCTGACACGAAGATCGGCGGGTTGTCATGCCCATCACCTCTACTATTTAGATTTTTATACTGTGAAAATGTTGGTAAAAAGTTGAAAATAAATTTCCCTAGGGTGTTGCCAAATTTCCTGTACTACTTTCTTAAATGTAACGTACATAGGGGTCAATATTCCCTTGACGGGCAATGAAATATATTTTGTAATTATAATAAAAAATATATAACTGCACCTACATTAACAAAAAAGCATTGATGAAAATTAACGTTTCTTGAGTTTTAGAGGATGATAAAATATGTGTGTCACACTCATGCAATAATTCATTATTGTTTTCATTACCGAGGATACTTTTTGTAATTATTATAACTAAAAACATAAATACGCTGAAGTGAGCATTGATTCAAGAACAAAATTGTTTCATGAATTTTAGTTATTAAAAAAGGGTGGGCTTTGAATGTCTCTCAGGCAAATTGGTTTCTCGTAAGCCAGAGTTAAATGTCATATTTCGGTGCAAAATTATGAATTGTAATTGTTCATGTAAATGGATGCAAATGGATGGGCAAAATTTAGACATGTGTTGCTTGTGTCTGTTCACAAAATTTTGATCTTCTAGTGTTGCCAGCTAAGATCGTATATGCCCCTAAAACGGCACAAAAGATGACTAAAAACTATAATTCTTCCTCTGTCCACAAGTACTATCTTGTTCAGTCTGTAAGATATGTTCTCTAGGTGATAATATAAGAAGGTAAAATATTTGCCTGTAAATAGATGGCTTTTAATTAAGAAAACACAAATACACAGCAACTGGTATTAACACACGTGATTTAATACAAGTGCAGAACGTGGTGACGTCACGATAACTCAAAAAGAAACAACAAGAAGAGAGTAATATTGTTTACTTTGGTGTGTAGTTGACACTTAATTCTTTACAAAAAGCAGACGTCGGTATTGGCGTCACTCGCTAATAATATGTGTTTTATGTATTTTGTGTCGTTATTTCCAACTACCATCATTTGGCACCGAATTGCAAATGTTCCTAAGCAATGAAGATTTTTCCTTTACAAAGTCATGTAATTCATTTTACAAGATTTCAATAGCAGGAGACTTAACATGACGAGAGGTAATAGTAATTTCAGTGCACCTAATTGTGATGTAATACCTATAATAATACTAGCAATTTTAGCTTAGTTCAAACTCAAAACCTTACACGTGAACGTGAATTGTAAACAGCATGAAAATGTGTCCATGTATTTTATGTATTTTCTGTTGTACTTCCCTGGTGTCGTTATAATGTACCGAATTGTACATATTGCTATATAATGAATGTTTCTCCTACTTATTTTATACAATTGTTTCTGGTGGTGTTGATGGGCAAATGACTCAATATATCGAGAATATGTAGTAACCGAATTGCAATTAATTGTAATGTAATGAATGCAATAATATTCGTAATGTGAGGCTCTCTCAAAATCAAAATTATACACTAAAATGTGAATTATAAACAACATGAATGTATTTTATCTATTTGATGTCGATATTCCAAAGTGTTATAATAATGCACCAAATTGCAAATGCTGTTCATACGTCTGTATAATTATTAAACCTTCATATTATTTTCAATGATCAGCAGTACAAACATTAGGCTTGATTAGTATATGATAATAAAATGAAGAGTAACATTTGAGCTCACAATAACCAATAAAGTTTGACAATGTATTATAAATTATAAGCACAGTATAAAGTCCTAATTCAAGATATTGATATACGTATTAAACATTGCATTTTGAAATATAAGAATACATTCTAAATTAAATTTCTACAAAGTTATAACAGAATTTTGAATTCGACAGAATATATGTTATATTAAAGTGTTAAGTATATGAATGTGCTATGTTAGTTGCATGTATGGTCTGTGTAATTAATATATATATATATATATATATACACACACACACAGGGTGAATCTAAAGGTAGGGTACAAACGAAAACCACAGATACCTCCCATGAAATAGAGACAAAAGTGCCCCTTCCACTTTGCCGAGAGTTGCCTCCATGAGGAGCTAGACAGCGCCGAAAACTTGTCAAAATGAACTTCACACCTCTCTACAGGCAGTACCAGTGAAGATACAACGGCGGAACAAAATATGTCAAAACGAACACCAAAGTCGCCCATCCGAAAAATACCAGGCGGCAGCTGCGCAACGCATGCGCATGGGGTTCCACAAAGTAAATAGGAGTGTCACGCAAGACAAGTGAAGGGAAAGGGTAGCGATCGACAACGGTAGGGAGAAAAGAAGCAATGAAGCATGAAGTAACAATTGCACAGCGGGAAACAAACACCATGACTGAAGCAGTACAGTCGAAAAAAATTGTGCAGGGTTGCAGAACCACGAACCACGGGAGGACAACGTAGGACGAAGAAACACACCGAGAATGCAAGCAAAGTGGTCCGTGACACTCGACAGGCAACAGACGAGTACATGGTTCAGGGCAGAAATGGCGACGCAGGCGGTGCAGCGCATGGGGAGTCCCCAAACACAGTGGGGAGACACCGCAGCAAGAACAAAGCACGGTGCAACAAAAGAGAAAGCGGACCGGACGGGGATTGGTACCTGCCAAGGAGACAACAAATGCGGGCCGAGGGATTCCCCTTAGCAGCACCGAGGGGATGTCATACAGAGGTCGTGCGCCAGCAGGGTTTCGAAGCGGAGCGGATCAACGCTCCGGCTGTTGTCCACCCTCCTAAGCGAGGAGCGAGATTCTAAGAAATGGTTCGCTCCGCTCCGGAGCTGCGGAAATCGTAAAATCTCTCGCTCCGCTCCGGAGCGAGCAGCGAAATTTGACAAAATGGTTCACTCCGCTCCGGAGCGGAGTGCTACCTTGACACGCTCCGCTCCGGATCGGAGCAGAGGAAGTTGGAAAATTTCTCGCTCCGCTCCGGAGCGAGGAGCGAAATTTTAGGGAACGGTTCACTCCGTTCCGGAGCGGAGCGATACCTTTTGACGCTCCGCTCCGGAGCGAGGAGCGATATTCTAAGAACTTGCCCACTCCGCTCCGGAGTGACTCCAGAGCGCTCCGAGGTTGGATAATACGAGTGTATACAGAAAACTAACGATCAAAGGATAAATTAGCCATTTTTAATTTTTTCTACAGCAATTTCCATAATATTTCAAGAGCTCAAGGGAGGGGGTTTAAACCCGGTAACCCCCCCTTGCGTACGCCACTGACTTCCCGTAAAATATCACTGCACTCTCCACGTTTCTCTTCTGTCTTTTCTTTGGCGCCGTCAGTAGTGTAATTTAGCCGGTTCAAAGTAGTACTTGGTACGAGCCCTTTTTTTTATGGATTTAACCTCAGTGGTAGCATATTTTGACGATTTTTTAGTTGATTTTATAGCGTTTGACGACTTTTCAGTGCAATTTTCACCGCATCTAATTTTTTTCCCACTCGTACTTGGTACGAATGCCACGATCTTACGTGATATAACTTAACCTATCTTACGATTTCTTTTTCAGTGATCCTATCATTTTTTTTATTTACGCAACAAACTAACCTACAAGGGACTCTGTTTGTTTTAATATTTCACTATTTTAAAGTTTTTTCATATATTTTTTTTTAGTATGTGGCAATTTTTTTACGATTTTTTTTTAAAACTGCTCCGTCACCCTCTCGTTCTTCACTTCGTACGCGAAGGACTTCTCTGCAATCAGGATGACGCTGCACACGGTATCATCGGGCAGCGCGTCGTGGAACTCGCACACGACCTTGATGTTGGTGCGATCGTTGACCACGACCTGCTTCCGCTTCGTCGTGTTGATGACGAACATGGGTCTCCGTGCTTTGAATTCGCTGGGCGCGTAGTACATGTCCACGTTTCCCTCGGTCACGGGCTTGTAAGCGGTGTAAGCTTCGTAAAGTTTGAGGTAATCATCTTTTGTCATGTCGAGGTTGTAATTCTTGCGCGGGAACACTTCGTTTCTGCCATTCTTGAGATAAACGTTTTTGATCTTGCAGTCGTCGAACTTGCTGGAATCATTTTCCTGGTTGTTATCGCGCCCGGTATGAAACAGCACTACGACGAAATCTGGCATGTCGAACTGTATGTTGTTGAACTGCGTCGTCACGTCGAATTCCATGTGACTTCCGGACGCTATCTTCTGCACGCACTGGTAACCGTGAAAGTGAATCGGCACCTGCGGAATTTTCAAGATCTCCGCTTTGTACTTGAGGGCGTAGTTCGTTTCGTATTCCACCACCGGCATTCTCAACTCCATGCTCCGGATGACGCATTTGGCAGCTTCGTTTAAAGTGCTGGCTATCGGCGTGCCGTCGGCGTTCAAGTTGGTGTATCGCATCAGTGCGTCGTTGTCGTTGGCCGCTCTTCGAAAGGTGATTCTCACTCCTCCCTTCCACATGATCTCCTTGTAGTCCGAGAAGAACCCCGGAAGCAGACGCATGGGAAAGAGCACCGTGTGACTTCTCGTCGATATTTTCGTCCCCGCTTCGAATCCTCCCGCCTGATAGTATGCTGCGTCCGTTTTGGATAATTTCAATGTTCCCACTGCCGTCGACGTGATGCCTGGATAATCGATTCTCTCGATGACAGTGTTGTGTTTCCTCACTTCCACCTGCGAGAACAGGTGAGGCACGAAGTTGTCCACGAGTTTCAAATTTTCATTGGGCGGAAACGCGTCTCCACTTTCCTTCTTCACCACGTCGAATTGAAGGTAAAGGTCCGCTCTGTGAGGATGAACGAACCCATCGCCTACGTCCACGTCATATTCGATTTCTCTGTTCGCTTCGTTCAAATTGGCAAACGTGCGACGGTTGCGAGGGAAAGATTGCAATTCGTAACTTTCGATTTGTTCCATGATGTATGGTTATTTATTATACGTTGATCTCCAGGACGGTCGTCGTCGTGGCACCTGCGAAATCCACAATGTCGCCTTTCTCGTTCGTGACCACCAACTCTGTCTCGTCTATGCGGTTGCGACATACTGCAAAATAGATCGGCGAAGAAGGTGTGTAGATGATCGGTTCCATGAATTCGGAACTTGGTTTGAAAGTGGCTATGATCCCCGTCTGCTTGTGACTTCCTAACAATCCGTCGGATTTCGTGATCATTCCTTCCGCTACGTTACAGTGAACGTTCAGAGTCTCTATGACCAGAAATTTAGGAATGTTTGCTCCCGTGTGCTTGATGCCAGCTTCGAGTTTGGTGTCGTTCTCGAAACCTAAAAGTTCTCCTATGGTTCCCAGGTCCACGGTCTCCGTCGCCGATAGGATTTCCACTCTGTGCGTGACCGAATTTTGAGAAAGGTACGTGCCTTTGGGTAATTGAGCTTGCAAAGTAGAAATATTGTATTGGCCTGGCGGGACGACGATATGTTCGCTTCCGACGCTAATTTTGTTGTTGTGCTGCGTGACGTTAGGTATGAGGTACATGCTGTAGAATGCACGCAGAGCTACGGATTTAGGATAGACGATGTCGCCGTGCAGCGTGAGTTTCAAGATCGAAGATTCGCTCGTGAGATGGAACACGCCCATCGTGTTTAAGGTTCCACAATGCTTTCTGGAAATCTTCGATCGTAGGGTTATTTATTTTAGAGAGAAACGCGAGCATGGAGAGACAGAGATGACCGCAGTTCACGTCTCCGAAATTTTGAATGCGTTCGTCGTTGTAGTATATAGGATTGTTCGTTTTCAGATAATGGACTAAATTTGTAGGCGGAACACCTCCGATAGAATCGAAAACAAATGCTTTATCATTTTTGTGGTAACATATCCAATGCGTGCCTGGATTTTCTTGACTGTCCAAGTTGACTACTCCGCATTCTCTTCTTTTAATGGTTGAAGGTAACGAGTCGGACATGAAAACTCCTCTGAAGTGTTTGATTTGTAATGGTTTGATCAGAGATTCAATGTCTCGGTTGGTGAGTGCTGTTTCTTTTTTTTAAACTTCCTCATGACCCCCTTCCCTTTCTTCTCCATGGCCAGATTGTGACGTCTCTGTTCTTCCAATTCCGCCTTGTTCTTCTTCGAGTCGATGACGGTTTTCGCGATGGCGGCACTACCCCGAGCCAAACTTCCCACGGCCCCCAATGCTGCCAGGATAGCCGGGATGCTGAATATGAACCCCCCTGTCTTTTGCTGTTTCCGCGAACGCTGCAACCGTCTCAATTGTGGAGTGCTGAGCAGCAATTTCATTCCATGTCCTTTGGACAAGCAAGAACGTTTCTTCTCGCGTTGTTTCTTGGTGAGTAACCCATCGAGGGCACCCAGCGTTTTCAGATTCGAATATGGTATCTGGTACACGCCACCCTTGGGCTTGGTTTTTTTTTCACAGTATGTTATTTATATATATAATTTATGTTCTGAGATTTTTTTGTTTCCCTCTCTCGTGTAATTTTTTTTTCAAGGTATGTTATTTTATATACTCCGCAGCCGTTACACAAATTCTACTGCGTGCTTCGTTATCTTACCAAGAAGTTCCTTTGTCCCCTTGTACACGATTCGAGTTTTGTTCTCGATTAAAATAGATAGCTTCTCGTCGGACAACATGTTAGCCTATCGATCTGGTAAAAATAGACTGTATTGTCCGTTGAGCAACAGACGCACCTTGGGACCATACTGGGTAGAAACAATTGAACCGGAAGTTATCGTATAATGTTTGTCGACTTCCAATTCCTGAATTTTTATATACTCGACTGACAAATTTAGCATTTGTTTTAATGCTTGGATGTCACTCATTTTTTCAGTCATATCGAAGAAATTCAGGGTGTGTTATAGAATTTTAATTTTTCACAATGTGTGTTATTTATATACCGAAGATATTTTTTTGATCTCGTAGATTTTTTTCATGATGTGTGTTATTTATATATCAAGTTTTTTTCTTTGACTTGTACATTTTTTTGGCACGTACATTTTTTTGTCTTGTACATTTTTTTTGAAACGTATATTTTTTTGACACGTATATTTTTTTTACACATACATTTTTTGTCGTATTTTTTGACGTACGTTTTTTTGTTTTTTTGTGGCGTATATTTTTTTAACGTACATTTTTTTTGACATACTTTTTTGTCATTTTTTTGGACAGGTACATTTTTTTGACATCTACTTTTTTGTTGCACATTTTTTGACAACTTTTTTTTTGACGAGACAATTTTTTGACGATAAATTTTTTTTATGTTAAGGCAACTTTTTTTCTGATGATAATTTTTCCACGTCAACTTTTTTTTGACGAGACAATTTTTTTTGACGATAAAAATTTTTTACGATAAGGCAACTTTATTCTGACGATGATAATTTTTCCACGTCAAATTTTTGACGAGAATTTTTTTTCACGATAAAAATTTTTACGATAAGGCAAGGCAACTTTTTTCTGACGATGATAATTTTTCCACGTCAACTTTTTTTTGACGAGACAATTTTTTTTGACGATAAAAAATTTTTACGATAAAGCAACTTTTTTTCTGACGATGTCCACGTCAACTTTTTTTTGACAAATTTTTTTGACGATAAATTTTTTTTACGATAAGGCAACTTTTTTTCTGACGATGCCACGTCAACTTTTTTTGTCGAGACAATTTTTTTTCTGACGATGCCACGTCAACTTTTTTTTACGATGAAATTTTTTTACGATAAGGCAACTTTTTTTGACATGTACATTTTTTTGACATGTACATTTTTTGTCATTTTCTTGACACGTATATTTTTTTGACACGTATATTATTATTTTTTTTAACAGTGTGTGTAAGAGGAAGAAAGGTCGTGCTTCGGAAAACGCGATGATGTACGTTATAATATCTTCCGTCTTCTGTTTAGACTTGCACCAATCATCCGTGTATCGTCTTCTCCCCTGTCTCTCCTCGTGAAGTTCGTCCATCCTATCGTTTAATTTTTCCCCTGCGACCGAAAGAAGAGTGTCGAGATCACCGCACCTCAGGCCGCTGATCTCCCGAAGATGGTCCTTGACAACCATTTCACAAGGGATACGAAATTCCGGCGTTGTATTTGCTATGATTTCAAATTTCCCTACATCCTCACAATCTCCGTTAGTAGTCCAGTTTAGAGAGTTCAACGCCATCAAGTGGTGAGCTGAAGTGGTGAGCTCGCCTTAATGGATTTCTCTCGTAAGGCATGAGCTCTATTTGATGGCGCAGTGTTGCTAGCTCCTTACTTGAAAAAATCACCAAGGTTTTTGGGGGCAACCTAACCTAAAACAAGGAGCTGGCAACCTTTTTCTCGCAGTGTTGCCAACTCCTCACTCGAAAAAATCACCAAGGTTTTTTTTCTTGGTCTAACGTAACCTAAAGCAAGGAGCTGGCAACCTTGCTTGAGGCTTGCCTTACAGTGCATAAAGCAAGGTTGCCAACCCACTGGTACTTTTGCCATAGCCTTTTACAAGAAAAAAAAGAGAGAGGGAAGAGTTAAACAACCGACAGCTTACCCGCAGCCTTTTTTGCTCTAACCTAACCTAAAGCAAGGAGCTGGCAACTTTGCTTGTGCAATCAACCCGATTGACCGCCCCTCAAGTGAAGATCAGCATTGCCAACTCCTCACTCGAAAAAAAAATCACCAAGGTTTTTTTGGTCTAACCTAGCCTAAAGCAAGGAGCTGACAACTTTGCTTGTGCAATCAACCCGGTTGACCGCCCCTCAAGTGGAGATCAGCATTGCCAACTCCTCACTCGAAAAAAAAATCACCAAGGTTTTTTTTGGTCTAACCTAGCCTAAAGCAAGGAGCTGACAACTTTGCTTGAGGCTTGCCTTACAGCGCATAAAGCAATTTTTGCCAACCTACACACACTAAACAAGGAGAGCCGACAACAAATATGTACTGCCGTAAAAGAGAGAGAGATGGGTGGATGGTAATATAGTATGTGTGTGCGTGTGCGCGTATAATATGTAGCATTATTAACTAGAGTGTGTTGGCAATTTACTTACAACTAAAAAAAAAATAGAGATGCCAACTTTGCTGTAAGATGAAGAGAGAGAGAGAGATTTATGGCTGGCAACAGTAATGAGCGAATGCGCCATATCGTAATTTTCCAACTCCGTATATCGTGACCTTTGTAAACCTCTCTCGGGGGAACATTGTAACACAAACAAACAAACAAAATAATAATTGTTGTTTTTAGGATGCCTGGCCCCTATAACCTCGCCAGGGTGCGTGGTGCCCAACCAAAAATGTAAAAGTTTTCTAATGGCTGCGGTTATAGATTACCGCACCTCTGTAGAGTTTCACGTGTTTTTTTTTCTATCTACAATCATATTTTTCTTATATATTTTTTTTTAATTTTTTTACAGAGTTGATTAAAGCACATATTTGAGGAAAACAACGCCACCCATATATAAATAAACCCCTCAAACTAACACTAATTAGAATTAGCCTACAAAATTTTTCTCGTAAGGCATTTTTTTTGTAAACACTCTACCACCAACAGATCACATATAAATAAACATACCCCCCAAAAAAATGCAATCTGAGAAAAGTTGCCCTGTGTGCAAGATAACCATATCAAGCGCACATTTTGCAAGACATTGTCGTACCTGCGCACCTGGTAAGCGTGTAACCGCTAAAAAACCATGTCCCAGGTGCGGTATACATATTACCATTAATAATTTGAAGAGGCATATAACATCATGCAAAGTTGTCGTCGGAGCACCTGTTCCCCAACCGTCGACCAGCTCGACCAAGAGGAAAGCGGAAGCCGACTTGCTACCATCCGCCAAACGCGTCAAGCCTGTGGCGAAAGCGAACCAGACTGCTTTCGAGCGGTTGTTAGAGGACTTTGTCATCACTTCGGAGGGCTCATGCGACGTACGTAGCTTTTTGGAGAACGTGCAAGCCGAAATCATTTCCATCCTCGGCGATGCGCTTGCAACGCACTCTACTAAATTCTACGCATCGCTACGTTGCCAGTACAAGAAGCCGTCTGACGAAATTTACAGCTTCTGCCACAACACCAAGGCGAAGACGCTGCATCTGGCGGATGTCGACAACCTCGAGGTCATCTACAACCAGTTTACCGAGGAGCTGGTGGCAAAACAGGAGGAACATCAAGCTAAAGGCTCGGGGGGTTTGCTGTGTGGCGAGCCTCACGAACTGTGCGTCAAATTTTGTAAGTTCGTGCCTCTCTCCGCCTCCAGCTACGTCCCCTTACCACCTACCATTGTGGCAAAGAAGGCTGTCCTGAACATTCAGAACAGTGACGCCAAGTGCTTTCTCTGGTCAGTGCTTGCAGCGTTGCACCCTGTCGACTGGAAAAACCATCCACACCGAGTTAACCACTACCTACCCTATGAGGCAGAGCTGGAAGTTGCGATGGCTGGGGTCGACTACCCGGTAGAGGTCACGGACATTCGAAAGTTTGAGGCTCGTGCGCGGCTGGCCATCAACGTTTACGGTCTCACTGACGAAAATGCGGTGTACCCCATCAGGGTGAGCGACGTAAAGGACGATGGTGCGCAGGAAATTCACCTTCTGCTCATCAAGGACGAGACCCATCACCACTACACCCTTATCCGTTCCCTCTCCCGGTTGGTGTCGAGTCAAACAAGCAAGCATCATGGTAGCATAGAAGTTTGTCGCAGGTGCTTGTCAATGTTCGACGGACAGGATCAACACAATTACCAACATGTTCGAGGCTCCAACATCGCTGCAGAGAAGCTTGCCAGCCACAAGATCTACTGCAATGCCAACGAGCCAGGTGTGGCAGTCTTACCCAAACCTGGCACCGTGGAGCGTTTCCACATGCACGGTGCCATGGTAGAACATCCCGCTATCATCATCGCGGATTTCGAAGCCTTCCTCAAACCCCTGTCCACTTGCGATCCCGACCCCGAAGTTTCTTCCACCACCCCTTACCAACTCCACGAGGCTTCGAGTTATGCATACGTTGTGGTGCGACGAGACCAGCACATCGCCCCCGAGCCCTACGTGTACCGCGGTCCCGACGCAGCCAAACACTTCCTCGAGAGGATGGTTGTCGAGGTCAACGAGATAGGGAAGGTACTGTTGGCCCCCAAGTCTATGCTCCCACTGCCCCCCGACGATCAGCGTAGACACGACGAGTCCATCGCTTGCCCTGTCTGCGTCAAGGAGTACACCGCCAACAACCGTAAAGTCCAACACCACGATCACTTTGACGGTAGGTATGTTGGTCCTTGGTGCAACGGATGCAACCTCATGGCCCGGGACCCGCGATTTATCCCTGTTTTTTCACAATGGCTCGGGATACGACTTCCACCACCTCGTCAAGCATCTTGGGTACGACAACGAGAGAATCAACGTTCTCGCCCAGAACGAGGAGCGTTACATCAGTGTGAGCAAGTGGGTGCGAATCTCAGGAACACACTCTACTGTCGAGCTTCGCTTCCTCGACTCTCTGAGGTTCCTCCCGGCCAGCCTCGATGCTCTCGCAGGGAAGCTTAGCGACGAGCAAATGCTTATTACCTCCGGAAATTTTCCGAACTTGGACGCCGGCCTCTTCAAGCGTAAGGGAGTCTATCCCTACGAATACATCACAGACCCTTCCAAGTTCGCAGAGACGTCGCTACCTCCTCGAGCAAACTTCTACAGTCAGCTGCGAGGGTCGAACATCACCGACGAGGAATATCACCACGCCCAGTCCATGTGGCGCGAGCTGGGCTGTCGAACTCTCGGGGACTACCACGACGCCTACCTCAGACTTGATGTGACGCTCCTCGCCGACGTGTTCCAGACGTTCCGTGCGACTGCGAAGACCATCTACCAGCTGGACCCTGCCTACTTCTACAGTCTTCCTGGACTGGCGTGGTCAGCCATGTTTCTGGTGACGAAGATCGAGCTGGAGCTTCTTTCGGACGTGGACATGATGCTGTTTGTAGAACGTGCCGTGCGGGGTGGAATGGTCCAGGTGTCGCAGCGACACTCGCACGCCAACAATCACCACATGGCCACCGGTTACGACCCCTCACAACCGTCCAGCTACATCATGTACACGGACGTCAATAACCTCTACGGACACTCCATGATGCAGCCACTCCCCTTTAGAGGCTTCGAGTGGGCTGACCCTTCCAACTTCGACATCGAAAGCTTCGACGATTCGGAACATGGGTTCTTCGCCGAGGTGGACCTTGAGTTCTCCGAGAAGCTGCAGGATTTGTTCTGCGATCTTCCCCCTGCACCCGAGCTCAAGTGTCCACCCGATTCCAACCAGAAGAAGCTCGTCATGGACTTCGAGCCCAAGAAGAATTACGTCCTACACTACCAGAATCTCCGGTGGTTGATGAAGCGAGGGGTTACCGTCCACGCAGTTCACCACATCCTCAAGTTCGAGCATTCTCCATGGTTGAAGCCATACATCGAGCTCAACACCGAACATCGCACCGCAGCCACTTCTGATTTCGATCGCGATTTCTTCAAGTTAATGAATAATGCGGTGTTTGGCAAAACTATGGAGAATGTACGGAAACGCATGGACATAAAATTGGTAACGAGGAAAGCACAATGTCGCAGGCTCGTAGCAAACCCATTATTTAAATCGAGGACTATTTATAATGAGCAGCTTGCTCTGGTGCATATGAGGAAGAGTGAGGTAAAACTCGACAAGCCAATTTATGTTGGTGCCTCAGTATTAGACCTGAGCAAGCTGCACATGTTCGAGACGTACTACGACATATTACGTCCACATTATAGCCACAACATCTCGCTTCTCTACACGGACACGGACAGCTTGGTGTACCACGTCCACTCAGCCGATGCATACAGGGATATAGTCACGGTACCAGCTTTGCTTAACCTCTTCGACACCTCGGGCTATCCCCAGCCGAACCAGTACGGCATCCTGCCCCGCAACAAAAAAGTGCCTGGCAAACTCAAAGACGAGAAGGACGGTGATGTAATTCTCGAGTTTGCAGGTCTTCGCGCCAAGGCCTATGCCATCAAAGCCGAGGGCAGCGTTACCAAGAAGGCCAAGGGTGTCGGCAGACAGGTGGTTCGGGGGCATCTCGCATTCGAGGACTTTGTCGATTGCCTCAAGACCAGGTCGTCGGTTCTAAGAGCAGAACAGCGCATCCAGAGCGTCGACCATATCATCACCACAAACAAAGTTAGAAAAATTGCCCTGGATCCTAACGACGACAAGAGGTGCGTTCTCGAGTGTGGTATTCACACACTGCCATGGGGGCACTATCGCTTAGCAGAAAGCAAAACCTGCAACATATGTCCATCTTCAACAGAAGATTCATAAAACAAAACAAAACAAAAAAAAAAACATTTTGACTGTCATTACAAGAAACTTTGACCGTATTCTTAAATAACCAGCATGCCTATGAATTTGTTCGGTTTCAAAAAACAGATCATTATGGAAACCATACCAGATCATGAAGTCTTACCTTCCGTGTTACCTAAACTCAACGGTCTGTTGATTATTCATCTCAATAGCATTTGGACGAAACTGAATGACGATGTGGGCAAGATGTTTTATGTTTTTAATAACAATTTACATTTCTACGAAATTCCGATCGACGGGAAACTTCAAATCACCGTGAATCCGGAAAACGCAGGCGAAATCAAAATTTCTACCGGCAAGAACATTTTTCGAATCAAGCACGACAAGATGCTTTCTAACATTACGTACGATGTGTCCGCAGGAGATTATTTTTACAAGAACTCCTCGGAGATTACGACAAACTCATTCCTCTCTTCGTAGAATTACGAATCGTCTATCCTATTATAAATAACCGTTAACCAAAAATGCCTAACGACATTTTCGGCAACACCAAGCGTGTAGACCACGCAGAAGAGATTCTCATGTTGGACATTCGAGTTAAGAAGTTGAAGACCGATTTGATCGCTTTGCAGGAGACCTTAAACAAAAGTTTAGAGTCGGAAATCGCTACGCTCCAAACGCAATGTCTCGACCCCATTCTGAAAATCGATTCCGAACTGAAGACGCTGATAAAAAATTATGTCGACGTACCTTCTTACGACAACGTTCAAAATATACAGTTGAGCGTGGATTCGCTTCAAAATGATTTGGCCAAATTACAGCAATTTCAATCGAAAAATGAAGATTTGGAAAAATTGAAACTCGAAATCGAAGAACGAACTTCCGCAATAGAAAAAAATTTCTCCGAACTTCAAACCGTCGTGAACGATATAGACGCAGAACGCTTGCATGTCGTCGTTTCCAAATTACAAGAAGAATTCACCAGCACGTTGGAAGAAATTAAATCCAAGTTGCAGACTTTGGAAGATACAATGACGAACCTACCATCGTCGGACGAATTGCAGGTCATCGGTAAAAGCGTCGCGAACATAAAAATTCAATTGGAGGCCTATCAAGATTTCGAACACATTCAAACCACCATCGCTACGCTTCAGGCGTCCTTGGAATTGATCAACGAAGAAATTAAAAATATTCACGCTGAAGCGAGAGCGTTGACGAGCATTCAAGACACGTTAAGCACGCTTCAGCAGAAGATCGAATATTTAGAAAATTTGAACGTCGAAACGAATCTCGCTCATTTTCATCACGTACTGGACAACATACAGGGTGACTTGGAATCGTTACGGACGAGCGTGCCTTCGAGCGAAGATTTGGAAAAATTGAAAACGGCGGTGACGGCACTATCCGATTCGAGCGACATCAAAAGTTCATTGAGTGATCTCGAGAGTAAAGTGGCCAATCTCCCCACCTCCAAAGAATTGCACGCTTTGAAAAAAAACATATCTCGAATGCTGAAACGACTGGAAACGGAAACGGCGAACGTGGAAGAGATTCGAGACGAAATTAGTTCGCTGGTGTCGACGCTGCCCACTTCGCAGAGCGTCGCCGACCTTCACACGCAGTTTACAGAGATGCGAAGCATCGTGAACGATCTTACCGAGAAGAGCTCGAAATTGAATCAAATCGAGAACCTTCAGAACATCGTCGTCAACATCAGAGATCAAGTTGGAGTGCTGGAATCAACGCAGGAATCGACGCTGGCCTCTTTCGGTGCCAAGTTGCAAGAACTCAACGAAAGCTACAAGCAGTTGAACGTGGAAGTGAAAATCAAACCGTCATTTTCTACCGTAACGGATACCATAGTCGAGCATTTGGTGCCCGTACAAAACACACTGGGTCAGCTTCACAGCAACCTCGTTAGCGTCGATACTAAATTCGCTAAACTGCATTCTCTGCAAGCCATCGAAATCAACAGCGTTCCCAATCAAGAGAGAATCTCCACCTTCGTCGAAGGTAACAAACTGTACATGCTGCATCCTTATCATCCGTACTACAAGTTTCTCCTCGATGGCACGATTCAGGTAAACGAATTTTCGTACTGGTCTCACGGCAGAAAAGCTAGCGTTCCCACCATGACCTTGATATCGAATCGTGGTGTTCAGAAAGCAGGAAACATTCCTCTGGCACGTTGGAACGAAACGCGCAACGTATATGAAATACACGAAGACGAAGATCTTACCGTTTTCGACGTGAGTGCCGGCGATAAGCTGATCATTCAAAACACGAGCGAAGTGCCACCCTCTTTGAATCCCATCACGCTTGTGCTTCTCTTGAAACGTAATCTCTAAAAAAATGTCTAGGCAAGCCATCGTCGAAGAATTGCATAAACCTGCACGCCGTAACTACGAACGTTTGGCTGTGGTAACCAAGGGCATCGACGACCTCTGGCAAAGTGACCTCGTGGAGATGAGCAGCGGCAATTTGAAAAACGTACATAAATTGAACAAGGGGAACAAGTACCTTCTCACCGTCATAGACACGTTTTCAAAATTCGCATGGGCTCTACCTTTGAAGGCGAAAACGGGAACGTGCGTCACGGAAGCATTCAAGACAATTTTTCGCGAAAGCGGCGGCAGACAACCACGGTTTCTGCAAACGGACAACGGTAAAGAATTTTACAACGACGTATTCCAAAAATTTATTCAAAAACACAAGATTCAACATTATTCGAGCTTCAGTCACATCAAAGCCAGCATCGTGGAAAGATTCAATCGAACCTTGAAAACACACATGTGGAAATGATTCACGCTTCGGGGAAATTACAAATGGGTCGACATCCTGCCGGAACTCGTCGACACCTATAATGATACGGTACACAGAACGATAGGCATGAAGCCAGCCGACGTTACCAAGTCCGACGAGCAGCGTTTAATTTCTACAGTTTACTGTCCAAAGTACACACCCACGACAAAGAAAGCTAAATACAAAATTGGAGACCAGGTGAGGATCAGCAAATTCAAACGCACCTTCGAGAAGGGGTTCACAAAAAATTGGAGCACGGAACTCTTTACGGTGGTTCGAGTTCTACCTGGAAACCGACACACGTATATAATAAAAGATAGTAGCGGCGAGATTTTGAAAGGAAGATTTTACGAAGAGGAACTCTCTAAAACGAAACACCCCGACACGTACTTCATCGAGAAAGTATTGCGTAGGAAAGGTGACAAACTGTTTGTCAAATGGCTGGGACTTCCGGAAAAGAGTTGGATCGACGCGAACGAAGTGATCTTGTGAGTACGTGGAACGTGGTGAAGCGTCTACCGGATCCGGAAAGTCAAACGAAGAAAAAGAACGGCGAGTTGCTTCCCGACAGCATCCGCTGTCTGATCGTAGGTCCTTCGGGGTGTGGGAAAACGACACTGCTCGTGGACAATTTTCTCCTCGCACCGAATTGGTTAAATTGGAAGAACAGGCACCTGTACGTGTTCTCGAAAAGTTTGGAGCAATCCAAATACCAGCAACTGATGAAACTGTACGATGGTCTGGACATTGCAACGTTCGCCTCGGAAATAAAACCACTCGACGATTGCCGTGAAAATTCAGTTGTTGTGTTCGACGACGCCATCCTGGAAAATCAAAATGAAATTCGCAACTTTTTCACGCAAGGTCGTCACAAAGGAATGGATTGCTTCTACCTAGCTCAAACGTTTTCCAAAATTCCAAATCAGTTAGTGCGCGACAACGCTAATTTCATATGTTTGTTTCGTCAAGATCACACCAACCTCAAGCATGCGTACGATGACTACGTAGGCGGAGATATGAACTACAATCAATTTTCGGAACGCTGCTGCTCTACTTGCTGGAACGGTGACGATTTCGGATTCGCGACGATCGACATGACGAGGAAACCCAACGACGGAAAATACAGAAACAAAAACAACGACTTTCTAAACGTTGCAACGTTGTGAGAAACGACGTGTATAAATAACGTCATGACGAAACGAAAAATCGAAGACGAAAATCTCAAGCTTCGCGATTACCTCGCGAAACGCTTCAAAGGTTGGAAATCCGAGAATCGCGGATTCTACGAAGAGAAGAAACGTCAGGATCAACCTGTGATCGATGCCATCAGCAGTCTAGGTAAAGAAATTAAAAGTGTCACGGAACAAAATAAAAATTTGATTAATGAACTCGTACCGCTCGCAGCTAAAAGTTACGCCGTACCCACGCCCATTTCGAGCATTCCTTCGACGCCGTTCGAACTGAAGGATGCACCGGCACGACGTCGAGCCATAGGCAGCACGTCGTCGTCTTCGGATAAAATCGAGTTGGGACCTTTGGCACGAGACTACCTGAGCACGGGGAAATTCGACAAGGATGAAGTGTTCGGATTGTATCCCAGCATGGAAACCAGCGAAGGCGGCGGTGTGGTGTGGAAGATTGGGAAATCGAAGGTGACCTTCGAAGGCAACGACATTAAAGTCAATTTAGGCGACAAGGATAGTTGGACCAGGTATCCGGGTACGGTGGGACTGTGGGAACTCGTCGCCAAAAAGCAGCCGAAAGATTACACCGACGAAGATTACCAGAGTTACAAGGAAATTCTGATCATGACGGATGCCTTGTACCAGAACAACGACGCCTCGCAGAATAGGGTGAAATCGAGCAGCGGCGAGAAGTACAGGAATCTCATCAAACCGATTTGGAACCAGGTCAAAACAGGCAGCGGCGTCAAACGCTACAACACGTTACCCAAAGAATTCGTTTGGGTGGACGACGTTAGGAAACTCGTGGACCGATTGTTGGTGATAGCCGGCGAAGAGAATGCAGGCAATCGTAATTTCTACAACGAGAAGGTTGGCATCGTGGACATGATCAGCACGAAACTTTCCAACTTCATCGTGAACGACGACAAGGGCATAGGTTACCTGATCAAAATCATCAACACGCTGCGTCCGAAATTTTGGAACGTGGCCGAAGGAAAGGGACTCGTGAACGACATCATCAACAAGTTACCTTTCGAGATGCATCTACCTGGCTACCAGTACTGCGGACCGGGTACCAAACTCGAGAAAAGATTGGAGAGAGGAGACAAGGGTGTGAATCCGTTGGACGCCGCATGCAAAGATCACGACATCGCCTACAACACCACGCAGACGGATCTGAATGCACGTCACGAAGCAGACAGAAAGTTAGAGCACGCAGCTTTCGAAAGGTTCGTGAGCAGAGACGCATCGCTGGGTGAACGGGTCGCCGCACTAGGCACCACCATCGCCATGAACACGAAACAAAAATTGGGGTGGGGTATATAAATAACATACAGTAAAAAAAAAAACAACATGGCTTGCATAACTGATTTGCCGCACGAACTACTATCTAAAATATTCAAGAAAGTAGTAAACGGAGATGTTAATAAACTTGTAATCATAGCAAGAACGACGCCGGAATTTCGCATCCCTTGTGAAATGGTTCTCAAGGACCTTCTTCTTGAGATCAGCGGCCTGAGGTGCGGTGATCTCAACATTCTGCTTTCGGCTGCAGGGGAGAAATTGAACGATAGGTCGGACGAACTGTACGAGGCAAGGCAGGGAAGAAGACGGTATACTGATGATTGGTACAAGTCTATGCAGGAGACGGAAGATATCACTACGCACATCCTCGCGTTTTCCGAAGCACGAACTTTCTTCCTCTGTTAAAAAAATAATAATATATATACGTGTCAAAAAAACTTGATATATAAATAACACACATCGTGAAAAAAATAATCTTCGGTATATATAAATAACACACATCGTGAAAAACAATTAAATTTCTCTCTAACACTGAAATTTTTTTGATATGACAACCGAAAAAATGAGTGATCTCCAAGCATTAAAACAAATGCTAAATTTGTCAGTCGAGTATGTAAAAATTCAGGAATTGGAAGTCGACAAACCTTACACGATAACTTCCGGTTCAATCGTTTCTACCCAGTATGGTCCCAAGGTACGCCTGTTGCTCAACGCACAATACAGTCTATTTTTACCAGATCGATACGCTAACATGTTATCCGACGAGAAGCTATCTATTTTAATCGAGAACAAAACTCGAATCGTGTACAAGGGGACAAAGGAACTTCTTGGCAAGAAAACAAAGCACGTAATAGAATTTGTGTAACGACTGCGAGGCCTTGAAAATATATAAATAACATACCGTAAAAAAACTACACAAGAAAAAATCTCAGAATATATATATAAATAACATACCGTGAAAATAACACATAGAGCATCAACATGAAGCCCAAGGGTGTCGTGTACCAGATACCATACTCCAATCTAAAAAATCTAGGTGCCCTCGATGGGTTACTCACCAAGAAACAACGCGAGAAGAAACGTTCTTGCTTGTCGAAAGGACACGGAATGAAATTACTTCTCAGCACACCTCAATTGAAAAGATTGCAGCGTTCGCGGAAACAGCAAAAGATCGGAGGTTTCATATTCAGCATCCCGGCCATCCTGGCAGCATTGGGGGCCGTTGGAAGTTTGGCCGGCGGAAGTGCCGCCATCGCGAAAACCGTCATCGACTCAAAGAAGAACAAGGCCGAGTTGGAAGAACAGAAACGTCACAACCTGGCCATGGAGAAGAAGGGGAAGGGCGTGATGAGAAAGTTTAAAAAAAAGAAACAGAAGCACTCACCAACCGAGACATTGAATCTCTGATCGAACCGTTACAAATCAAACACTTCAGAGGAGTTTTCATGTCCGACTCGTTACCTTCAACCGTCAAAAGAAGAGAATGCGGAGTAGTCAACTTGGACGGTCAAGAAAATCCAGGCACGCATTGGATATGTTACCACAAAAATGATGATAAAGCATGCGTTTTCGATTCTTTCGGAGGTGTTCCACCTGCAAATTTAATTCATTATCTGAAAACGAACAAAACCTCTATATACTACAACGACGAACGCATTCAAAATTTCGGAGACGTGAACTGCGGTCATCTCTGCCTCTCCGTGCTCGCGTTTCTCTCTAAAATAAATAACCCTACGATCGAGGATTTCCAGAAAGCATTGTGGAACCTCAAACAGCATCACTAGGATGGGCGTGTTCCATCTCACGAGCGAATCTTCGATCTTGAAACTCACGCTGCACGACGACATCGTCTATCCTAAATCCGTGGCTCTGCGTGCATTCTACAGCATGTACCTCATACCCAATGTTACGCAGCACAACAACAAAATTAGCGTCGGAAGCGAACACATCGTCGTCACGCCAGGACAATACAATCTTTCCACTTTGCAAGCTCAATTACCCAAAGGCACATACCTTTCTCAAAATTCGGTCACGCACAGAGTGGAAATCCTATCCGCGACGGAGACCGTGGACCTGTGCACCATGGGAGAACTTTTAGGTTTCGAGAACGACACCAAACTCGAAGCTGGTATCAAGCACGTGGCAACCAACATTCCTAAATTTTTGGCCATAGAGACTTTGAACGTACACTGTAACGTGGCCGAAGGTATGATCACGAAATCCTCGGACGGATTATTAGGAAGTCACAAGCAGACGGGAATCATAGCCACTTTCAAACCAAGTTCCGAGTTCATGGAACCGATCATCTACACGCCCTCTTCGCCGATCTATTTTCCAGTATGTCGCAACCGCATAGACGACATAGAGTTGGTGGTGACGAACGAGAAAGGAGACGTGGTGGATTTCGCAGGTGCAACGACTACTGCCATCGTGGAGATCAACGTATAATAAATAACATACATAGTGAGAATGGAGCAAATCGAAAGTTACGAATTGCAATCTTTCCCTCCCAACCGTCGCACGTTCGCCAATCTCAACGAGGCGAACAGGGAGATCGAATACGATGTGGACGTAGGCGATGGGTTCGTTCATCCTCACAGAGCAGACCTCTACCTTCAATTCGACGTGGTGAAGAAGGAAAGCGGAGACGCGTTTCCACCCAATGCCAATTTGAAACTCGTGGACAACTTCGTGCCTCACCTGTTCTCGCAGGTGGAGGTGAGGAAACACAACACCGTCATCGACAGAATAGATTATCCAGGCATCACGTCGACGGCAGTGGGAACGTTGAAATTATCCAAAACGGACGCAGCATACTATCAAGCGGGAGGATTCGAAGCCGGGACCAAAATATCGACGAGAAGTCACACGGTGCTTTTTCCCATGCGTCTGCTGCCCGGTTTCTTCTCCGACTACAAGGAGATCATGTGGAAGGGGGGACTGCGTGTTACGTTTCGAAGAGCTGCCAACGACAACGACGCACTGATGCGATACACCAACTTGAACGCCGACGGCACGCCGATAGCCAACACTTTACCCGAAGCAGCCAAGTGCGTCATCCGGAGCATGGAATTGAGAATGCCGGTGGTGGAATACGAAACAAACTACGCCCTCAAGTACAAAGCGGAGATCTTGAAAAGTCCGCAGGTGGCGATTCACTTTCAAGGTTACCAGTGCGTGCAGAAGATGGCGTCGGGAAGTCACATGGAATTCGACGTGACGACGCAGTTCAACAACATACAGTTCGACATGCCAGATTTCGTCGTAGTGCTCTTTCAGACCGGGCGCGATAAAAATCAGGAAAAAGATTCCAGCAAGTTCGACGACTGCAAGATCAAGAACGTTTACCTCAAAAATGGACGCAACGAAGTGTTCCCGCGCGAGAATTACAACCTCGACGTGACCAAAGACGATTACCTCAAACTTTACGAAGCTTACACAGCTTACAAACGCGTGACCGAGGGAAGCGTGGACATGTACTACACGCCCAGCGAGTTCAAAATCCGCAGGCCGATGTTCGTCATCAACACATCTAAGAGAAAGAAGGTTGTGGTCAACGATCGAACCAACATCAAGATCGTCTGCGAGTTCCACGATGCCTTGCCCGAGGATACCCTATGCAGTGTCATCCTGATTGCAGAGAAGTCCTTCGCCTACGACGTGAAGAACGAGAGGGTTACAGAGCAGTTTTAACAAGTTTTTAACATCTTTTCTTGCACAATAAGAAATTTTCTGCACTAGCACAATCAGTTACAATGGCACAATACGAATTTCACTAGTTCAGATCAGTTACAATATCTTTTTGTACTATAGCACGAGAGACAATCAGAAAATTTGCACAAAAAAAATTTGTTGTTGTTTTTTACACGTGAAAATTAACAATAAAAATTTTTTTATCGTTTCAGATGCTGTCGAAACATCAAAAACACATACACACACACTAGAAAAATAAGCATGCAACTTTATTTGTAACACACACATACATTCTCCATCTTCATCAAGAAAATATTATAATAAACATAATTATTTTTATCTATCTCACAATAAAACTCTATATCAAATAACACTAGAGTCGTTAGTACACGTTGCATGCATTACGGAGGTCCTCTGTAGGGTTTCATGGAAGTTTGGGGAAAAAAAAAAAACACGTGAAACTCTACAGAGGTGCGGTAATCTATAACCGCAGCCATTAGAAAACTTTTACATTTTTGGTTGGGCACCACGCACCCTGGCGAGGTTATAGGGGCCAGGCATCCTAAAAACAACAATTATTATTTTGTTTGTTTGTTTGTGTTACAATGTTCCCCCGAGAGAGGTTTACAAAGGTCACGATATACGGAGTTGGAAAATTACGATATGGCGCATTCGCTCATTACTGTTGCCAGCCATAAATCTCTCTCTCTCTCTTCATCTTACAGCAAAGTTGGCATCTCTATTTTTTTTTTAGTTGTAAGTAAATTGCCAACACACTCTAGTTAATAATGCTACATATTATACGCGCACACGCACACACATACTATATTACCATCCACCCATCTCTCTCTCTTTTACGGCAGTACATATTTGTTGTCGGCTCTCCTTGTTTAGTGTGTGTAGGTTGGCAAAAATTGCTTTATGCGCTGTAAGGCAAGCCTCAAGCAAAGTTGTCAGCTCCTTGCTTTAGGCTAGGTTAGACCAAAAAAAACCTTGGTGATTTTTTTTTTCGAGTGAGGAGTTGGCAATGCTGATCTCCACTTGAGGGGCGGTCAACCGGGTTGATTGCACAAGCAAAGTTGTCAGCTCCTTGCTTTAGGCTAGGTTAGACCAAAAAAAACCTTGGTGATTTTTTTTTCGAGTGAGGAGTTGGCAATGCTGATCTTCACTTGAGGGGCGGTCAATCGGGTTGATTGCACAAGCAAAGTTGCCAGCTCCTTGCTTTAGGTTAGGTTAGAGCAAAAAAGGCTGCGGGTAAGCTGTCGGATGTTTAACTCTTCCCTCTCTCTTTTTTTTCTTGTAAAAGGCTATGGCAAAAGTACCAGTGGGTTGGCAACCTTGCTTTATGCACTGTAAGGCAAGCCTCAAGCAAGGTTGCCAGCTCCTTGCTTTAGGTTACGTTAGACCAAGAAAAAAAACCTTGGTGATTTTTTCGAGTGAGGAGTTGGCAACACTGCGAGAAAAAGGTTGCCAGCTCCTTGTTTTAGGTTAGGTTGCCCCAAAAACCTTGGTGATTTTATCAAGTAAGGAGCTAGCAACACTGCGCCATCAAATAGAGCTCATGCCTTACGAGAGAAATCCATTAAGGCGAGCTCACCACTTCAGCTCACCACTTGATGGCGTTGAACTCTCTAAACTGGACTACTTCCGTTTAATGCGTGTTTGAATATTTTACATAACAATTCGGGCGGCAAATCTGTTATACGAGACATGTTGTTACTGTATGTTATTTATATACCCCACCCAAATTTTTGTTTCGTGTTCATGGCGATGGTGGTGCCCAGTGCTGCAACTCTTTCACCCAGCGATGCGTGTCTGCTGACGAATCTTTCGAAAGCGGCACGTTCCAATTTCCTGTCTGCTTCGTGACGTGCATCCAGATCGGTGCGAGTGGTGTTGTAAGCGATGTCGTGATCTTTGCATGCGGCGTCCAACGGATTCACACCCTTGTCTCCTCTCTCCAACCTTTTCTCGAGTTTGGTACCCGGTCCGCAGTACTGGTAGCCAGGTAAATGCATCTCGAAAGGTAACTTGTTGATGATGTCGTTCACGAGTCCCTTTCCTTCGGCCACGTTCCAGAATCTCGGAGGCAGTGTGTTGATAATTTTAATGAGGTAACCTATGCCCTTGTCGTCGTTCACGATGAAGTTGGAAAGTTTCGTGCTGATCATGTCCACGATGCCAACTTTCTCGTTTTAGAAATTACGATTGCCTGCATTCTCTTCGCCGGCTATCACCAACAATCGGTCCACGAGCTTCCTCACGTCGTCCACCCAAACGAATTCTTTGGGTAACGTGTTGTAGCGTTTGACGCCGCTTCCACTCTTCACCTCGTTCCAAATCGGTTTGATGAGATTCCTGCACTTCTCACCGCTGCTCGATTTCACCCTATTCTGCGAGGCATCGTTGTTCTGGTACATGGCATCCGTCATGATTAGAATTTCCCTGTAACTCTGGTAATCTTCGTCGGTGTAATCTTTCGGCTGCTTTTTGGCAACGAGCTCCCACAGTCCCACCGTACCCGGATACCTGGTCCAACTATTTTTATCGCCTAAATTAACTTTAATATCGTTGCCTTCGAAGGTGACTTTCGATTTCCCAATCTTCCAAATCACACCCTCGTTGGTTTCCATGCTCGTTTACAATCCGAACACTTCATCCTTGTCGAATTTCCCCGTGCTCAGGTAGTCTCGTGCCAAAGGTCCCAACTCGATTTTATCTGAAGACGTGCTGCTTATTGCTCGACGTCGTGGTACGTCCTTCAGTTCGAACGTTGTCGAAGGAATGCTCGAAATGGGCGTGGGTACAATGTAACTTTTAGCTGCAAGTGGTACGAGTTCGTTGAACAATTTTTTATTTTGTTCCGTGACACCTTTAATTTCTTTACCTAGATCGCTGATGGCATCGATCACAGGTTGATCTTGACGTTTCTTCTCTTCGTAGAATCCGCGATTCTCGGATTTCCAACCTTTGAAGCGTTTCGCGAGGTAATCGCGAAGCTTAAGATTTTCGTCTTCGATTTTTCCTTTCGTCATAACGTTATTTATACACGTCGTTTCTCACAACGTTGCAACGTTTAGAAAGTCGTTGATTTTGTTTCTGTATTTTCCGTCGTTGGGTTTCCTCGTCATGTCGATCGTCGCGAATCCGAAATCGTCACTGTTCCAGCAAGAAGAACAGCAGCGTTCCGAAAATTGATTGTAGTTCATGTCTCCGCCTACGTAGTCATCGTACGCGTGCTTGAGGTTGGTGTGATCTTGACGGAACAAACATATGAAATTAGCGTTGTCACGTAGTAACTGTTTTGGAATTTTGGAAAACGTTTGAGCTAGGTAAAAGCAATCCATTCCTTTGTGACGACCTTGCGTGAAAAAGTTGCGAATTTCATTTTGATTTTCCAGGATGACATCGTCGAACACAACGACTGAATTTTCACGACAATCGTCGAGTGGTTTTATTTCCGAAGCAAACGTTGCAATGTCCAGACCATCGTACAGTTTCATCAGTTGCTGGTATTTGGATTGCTCCAAACTTTTCGAGAACACGTACGGGTGCCTGTTCTTCCAATCTAACCAATTCGGTGCGAGGAGAAAATTGTCCACGAGCAGTGTCGTTTTCCCACACCCTGAAGGACCTACGATTAGACAGCGGATGCTGTCGGGAAGCAACTCGCCGTTCTTTTTTTTTGTTTGACTTTCCGAATCCGGTAGACGCTTCACCACGTTCCACGTACTCACAAGATCACCTCGTTCGCGTCGATCCAACTCTTTTCCGGAAGTCCCAGCCATTTGACAAACAGTTTGTCACCTTTCCTACGCAAAACTTTCTCGATGAGGTACGTGTCGGGGTGTTTTGTTTTAGAGAGTTCCTCTTCGTAAAATCTTCCTTTCAAAATCTCGCCGCTACTATATTTTATTATATACGTGTGTCAGTTTCCGGGTAAAACTCGAACCACCGTAAAAAGTTCCGTGCTCCAATTTTTTGTGAATCCCTTCTCGAAGATGCGTTTGAATTTGCTGATTCTCACCTGGTCTCCAATTTTGAATTTTGATTTCTTGGTAGTAGGAGTGTACTTTGGACAGTAAACTGTAGAAATTAAACGCTGCTCGTCAGATTTCGTAACGTCAGCTGGCTTCATGCCTATCGTTCTGTGTACCGTATCATTACAGGTGTCGACGAGTTCCGGCAGGATGTCGACCCATTTGTAATTTCCCCGAAGCGTGAATCGTTTCCACATGTGTGTTTTCAAGGTTCGATTAAATCTTACCACGATGCTGGCTTTGATGTGACTGAAGGTCGAATAATGTCGAATGTCATGTTTTTGAATAAACTTTTGGAATACGGCGTTGTAAAATTCTTTACCGTTGTCTGTTTGCAAAAACCGTTGTCGTCTGTCGCTTTCGAGAAAAATAGTCTTGAATGCTTCCGTGACGCATGTTCCCGTTTTGGCTTTCAAAGGTAGAGCATATGCGAATTTTGAAAATGTGTCTATGACGGTGAGAAGGTATTTGTTGCCCTTGTTCAATTTATGTACATTTTTCAAATTGCCGCTGCTCATCTCCACGAGGTCACTTTGCCAGAGGTCATCGATGCCCTTGGTTACCACCGCTAAACGTTCGTAGTTGCGGCGTGCAGGTTTATGCAATTCTTCGACGATGGCTTGCCTAGACATTTTGAAGATTACGTTTGAAGAGAAGCACGAGCGTGATGGGATTCAAAGAGGGTGGCACCTCGCTCGTGTTTTGAATGATCAGCTTATCGCCGGCACTCACGTCGAAAACGGTAAGATCTTCGTCTTCGTGTATTTCATATACGTTGCGCGTTTCGTTCCACTAAATCACTTCTTACCTTTTTAACTCGAATATCCAGCATGAGAATTTCTTCTGCGTGGTCTACACGCTTGGTGTGGCCGAAAATGTCGTTAGGCATTTTGTTAACGGTTATTTATAATAGGATAGACGATTCGTAATTCTACGAAGAGAGGAATGAGTTTGTCGTAATCTCCGAGGAGTTGAACGTATAAACAATCTCCTGCGGAAACATCGTACGTAATGTTAGAAAGCATCTTGTCGTGCTTGATTCGAAAAATGTTCTTGCCGGTAGATATTTTGATTTCGCCTACGTTTTCCGGATTCACGGTGATTTGAAGTTTCCCACCGATCGGAATTTCGTAAAAATGTAAATTGTTGTTGAAGATGTAAAAAGTTTTGCCGACGTCTTCATCCAATTTCGTCCAAATGCTGTTGAGGTGAATGATCAACAGACCGTTGAGTTTAGGTAACACGGAAGGTAAGACTTCATGATCTGGTATGGACGGTGTAGTTTCCATGATGATCTGTTTTTTGAAACCGAACAAGTTCATAGGCATGCTGGTTATTTAAGGATACGGTCAGTTTTATTTTGTAATGACAGTCAAAGTGTTTTTTTTACTGAGTAACAAAATGTTTTGTTTTTTTGAGTTAGTGAAAATTGTTGTGTGTGGTGGTGAGTGCTAATTATTTGCTCTGTGCGCAATTCTTATTTATTTCTAAACGACGATGTCCCAAGGCAATGTGTGAATACCACACTCGAGGACGCACCTCTTATCGTCATCGGGATCCAGCGCAATTTTTCTAACTTTGTTTGTGGTGATGATATGGTCGATGCTCTGGATTCTTTGTTCTATACTTAGTATCGTCGATTGTGAGTAAAGGCAATCGATGTAATCGTGGAAGGTGAGTTTGTTCTCCACCGTATTTTTGCCCACACCTTTTGCTTTCTTCGTGACGCTACTCTCTGTTCTCATGGCATACATCTTCGAACGCAAACCCGCGAACTCGACAATAATATCACCGTTACATTCATCTTTCAGTTTACCTAGGACTTTTTTGTTACGAGATGGAATTCCAAATCTGTTGGGTTGAGGATACGCAGAAGTATCGAAATACTCAAGCATGGAAGGATTCTTTATGTCTTCGTATAGGTTAGGTGTTTGTATTCTGTAAATAAAGCTGTCGGTGTCCGTGTACAAAAGTGATATTTTATCATTGTGGAAGGGTTTCATCACGTCATAATGAAATTGGAACATGTAAAGTTTCGACAAGTCGAGAACCGTTGCGCCAACGTAAATTGGTTTTCTGAATTTCATCAATTTTATATCTAGATAGAAAAGTGCCAAATTCTCGTTGTAAATTTTTCTCGACTTGAATCTATAATCGGCTATCCACTTCCGACATTTATTCTTATCGGAAATTAATTTCACGTCTACGTGCTTTCTAACATTCTCCATGGTCTTTCCGTACACCGCATTGTTCATTAATTTAAAGAAGTCCTTGTCTAAATCGGAAGTGGCAGCTGTTCTATGTTGTGTGTTAGTTTCTATGTAAGGTCTTAACCACGTGGAATGTTTAAACTTTAGTATTCTTCTAACATTTACTATCTGAACACCCTTCCCGATCAAAAACCGGAGATTCTTGTAGTGGACGACGAATCTCTGTTTAGGGTCCAATGTTAACAAAAGCTTGTCTTGAACCGAGTCGGGTGGACATTTGATTTCGGGAGTCGGAGGCAAATCCGAAAACGTGTCGTGCAGGTGGTCGGAGAATTGGAGATCTACCTCTGCGAAGAAACCACACTCGCTATCGTCGAAATGAATAATGTCTATCTAAGTTGCATCTAACCATTCGAATCCCCCGTAAGGAAGTTTCTGAACCATGGCATGTCCGTAGAGATTATTAACGTCGGCGTAGAAGATGTAATTCGATGCTCGAATCTTAATCGAATCGTAATCTTCTTTCATGTATACGTTATTAGCTTTTGCGTGTCTCTGTACGCATTGCACTATTCCACCTCGTATCCCTCTTTCGATAAATAGCAACATGTCAACGTCCGATATCAGTTCCAGCTTCACCTTTGTCTGGAATAACATTGCCGACCACGCTAATCCCGGTAGACTGTAGAAATACGCTGGATCTAATTTATAAATATTCGTTGCCGTTTTCCTGAACGCTTGAAAAACATCCTCGAGTATCGTTACGTCTAATTTTAAGTAGGCATCGTGGTAGTCTCCGAGTGTCCTACATTCTAATTTCTCCCACATGAGTTGCGCGTGTTGGTATTCTTCGTCCGTGATTCCTTTCTCTCTGAGTCTGCTGTAAAATACTCTTGGAGGTGGGAGAGCGTCGTGGTTAAATTTAGAATTATCACTAACATATTCGTAAGGATAAATCCCTTTACGTCTAACGAGTTCTATGTCTACGTTGGGAAAACTAGCTCTAGTTATTTTAAATTGATCGTCGGTGAATTTGTTCGCTAAAGCATCCAGACTTGCAGAGAGAAATCTATACGAATCCAGGAAGCGCATCTCGATTGTATTTTTCGTTCCCGGAATCGACACTTGCTTGCTGAGACTAATGTAGCGTTCTTCATTCTCGGCCAAGACACCTATACGTTTCGGATCGTAGCCAAGATGTCTCACCAGGTGGTGAAAATCATATCCGCTTCCGTTGTGAAAGAATATGGGGATGAATTTAGGTTTCTGGATTTTAAGATTGCACGTGTTGCAAATTCCACCTATGTAGTTTCCGCTGAAATGATCGTGGTGGAATATTTTTTTGTTCTCATCAGTGAAACTTTGATCACATACCGGACACACCTCAGTGGAATTGTAATTTTGAAGTTCATTTTCAGTTAAAGGTGCCATCGGTTTTGATGTAAGCAGTACGCTACCAATTACCTCAACCTCCTCCACCATTTTTTCCACGAAGTGTTCGATTACATTTGGCCCGCGGTATATATATGCTTCGTTTATTTTATCACGTCACACAACAACATAGCCGAAACTATTAGGTTGATGAAGCTGGTACGGCGTTGTGGAGGAAATTTCAGGATCCGGTTCGCAGTAGGAGAGTGGTTTCAGGAAAGACTCGAAATCTGCGACGATGATTGCGGGATGTTCCAACAATGCCTTGTGCATTTTGAATTCTTCGACTTCGTTCGTTTCGGGCATCAACATTCTAGCCGGTCTGTTGTCACCGCAATAAATTTTATGTTCGGCAAGTTTATCGATAGCAATTTGACGTCCTCTGTATTTTCGATAATTGAGTTGTTTTTGATCGTCGAACGTGGTTAGGCATCTCGGACAAACTTCGATGCAATGTTCATGCTTGGTTGTTTGGCTTCCTAGTAATCGAGACATTGAACGAATTAGCGTGTAATGATAGACATCCTCGTTGGAAATGAGAAGGAGATTTATTACACAAGCATCGTCATCGTCGATATCGCTTATCCTGACGGTATGCACAAGATATTTATCTGACGTGAAGGAATATACATTAATAGCGATGCGTTTTCCTGCACGATTTTCGAACTTTGTTATATCCGACAATGTCACCGGGTATTCAATGTCAGACATTACACTTTGAAACTCGGTCTCGTATTGTTTGTAATTAGAAACCTGTTCTGGATTATTTGACCAATGAACAGGATGCAGTGCAGCCAATATACACCAAAGGAAACACTTTTTATCGCTGTTCTGTATATTTAACACAGCCCTCTTGTGTTGAATGTTCGGTGGAAGAGGAACGTAGCTGGATGCACGAAGAGGCGAGAATTGGTTCACGTAAACAGTTAACGTGTGAGGACTTCCACATAGAGACCATCCCGACCCTTCAGCCTCGAAATCGTCATGTTTCTTAACCAGCTCGTTGGAAACTTTATAATAGAAGTTGTCCAAATTTTCGACGTCAGCAAAATAAAGTGTCTGGTTTTTTGTACGATGATAAAAAATACTCGTTGTGCCATCAACTTTCTCGTATTCAGAAAACAGAAGAACGTATACTTTTATAGAGTTGTTTTCAAGTTTATCTTTTAAAATATTTAGTACAGATGTTTTCGTTTCATCCAAGAAACTAAGGATGTCACGACCTGGTTCTGACTTAATTGAAAAATCCTGTAGTTGGTCGTTGAATGCAGATCTAATTGGTTTGCGTTCATTAGATAATTTAATTTGCTTGGAAGTGGAAGCTTCCGTATCTGCATTATCGATTTTTCTTTTCAATGTTCCTTGTTCGGTCGATGGTTTGCAAATTTTCAGGTGTTTACTTAAATTTGTGATGCTAATCATCTTTCCGCATCGAGCACAGGGCTTAGAAGGTAACGAACGATTAATTCTCGAACCTGTTTCGCTACATCTTGCCCTGTGCTTGCTAATATTAGTTTTAGATATTAATTTTTCGCAAGTAACACATTCGATCAAACTGGTGGATTCCATTATGCTTTCTCAGATCACACAAACCAAAAAGTCTAGTATATGGCGATACAATTTTCAGGTATGTTATTTATATAGAATTTCTTGGGTGTGAATACAAAATTCAAGAATTCAATTTACTGTGAATAGAATTTTCAGGTATGTTATTTTATATAGAATTTCTTGGGGTGATTACAAAACTCAAAAATTCAATCTACTGTGAATAGAATTTCAGGTATGTTATTTATATAGAATTTCTTGGGTGCGAATACAAAAATCAAAATTCAACTTAACGTGAATATAATTTCCAGGTATGTTATTTTATATAGAATTTCTCGGGGTGATTACAAAAATCAAAATTCAACTTAACGTGAATATAATTTCCAGGTATGTTATTTTATATAGAAATTCTCGGGGTGATTACAAAAATCAAAATTCAACTTAACGTGAATATAATTTCCAGGTATGTTATTTTATATAGAATTTCTCGGGGTGATTACAAAACTCAAAATCCGAGACAGTTCAGTTTTAACGTGTTCATATTTGAAAAAAATGCAAAATACGCCTTGGAGATTTCAACCAATCCACTTTACTAGATTGGAGAAACTCTAACTATTGTCATTTGGAACCTTTAACCTTTTTTGGTGACGTAGAGTACGCGTAGAGAGGTCGGGTTTAGTGTGTCGGTCGAGTCTCGGTGTCCTCGGTCCTCCCATACCAAAATAAACATAGGTCGTCATGGAACAAAAAAAAAAAATGTTCCGAAAATTTTCTAAGTCCAGCGTTAAAAAAATCTTAAATTGCAAATATCTCGAAAATGGTAAGAGTTAACAAAAAATATATGGAAAAACACCCCCATACGGAATCGTTAGATGACCCCTGTCGATTCTGGAGGTGTAGAATACGTATCCAAGTTTTGGTGGTCCTGGGGTCAAGGGGTAAGAAGTTAGCCCACCCGCCCAAAAAACTTTGATCACTCGTAACTTTTGAACGAATAGTAGTAGAGAGGTCGGGTTTAGTGCGTCGGTCGAGTCTCGGTGTCCTTTTTGATCTTCTAACAAAATAAACATAGGTCGTCATGGAACCAAATTTGACCCCTCTGTCGAAAAATTTTCCAAGTCCAGCATTAAATTGCAAATGTCTCGAAAAACAGTGAGAGAGAGATAGCGCAAAAATCCTCCCCGTTGACCCTTTTGTCGATATTGGTGATGCAGAGTACGTGTACAAAGTTTTTTTTTAGAGGTCCTGGGTCAAGGGTGGGCCAATTGCGAAAATATTTTTTTTTCATCGCTCGTAACTTTCGAAAGGATGATCATAGAGAGCTGGGATTTCTTGCGTTATCATCGTCTAGGTGTCCTCTGTCCTCCCATATCAAAATAAACATAGGTTGTCATGGAACCAAAAAAAAAATGTTCCGAAAATTTTCTGTCCATGTTAAAAAATCTTAAATTTGCAAATATCTCGAAAATAGTAAGAGTTATCGAAAAAATATATCGAAAAACACCCCCATACGGCATCGTTAGATGCTCCCTGTCGATTTTGGAGGTGTAGAATACGTGTACAAGTTTTGGTGGTCCTGGGGTCAAGGGGTAAGAAGTTAACCCACCCACCCTCCCAAAAATTTTGATCACTCGTAACTTTTGAACGAATAGTCGTAGAGAGGTCGGGTTTAGTGCGTTGGTCGAGTCTCGGTGTCCTCTGTCCATCCATACCAAAATAAACATAGGTCGTCATGGAACCAATTTTTTTCATCAATCGAAAATTTTCTAAGTCCAGCGTTAAAAAAATCTTAGGACAAAAAAAAAACCTACAAAGACAGAGACATGGACATAGACATTACATATAGACATAGAAAACTTAACCTAACTTAACCGGGAACACGAGCCCGGGGACAGGGATAGGACCCCGGGGACAGGGGTCCAGGGACAAGGGGTAGGACTCCCGGGAACACGAGCCCAGGGACAGGGATAGGACCCCGGGGACAGGGGGGACCCCCGGGGACAGGGGGTGGTCACTCCTCCGCAGCAGTGGTTGAATGCAGCTAATGATCGAATATTGTTTCCAATGTGCTTTGGATACATACATGAACACCATATATATATATATATATATATATATATATCTCAAGAACAACATATACATTATACGACCCCGTTCAGAATCCGTAGACTCAACACAGGCAGAAGTAAATATACACACTGTTCAAGACTCGTAGACACACTGAAAAACTTTCGACCACGACCGGGTTCGAACCTATAGGCCACACGTAGAACGAACAATGACAAGAACGAGTGAACGCCTTAACACGCACGGCTACGGAGGAGAACCGAGAGAGGTCGTGTATAATTGTTCTTATATACCCAACAAAACTCAGAAACTGTCATACGCGAGAGCTATATTTTGCAACAACTATAATTACCCAACACTAGCAACAAGAACAAAAAAAATATATCAATTACTTGTATAATATTAATTAGTAACTTTAGATAATATTAATTATTAGTTTTCAGTTGTAATTAATTTTAAAAAAACAATTAATAACATGTTAGGTGATGATAACCAAGTGCAAAAAGCATTGCATTTTTTTTTACACACAAACAAAGCACCACTTAGTTCACAAAACCTCTAACAGATGGCAGATAGTTACATGGTTCTAGTTAGGATGATGTTGGATTGGGGTTGAAGAAGACTATTTGTTGAAGTGACCACAGTATTGTTTTTTTTGTGTTTTCTGTTCTCTTACGAGAATTAATATAGGTTGTCATAGAACCCTCCAATTCATGACTTAGGAAAAATCTGTTTGCGGATTCATCACGTACACCTATACGTGAGAAAAAGTATGAATAGAACCTATGTTCGGAAATCGAAAATGACGACCGGAAGTGGGGTTATCTTGGAAACGGTAAGACATAGCAAAAATCTGTTTGCGGATTCATCACGTACGCCTATACGTGAGGAAAAGTATGAATAGAACCTATGTTCGGAAATCCAAAATTGCGACCGGAAGTGGGATTATCTTGGAAACGGTAAGACTTAGCAAAAATCTGTTTGCGGATTCATCACGTACGCCTATACGTGAGGAAAAGTATGAATAGAACCTATGTTCGGAAATCCAAAATGGCGACCGGAAGTGGGATTTTCTTGGAAACGGTAAGACTTTGCAAAAATCTGTTTGCGGATATATCACGTACGCCTATATGTAAGTAAAATATGAATAGAACCTATGCTCGGAAATCCAAAATGGAGACCGGAAGTGGGCTTATCTTGGAAACGGTAAGACTTAGGAAAAATCTGTTTGCGAATTCGACGACTGCAAGATCAAAAACGTTTATCTCAAGAATGGCAGGAACGAAGCGTTCCCGCGCGAGAATTACAACCTCGACATGACAAAAGATGATTACCTCAAACTTTACGAAGCTTACACCGAGGGAAACGTTGACATGTACTACACGCCCAGCGAATTCAAAGCACGGAGACCCATGTTCATCATCAACACGACGAAGCGGAAGCAGGTCGTGGTCAACGATCGCACCAACATCAAGGTCGTGTGCGAGTTCCACGACGCGCTGCCCGATGATACCGTGTGCAGCGTCATCCTGATTGCAGAGAAGTCCTTCGCGTACGACGTGAAGAACGAGAGGGTGACGGAGCAGTTTTAAAAAAAAATCGTAAAAAAATTGCCACATACTAAAAAAAAATCAACACATTTTTAGGGTATATAAAAAATATGTGAAAAAACTTTAAAATACTGAAATATTAAAACAAACAGAGTCCCTTGTAGGTTAGTTCGGTGCGTAAATAAAAAAAATGATAGGATCACTGAAAAAGAAATCGTAAGATAGGTTAAGCTATATCACGTAAGATCGTGGCATTCGTACCAAGTACGAGTGGGGAAAAAATTAGATGCGGTGAAAATTGCACTGAAAAGTCGTCAAACGCTATAAAATCAACAAAAATCGTCAAAATATGCTACCACTAAGGTTAAATCCATAAAAAAAAAAGGGCTCGTACCAAGTACTACTTTGAACCGGCTAAATTACACTACTGCCGTCAATAGCTTCAACACGTTGTTTTATATATATATATTTGTCACATATTTGTTTTAATTAGTATTCTGCTCGTTCCGCCACCTGAACGCAGCAGCTAGGGCT
This sequence comes from Lepisma saccharinum, assembly GCF_977018435.1. Lineage (NCBI taxonomy): Eukaryota > Metazoa > Arthropoda > Insecta > Zygentoma > Lepismatidae > Lepisma > Lepisma saccharinum. The sequence goes on along the minus strand of NC_139247.1, from coordinate 8,896,865 downwards.
CAAAGGGCAGTGCAGTTACACCGGAAGAAGGCTCGGAAATGGCAGGCTTCAGAAGTTAACTCATCCAAATTAAATTAAATAAGTATGTGCTCTCTCTAAATTTAAACATAGTTCACAAATAATTTGATTAAAAGTTTTAAAAGTATCTGTTTTATTTAATAAGGTATTAATTGGTGCAATCTTCTCCAGCATAACTATAGACAGTGACCACACTACAGGGAGGAGGGCAGGAGAATTTCTCTCTCTCTCTCTCTCTCTCTCTCTCTCTCTCTCTCTTATCTGCCCCCAGTATAACGACAAAAATAAATAAATGAATGAATGCTCTTTTAGCCAAAATATGCATTTTTGTGTCGTATGTAACGGAATAATAAACATGATTGCCCCGGGAAAATATGATTTACCCCTCCATCTTTTCTATTGCGCAGTCACTAGCTACAACATATTTTGATTTCTATTGTTCCCACATATTTATTTTAATTTTAGTATTGTGAATCATATTCCACTGTGTTACCTCATGTAGCCACCCCCCCCCCCCACACACACACACACTCGCGCGTATGTACGATTTCAGTTGTAAGTTTTAGACTAAGCTTGTCAAATGTCCACTTATATCTTTGTATTCTTGAGCCATTTAAAAAGAATCATTTCGCCCCTTCTTCTGGACGATGTTTTCCCACTGGAAGCCCCTTTGCAGTTCGAGATCCGGGGCTATAGCCTTCCCAAGCCACAGTCTCCTCCAAATACTGTCCTGGCCTCATGAAAGAAAAATATATATGTAATGATACGAAATATTAATTTGACTTGGCAGTTTCTTTTTTCGAACAGAAATAAGTTTTAAATTTTAATAGCTTATAAATTTACACTAGCAATTTTGAGTAAAGGTTTTACGTAACCCTAAAAGTACATTTAGAGACTGCAAGGTCAACTCTCGATATTTCAGATATATTAATAATTTTCATCACAACGTCTAGTAATAATTATTTGTTACTTCAATAACCTCCTCGCAAATGTTTCTCGCATATTAAAACGTAGATGCCATATGATTGTCATTTTCTGTTTATTTCCTTGTAATGCTGACCTCCGTGGCGAAGTGGTTAGCACAACACTTTACGATGCCAAGGGCCCCCAGGTTCGAATCCCCGCCCGGGCATGGGTCTACTTTCCTTTCTTCAATTTCATCATATCATCACGCATCCTCATCTTTGCGATTAGCCATATGTGACAGATAAGGGAAGTAAAATAAACTAAGTCAATTAATCAATTATTTTTTAAAACTCTTTCATTCTTCTTTAGCATGTCACGTTTTTGTTAAAATTATATTACGATTTGTAAAATGAAAATTCTAAAGGAGAACACGCAAATTTCTTTGTAGCGCATCGGTCAGAAAGTTTCAGGAATATGGATTTTCAAAATACATTTTTTCACATGTAATTGGTCCCCTTTTAAAAGTAGCGCGTTTTCAATTATGTTACTAATCATTAAAAGGATGCCTCAATACCATCTTGGAGGATGACAATTAATAATTTTCCCCTCCTAAAAGTAATAATATACTTTCGCTCTCTGAATCTCCCATATAAATGCTAGGGGCCGTCTGCTTGAGCCGAGCTCACTCCCTCTCTGGTGACGTCACGCGTTCGTGCAAGATCGGCAATCTTCGGATGGCTTTACCTAATCTCTATCTACCTTGACGGTGCACATTCGAAAACAACCTGCTGTCGGGGTGTCTCCTGTCCGGATACCGTTCGCGATACATGCGTGCAGCTGCTCGACTATTGCCATCTGCAAGGCTGTAGACAAAATGCATGTCAATCAGTTCTACTAATGTGTAGCGTCCCATGGTACGGTGAGGACAAAAGATAAAAACTAAGAATAAATGCAATTTTCACAATCGGTAGAAACAAAAGTTGTAATGGAAATCCCTATGGGGAATTCGTCTTCCTCGCGCCGGTAGGGAGCAGTGTTCGAAAAGTTACTTTTAAAAAGGTAATTAGTTACTTGCTTAAAAAAGTAACAGTTACAGTTACAGTTACTCATTTTTAAAAGTAACTCAGTTACATGTACTTCAAAAGTAACTGTAAGTTACTTTGGCAGTTACTTTCCGCTGAAAATTTTATTGGAACCAAATTACACAAATCGATCATTAATTGTAATAAAATATTTCGTGAAGACTAACATGTATTTTACTTATTTTACTGGTACATAATATAAGTCCTCGGATATTTACATTTATTACAAAATAAAGTGTTCTCCTGTGCTTTGCGCAACGCCATGAACGCACGTGGCGAGTGTTGACTTAGGGCCCCACACTTTATTGATCACAGGCGAAGGTGATATTAATGTGTCCCTGGCATCCTTTACCCCGCCCCCCCTTATAGAATTGCCTCCAGATACCCACTTTATACGGCGCTGGAGACGTTTAAACATGTTGAAAAAATCTCGGTTCTCCCTCACCGAGGATCGAACCCGGGGCCTCTCGCATGGTAGTCAGGCACCCAAACGACTTTTTATTATTATTATTATTATTGTTAATAAGGAATACCCATATGCGGTAGTACCCCCGTTATTCACATCTTCTCATTTTTCTGTTTTCTGTATTCTCATTTGAACAAACACAAACATCCATGTCCGAAACGAACTAGAATCCGGGACTCCTGACATATAGTGCGTTGCGTTAACCACTCTTACGTTAGCAATATTCTTCGTCCGGTCGTAGATTCGAGCGCACAAGATATGTGAAGCCGTGTAACTGAACTCTGGCCGCTGCTGTGTTTCTCGGATGCCGTTCAAATGTACCCTTTGCGTCAATAATGTATTGCATGCATCTACATCAATGCCTATGTCCTTAACATGCTTCTTCGTTTAACTGTACAATGACAATGAGGAAATAGATTCGTTTGCGTATGTACGCCCAGTTTGTTTATCGATTACTTGTAAAATACATGACGATTTGCTGTAAAATACTGGTCGCTATAATGCAGAAGGCCTTAGAAAGAGGGTTTCGCGGGCTAACAGCAGACGTCGCTCGCACACTATTGCCGATACTCTCATGTCGTCTGCTCCTCAGCCGAACAAACAGGCCGAGGTAGCAAGAGGCAGTGGTCATTCACCCTTCCAGAAGGGTGCAGCGAGTTAGCTGTGGCAACCGGGCTCGCTCATTCGCGGACCTGATTGGTTCTCGCAGACACACCCCCATATTGTTGTCTGCTGTAAGCCCGCGAAGCGAACTTTCTAAGGCCTTCTGCATTATAGTAACTTTGCTTGAATGTATTGCTTCTTCTACTTTGCTTTTGATGAGAAAACCAGTCTGTGCATTGAAAATGAAAATACCATATTACTATAAGGACATATGAAAACGTATTTAAAGCTAAACGAGTAATAATGTTATTTTCGCCTTGCGCTTATTTTCCTTACTGGTTACATTTACTTGTAGAAACCTGTTTAAACTTTGCTATGTAAAGAAAAATCTTTTTTCTAGTCTCTTATGTTACTCATAGTGTGCAAGTGGTCGTTAGAAATGTACTTAAATACAAAATTTCACGGGAAACGATGCTTATTTAAAGTCGACCATTCAAAATTAAAATAATTAATCTATAAATATGCGATAATTACCTTATATTATGCTAACATCACTAAAAATGAAGAATCTATCATTCTCTCTATCCATTCTAGAATTTGCTTAGCATATTATTGTAGAAAAGTTTAAAACTAAAACCGTTGTGGTTTAACCATAATCATTCTGCGATGGCAGAATGGATATCCAGGATTTTGGTTGCAATCCAATATCCAAAATACTTGTTATTTGGGCGCAATAAAATCTTGAGGTCAACGTCTACATATTCATGTAAAATAAATATTCTCAATAACTTGTGCTTAATACAAAACTTTGCTAATATAAATGTTTACCTTCTTCTGAAGTATAACTAAAATTTTAGTGATGTAACTAGTAAGCTAGTATAAATCATACCGCTTAAACAAAATATTATCGCATATTATGAAATTTGAATAAATTAATAGAAACTAATGCCTTAAAAAAAACTACTTGTGCACACTTGAGTAGTGTCGGACCAGTTTAATATTAATAAATCCCGTTGGAAGCAAAAATTGCCATATTTATATTTTAAGATTTAAAACAATCTACATTTTAAAGTTTTTAACATTCGAAGCTATAACATGCTAAGGATAAATATTCGACTATCAAACAAAACAATATTTCGGACAGAAAAAAAATATAATAGCACAAAGAAAATATCGTGAATATGTGAGAAACGTCCGCGCCGTGTAAAGTGCTCTCCTAATTATCTTCTAGTTATCCATATTAAGTTGGCTTTGCCTAACTGTGCTGCTTAAAGCATACGTATATGTATATATCTGTACGGACTCTTTCACGTCACTACTACTTACATGTGTACGGACATTTCGCGTCACTACAGCCTATGTATACATCTATAACTTCTAAACTAGAACTTTTAATTAATCGGGCGGTTTATACCCTAAATCACGGTACGCCACTCTAACTATATACAATTGGAGTAATAGCGGACATACAGGTAAGTGTACAGCGTGTCGAGGAATATAATTAGCGTTTAGTTTCTTTACATATTAACATGAATGTAAAATTGAGGCAATGTATCCGTATGTTAAGGTAACATAAGGCAAGTGACTATCTCGTACATTCTTGACTATCTCCTTAATCTAAGCTCCCTTCTTGAGGTGCTAGAAGACTTTAGTCATTAAGAATATAAATGAGTGGTCCTCGGGACCTTATTCGTTCCAAAACTATATATTTATTAAAATGTAATATCATCGTTGCAATGATCTTAGCAGTTATAGTTCAAGCATTCTAAATCATTTACAAGTTACGGTCAGTTTTAAACATAAATTTAAATTGAACTTTTAAGGAATTTCAATTAATAATAATAACAATAACAAAATATTGACTTAGACAAGCATACTCTCTGCTATGACTCGTTAAAATGCACCATAGTGCCACTGAGTCAGAGTCAATAAACTCTAATTTATTTTCCTCATTCATACTATAACTTCAATATTCACTTTTATTCCACGTTTTTGATTAATTAATATGTTAAGGGTAAGCCTAATCACAATCTGAGCAAAATGCACAGGAACGTTAGATATATAAAAAAATTCGTTTAGAATTACTACTGTAGCTTACTGCACTGTTTTAATCCTCATAAACAACGCTGTGATAATTTTCATATCCAAGATCATGTAAAAAAATCCTACCTTTTACGATCTAAAACCACTGTAAATTCAAGAAACCGTCGAATCTAAATGCCTTTTTCTTCTATCTTAGCTAAAATCCTAAATTGTACGTTCTGGGACCACTGCACATTCAAGGACCATCGGCTCAAAAGTAAATTAAAATCTGGAAATGGTGGAAATCCAGATGGTAGATCTGTCATAGCCAGGGTACCGGGTTTGCGAGCGCACCACAGCATTATTAGAGGCGAAGTGATAGGGAAACGTACACAGACGTCTCGGGGCCGGCCACATTTTTAATGGAATGGGCCTCCCTAAAGTCCAACATCGAACCTTCCGCCACGTGCAATGACGGACGCTCCTGATACCAAATCGCCAGCCCGAAGCGGATAACCGCGACGTAGCTAGGACGCAGGTTCCTCCGCATCTTTACATTTGCGGGTGAACGACCCTGACTTGAGGTCGATAAGTTTCATCTGATTCATTCTCGAGTAAGAACTCTACATCTATCATTGTTTACTGCACTATTTTTCCCCGCTGGTACTTAATACTTAATATAAATCCGCGCGCAACTTTCCAGATTTCGTGCTTCAAAACGCATACTTTTGATGGTAAAAGAAAACTGATAAAACCTTCATTGTGATAATTTTTAGATGTGGTTTCACTTTTCATTCTCTAAAATTGAAATTTTCATAAGTGAAAATCCTGCGTCTGTCACCACGTAATCACCAATTTTCATCTCATTTCCGTAAAAATGGATGAAAACCCTAAGCATCTCCATCCACGTCTCATTACGGAGATAAATGAAAATTTCAATACTAGCAATAAATTGGAACTCTTTTCATTTCCGAAAAAAAATGAAAAGGCCCGCATCACCACCACGTATTATACCCTCTGATATGGGGGGATCTTTTGGGAATGTAGCTCACTAATCATCATCATTCATCCTTGATGGTAAAGCACTCTCTGCTCGTGGTGAGCTTGGTGCTAAGGCGCTAAAGGTACTAAATTTACACACTTGAATAGCAACACATGACACTTGAGTTTCACACCCCTAAATACTGGATCAGCATGGCTAATGTAAGGATATACCTGTCTCTGTACTCCAACTGAAGATCTGCTGAGAGAGGTTATGCTTGTGACTGTACGTAGAGTCTGACTTGCGACTAGCGTTAACACACTCTCCCTAGAACCTCATCCTCTCTCTCTATTCAATCGTAACTTGCTCCTCAATAACTGAATTAGAACTGACCCCGAACTCTCTGCCCCCCAGACATTTATTGCAATTCAATTTACTAAACAAATGCAAACTCAGGACTTTATCCTCTTCCTGGATCGTCCGTTTGCATGTTTATACCGCTGATGACCAGGAAGAGCTTCAGTGCTGTCTGACATTGCATTCCTGTTATGTTTCTGAATATTTCCTGATTGGAAAACGATGTTGAATGACTGGAAGTTGGAGTTCGTTGTCCATAATAATAAAAAGATACTACGGATCGTTACAAATTTACAACACCTGGACACAACTGTATTTTATGGTAGTCAGGCACCCAAACGACTTTTTATTATTATTATTATTATTATTATTATTATTATTATTATTATTATTATTATTATTATTAAGGAATACCCCTATGCGTTAGTATCCCCCGTTATTCACATCATGTCAATTTTCTGTTTTCTGTATTCTCATTGGAACAAACACAAACATCCATGTCCGAAACGAACTAGAATCCGCGACTCCTGACATATAGTGCGTTGTGCTAACCACTCCACCTGAGCTACTGCGACTTAAACATTTGTATTATCATCGTTGTTCTTAGGAATGTCCATTGGAGTGGGGGAGGGGGATTCTAGAAACTGTATAGAAAGAGAGAGAGAGAGAGAGATCACACACGTAGAATATATTCTAAGAAGGGAGGTCTGTTTCGCATAAAGGGCGTGTCAGAGAGAAATAAATTTCTTGTATAATTTCAAGTGTTTAGAACCAGAAAATGATGAAAATTATAATATAGTAGCCTATAATTGTGCGTTATCAATGAAGGTTAAAATGGCATTTTAAACTTACCCCTTCAGTTCTCTCTGAGAGGATTACATAAACAAGCATGAATGATGGCTAGGGATTTCCTGATTCGTTAGTTTGCCACTTGAGTGTTGTAATTCACTTTTGTATCAATAATAATGGTGAGATCTGTTGTATCTGTTATTTCAAGAAAATGGGTTCTCATTTAAATATTAAACGAATAGCACTTACCAAAATATATTACTGTTTTCAAAATGTCCAGAAATGCTGAATGATCGTAAATAAGCGAATTCTAACCGGAAATATTTTTACTTTCATATTTAAATTATCAGGAACTGAGATAAATGAAATCACGTGGAAACAATTAGATTATTTTCCATTCATATGCGCAATTGCTAGCTCTCGTCTTCTTAAGTTTCGTTCATACTACCAGTATTGTTGAATTATTTCATGAAAACACTGAAATATTGCAGTACGTCCCATTTCAGTATAATGGGAATTAGAAATTAAGGGGGCGTTTAACGGTTCGAAATCCGGTCTTTCGTTAATTATTATGGCATGTATGTTCATTCATGTTAATGAAATTAACTGTACCAACACAATTAGAATTAGATATGATTAGAATTATACATTTTGTGAACGGTCCATGAGTTCGGCCGATGGATAAGGACGATCAGGTTCCTCATACATTTCTTCATTTACGAGCCAAAAATTATCGCTACAAGGAGGAATCGGAAGTCAGAAATCAAGACACTGAACACTGAAACATGTTATGACATAATATTTAATGCATTACTGTTGATATACTTACAACTCCTTGTCGCTCACCTACATAGGCACCATTATTGACAAAACACTCGCAGACGCATGATGCACCGGGTCAAAACAATCTAGCAGCGCAGACCGCTGATGGTCGACGTTGCATGTAAACACTAGTTCTTTACGTGGAACCATTTCTACCAAGTTTAAAAGTTAAGTTTGAAATGTCAAAGCTAATGCAAAGGTACTGAAACGAGAGTCCTAATCTCAAAAGTCGAACCGTGAGTCTTGCACTGTGTCTCTAAGAATGTGAATATCGAACTGTGTTTCTAAACTGTGTTTCCAAAACTGTGTCTATCGAACTGCCTATATTAAGTCCTTCCTTCCGCTTTTTCCCCAGAGTTCCTCGTTCCCGGAAGAATTGTTCCTTTTCTCTATTGGTCGTCGAACTTTTAACTCCTCCCACGCGTGGTCATTTCTGCCTCGAAGGGTGATAATCTTTACACTGAAGGGTGATAATCGCGTAGCACAAAAACACAATAGCACCTTGTTTGAGAGCTGATCTCGAGAACGAAAAGTAACTCAAGTACCTTGTTCTAATTAAACTTTATTGCTCACAACTCAATTTATATTGCTCACAACTCGGGACACTTCGTTAAAGTTATGTCTTCTTTGTCTGTCGAGCTTCACTGAGGCGAAGAGATACGAAGAGAAATGTTCTGGCAGGGTTGTAGTTCAAGATCCCGTACTATTTACTCTTGTCACTTCGCTGTCACTGAGCCAGACTGGCGGGCGGTGATCGTGGAAGTTATGACGTCTCGTCCAGATTGCCATGTGTAGAGCAATTGTCTCGATTCTGAGCCTGGCCATCTGCGAACTCTCGTGAGAACAGAGGGTCCTTGTCTAAGACGAGAGGGGAAAGTCTTCATTGTGGGTTTTAAATTTTAAATGCCTGAAGTTCCGTGATTAGCTCCATCTCTGAATTTCAGCCATCAGGCTGAGCTTGAATTTATGTTGACGTGAGCGGCATGTGGACTGGATGGATATGAGAGTTTATTGCGGGACACACTGGTTCCTTCATCTTGAAGTAGGGGCTTCGTGGGAAAGAATGCTGGTTTCTCGAGGCAGCTGTCTTTTCTCAGAGAGCAGAAAAGTGAAATCTTGGGGGGGGAATGCGTAGAAAGACCGATGTTAATGACAATTCGTAAATCAGGTAATTGGTACATCGGTTATATCAGCTTAATCCGATATTATAGCAAAGGAAGAAACTATCGGATGCTGCTTACAGAAGGGGGAAGTTATAAGGTCACTGAGGAACAAACTACAGAAACAAGAGACACTTCACAGCAATGACAATGGCAAACTGTCAGCAATAGGGAGGAGGCTTATCTTCCAGCTTCTGGGAAATCCACCCCTCTTCCGAGGTGTGTATATCACTTTGGAATTCAGGTCTACCAAACGAAAGATGAAACATAAGATAAACCTTGAAATTCCTGGCACCTGGCTGGAGCCTACCGACTGACCACCGCCAGGAGACAAATTTACTACAACTACTTTCTCTTTTCCTCTTCATCTATTGTTTGCAAGAATTAATGTATCAAAGACGGGCGTTTATATCACAACAGAAACTAAATTCCGTCTCACTTTGAGTCCTAAATCGCCAATAATTTATGACACTTACATAGCAATTTAAGTGTCGCAAAGTAACTGTAGAAGTAACTGTAGAAGTAACTGTTAAAACGTTACTTCTATCTTTAAAAAGTAACTCAGTTACAGTTACTCACTTTTAAAAGTAACTAGTTACAGTTATATTTTCTCAAAAAGTAACTGTTACTTGTAACTAGTTACTTCCAAACACTGGTAGTGAGGGCATACAATACCAGATGTTTTGGTCCCGCCTGCTTTGCTAAGCCCCTTCAAGAACTCGCCTCCTCGGGTAGGGGCAATTAGTGACTGACAGACAGGTCGTAAACCTGGAGGACCGTGTCGCCGACTGACATTTCTTTCCTCAGGCATTTTCTTGGGCTCTGCTCCTTGGGTCGATTTGTAATATTCATTGCTGCAGAAGCTGATCTTACCATTTCGTGTACAAATTCCATAAGAGAATACAGAGATCTGCAACAACAACATGTGGCTTTATAATACGATGCATAATTGTGAAAGATTTTCTTCAACGAATGAAGAGTCCCAGTGGTCTAGTAGTTGACATCCGTGGAGGAGTAGTTAGTATAGCGCGCTGGAATGTTATTCCTGGACCGTATTTAAATTGATCCGAAAAAAAGGGTTCCAGGACCGAATTGAAATACTTTAAACATAGAAAGGTTCTTTGCGGTCCAGAACCCATTGCCACTTCCTGATATTTTCTCCCGGACGGGAATTGAATTTATTTACAATTGATTTATTGATTGAATTGGTGTTTTAAGTTCACTTTATGCACAGTAAGGCTAATCGGGACTGTACCCACCGTTTAAAATGGGATCCGAAACTATATGTGCCTCCACCGTGTATCGATCCTGGGACCCCTTGATTATAAGGTGGCGATGCTACCACTAGACAGGCTCTTATTTACAATTGATGGACCTTTAACAACTCTGGGATTGTTAAAGATCCATGAACCCATACATTCTAATGTGTTCTATAGGGTTCCGTAACAAGACCGGAAACATTTTTCTCGCACAATTTAAATTCGGTACAAGTTGCGAATTGTTTCATCTCAATATGGAACTTGGACCCTATTTAAACTAATCCGAAAAAAAAGGTTCCTGGACTGTATTTAAATACACATCAAGTAAAATATAGCCTGTACCGGATTTAAATTGATCCTAGAAAAATGTTCTTGGACCGGAATTAAAATTATTTAAAATTCCTGGACCTTTAGCAACTCTGGTTTATACACTCTAAAAAGTACGCTAGAGAGTTGCCACCAAGGGTTTTGTAACACAACACGTAATTGAGTGATAAAGGACTTCACATTTGGTGTGGTCTGGGTGTAAGAAGAACGCCAAAGACGATGCTAAACCATACCAATTCCGCATAAACACCAAAAGGAATGCCTATGCCATCACTGTTGGTGGCTACTTACTCTTTTAGTGCCTCATCCTATGCTCTCTCTCTCTCTCTCTCTCTCTTTCCTATAGTTTTCTTTTCTTTGCCCTCTTCGAGTCAATTTTCTTGTTCTCTTCTTCACTTTATTTTATTGTTTCCTCACCTATGTTTCTCTTCCTTCTCTCATTCTAGCTCTATTTGTTTCTCTTACTTTGACTCTCTCTTTGATCTTTATGTTTTCTCTCTCGTTACTTCACTTTTATCTTTTTCGTTCATTTTCCTTCTCAAGCTCTGTTTCTCGCCGTTTTTTCTGTTTTTAAATCTGTGTTTCAAAATTCGCGTGAATGCAGGGAGTTATATTTAGCTATTTACAATTTTTTCGAAAGTTATGCCGTACCATAACTTGTTCGATTAAGAAATATTGACCCTGCCAGACCTTGTCAGCTCCTGCTCAGAAATGTGTTGGGTAAGCCTTTAACAGGAAATGGTAAGAACACTGGCCTTTGGCAAGAGGTGACGAGAGGCCAAGCGAGGGTTTAAATAGGTGCGCATGAGAGCGACACGAGGTCCTTTAATCTGGAATCATCGGAGAAGCAGGAGCTACTGGTCTTATTTCTTAACCGAACAGGGTAAGCTAGTCTACACCCATTCTGCCATTCGCATTGCTCACTTCAGTCTAAAACGAATCACGAGTATATTTTAATGATAAGTTAGATATTTTGTACCTGCCCGTTCAGGGCTGTCTCTACCATCAACTAGTACTAATCGGGAGGGGCAAGTTACATCCCTATTTAAGATCCCCGCGTTCAGGTTGGAACGCTACGTGGTTTGAGATGCGTGGGCTTTTCATCCATTTTTACGGAAATGTGATGAAAAATTAGAGCAACGTGGTTCTTTTGGAAATGAAAAGCGTTTTGCCTTGTTTTCCTAAACAGACATGAAAATTGAAAGGGTAGGCTGCGGAATTTTTTCATTTATTTCACTCTGAAAGATCCATAAGATGGGTGGGGGAAGTAAGAAATTACTTTGTATACCTAAGTCCTTAAGTCATACTGTAGTAGAACAATTACATTCTCACCCGTGTGGTGGTGGTCATTTAGGGTTTACTAAAACATATTACAATGCGCTCAATCGCATATATTTTCCCTATATGAAACGTTTTATACAGGACAAATGTCGCCAGTGCCTATCTTGTCAAACAAACAAGCGCCCTACAGGGTTGCCACAAGGCGAACTCCAGACCTTTCCAAGCTGTCGCCCTAACAAGATGCAGCTTTTCCTATATTTATTAATTTTAATTGCATTTATTTCTCACGTCACTTCCCTATCCTTCAAGGAAGTGGTCATAAGATCCTTCCAATACCCGTACATCATTTGTTCAGTAATTACGTTAACACTAGTTTTTATTTGTATGTTAATTATTGCCTTCATTTGTTGTCAGCGAAGATGTAAAAAGTTAAAAGTTTTGGAAAATAATTGCCCAAGGGAAATGGAACGAGTAAATATGTCTTCAAGTGTACAATTTTTAAATATGTCCCAGTCGGATAGTGACTCTTGGCACAGTGGTCCCACCCAACTCGTTACATGTCGAAATCTTGCGTCAGTTTTTACCTTTCAAGACCCCTTTAATGAAGCAAAACACCTCATCTCGCTCTGTTCAAACTAATCCTGTTAGAGTAAAAAGAGTTAAAGGAGTTACGGTGAAAACACAAAACGTAGATGTGTCTCGAACCGACGACCCCCAGCCCCACTCTGAACCAATTGTCCCTTTCATTCAAAACAAGTTTTATGACGACATATAATCAAGCTGCTTTTCCACGCACTCCCCTAGCCGTTATGCAACCGAGTTCGTACTAGCCTGGGGCGCCGAGCAAACTTCTCCCCTTCTTTTTATTTCAATCCGTTTTTTTATCTCGAGGATCTCCAGGTACATCCAGAAACAAAAGTTCATTACAGGTACTCTCTCCCTCTTCCTATTTGCTCCTTGGCACCGCCTCCCTTGTTACCAGTCCTAAGTTTCTATCGTCGTATTCCTCGCAGAGGAAGAACACGTTCCTGTTATTGGTCATCACTCACGGGGGGCTCCGCCCATCCAGAACGGCCGCCATATACCTTTCCCCCCTTCCCCTTTTTTCCCCCGACTCAGATCACACATCCAGCAGAGTTGAAAGATGTCTTTAGCTAGACTCCTCGAGTTCCTGCTTTATGCTGAATTGCATTTCCCTCGCAGTTATCATCGTCGAGGCCACTTCGGTGCGCAGTTTCTACTCCACATTCGAGTTAGCGGAAGAAACATATCCTATTTCAGTCTCGGAGAGAGAGAATTTGATGACACCTTTCTTTTGTCAAGTGTCGGGATGGATGCGGACTTTGTTGTAGATGAACTTTACACTCAGGTTGCTTCGACACTGAAATTCCTAGCCTCCAAACGAGGTGTGATTAAGAGCCTCTTCAAGGGCGCTTATTTATGCGATTTTTTTCTCGTTCCTTCAGAATTTTCAAAAGTTTCCCGAATGAAATTTAATTACTTCTTACAGATTAATTTCATGTTAATCTTCGTAAAGTAGGTAATAGCGAGTAATTGTGCTTATATTTTAATTTCCCACACGTCATAGACTTTAGTTGAAGTAATCTCATACGAGAGGAACGTGATTCTCAGGTTATTTGTAGGGGTGAGGAAATCGTCGAACAACATCAACCCGGCTAATTGTGACTGCCCATGCCAAATCCTATACCTTTTCTCCCGGCCCGGCGTCATGATGTTTCGTTTACGGTTCCGTTTCTATTTTTTTTTACCAACGCGACCATAAAAAGTAGTATTTTTTGTTTACCTTATTAGGCTAAAACTCAAAAGACTGGATTTAGACGCCTACAGTTGTCATGGGTCAAGTGTAATCTCTTACGCGGCGAGCATTTATGCTAAGTGACAAAGAAAAATACACGGCGGGCTATAGAATGACGTAGAGTAGTTTTTCCTCTTTTCTGTTTAACGCAATGCCTTATATTTTTTCCTTTATTCCCAGAACCGTAAATTTACTTCACAGATAGCCAAGAAATGTTTTCTAAATCAATAACCCAGATTAGTTTCAGTTTTGAATTTACATTTTACCTAAAAGAGACAAATGCCCCCCCAATTTTGCCGACGGTTTCAGACCGGTTAAGGCAACCTCCTAGGGTCACACCCGGGATGTTTATGGTTTGCTTTGCACAATTTTAATTTCATTTTTTTGTTATGATTGTTTATCGTTTTTTTTATATTTTTCTCCGTTTATTGAGATCAATTGATTTTTGATGATGAAATTATCCACACTCGTAGGGCTTTTCTCCACTTTTTAATACCTCTGTAAATTTTTCAAATGTAATTCTTCCTGATTGGACTGACTTTCGACTGGTCATGGAGAAATTGAATCAGTCAATCGCAAACGACCCAAAATTTCATGAAATATTTTTGTCCCATTTTCCTGTTACTGTTATCCTATTACTAATTTGGAACTTCATTTTAACTGTTTGTTTATGCTATACGTCAGGCGTATGCAAGCGCATACCAACCTTGACTAGTGAGCGTTAACAATGCGTCACTTTGTCGCCTTGATTTATTCATCCATTTTATTATGTATCTTTCGTAATTAACCCTCGGATGCATGTGTGGGGTCATTTTGACCCCACTGTCTGTTTATGTCCTGGTATTATAATAAAATCTAAATAAATAATTCTGATTTTCTGTGACATCTTACCATGCTACTTCAGCTATAGGAACATGTATAAATACATTTCTTACAATTTATTTTAAATTATATTTTTAACGTTTTTTTAACAATACCCCTCCTTTCTATGTGTGGGGTCATTTTGACCCCAGCCTGAAAACAGCAGGAAAACATTCATAAAGGGAAATTGATCCTACATATTATGATCAATTATGGCCCCAAAACTAACTAAATCATCTCAAGGTCAACCACACACCCTGCCATGACTCACTGCAAAGTGCGCATGCGCAGATGTATTTGGCACGGATCGAGGCCAACTGAGAGAAGTTGGGATGTTCCTGTTCGTGAGTTTTTTCTCAACAAATTCTCCAACCCGAAGTACAAAGCAACCTTTTGAGTAAATCGTTTCGATGACATCAGAAGACTGCTCTGATCTGATGACACATACTGGCGCTGCACATCTGGAGACTGATCACATGGGTGCATTTCGATATATCTGGACACTTTTTATCAAAAACTGTCGCAGAATCATGGTACCCGGCGCCTTTCGTACGATTGATGAACAGTTAGTGCCTTTCCGTGGGAGATGCAAGTTCGTGCAATACATACCAAGTAAACCGGCCAAATACGGCATCAAGATCTTCTGGTTGTGCGATGCTCATAAATTTTACGCCAAAGACGGTCTAATCTACTTGGGACGACAGCCAAGAGAGCCAGTTCAAAGAACCTCGTCAGCAACGTCGTGAAGAAACTGTGCTACACACTGCGGAACTCTGGAAGAAATACAACAAATGACCAATTCTTCACATGTCATGGCTTGGCTAACGATCTCCTGTTACAAAATGTAACCATTGTCGGAACAGTAAAGAAAAACAAGCGTGAAATCCCAGCTGCACTATCCAATATCAAGACAAGACAGCCTTGCACATCACAATTCGACTTCCATGAAAATGAGATCCTGGTAAGCTACGTGCCGAAGAAAAACAAGAATGTCATTCTACTCAGCACCATGCATCATGACATACACATTGATGATGATGATTCTAAGAAGAAGCCAGAAATCATAAAGTTTTACAAGCAAACAAAGAGTGGAGTGTGCGCCATGGAAAAACTGGTTCAAACGTACACCTGCAGAACACAAGACACTTCGATGGCCAATGGCCCGCTTCTATAATGTAATCAATGTAGGCGTTCCAATGCATACACATGCTACTTGTCACAGCATTCTGATTACCAATCAGGCGTCAGTCACAGACGCCGTATGTTCCTTATCGAGTTGGCGAATTAGTTGATTTTTCCTCACATGCGGGTGAGGTGCCAAAGCTTGTACCTGAAGAAACCAGTAACCGAGGCAATAAAACTTTGCGGCGTAGTAAGGCATTCACAGAGACTGGAGGAAAGATCTTCAAAGAGAAGAGTAAGATGCCAGGTCTGCACAAGAAAAGAGGACAGGAAGACGACGGAACGTTGCCGAAGATGTGAGAAACCTGTGTGCAGGTCCACAGCAGTGTGACTGTGGTGTGCTCAGAATGCGAGTGAGGTGTATTTAATTGCCATGAGAGGCCGGCGCATTCTTTTTTATTTCTTTTTTATTATTTTTTTTATTTTTATTTTTTTTAATTTATTTGTTCCAGATAAAATAATATTTAGTACTGTATTGTGTTATCTCTAAAATACTGTTTCTCAGGACAACTGAAGTTCTGATAATTGCGAGCGAAGTGTAACTACCATTAATATGTAGAACAGTTAATTGTCAATACATTGTTACTTTTTGGGGGGGATAAAATTGACCCCACATATGTAATGTTGTAAAAAAAAAAGTGACATGCATCCGAGGGTTAATGATCTTAACGTCATTGGAGCCATGTCATTTACTCTTTTATTATATCTTAGTGATCCCGAATTTACTTGTGGCTAGGTTCGTTTTAACAGTTGTGACGTTACCAAATTTTGGGTTAATTATTTTTTTTGTCAGTTCCTCATTTTTTACAATGCTTTGACACTTCTGACATGATATTAATGGATTTCGTCGGGTTATTTTTCTGATACCAGGGGATATATTTTATACCATCTACATATAACTTTTATATATTTATCAATATTTAATCCTAGATATTTTCGTTTATTTTATTGTATATTGATCATATATCATATAGTTTTATATTGCACATTATTTTATATTTTGGGAGAAGCCAGGGGTTATATATAATTTAGTCAATATATACATATATTACTTTTGATGAAGTCATATTTTCATTTTAATGGTGTTCCAGTGTTAAGGCGTCAAATGACATTTTTCGCCTTTTATTTTTATTTAGCCTTCATTCAAACTTTGTTTTATAATTTATATCACTTATTGGGCAGTTTACTTATCTTTACTCATGATTTTCACTTACCTATAAAAGACGATTACTTTACACATTTTTTATATATTTTAAATATTGAATGACTGGGAGCAATGTAGTCTTTCCAATGTCCTACCTGTTTCCTACCCTTTTCCGAAATTCCACGAATTCAAGGAATTTCGAAAGTGGTCCAGCGATTTTTTTTTGAGGCCTTAAGAAGAACGCATTCCTGAAGGCTTTGAAGCTCACTAGCCTCCTTTGTATTTCAGCGGTGTATGTCACTGGTGTGAGAGCTGAAATCGCCAGGGATTTTCACCTCAAGACGCCGCTGCTGCTGTTATGCATCTTCGATAATCACAATCAGAACGACCTATCCCCTTTTGGTCGTCTTCGCCCCTGTTCTCATTATCTACCACCAATTGGGACCAGCGTAGCAGCAACGAATATCCTATCCCAAGTGACATCCCAGGATCGGAACAGCGTCAGGAACACCAGAAGAAATTTCCTCTTACAGAGCAACCCCCCCCCCCACGACTCTAACCCCCTTAAGAAGAAGCATGAACATCTTTCATGTACATCGTCCCCTTTTGCTCTGTAAGGTCAGGCAGTACTTCACGACATACGGAACTTTCCGGGTACAGTCAACGACCCAAATGTGTTGAGACCCCACCCCTGTGGATCAGCAACCTGCCAAGCCACCTGTGAACAGTTTCATCATACCAGTGGCCATGTTTAGTGTTCGCCTTCTTGGAGGGATCGAGGCGTCGCAACCCCCAGGACACCTTCCATACTGTATGCAACGGCACGGTACACCTTCCGTTTTCGCATGCAACCAGCGTACGAAATGTGTCGCCATACGATGTGTGCCGGAAATATGCAATGGCGTCTGCTGTGAACTTTCGGGGGGCCTAACATTCCCCCCCTCAGTGTCCGCCATTGTACAACGCATATTTTGGGGCTTGGAAACGCTACTTGGAGTGGCTCTCCATGGACTACCCTGTTTTCGCCCGCTCCACGGCCAACTTCTTTTCATCTGACCTGTGCTGAACAGTATTCCTGAACTTTCCACACCGGGATTCGAATCCGGTCCCCCAGTGCAATTGTGATCGGTCAAGGACCGTGTATTTCCCGGAACAGTGCTTCGTACCCCAGGACTCCGGGGTTTGAGTGTATCTGCATTGCCCTGCCTTCTGATTTCTCAGGTCATAGTGTGCACACATAGTGTGCTACGAACATCAATGGCAAGTGAAAACATAATCTTCAACTATTTTTTTAATCTTCTTGTGGTTGTGCGTAGCCAATACTGCGTGTGTTATTTCTTTTATTGGCTTCAGTGCATCCACTTCCATGCCGCGCAATCCAGTGGAGATTGGTGTTTACCACGGTCTTTTGCTCTCACCTCGAACTGTCATCCTGAAGAGGCGGAAGAATGCGAGCATACGGCCTCAAGGTTTCTCACGGCTTACGTTCGGCGCTTAGTCAGCAGTTGTTCAGATGCCATTACCTATCTCTCCGAGGTGTTATGCGAAACGCAGAAGCCATTCGCATGTCTCGGGTTACGATCCAGTGTGATGAACTTTCCGCTGACTCCGCGGACCTGCGAACAACACTTGCTATTGCATGTTGATATACCGTAAGCATCTCTCATACGAAAGACTCTTCCAGCGTGTGGCTAATGAAAACAAAGGACTTTATTTCAGCAGTCAAGCTTGAGCTTAATTCTGTTCCATTTAATTTTCGGTGAAGGGACTCCGACATTTTTTTTTACTATTTTATTTTATTTTATGTTACACTTTTTCATGTAATAAAAAAAATCTTTCAAATTTTGGTGAATGGCAGAAGGTTCAATTTAAACTTTTAATTATTACAATTTCAATTTTAGAAATTGTCTCGCAAGAGGGGGTGTCGTACCATACCTTGCTCGATTAAGAAATATTGACCCTGCCAGACCTTGTCAGCTCCTGCTCAGAAATGTGTTGGGTAAGCCTTTAACAGGAAATGGTAAGAACACTGGCCTTTGGCAAGAGGTGACGAGAGGCCAAGCGAGGGTTTAAATAGGTGCGCATGAGAGCGACACGAGGTCCTTTAATCTGGAATCATCGGAGAAGCAGGAGCTACTGGTCTTATTTCTAGACCGAACAGGGTAAGCTAGTCTACACCCATTCTGCCATTCGCATTGCTCACTTCAGTCTAAAACGAATCATGAGTCTATTTTAATGATAAGTTAGATATTTGTACCTGCCCGTTCAGGGCTGTCTCTACCATCAACTAGTACTAATCGGGAGGGGCAAGTTACATCCCTATTTAAGATCCCCGCGTTCAGGTTGGAACGCTACGATGCAAATTTTTGCGTTACCAGGCGCGAATACACGGTGAGGGCGATAGGTGCCCCTCCCAGGTTCCATGTTTTGGGATACCTACATTATTATACAGAAAATTGTGCAACCTCAAATGTCCTGTCTTTCAACACCAAGTTAAACAGGTTCGATAATATGTTTAAAATTGGATTATATCCACTTTATGCACACGATAGGCTAATCGGAATGGACCTGCAGTTTAAATTGGATTCGATCCACTGTGAAATATGCCTAAAAAAGTAGTGTAATTTATTGATTTCTTTTACATTGTTTTTCTGCCTTTTTGGCTAATCCGAAGATGAGAGTAAGTAATTAAATTAAGATGAGATATTCATAAAGAAATCCCATGTCCAGACCGGGATTCGAACACGAGACTATTGGCGTCTTAGCAAGCTGTGCTACACATAGAGCCAAAAGGGGGTTCGATCCCGAGACCTCCTGTTTTCTTTGTATGTTCACTTTACTCCGGTTCTAAAAAGTGTGCTTTTTGGTTCCTAAAACATGCTCTAAAAATCTTAAAATAAGTTCGAAATTCCTGATAAATGCTGATTAGGTGTAGTCAACGGCAATGAAAATGGAACATCTATATCTTGAAATACGCACTATCTTGCATAACGTTATGTGTGTTGCTTAACCCTACACGGCAATGTCAGAACTTACCACTGGAAATTTGCTATTAAAATCCACTCTTCGCCGTATAGTTAGGCAACAATGGTTTTTCATGTCATCCACAGTATAACTCGCAATTTTGTCTGTGAGGATCATCTTATATGCTGAAAATAATCTTTCAACGAAAACATAGTCAGTGGTGCAAACTTCAATGCGTAAATATTAGTTTGGAAGGCGTGCATGCCACAAAGCACCGAAGTGACGCGAAATTGAGGAAGACCACACGGATCAGAAGTTTGCACTTTGGACTGTGCAGTGGCGCCAGACATTTTGCCTTATTTAGAGGTTTTGAAAAACATGGTGAACTTGCAGGAAAGGAAATTGATTGACAGAGAGTACGTTTCAAACACGTTCGTCATTGAATTTTTCCGTGACCAAAACAAAGCAAATGGCTCTGCGTGACATGAAAATCGTTTAAAATAATTTAAAAATTTATAAAAACAGTAAGGAGAAAAAGAGAGTTCACAAACAGAAAGTGGCGAGTAGTACAGTAAATATGCCTTCTACGCCAACCCTGATTTTTTGACCTCTAAGAAAATCGCACCAAAACCTCAAAAACTCACTTTCTCTCCACGTTCCGCGCCTCATTTATTTCGCTGACGATGTTTCACAGCGCAGAAAAGCAGTGACGAGTAAATGCACTTTCTCATCCTTGAAGGATGAATGCGCCTTATCGTAATTTTCTAAGTCCGGCCATGTTTATATATCGTGACCTTTGTAAACCTCTTGGAAAGATGTGATATTTCTGCCACACACACACGCGCGCGCCTCTCATTATTTCCGTATTGTGACGTGTTTTTTTTTTTCAAGCAAACAAACAAATAATAATAATTGTTTCTTTTTTAGGATTCCTGGCCCCTATAACCTTGCCAGGGTGCGTGGTGCCCAACCAAAAAAAAATAAAGGTTCTAACGGCTGCGGTTAGATAACCACACCTCTGTAGAGTTTCACGTGTTTTTTTTCTCAAACTTCCATGAAACTCTACAGAGGACCTCCGTAATGCATGCAACGTGTACTAACGACTCTAGTGTTAATTGATGTTGTATTTTTGATATAGAGTTTTATAGTGAGATAGATAAAAATTATGTTTATTATAATATTTTCTTGATGAAGATGGAGAATGTGCGTTACAAACAAAAAAAACTGCATGCTTTTTTTCTAGTGTGCATATGTATGTGTTTTGATGTTCGACAGCATCTGAAACGATAAAGTAAAAAAAATAATTTCATTGTTAATTTTCTCATGTAAAAACAACAAATTTTGTGCAAATTCTGATTGTAACTGATAGTGCAAACTGATAAAAAAAAATACATTGTAACTGATAGGATGAAAAGGATATTGTAACTGATAGTGCAAAAAACTGGTGAAATTCGTATTGCGCATATTATCATTGTAACTGATTGTGCTAGTACAAATTCTTATTGTAACTGATTGTGCAAGTGCAAGAAAAAAATGTTAAACTTGTTAAAACCGCTCTGTGACCCTCTCGTTCTTCACGTCATGGATGAAGGACTTCCCTGCGACCAGGATGACGCTGCACACGGTGTCCTCGGGAAGCGCGTCGTGGAACTCGCCGACGACCTTGATGTTGGTGCGATCGTTGACCACCACCTGCTTCCGCTTCGTCGTGTTGATGACGAACATCGGCCTGTGGGTTTTGAATTCGCTGGGCGTGTAGTACATGTCCACGTTTCCCTCGGTCACGCGCTTGTAAGCAGAATACGCTTCGTAAAGTTTTAGGTAATCATCTTTGGTCATGTCGAGGTTGTAATTCTCGCGCGGGAACACTTCGTTCCTGCCGTTCTTGAGATAAACGTTTTTGATCTTGCAGTCGTCGAATTTGCTGGAATCTTTTTCCTGATTCTTGTCCCTCCCGGTCTGAAAGAGTACAATGACGAAATCTGGCATGTCGTACTGTATGTTGTTGAATTGCGTCGTCACGTCGAATTCCATGTGACTTCCCGACGCTATTTTCTGCACGCACTGATAACCGTGAAAGTGAATGGGCACCTGTGGAATTTTCAAGATCTCCGCTTTGTACTTGAGGGCGTAGTTCGTCTCGTATTCCACGATCGGCATTCTCAACTCCATGCTCCGGATGACGCACTTGGCTGCTTCGGGTACTGTGTTGGGCAGCGGCGTGATACCGTCCGCGTTCAAGTTACTGTATCGCATCAGTGCGTCGTTGTCGTTGGCCGCTCTTCGAAATGTGATTCTCAGTCCTCCCTTCCACATGATCTCCTTGTAGTCCGAGAAGAATCCCGGAAGCAGACGCATGGGAAAGAGCACCGTGTGACTTCTGGTCGATATTTTGGTTCCCGCTTCGAAACCCCCCGCTTGATAGTATGCTGCGTCCGTTTTGGATAATTTCAATGTTCCCACTGCCGTCGACGTGATGCCTGGATAATCGATTCTGTCGATGACGGTGTTGTGTTTCCTCACCTCCACCTGCGAGAACAGGTGAGGCACGAAGTTGTCCACGAGTGTCAAATTTGCTGCTGCGGGGAACGCTTCTCCGCTTTCTTTCTTCACCACGTCGAATTGAAGGTAAAGGTCCGCTCTGTGAGGATGAACGAACCCATCGCCTACGTCCACGTCGTATTCGATCTCCCGGTTCGCTTCGTTCAAATTTGCGAACGTGCGACGCTTGGGAGGAAAAGATTGCAATTCGTAACTTTCGATTTGCTCCATTTTTTTTAACTATGTGTTATTTATTATACGTCGATCCCCAAGACGGCCGTCGTCGTGGCACCTGCGAGATCCAACACGTCTCCTTTCTCGTTCGTGACCACCAACTCTATGTTGTCTATGCGGTTGCGACATACTGGAAAATAGATCGGCGAAGAAGGTGTGTAGATGATCGGTTCCATGATTTCGGAACTGGGTTCCCGTCTGCTTGTGACTTCCTAATCCGTCGGATTTCGTGATCATTCCTTCAGCTACGTTGCAGTGAACGTTCAAAGTTTCGATGGCCAAGAATTTAGGAATATTGGCTGCCACGTGTTTGATGCCAGCTTCGAGTTTGGTGTTGTTCTCGAAACCTAAAAGTTCTCCTATGGTGCCCAGGTCCACGGTCTCCGTCGCGGACACGATTTCGACTCTGTGCGTGACCGAATTTTGAGAAAGGTACGTGCCTTTGGGTAACTGAGCTTGCAAAGTAGAAAGATTGTATTGACCTGGCGTGACGACGATATGTTCGCTTCCGACGCTAATTTTGTTGTTGTGCTGCGTGGCGTTAGGTATGAGGTACATGCTGTTATATGCACGCAGAGCTATGGATTTAGGATAGACGATGTCGTCGTGCAGCGTGAGTTTCAAGATCGAAGATTCGCTCGTGAGATGGAACACGCCCATCGTGATGCTTTAGGTTCCACAATGCTTTCTGGAAATCTTCCACCTGTGGCTTATTTATTTTAGAGAGAAACGCGAGCATGGAGAGACAGAGATGACCGCAGTTCACGTCTCCGAAATTTTGAATGCGTTCGTCGTTGTAGTATAGGTTGTTCGTTTTCAGATAACGAACTAAATTTGTAGGTGGAACACCTCCGAAAGAATCGAAAACGAATGCTTTGTTGTTATTTGCATTTTTGTGGTAACATATCCAATGCGTGCCTTGATTTTCTTGACTGTCCAAGTTGACTACTCCACATTCTCTATTTTTAACGGTTGAAGGTAACGAGTCGGACATGAAAACGCCTCTGAAGTGTTTGATTTGTAATGGTTTGAACAGAGATTCAATGTCTCGGTTGGTGAGTGCTGTTTCTTTTTTTAAAACGTCCTCATGACGCCCTTCCCCTTCTTCTCCATGACCAGATTGTGACGTTTCTGTTCTTCCAATTCCGCCTTGTTCTTCTTCGAGTCGATAACGGTTTTCGCGATGGCGGCGCTACTCCCAGCCAAACTTCCAACGGCCCCCAATGCTGCCAGGATGGCCGGGATCCTGAATATGAAACCTCCGATCTTTTGCTGTTTTCGCGAACGCTGCAACCTTCTCAATTGAGGTGTGCTGAGAAGTAATTTCATTCCATGACCTTTGGATAGGCAAGAACGTTTCTTCTCGCGTTGTTTCTTGGTGAGTAAGCCATCCAGGGCACCTAGATTTTTTAGATTGGAGTATGGTATTTGGTACACTAAACCCTTGGGTTTCATTTTTTTTTATGCTATGTTATCTGGGAAAGAGAACAACTTTTTTTTCCGCTAGGTTTACCGGTGTGTTATTTATATCGTCTCACTCAACACAACTGAGAATAGGTGGCGGTGTGTTATTTATATATATATATATATATATTCTGGGAAATAAAAAAGTTTTTGCTTCGCCTAATGCTATCATGTGGTTTACAAGATCGTCAGTTTCAATGTTCGACGCGTACCAGTCTTCGGTAAATATTCTTCTCCCCTGCCTCCACTCGTGCAGCTCGTCTAACCTATCGTCAATTTTCTTGTCTGCAGATCGAAAGAGTTTCGGGATCGGAATATTTTTTCATTCCGCTTATATCTCGGAGGTGATCCATGAAAATCATTTTGCACGGTGAACGAAATTCTGGCGTTACTTTACACAAGTCTATGAGTTTAGTTACATCCCCGTCGAACGTAAACGTAAATATTTTGTGCAACACTTCGAGAGGAAGTTGAGTTATACAAGTTGTCATTTTTCATGGTATGTTATTTATATATATATATATATATATATTCCGGGGGTGGGTGTCTGTGATTAAACAAATTCTATTACGTGCTCCCTTTTTTTACCAAGAAGTTCCTTTGTCCTCTTGTACACGATTTGAGTTTTGTTCTCGATTAAAATAGCTAGCTTCTCGTCGGATAACATGATAGCGTATCGATCTGGTAAAAATAGACTGTATTGTCCGTTGAGCAACACACGCACCTTGGGACCATACTGGGTAGAAACAATTGAACCGGAAGTTATCGTGTAAGGTTTGTCTACTTCCAATTCCTGAATTGTTACATATTAGAGTGATGAATTTAGCATTTGTTTTAATGCTGGGGCGTCTAGTGATTGTTTACTCATTTTTTTTATAAGATGACAAACACAACGGGAGTTGGTTTTTTTCACGTAGTGTTATTTATATACCGAAGAAAATTTTTCACAATTTTTTATTTCTACACTCCCCATCCAAATTTTTGTTTCGCGTTCATGGCGATGGTGGTGCCCAATTCTGCAAATTTTTCTCCGAAAGAAGCGTCTCTGCTGACGAATCTTTCGAAAGCGGCATGTTCCAATTTCTTGTCTGCTTCGTGACGTGTATCCAGATCGGTGCGAGTGTTGTAAGCAATATCGTGATCTTTGCATGCCGCGTCCAACGGATTCACACCCTTGTCTCCTCTCTCCAATCTTTTCTCGAATTTGGTACCGGGTCCGCAGTACTGGTAGCCAGGTAAATGCATCTCGAAAGGTAACTTGTTGATGATGTCGTTCACGAGTCCCTTTCCTTCGGCCACGTTCCAGAATCTCTGAGGCAGCGTGTTGATAAATTTGATCAAGTATCCGATGCCCTTGTCGTCGTTCACGATGAAGTTGGAAAGTTTGGTGCTGATCATGTCCACGATGCCAACCTTCTCGTTGTAGAAATTACGATTGCCTGCATTCTCTTCGCCGGCTATCACTAACAATCGGTCGATGAGTTTTCTCACGTCGTCTATCCAAACGAATTCTTTGGGTAACGTGTTGTAGCGTTTGACGCCGCTTCCACTCTTCACCTCGTTCCATATCGGTTTGATGAGATTCCTGTACTTCTCACCGCTTCTCGATTTCACCCTATTCTGCGAGGCATCGTTGTTCTGGTACATGGCATCCGTCATGATTAGAATTTCCCTGTAACTCTGGTAATCTTCGTCGGTGTAATCTTTCGGCTGCTTTTTGGCAACGAGTTCCACAGTCCCACCGTACCCGGATACCTGGTCCAACTATTTTTATCGCCTAAATTAACTTTAATGTCGTTGCCTTCGAAGGTCACTTTCGATTTCCCAATCTTCCACACGACGCCTTCGTTGGTTTCCATGCTCGGATACAATCCGAACACTTTATCCTTGTCGAAATTCCCCGTGCTCAGGTAGTCTCGTGACAAAGGTCCCAACTCGATCTTATCCGAAGACGACGTGCTACCTATGGCTTGACGTCGTGCCGGTACTTCCTTCAATTCGAACGGCGTCGAAGGAATGCTTGATATGGGCGTGGGTACAGTGTAACTTTTAGCTGCAAGTGGTACGAGTTCGTTGATCAAATTTTTATTTTGTTCCGTGACACTTTTAATTTCTTTATCTAGACCGCTGATGGCATCGATCACAGGTTGATCTTGACGTTTCTTCTCTTCGTACAAACCACGATTCTCGGATTTCCAACCTTTGAATCCCTTCACTAGATATTCCCGCAACTTGAGATTGTCCTCTTCTTGAAATTGACGTTTTGACATTTTTCTATATACGTCGGAACGTTTCTGAAACGTCGAATTCTCAGCCTACACGTTCGGTTCTCGTAGTTTTCTTGCCGTCACCCGCTTGAGACTATCAACTTTTCTAACACTCACTTTTTTGTTATAATGGTTATTTTATATATAGGCTTGAGACGTTTGAAAAAAAAATAACGTTTTATTTTTTTGACTGTTTAGGTTCTCGACCGTTGATTCTTTTTTTTTGGATTTTCTTCTTGTTGTTGCAAATCTGAAATTTTCCTCTTGTTAGCCTCTGAGACGTCTAGATAAACGTTTATTTTATTCCTATACTTTCCATGGTTTGCTTTTCGAGTCATGTCAATGGTCACGAATCCGAAATCACCTTGGTTCCAACAGTGGGAGCAGAATTTAGAAAATAGATTGTAATTCATGTCAGCCCCTACGTAATCATCAAGTGCGTCTTTTAAATTGGTGTGGTCTTGTCGAAACAAGCAAATAAAATTAGCATTATCGCGTAGCAGTTGTTTCGGAACCTTGGAAAAAGTTTGTGCCAGGTAGAAACAATCTAATCCTTTGTGACGACCTCGAGTGAAAAAATTACGAATCTCGTTTTGATTTTCCAAGATCATGTCGTCGAACACAACAAACGGAATTCTCGAGACAATCGTCCAATGAAATGATTTCAGATGCGAAAGTTGCAATGTCCAGTCCCTCGTACAGTTTCATAAGTTGTTGGTATTTCGGTTGTTCGAGACTTTTCGTAAATACGTAGAGGTGTCTGTTTTCCCAGTCTAACCAATTGGGTGCGAGAATAAAACTATCAATGAGGAGTGTCGTCTTTCCGCACCATGAAGGTCCTACGATCAGACATCGTATGCTATCGGGGAGAAATTCGCCGTTCCTTTTTTTCGTTTGACTTTCCGAATCAGATAAACGTTTCACAACATTCCACGTACTCATAGAATCACTTCGTTCGAGTCGATCCAACTCGTTCCCGGAAGTCCCAGCCATTTCACCAAAAGTTTGTCACCACTCTTACGCAAAACTTTTTCGATAAGGTACGTGTCGGGTTATTTAGTTTTAGAGAGTTCCTCCTCGTAGAAGCGCCACAATAAATTTTCACCGCCACTGTCCTTTATTATATACGTGTGACGGTTCCCGGGTAAAACGCGAACCACGGTAAAAAGTTCCGTGCTCCAGTTTCTGGTGAAACCCCTGTCAAACGTTCGCTTCAATTTACTGATCCTCACCTGGTCTCCAATTTTGTATTTAGGTCTTTTTGTCGTGGGTGTGTACTTTGGGCAGTAAACGGTAGAAATTAAACGCTGCTCGTCGGACTTCGTAACGTCAGCTGGCTTCATGCCTATCGTTCTGTGCAATGTGTGATTATAGTCGTTAACGAGTTCCGGAAGAATGGTGATCCACTTGTAGCTTCCCTGAAGCGTA
This sequence comes from Lepisma saccharinum, assembly GCF_977018435.1. Lineage (NCBI taxonomy): Eukaryota > Metazoa > Arthropoda > Insecta > Zygentoma > Lepismatidae > Lepisma > Lepisma saccharinum. The sequence goes on along the minus strand of NC_139247.1, from coordinate 8,868,890 downwards.
AAGCGTGACCATATGCGCGATTTCAGAGTCCGATTGAATCTTTCCACGATGCTGGCTTTGACGTCACTGAAGGTCGAGTAATGTTGAACGTCGTGTTTCCGAATGAACTGCCTGAACGTGGCATTGTAGAATTCTTTCCCGTTGTCCGTGTGCAGAAACCGAGGTCGTCTGCCGCTTTCGCGAAAAAATAATTTGAATGCTTCCGTGACGCATGTTCCCGTTTTGGCTTTCAAAGGTAGAGCCCATGCGAATTTCGAAAATGTGTCTATGACGGTGAGGAGGTACTTGTTGCCCTTGTTCAATTTTTGTACATTTTTTAACTTTCCGCTGCTCATCTCACGAGGTCACTTTCCCAGAGGTCATCGATGCCCTTGGTTACCACCGCTAAACGTTCGTAGTTGCGGCGTGCAGTTTTATGCAATTCTTCGACGATGGCTTGCCTAGACATTTTTTTTTAGAGATTACGTTTGAAGAGAAGCACGAGCGTGATGGGATTCAAAGAGGGTGGCACCTCGCTTGTGTTTTGAATGATCAGCTTATCACCAGCACTCACGTCGAAAACGGTAAGATCATCGTCTTCGTGTATTTCATATATGTTGTGCGTTTCGTTCCAACGTGCCAGAGGAATGTTTCCTGCTTTCTGGACACCACGATTCGATATCAAATTCATGGTGGGGACGCTAGCTTTTCTGCCGTGAGACCAGTACGAAAATTCGTTTATCTTAATCGTGCCATCGAGGAGAAACTTGTAATACGGATGATAAGGATGTAACATGTACAGTTTGTTACCTTCGACGAACGTGGAGATTCTCTGTTGATTGGGTACGCTGTTGATTTCGATGGCTTGCAAGGTGAACAATTTGGCGATTTTAGTGTCGACGCTGAGCAAATTACTGTGAACGTGTCCAAGTTTATTTTCAATGGGCAACAAATGCTCGACTATGGTATCCGTTATGGTAGAAAATGACGGTTTGATTTTCACTTCCACGTTCAACTGCTTGTAGTTTTCGTTCAGTTCTTGCAACTTTGCACCGAAAGAGGCCAGCATCGATTCCTGCGTGGATTCCAGCACTCCAGCTTGATCTCTGATGTTGACGACAATGTTCTGAAGGTTCTCAACTTGATTCAATTTCGAACTTTTCTCGGTAAGATCGTTCACGATGTTTCGCATCTCGGTAAACTGCGTGTGAAGATCCGTGACGCTCTGCGAAGTGGGCAACGTCGACACCAGCGAAGTAATTTCATCTCGAATCTGTTCCACGTTTGCCGTTTCCGTTTCTAGTCGTTTCAGCATTCGAGATATGTTCCTTTTCAAAGCGTGTAATTCTTTGGAGGTGGGGAGAATGGCCACCGTACTTTCGAGATCGCTCCATGAACTTTTGATGTCACTCGAATCGGATAATGCCGTCACTGCCGTTTTCAATTTTTCCAAATCTTCCTTCGAAGGCACACTCGTCCGTAACGATTCCAAGTCACCCTGTATGTTGTCCAGTACGTGATGAAAATGAGCAAGGTTCGATTCCACGTTCAAATTTTCTAAATATTCGATCTTCTGCTGAACCGTGCTTAACGTGTCTTGAATACTCGTCAACGCGCTTGCTTGAACGTGAATATTTTTAATTTCTTCGTTGATGAACTCCAAAGGCGCCTGAAGCGTAGCGATGGTGGTTTGAATGTGTTCGAAATCTTGATAAGCCTCCAATTGAAATTTTATGTTCGCAACGCTTTTACCGATGACTTGCAGTTCGTCTGACGATGGTAGGTTTGTCATTGTATCTTCCAAAGTCTGTAACTTGGATTTCATTTCTTCCAACGTGCTGGTGAATTCTTCTTGTAATTTAGAAACGACGACATGCATGCGTTCTACATCGATATCATTCACAACGGTTTGAAGTTCAGAGAAATTCTTTTCAATTGCGGAAGTTCGTTATTCGATTTCGGGTTTCAATTTTTCCAAATCTTTCGACTGAAATTGCTGTAATTTGGTCAAATCATTTTGAAGCGAATCCACGCTCAACTGTATATTTTGAACGTTGTCGTAAGAAGGTACATCAACATAATTTTTTATGAGTGTTTTCAGTTCGGAATCGATTTTCAGAATAGGATCGAGACATTGCGTTTGGAGCGTAGCGATTTCCGATTGTAAACTATTGTTTAAGGTCTCCTGCAAAGCGATCAAATCGATCCTCAACTTTTTAACTCGAACGTCCAGCATGAGAATCTCTTCTGCGTGGTCTACACGCTTGGTGTGGCCGAAAATGTCGTTAGGCATTATGGTTATTTATAATAGGATAGGTGATTCGTAATTCTACGAAGAGAGGAATGAGAGTAGTGTGATTGATACTATTATAAGCACAAAAATTGTACAAAAGAAGAGGTTATTTGATTAAACAGCCCGATTTGCCTACACTTAAAACTATGCCAAGATGCCCTTATTCCCCATTTCTTCAAGTGTGATATGCTCTTAATTCTAAGAATTCTGAATTCTAGTGTAGAAAAGAAGAACCCTCAATAGACAGATTTGCCTACACTTAAAAGTATGCCAAGATGTCCTTATTCCCCATTTCTTCAAGTGTGATATGCTCTTAATTCCAAGAATTCTGAATTCTAGTGTAGAAAAGAAGAACCCTCAATAGACAGATTTGCCTACACTTAAAACTATGGCAAAAAGGGCATATAGCCCAATCGGCCATGTGTGTACATATTTAAATCTAAAGAATTTTGAATTCTAGTGTAGAAATGAAGAACTCCCCTCAGACAGATTTGCCCATGAGTGTAAAAGCTGAATCTCTTAGTTTGTTGTCCATAAACTTGTCAAAAATATGCCCCCCTTGATATTGTTTTGACTATACTTAAAACTAGGGCAAAAATGCTTATATTCTCATCCTCTACAACTTACAGATCAATACAATACAACACGGGCAGACAAGCAAATTGGTTTCATGTTTTTTCTAATCTTTGATCAGTTACATGTCCTGGCCAGCAATAAATTATGCACGCCTGGGAGATTTTTGCTTGCATGCATGAGATAAAATCTACTCTGTGCTCTTTCAGGGAAAATTCCCCATACATACCATCATGTCATTGACTCCAAGGGAAATTCTTAGTAAAAAGAACATTGGCCTCTTGCATGTTGACATATATGCCTGAATTGGATTCAAGTTTTGCTTTGTTCTGATAATATATACCCGAGAGAGACTTACAGAAATATTCATTGCACATTTCAAAGTCCAACTTTGAATTGTATTTAGCTGATATATAGCTCTCCTGGGTTCTGATGCTCAATAGAATATGGACATAGTCCCATGCCTTATATGCTTTATAATCAAAGGCTTCTGGGTTTAAGACCTCTCTATGGAGAAGTGCTAGTCTTGTTGCCTTGTAATCAAGAGGCCCTCAGGTCTGAAACCTGGTAGAGTGTGTGGGCCTCCCCTGATGGCAAAGTGTTGGTATTATTGCCTTGTAATCAAGAGGCTCCGGGTTTGAGGCTCTGGTAAAATGTGTAAGATTGAAATACATGTGGCAGAATAATATCCCCACGTGATATTTTGAGAATATTTATTGCTAGCTGATATACAGCTGAGGTTTGAAACCTGGTAAAGTGTGTTGTACAACAGCATAATAGAAAAACTACTCTCTATTGGGGATCACCAGAGCATAGTTTCTGCTGTTGTCTGGGTATAAAAGCACCAGCTCAGCCACTAACTGCTGTTATAATTGTTTTGGCATATTGTCCATAGTTCTGTTTTTTTTGGACCAGGAAATATTATATAAACAAACAACAAAAAATGCCAAATCAAAAATATTGCAATCAATGCAATAAAAATATATCTAGTTCTAATTGGTCTAGGCACCGGTTTATTTGTGACCCTAAGAAATGCAGAAAGGCCACAAAAATGTGTCCAAGATGCCATAAAATATTAAGGAAGGCATATTACAAAAGACATAAGTGTAATTCTTATGTACAGTCATCAACATTGCCCCCACAACCATCTACATCTGGTCTGAAAAGGAAGCATGAAACACCTGTTAATGCTAGACCGGCAAAACAGCCACGCTATGCACCACCTATCCATAGCAGTTTTAATGGCCAATTAAGGGATTACCGGTTTGTATCAGAGCCAAGATGTGACATTAAGAATTTTTTGAACAGTATAAATCCTGATGTGCAGGCAATTCTAAATGCACAAAATGGCTCTTATAAGCTGTCCCTCAAATTGTTTACACAATATAAGAAGCCAAATGGCACAAAATTTACACAGCCCCACATAACAGAAACTGTACCGGTATATTCAAATGCAAATTCAGACAAAATAATAAGCAGTTTGATAGATCAATTGAATATTAAACACTCTGAATTTGCTGGAAAAGAGTCTGGATGGAGCCTATGCGGATCTCCACACAAGTTATATACTAATATTTTCTGCATTCAGCCCATTACAAGGATCTACATATCTGCCATTACCAGCCAATATTAAAAACAAAAGAGCCGTGGTTAGTATTGAAAATAATGATGAGAAATGCTTTTTGTGGTGTATTTTAGCTGTTTTGTTTCCAGTTTCAAGGAATCCTCAGAGAATAAGTTATTATAAACAATATGAACACAATTTTGATGAAGCAATGGAGGGTTTAGAATATCCAATGTCTGTTCAGAATATTGATAAATTTGAAAAAAGGCCCGGGATATCAATGGTAAACAATTATCTATTAATGTATTTATTTGTTCTACTGGCCGTGGCAATTGCTTGATAGCACCTCTCAGAATCAGTACATTTGATGATGATTCTGCTGTTCCGATTGATCTGCTCTTAATTGAAGGGGATGATACATATCATTACACTCTGATACATAATCTTGAAGCTTTAGTCAGAAAACAACAAGGCAAATCCAATACAATATTCAAGTTGTGCCGAAGATGTTTAACTGTATTTGATGGTCAAAAAATGGTAAATGGGGTTCGTGAAAAAAAGCAAAAATTGCTAATAACAAATTAATTGAACATTTAAAATATTGTGGCAACCATAAACCTGTTCATATGGTGATGCCAATGCCAAGTGAAAATGCCAAATTCAAAAAGTTTGAAGCCTTGTTGGAACACCCAGCATATATAGTCTGTGATTTTGAATCAAATCTCAAACCTCTTGCATTCTGTAGCCCAGACCCTGAGGAATCTTCAATTACATCTTATCAATTACATGAACCTTCTAGTTTTTTTTATGTGGTTGTACAGGATGGTGTTGTTAGTAAAGAAAATTTATACATGGGACCAGATGCCATCAAAAAATTTGCACATAGAATAGAAAATGAGTGCCATGACATAGCATCTAATGTCTTATTAAAATCAAAACCCATGTTGCCTTTAACAGAGAAACAGAATGAAGATTTCAACAATGCAGAAAAATGCCCGGTATGTGATTCTGAATTTTCAGATATAAATATCAAGGTACATCACCATTCCCATACAGATGGTAAATTCTTAATGGCCCTGTGTAATAGCTGTAATATTAAGATCCAGAGACCAAAATTTATCCCTATATTTTGCCATGGTGCATCCAATTATGATTTTCATCATCTGATCAGGTACGAGGGGTTTGACAAGCAGAATTTAAATATTTTAGCTGAAAATGATGAGAAATATATTGCTATTAGCAAAATAATTAAAGTTAATGGTGTTCCTATTCACTTAAGATTTCTTGATTCATACAGAATTTTATCGGCTAGCCTGGCTACACTGGCCACTCAATTATCTGATGATCAATTCATAATCACATGTGCTTTGTTTCTAAATCAGGACCTGAAATTAATTAGGCGGAAGGGTGTATATCCATATGACTATGTTACAGATTTTTCTAAATTTGATGAGTGTGCTCTGCCACCACAACAAGAGTTTTACAGCAAAATCAGAGGATCTGGAATCACTGATGATGATTATCACCATGCACAGTTGATGTGGAACAATTTAAAATGCCAGACATTTGGTGATTATCACAAGGCATATTTAAAACTTGATGTGACCCTCTTAGCTGATATACTGCAGGCATTTAGAAAATCTTCCATGCAAAATTATAAACTGGATCCAATGTATTTTTACAGTGCTCCGGGCCTAGCATGGTCTGCAATGTTTTTAAACACTAAAATGCAATTGGATCTGATCCAAGATCAGGACATGTATCTGTTTATGGAGCAATGTATAAGAGGAGGCATGGTGCAATGCTCTCAGAGATATGCCAGAGTTAATAACAAGTATATTCCTGATTATGATCCAGCACTGCCATCAAATTATATACTTTATGTGGATGCCAATAGCCTGTGTGGTTATGCTATGATGGATAAATTGCCATATGCAGGGCTTGAGTGGGTTGAAGATTTCAATATTGAAGATCTTAAGGATTTTGATGACAGTAACTATGGTCTATTCTTAAAGGTTGATCTGACAATTCCTGATAATTTACACAATACATTTTCTGATCTGCCCCCAATTCCTGAGGTTGAGTGCTCATCTGGCTCTAAACAGAAGAAATTGATGATGACTCTGGAGCCAAAACAGGGTTATGTCATATATTAAAAAAAACCTCCAGTTCCTAATGAATCATGGTGTTCAAGTGACCAAAGTTGGAAAAGTTTTGAGGTTCAGGCACTCAAGATGGTTGAAGCCATATATTGATACAAACACAGAGCTTCGAACATCTGCAATGAGCCAATTTGATAAAACTTTGTTTAAATTGATGGTAAATTCAGTGTATGGCAAAACAATTGAAAATGTCAGAAAACATATTGATGTTAGAATAATTACTGACCCCAGCCGGAGCAAAAAATTGATAGCAAAGCCCAACTTCAATTACAGAAGAATTTATGATGAGCATATGGCACTTTTTAATATGAAAAAACAAAGATTAAGTTTGATAAGCCTATTTATGTAGGGGCTGTGATATTGGAATTGGCCAAATTACACATGTTAAAATTGTATTATGATGTGTTGAAGCCTTTTTATGGTGATTGTGTAAAACTGATGTACATGGACACAGATAGTTTTGTTCTTGCTATTCAAACAGAAGATGTTTATCAAGATATAGCACAGCCTGCATTGCTTGAATATTTTGATACCAGTGAACATACAGAGATTCAACACCACAACAAAAAGGTGCCTGGCAAGTTAAAAGATGAGACACTTGGTGATGTTATTGTGGCATTTGCTGGGTTAAGGGCCAAGATGTACAGTTTTGAAACATGTAGTGGTGCTGTTGCAAAAAAAGCCAAGGGCATTGGCAGAGTAATTGTTGACAAAGAGCTTGAATTTGAAGATTATGAAGATTGTCTCAAATCATGTAGCACAATCAGAACATCAGAAAATAAAATTCAGAGTGTGGATCACTTGTTGACTTCAAATATTGTAAGAAAAGTGGCTCTGGACCCACATGATGATAAGAGATGTATTTTATCATGTGGCATACATACTCTACCATGGGCTCATTGTTATTTGAAAAATGGCAATCAATGCCCAATTACAGAGCATGATTTGAAATAAATAAACATGCCTATGAACTTATTTGGGTTCAAAAAACAGGCTATTATGGACCTGCCAACACCACAACCCTCTTCTGATATAATATCTAAACTAAGTGCTTTGTTAATTATTCATCTGAACAGCATACTTACAGATGTTGATGATGAAACAGGTAAAATATTGTACATATTTAACAATAATTTAAATCATTACCAATTACCTGTAGGTGGTCAATTGCAATTTATTACAACCCCTGAGGGTAATGTCAAGATTTCAATAGGGTGAAATATTTATAGAATTAAGCACTCAAACATGGTTTCTGGCACTGTTTATACTGTTTCTGCTGGTGACTGCTTATATATTGAGGTCCCGGGATCCTATGACAAGCTTATACCCTTTTTTATAGAATTGAGAATTAGATATTCAATAATAAATAACCACTAAAACAAAATGCCTAATGATATATTTGGCCATACAAGGCATGAAGATCACAGTGATGAGATTCTTATGCTTCATGTCAGAGTCAAGAAATTAAGAAGTGATTTACAAGCTTTACAAACCACACTCAATGCCAGTCTTCAATTAGAAATTACAAATTTGCAATCACAATGCATGGACCCTCTTCTTAAAATTGACTCAGAACTCAAATTGTTGCTTCAGAAATATACTGATTTGGCCACATTGGATAATTTTCAAAGTTTAGAAGAAGCTGTAGCAGCTCTACAAGCCAAATTTAAGACCGAGGCCACCAACTCTGAGCAATTGAAACAACAATTGGAAGAGCAGATAAATAATGTCCAGGCACAGCTCCAAACAATTGTCAAAAGCATAAAATCACAAGAAGATTTTGATCTAGTGATTTCCACTCTAAAAGAACAGATTCAATCACTGGAGATACCTAATCTGGACCCCTTGAACAATGCCATAGCCGAGGTTAAAGAAAAAATTGAGACACTTGAAAATTTTATGAACAACTTGCCATCTTCTGATGCTTTGAGTGCAATAACTCGGAGTGTTGCCAATATTAAGCTGCAACTTGAAACATATGAAGATTTTGGAAAAATTCAAAGTACCATAACCCATCTTGAGGGTACAATAGCAGCAGTGCAAAGTGATTTGACAAATGTACAAGAAACTCTAGAATCCCGATTGCCTGGGATTGTAGATACCCTTGTCAGTGTCCAGCAACAGATCACAAAACTTGAATATCTCAACACTGAATCTGAGCTATCTCATTTTCATCACTTGATTGATGATATCCAAACAAAACTTGAAATTTTACAACAATCAACACCTACTTAGGCAGATATAGCCCTGCTCCAAGATGCTATGCGTGGTGTGGTTGATGCTTCTGAATTAAATTATGTGAAATTGGCACTTGAATCTTTGCAAAATACTGTATCAAATCTGCCTACATTACAGGAACTTAAAAATATTAAGAGATCTGTGAATCGCATATTGAAATCAGAACATATCAAGAATATCCAGACAGAGATCAAACAACTCACTCAGACAGTGGCCACTCTACCAACCAATCAACATATTAATGAACTGCATGCCCTGTTTGAGGATATCAGAAGACAGGTCCATGATCTTACTGCTCAAAATTCAAAATTGGCAGTTGTTGAAAATTTACAGCAAATTGTAGCTAATATCAAGCAACAGCTAGGGACCATGGAATCCAATCAAGCAAATGCTTTGTCTGTTTTTGCCACGCAGCTACAAGAGATTGTGCAACAATACAAGAAACTTGCTGTGGACATAAAAATCAAGCCAGGCCACGATGATGTTGTTAGGACCATCAATGAGCACCTTGAATCTGTAACAAGTTGATTGCTTACAGCAGAAAAAGAAATAACAGGCATAATCGAGAACCCTAAACATACAGTAATTCTTGAATTGTACAGTATCCACAACAAAGAATATGATTCACCATTTACACCAGGTGGCAAAATATATATGGTGTCCCCTGCACAATTTTATTACCAATTTTTTGTTGGGGGCACACTGAGACCAATCAAGATCAAATATTGGCTTCAACCACAGGCACACCTCTACCCTACCTTATCAATAACAAATGCTGACAACAAAGCAAAAATCACCAGTGTAGAATTGGAGGATTTTACAGACCCCAATACATTAGAAACATCTTATGCTGAAGATGATGGCTCTCTGGAATTTCATATACAAATAGGAGACAAATTATATTTAGAAAATCCTGTAGTATCAGCTGCTGAACACCCTATAGTTGCAATATTTTTGTTTTCATATTATGTCTAGACAAACTATTGTTGATGAATTACACAGACAAGCCAGGCAAAATTATAAGAGATTGCCAGTAGTTACAAAAGGCATAGATGATTTATGGCAGAGCGACTTGATTGAGATGGCAAGTGGACAGCTGAAAAACTTAGACAAGATCAACAAGGGCTACAAGTATCTACTCAATGTAATAGACACATTTTCAAAATTTGCCTGGGCTGTGCCACTCAAATCCAAGACTGGAAGATGTGTTACAGAAGCCTTCAGGACAATCATCAATCAGAATGGAAGATCACCGCGCTATTTGCAAACAGATAATGGCAAAGAATTTTATAATTCAGTGTTTCAACAATTTATTAAAAACCAGTCAATACAACATTATTCGAGTTACAGTGATCTCAAGGCCTCAATTGTAGAGAGATTCAACAAAACCCTAAAAAATCTTATGTATAAACAATTTACACTTCAAGGTAATTATAAATGGATTAATATTCTTCCAGAACTTCTACAAAAATATAACAACTCGGTCCATTCCACAATCAACATGAAACCCTCTGAAGTAACTTCATCTGATGAGCAAAAATTGATCAGTACTGTTTATTATCCTAAATATCAGCCAACAACAAGAAAAGCCAAATACAAGGTGGGCGACCAAGTAAGAATCAGCAAATATAAGCACTTATTCAAAAGAGGCTTTACAAGAAACTGGAGCACTGAATTATTTACAGTGGTTCAAAATAAACCTGGGACCCTTAACACATATATAATAAAAGACCACCGAGGAGAAATTCTCAAAGGCAGGTTCTATGAAGAATAACTCAACAAAACTAAACAGCCTGACACATATCTCATAGAAAAAATCATCCGCAGAAAAGGCAACAAGTTATTTGTCAAATGGCTAGGACTTCCAGAACATAGCTGGATCGATGCAAACAAAGTGATAATATGAACACCTGGGATGTTATAAAAAGGCTGCCAGAACCTGAACAGCAGATTAAGAGAAATGGCAAGTTGTTGCCTGATAATATTAGATGTCTTATTGTTTGGCCATCGGCTTATGGTAAAACTACACTAATAATTGATAATTTTTTATTGGCACCCAACTGGTTAGACTGGAAAAACAGGCACTTGTATGTCTTCTCTAAGAGCTTGGAAGAATTAAAATATCAGCAGCTGATGAAGCTATATGATGGACTGGATATTGCCACTTTTGAACCAGATGTTAAGCCACTCCATGAATGTCTCGATAATTTTGTTGTTGTGTTTGATGATATTATACTGGATAATCAAAACAAGGTTAGAAATTTCTTTACACAGGGCCGACACAAAAACATTGATTGCTTCTACCTTGCACAGACTTTTCAAAAATACCCAAGCAGCTGATCCGAGACAACAGCAATTTTATATGTGTGTTTCATCAAGATCATACCAACCTCAAACACATACATGATGAATATGTAGGTGGGGACTTGAGCTACAATGATTTTTCCAAGTTTTGCAGTAGGTGCTGGAACCAGGACAGTTATGGGTTTGTCACAATTGATATGATAAGAACACCTAATACTGGCAGATATAGAAATAAAATTAACAATTTTCTAGACATTGAAACATATATAAATAACCATGAAAAGGCCAATAATTGATGATCTTAAATTAAGAGATTATCTTGTAAAAAGATTTAAGGGATGGAAATCAGAGAACCGAGGAATTTATGAACAACACAAGCAAACAGAACAGCCTATTATTGATGCTATTATTGAATTAGGTAAAAATATCAAAACTGTTACAGAGCAAAATCAAAATTTGATCACAGAGCTTGTACCTGTAGCTGCAAGGAACATATTAGATTATCCAATCACCCCACTTTCTAGTATTCATACACCTAGTCCTGTTGCTCCTCGAAGAATTGATGCTAGTCTGGATCCTATTGAATTGGGTCTTCTTGCTCAAAAATATTTAAGCACACCTAAAGACAACAAAGATGAGGTTTTTGGCTTATATGCTGACACAGAGCGTGATGGTAGCATCATACATAGAATTGGCAATTTCAGAGTAACATTTATGGAAGATGATCTTATTCCATATTCAGAATCTCATCTTGGAGAAAAAGGTGCTTTTGTTAAGTATCTTGGCACACCTGGATTGTGGGAACTGATGACTAGGAAAAGGCCTGGCAGCTATACAGATCAAGATTATGAGCATTACAAAGAAATATTAATAAAATCAGATGCTCTATACCAGAACAATGATACCACACAAAAAAGAGTCAAGTCTAGCAGTGGAGCAAAATACAACAATTTAATCAAGCCCATATGGTCACAGATCAAGACTGGCAGTGGAATCAAACATTACAACACCCTGCCCAAAGAATTTGTGTGGGTTGATGATGTCAGGAAACTTGTAGATAGGTTATTGGTGATAGCTGGGGAGGAAAATGCTGGCAACCGCAATTTTTACAATTAAAAGGTTGGAATTATGGACATGATAAGCACAAAATTGTCTAATTTTATAGTGAATGACACTAAGGGGATTGGATATCTTATAAAAATTATTAATACTCTACCACCTAAATTTTGGAATATCTCTGAGGGTCGGTGGCTGGTTAATGACATTATAAACAAGCTGCCATTTGAACTACACATTCCAGGCTATCAGTATTGTGGTCCAGGCACAAAAATAGACCATAGATTAAACAGAGGGGATCCTGGTGTTAATCCCCTAAATGCTGCTTGTAGAGACCATGACATAGCATACAACACACATTCTGATCTTGACAAGAGACATGTTGCAGACAAGAAATTAGAAGAGGCTGCATTTGGTAGATTTGTAAGCAAAGATGCTTCTTTAAGTGAAAAAATAGCAGCATTGGGGACCACCATAGCTATGAACACCAAACAAAAACTGGGGTGGGGGTTGTGAATATATATATAATAAACCTACAATGAAGGCCAAGGGTGTTATGTATCAGGTACCTTATGCAGGTCTTAAATCTCTTAAAACTATTGATAGTCTTTTAACCAAAAAGCAGCGCAAGAAAAAAGCTCTTGTCTTGCCAAGGGCCATGGTATGAAATTATTACTTAGTACCCCCTAATTAAAAAAATTACAGCAATCTAGAAAAAAATCACATGTGGGGGGTTTTATATTTACTATCCCGGCCATCCTAGCAGCACTTGGGGCTGTGGGGAGCTTGGCTGGGGGATCAGCTGCCATAGCAAAAACAGTAATAGATGCCAAGGAGAATAGGGCAGAATTAGATGAATTGAAGCGCCATAACCTGGCCATGGAGAAACAAGGCAAAGGTGTTAAGAGAGCCATGAATAAGTTTAAAAAACAAGAGCCGCTTACAAACCAAGATATTGAAGCTTTAATCAAGCCACTGGGCATCAAAAATTTTAGAGGTGTGTACATGTCTGATTCTTTACCAGAACAACCACTCAACAAAGAGTGTGGCATAGTTAATTTGGATAAGTACAACAATCAGGGCACTCACTGGATCTGTTATCTTAAATATTTAAAAGATGAGGCATTCGTGTTTGATTCATTTGGAGGTGTTCCACCTGAAAATTTAATAAAATATCTAAATTCAGCTAATCTTTATTACAATAATGCCCGTGTTCAAAATTTCAAAGATGTTAATTGTGGACATTTGTGTTTATCTGTTCTTAGATATATGTCTCAAATAAATAAACCATCAATTGAAGATTTTCAAAAGGCCTTGTGGTATCTGAAACATCATGGGGGTATTCCAGCTAAAATTCAATATTGAAACTTAGATTACATGATGATATAGTATATCCCAAAACAATAGCTCTCAGAGCATTTTATGGCATTTACTTGATCCCTAATATTACACCCACAACAACACAATTGCAGTAGGGGATCAAAAAATTGTCATCACTCCAGGGCAATATAATCTATCTTCTCTAAATGCTCAATTACCCAGAGGTATAGTATTAACTCAAAATTCTGTCACTCACAGAGTAGAGATTGTATCTGCTACAGAGACAGTGGATCTGAGTACTATAGGAGAGCTGCTAGGATTTGAGAACAACACAAAACTTGAACCAGCCATCAAACACACTGCTATTAATATACCTAAATTCTTAGCCATAGAGACTCTAAATATTCACTGTAATGTGGCCGAGGGTATGATCACCAAATCAAATGGCATAGGCACTCACAAACAAACTGGCAACATTGCAACATTCAAACCTAATTCTGAATTTATGGAGCCCATCATCTACACTCCATCCCCAACATTATATTTTGCTGTGTGCCATAATAGAATAGATTACATTGAGTTTATGGTCACTAATGAAAAAGAAGAATTAGTTGATTTTGCTGGAGCCACAACAACTGCAATCATAGAAATTAATATTTAAATAAAAATACATACAAAAAAATGGAAAATATTGAGAGTTATGAGCTACAATCATTCCCCCCAAACAGGAGGACATTTGCAAATTTAAATCAACCCAACACAGAGATTGAGCTTGATCTTGATGTAGGGGATGGATTTATACACCCCCACAGAGCAGATCTATACATGAAATTTGATGTTGTAAAGCTCGATGGTACAGATTATCCGGCAAATTCAAATATAAGATTATTGGACAATTTTGTGCCACATCTGTTCTCTGAAATTGAGATCAGAAAACATGGTGTTGTTATAAACAGAGTAGATTATCCCGGCATTACCTCCACAGCTTTGGCCACACTAAAATTATCCAAAACCGAGGCTTCTTACTACAAAATAGGTGGATTTGAGGCTGGTGATAAAATTATATCTAAGAGCCACACTGTACTGTTCCCCATGCGCCTGTTGCCAGGATTCTTCTCAGATTACAAATATATTATGTGGAAGGGTGGTTTAAGAATCACATTTAGAAGAGCTGCCAATGATAATAATGCTTTGATGACGTACAGTACATTAAACTCTACAGGGGAAGCTCTGCCTAATACCCTACCTGATGAGCGCAAGTGCCTTATTCAGACTATGGAGCTAAGAATGCCAGTTGTTGAATATGAAGCCAGTTATGCTCTTAAATACAAAGCAGATATAATAAAAAATCCACAGATTCCTTTACAATTTTATACATATCAATGTGTACAGAAGCCCGCCACTGGTACCTATTATGAGTTTGATGCTACAAATTCATTCTCCAGTATACAATATGACATGCCGGATTTTGTGGTGGTACTGTTTCAGACTGGAAGACACAATAATCAGGAAAAAAATTCAAGTAAATTTGATAGCTGCAACATCAAGAACATATATCTTAAAAATGGCAGAAATGAGATATTTCCTAGAGAAAATTATAATTTAGACATTTCCAAGGATGATTTCCTCAAATTATATGAAGCATTTACAGCATACAAAAGGGTCACTACTGGCAATACTGACATGTATTACACACCAGATGAATTCAAAGCACAGAGACCCATGTTTGTCATCAACACTTCAAAAAGGAAACAAGTTGTGGTTAATGACAGGACAAACATTAAAATTATCTGTGAATTCCACGAACACCTCCCTGATGACACCATATGTAGTGTTATTCTCATAGGTGAAAAATCATATGTTTATGATGTAAGAAATGAGAGAGTCACAGAACAATTCTAGAAAGTCTCTGCATATTATATTGTTTTAGTACAAGACATATGAGTTGAGGCTGGTGTCCAATTAAAATATTGAGCATATTCCAGGTAATAAGTATTTAAGCATATATTACATTATATTATTGTGTAAGCAAAAGCTCTTATAAGCATTTTTGCCCTAGTTTTAAGTATAGTCAAAACAATATCAAGGGGGGCATATTTTTGACAAGTTTATGGACAACAAACTAAGAGATTCAGCTTTTACACTCATGGGCAAATCTTTCTGAGGGGAGTTTTTCATTTCTACACTAGAATTCAAAATTCTTTAGATTTAAATATGTACACACATGGCCGATTGGGCTATATTCCCTTTTTGCCATAGTTTTAAGTGTAGGCAAATCTGTCTACTGAGGGTTCTTCTTTTCTACACTAGAATTCAGAATTCTTAGAATTAAGAGCATATCACACTTGAAGAAATGGGGAATAAGGGCATCTTGGCATAGTTTTAAGTGTAGGCAAATCGGGCAGTTTAATCAAATAACCTCTTCTTTTGTACATTTTTGTGCTTATAATAGTATCAATCACACTACTAATGAGTTTGTCGTAATCTCCGAGGAGTTCCACGTAAAGATAATCTCCTGCAGACACATCGTACGCCATGTTAGAAAGCACCTTGTCGTGCTTCATTCGAAAAATGTTCTTGCCGGTAGAAATTTTGATTTCGCCTGCGTTCTCCGGATTCACGGTGATCCGAAATTTCCCGTGATCGGAATCTCGTAGAAATTTAAATTGTTGTTGAAGACGTAAAACATCTTGCCAATGTCCTCATCCAATTTTGTCCAAATGCTGTTGAGGTGAACGATCAACAGACCGTTGAGTTTAGTTAACATGGGAGGTAGATCTGTCGTGCGGTGTACAGTCTCCATGTTGGTTTGCTTTGGGAAACCAAAGAGATTCATTGTCCTTTGATAGTTATTTTAAATAAAATTTCTATGGTGTGCCTTTGTAGATCGAATAAAAAAAAGAGAAGGTTTTTCTCTCTGCAGCGATGCAATTCAAAAAGACTCGAACATGTAATTATGTCATTAGATCATGATGAAGAAAAAAAAAGGTAAGAGTTGAATTTAATGAGCCTCATTAGAGCGAGCTTAACGACTTCATCGCCTGAGGCCCCTTCCTCTTTTCCTCTCTATGTTTTTGGAGAAGGCAAGACGGAAAACGGCAGAAAACTTAATGGCTATGGGGTTAGAGTACGCACACGTCACATTTGTCGTTTCCATTGCAGTGGCCCCACTCTCTTGTGTGGATTTGACAATCAAGAACACGTAACTTGTTTTCTCTGGCATCCAATGCTACCTTGGTTACGCGCGTCATGTACAGTTCGTGTAATCTATTGGCAATGCGATGATCTGTGCTGAGTTTTCTTTTACCTTGAAACAGGCATTCTTTGTAGTCTTCCATGGTGAATTTACCAGCGCTTGTTTTTCCCACCCCCTTCGCTTTTATAATCTCTTTCTTATCTGCAATCTTGACACAGTACATTTTGGCACGAAGCCCCGCAAATTCGCTGATGTACTTCCCGCCAACTTCATCTTTGTATTTTCCAATCGTCATTTTATTTTCTGTCGAATGCAAGTGATGGCCTGATGGTAAATTGCTAAAATCAAAACGATGCTTCATCGAATTCAGATCATGTTGTAGGTTTGGTGTTTGGATTAGAAAAACGAAGCTATCCGTTTCAATGTAACATATTTCAATGTTATCTCCATAAAAGGCTTGCAACTGATCGTAGTAGGATTGGTACATGTGCAATTTAGAGAGTTCAAGGACGGTGGTACCTATGGCAATCGGCTTGTTGAGCATCACTTGCTTCTTGTTCTTCTCGACGAATATCAGATTCTCTTCGAAAATGGTGAAGTTTTTGAAGTAGGGGGACGCGACGATCTTCTCGAATTTCTTTTCGTCCGTGACCAACGTTGCGTCGATGTAATTGCGCACGTTCTCCATCGTCTTGCCGTAGATGGCGTTGTTGAATAGTTTTGTACAGATCCTTGTCTGCAGGGGATGTTGATTGCGCTCTGCGTTGCGTGTTATCGGCTATGTACGATTCCAGCCACTTGTTTTGTACAAACTTCAATCCTTTATGTAATTTCTTCAGCTGTAAACCATGACTCTCGTAAAATTGTAGTAGTCTATAGTGGAGAACGTAATTCCTCTTGTTCTCCACGCTTAGTATCAGTTTTGCCTCCGATCCTCCTCCAGGTGGCTTCTCTTTGGTGGGGGCCAGGGCCAATCCGTGATGTTTCTCGTGAAGCGTTTCGGGATAATCGAGATCCACTTCCAAGAAACAGCCCCATTCGTTATTTTCGGTCCAGTTGAGAAAATCGTCGGAGGAGAGTTCCTCTTCGTTCATCCATTCGTAGCCGCCGATGGGAAGACACTGCGACATGGAATGACCATACAAGTTGTTGACATCCCAGTAGACAATGTAGGTGTTGGGCTTCGATGCATCGTAACCAGGCGTATGAGGATTGTTTGCGAGAGCATGGCGTCGGGGACATTGGGCAATACCACCGCGTATCGCACTCTCCATGAAAGCATACTGTTCTTTCTCTGCGATGAGCCCCAGTTCTACGTTGGTGTATTTCATCATAGATTCCCAAGTCAATCCCGGCGTCGTGAAGAAATACGCAGGATCCAACTTGTAGATCGCGATGCATCTCTTGCGAAACGACTCGAAAATGTCCATGAGAAGGGTCACATCCAATTTCAGATAGAGGTCATGAAAGTCGCGAAAAGTTTGGCAATTGAAGGCCGTCCACACACTACGAGCGTGTTCGTAGTCCTCTTCGGAACAGACGTCCTCCGTGAGATGAGAATAAAATGCCTCCCGGGGTGGAAGTTCTGTCTCGTCAAATTTGTTGAAATCATTGACGTACTCGTAGGGGTAGACGCTCTTGCGACGCAACAGATTCAAATTCTCATCTCCGAAGCATCGCTTGGTGGCCACAAGATCTTTGTCGCCAAGTTGAGTTGCAAGGGTGGCGAGGCTGGAGGAGAGGAAATTGTAAGAGTCCAGGATTCTAACTTCCACACTTCCTCCTTCTTCAAGAGGGATCCACACTCTTACTGCAATATACTTCTCGCTCGTTCTAGGGATGATGCTGATTCGAGTCGTGATATTGTACAACTCTTTGATGAACAGATGCGTATCATATTTTTCTGTGTAATGCAGATACACGGCAACAAAATGCGATTCTTTAATTTTAAGATTAGAGGAATTACAGATGGTGTCCATGTAAAATCCATTCTGATGGTTATGGTGTACGACCTTGTGATTTTCGGGGGTGAAAGCCTGGTTACACTCCGCACATTTTGTTGCCGTGTCATGTCTCCGTTGTTGTTCCGTCGTGAGAGGAGGTGGAAAAACGTAAGGGCCTTTCAGGCTGGGTGCAAGTTCTCTTGCACATTCCGCTATCTTCTTAACAAAATTTTTTGCCGCATCGGGTCCGCAATACAAGATGACATCATTTAATTTTTCTCCGTAAATAGAGAAACTGCAAGGTTCGTGGTGAAAAATTTGTATTGTGCTTGAGGTAGAGGGATCAGGGTTGTAAGACGTCATAGGAACTTGGAAGCTTTCAAAGTCGGCATAAAGAACAACGGGGTGGTGGAGAAGAGCCTGGTGTTTCTGAAATTTCATCTTGGTTCCGGGTTCCGGCATGACATTTTCGGGTTCTGCATTCACGGAGCCAAAACACTTGTGCTGTTCTTTCATCTTCTTTCCCTCGCGAAAAATTCTCAAACACCGATCGCAAATTTCAATCTTATCGTGATCCTTGCTGATCTGTCTTCCGACTAGGCGAGAAAAATTGCGAATCAAACTGTAACGGCCATCTACAAGCAAGAGTCGAATTACATTATTCTGGCTTCTCGCAGGTATTAACACACAAATGTCGCCGCAATCGTCAACCCCCAACACAGAAATATCGAGATCTTCTCTTTTTTCCTCTCTATAGTTTTTTTTAAAAATTGATTGATCTCATTCAGGGGCACAGGATAGGAAATTCCTTTCCTTTCATTACATTCTTGTATCTCCTCTCGTATCGTCTGTAATTAGACAGACGATGGAGTTTACCATTATCAGAGGGGTGTAATGCGGCGATGACAGACCATAAGAAACTCTTCGCATCATTACTTTCTATGTTTAACACTGCTTTTTTTTTTATTGTCTGGTGCAACATTTTTTTGTTTTTTGAGCTCTGCGTAACGGTTTGAAGTTGCACATTCGAAGCTGTAACATGTGGCTGCGACCGCAAAGACTCCATCCACTTCCACGAGCTTCAAAGTCGTCTTGTTTTTGTGACAGGTGCTGAAATAGCCCTGTCACAATCTCGTCAAGATCGTCGTGATTGCCTCATGTAAGCCTTCGCACCCTACGTAAAAGCTGAAAGTGCTTGTCTTGTCCGAGACAACTTTCTCATAGAGCAGGGTCAAGACGAGATGAATTTTAACTGCAACATTAATGAGGCAATCCCGTAATTTATCAACTACCAGAGATTTCACATTGTCGAGGAAAGTGGTCGAGTCACACTTTTCGTCACTTCCGGATTTATACGTCATGATGCGTGCACTTTTATTCAAAGCACCGCCTTCATGCGCATCAATGCGAGATTTCTTTGCCGGGGGGACATCATGTTCCGGTAGACGACATTTTTTCAAATGCCTAGCAATATTAGGTTTAGAAACCAGCTTCCCACAGTTGCGACATGCCATTTTTTCACAAAGACCGGAGGGGCCTGGTAGCGGTTCCATTTCTCTGTATATATATATACAGGGTGTTTCTAAAGGTCGTTTACAACGCTTGGGAGGTGATTCCTCACACGAAAACAAGCAAAAAGTCTAAGTTCCATTTTTACGATTGAGGCTTCGTTTCCGAGATAGGAGCCCCGCAAAAGGTGACAAAGTGAACGTCACACCTAACTGGGACGAATAATATAACAGATAGAGAGGCGGTTCCAAGGGAATCATAAAGGAATCGTATGTGCTCAGTGCGGAAGTCACTATGAAAAGTTCACTGCACGCATGCGCAATGGAGTCCTTAAAGGAATTGGGGATTTCCAGCAAGAACAATACATGGAAAAGGTATGTAACGCAGCAAGAAGGACCGTGACAATGAGAAATGTGTTCAAGACAACACATCCCGACATCAAACATCAAAACATGAGCACCGAACACAAAATCCGAAAAGTTGAGCACGGTTGCATACCCCAGTTACACGCGAGGAATGAACGAATCATGTCATGTGGCATACGAGAGACAGGAGGAGGGAAAGAAAAACACAATATCAGATGATTGCGACAACGTGTATTTTTACACGCGACAACTACGTAATATCCCCCCCACACACACACACAACAAACAACAAATGCTACAATATCTTACGCACAGACAGTCCGTGTCACTGTACACCAATTGAAGATGTCACTTTCACCACACAAAGGGGGTGGGGAGCAATACCAAGAGTGTTCTCACTGAGATTTGCCGAGGGCAACACGGTTTCGGCAACAACCATTGGCAAAACTCCATACGAGGGCGAAAGTCACGAGGTAACAGTTCTTGTACTTTCTGCAGTTTAAAAGGGTGCATTCCTTCCTCTGACAACACTCGCCAAACATTCACATGAGACGTGTTTCGTGCCCGAGCGAGCACTCGCGTACTGGTGCCAGGATGTTCTGCGACCGCTGTTAACACATCTTCTGCAAACTCATGTGTACGTACACTTCGGGGTCTTCTAACTTCTTGCCGCGGTGGTAACACTGACCCTGTTTCACGCAGTCGACTGTCCACTACCTGAAAGAAGGTGTGAGACGGTAAACGTCTATGTGGAAAGCGTTCTCCATAAAGACGCCTTGCCTCACGGCTATTACCACGTGCCTCCCCATACATGAGATGCATGTCTGCTAGCTGCTGGGTCGTATACGCAGCCATCTGTGTAATAGGGAGCTGGAACTGCAAAGTATTGTTTTTGTTTAACACTGACACACTGCACAAATTGGCCGTATCACCGTACGAACACCACAGACCAATTGTTGCGATACTTGACTTGCCCACTCCACCACGTCAACTTCTTTCAATACAACATACTAGTACTCTTCAATGCGTATGACAACCTAGAGCGAACTGCTGATCATATCCCAGCACCTGCAACACGACTGGAACGACTGCCGGAGAGAACCAACCCTTCGAGCTCCTCTCGCGGGTACAGCAGTCATGAAGGTCAAACGTAGACTAGGAGAGCCAGACTTGCCTGCGCAGCGCTTCCAAAACTGGTCTCTTTAACGTCACAATGATCGCGTGCGAACACTTTTGGTATTGCTCCCCACCCCCTTTGTGTGGTGAAAGTGACATCTTCAATTGGTGTACAGCGACACGGACTGTCTGTGCATAAGACATTGTAGTATTTGTTGTTTGTTGTGTGTGTGGGGGGGGGGGGGATATTACGTAGTTGTCGCGTGTAAAAATACACGTTGTCGCAATCATCTGATATTGTGTTTTTCTTTCCCTCCTCCTGGTGGAGTAATGTGTCTCTCGTATGCCACATGACATGATTCGTTCATTCCTCGCGTGTAACTGGGGTATGCAACCGTGCTCAACTTTTCGGATTTTGTGTTCGGTGCTCATGTTTTGATGTTTGAGGTCGGGATGTGTTGTCTTGAACGCATTTCTCATTGTCACGGTCCTTCTTGCTGCGTTACATACCTTTTCCATGCATTGTTGTTGCTGGAAATCCCCAATTCCTTTGAGGACTCCATTGCGCATGCGTGCAGTGAACTTTTCATAGTGACTTCCGCACTGAGCACATACGATTCCTTTATGATTCCCTTGGAACCGCCTCTCTATATGTGATAGTATTCGTCCCAGTTAGGTGTGACGTTCACTTTGTCACCTTTTGCGAGGCTCCTATCTCGGAAACGAAGCCTCAGTCGTAAAAATGGAACTTAGACTTTTTGCTTGTTTTCGTGTGAGGAATCACCTCCCAAGCGTTGTAAACGACCTTTAGAAACACCCTGTATATACTCTGTTATTTATATACGCGAAATTTTTTGGGGGGTGGTGGTGGTAGGAGAAAGCGCACTGAAACAGAAGGAAAAAAAGATCAAAAAAGCTGAAAAGTGGTAGACATATTTTTTTCCTTCCACAAGTGCATATATATATATTAGACGCGAACAGTGTGTGCACTGTTGTAGGAGGTAAAGAATAAAAAAAATGTGCGGCATATGTGTCAATTTTTATGACTCCTCTGAATATGTGTGTGTCAGACGCAAAACAAAATAAATATATATATCATGAAAAAAATAAAACACACTTGAAAATAGAACTTACCTTTTAAGAGAGAGAGACTTCAAAAAAACTTGTAGCTCACTGAACTTCCACGATGCTATGTATGTATACTGCCAGACAAACAATTAAGAATACTGAACTGCCACGATTGACGTTCACTATGATAATGATGTATAAAAGAGGAAACTGGTGCGTCATATAGGAACCCCACCCACGCGACCACCTGGTTAAAACACAATGAGCAATGTCCTAGCAATGAACCCCGTTGACCGATTCACTCATGCGTATGTGTGTGTGTGTTGCCCTGGTACAAACAAACAATGCTATATACTTCCTATTTTTTTTTCAACAAAGACCTTTTGACGCACACATGTCCTGGGGGACAAATGGCAATGAACGGGTAAGTACCCCGTTGACAGTTCCACCCATGCATGTTGTCATGGTATTCGATCATGTCCTCGGCCTCTTCCACGCCCGTCAGGCTCTGCGAGAACCAGCACAAAACTCAACCACACCTGAAACGAGGCATCCACTTGTTTCGTGTTTGTGATTCCATAAAAACAATTCGTGGTACCAGTACGCGAAAAGGTTTGAAAATTCGACGTGCAGCAATGCAGTTTTTTTTTGGTCGAATATAATGTGGATAGGTAATCTTTTAAAGCGGATGTTGTGTTCGGTGCTTCCTCCTCTGATTCGATTGTTATCGGGGATGTGGATTCCTCGTTCATTATTGTGGAGGTAGAAAAAATAGATTCACTTCGGGTTGAATAGGATGCGAGCTGAATAGGTTCGGGGAGTTGCCCTTGTCGTTGCGGCGGGGTTGCGGAGGCTGAGTCGATTGGTATGGTTCCAAAGGGTGATTGCAATGCCGGTGAAACAATTATTTCTTCTGATTTTAGTTCCCTCGAAAAAATAACATTATTCTCCAATCGAGCACACGCTTGCAAGAAACACAAAGCTTGCGAGCGAAACTGCGAATCGTTCCAGTATGCGGGTGCGGAGCAGAAAACGCGAGTATTGTTTCGAAGCCACGTACGTTCGATTTCCTCATCACCGCATATCGCCTCCAAGGTTGCATCGTTTAATAACGATAGCTTCGGAAACGGTTACAGGATGCTTCGCACGTTGCGGGCAAACAACTGCATCTTGGACGACGTTTCGGGTTCTTGCCGTGCAAGCCCCTGAACTGTCAACGTGTAGGTCGCTCTCATCGAATCGAGAATCGATTTCAATTTTTCCTTCCAAATCTCGAGCGACATTCGGTACTTCGGAAATCGTTCGTTTTCTTCTCGAACGCTTCGCAGGAAATCTGGAACGTTGAAGCGTTGGTCGGTGATGAAGATGTTGCGTTGAGCGATGGAACACAATTTCTGTATCGAGGTTGGAAGATTCGTTCGACCGAGCGTAGCTATCCACACCAACATCAAAAATTGCACAAACGCTTTGGGAGCTTCGCACAGAATTATCAAATTTTTTTCATGGAGTAATCCACATAAGATTCCAGCATCGAGAACGAACAACGTTGATTAAATTTCTGGAAGCATTCGCAATACAAGTCCAAACTAGTGACGATTTCGCCACCACGCACCCTGGCGGGGTTATAGGGGCCAGGAATCCTAAAAAAAAAAAAACAATTATTATTATTTGTTTGTTTGCTTGAAAAAAAACACGTCACAATACGGAAATAATGAGAGGCGCGCGCGTGTGTGTGTGGCAGAAATATCACATCGTTCCGAGAGGTTTACAAAGGTCACGATATATAAACATGGCCGGACTTAGAAAATTACGATAAGGCGCATTCAGCCTTCAAGGATGAGAAAGTGCATTTACTCATCACTGCTTTTCTGCGCTGTGAAACATCGTCAGCGCAATAAATGTGGCGCGGAACGTGGAGAGAAAGTGAGTTTTTGAGGTTTTGGTGCGATTTTCTTAGAGGTCAAAAAATCAGGGTTGGCGTAGAAGGCATATTTACTGTACTACTGTGGCGCTTTTTTTGCAGCCTTTACGGAAAATATCGTAAGGCAAACGCGAAAGTGGCGCGCTCGTGTACTTTTCTTAGTCTAACTTAACCTAAAGCAAGGAGCTGGCAACCTTGCTTTAGGCTTGCCTTATGTAGTTCCAGTGCATAAAGCAATGTTGCCAACCTAATGTGCTCTTGCCATAGCATTTTGCGATGGGGGTTTCTAGAAAAAAAATGGGAGTTGGCTCACCCACTTAGGATCACCAAACTTGGTATAAATCGACAAAGGTAGCAATACTTTTACTATTTTTTATTTATCTATAACCGTTCCCGAGATATGGTCCACTGACAAAATTTCGGGGGTGAGCCATATTAATCGTAGCGCGCTCAAACTTGGTATGGGTAAGCTCTACTATCATAAAATGCTTCTGTTAAGTCAAAATCACGGTCTGGTTTGCTCTATCTCTTACCGTTTTCGAGATATGGACAACCTCCTGAAATTTTGGGGGTGGGCCAACATGGTTCCCAGACAACACCTATTGAAAACATCATATACAGGTAGCTTATACCATGTACTTTCAGTTAAGCTTTTCTGATTTTTAACCGTTTTTGCTTTATCTCTAACCGTTCTCGAGATATGGCCCACTGACGAAATTTCGGGGGTGGGCCACATTAATCGTAGCGCGCTCAAACTTGGTATGGGTATTCCCTACAATCATAAAATGCTTCTTTGAAGTCAAAATCGCTGTCTGTTTTGCTCTATCTCTTACCGTTTTTGAGATATTATGTTTTTTTTTATTGAGGAAACGTAGAGGGGGTAAATTTGGTTCGATGACGACCTATACTAAATTTTGGTAGAGGAAGACAGAGGACACCGAGACGATGTTAACGCAAAAAAAACAAGTCTCTGCGACCATCCGTTCGAAAGTTACGAAGTCTAGAAAAAATGCAAATTTTTGGAAGTTGGCCCACCCCTTGACTTAGGACCACCAAACTTGGTATACGTAATCTGCATTACCTAAATCGACAAGGGGGCATTTTTGCTCTATCTCTTACCGTTTTCGAGATATTTGACATTTTAAGTTTTTTTTATTGAAAATTTTCGGAGGAGGAGAGTGGTGCAATCTGTTAGTAAACAAAGGAACTATCTCGAGCTGGGTGGCGCCGTCAGCACCATCTATGAGGAAACAAAAAACTAGGTGTTTTGGTGGGTATAAAAGGACAAATAGGATCTTACCTGGTATGTTGATTGTGTGTTAGGGAATATTGTAAGTGGTATGTAATTCCTGGACCGTATAACCGAGGTTATATAAGGGGGGCCAGAACAGTCAGTTGCAGTCTGCGATAGCAGCTTGAAGAGTACGGACGTCCTTCGCAGTGTTCCTTGTAGATTTGCCTTACATGGTGAGTAGCAATTATTTCCTGTTTGATTTTTAAAATTGTATACACAGTGCAGTGTAGTTGAGTTTTTGTGAGACTCAATGAAGAGTAGTTATTTTTCTTGTAGTGCTTTTTTTGGGGTATCTATTGTGCAACACTCAATACCTAATTGTACAATATCTGTACCTAATTGTACTGCACTTTATACATAATCATACATCAGTATATCTACATATATAAATAAAAAAACCAAAAAATATGCGTCCTACGAAGATTTGTATTACATGTAAAAAAATATTTCCAGTGATCATTATGCACGACATAGTCGTACCTGTGTACCTGGCAAACATTTAACAGCAACCGAATTGTGTCCTAAGTGTAACAAACATTTTACAATTACATATGTCAAAAAGCATATGCCTAATTGCAAGGGTACTAGAGACCCTGTGCTGCAACCATCGACCTCGGTCAAAAGGAAGGCTGAAGCAGATTTTTTTAAACATATTACCATCTGCCAAACGCGTCAAGTCGGCAACAAAAGCAAGCCGGTTTGCTTTTGATCATATATTAGAGGATTTTGATTTTACCTCAGATAGCTTATGCGATGTACGTAGCTTCCTAGAGAGTGTGCGACCCAAGATAATTTCTATCTTAAGTGATGTACTGGCTTTAAACTCTACTTAATTTTATGCATCGCTGGGATGCCAATACAAAAAACCATCTGATGAGGAATACAGCTTTCACCATAATACCAAGGCAAAAATATTGCACTTGGCAGATTTTGCCAACCTCGAGAGTATCTACGACAAATTCTTGGAGGAGCTGGTTGCCAAACAGGAAGAACATCAGGCTGAAGGCTCGGGTGGTTCGTTGTGTGGCACTCCGCATAAACTTAAATTGAGTCTTAACAAGTTTGTTCCACTGTCTGGGTCTAGTTATGTTCCACTGCCGGCAATAATTGCAGTCAAGAAGGCTGTTCTAAACATCCAGAATAGCGATTCAAAATGTTTTCTTTGGTCGGTGCTGGCAGCGCTGCAACGTATCCACTGGAAAGATCAGCCGCATCGTGTTACCCACTACATACCCTACGAATCAAAATTAAAAAATGCGATGGCTGTGATTACCTACCCAGTTCAGTTGTCGGACATAAACAAATTCGACACCCGTGCACACAACTTACTAAACCTGCAACTAGCTATCAATGTTTACGGCCTTACTAAGAACACGAATATTGTATACCCCATTCGAGTGAGCAACATGGAAGGTGAAGCTGTACAAGAAATCAATTTGTTACTTATCAAGAACGAGACTTGCCATCATTACACGCTAATTCGCTCTCTCTCACGGTTAGTTTCAGGTCAAAAAAGCAAGCATAATGGTTGCATAGAAGTCTGTCGCTGGTGCTTGTCCACGTTTGATAATCAGAAACCACGAAATTACCAACACATTCAAGGTCCCGACATTGCTGCCCAGAAGCTTGTTCACCACATGCCGCTATTGTAACGACAGCAGGCCTGGGGTTGCAGTCTTACCCGAGCCTGGTACTGTGGATTAATTTCGGGCGCATAGTGCTACGGGAGAGCACCCTGCTATTATTATTGCAGATTTAGAGGCCTTCCTTGAACCGCTGTCCACCTGTAAACCCAACCCACAAGTTTCTTCTACCACGCCTTGTCAAATTCACAAGGTCTCCAGTTTTGCCTATGTTGTGGTGCGACGAAATCAAATAATTGCCCCTGAGCCATATGTATATCGCAGTCCCGATGCAGCCAAACATTTTCTGGAGAGGATGATTGTAGAAGTTAACAAGATACGGGAAGTATTGTTAGATCCTATAGCTATGCGAGACTTAACTCTCGAAGAAAAGCGTAAACACGAAGAGGCTACACACTGTCCAGTTTGTAATGAAAAATTTATTGATACTAGGAAAAATAATAAGGTTCGACACCACGATCACTTCACTGGAAGCTATAATGATTCGTGGTGTAACGGGTGCAACCCGCGTTTCGTCCCAATATTCTTCTATAACGGCTCCGGGTACGATTTTCACCACCTTATCAGGCATCTCGGATACGACGATGCGCGCATTAATATTGTTGCACAAAATGAGGAGCACTACATTGCCATCTCTAAATGGGTGCAAGGCATAGAACCTCGATTCTCTGAGGTTTCTCCAGGCAGGCCTCGATGCTCTTGCTGGGATGCTCAACAACAATCAACTAATTATTACCTCAGCCGATTTCCCGAACTTGGATGGTAGTCTCTTCAGGTGTAAGGGTCTACCCCTACGAGTATGTTAGCGACCCTTCCAAGTTCGAGGAGGAGTCGTTGCCTCCCCAGGCTAAGTTTCACAGCCGGCTGCGAGGTTCGGGCATCAGCGATGAAGAACATCAGCATGCTCAGTCCTTGTGGCTCAAGCTGGGTTGTCGAAATTTTGGAGAATACCACGATGCCGACATAAAACTTGAAGTAACACTCCTCGCAGACGTCTTTCAAGCGTTTCGCGCAAATGCAATGCAAATCTACAAACTGGACCCTGCATACTTCTACGGTCTCCCGGGCTGGCAAGGTCGGCCATGCTCCTTCTAACAAAAGTCAAACTCGAGCTTATTTCCAATGTGGACATGATGCTTTTTGTGGAAAAGCTTGTTCGGGGTGGCATGGTCCAGGTGTCACAACGGTACGCTCGCGTCAACAACCAACACATGTCGACCGGGTACGACCCTTCTCAACCATCCAGCTACTTCATGTACACGGATGCTAATAATCTTTACGGGCACTCCATGGTGCAAAAACTTCCATTTGGAGGATTTGAGTGGGCTGATCCTTCCAAATTCGACGTAGAAGGTTTCGACGACTCGGAACGAGGCTTCTTTGTCGAGGTGGACCTCGAGTTTTCCGAGCGACCTCCCACCAGCATCGGAATTCAAGTATCCACCTGCGTCGAAGCAGAAAAAACTCATCATGGATTTCGAACCCAAAAAGCGTTACGGGTTGCACTACCGAAATCTTTGGTGGTTGATGCAACGAGGGGTCACGATTACAGCAATTCACCGAGTCCTTACTTTCAACCATTCAAATTGGTTGAAGCCATACATCGACCTCAATACTAAACATCGTACTGCTGCTACCTCGGAACTTGATCGCAAATTTTTTAAGGACATGAATAATATAATATTTGGTAAAACAATGGAAAACACGCGAAATCGTGAAGACATAAGGTTGCTTACTAGCGTCGACCGTTGTCGCAAACTTCTCGCAAGCCCACTGTTTAAATCTCGAACAATCTACAACAAACAGCTTGCTTTGGTACACATGAATCGTGGTGAGGTAAAGCTCAACAAACCAGTCTATGTTGGTGCCACAGTGTTAGAGTTAAGCAAGCTGCAAATGTTCGAGATATATTAAGATATACTACGCTTGCAATATGGTAACAACATCAACCTTCTCTACACAGATACGGACAGTCTGGTATATCACGCCCACACTGCTAACGCATATAAAGATATCGCTACTATTCCAGCCCTCGTTAACTTGTTTGACACGTCGAGCTATCCCCAACCAAATCGATATGGAATCCTGGCTCCAAACAAAAAAGTACCTGGCAAACTTAAGGACGAAAAAGATGGGGATATTATATTAGATTTTGCTGGTCTTCGTGCCAAAGCATATGCAATTCAAGCTCAGAGTTCTGTGACCAAAAAAGCTAAAGACATAGGCAAGCAGGTGGTTCAGAGAAAACTCAAGTTTGAAGACTACGTCGAGTGCCTCGAAACCAAAAGCCGATTCTGCGAAAAGAGTATCGCATCCAGAGTATTAAACATATACTTACAACCAACACCGTCAGGAAAATTGCTCTGGATGCACGAGACGACAAGAGATGTATTCTCGAATGTGGGATTCATATCTTGCCGTGGGGTCACTATCGCCTGAAAACAGGTAAAACTTGCTCTGTGTGCCCAAAATAAAAAAAATTGATTTACTAGTGTTTTCTTTTTTTTTGCCCTCGAATGCATAACGAGGAGGTGGAGGTGGGATATTTTTTTCAAAATATTAATTTCACAGTTTTTTTTTTGTAATACAAACTATATATTCAATCAACAGAATTTTTTGTTGACCTACACAAAAGAATACAAAAAATTAACAATGTCTGCAAATATATAGTATGTATATTTTTTTAACGGAACTAACTCCCGCCGTGTCCTACGGGGCGAAGATTTGGGGCATGTGCAGGGCCAAAGGGGAAGTTCCTTTGCGCGCTCAAGCATGGCTTTTTTTATTTCTTCTTATTTCCTATGCATATTTAAAACTGCTCCGTCACTCGCTCGTTCCTGACATCATACACAAAAGTTTTCTCTGCAATAAGAATGACGCTGCACAGTGTGTCCGCAGGCAGAGCATCATGGAACTCGCACACAATCTTGATGTTGGTGCGATCGTTAACAACTACCTGCTTTCTCTTCGATGTGCTAATGACGAACATGGGTCTGCGGGCTATGAACTCATTGGGGTTGTAGTACACGTCCACATTGCCAGAGGTCACTCTCTTGTAAGCTGTGTACGCCTCGTACAGTTTCAGGTAGTCGTTGTTTGCGATGTTTAGGTTGTAGTTCTCACTTGGGAAAACTGGATGATGCACTTGGTAGGATCAGGTAGTGTGTTGGGAAGTGCTGAACCGTCTGCTCTCAAGGTGCTCTAACGCATCAGCGCATTGTTGTCGTTGGCGCTTCTGCGAAAAGTGACGCGCAAACCACCCTTCCACATAATCTGTGTGTAGTCGGAGAAGAAGCCAGGAAGCAGGTGCATGGGAAACAGTACTGTGTGAATTTGAGTTTTGATTTTTGTACCTGCTTCGAATCCCCCTGCCTGGTAGTATGCTGCATCGGTCTTGGAGAGTTTCAGTGTTCCCACAGCTGTAAAGGTAATCCCGGGGTAGTCAACCCTATCGATGACGGTGCCATGCTTTCTAACTTCCACCTGCGAGAATAAGTACGGCACAAAATTATCTACAAGTCTCAAATTTGCATTGGCAAGGAATGCTTCGCTGTTGTCTCTCTTCACAACATCAAACTTGATATACAAATCAGCTCTGTGAGGGTGAATAAATCCATCCCCGACGTCCACATCGTATTCTATCTCTCGATTCGGTTCGTTAAGGTTGGCAAACGTGCGACGATTAGGAGGGAAGGACTGCAACTCGTAACTTTCGATTTGCTCCATGATGGTTATTTATTATATGTTAATCTCCACGACGGCAGTGGTCGTGGCTCCTGCAAAATCAAACACCTCTCCCTTCTCGTTGGTAATTGGCAATTCTATGTTGTCTATGCGATTACGAGATACAGGAAAGTATATCGGTGGGGAGGGTGTGTAGATAATTGGCTCCATGAACTCAGAGTTTGGTTTGAACGTTGCGATAATACCTGTCTGCTTGTGACTCCCTGGGATGCCGTCCGAGGATTTGGTGAACATACCTTCTGCCACATTGCAATGTATGTTCAGAGTCTCGATGGCTAGAAATTGGGGAATGTTAGCACCGATGTGCTTGATGCCAGGTTCGAGCTGTGTGTTGTTCTCGAATCCCAAAAGCTCTACTATGGTACCCAGGTCTACGGTTTCCGTGGCAGACACCAGTTCCACCCTGTGAGTTACAGAATTTTGCGACAGCAATACACTTCTTGGCAATTGAGCCTGCAAGGTAGACAGGTTGTACTGGCCAGGGGTGATGCTAATTTTTTCGCTGCCAATTTTGATGGTATTGTTGTGTACCGTCACATTAGGTATCAGGTACATGCTGTAGAATGCACGAAGAGCAATAGGTTTAGGATAGATGATATCGTCATGCAATGCGAGTTTCACAAGCGATTTCTCGCTTGTGAGATGGAATACTCCCATAGTGCTTCAGGTGCCACAATGCTTTCTGGAAATCCTCGATTGTCGGGTTATTTAATTGCGAGAGGAAGACAAGCATGGAAACGCAGAGATGGCGACAGTTCACATCGCTGAAACCCTGGATGCGTTCGTCATTGTAGTAGAGGTTGACAACAGTGAGATATTTGACCAATTCAGCAGGCGGTGTGCCTCCAAATGAATCGAAAACAAATGCGTTGTTGTTGTTGTTGGCTTTGAGGTAGCATATCCAATGTGTACCTGGATTTTCGTAACTGTCTAGGTTAACCACACCACACTCTTTTTTCTTCACAACAGAAGGTAGAGAATCAGACATGAAAACGCCCCTGAAGTGCTTGACCCCCAACAATTCGATCAGAGATTCAATATCGAAGTTCGACAGGGGCTCTTCTTTTTTTTAACTTTTTCACAGCTTCGAGGTTGTTCTTTCTCTTTTTGGTCACACCTTTCCCCTTCTTCTCCATAGCCAGGTTGTGGCGTTTCTGCTCTTCTAACTCGGCCTTGTCCTTTTTTTTTCGATGACAGTCTTGGCAATGGCGGCACTGCCTCCTGCCAAGCTGCCTACAGCGCCCAATGCTGCCAAGATAGCCTGGATGCTGAATATGAAACCTCCAGTCTTCTGCTCCTTTCGCGAACCTTCTAACCTCCTCAACTGAGGAATGCTAAGCAGCAATTTCATTCCATGACCTTTTGCCAAGCAGGAATGTTTCTTCTCGCGCTGCTTTTTCGTGAGCAATCCATCAAAAGCTCCGAGAGACTTAAGGTTTGCGTAGGGTATTTGGTAAACGACACCTTTGGGCTTCGTGGTGATAGTATGTTATTTATATATATCGTGAAAGGGTAAGGCTTTGCCCCCTAATAGGTAGGTTATACAAAGTTGCTTTTTTTCACAAGGGTTATTTAGTTACAATCCCCACCCCAATTTTTATTTTGTGTTCATGGCGATGGTCGTACCCAATGCGGCAACCCGTTCACCTAGCGAGGCATCTCAGCTGACGAGTCTCCCGAAAGCTGCATGCTCCAACTTCCTGTCGGCATCATGACGTGCGTCGAGATCTGCGTGAGCATGTAGGCAATGTCGTGATCCTTGCATGCTGCGTCCAGTAGATTCATTCCCTTGTCTCCTCTCTCCAGTCGCTGTTCGAGTTTGGTACCCGGACCGCAGTACTGGTAACCTGGCAGGTGCATCTCGAAGAGTAGCTTGTTGATAATATCGTTCACGAGACCTCGACCCTCGGCCACATTCCAGAATTTGGGAGGCAGGTGTTGATGATTTTGATGAGGTACCCTATACCTTTGCTGTCGTTGACAATGAAGTTGCTAAGCTTGGTGCTAATCATGTCCATGATGCCCACCTTCTCGTTGTGGAAGTTGCGATAACCAGCAAACGGTCCACAAGCTTCCTTACGTCATCTACCCAAACAAACTCTTTAGGTAGGGTATTGTAGAGTTTGACACCGCTGCCAGTCTTGAAATGGGTCCATATTGGCTTGATGAGGTTTCTGTACTTTTCTCCACTGCTAGATTTCACGCGATTCTGTGTTGCATCGTTATTTTGGTACA
Organism: Lepisma saccharinum; assembly: GCF_977018435.1. Classification (NCBI taxonomy): domain Eukaryota; kingdom Metazoa; phylum Arthropoda; class Insecta; order Zygentoma; family Lepismatidae; genus Lepisma; species Lepisma saccharinum. Next base: position 8,835,367 of record NC_139247.1, on the reverse strand, counting down.
GGGCGTCCGTCATGATCAAAATTTCTGTGTAACTTTGGTAATCCTCGTCTGTATAATCTTTAGGTTGCTTTTTTGTGATAAGTTCCCACAGTCCCACGGTGCCGGGATACCTAGTCCAGCTGTTCTTCTCGCCCAAATTGATTTTCACGTCGTCGCCCTCGAACGTGACTTTTGATTTTCCAATTTTCCAAACCACACCCTCGTTAAGTTCCATGGTTGGGTACAATCCAAATACCTCGTCTTTTTCGAATTTCCCGGTGCTTAGGTAATCCCTCGCCAACGGACCCAGCTCGACTAGGTTGTCCGAAGAGGTACTGCCTAGGGCCTGACGTCTCGGAGCCGGAGTAAGTTCGAACGGAGTAGTGTGAATGCTGGATATTGGTGTGGGTATGGTATAATTTCGAGCAGTGAGTGGCACAAGCTCGTTGATTAACTCTTTGTTTTGCTCGGTGACATCTTTGATTTCTTTACCAAGTTCACTGATGGCATCGATGATAGGTTGGTCCTGACTCTTTTTCTCTTCGTAAATTCCACGATTCTCGGATTTCCAACCCTTAAACCGTTTTGCCAGGTAGCTACGCAGCTTCAGGTTGTCGTATGCAAGTTTGCGTTTCATTTTTTTTTGTATGTAGTTATTTATAATAGGTCAAGACGTTTATTGTAACGTTGCAACGTTTAGAAAATTATTAATTTTGTTTCTGTATTTTCCGTTATTGGGTTTCCTCGTCATGTCTATTGTGACAATTCCGAAATCATCTTGGTTCCAGCATGAAGAGCAAAATTTGGAAAACCGATCGTAGTTTATGTCCCCACCTACATAATCATCGTAAGTGTGTTTTAAATTGGTGTAGTCTTGACGAAACAAACAAATGAAATCAGCATTGTCTAGGAGTAGCTGCTTGGGGATTTTGGAAAAAGTCTGAGCAAGGTAGAAGCAATCCATGCCTCTGTGCCGACCCTGAGTAAAAAAATTGCGAATTTCGTTCTGGTTCTCCAGGATCACATCGTCAAAAACCACCACCGAATTTTCGAGACAGCAGTCTAGTGGTATCACTTCAGAAGCAAATATAGCTATGCCTAGCCCCTCGTACAGTTTCGACAGCTGGCGATACTTCGTTGCTCCAAACTTTTGGAGAAAACATACAGGTGCCTGTTCTTCCAGTTTAACCAGTTGGGTGCAAGAAGAAAATTATCAATAAGCAAAGTTGTTTTTCCACATCCAGAAGGTCCAACAATAAGACAGCGAATGTTGTCGGGTAGAAGTTCGCCACTTTTCCTATCCTGACGTCGCCGTACCACATCCCAAGCACCCGTTACACAATCACCTCGTTCGCGTCTATCCAACTTTTTTCCTCGAGTCGCAACCATTTCACCAACAGCTTGTCACCTTTTCTACGTAATACTTTTTTCAATAAGATACGTGTCGGGGTATTTTGTTTTAGAAAGTTCCTCTTCGTAAAATCTTCCTTTCAGAATTTCGTCGCGATTATATTTTATTATATACGTGTGACGGTTTCCGGGTAAGACTCGAACTATGGTGAAAAGTTCCGTACTCCAATTTTTTGTGAAGCCTCTTTCGAACGCATGCTTAAATTTACTGATTCTCACCTGATCTCCAATTTTGTATTTCGGTTTCTTGCTTGTAAATTTGTACTTTGGACAATAAACCGTAGAAATTAAACGCCGCTCGTCAGATTTGTTGACGTCAGCTGGTTTCATATTTTTTTTCATGAACACAATGTCAAGAGCATCTAACTCTAGCGCAGGTTGCTTGTTGCTGATATATTACAACTTACAGGCTAATAAGAGCATATGCGAAAGCACCCCTCCTTGTCGAGCTGTAGAAGCCACAATTTTCCTAACCTATTTTTTTTATTATTTGTAAAAATCCATCTAATGTCTGAAATAAAAAAATGTTAACTGTTTAAGGAAATTTTTGCAAAATATCCCTGCCATTTGTTTCAACTTACTAGGACCCCAATTTCATAGGCTTGATCCTAGAAGTCACATGCACAGCCATGTATCCTTCGTAATCGCATATGCTAGTCAGCCAGATATTATCATAGGAGAATCACATTTCGCCCTATGATCCTACCTAAACTGACATTGCACAAGCTAGAAGAAACAGGGTCGGGATATTTTATGTTAATTACGGCAGCCTGTGTGCAGTTATAAGTTAATTATCAAAAGAGCGCTCTAATATATGACAATACCACTTACAATATTCCCTAACACACAATCAACATACCAGGTAAGATCCTATTTGTCCTTTTATACCCACCAAAACACCTAGTTTTTTGTTTCCCCATAGATGGTGCTGACGGCGCCACCCAGCTCGAGATAGTTCCTTTGTTTACTAACAGATGGCGCCACTCTCCTCCTCCGAAAATTTTCAATAAAAAAACTTAAAATGTCAAATATCTCGAAAACGGTGAGAGATAGAGCAAAAATGCCCCCTTGTCGATTTAGGTAATGTAGATTACGTATACCAAGTATGGTGGTCCTAAGTCAAGGTGTGGGCCAACTTCCAAAAATCTGCATTCTTTCTAAACTTCGTAACTTTCGAACGGATGGTCGCAGAGACGTGGGGTTTTTTGCGTTAACATCGTCTCGGTGTCCTCTGTCTTCCTCTACCAAAATTTAGTATAGGTCGTCATAGAACCAAATTTACCCCCTCTAGGTTTCCTCAATAAAAAAAAAACTTAAAATGTCAAATATCTCGAAAACAGTAAGAGATAGAGCAAAAGAGATCAAAGAACCATTTTATGATAGTAGAGAATACGCATACCAAGTTTGAGCGCGCTGCGATTAATATGGCCCACCCGCGAAATTTCGTCAGTGGGCCATATCTCGAGAACGGTTATAGACAAATAAAAAATAGTAAAAATATTGCTACCTTTGTCGATTTATACCAAGTTTGGTGATCCTAAGTGGGTGGGCCAACTCCCATTTTTTTTTCTAGAAACCCCCATCGTAAAATGCTATGGCAAGAGCCCAGTAGGTTGGCAACATTGCTTTATGCACTTGAACTACATAAGGCAAGCCTAAAGCAAGGTTGCCAGCTCCTTGCTTTAGGTTAAGTTAGACTAAGAAAAGTACACGAGCGCGCCACTTTCGCGTTTGCCTTACGATATTTTCCGTTAAGGTTGCAAAAAAAGCACCACTTTCTGTTTGTGAACTCTCTTTTTCTCCCTACTAAAAACCTATAAAAATATAAAAAGGCTTGATTTAGGCTTATAAATCTAAGGTTCTAACAAGCAAAATAGTTTTTTAGACACTATAAAACTTCATGAGTTGTTGCGTTCTTAAAGGAAACGCTGACATAATTACTATTTCTTACATACCTGTAAAGGAAAAAATAGGTTAAAAAACTAAAATCCGAGGTCTAGTTATAATGTAGTGAGTGCATTGAATTTTATGACGTGGAGAAAAATCCTGATCTAGGGAAAAATCCTTACGTGATGGCAAGAAATTGATGCCATTTCTGTCATCAGCATTCAAAATACTTCCAGAATCACCAATTGTTTTGTAAACATCCGAAATTTCCTGTATTTAAATTTATTTTATTGTGTTCTGTAATAGGCGTAATTCAATGGCAAATATAATAATTCTGATTGTGAAATTGTAAGAAATCCTGACGTGATGGGGCAAATGGATATCATGTGCATGATTAGCATTCAAAATACTTCCAATGTCACCTGTTGGTTTGTAATAGTGTTGAACACGGGACGAGACGGGACAGGCTTTTAAAAATTCGAGACGAGACGAGATTGATCATGTGTCCCGAGACAAACGAATATTTTCGAGACGAGACAGCATTTCACAGCATTTCCACGAGGCGAGACAGGCCAAAGTCTCGTCTCGTAGGCAACACTAGTTTCTAAAGAACCGCAATTTTGACACTCATCTATTAATCTAATTCATTGAAGTTTCCTTGAAGTAAATGATCGGAAATTTCATTGTATTATTAATGGCAAGAATTTTCTTTGCTGGTGTTGTTTTAAATTAAGGCGTGTCCCCAAAATCTTACAAGTCTTGAATTAGTTTAAAAATTTGTACAGAAATTTTGTTACATTTTAAGATTATTTTCATAATATATAATAAATCATCACTCACTGAAATTGTTGTGGTAAGTTCACCTATTAGATGTAGTAGATTTACTAGCGATTCTATCTGTGAAGGACTCTCTGCCGTTGGCCGGTTTCCAATTCAATCTGATTTTATATCCTGTTTCTTAGAGGAACACGTGTTCACAGGTTCACTTGTATTATTCACTGCTGATGATGTTGACTCAATTTGTGAATCCTTGTGTTTATATTTGCCCTTCATCAAAGCATGTTTAATTGTTTTTGTAAATTGTGAAGCAGAATGCAGTCTGAAATTTTCCCCGTGTTGTTTATAAAAATTTCATAAGACCGGTCAGATTCTGGTGGCACTTTCTTCCAACAGAGGTTATATAGACATGTGTCATATCTTCTATTTCCCCAATCCGTAACGGAATTAAATCTGTTTGTACTAGGACTTTCTGATGTGCAAGGGAAACGGAAACATTTCTTGCATAAAATCACAGATCTTACTTTTGGCTTCACTTCAAATATTTGGCTCCTCAACTTCACATCTTTTCGTAACTGTTGAGATTGAAATGTTACACTAATCAGTTTAGTAGGTCCTTAATGTGCTTCTCCCTGATCATTGAAAAGGGTTTTCTTTATCCTTGTTGCATCTATTATTGGAATTTCAGCTCTGATGTCTTCGATTATCTCATCTACTTGAATGTCGATAGGTACAGGATACATTAATCCTTCTCTCCCTAATAGACCATTAGGGATTCTGGGTTCGAAATGGTATTTTTCCTTGATGAATTCATTTTTAGCAAATTTATTTGCATCATATGCTGCGCGAAATATCAATTTTGCCTTCTTCAATCCACTTTGTATAACTAATTCAACATCAACCTTCTCCTTACGCAAATTATAAATTAATTTTACCGTATTCAAGCTCTATGATCCAGGTAATGTACCAACACTACATATGAACCTTGATGTCCCTCATAATATAAAGACATGTATACAACCTTTGTACTTGCACTTACTTTAGGATTTTTTGGGTTTTTCTCCACTTCAGATTTCGTGCATTCCTCATCAGATCGTCCTCGTTTGATAGAAGATGTCTTATCACTTACTTCCGTTTCCGCTACATGATAAGGTAAAATCACATTTATGTCACTTTGAATTGCTTCCATTATATTTCCATCAACATTCTTCACATCCTGAGCCATGTTAGGAAAACACAAGAGTTTTTATTTCTCTTTTATCTTTTACATATCAAATGTAAAATTAAATGTATAAAGAGTTTTAATATTGTAACTCAAGTACTATTGTTTTCAAATCAGACACAAACTTCAATTAATTAGTTCTCAAGTTTAAAATATAAAACAATTCAATACACTATTCACCCTGAATTCGAATTTTCTAGAACGCCTATCTCTATCGAATCCGTCCATTGATTCTTCTGTCTCCAGATCATTATATTTCGTCCATTTTTAATAGTATAACATACAGTTTAGTCGCCAAACACAGACTCACAAAATTGAGACATACAGTTGAGATTTCCGTGATCACTGACGCCGTCGTTACAAGCTACATAGAAATTTATTTCAACCCGCGATCGGTCGCAGGTGAGCGTCGATCTCACTTTAAATTTTAACGAAGTGTCATTTTAACAGTATTTAAAATATTGACCTGTGGTCCTTTGGTCTCACGAGCGACCTGATCACATTTTTATGAGATGACGTAAACGACATTATTAGAGAGACCATTGTTGTGGATATAGTGTTGTCAGAGTGGGCGCAGAGCTCTCACGCAACCGATGACGTTATATATTTTTTATTTACATTTGTGCATTATTTAGTCAATAGGTCTATCCTGTTTCTAGTGAATTTTCGTACCTATATATTCTTGTCCTGTTAATAGACTCGAAAAGTGTCGAAGTGATTTTATATGATATCTGATTTCTGAAGATCAGATGGAACTACCTCAGAGGAGAATGCGCTTTTTCTTAACTCTGAGACTTGTTGGCTTCGACGATGTATACTGAGCCGTTTGAAAACAAATAAATACGACAAGTGGTTTAGAGCGTTAAGACGTTCGGCTCCAGATGATGACATCTTGACTGAGCGCTGTGGTCTGAACCTCAAGATGGTCTTGATGCTACTCGCCACAGCTGAGTTACCCCAAATCGGACTTTTCAGTTCGGCTAACAGGATAACAGATGACCAGGCCGGACTGGTCACTGGTGTCGGATGAATACCTTTTCTAATATGAAACGAAACGGTTGAGGGACTATTTTGCAGTAAGTTCGTATTTATTTGTTATCCACACAAATATAATAACACTTTCCTGTGGCGAGTTAACAGATTCAAATCTGCGTACAATCTGTAACGGGTAACTCTTCCAGAATCAATTCACGGTATTTTAGTATCGCAGGAACCTCACCCGAAGTTACAGGTTTACGAAGAACAGCCCATTTGCTAATCCCGAAGGTAAGGGTAGTTCTTCCGTGTAGGTAGACCTGTGACACCAGTCTTACTGCAACCAGAAAAGTAGGCCGAAAAACTTACAATTAGGGCTTTTTTTATTATAAAAGTATTGTTGACAAAATATCTAGGCAACCTGGTCAACATTTACACGTATCTATGGATTTACATAATTACATCATTAGTTTTTGGCTTTTACTATTTCTGTATAAAGTAATTAAACTTGAAATTGGCATGCCATGTCATAACACATTTTTGCAAAGCAAAAAAAAATAGAAATAAGTTTTAATTTTGATTTTTTAAATATCTAGCAAATTTCTCTCAAATGATTAGATTCTTGCACATGGCACAGATTATTGAACACGCAGCTATTACATCACCAGTTTACATTGTGGGTAAAGTCAGAATCGACCGGGGCGACACATAGTTGAACATTTTTCATAATGTTGTTTCAATTAGATAATCTGGGAATAAAATGATATTACAAACTATTTTCTTTTTTAAGTTAATCGTTAAGTCTTAGCCTCGTAGGTTGGTACATTTCAGACTAAGTTCACGAAATAAGAATCTTCTTAGCGATATTTCTTGCTGCTTAACTGTGGTATGTATATACAGGGTTATTCAAAACGAATTACCCTGGTCTCGTGATTTTATAAAAGGGAATGTATGTATCATATCTACATTGTATGGGTGTACATCTGTTCCTGACGTCCATAAGGTCAAATAGTCCCTCAAACACACACCTGGTTCCCAAATACGCCGCTATAAGCGTGCAATGCAACATGGTGGCATTTGGAGAGGAGAAGGCATTCTGTGTCCTGCAGAATCACGATACAAAGTAATCCTACGACGTCAGTGGAGGACAAAATTTCATAAAGAGCCGTCAATGGAGAAAAGCACTCGTAAGAGTACAAACAATTCATGGCTACTGGTTGTCTGTGGAAAGGAAAATCCAGTGTCGAACGAGGCTGTGGACCGAATGTGGCATGCTTTCCAATGTACCCTATGGAAGTCACCAAATCTGTCAAGTCTAGAGCTTCAAATGTAAAAAAATAAAAAAAAATAAAAACCGGCGTAGAGTATTTTCTACGAATCAAGCCACACAGGTTTCAATTGCTTCGTGGAATTTCGGGACACATAATGCCTTCTTCTATCAGCATACTACCATGTTGCATTTCACCTTGTTAGCGGCAAAATGTGGAACCGGTGGTGTGCAGAACAATTGATTGATTGACGGATTGATTAATTTGCTATTTTAAATCCACTTTATGCACAGTAAGGCTAATCGGGACTGGACCTACAGTGTAAAGTGGAATCCGAACCACTATGTGCCTCCGCAGGGTATCGAACTGCAGAACAATTCGAATGAAAAATTCCGGATACCAGGAAAAGATGTAAATCCATACAATGACGATATTTTTCGTAAGTTGCCAGCAGTAAAAATCACAAAACCGGGTAGTTCCTTTTGAATAACCCTGAATATCAGGGCCTACACGAATATCTATTTTTTATAGGACGCGAATTACTAGGAGCAGTTTTTCCTCCAGGTCTGAGAAGAAAAATTGTCCCGGAATTCAGGACAAACTACCCCTGTCAATGATTCACTCATAATTTCTCGAACTCAAGGAATTCGCGGTTAGCAGTCACACTCGTCGTCCATTTAATTTTTCAGCTCTTTGAATATTGAAAAGAAACGCGAAATCAGTAAGCTTTTCCACATGAGATGAGAGACAAAAGGTTCCCTTGGAAAATGTCATAACACATTCCAAAGGTTACCGATTCCACTTCCCTGTTATTTATGCAAATTATATTCCAGAAAGGACGGTAAAATTATGGCAGATGAAAGTCGCACCAGAGGCACAAATTATACCGTTTGCTCCCATTTCTCCAAATTAGATAAAGCCGTGATTATTGCATTCCTGAAAGCGGCGACAGGAGCTTATTAATTGAGAGATCTTATCTCCAGCAAGTGGAAGAAGGCTGCCTTTTCTTACGCAATGTTTTCGTGAAGCTCCAATGTCTACCACTCAATCAATATGCTAATTAACAAGGGCACAATAATTTGGGAGCATTTTCCACTGGTGTCTTGTAATCACCGTTCAGAAAGTAGAGGCAAGTACAAATTACGTTCCATGCATTCCGATGGTTTGGTTCTTTACCCAGTGTGAACTTTGCACGCGAACTTGAAATTATTCATAAGCAAGGAAAAGGTAAAGGGTTAAGTTCCCCTTGCATATAGCCCCTTGCGATGAAGGTAAATTTGGGGGATGTGGTGGAAGGGCCTTACACATTATCTTGTTCATTTTGGAAGCGATGTTATCAGCACCAATCCCCAGCCACCTTTACCCCCCAGGTACTCATTGATTTGAGGCTGAGTGAGTCTCAGAGACGTTTTATTCTAAGGTTGCTAGAATTCCGACCTTAGATCACCACGCCACGCAAGCAAGGATCTGCTGAAACTGTTACATCATCGTTCGCCGACCTCCGCGGCAGAGTGGTTAGCACATTCGCTACGATCTCCGGCCTGGGAAGGGGTATTCTTTGTGAGTGTCCCTTCATCAAATTCATCATATCATCACTCATCCTCATCTTCGCGATTAGCCAAAAGTGGAAGAAAAGCGAAGTAAAATTATCCAAATCAATCAATCGATAGCCTCGATCGCTTGGTAGTGTAAAGAGAAAGTGTATTTATCCATTTATCATCTATAGCACAGCTACAATAATAATAAACATAACAATAAAATAATGATTTAAAAAAACAGCCCCCACAAAATTGTTCGCAATGGCACAATTTTTGGTGTTTTTGCTCTACATTTACACATACATCCCCCTAAATACGAACTTACACCTCCCAGAATGGAAAATTCTATATAAACTCCTGATTAATAACACCACAATATAAATACATAACAATTACAACATTACAACAGAACAGAAAAAGAAGATGGAAAGTCTAGACCGAAAGAAAGAAAACAAAACTTAAATACATGAAATAAGAGAAAATTGCATATCAAGCAAACTTATTCCAATTTAATTAAATACTGGCTGGAGTATATATCACACATTCAATTGTTATATTTATATTTTACATATTTTGGATTACGTCTACTGAAAACAGAATCTGTTTAAATAACGCAGCGAAAACAATATCCCCGCCATATCGGGGAATTGTAAACAAAAAATCTTATTTCAAGCCAATTTTCGTGACAAAAGAAAAAAAGGTTTTGTCATCTGTACCAATAAAATGTAATGCTTGGAGGAGGCTTGGTCCTTTGATTAGCTCGTTAACTAATTCGAACAAAAATTAATGATTCAATGCTTCCCTCTTTATGTACGTATAAGGTAAGGCAAAGTTCACCGTTCACTTTGCACTATGCCATGAGGCATAAAGGGAGATCTGTGGAAGGCTCCCGTACATTCTGTCATTCTCGGTATGTTAGAGGTGCTGTGATCAGTACCATGCTTAGGCCACCTTTACCCCCAGCTACCCATTTATTTGAGGCTGGGTGAGTCCCAGAGCCAGTTTATGTTGCGCCAAAGCTGGAAAATACCGACCTTACATCCACAAGAATCTAACCCTCTATACCACCGAGACTCCTTCTTTAAGTATAAAGGTAACACATTGAATTCTCTTAGCTCCTGTCTGCTCTGTTTCCAGCGAGTTAACTGCTCGAGTTTCGATCTCGTTATGGGTTCGAATTTTGGAGAGGACATGGATGTCTTTTGTAAGTGTCCCTTCATCAATTTTGTCTCATCTTCACTCGTTCTCGTCGTCGCTATTAGCCGAGAGTGCAAGGAAGGCAACGCAAAATAACAATAAAAGAAACAATATTTTCGTAATTCACAGTATGTCTACTAAGCTTTAGACTGGCAACATTGTAACACGATAAATGCTGCAATGTGGCATTTGGTACGTACAGTCATGTTCAAACAATCTGTCGCATGGATTTTTTCTAAGTCCAACGTCTTACGAAATTATGTTGGTAGCTCTGAAACAAGGAAGTGTTGTGAAATATACGATCCTCCAATCAGAGTGAAGTTCGATTCGGAGGAGCAGGAGGCGTGACTCACGGTCTTGTCCACAGGAAGTTCAACCAATGCAGCATTTCCAAATATGAGATAACGTCCCCATTGGTTAAATATTGTTTCAATAATGCGAATCGGCAGAAAGATTGCGCAAAAGTTTACTTTCTCGTTTTAATTCCCTTTAATCGTTTCAAATTAGTATTAAATTGTCGCAATTATAGTTCACGAGCTTAATATAATTTATTCATGTATGTGTTTGACAACCATATATCACTCATTAGAACAATTTTCACATTGTTTTCACTACGTGAGATGACATTTCATTTACATTTACGATAAAATAGTGGTTTGGGTGTAATAACAGTTTTCATTAATTAATTTAGAGATGCATTTTTATTTGTTGAGTTAATGATTAGGTTAATTCGTTATTTCTTGCGAGAAGAGGGAACCACAGCTGAAAGAAACTACACAACTTGTATTATTGAGGTCAAGAGTTCGTTTTAACATCACTTTTTGCACACATAGGCTAATCACGACTCGGGATACATTTAAATTGGAATCTGAAACATTATGTGACCTGACTGGAACTTGGAAAACGACACACTGATTACAAGACGTCGATACATTACCACTTGGTCTGGCGAACGCCAATAATAATGAGGGGTTGTGGGAGTGGGAGAGGGGTGACGGAAAGTAGAAAATAAATAGTATTTTTGGGGGTATTTAATGTTATATTTATACACATACAAACCTACCTAAGAAAATATTTATTTTGATACATGTGTGGGGGTGAAGGGGGAAAAGAGAGGGACAGAAAGATATTGGGAGAGATAGGACGAAGAGGTGATTGTTGAAAATGTTTTATTTGACGTTCAGTAATAAAAACAATCAAATCAATGATGATTATCTTATAAATACCATATTTAATGTAAATTTGTTTTAAAAATGGGGGCGGGGAGCTGTTTGTTCTACGTTCAGTGCAGGATAACAAGTGGAGACACATAGTGGTTCGTATCTCACTTTAAACTGTAGGTCCAGGCCCCATTAGCCTATCTGTGTATAACGTGGATTTAGAATTCAGTAGAAAATAACGTGGATCTAGTATTTTGGATTTTAGATGCGTTGAGACTACTAAAATTTCCAATTCTTATAATAAGAAACCTGTCCTCATATTACCATTTTGAAAGACAGAGAGTTAATTGTATAATCTTTCGTTGTTAGTTTCAAAGAAGACTACTTCAAATAGTAACAATTGGAACGAATAAAGCTTACGAAAAGTTTTTGCCACCGTGGGGATTTGAACCTACGACCATTAGAGTGACAACCCAGTGCGATAACCACTACCCCACGAGTTCGTTCCTTCTTACGGCATGATTATGAGTTAAAACCAATTCGTTCAATATGCATTAGAAATATAATCCCCACCCGCCTCTTTATAAATAACACTACCCAAACGCTCCTTTGTAGCAAATGAAATGAAGGTGGTATGAATGTCACAAAACATTTAAGCAAAATCTACTATATTTACGACGCAATCGTTTTACATGGAGAGGCTACAGCTTCGAAAATTGAGGTTGTGACGTGGCTTCTTGTAGTGGTAGGGTAGATATTCGTATGGCAAGGTTCCAGCGTGCACTAGCCAGTAATTTCCGAGAAAAAAAACTTCAATTTTTTATGATGGTAAATTGGTTCGGTGATAGGCTATCAGTATTACACGCCGAAGATTACAGGTTTGACTTCTGTTCGATTACCCCTATTATTATTGTTATTATATATAGCAACTAAATATTGTATTTAATTAATAATTTAAAGAAATAAAAATTTTATATATTTTTTTAAAAAATAAAACTCCTTTCTAATGATTTTTCAATGTAATTTTTGAAAATAAGTTTTCAGAATATGTTTTTGAATTTCTCATCATTTTACTAGGATTTGCATAAAAATGATCCATGTGTCATATTCGACGAAATGTCATGTACAGCGAAAGTTATACATTTTTATTTTAGGGAAAATTATCAAGAAACAAAACAAATAAATACTATTGACATCCTTTTGTGAATAGTATTTATTTTACATTATTTTTGGTTCACCATGCATAGTTGTATTCTTGTAAAAAGCATGAAAAACAACATATTCTCTACATTTCGCATAGCAAATAATATACGAATTTTCGTAATAAGTAAAATGCAATAAACAATTTTTTGGTTTAATAAGAAATAAAAATCGCAGAGTTAACCGAACGGTGAATCGAACACAGAATTTTACAACCCATAAAATGCCTTGTAGCCTTTGCAATGAAGTGATGTAGATTCAAGTAATAAAATTTCATGCAAAATCGCACGTTATAAGATTGTTCAAATATATTAAATCAATGTGTCCATAAGTCATTATACTGTCAGCCATTTGGCACATCTCGTTACAAAATCTCAGCACATCACCATTCACTAGTTAATCGAATTGAATATTGATTCACTTCACAGTTCAATGTGCAACAATAGTTTCGACTCATATCACGTGAGATGTAAACTCAATTCAATTCCCTCATTGTATGTAACTTGTATGTTGAGCTCATGTAGAAATATCAATTATGAGCTCTAAGCTAAATTTGATGCTACAATCGCTTGATCAACTCTTGCATCTCGCTGCCAGACATTCTACGTTCCTGTTTGCTCCAGGTCGCTTCTGCATTTCATTATCATTGTTTTTACCTCTGTTTCATTCTCATCGTCGTTATAAACCTACGTAATTTCTACTGTTTACAGTAAACAGAATCTACTGTCATCAATTGTAGTACTCTACTGTGTCTCTCGGACTACTCAAAATCAATGATTTCCTACTGAACACTTTCAGTGTTCAGTAGGCCTAATGTGTAATTCCAGTTAAGGAACTACAAGTGAAATATTCTCTTCAGTACTACATGTAATATTGCATGTAGTGTATTTGAATTTGAATCAGGGACGGCGACAGGGGTGGGCACGGGTGGGCAAGCGCCCACCCAAAATTTCCTGTGCCCACTCAATTGCCCACCATATCAAATCCACTATAAGTACCTCGTATACTTAGAGATATGTGAATGTTGCAATAAATAATTGTATTCTGTTGTTCATTACATGTATATTTTACTAACGAATATTATCTATACTAGAAATGTTCACATATCATTCCATAAAAAGCTGATTTAACTTTGTCATGAGAAAGCAAAAGGATTTACTAGAGATCTTGAAACAAGGAAACTGTGACCAATTGAATACGTCTATGATTAGAAGCAGCTAGTAGGCGTATGCAGGGTATTGTCAAAATGAGATCAGGATTTAGGGGGAGCTTGAGGGCTGCAGCTCTGGGCCTTCACTGGGGAAAGAACTGCTTTGAAAAGTACCACATAATAAAAGAATTAGGTACTTCGGATGTGATGAAAAATGTAGAAATACGTATAACTAACCACCTCATGTAGCTTGGCAAAAAGTTATAACTGAAACTGTAGAGGGGATTGGGGTGAGGTCTTGGTGTTGAAAGCTCCGGGTCTTCAACTATATAAATCCCGGCCTGCGTATGATTAAAATTATATCTAAATAAACAAATAAAAACCTCAGCGTTGCTTACTCCAGCAACACAATAAATTATTTCGACTTTTTAATTAGGTCTACATTGAAATTCCAAAAGTGTCTCTTTCTTCATTTCATTGCAATTTTTATATTTATATTTTATATACCTGTCATTTTCAAATATCTACATGGTATTCAAAATAACAACTTTATATTCATTCTAATAAATACTAACAAGAAGCAATCACAATAACCACTACAATATCGAGGTATATTAATTTTGATGTAACAGTTACGTGGGTTTGGAAAAAGCAACAGAATTATTGAATTGATAATGAGTGGGTAATTCTATTTAGAAATCCTAGTTCCACACATAAATTTTGCCTATCAGTGACGTAATCATGCGATTTTTCTTGTGGTTAACTTGCGTAGAATTAAAAGAAGAAGGGGTTGGAAGGAAATCCTTGTTTTTAGGGCGTCAGAGAACTAATCAATCGCGATGAGAATGGTTTAAACTTTAGAAGCATCAGAGATTTAGCCGAAAAGGTCAACAGAATCTGTAGATGCAGATGAAGTAAAGAAGAAAAGGTATGTCACGAAGTATCCATAAGAAAATTTTGTTTATTTGTTTTCAAGTCGAATTTTATGCTCAAATAGGCTAATCGGGACTAAACCTACAGATTAAAGTGGAGTCCAAACCAGTGGGCAATATGCTTCCACCAGGGAAGGGGGCAGTAGAAACCAGAACCTCTTCATTATAAGGCGACAACGTTATGCCATTGGATAAATAAATATACAGGAAGAACTCGCAGGGAACGTGTTATATTACCACCATAAAAGATGCGTTCATTTAAGAGCGTGTATTGCCAGAGACAAATATTTGAAACTTTCAGTGCTCACGGAGTTAGCTGCTGATTCAACAATGAAACACTGTGAAATTGAAACTACACGTCAACTCTCGAAGTAGTATAAACTAACCAAACTACTTTTGGAAGAATAATTTGTTGCTGATTCGACTGATTTGTTCTATGTTAAGTCACTCTTCTCCTAATTTTGGATAATAGCGACAATGGGGTTCAATGGTGATGAGATGAACGTGACGAAGGGGGGAAAACAAATACACGCAGACATTGAAAATACAACCCCCCCCCCCCAAAGTATTATTTTGACTGTTGTTCCAGGCGCCAGAGACTCGTTCGCCTGCAAGATTAAAGTTTCCAGGGCATACTGCGCAAGATAGAGGTTGACATTTGAGCGCTTTCGAAAAGGTCACGCCATACAACCCAAGTCGTCTGTGAAAAAGAGATGAATTACCTGGTATGGTGATGAATTTCGATGAATTCCTTGTGTCGAAAATCACATTCTACAAAATGTAAACCATTTGTTTCCTCAGTGCATGTGTTCATCTAACGCATGAGTAACGAAGACTTACTTCATAAAACGAATAACAACTTAGCTCACAGATTTTTCAATGTTACTTGATTATTACTTTTGGGCGATATTTTGTCAATATAACCTTTCATAAGCCTGGGAATAATTTATGCAGAATGAACAAAGAATTGGTTTTTTCATAGGTGTGTGTTTACATTCGCAATAAGACATTAATTTTAATATAATTATTCAGTGGCGGTGATTAGGAGGAGAGTTCACCCCGCCACATTATGCCACTTGTTGCACCAGCACTATGGCCTTTTAATGCTAAGACTTTTCTACCAAAAAAGTAAACTGTCCTTGCCCTCAAGTTTTGGCACCCGATAGCCGTTACTGCAAATATTCAGATATATTTGTCAGTTGTAATAACCTTGTGAGCCAAGAAAAGTGATCAATAACCCGCAAGTTTCAGTCAAAAACTCATATAATGAAAGTAATATGATCAGGAACATGCATTTAAATTACGAAAAAGTCATTTAATCCTTCACCATTGTCTACCATCACAATTTCTATCACTATCGCGTAATATATAAAGTGGAGTAGGTATGTGCCTTGTATTTTTTACACTTGAAGGACAAAATGTGATGCAACCAATTCACATTTATTTCACTACATTGACATGAAGAAAAGAGTGTGATTATAATGTATGGCTGCCCGCACACAAACACTTACCTTGAAATAATTGTGTCCATCGGAGACAATGAAGTGAAACAAGATGCGACAATAGATTAGAAAAAATAGGAAAGAAACCAGCACTCACACACACATACATATGATGTGTTTGTGCATGGCAGTTAAGAATGGAACGAGAGAAAGTGAAACGGAGAAAGAGGTGACAAGCTGAGAAAGAAAGATATAGGAAGGCATTAGGGAGTAAAAAAGAGAAGATGAATTATATATGGATTATATAATATATATAATATATATATTATATATATAATTATATATGGATTATATTTCTAATGCATATTGAACGAATTGGTTTTAACTCATAATCATGCCGTAAGAAGAAACGAACTCGTGGGGTAGTGGTTATCGCACTGGGTTGTCACTCTAATGGTCGTAGGTTCAAATCCCCACGGTGGCAAAAACTTTTCGTAAGCTTTATTCGTTCCAATTGTTACTATTTGAAGTAGTCTTCTTTGAAACTAACAACGAAAGATTATACAATTAACTCTCTGTCTTTCGAAATGGTAATATGAGGACAGGTTTCTTATTATAAGAATTGGAAATTTTAGTAGTCTCAACGCATCTAAAATCCAAAATACTAGATCCACGTTATTTTCTACTGAATTCTAAATCCACGTTATACACAGATAGGCTAATGGGGCCTGGACCTACAGTTTAAAGTGAGATACGAACCACTATGTGTCTCCACTTGTTATCCTGCACTGAACGTAGAACAAACAGCTCCCCGCCCCCATTTTTAAAACAAATTTACATTAAATATGGTATTTATAAGATAATCATCATTGATTTGATTGTTTTTATTACTGAACGTCAAATAAAACATTTTTAACAATCACCTCTTCGTCCTATCTCTCCCAATATCTTTCTGTCCCTCTCTTTTCCCCCTTCACCCCCACACATGTATCAAAATAAATATTTTCTTAGGTAGGTTTGTATGTGTATAAATATAACATTAAATACCCCCAAAAATACTATTTATTTTCTACTTTCCGTCACCCCTCTCCCACTCCCACAACCCCTCATTATTATTGGCGTTCGCCAGACCAAGTGGTAATGTATCGACGTCTTGTAATCAGTGTGTCGTTTTCCAAGTTCCAGTCAGGTCACATAATGTTTCAGATTCCAATTTAAATGTATCCCGAGTCGTGATTAGCCTATGTGTGCAAAAAGTGATGTTAAAACGAACTCTTGACCTCAATAATACAAGTTGTGTAGTTTCTTTCAGCTGTGGTTCCCTCTTCTCGCAAGAAATAACGAATTAACCTAATCATTAACTCAACAAATAAAAATGCATCTCTAAATTAATTAATGAAAACTGTTATTACACCCAAACCACTATTTTATCGTAAATGTAAATGAAATGTCATCTCACGTAGTGAAAACAATGTGAAAATTGTTCTAATGAGTGATATATGGTTGTCAAACACATACATGAATAAATTATATTAAGCTCGTGAACTATAATTGCGACAATTTAATACTAATTTGAAACGATTAAAGGGAATTAAAACGAGAAAGTAAACTTTTGCGCAATCTTTCTGCCGATTCGCATTATTGAAACAATATTTAACCAATGGGGACGTTATCTCATATTTGGAAATGCTGCATTGGTTGAACTTCCTGTGGACAAGACCGTGAGTCACGCCTCCTGCTCCTCCGAATCGAACTTCACTCTGATTGGAGGATCGTATATTTCACAACACTTCCTTGTTTCAGAGCTACCAACATAATTTCGTAAGACGTTGGACTTAGAAAAAATCCTTGCGACAGATTTTTTGAACATGACTGTACCTTCTCCAAATGTTGTCTGACCGCCATGAAATATTTCTAAGTCCAGAAATCGTTAATTTCGCAACACAGCTCTTGAGCTGGCAGAGAGTAGCCAACTTTACTGCAGGTGCCTAGGCGACAAACACTGTGGTGAAAAAATTTACATTTTTGTTTATAACATGGTCATAAACTATATTCGTACAAGATATTAATTAAGAACAAAACGGAAAACTCAAGTATGAGAAATATTTGAAGAGAATACTTGTGATTCGGCATGTTAACGTTGGAATCAGAGAAAGTGTTGTGAGGTTGGAAACAGTGCACTCGCTCGGGGTCCACCTGGAGAAAATATCGGTCTAATTTGAACATAAAAGGGTAAAATTACGCATAGTTTATGCAAATAAAATATAACAACACTTTGCAAAGTACTGCGCAATGAGCGAAAAGTAATAATTCTCGCAATTTGCAGGGTCGCATAGAAAAGTGGAGCTTGCGCAATGATCAACATATTTCAAGGCATTTGTTACAAGCGATGTTGTAGAGTATTGGTAAAGTACTCGCGTCACAAATATATTTTTCCCTAAGAATTAAAGGTCGCGGGTTCAAATCCAAAACAACAGTGGCGTCTCGTCCCTTGGGGCTTCCGGGGCTTAGCCCCTAAAGAAAAACGGACGTATTGACGTAATTATCAATCACCATAACGCATAACTATCACACAGTCTTTTAAAAAAAAGAGCAGGGGAGAGGGCAATAGATTTGAGTGCTGATTCGGGGCTAGTTCCGTGGCGTCGCGTTCGATCTCGCGTGTTGTTCTGTAGTGTTTTGGTGGCTTTCATTCGCTATGTTTGAGTGAGTTTGGCAGGGTTGATGTTCGAACACAAATTGATGAAGGACGTAGGCTGTCAATTACAAGACACAATGAATTTGTCCGGAAAAATAGGCATATATAAAATATAATTATCGATTGCTTAAAATTCTGTGGTCGACATGAATTTACTCTACGAGGACATAATGAAAGAGAACAATCTTTAAACAGAGGCATCCTCCCAGATTTATTATCCCTTCATAGAAGAGGGAAAACTAAAGAGGGAACTTCGTGTTCTTTATTGTAGTGAAAAGTTGAAAAACAAACTCTAGCAGTAGATTGCATTCATTTTTAATTTAAAATTATTTAGAGGGTACCTTTTCAGAAACAGTAGAAATGACAAATATAGTTTTAATAATTCCAGTGGCAACAGCTGAATCTGAACGATGTTTCAGCACATTGAAGCGTATTAAAACCTGCTTAAGAAATGCAATTGGACAAGACAGACCAAATGCCTTGGCACTTGCTTACAATAGAGAAAGGATACATTTCAAACATAGAGGGCTTCAACGAAAAAGTAATAACAAAATTTGCTGAGCAGAAGAACAGGAGTCAACGTTCGTAGAAAGGTACGTTTCACAAAAGTACCTAGCCTCCCTGATGGCGCAGTAGTAGTGTCGTTGTCTTGTAATCAAGGGGTCCCGGATTCGATACCCGGTGGAGGCACATAGTGGTTCGGATCCCACTTTAAACTGTAGGTCCAGTCCCGATTAGCCTTGCTGTGCACAAAGTGGACTTACAACACCAAATCAACCAACCACAACAATACCTGTTTCTTTCGTAACCATGTGAATTGTCATTATATTTTAAATTCTTTAAAAAAAGTAATTCCAGTTTTGTAGTCTAGAAGAAAAAAATACCTATTTTTTGTAATTCATTTGAATTGTCATTATATTTTAAATTCTTTAAAAAATAAGCCCCGGCCAAATTTGAGGCCACGAGACGCCACTGCAAAACACTCCATTTTTTTAAGTATGGCATTCAGATGCATTGAGTTTGTAGCTCAGTAAGTAAGTTGAATAATTTTGTTTCAGAATGTTCGCAAAATTTAATGCGGTGTTGAATTCTACGAATGTTTCCAATTACTCAAAGTATTTGTTTCTTCTTTTTGACAGTAAGGTATACAATTCAGAGATGAGATTTATTTCGAAGAGCTAACTTTCCACTCAATCTATGCATGCTACAAGTGAAAATTCTGCAATTATTTTGAAAATTAATTTACAGAACATATCCTTGATTGTTATTGCCATTCACTCTAAGTAATTATTTTCATTATTTCTTGAAAAGCAATAGGAACATTCATCAATTTGGATCGAAAAATGAATAGTATGTGGTCTAATTCCAACAGAAGGTATTTGATCAAACAATGAATGTGCTGACTTGGGCTCGGATGTTGATGAAGAATCACTTTCTTTTCTAGTAGTGGGGTTGGTGCTATTACTGGGACAACAAATGATGAGCCCCCCCTCAGGCAGATTTGCCTACACTTAAACCTAGCTCAACATGCCCATATGAGTTTTTTGCTCAAGTGTAGCACCCCGTCTAACCCAAGATTTTTGTAAAAATGCCCTCGGGAATTTCCCGAAACTACAGTGTACAAATGATGAGCCCCCTCAGATTGATTTGGCTACACTTACAAAAGGCACTTCTGTGAGATTGTTGTCCATAATCCTGTCAAAAATATGCCCCTCTTGATATTTTTTTTGGATACACTTAAAACTAAGCCAAACGTATTAACACACACACACACACACACACACACACACACACACACACACATATTTACTTCCGGTCCACTTCCGGTTTAAGTTCAATTGGGCACCAGGCTCAACTTGTATATCTAGTATTAACATAATGTAATTCTTCTAGAATTGCACTGTGACTCTCCCATTTCTTACATCATAAACATATGATTTTTCACCTATGAGAATAACAGAAAATGCCAGAATTGCTTAAGAACGTTTCTCCGTATTTCCAGGTCGTTGGGGAGGGATTCTTCGATGGTAGAGATCAGGTCCTCAGCACTTGCATACGTCCGAACAGGAAAGGTCACCGTTCCGTAATCTGTTTCCAAAACATTGTCGTATAGAGTTGAATAATGCAGTTCTGCTAATCCGACTTCCCACAATTCTGGAGACAGATCGATCCGTTTTGCAAGTTTTACGTTGAAATGGGTCAGCGTGTTGTTCGGAAAATAATTCTCCGATGCAGATGACGGAAGGTAAACATAGAAATTATCGTCCATTCTCGTCGAACACAAAGAATTCACTGGATCGTGGTGACGATATATTTTGATATAAATATGTTTTGGAAATTATTTTTCTGATAACTGTTTTACGGAAGATGCCTTGATCCACGAATCGAAACTAGGTGGATATCCGAGCCAGCGAACCAGGTATTCCAAATTTTTACCTTTTCCCCGGCTGTTCAAAATCTTATCAATTTTATACTCTTCGTCAGGATCCGAATAAACTTTTTGCAGTTCATGTTTGTAAAATGTACCTTTTACAGAATCTTCATTTAAATCGTCTAATATGTATACAGGTACAGGTGATCGCTGAACAAGGGAGTGGATTTTGAAAAGTTCTCGTGACCACGATTGTTCGTATCCCTTCTCGAAATGTCTTTTGACGACGGAGATTCGTACGATATCACCAACATTCAGATCTGAAGATGGCTGTGAAATATGTTTGTCAGCTTTGTTGAGACGTTTCCACACAATGTAAACGTTAGACTCGTTCACATCTCGAGGTGCCATTCCTATGGAACTGTGGATAGTTGTATTGTAACCTTCGAGAAGTTGCGGTAAAATGTCTACGTCACGTCTTGTTTGTTTCGATGTGAAATATTTCCACATTCGTTCTTTCAATGTTCTGTTGAAACGTTCTACTACACTTGCTTTCACAGGATAATTTGAAGCGATCGAAAAATTTACATTTTCATTTTTTAAGAACTTCTGGAATGTAGAATTCGTGAATTCCGTTCCTTGGTCGGTCTGTAGTGTGACGGGTTTTCGTCTGTTCCGTCCGAAAATAGTTTTGAAAGCTTCGGTTACCGAATTGCCTGTTTTATTTTTTAGCGGTAATGCAAAGGCATATTTTGAGAATACATCGATCACTGTCAGAAGATATCTGTATCCATCGTTATGTTTTTGTATCGAAGTCATGTCGTTGAGATCAGCTTCCCAAAGCATGTCTATGTTCCACACATTGTAATGATTCCAGAGGAACCTTTTTCTCGCAGGTTTGTGGAGAGTGTACGTTTCCTGGTGCATCAACCATTTTTTCACCGTATTGCGGGATATATTTTTATCCCGTACCGCGTTCCATAAACGATCTACAGATGAGAATGAAGCCCTGTGTCGGGGATCGTAATATATTTTGTTGAGGATTTTATCGTGTTTTAACTTAGGGACTCCCATGACTGATCTCTCTGTCTACGGCTTTTTCTCAAAGGAACCAGCTTGTATGCGTCAGGTGTTCTCAGAAAAGGTGTAGTTTTTCTGGAAACACGGACGGCCACTTTCTTCTTCTTTTTCTGTTTCTGTCGATGAGACGGTCCAGGGCTTTCCGTTGACGACGCTGAGAAGTTCAACGTCTTCGGATCAGGAAGTGTTTTTTCCTGACCTTCGTCTATCAAATGTTGAGCCGTAGATTGGTACTCGTCGATGATATTTTGTAACTGATAACGTGTATTACGGGGTAACGTCTCTGCTAGGTTCGGAGGAAAATACGTCGATCCTGGTGAAATGGTAGAAAAACCGTCGTTATCTTGAACAATAGGAATTTGTAATGGTTCTTGGGATTTTCGACTCAGATATAAATACTCGTCCAGTTCTTTTCTGTAAAGCCGCCATTTTTGATCGTCTGTTATATTTTTCATTTTCAGAATATCATTCATTTTCTTATCCAGAACAGATAATTTTTGAGTTACAGATAAGTCGGAACCGCGAATACGTGCTAGTTGTTCCGGTGAAAGGACGATCATCTTTTTGTAAGAAGATGCCATTTTTCAATGAGGAATGAGAGTACCGAGAAGACCCGATAACAAAGACCCTAGAAGTAAGGGTAGGAATCCTCCTTTCTGCACAAGAAGTTTTCTTCTTTTTTCGATGTTCACTTTCGGTTTCACGAGATTGCGTAAGACCGACTTGTAAGGTGTCAGACGACGTTTTGTGGACGGTTTAATCTTCACGTTTCCTTTTAAAACGTTCAGGCAGCATTCGCTGATGAAACGAATTGTCTTTTTCGGAGCACTTTTCAATAATGATTTACGGATTTTGGTCGGTGAATTTTTCAACACGTGCAAGAAAGGTGAATGTTTCTTGAAAGAAGACGAATGTCTATTCCTGTTAGAACGTGATTTGGTACGTGTCTTCCTCGTTCTCCTCATCTCGAAGTTTTAAACATTCCTGAGGAAGATATGCAGTTGAGTAATTCTGGTTAAAAATGTCTGTCTGATAACGTAAAGGATCCGGTGTTGACTGTGAAAGATCAATATACAAATAACTGAAAGGTTGAGTGGTAGCATCTATATATACTTTTTCGAGTTCCTTCATGCGATGAGGATAAAGTTGTCGTGCAAACACAGTGAATTGGTTCATATCTCGCGGATTTTTAAAAATAACAAAATGCTTTACGTTCAGCGAAATGTCTCTGCAATTTTTCCCTTGATGAAAAAGATTCTGTGTTATGAACACCACCGAAATGTTTTTGTGATGACTGCCTTTTGTGAAAAGGTCGGCTACTTTTTCTCCTTGAGCAACCATCATAAGATCATCCAGGATTATGAGAGTAGGGGTTTTTCCGTTCCACGACTGCCAATCGACGATCCCTTTATGATATTGCACATCTCGAAGATTTTGCGGAATACTGTTTTCCTGATCGTAACACCATACGATTTTCTTGACGGGTCCTTCGACAAGATGAACGATGGAGTCGACTATATTTGTCACAAAAGTAGTTTTTCCACTTCCTGATGCCCCGCAGACCATCATGGTGAAAGGATGGGAAAGTTTAGGAAACATGTTTTGTACTGGAGATTTGAAGAAAATGAAGATCTGGCACATTGTAAACACATTTTATCTGAGTCGAAAATCCCAAGAACCATTACAAATTCCTATTGTTCAAGATAACGACGGTTTTTCTACCATTTCACCAGGATCGACGTATTTTCCTCCGAACCTAGCAGAGACGTTACCCCGTAATACACGTTATCAGTTACAAAATATCATCGACGAGTACCAATCTACGGCTCAACATTTGATAGACGAAGGTCAGGAAAAAACACTTCCTGATCCGAAGACGTTGAACTTCTCAGCGTCGTCAACGGAAAGCCCTGGACCGTCTCATCGACAGAAACAGAAAAAGAAGAAGAAAGTGGCCGTCCGTGTTTCCAGAAAAACTACACCTTTTCTGAGAACACCTGACGCATACAAGCTGGTTCCTTTGAGAAAAAGCCGTAGACAGAGAGATCAGTCATGGGAGTCCCTAAGTTAAAACACGATAAAATCCTCAACAAAATATATTACGATCCCCGACACAGGGCTTCATTCTCATCTGTAGATCGTTTATGGAACGCGGTACGGGATAAAAATATATCCCGCAATACGGTGAAAAAATGGTTGATGCACCAGGAAACGTACACTCTCCACAAACCTGCGAGAAAAAGGTTCCTCTGGAATCATTACAATGTGTGGAACATAGACATGCTTTGGGAAGCTGATCTCAACGACATGACTTCGATACAAAAACATAACGATGGATACAGATATCTTCTGACAGTGATCGATGTATTCTCAAAATATGCCTTTGCATTACCGCTAAAAAATAAAACAGGCAATTCGGTAACCGAAGCTTTCAAAACTATTTTCGGACGAAACAGACGAAAACCCGTCACACTACAGACCGACCAAGGAACGGAATTCACGAATTCTACATTCCAGAAGTTCTTAAAAAATGAAAATGTAAATTTTTCGATCGCTTCAAATTATCCTGTGAAAGCAAGTGTAGTAGAACGTTTCAACAGAACATTGAAAGAACGAATGTGGAAATATTTCACATCGAAACAAACAAGACGTGACGTAGACATTTTACCGCAACTTCTCGAAGGTTACAATACAACTATCCACAGTTCCATAGGAATGGCACCTCGAGATGTGAACGAGTCTAACGTTTACATTGTGTGGAAACGTCTCAACAAAGCTGACAAACATATTTCACAGCCATCTTCAGATCTGAATGTTGGTGATATCGTACGAATCTCCGTCGTCAAAAGACATTTCGAGAAGGGATACGAACAATCGTGGTCACGAGAACTTTTCAAAATCCACTCCCTTGTTCAGCGATCACCTGTACCTGTATACATATTAGACGATTTAAATGAAGATTCTGTAAAAGGTACATTTTACAAACATGAACTGCAAAAAGTTTATTCGGATCCTGACGAAGAGTATAAAATTGATAAGATTTTGAACAGCCGGGGAAAAGGTAAAAATTTGGAATACCTGGTTCGCTGGCTCGGATATCCACCTAGTTTCGATTCGTGGATCAAGGCATCTTCCGTAAAACAGTTATCAGAAAAATAATTTCCAAAACATATTTATATCAAAATATATCGTCACCACGATCCAGTGAATTCTTTGTGTTCGACGAGAATGGACGATAATTTCTATGTTTACCTTCCGTCATCTGCATCGGAGAATTATTTTCCGAACAACACGCTGACCCATTTCAACGTAAAACTTGCAAAACGGATCGATCTGTCTCCAGAATTGTGGGAAGTCGGATTAGCAGAACTGCATTATTCAACTCTATACGACAATGTTTTGGAAACAGATTACGGAACGGTGACCTTTCCTGTTCGGACGTATGCAAGTGCTGAGGACCTGATCTCTACCATCGAAGAATCCCTCCCCAACGACCTGGAAATACGGAGAAACGTTCTTAAGCAATTCTGGCATTTTCTGTTGGAAGCGCAATGGGACGCATCGGGATCTTCTGTTTTTACGGATAATACACTCTATATTAACGAGCAGCCATTTTATTTTCCTGCAGCAACATATACAATAGAGGAGTTCATTCAGTTCCTGAAAACAAACCCAGCTAACGCCGTTGTTCCTACTCATCTCAGATTTTTCTTTAAAAAGGCTGTGAACAAACATCTGTCCGTGATAGGGGTTCCCGATCCTGAATTGGAAGGTGTTCCAACAAATACTGTTACACCCATAGACGAAACTGATGACTACGCTAAATTTCGATATGACGTATTGAAATCTATTTATTCTACGCACGTAGTGTCCAATAACGTCGTGGATAAAAACCCCTACATATTCATTTATTCCGATCTCGTGAAACAGCAATTGGTCGGAGGAGAAATGCTACGTCTTTTACGTCTTGCCCGAAAACAGTATTCGGAAACAGAATCATCTTGCACAGTACCCGTAGCCCATCATACATTTAATCCGATTCATTACGTTTCTCTGGATAAAGGTTCTTTCGAAACAATAGAAATTGCGATGTATGATAGAAAAGGATATTTTCTGCCTTTGAGAAACGGCTCCGTACCTACAATAGCTGTTTTACATTTTCGTAGGAAAGCAAAGTCCTTTTAAAAAACAGTAAGGAATCATTTTGCTCAGTCTATGTCGAAAAGCTGATGAATCACCATGAATTCGCAGACCGAATATTACAGTAATCAGATCCGTGGGGGAATTGGACCCATCTATCGTTCAACTAGAATTCAAAAAGGGAGAGGATTGGGGTCTCTCTTCGCAGGACTCTTTAGAATGGTGAAACCTCTACTCTGGAGTGGTGCAAAAGCGATCGGAAAAGAAGCTTTGAAAACAGGCGCTAACATTGTCACCGACATTGCGACAAGCCAGCAAACTCCAAGAACTATCGTTCGTCAACGTGTACGTGAAGCGGGTCAAAATCTTCAAAGTAAAGCACAACGGAAAATCGACTCTCTGGTAGGTTCCGGTATAAGAACAAAACCTGCAACAAAAATTGCTCAGTCGATGTTAAAACGTTCAGCCACCCGTATTAGAACATCTGCGATCCGTAAAAAAAGCGCATCCAAAAAGCAGAGAAAAACATCCACAAAATCTAGGACAACACGCAAAAGGAAAATTAAACAGAAGGCGGCAGGAAAAGATATTTTTGGATAATGATGGAGAATAACACTTGCATGATCTCACAGTTCGATCTTTTCAGCAAAAAACCTATTCAGCAAAATGTCGAAAAAACTTACACGGTCGCCTACAAGCCTATCACTTCCATCGATAATCAGAACATACTTCAATTTGCCGTTCCGCCGGCAGGAACAGATTTTCTAGATCTTTCATCTGCCTATCTCCGTCTGCTAACGCAGATGGTCAATCAAGATGGGTCTCCCATGAGTGCTTCCGAACCTTCCAACGCTCTCACAAAAAACTGCGGGGTCGTAAATTATCCTCTCCATTCACTTTTTTCACAAGTTACAGTGGCTCTCAACGGTATCGCTGTAACAGTTGCCGATAACAATTACGCATATAAATCAATCTTCGAAGCAGAAATCAATTACGGCAGCGATGCTGCGAACACGCATCTCACAAATGCCTTGTGGTACTTGGACACACCTGGACATCAAGATGCAATCACAGCCGACAACAAAGGTTTCACCACCAGAAAAGACTTTTTCCAGGACGTTCCGACAACCGGAAATCCTACGGAAGTGTCTGCCGTAGTCGAACTTATGGGAAAACTGCACATAGATTTTTTCCACCAGCCTAAATACCTGATCAACGGTGTTGAAGTACGTATCGATCTAGCCAGGTCACGTGATGCTTTTTACATCTGGGGAGATCAAACTTCACCAACCACCAGATTAAAAATTTTAAAGGCTGTTCTCGAAATAAATCACATCATTCCTACTCCTACCACCAGTTTGGCCATAGACAGAGCACTCTCTTACGCTCCTGCCCATTATCTGTTCACCAGAAGCGTCATCAAAGCTTATTCTTACGTTGCCGGAACGCAGCAGATTTCGATCGATAATGCTTTTCAAGGTCCTTTTCCGAATGTTGTTCTTTTTGCTATGGTATCCACCGCCAGCTTTCTCGGAGACAGTAAGAAAAATCCGTTCGACTTTAGAAGTTTTAACCTATCTTCTTTCCATCTTGTGAAAAATGGAGAACTCGTACCTTACGAACCCTTGCGGGTCACCACAGGAGGAAACGGAGGATTGATAACACGTGCCTATCAAACTCTATTTTCCGGTACAGGCATTCACCACGCCAATTACGGACACCAGATAACAAGGAAAATGTTCGAGAACGGATCCTTTTTCCTGATTTTCGACATAACACCTGACTCTTCTGGAAACGACACGCACACCAGTCTCCAGGAACAAGGTATCATCGGAGCCCAGATGCAATTTTCTCCCCAGCTGTCGGAAAATATAACATGCCTTCTGTATGCTGAATTCGAATGTGCAGTAGATATAACAAAAGACAGAAGTGTTATCCTCCATCAGTGAGACCGAATTGTCTATAAATATGTGTGCTCGTGTTTCTGGCTCGCAGTGTTATCCAGACAGTTCTGACGTAGACATTATACTATCTGTGATGGAAAAACCAGCCGAACGGAAAACCCGTGATATTAATCATACTAGTGTTTCTTCGAAAGTGACGACTTCCAAACCTGTTGACACACGTTTGCTTCCACGACTGCCAGACGCCAGATTTTACCCTGGACTCGTAGAAATGACCAAAGACAGAGATATTATTATAAACATATGAAAACATGTGTAACGTGAGATGAGAAAACTCATCGAACTGTTAACCTGTGATGATATTTATAATAGTGATTCTTCGGAAGTACAGTCCGCCAAACCTGTTGACACGCAACCGTCCCCCAAAATATTAGAAGAATATCATCTTACTCTCATTTTACGTTTTCGGAAACATAGGCAGCATGAACACGTCGCAGATCAGGGAGATTCTATCTCAAAACTGTTCCACCAAGAACATTTTCTACGGTGTTTACTCGAGAGATCTTTTACCTCGGACTTTTCCTACCCCTGCCTTGATAATCGCAAACACTGACACTTCCAACTTCCAGGGTACACACTGGGTGGCCTTCTATTTTGGCGAAAACAATATTGCTGAATATTTCGATTCATACGGATTTCATCCTTTCTATCCAGAATTCGTAACTTTCCTGAATCGTCATTCCTCGGTCTGGACTTACAACAACATTCCCTTACAGGGGGTATTGGCCACGACGTGCGGACATTACTGTTGCGTGTATGCTTATTACAAAGCACGCCATGTTACGACCAAGGATTTCATTCAAGCATTTCCGCCCGGTGTCAGTAAAGATGGATATATCCTACACCGTTTTCGTCAGATCTTCAAATGTTTACCCCATTCCAAGTGCCCGAGAGGGGATCAATCGTGTTGCTCCATCCACACGATCCGGTGTCGTGTTATGCAAAAAGCTATATAAATGTGTGCTGCTGTAGCTTTCTCTCAGTGTCGTCGAGACAGCTCTAGTGAAAACATCATGGAGCCTACTAAGGATTCTACAATGGAAAAACACGATAAACTAGTGAAACGCATGACCCATCAGGATGATGCTTCCAAACGTAAAACCCGCAAACGTGTGCAGCCCCTCAAAATCGAAACTGTCCCTATCAAGAACGAACCGATGGACGAGGGGATAGATTTGACTACTGACTGTGATTTCATGAAACGTCGTAGGGAGATCGGCTTTTCCCCAGATACAATCGAATGTCCTGGACTACACAACGTAGAGGCGTGTTTAGATCTCTATCTTGCTAACACATATTTTCTGAACAAGGAAAAAAACAAGTTCGTAGCAATAGGATTCGAAAAGCAATCCCCTTTCAATTTGGTGTGGGAGTTTTCGCAACAGGGGAGATCACCCGTACGCATCGATTCTAAGCAGATTAGAGAACTGTGGGCTTTGAAATCTGACTTACTGAATTACGTCGAAACAGGTCGTCGATTCAATTACTTGGTTACAGGAAATATCACCGTCAGTGCTGTAAATTTTTTCGGGAAACGTTGTATCTCGATGTATCAGCATCATTCATCCGATGCTTTTATTTTCACAGCCTCTGAACTACACTTATTTTTGTGTAACCATTTTTGGCCTCTGCAGAAATTAAAGAACGAACGTTATCATAAATTGCAACCCGAAATGGAGGCTTTTGTATATTGCATCAAGAAAAATATGGTTTCAGAAAAAAAAGAAGTGCCCAATTTAGTGAACTATTTTTATATTCTTTGGTACAACGAACTGATGATTGAAATATATCTTGAGAACAATCTTGGGCAGACATTGACATTGTAAATAAGTTCTGTTACTTTCATGTATCTGATGTTGTAAATAGCCATTGTAAATGAATCATTGTTCTTTTACGTATTGTACATCAACCGCTATTATTTTATGTATTGTAATATAACCCTTCAGGTATTGTAAACCTTTCATATTCAATTGTAAATACAACATTTGTGTTATGCTATGTATTTAAACCCATATTACCGATTGTAAATAAAACATTTGTATATTTTAAAAAAACTCTTTTATTTCTTGTACTTATTACAATAGAAACTGTACATCTTCCAGACATTTTCAACTGCACAGGTTTTTTTTACATTTTCACATTTGCTATGTTCTTTGCATCTTCCTGAAGTGTTTTTCACACTATTCAATTTTGGACATTCAAGTTCTTCGATGTTGCGTACGGATATTTTATTTTTACCTTTTTTTCCAAGTAATTTTTCAAACCATTTCACTTTCTCCGTACCTTTAACGTACACTATTTGATTCACAAGCACAACATATAACAGATCTCCTAATTTCTCATACGGCAGCCATCCATCTCCCCAGTTGAGACCGTGTTTGTTGGCACGGAGCCAGTAATTCACTCGGCGATACTTTTCACTCAAACAGTGTAAACCATATGGAGATTTCAATAAACAGTCAAACGCATTGTCAAAAGGAAATTTTAAAATTCCGACTTCTTTCCACACAAATTCTCCTCCTACTCCTCGAAGACCTTGAACGTCCAAAAAACAGACATTCATTTTGTTCATCAGGTGAAAACTGTCAACGTATCTTCAATGCTACCCCGGCATACGGCGCACTTGTTCAATTGGGAAGCACAGGATCCGCAGGAAACAAAATGTCGACACGGGAGAATTACAACACTGCTAGGATTCTCAAAACATATTTTGCACACAGAATCCACACTAGGTTTATCGGACGTTTTCTCAAGAGTCTCTATACTGTCGCAATACTTGCAGCTCTTGGAGTTACGATGTAACGCCGCAACACTCTGTATAAAAGGACACTGGGGTACCAACATGTAATGTCCTAGAATCGGACAATCTTTGGATGTCCAATCGCAAAGTCCGTACGAACAATGAAAACATAATACTCTGTCGCTAAAGCCTGAATAGTAAAATCCTGCAGTCACTAATTCTTCCGGAGTCTGACGTAATCCTATAGGCCACTTTCTGTATGTTCTGTATCTCGAATTCACTGATAAGTAATTGATAACATACGGCTCGGCGTGAGTCCTGCAGACGTGATAAGTAAACACTCTCATACGTCATAAAAGGTGAAGTAATCGGATACTGTAGGTGACGGCGTCCCAGGTATCGGCGATAAAGGAACAGCCAGAGGATCGTTGGGGAACAGACGTCTGCGGACACCGAAACCTTCTGCAGGAACCACAGGGAAACAGGGATGTCCTTCTAATTTACGTAACAAAGGACGATCACAGCCAGAACACCACAAGGAATTTCTGTTCGCCAACAAAGAAAGCCACTCTTTCACTCTCTCCTTCAAAGCTTCACCGAGCTTATCCTCTTCCTTCCTGCGACGTAGTTCGCACATACACCCGTGACTTGGAAATCCTGTTCTCTCGTCCGCTCTTCTTTTTCTCTCTTCTATCTCCTTCAACGTCTCGCAGTGATGATGGACTCCTTTTCCTAATCCGTTGAACAGGTAACATCCACACCAGGGAGATTCAGGTATCGCTACATACATAAACGGGAAATAACTCAGCACCCGATGCAGGGCCGTTCGATCGTTGTCCAGGTCGCCGCAAGATCGAACAAGTTCCCAGAACTCCTCGTAGCTAACCTCGTAGAAATTCACGCCATTATCAGACAGTCTTGTACCGCACACATCCATCCTCGCATGACGCTATTATCATGTATCCCTTCTATTTATACCTTCTTTTTTCTACGTCACGATTTCCGTTAAACACACTTCAAATAGTCCTCTAGAAGACCGAGCCTAAAACATGTTCGAACATGTTCCTTTCAGACAGAAAACAACCACACCCGATTCCAAGAATTTCCAAGAATGGCTCATCAACCTAAAACATGTTCGAACATGTTCCTTTCAGACAGAAAACAGACACGCCCAATTCCTGGAATTCCCTAGAATGACTCATCAACGCCATCTGTTTTCAAACACCGGAAACACGTACTCCAATTTATATATGACGTCACATGCCAAAATAACATAACAAAAACTTTTCCTCCCCCCAACCCAGACTTTCTGACTCATCAACGCCATCTGTTTTCAGACACCGGAAACTACCGACCAACCGTCACTGGAAAAACCCGTGACTCATCAACGCCATCTGTTTTCAGACCCCGAAAACACGTACTCCAATTCCGAGAAAACCAACCGTCACCGCGTCGCATACTTTTCCTCCTCCCCACCCCAGACTTTCTGACTCATCAACGCCATCTGTTTTCAGACACCGGAAACTACCGACCAACCGTCACTGGAAAAACCCGTGACTCATCAACGCCATCTGTTTTCACACACCGGAAACACGTACTCCAATTCCGAGAAAACCAACCGTCACCGCGTACTTTTCCTCCTCCCCACCCCAGACTTTCTGACTCATCAACGCCATCTGTTTTCAGACACCGGAAACTACCGCGGGAAAAACCCGAATTCCCTCCTCCAACCAATCAAAACGCTCCTCACAAATTAAGCCCCGCCCATTTATGACGTCACGACCAATCAAAATCATCCTTACAAAATAAACCACGCCCCTTTTATGACGTCACAAAAAAAACTGCTGCGTCATCAATTGATCTTTGATCGATCTTTTCCAATCAATTGATTTATCGACCCGAACGCGGGTGCATTACTACTAGGGGCATATTTTTGACAGGATTATGGACAAAAATCTCACAGATGTGCCTTTTGTAAGTGTAGCCAAATCAATCTGAGGGGGCTCATCATTTGTACACTGTAGTTTCGGGAAATTCCCGAGGGCATTTTTACAAAAATCTTGGGTTAGACGGGGTGCTACACTTGAGCAAAAAACTCATATGGGCATGTTGAGCTAGGTTTAAGTGTAGGCAAATCTGCCTGAGGGGGGCTCATCATTTGTTGTCCCAGTAATAGCACCAACCATACTACTTTTTCTAAGCTTTCAAAACAATGCTAAACCTGATATAAGTCTGTTTCTCTTCAGCTAGAACCAGTAAACGTTATTGTTTTGCATTTTGTCGGCCATTTTTTGGCTTTTAGGTAATTTTCAGCATATTTTGTCCGTGTTGTTCCTACATTTTCCTTAATTTTAAGGCTTAATTTTCTCCTTCCGGGTTGTTTCATGAATTTTAAATGCATTTTCTAACATAACTTGTAGATTTAAATTTCCTTTCTAGCAAATTCGCCATTAAACGAATATATGGTCAATGGAAGAGCACAACTATTATTTTGAAGTGAAATATTTGGCAATGCATTAAACAATTAATTAATTGTGAGCAAAGTTAAAATACTTTGTGTGAACTTTACCTTGAGATTCCCTTGCTAGCCTCTGTCTTCGCTTAAATCTGTGCTTTTAAAATAAAATTAGTAACAATATTTAAAAAGTATACCTATAACTTCATGTACACCAAACACAAATGTATTTTCAGTTGGTGGCCGTCTACTACATCGTTGAAGATCCATCCTCATAGGAGGTGAATGATTTATACATTTCGCCTTATGAAAAAGGTTCTGCTGTGGTTTGAAGTCGATCTCATGACCCCTATCACACGCGTCGAACACGTTACCATTATTATTATTATTATTATTATTATTATTATTATTATTTTATATTATTACAAGAATTTTATTCCCAGTTTGTACACGTACCGTACCCGGGAGAACGTTGCATCACAGAGAAGTAAAATATTTTCATTAACATTCAAACTTTGCAGGTAACTTTTACACAGCATCTCTACTCGACGATATTCAAAGCAACAATTTTTTACAATTTTTTATTATTTTATTTATTATTTTTTGTTCAAATCGTGATAAGTAAACTATAAGAAAAAGGTCTGCAGCAGGACTCGAACTCGCAACATAGAATGGAACTTCCACTACCAGCTACTGCCTTTACCCACTACACCAACTTGCCTTTTCTTATTTTTTTTTATTGTCTCATTCTGGTATTCAAGTTATGGAATTACCTTGTTGTTTACATAAGTGTATTACTGCTATTACAATTTGTATTTCTATCTGGTTGAAACCTTTACATTTTTTTGACCTAAATTAAGTATATAGCACTATTAAGAAATTTGCATACTATTTCTTCCTTGTTTGGAGATGAATTTTTTCGTATTGTTCTTGCAAGAATATACTGAATTGTTTCTGAAAACTTCTCTCGTCATTGTGAAATATATATAATAAGTATTCAGTTATCAACCATTGTACTGCTCGTTGTGACCACTACACCACAGAAACCACTTGTACTGAACATATAATTTAAAATATGACAGTGAACTATTTACGTCTTTTAGTTTAACAAAATCTCGTATTCGTATTCACTATTACTTGTGTGAAACGTGCGGGAAATTACTCATGGATGTGCACATAGTGTGTTGTGTCTTCAGAAGTTCGAAGTATTGAGATTGACAATGAAGAGAGGCCAAGCACAAGCCTTTTCAATCTAACAAGTGGGAAAAGTGAAATTGTATGTGTGTATTTATTGAGAAAGACACCTCAATATCCAAGCTGTGTATTTATAATTTCATTTTGTGTGATTTGAGAATTACGGATACGAGAATTTGTTAAATTAGGGATATATGCTCTGGTTTGTCATTGTTTGAACTGTACGTCAGTTGCTAGTGACATCTGTGGGGTAGTGATAATGTGCTCGATTTGTATGACAGGGACCGTAAGATCGATTCTCAACCGCGGTAGAAACTTTTTCAGAACGCGAGAAGCGTTTCACTAAATACTTCTTCAGATTCATGGAAATAACATCGAGATTTCTTCCAAGAGTTGGAAACCTTTAAATTCTAGACATCTATCTAAATTGAAGCAGACACTCTGATGCCACGTGACAGGTGCAGAAACGACATAGGAAGCATAGCTTATTCATCGCTAGGTCTCGGAAGTTGAAGATCTGTAGAATAGCCTTAAAATTATTTTTAAAAAGGTCTAAAATACTTCTCACGCTGAAAATGAAAGCTTCATTTTTATAATAAATTGAGAGAGAGTCCTTGAACAATTCGATAAAACCCGCTGTTTGGTGGTTTAAACTACTGAAGCAAAGGGGTAAAAGCAGTTAAGTGCTAATCTAGTTTTCTTTATTTTAACTTCAAAGTTACATAACATACGATTCCAAAGCAATTTATATATATAGGTATATAAATCATTCACCTCCATTGAGAATTGATCTTCCACAATGCAGTAGACGGAAAGCGAAAACACATTTGTGTTTGATGTACATAAGATTATAGGTACATTTTTAAAAATATTGTGACTAATTTTATTTTAAAAGCACAGAAATAACAGGGCACAGCCAATGAGGATGATTGCTGATAATGATTGATGACTGCAGCGGTGTGTAGATCCATTTTAGAGCGCTTGTTAAAGAGATTACAACGAGTGGGACCAGAGCTGGTTGAATTTGTGCTTTTAAAATAAAATTAGTCACAATATTTTAAAAATATACCTATAATCTTATGTACGCCAAACACAAATGTGTTTTCAGTTTCCGTCTATTGCATTGATCCGGTGCTTGGTTTCTGCATCATGGCAATGCGCCAAGCCACAAGGCAATTATTCTCCAACAGTTTCTGGCACGGAAACAAGTGATTGTGTTTAGCCATCCGCCTTATTCGCCAGACTTGTCACTGCTGACTACTTTTATTTCCCAAATTAAAATCCCACCTGAAGGGCCAACATTTTAACATCATTTTGGAAATTGAAGAAGCTGAGACGAGGCACGTAATCACAATCCCAAGATAAGATATCCGCAGAGGCTTATGGCAAGTCAAAAATATTTACACATTTCAATAAGCCAGTCTAAAAACTTTGTAGACACACCGTGTACAACGAATACATTTGTTCTGCATTCTTTCGAACTTTGTTTTAAAAGTTCAGCATGCATACTGCACGGTGTCGAGGGTAGGGCCCCAAACATTATCGATCCTGTTACTTTTGGAGATGGTGTGTTCAGCACCATGATCCTGATGCCTTTAACCCATAGGGTTGCCCCCAAGTACTAATTTATTTTATGGTAAAGCGTGATTCGCCACTCCAAACCACACATTTCCAATCTTCCACAGTCCAGTGACATCATACATTACACCAATACAGGCGACGATTATCATTTACAGCAGTGATGTTTCGCTTGCGGGCGGCTGCTCGACCATGGAATCCCATTTCTTTCAATTCTAGATGTACAGTCATGGTGCTCCCTGGACAATCGGTAGCACTACGAAGTAGCAGTGACAGCCAGCTGTTTCCACTGTTCAACGGACATCGCTGTGTGCAGTGTTGCCAAGTTCCATGCACATCTTTACTCCACTGAATAAAAATCTGTATAAAATCGGTGTTGCAATGTGAATTGACAATGATAAAGGATTTTGAAAGAAGATGCAAAGAACCTCAATTCAAGATCAATACGAAGAAAAAGTAATTTCGCAAAAGTGACAAAACTGTTTTTTTTTTTACAAATTTTTAAAATCTGAAAATTAAGAACTGTGTTTAAAACCTTTCTGCTTGCACCTTACTAAAATTTCAACATGATCGGACGACCCGTTTTTATAATTTCAAAATTTGAAACAGAGCGACCGTTTACAAAACTAAAAAACGGCACTTTTTTGTTCTCACGACGATAAAAAAGAAGGCATACTCGAAAAAAATTGGTCAGCATAGATTAACGCAGAATTGAATGAGCTAAATTTCGATGTAACTCGTTTTTATGTAGGTGTATTGGTTAATTTTCAATTGGAGGTCCAAACTCGAGTATCTATACTTTTTAATTCGACAGTAGGTGTCTGTGTATGACGGTTATTGTCATATGGCATCATAATATTAAAAGAATGTAATGAATGTTGAGAACATTTAAATAATCTACTTACGTCCGTAAACCGGTACAATACGAAGTTCAGAAAATAACGCTAGATGGCACCATTTGTAAGTCATTATAAATTGTAAAATTCTTTAATCACATTGTACGTGAATGTTATTTTGAAGTTAAATTCAAAGTCATCTTTTTGCAAGTGCCTTTATAACAAATTTTAATCTCTTGTTGTTGAAGATCTCATTGTCGTAAAATTTACCGCCAAAAACAGTTTGCTTTCGCTATGCACAAGGACATTTTGATGTGACGGCGGCTGCACGCAAGGACAATTTGCAGTGATGGCGAAAACCTATAAAATTTACAGCGTAATATTCTCCATGCTATCGCATGAATATAGATAGACAGTTTGTTCAAACGTTTATTACAAAAATATCTTGGACCTATACATCTGCAAGTATTGTGATAATATACAACTATTTTAACTGACAAATTATCCGAGTTAATTCTGTTGTACAAAAAAAGACGGTGGTACAGGGGAGAAGAAGAGAAAGAAAGAAGGCGGTTGGTTCTGGAAAAAATGGAGCGGAAGAAGCTTGTTGGTGAAGACAAGGGATAATCTTTTCCCGTAAAATTTTGGTGATCACACATTTGTGAGACAAGGACTGAGTGTTGTTTCCACACCGGTAATGGGTGAGGAACGTCTTCAAGATTTGGAGAAGGAAGATGCGTAAGTGATATGTTAAAAATATCGTGCCCAAATAGTCCACAGAGGGACAACGGCATGGCGTCTTTTCCCGGCTACAGAAGGTAAGCTGTTGTTTTCCAAACTTTTAGCATGAGCTCATGTCGACGCAAATTAGGTAGATCTACCAAAGATTAACAGTGTACAAATATGCATGCATTCGTGTGAGGCGTGTGTTGCAAGATAAATTACACAAAATTCGAGTGCAGCGTCATGATGTACATCAACTGACAGGCGACGTTTTCATTATCTGGTTAGAGCATTCTTTGTTAAAGAAACAAGAATCTTGTATTTTTCTATGATTAATAGTTGAACTGTGTACAGTGTGTTTGTAACTCATTGAGAGTACATTAAATATCATAAGTGGTAAAGGATTTATGGTAATTTAAATTTTATTCAGAGTGACCTGTAGGGGGGCTTCCTCCAAAACAAAGGAAAAATACTGGTTGGGGTTCTCAGTTCTCCTGGAGCGTCATACGAAAATTACTTATACTCAGATGGGGTTTCTGACGTCATATTTTATTTGGGGTAGTTGATCTCCCCCGGCAAATTTCCTCCCACCTGCGCTTTCAGGCGCTGCGAGAGTGACCTGTGGGGGGGCTTCCTCCAAAGTAAGGGATAATACCGGTTGGAGTTCTCAGTTCTCCTGGAGCGTCATAAATAAGATCCATGAGACTCAGGGTGGAGCGTTTGATGCTGGGGTAAGATTAAAATAAATAATTTTAAACAAATAAGTTTAAACAAATAGTCAAATAAATAAGTTTAAATAAATAGTCAAATAAATAAGCTTAAATAAAAAGTCAAATAAATTAGTATAAAAAAAAATTAAAATAAATAAGTTGGAATTAAGTTCCTTTTGTTGTTTGTTTAAACTTGTCTTATTAAGATAGTTTGGAAGGGGTAATTCAAATTAGTAAAGATTAAGTATAGGAAACAAATATGGGAACAGAACAGGAACCTGTGACTCTGGACACCTTGCTTTCTTTTATTAAAGAAAGTAGTCAGGCATCCAGAGAAAACACAGAGCTAATGAAATCTGAGTTGTTGTCTCATACCAGTGACTTGGTTGGTAAGCTTCAAATGGATTTATCTCTAACCAATAAATCCATGTTGGAGTTAAAACAGTACACTACGAAGACAAGTGAAGGTCTTCAAGAGCTTGCATTGTCAGTATCCCAGTACAGGATTGAATGCATGAGTAGAGCCGAAAGATTAGAAAAGAAGCATGAGGGGTTGGCTAAAAGACTAGACTCGGAAGTACAGGGTGTGCAGCTGGCAATACAACAGTTAAAATTGGATAATGAAAATAGTTTTAAATTGTTGGAGGAACAGGTTGTGGAGAAAGTGATGGATAGAGTAGTAGTAAGGAAGACTCCGTCGGTTCGGATTGTTGAAGGAAAGAAGGTAGTAAAGGCTGTCAGTGATAGTGACTTAACCGTAGTCAAGAAGGAAGTTTTTTCATCGGTTCAGGGAACTCCGAGGGGTTCGTTGTACGGGGTTGAGGATAGTGCTGCAGGGATGAATAGTTTACCGGCTGATGTTATGTTAACATTAAGATCGATGGAAAGTTCTTTGGCAAGGTTCAATGGGGTCTTGGATAGGTGGGAGTCTAGGGGCTCTGATCAGGATCTCATAAAGCCAAATGCTGATGGGATCGAAGTAAGGCGGGTCGGTTATCATTACTCTGAGTCGGGGGCGTTAAGGAAGCGTGGTGTAGACAAAGCCACTTCTACTGAAGAATCAGATGGAGACTCTGCACTTAGATGTTCAAAATTCAACCACTTTAGGTCCACTCAGCCTGAAAATGTAGATTCCTTAAGTGAGGCGGATAGGTCGGGTGATTGCTATCTGACGTCAAAGAAGAAGAGTTACATTAAGACCAGGCATGGGAAGGCAAAAATGAAAGCGTTGCAAGGATTAGTAGAACCTCAGACAAAGGTAATAAAGGATAATCCGGTACGCTCTAACACTAACGATAATAATAGAAACACTCAAGCGAAAGTCTTTAGTATAAAACCTCAGGACTTAATGAAATTTCCAAAATTCAGTGGGTTAATAACTACAGTAACTCCATCCGAATTCCTTGGGAAGGTTGAGGAGCTGCTAGAGCTTTATGGGGTAGAGGAAGGGCAATACATAAAGTATGTCCCAAAATTGTTAACAGAAAGCGCCAAGCTTTGGTTTGCGGAACGGAAGGATCGCGTTACAACATATGATCTTTTCAAGAAAGAATTCATAAACTACTATGAGAGTTCTAGGTGGAAAAGTTCATGTTTGGCTAAAATTCTGAATGCGCCATATATCAAGACCTCGGAGGAGAGTGTCTTACAGTTTTTCTCAAAAAACTTTAAACTCCTGCGTACGATCCAACCTAAAGCTGAAGAGTCGCAGATTATTGCGCAAATGGGCATTCTTTTACCTTATAAACTAAAAGAGCACTTTGTAATGCAAGACATATCGTCGTTCTCGGAGGCAATTCATGTTATTGAAAACTTTGAGTCGCTAAAGGATGTATCAGTAAAAAGGGATTGGCCTTCTTCTCCTAAGGTAAAGGGTCAAAGGGGCGGAGTAAATATGGTGGCGTTAGGGTCACCTAGCTCTGAAGAAAAGAACCTGGGGGAAAACCAATTGCCAAGTAGTCCTCCTTCAGATGGGGAAAGGCTGTGGTATAGAAGTCCAAAGTCCAAATCACGCCATTTAAACAAGGTGTCTACATCAAATGACAAGTCGTTGGGAAACGAGTTACCCCTCACGTTGTAGGAGGTGATGTGAGGTCGGTAAATAAAGATCCTCCCAAAAGCACAAGTGCTTCGGTGTCTACTAGTACAGGTTCAGATGCATTATCTAAATCTTACTCGTTGTCACCATTGTTGGAAAATAAACAACTAGTAGGGGACAGCATGTTGCTAAGGTTAGCTCAAAATCATACAAGTTGTAAAATTGAATGTGATCAGAGGGGCAACCGCGGCGTAGGATTAATGATCAGTGGTCAAACTGCTGAACAGTTAAACGAAAGACTTCGGTCTTGTCAAAAGCTGTCTGACTCGGTAGTTATATTAATTGGGACAAATGATATTCTCAAGTTTAGGTCTGAAGAAGCTATCAAGCAAAGTTTATTGCAGACGTTGGATCTTTTGTCTAAAAGGACAAAGGAAATACTTTGGCTAACAATACCTCCACTGGCACGGATTATGCGCGACAAAGGTACCAGTGTGTGGAGAAAGTGGCAGAGCATCAATGAGCTTATTATGTCGTTCCATAATGGAAAAAATGTTAGAGTAGTTGACATTGTGCCTTTGTTCTTCACAGAGCAAA
This sequence comes from Lepisma saccharinum, assembly GCF_977018435.1. NCBI lineage: Eukaryota > Metazoa > Arthropoda > Insecta > Zygentoma > Lepismatidae > Lepisma > Lepisma saccharinum. The sequence goes on along the minus strand of NC_139247.1, from coordinate 8,794,106 downwards.
ATGAAATTCGGGGTGATTTGTATGAAGAATATTTAGGGAATCCCTCGCGAGGCAAGATCGATAAAATTCACTGGAACAGAGCAGGAATGGCCAGGGTGGTGGACCTTCTTCGAAGTAGGGGTGTATTTAACGTTTTGGGCCGTACTAACTTCAAACAAGCGTCTCAACTCGTGGTTGAAGCTGAGATCCATGCGATCGAGGAATTTCCAGTAAATAGAAAGGAAACGTCGAGGTCGGAAAACCGACAAAGGACCCTTACCAACGGGCAGGGGGTGAGGGCAAATTAAAGTCATCTGCCATATTATTTGTAAATATAGAGGAGGGTATTGATGAGTTTGATCTGGAGGAGTCAATAAATTCTATAACGCCAATTAATACTAGTAATCAAAGATGCGGATCTGCAATGATCAATGTTTCTATTATGGGTGAACCGTTCGTAGCCCTCTGTGATAGTGGTGCGGAACTGAGCCTCCTGGCTTACGACACCTGGAAATTGATATCATCGTCGGTCTCGCGGCCTAGGTTGGAGTCTGCGTCAAGTATTAAGTTAATTGATTATTCGGGCACGAAGTCTAAATCGGTAGAGGGTATTACGCGATTGAATGTCAATTTAGGGAGTTATGAATTTTATGTGCAATTTGTGGTTGTCAAAAAACTAAATGTACCCATCATATTAGGATTAGATGTTATATACGGTATACATGGGGAATTGAACTTCGATGTTGACGCTTTGTTTTACCAAACTCCAAATGGCAGGACACTTTTGAAGTTCACTCCACTTGCTGACATAATGTCCAATGAGCAAGATTTGTCAGTTGCCAACATGTCCTTCGTGCCAGAAACTTCGAATCTTGAGCGATCAAACTTTGAAAATAAAATAAACGCCTCTTTAGATGAAGGTAGAAAATTAGATTCACGTTTGATCGATGTACTCTATGACTTCCAGCTGATGTTTACTGATAAACCGGGTTTATGTACCGAATACGTGCATCGGATGGAGGTAGACACAGACGAACCAATCGTGGCGCGAAATTATCCTATCCCATATGCCTATAGGGATAAGGTAAAGCAACAACTGAATGTAATGTTGGCTTGGGGGGTAATTGAACTTTCTGTCTCAGAACATCGTTCGCCTCTGCTAGTTGTGCCAAAACCCAACGGGGATATTCGTCTATGTGTCGATCTGAAGAAAGTAAATTCCCACGTGAAACCGATGCAACTTGCTCCCATGAGAATTAATGACTTGTTGACGTCGTTCATTGGCTGCAAGTACTTCACCTCACTTGACTTGGGAAATACGTATTGGCAAGTTCCTCTTCATGAAAGTAGTCGTAAGTATACGGCCTTTCGCTTTGAAGGAATTTTGTACCAATTTAAGAGAGTAGTTTTTGGATCAGTGAATGGCACGGCCATATTTGTTGATGTCATGAATCGGGTCCTTGGATCATTTATGGATTTTGTAGTAGTGTACGTTGATGACATTATTATCCGTTCAAAAGACTTTGAATCGCACATGAAGCATGTAGGTTTGGTACTGGAAAGGTTGCAGCGGGCAGGATTTACCTTGAAATTAGGGAAATGCAAGTTTTCCGTACAGGAATTTAAATTTCTGGGACACATAGTCACTACCTGTGGCTTTAAAAAAGATCCTATGTACGTGGAAAGTATAGTCCAGCTACGCAAACCTGAAAACTTGAAACAGCTTCAGCGATTGTTGGGATGTTTTAATTGGTTATCTAAGTATATACCCAATTATGCACTTGTGGCTCACCCTTTATACGAGTTGTTGAAACAAAAGACCAAGTGGCATTGGACCATGGAAGCGGATAAAGCGCTCAAGATGTTAAAGGTTTTGGTCGTCCAAGAGGTCACTCTGAGCTATCCCAACTTTGAAAGAACATTTTACATTCAAACAGACGCTTCCCTAATTGGGGTAGGTGGTTACTGTTATCAGCTTATTGACGGTAACGTCAAACCCTTAGGTTTTGTCAGCCGACTGTTGAAGTCCTATGAGAAATCGTACACTTCCACCGAAATAGAAGTATTAGCTATTTCGTACACGATTGATAAATTTTCCTCCTTCCTAAAAGGCAGACAGTTTGTTGTAGTTTCCGACCATAAATCCCTCACTTGGTTAGAATCAGCACATTCTTGGAATGCCAGGCTGACGAGGTGGTTTATCCAAATTCAACAGTATTCTTTCGTTGTTCAATATTGTAAAGGCGTAGACAATATTTTGGCAGACACTCTTAGTAGGAGCTTTCCTGACATTTCTGATTCACAATTTATGATAAATGTATCCGTTGGTGCACAAACAGATGAGGAAGTGTTCACGAAAGAAGAGTTGATAAGTTTACAGAGTCAAGATGATAAATTATCTGAGATTATTGACAACCTGATGGGAACAGGACAAAAGGTCCAACCTCGTTCGAGATCATGGAGTCAAACGTACTGTATGAAAAATGATGTTCTCTATATCAAGGACTTTCATGATAACTCGCGTTTGAGGATTTGCGTCCCAGTCAAATTAATCGGTAAAATTTTAATAGCTTGTCATGATGATAAAGGACACTTTGGGGTGGCCAAAACTTTAGCTCAAATTTATCGCATGTTCTATTGGAGTGGAATGAAGACTGACATAAAAACATACATAAAAAATTGTGATCTGTGTCAGCGAACTAAGCCAAACAAACATCCGTCAAAATTTGTAGCCAGGTCACATTTTACTGATAAGCCTGGAGAGTTATTATTCATCGATTTACAGGGTCCGTTTATAATGGGGCCAAAACGAGAAAGGTTTTTGTTCACTGTGTTAGACGCAGCGACGAGATATTTAGTGGCTTATCCCGTTGTTAACAGCAATGCCTACACGATCGTGAACAAATTATCAAACATTTACTTTGTTCACTTAGGAGTTCCTAAAAGAATAGTCTCAGACAATGGACCTCAGTTCAAATCAAATATATTCAGGAATGCTATGAAATCTTGGGGGGTACAACTGACTTTCACTCCCGTATATCACCCGAGCTCAAATTTAGTTGAGCGTTACCATTCAGAATTAAATCGTTTAATGAGGGTGCTCTGTTCTTCGAATCATACAAAGTGGCCAGAGAAGGTGCCGGAAGCATTGAAATTGTTGAATGGATCTGTTTCGTCACAGACAGGTTATTCTCCGGTTGAGTTAAGACTAAACATGCCTATGCGTCTGGTTGACATGTCGTCTGTAGTTGCCCAGGATACTGATGTCCCATGGGATGACAAATTGGTAATGGCCAATCTGACTAGTCACCAAAAAAGGCGGGGTAAGTTGATAAAGTTTAATGCCAAGGAGAATAGTAAACCAGTGATTAAAGAGGGCGCCTTGGTCTTTGTAAAAAATCAAACGTTGAGCGGTTTGGGGGATAAAGTGATTAAAAAATATTGTGAACTCTTTCTTGGTCCTTATCTTTGTGTAAAAAACAACAAAGATTCTACGCTATCGTTGATAGATTGTGTCACAGGGGAACAAATAGTTGACCAATCCATTCAGAACTGTAAATTGTGGAATTGCTCAGAGGACAAGATGGTGGTTTGGAAGAATAAGTTGAGGGGTTTGAATTTAGAGAATGTGGAGCAGTGGCTGAAGCAACTTGAGGTTGCTGATGAGCGAGAAGCTTCCGGCAAGGCGAAACAAAGCAAGGTTGTGGGAAGAGAGGATTAAGGTTTTGTAAAGTCTCGTGTGGGTTAAGTGTGAATTAGTCTGCGGCGGGCCGGGAGGTCAAGTGGATGCAATTCTGCGGCGAACCAGCATACGAGATCAAAAACTTGAGATTTTCCTTCATTCTTTCAACTATGTTGAAACATATTCACAATCCGAATACGCCCAGGGAGTCTTCCTTTCTAAAACAAATGGCACTCTATAACGTTCATAAGTCTCTGAAGGAATGCGACTTTTCAGGAACAAAATTCGGTATAGCGCGGCGGGGGCCTGAAGCGTAAAGTGATCCTGTACTGGAATGTTGGGCACCTGTTGCAAGGCTCGGTGTTTCTTCTTCATGTAGAATAAAAGAATCATCCAGAAGATGATTAGAATTGTATATAGTGTATATAAGTGTAATGAATCTGTAACTTTATGACTGTATAAGAACAAGTATATGTATTTATGATTAGTCAAATAGTATTGACCAAACCTAATAATTGATAAAATGTTACTGGTCTTTGGCAAGGGTTAGCCCCTGTTGGGCGCCAAATATGACGGTTATTGTCATATGGCATCATAATATTAAAAGAATGTAATGAATGTTGAGAACATTTAAATAATCTACTTACGTCCGTAAACCGGTACAATACGAAGTTCAGAAAATAACGCTAGATGGCACCATTTGTAAGTCATTATAAATTGTAAAATTCTTTAATCACATTGTACGTGAATGTTATTTTGAAGTTAAATTCAAAGTCATCTTTTTGCAAGTGCCTTTATAACAAATTTTAATCTCTTGTTGTTGAAGATCTCATTGTCGTAAAATTTACCGCCAAAAACAGTTTGCTTTCGCTATGCACAAGGACATTTTGATGTGACGGCGGCTGCACGCAAGGACAATTTGCAGTGATGGCGAAAACCTATAAAATTTACAGCGTAATATTCTCCATGCTATCGCATGAATATAGATAGACAGTTTGTTCAAACGTTTATTACAAAAATATCTTGGACATATACATCTGCAAGTATTGTGATAATATACAACTATTTTAACTGACAAATTATCCGAGTTAATTCTGTTGTACAAAAAAAGACGGTGGTACAGGGGAGAAGAAGAGAAAGAAAGAAGGCGGTTGGTTCTGGAAAAAATGGAGCGGAAGAAGCTTGTTGGTGAAGACAAGGGATAATCTTTTCCCGTAAAATTTTGGTGATCACACATTTGTGAGACAAGGACTGAGTGTTGTTTCCACACCGGTAATGGGTGAGGAACGTCTTCAAGATTTGGAGAAGGAAGATGCGTAAGTGATATGTTAAAAATATCGTGCCCAAATAGTCCACAGAGGGACAACGGCATGGCGTCTTTTCCCGGCTACAGAAGGTAAGCTGTTGTTTTCCAAACTTTTAGCATGAGCTCATGTCGACGCAAATTAGGTAGATCTACCAAAGATTAACAGTGTACAAATATGCATGCATTCGTGTGAGGCGTGTGTTGCAAGATAAATTACACAAAATTCGAGTGCAGCGTCATGATGTACATCAACTGACAGGCGACGTTTTCATTATCTGGTTAGAGCATTCTTTGTTAAAGAAACAAGAATCTTGTATTTTTCTATGATTAATAGTTGAACTGTGTACAGTGTGTTTGTAACTCATTGAGAGTACATTAAATATCATAAGTGGTAAAGGATTTATGGTAATTTAAATTTTATTCAGAGTGACCTGTAGGGGGGCTTCCTCCAAAACAAAGGAAAAATACTGGTTGGGGTTCTCAGTTCTCCTGGAGCGTCATACGAAAATTACTTATACTCAGATGGGGTTTCTGACGTCATATTTTATTTGGGGTAGTTGATCTCCCCCGGCAAATTTCCTCCCACCTGCGCTTTCAGGCGCTGCGAGAGTGACCTGTGGGGGGGCTTCCTCCAAAGTAAGGGATAATACCGGTTGGAGTTCTCAGTTCTCCTGGAGCGTCATATGTGACCAAGCACGTTTCTACACTTTACAAAAAATACACTTTCTGCACACTTTTGGAACACTTCCTAGAAACTACTTTTGATCACTTCTTGTACACATTAAATGTGCACAAGAAGTGTACAGGAAGTGCTTCAATAGTGTACAGGAAGTGCTTCAAAAGTGTACAGGAAGTGTACAAAAAGTGCAGCAAATGAAGTGTACAGGAAGTGTGCAAGAAGTGCTTCCAATATAAAGGTGTCCCAAAAGTGTGTAAGAAGTGTGCTGCAGAAACTACTTTTGATCACTTCTGGTACACTTTACACATTTGGAACACTTGTGAAAATACTTGAGCGACACTTTCAGAACACATTGAAAACACTTCTTGCACACATGAGATATATCGCAATTCAGTACTCACACTTAGTTTCTAGCATAAAAATACAGTTGACTCACACTTGACAATTGAAGGAGGAAAAAGCAACAACTTTCAACTGTGAACCTTAAATTTTGTATGATGCTACAGAATTGAAAAGACACTGTCAAGGAGGAGGTAAAAAAAAACATTCTTTAACTATATACACCCAGCACTGAAAAATTACTGGAAGCCTTTGACAATGGACAACGTATGAGTAATTATATGAAATTAATAGACAAATTATAGAAAAAGCTTTTTTACAAGACAAAGGTTATATTTTCCATTTATATGTTTATACACCCACACCACACACACACATACACATACATTGCTAGCCTTCCCGATGGCGCAGTGGTAGCGTCGTTGCCTTGTAATCAAGGGGTCCCGGGTTCTATACCCGGTGGATTCACATAGTGGTTCGGATCCCACTTTAAACTGTAGGCCGAGTCCCAATTAGCCTTACTGTGCATAAAGTGGACTTAAAACACCAAATAAATAAATCAACATACATTGCTACAAACTACACATTCACTCTTTGCCAATCTGTAAACTTTGGCAGAAAATTGTAGCCTTCCGAGACATTTTGTATTTATGTCCCAACAAAATAAACTCCAAAACTGCCATGAAAGGGGTGCACGCTTTGGGGTAATCTACTTGAAGAACGTAGTATGCCCCAACAAGTGCAAGTAAAAATGTCAGCAGGCTGGAGTGATTTTCTTCGTCCCTCACTTTGAAGAAACCTTTCCCTCCATGAGCAGCGCAAGGTAGGGCGCTTCTTTTTCGAAACCCTTTGTAACACCTTGAAAAGTTGATACATCCTGGAAATATATGTACATATAACATTCATAAATGACAGGTTTCTTATAGAAAACATTACTTGAATATTAAGTTATATTTAAATCAACCAAAAAATGCTTAGTAGTAGTCCAAAATGTAAATAACATTACACTTAACTGTAATTCTTTTAAGAGCTTATGTGTGATTCAAATGGACAACAAATTAATTTTAGAAAACTTCATTATAATGTTACAATATAAAACACACAACACTGGGAGTAATAAACACTAACTCAGTGAAAAGATAATGCTGTAGTATAATTGAAAAAGAACCAATAAGAATGTAAAAATTGCAACTATAAATATATAAATATATACGTACACAAAGTGTTTGCATATAACAAAATGAAACCATGTTTAAAAAAGCAGTTTCTGTCCATGAAAACTTCTTCTAAGGTTCATTTCTTTCCAGATTCATACATTACTCTCTATATTTTTATGTGATCATGCTTATACAATATGGATGAAACAAAAAAAAGCGTAAGTTATGGTTAGAAATTTGATTCAATTAGGACTCTTGGGGGAAATACAGTGAATTAAACATCACGTGCTCAGCCACCAGGGAGGCAAGTTTTCTTAGTTCAATGACAAATTTAGTAACATTTTGGGTTTGCAGTGCCAACTAACTAATGCAAACTACAACAACATTGGAAGTTTCTTGTATGCACTCACTTTTTGTGCATCGCAGAAGCAGGCAGTCTTCTCTGTGTTGCATTTCTCTCCACAGGCCCAGAAACCAATTTAACATCTGTAGTTGCTGCACAAGAAAATAATAACATTAATTACACTGATTAACAAAAAAATAATTTCGGCGGATATCTTGGTATCCAACACGCGTTCTAAGACAATTGAAACATGCTGATTCAAAATATGCAAACCATTTGTCTGTAACACCCACCAATCTTGAGATATACGACATCAACCATTTATATATGTTTAACATTGTATCAAGGCAAACAACTCACAGACATAGGTTTCACTAGAACACTTTTTGCTACATGGAGTACTATTGAACATGGCTTTAGCTAAGAAAATTGTGCAAATGCATCACATTGCACATATACTATATAGTAACATCTAGTTGAAGGTATAATACACACATAAAATACATACGTATAGAAAATACTTCCTTAATTTAAGGTGTGTTTAGTTTGAATTTCTTGGCTATAGAGTTGCGTTTGTGCTGAGCATTTGGCATCTCACGCTGAAGCGTCCAACAGTAGTCTGCCTACATTGCTGCACTCCATCGACACTGATAGCGTGATTCCATCACCGAGATGTCCTGATGAAAATGTGCACCATGTTCGTCGCTGACTGAATCTAGGTTCTCGGGGAAGAAGTCAAGATGTGAGTCGAAGATATGAATTTTGAGGGACATGTCGCAACCCAGCTGTCTTCTGTACACACTAATGCACTTCTGCACAACATTCACATAGTCATCAGATTTATAATTTCCAAGGAAATTGGCTACGACTGACTTGAATGCCACCCAATCATCTCTTTCAGTGTCACCGAGTAAGTCCTGGAAGTGGCTGTCAGCAATGATCTTCCTTATTTGTGGACCTATGAACACACCTTCTTTCACTTTCGCATAACTCATCTTCGGAAACTTGTTGCACAGGTACAGAAAAGCATCTGAGTCGTTGTCTAGTGCCTTCACGAAATTCTTCATGAGTTCCAGCTTCAAATGAAGTGGTTGCATGATAACTTTTTCACGTTCAAGCAACGGCACACGAAGGACGTTTTTACTTCATGACTGCCTTCTATCTCTGATCGGCCAATCCTTCTTTATGTAGTGGTGCTTCTTATCTCTGCTATACTACTCGCAGATGAAGCAGCAGTACTTCTTCGCCTTCCTTATCAACGGCGCAAGTTGCATGCACATGTCAAACATATGAACTGTGGTGCCCACGACTTACCACTATCTACCTTCGAATCAAAGTATAGTTCATATGCTTTCTTCAGAAACGGTGTAAAAGTCTTCCGATGGGAAGGATTTCTGTTAGATAGCCGCACACGTAGCAAAACAGATGTGGTGAATTTATGCAACCTCTGTACGCCATAATCCACTGTCACTCAAAATAAAAAAGAAATAAATGAAAGTATAGTAATGCGATCTTGAAAATATTTCGACGTATTACATTAAGTATAACTGTTTTCACAAACGACGAAAAAAAATTCGGTGTTGCACGAAAAATAACGAAAAACGACGAATTTTTTTTTGAGCAACGGTATTCCATGAAAAATAAAATTTTGTCGATATCTTCAAAACCTGACGTGATAGAGCAAAACGGTTTTCAGATTTGAAATCAGCATGAAAAACTGCATTAGAAAATGTAAACATCATGTCGGATATCTACAGCTTGTTTATCAGTGTTATCCATGAAACATACCAGACATTTTTTTTATTTAGCATATTTTTGACATTGTGATGGACAGATGATGCCAATGTAATCAACAATAATGACATTTGTAAAAGTAGCAAGGTGATAGTTCTGGAAGTCCCTGAGTAGGAAACAATAGGCCAAAACCAAGTGGGAAAGGGTAAAATGGCCATATTATGATTTGTTATTTAGCAGCCAGACTTGTATTTTGGCAAGTTTTGCTGCATTGATGAGTATTATTTCAAAGAGAATTTAGCCAAAAGGGACTCCTACCAACTGTCCCCAGCCACTCTGCTATATAGCTAATCAGACAATTATTACTTTTAATAATTTATTTGTATCAGCCAAATGCAACAAGTTAAAGGTAATATTAGTAAATTATAATGACACGAAAGAGGAAATTATAATCACAATTAATTTAGATAATGCATGCTATTCTTCTATTCATGAACTTGTATTATCCTCTCCAATATAAAAACATAAAAATATCAAATTTTGGGTCAATATACACAGTTATTTCACAAGATAATGAATGTGCTGTTAGAATGGAAATTCTTATCTTCACCTTTGTGAAACGCACAATACATTAAGTTTATCTGGTTTTTTAAAAAAATACACAAAATTAATGTTAAATAGAGCACCTCAAATAGCTCTCATGGTACTGAAGAAATGTTCTGGATTATTCTCAGGAAGTTCAGTGAAAAGGAAGATTTTTTTTTTTAACGATTCCTACCAACATGCATACTTGGATTTTTGTAGACTTTTTCATCACACATTTTGGTTCGGAATCTATGTTACATTGCTTTACATAATTCTTAAGAAAACGCAGACTCCAGAAACTGTTGGGCCTGTAAATAAATTTAAATTTAAAACTTCGCGTTTAGAAATTTATTCCAGTTTTTGCCCTTGATATCATATCATTGCTTATCTCTCAGTTTTCAAAAATCCAAAAATTAATAACGTATTATGTCAAATACTGTGTTTAAAAAAATAGGCATGGTCTTACGTGTAAATACATATATGTAGGTACTCACAGAATCATCACTGGTTTGTCCACAATAAATTGACACAATAAATGATGCAAGTTCCTTCAGTTCTTGTTTCATTTCATGCATCTTTTCGTTGCCAAACAAGAATTTCATCTCATACAGGAACTGAAATAGAATAGAAAATATCAACAGCATGGAAAGGAGATACACAATAAGCTTGAAATTGACGGGCCACAGAAATAATTTTAACAGGTGCAAAATATTTGTTGACTTGTTTGCTTTTCCACTCAGAAGTCTTGCTAACAATGTATTGTCTTACAATTTGAAATATGATCGGGAGGGAGGGAGTACTACGCGCACCTCGTTCTACAGGCTGCTGCGTTTCTTGTTGTGCTGGATTGGTTGCTTCCCCGCTCCCCACTTCCCTTGCCAGCATGTAGAGTGCCCGCCTTAAGAATGAACAAGATCTATAGGTACATATTACATTTTAAAAAAATACAGAGGCGCACACGGAAGAATACATAAATGTATAGGTTTGGCCAAATTATCACTTACCGAACTCCTCGGCAGAGTGGTTAGCGACGCGAGAGTTTGCTGGTTCGAATCCAGGTTTGGGTATGAGTGTTCCTTGTGAGCGTCCCTACACCAGTTTCATTACTCATTAATTATATCACTCATCCTCATCTTCGTGATTAGCCAAAAGTGGCAGAAAGAGAAGTAATTAAAAATCAACCAATGAATCAAATTATTACTTTCAATGAAATCTTGAAATCCTTTCTTGTTTCCAATGCAATGCTCTAATCCATGTATTTTGTTTATGTATAGGGGAGCAATGTTTCAAAATACTATGTACTATGGAAGTAATAATTGTAATGTGTTATTTTGTGTAGGTATATACTAGAACTGAGCCCATACCGAGGGTATCAGCATCGGTGAGTATCGGTTGATTTTCTTTTACCGCTACCAAAGATTTTCAGAGGCTATAAGAGCGGGCAAAGGCAACAGCTCGTCTCAACATTTGTCCTTTTTAAAAGTTTGTTCATCCTTCCTTGTGGCAGATTGGGAGACCAGCACAGGAAGTTCCATAGATTTTCCTAGAAACACTGGATGAAATCCCACCGCAGTATCGGCCAATGATGGCTATTTATTTCCACCGAAAGCCGGGCCCCGTTGCGGAGTGGTTAGCATATCGCGCTACAACGTCAGGGTTCGAATCCTGGCCTGGGCATGGATGTTCGGGAGTGTATATTCAAAATTTCATCACATCATCACTCATCCCCATCTTCGCAAATTAGCCAAAAGTGGCACAAAAAGCTAAGTAAAATAAACCAAATAAATCAATCAATAATTTCCGCCGAGATTATATTGGGAACATACGGTTTCGAATGACAGTACTAAGAAATATAAGCTAATCGGGACTGGTCCTACATTTTAAAGTTGGACCCGAACCCCTATGTGCCTCCACTGAGTATCGGACCTGCGGTCTATTGATTACAAGGAGACGGTAACACCATCGGAGAGGCGCTTCTAAAGATTTATGTACACCACCACTTACAATAATGTACATAAAAAATTTACCAGGAACTTTACTTTTCATCAAATGGACGTACCATAATTCTTTTTGTTATTCAATAAATTTCAATTTTTTTACTTCTTTGACATAAATTTCCTTTCCATGACTGTTGTTATTACACAAATATTAGCGGTCTTAACTACACGTAAGCCAGACGATAAATATTTGCTGTTCTATCTCTGATTTTATAGCGTCTTTTTACTATTTATGTAATAACAATATTTTTTAGTCAAGATATTGAAAAAACAAAATAAGTATAAACGTTGTCTTTCCTCAGTTTCTTAGCCTGTCGTTACATACAACAATACTCCATACGCAACGGAGAAATTAAGTACCAATTAATTAATGTTCATGTTACAATAATTATTAACGTATTAAATAGAAACACTTCTATTATTAGGCTACATTTCTGAGACACTTTGCTCGGACTGGCTCCCCAAATTATATATTTCTAGATACGTGCCTAGTGATGTGACGAGTTAGTATGACTCGGTAACTAGCCTTTGTTACTTTGTACTGGAATTATACAAGTATCGGTGAGTATCGGTATCGGCAAACAGTGGCGTGCTCAGGATTTTCGAAAGGAGGGGTTCAGGTATACATTTTTAGTAGTCAGCTCTCATTTTGCCATCTTTTCCTGAATTTGATGTTCCTTTTTTAGGAATACTGGGCCAAAAGGGGAGGGTTATAACCCCCACAAACCCCCTTTGGGCTCGCCACTGTCAGCAAATGGTGGGAATTACTTCCTTTCGGTCGAGGCCCCATCATGCCACTATGAATTGAAAAGTCAGTTTGACGTGACATGACAGAGTTTTACTTAATGTTAGATGAGGTAAATAAACTCAAACTTACCTTGCAACTCGTTTCTGAAGAAAATATCTCCAAGTTTCTCTAACACACTAAGACATCCGTAACACATCAATGTGCAAAGAAGAATGAGTCTCTTTCTGTCCCTCAACAACGGCTCTCGTCAGCGTTGGAACCAGATGTTGAAATGGTTGGGGGCCAACTTTCCCCAAAGCGAGCGGCAAACACAGGTCAACGGACCTTGGTTGGGGGGTTGCAAGTGGGTTCAATTTACAAGATGCCTTCAGTTTGACCCAAAAGATCCTGGCATTCCAAACATTTGGAAGTTTCGCTACACATGGTCAAGTCACGGACACCAAAGCTTGCTTTTCAGTAAAGATTGAACTTTTCCCATTAGTTCGAATCAACAAGCTTCGTCCATGCATAAATAGTTTCCGTAACTTTCTCCTTCATTCAATCTTAACTCATTCTTCTAATTCGTAATTGTTATCGCGAAAAACATTTCCTTGATTTTTCACATGGGGGGAGAGAAGGGTCTCAGGGCGGGACAGTTGCCCTCCTGTCCCCCTCTAACTACGGGTCAGGATGCCGTCATTAGACTCGGGTACAATAATTTTTTTTTGTTATCCCTGCCAAGGATGTTTTTATCCCCGCCAAAGGAAATGGAAACCAAATTGTTTGAATTTTGGCAATATAAATTTGGTATAGTTTCATATTTTTGTATCCTTTACCATCTTCCATTTTATTTTTTCACCATTACAAAGTAACATTATCTGCAACCAAAAACAAATAAAAATATCTGATTTATTCCTAAATTTTGCAATTTTGTAGCAAGAAAATCGCGTAGTGACTCTTGCGAAAATAGTTCCATGGCTGCTAAGAAACTATACGTTCTGAAACATTTCATAAAAATATTAGAATAGAATGCTTTATTGTTGTTAAGCAACCTCAAGTTGCAATAGACAGTGTCATACATGTGCTTTTCTTAGATCACGATTTTATTTTGAAATTACACCAAAATTTAGTTACTATTCAGTACATTAAAACAAACAAGTCATTACATTCCAGAGTAAAATACAAGGGTCGTTCAAGGTTGACCGGGACTTTTATTTCTGCAGAGGAAATAGGTAGCAGAAGAAACACCAAACTATGTCAGTTTTTCAAAGTATTCTCCGTGCGCGCCGAGGCACCGTTGCCATCGTTCTGGCAGCTCCCGAATTCCTTTGGCGTAGAAAGAACTTGGTTGTTGTCGTAGCCACTGGAGGACATCGCTCCGCAGTGCTTCGTCTGTCGTGAATTTCTTCCCTCCCAGATGGTCTTTAAGGGGTGCAAACAAATGATAATCACTGGGGGCTAAATCCGGACTGTAGGAGGGATGGGGCAGAACTTCCCAGCGCATGTCGGCCAGAGTTGTTGTTGTCACATTGGCCGTGTGAGGGCGGGCATTGTCATGGAGAACAATGACATTTCCAGACAACATCCCAGGTCTTTTCTTGCGAATGGACTTTCGTACAGCACCACTCAACAATGTGGAGTAATACTGGGCATTAATCGTGCTCCCTTTGTCCAGAAAATCCACATGGATAACGCCCTTCATGACCCAGAAGACACTTGCCATGATCTTTCCAGCGGACGGCTGCGTTTTGCTTTTCTTGGGGGGCGGGGAACCTTTACGCCGCCACTCCATGCTGCGTCTTTTGGTCTCTAGGGTTGAATTGTGCAACCATGTTTCATCACACGTGATGATGGATTGCAACAATTCATCACCTTCTGCTCGAAACCGATTCAGAAGCTGTTCACAGACCGTCCTGCGTGTCCACTTCTGATCGAATGTCAGCTGGCGGGGAACCCACCTTGCACAGATTTTGCGGAAGCATAAGTGGTCGTGAATGATTGTCTCAACACTCCCGACACTGATATTCACCTCGGCAGCAATATCCCGCACTGTTAGTCGCCGGTTCTCAAGAATCATTTGCTCAACACGTGCGATATTCACTGGTGTGACTGCAGTCGGGCGAATGTGTCCATGCGCTTCATTTGTCACCAGCTCCCGTCCTTCGCGAAACTGCTCCCACCATTCGTACACTCTTGTCCGCGACATCGTTTGTTCACCATACTGTGCTTGCAATCGTCTGAAAATCTCAGCTGGTTTCACTTTCTCCTTCACGAGAAATTTGATTACACAACGCTGCTCCACAGCCACAGACACACTGTTTGCCGCCATGTTCGCTGCAACTGCTGCGCATGCGCGAAATACGTCATGCCGGGCGCTAGTTTCTCGCGAAGGAATACATTACGTCAGTAGCACGTTTCATCATGATCCGGCTATTCATCGATTTTTTACGTACGAAAATCCCGGTCAACCTTGAACGACCCTTGTAAAATGATACTCACTGCTTCTTTTCTTCTGTGGTTGGTTCTTCTTTTTAATACTGCAAATTTATTTTCTATAGTCACACAAAAACATACAGACACAATGGTCGTTGAGCACGCACAGACTGTTTCACAGACTAAATTGTTTGTTCCGGTTACTCCCGCAATTTGAATTTATTCTTAATTCCTCATCGTCCCGATTCCGCAAGGCGAAGTAAGTGGCGTTACATAATAATGATGATGACAAGTTTCCAGCAACAACCAGCCCCCCGAAGTTAACGATCTGTTTTGGTGTGCTTTAAAGATGAATAGTTCGATTTAGGCAAATCTATTAATTTCCTCGGAACATTCAACTTGCTCCTTCTTCAATTTTAATGAGATTTATCCAATTATCAAATTGATACATTAAACAAAAAAGTATTGATAGTTTCATGATGCAATGCGATTTCCATGTGTTCCAGGAAAAAAATAGTTATATTTTGTTATTGTATAATGTTGCTTGCTGTCAAGTGTGTTACTGCTTTATATAATGAAATTGATTTATGTTCATAAGATATTCATTTGTCAAAAAAGTGTAAAATAACAATCGATATGACCAACAACACAAAATGAAATCATGTGCTACAAAGTGTACAAGAAGTGTACAGACATTTAAACAAAAGTGTACAGAAAGCGTTGAAGAAGTGCACAAAACTTTGAATGTGTCCCCAAAGTGTGCAACAAGTGTTCAAAATTTCGTCATTTCGGGTCGCACACATCTAGAACACTTTAAGTACACTTTTGCAACACTTTCAGTACACATCTTGTGCATATTATATGCAAGAAAGTGTACCAAAAGTGTACAAGAAGTGTATTTTTTTTACAGTGTAGAAATATGTTACGGGGAGGTCCGAACCAAGTGTCTCAAAGTAATAATAATAATAATGTATAAACTAATAATTATATATAATTAATAAAAATAGTATGAATTCACATATTCAAATTAACTCATATTAAATTTATGTTACATGAACAGGTAAAAGGACGATATATGAATAGTGATATAATAGCACGTATTCATTGACTAGCTTACGTCGGCAAAAATTATATAAAAAAAATGATTGATTTGTTGTTTTCAGTCCACTTTATGTACAGTAAGGCTAATCGGCACAGGACCTACAATTTAAAGTGGAATCCGAACCACTATATGCCTCCACCGGGTATCGAACCCGGGACCCCTGCCAAGGAACAAGGAAATTAATGTCAAATGGGTAAAGAACTGAACATTTATTGAACATAAAAAATGTTAGATCTAGATGACGAAAAGTAAAGTTCCTGGTAATATTTTATGCATGTTATTATAAGTAGTAATAAATCTTGCATAAATCTTATTTGGTACTGTCATTTAAAGGCGTAGGATTCCAATATAATCATTGCCTTCTAATAAGTTTGGCAGAAAAAAAGAACCCTCGATTAAACAACACGAACAGTGTGTTCGTTTTGGCTCTGGGCCGAGAGAGCGCATGAACAACTTTGAACAACTCTTATAACATAGGTCAGAACTCGTTATGCAATATAACGTATAATACATGCTAAATATATGTGCATAAATAAGCGAGACATTACGGGACGAATATGCCGGCAACTGAGCCATGTCACGCGCTATCTCGGTCAACAGCCAAAAAGAACGCACTGTAAATTGCCATTATTTTATTTGACTTATTTTATTATTTCGTTATTTTCATTATTTAATTATTGTACTTAGTAAGTCTTTCGGGTGGTCCCGACCCCTTGGACCCCCCCTAAATACGTCTTTGTCTGTGACATATTGAACAGTTAGCAAAATTAAAAATGAAAGAACTCAAAATTCAAATGGTAAATAACACATAACTATAATGTAATATTCAAGGAATTATGCGGTAAAGGACATACATGTAATGTTTGGTAACTGTGAACATATCAATATATTCACTACTGATTCATCATTAGGTTGTTAATGTTCTTGTATGTGTTTTAGCCATTAAGAAAACAAGAAACTCGGATACTTCCGTTATCATCACCACGATACCACATCGGATGTATCAGGACAAGTGGATAGAATAACCTGTAGATATCAACCTTGCAACTGTGACGTGTCCTTTTGGTTTTGGGGTTATTGATGCCCACGAGGGATCGGAATGTTGGAAGCAATGCCGGTGATGGTAATTGTCAATAACCCTATTTATTTAACCTAGGCAAAACACCCCAAGATAGATTCCTGCAACGCCTTTACCGCATGTGCATCCAGCAGTTGCTTGATCCACATGCGCGTAACGGCGAGCAAAGCCCTGTTATAGCTGGTCGAACGGATCACGCGTTCAATACGTCCGTTAGGTACCAATTTTACCAACAAAAGATACAAATGCTTAATATTTCTCCCCTGCCAAAAGTATTACCCACATCAAAAGCAACCCCCAAAATTCAAGAGCAGAATATATGTCAACGCCTGAAAACAAACAATTTTAATTACACAAAAGGAATACACCATATATTTCAAATACACTTAAGATTATGCGATATGCGCGTTGTGCGACAAGATAACGTATGGATGGTTACTAAATTTACGTTAGTGCCTAGTGATGTGTAAACGTAAAGAAGGTACAAGCAAAAACGTTAACAATTGTGACTTTTATTTACTTCAAAACTTGTCACTCAACAATTAAATGTACACGTATATGTAAATATACTATATATATTCAACACATCTCTCAACAATATTATTGTCATATTAAATAACAGACATTAATTTAACCACAATTTATGCGATACGCCTTTTTTTGTGCATCTAGTAACATTCGCACATAAGGTTTACGTCCGTTACGAACAACTCGGCCAGCGAGCCTGACATATATATATATATATTTATATTACTACAATATTCAGGTACAAGGGTTTAGTTTAGTTACATATTTTTATCCCATCCAACAATTATTTATATTTTTTGAGGATTTGTTCATCTGTAACGCGTTAATTACGCATGAGTATATAACGTTACTATCACAAAAAGCCAACGATTTGACGCTACTACTTGGAAGGAAAAACTTAACATAAGGTAAAATGGCAAGAAGGGGGAGGGGGAATTTGACGCATGAGAATTTACGTATGAGGCCCTTTTTGGTTAAATATTCTTTTGCAATCCCTCTTCAATATTCCACAAAGACGAATAATCTACACTGTAGCAAAATGGAAGTTATCTTTAGTCAGTTCCCTGTTTAATGGCACATTCACAATTCTATGACAGATGGGCAAAATCTAGAAAAATCATGCACGTGGAGACTGCTAGACTACTGGGTAGCCGTTTCGCAAATTTTATGAGAGCATGCTCACAGCGGTCGAACAGTAAGATATTGTTTCCGCTTAAGGAACAGTCAAAATTTCACCTTTTGTGTCATGGTTTCTTTTCAAAAGGGAATGAATGAATTCGTGCTTAAAAAAAATAACAAAAGTTTCGAAATAGATGGGTACGGCAAACTGCACTAAGTTCGAGATTTTATGTTCACTTCACTATAGGTCTTTTTGGCCGCAATTTTGCCAGAACTTTCCGATTCTACGTACCTTAAATGTGTATTACACAATCTGTCTTCGGTGACATGGCGAGTCAATTCACAGTCCGGGATCTAGATCGTCAAAAGCATGCTCCTGTTGCTCACCACGAAAACCTCAAGTTCTATGGTACGGTACCAGAAGATCGGGCTGATAAAAGAGCGACTGCAGCTGCCTGGTGATAGTATGTCCCTTCAGGTTCCCATCTATGCACGAAGTGGAAGTGTGTGGGAGGACCAGCAATTTCCGCGTAATTTTTGGGGAAGTACCAGGTAGTGTCGCCAGGAGGCAGCATGTCTGTATACAGCGGACAGAGGGAGCTACCCTCTGGCGGCGGACATGAGAACTTCGTTTTTTTTATCTTCTTAAACGAAAGTTCCTTCTATAAACTGTGACGGTGCGGGTTTTTATATAATATATAATCGCATCGTCACACAACAAGATTTGCCAACATTTGACACGTAGACTAAGGACATTCTTACGTTTGTGCTCGATTCTTTCATGGTGGTATCGTTTGGATTCTGTGTGAATAGCGTCTTGAATTCTTTGTTTTTCTAGTTTGAGCTCTGATTAATTGAAGTTTGATTTGAGAATAATAGTTCTAGAGTTCCAACATTAAATCTCTCTATACAATTTACATTTGATATGTGCAAGAGAAAAGCGAAATAAAAACGCTTGTGATTTCCCAAGATGGCTCAGGATGTCAAGATTAATGAAGAAAATGTAATGTAAGCAATCCAGAGTGATATGAATGTGATTGTACCTGAACAGTTAGCGGAAATGGAAGTTAGTGATAAGACTTCTTTCAAAAGAGGTCCATCTAATGAAGAATGCACGGAACCTGAAGTGGAGAAAAACCCAAAAAATCCGAAAGTAAGTGCAAGTACAAAGGTTGGTGTTGCCAAATATAGAAATGAGGCATATGATATGTCTTTATATTATGAGGGACATCAAGGCCCATATATCGTGTTGGTGGATAGTACATTACCTGGATCACAGAGCTTGAATACGGTAAAATTAGGTTATAATTTGTGTAAGGAGAAGGTTGATGTTGAATTCGTTAAACAAAGTGGTTTGAAGCAGGCAAAATTGACATTTCGTGCAGCATATGATTCAAATAAATTTGCTAAAAATGAATTCATCAAGGAAAAATACCATTTAGAAGCCAGAATCGCTAAAGGTATATTAGTGAGAGAAGGATTAATATATGGTGTACCTACCGACATCCCAGTAGACGAGATAATCGAAGGCATTAGAGCTGAAGTTCCAATAATAGATGTAATAAGGATGAAGAAAACTTTTTTCAATGAAGAGGGGGGAAGTAAGGAAAGAACCTACTAAACTGATTAGTGTAACGTTCCAATCTCAACAGTTACCAAAAGAAGTGAAGTTGTGGAGCCAAATATTTGAAGTGAAGCCAAAAGTAAGATCTGTGATTTTATGCAAGAAATGTTTCCGTTTCTCACACTCACAAACACAGTGTAAATCCTCTCCAGTGTGTTATAGATGCGGTCAAGCGAAACATGGAATCTGCAATGCCAGTCCTAAATGTATTAATTGCAAGGGAAACCACTTATCTACTCATAAGTCTTGTGTAAGATGGGAGCAAGAGAGAGAAATGCAAAGGCTGATTGCTTATAACAACATATCCTTTCAAGATGCAAGGAAACAAGTAATTCTTGGAATTGATCCACGAAATGAACAGCGAACATATGCGACCTCTGCTAAAGCCTTTCCTAAGTTGCTAGAGATAAGAAAGGAATCAATAAACAAGGAAATCCCTTGCACATCAGAAACTCCTACTACAAACAGATTAAATTCTGTTACAGATTGGGAAAATAGAAGAAATGACACATATCTGAGTAACCTCTGTTGGAAGAAAGTGCCACCAGAATCTGACCGGTCTTATGAAAGTTTTAAAAAACAACACGGGGAAAATTTTAGACTGAATTCTGCTTCACAATTGAGGAAAACAATTAAACCTGTTTTTATGAAGGACAAAAATAAACACAAAGATCCACAAATTGCGTCAACATCACAGTGGCTAATTCAAGTGAACCTGTGAGCACGACGTGTTCCTCTAAGGAACAGGATAGAAAATCAGATTCGATTGGACGCCGGACAACAGAATAGAGTCCTTCTCAGATAGAATCGCTAGTAAATCTGCTACATCTAATAGCTGAACTTACCACAACAATTTCAGTGAGTGATGATTTATTATATATTAGGAAAATAATCTTAAAATGTAACTAAATTTCTGTACAAATTTTAAAACTAATTCAAGACTTACAAGATTTCGGGTACACCCCTTAATTTAAAACAACAATATGTTACCAGCAAAGAAAATTCTTACCATTAATAATACAATGGAATTTAAGATCCTTCTCTGCAAGGAAACTTCAATTATTTAAATTAATAGATGAGTGTCACCCGTTAATTATTTGCGCTAGTGAGGTATGGGGTTTAAAATCAGAAAATATTCATATTGCTCACTATCATAGTATATTAAATGATTATAATGTTGGAAATAAGGGTGTTGGAATTTTTGTTCATGAAAGTGTACCATTTCAACAAATTCAGTTTAATTCAACACATGATTTATTTTCCAAATATAATGTAGAAGTGGTTGGTATAAAAATTCAGTTAAACAACTTACTTTATAATATTATTAGCTTGTATATTCCATCTCATTATACTTCGCAACAAATACAGAGTTCTCATCTAAATTCTCTTTTATCTGGTTTTCAATATCCCTTTATCATAACAGGAGATTTTAATTGTCATAATACGTTGTGGGGTGATCATAGAATTTATACTTTGGGAAAGACGTTTGAATATTGGATGGATTATAATAACTTAACAGTTATAAATGATGGATCTCCAACACATGTTCCACCAAATGGAAACAATATGTCCTCCATTGATCTAACTTTAATATCTGATAATCAGTGTTTTGATTTTGTGTGGGAAATAGACTTTGTTTTACGAACTAGTGATCATTTTCCATGTTTCATCACGCTAACATCATCTCAAAAATTTCCAAAATTAATAAAACAAGAAACAATTCGTAAGTGGAGCGTAAAGAGGTCAGATTGGATGAAATATAATTCAGTTTTAGACTTAAAATTTTCAGCTAAAGAATATCAAAATCAATATACTGTACAATATGAAAAATTTGGGGATATAATAACTCAAGTTATGGATTATGCCTGTCCCCGACTGAAACCGCAATATGATCGAAATTTTCCTAAAATAGATTGGTGGAATGAAGAATGTTTTCAAGCAAAAAGGAAGCGATTACAAGCATTGAAACAATTTGTAAGTGCTCCTTCACCTGCAACTTTGATAAATTTGAAACGAGCTACTGCAAAATCTAGAAAAGTATATATAAAGGCTAAGATATTTTCATGGCAAAAATATTGCGAAGAAATAAACCCTAACACAAAATTAGACGTCATATGGCGCAAGTTTAGATCACTTAGAAAAGCACATGTAAGTCGGACTTTATCTTTGTCCACTGAATGGAAAACCGATTTTATTAATAAAGTCATTCCTACACCCTTTACATCAGCCTGTGAACCTCCTAATATACCTTACACGTTCTCATCTACATGAAAATACTCAAAGGGGATCACATCCTCTTTCACTGTAAATGAAATTCATGAAATTCTTCAAGGGTCTAAAGATTCTGCTCCTGGCATTGATGGAATTACGTATTCTATGGTACGAAATCTTCCACAGAATGCACTAAGCATGTTATGTAAAATTTTCAATCAAATATTCCTATCGGGTAAAATTCCTGTTGCATGGACCTCTCAAATTATTATACCAATTCTAAAACCAGGGAAAAACCCTTCGTTAGGTCAGTCATATCGCCAAATAGCTCTAAGTTCCGTACTGGCAAAAAATTTTGAGAAACTTTTATTAAAAATATTAGAGTGGTTTATGGAAGGTCAAAAGGTATTTTCTCCCAGACAAATGGGATTTCGTAAAGGTTATGGAACCCAAGATGCATTAGTAACATTATCTTCTCATATTTATAGCGTTATTAATAGTGTTGCCCACGAGACGAGACTTTGGCCTGTATCGTCTCGTGGAGCCTCGTGGAAATGCTGTCTCGTCTCGAAAATATTCGTTTGTCTTATGACACATGGTCAATCTCGTCTCGTCTCGAATTTTTAAAAGCCTGTCCCGTCTCGTCTCGTGGGCAACACTAGTTATTAAAAGAAACCAATCAGTACTTTCAGCCTTTATTGATATTCAAAGTGCATATGACAACGTAGATATTACTGTTCTATTGAGACAACTACAATTATTAAAAGTGCCATATTTTATACTCATATTGACATGGAAATTGTTATCTAAAAGACAACTTTATTTTCATTTTGGTTCAGAAATGGTAGGTCCAATACATGTTGGACAAGGACTACCACAGGGAAATCCTCTTAGTCCATTATTATTTAATGTTTATTTATCAGATATTAAAACAATAATAGATTCCCCATTTCAGTTTCAACAATATGCTGATGATGTATGTATATATTTAGACTCAAACAATCACTTAAAAGATTTTTCAATGTTTGAATATAAATTAATATAATTTAATGAATGGTTAAGGCAGAAAAATTATCAATATCTTTAGAAAAGTCCAAAATAGTAGTATTTAAGCATAAGGGTCTTCAAAAATATTTTCAACATTATTCCTAGGAGATTATAAATTCCAATTGTTTCACAAGTAAAATATTTAGGTGTATACTTTGATGCTTCATTATCATGGCAGTATCAAACAAATATGATGAAAAATAGATCCGATAAAATATTTCATTTATTTAAAGCTATGACGAATACCAAATGGGGAGCACATCCTACCAGTATGCTTATGTTTTATAAGAATTATTATCGAGCAGTATTAGATTATGGTTAATGGTGTTGTGTAATCTTCCAGTAACAAAACTTTCTCCACTAGAAGTCCAGCAACGAAAAATTCTAAAAAGATGTTTGGGATTAATGAACAGTACTCCTAATGTAGTGGTATATATGGAGTCTGTAGAATGTTCGGTTTCTGTGAGAATAAAGTTAATCGCAATATTTAAAATTCAACATTCACCATGGCATCCTTTCAATGATGTTTTATTAAATCTTTTAGAGCTGCATGATTCAGGAATAACCAATGATAAATCAGCTACGCTTTGGGTACAACTATTTAGTAAATATCATCATGAATGTAGTCAAGTACTCATAGCAAGAACATTGCCAGTGTACTCGTTAGAATTTCCCACACAACCAATTCAAAATATATATTTCCCGAAATATAATCATTCAGCTGAGTTTAGAGAATCTTGGGAACACTTTTATCACATATATACAGATGGGTCTAAAACTGAAAGTGGAGTAGGAGCAGCTCTTTATGATACTGAAAGAAATATATCAAAAATGTTTAGGTTACCAGTGGAGGCATCCATATTTACAGCAGAAATATATGCTGTATATCAAGCTTTGATTTATATTGGTACAGTTCCTGAACAGAATTTCTAATACTAGTTGATTCGCAAAGTGTTTTACAAGCAATACAATCTAGTTATAAAAATTTATTTAAAACATCACCATATGTCATCAATTGTATTCGTGCAACTAATAGCTTAATAAGCAATGGAAAAGTAGTTCATTATGTGTGGGTAAAATCACGCATTAATATTTACGGAAATGAACAAGCAGACAGATAATCAAAACAAGCTGCTCAATTGAGTGAAACAATCCAGTTACCATTGCATTACACAGATCTTTTGCCGAGGGTTAAGAAGAACATTTTTGAAGAATGGAACTTATGGTGTAATAATTCATTACAAAGTGTTGGTGAAAGTTATCGTCCTTATGTTGATAATACAAGGAAAAAACTTTGGTTTTATAATTGTAAAGTTTCAAGAAATGCAATTGTTTTAATAAATAGACTAAGAAGTGGTCACGCGAGAACATATTATCATTTATTTAAAATACACATTTTAAAATCTCCGAATTGTGACTGTGGTGGTTTAAGGGGTGATGCTCATCATATTATTTTGGAATGTCCAATTCACACAGAGAAAAGAAAGACCTTATATAAAACTTTGTCAAAAATTAATGTTCCTTTTCCCATTAATATGACTTCAATGTTGTATGCTCCAGATGTTAGAATTGGATATGTTATACTTGCTTTTTTGAGAAAAGCTGATATAAAATTATAATAACTTTTTGTTACTGAATGAGTTAATGTAGTTGTATAAAATTGTATTTAAGAGCGTTTATGAATTTTGTGTGTAAAATTTATATAAAAAATGTCTCTTATGTACTTATAATGTATGTTGGGCATAAACAGCCGCATGTTAAGCTGTAAGTCCAATAATATTTTTAGTTGAGTTGAGTTGAATGTAGGCGAGGACAAAATCCGATATTACCAATTCCTTATGAATACCTTGTTTCTCTATCATTTGGTTCACTTCCCGTTGGTCTACTGAGCGCGTTCGTCGCTTCATTTTACAGCACATAATGTGATTGGTAGTTTGTCATGTTTAACAAGATTAGTGTGCTCCTTGCAACATTGCCGTGCGTTGTGCCGTACACTGCAGGATATGACGTTATAGATGCAATGTTGGGTTGCCAGCATACAGGCGACAAAAGGGTTTTTCTGAATGACTGCAGCACTGAAACGACGCACCAACGAGAAAAATGTTACTAACAAAAGTTGTTTGTTTTGATGTCCTCTATACTTTTCTGTGATCCATGGCCACCATTAAATTCATATCCTGTAATATATAAACTATACGTAGAAATTTATATGTACAATTAATGAACACAATAAATAACAATATTGCGGTAAACCAGGCCAAATTTTCAGAATATGCCACTGCTCACAAGGGACACTCATTCCAGGACCGGGATTCGAACCAGTTACCACTGACGTCGTAGCTTGCTGTGCTAACCACTCTGTCACGGAGGTCAGCTGGAAGGCGGTTAAAGATGGCGAACTTATAACTATCCGTAACGTAACTTTAGAAATATACTTCGTGCGGATGATGAGCACAAGAAATATTTCAAGTTATGTATTTTTGCTACACAATATGAAACGCACGTTATGGTGGAAAAAATTCAAAGTCATTCCGCAAGTCACAATTAATTCTTCATTAAACAGCTATTAGTGAGGGAAGGTCATTATAAGTTGTTATTAGTAAATCGATAATTGGAAGCTTGGAACCTCTACCTTCTTGTAATCTGTAATTTTCGTAATTATCGTAATGTGGTCCTTCACGGCTAATAGGAATTTAACGGTTCACTCCGCATAATCTTACTGTATTTAATTGTACATAATGGTGAATAGACATTTAATATTTCATCTACTCTTTGTGAACTTTGTTCACTTCAACAATTTCCCGTTCGCCATGGTCAGGATCCGCTATGATTTTGTTTCCGTGAGGATCTCATGGTTTATGTATGTGTGTATACATATGTGTGTGGGGGGGGGTGGTGAATGTGTATGTGTGTTAAGACTGGAAGGGAAAAACATTGTAACGCAAGTTTCAACTTTATTACGATTGAATAATTGTAAACAAAGAATTATTGATTTATTTATTTATTTATTTATTGATTTGGTTTATTTTGACTTTGCTTCCATGTTTGGCTTTAATCGCGAAGATGAGGATGAGTGATGATATGATGGAGTTGATGAAGAGACTCGCAAAGAACATCCATGCCCAGGCCGGGATTCGAAACCGTGACCCCTGGCAAGGGATTCTGTATGAGATTTCCAGTTGGGGCGTGCTTCAATTATTGATTTTGGAATAGATTAAAAGTAACGAGCATCACTGATATTTTTGACTGACGTGTCTCAATGTGAAACTCGAAACCTTCTTAGCAACCTGTGTAAAAATATATCCTTCGAGAGGTCAAGTAAAGAACGCACTTTACCATGTTGTACAAATTCCTCCCCTAAAATAGCCTAAATCCTATTAAAAAATAAGTAAGAATAACATATAAAGAGTCCTAAAAACATAAATCTTTTATCATAAATAATAAAATAGCAAAATAGTCATTAACTTTTAATGTCACAAGTAACTTAATTAAATTACTACAAAAGATTGTGGTTACAATTTTTACTTAATGTTCTGTTGAAGTATAACATGACTTTTTGTCAAATATATTTTTCTTTATAATTTACCTTCTTGCTATAAGTGTTATTAGTACTTAATAACTGTACTATTATTACAATAAATGGTGTTCATCCTTTTATTCACTGCTAGTGTGCATAACGAATACATAAAAATATACATGAAAATTGTGTATTACATTACCATGCTTATTAGAGAACAGAAGTACTTAGAACAAGAGTATTGAATACTTTATACTTTTATCAGCACTAATTTCTCACAATTGGAGTTTCAATTCCATTTAATACGCATTACACACCAGTATCCCCAACTTACTTCAATTTTGAAACTGCATCAAAACGAGGAAATAAGAAACAGTTACTCCAAGAACCTGCAAAGAATAAAACTACTTTTAATCATGTCTAGGTTACAGAACTTAAATATCATATCACATTATAACATACTGGCACCGATTGGAAATATATGTCGACAAAGGTTGTTTACAAATTAATAATTTAATAACATGATATTTAATTGGTATGAAAATGCGAGCTGTGGTTTGCATAATACGAAAACGCAAAGACGTTACTTTGTGTTTATTCGGATTCAAATGCGCACCTTTGGTAGCATCTACTACATCGAATCGGTATTTTATCTCAGTCCGTGGTTTATTAACCATGTCCCCATCAAGTGCAGCAATGGCATTGGTTATTGTGGTCTTTAAATCGTTCCCAGAACTTCGTTAAACAGCTTGTCTTTGACATAAATACTTAAACAAAAGTAGTCCAGGGTCAGAAGATGCAATAGGTCATGTAATTGGGCCATCTCTACGAGGAAAATGTGCTAAAGAAGTTCGCTTCTTTTTAAATTACATTATTCCTGGCACCTAGAATAGACAGGTTGTTGAGGTGTTGAATTTTTGGTTTATGTCCACTCTTTGTCCAGATAGTCTAATCGGAACTATACCCTGTCTCATTTATCTCTGGAGCAAGGTAGCGCATAGCGTCAGAGAAGTGGGGGAAATCGAGTGGGTAGAGAAAAACAGTACACGCTGTTGTGATGCTCCCCCCTCTACGTAATCCCCTTTATCTCACGTGTTTATTTCTGGAACCGTCTCGCCTGACTACTTGCACAGAGACTTGTTTTTTTTCGCCTGCTCTAGTGATATCTGGCTCAGAGTGTAGATCTACAGTTTGAAATGGGTTACGAACCACTATGTGCCTCCATCGGTATCAAATCCAGGACCCCTTGATTACAAGGCAACGACGGACGTTGAATTGTATGTGCGCTTTCTTTGTTTAGCTGGTGTAGGAAAATATTTTGCCCACAGGAATCTTATTAAGCTAAATGCATAATTACGGAAATTATCCATCGTCGTGTTTATTTATTTTGTTTTACAAGATACGAAGTAAAGCAATTATGAAAAGAAGTCGAAGAAAATTCTATATCAGCATCCGTGCATGTCTGTTACTGAAATGTATTTATTTATTTATTATGCTGCGCACAACAGGGGCCTGCCCTTTTACAGTACATACTAAATTTCTTACATTTGGGGATTTATACACACAAAAATAATATTTATACACATTTTCAAATATTAAAAAAATACATATAGAAGTTACATATATCATCCTTATAAATTACCGTGGATAGAAAATGAATCACATTTTACACAATTACATTCATATATACAGGGTGTCATTTTAATGGTGCCTACGGACCACGGAAACGTATAGAGGACATCAAAACAAACAACTTTTCTCAGTAACATTTTTCTCGTTGGTGTATCGTTTCGGCGCTACAGTCGTTCAAAAAAGCCCCTTTTGCCGCCTGAATGCTGGCAATCACACACAACAGTTGATTGCATTTGTGACGTCATATCCTGTCATGAAGCGATGCGATCCAGGGTTGCCAGGAAAACACATATTCTGTGAAAAATGACATACCTACAATCAACCACATTATGTACCGTAAAACAAAAAAAAGAAAACACGTTCTGCAACCTAACAGGAAGTAATCAAACGAAACGAAAAATGGTAGAAAGAAAATAGAATTCAAGTGGAAGTGGTCATATCGAATTTTGTCTCAGCTTACATGTCAAATATCTGCAAATCTAGTTACCAAGTTGGCATCTACAGTTTAGTCTATCCACTTCGTCCTTCTGATTCCAATTTTTCTGTGACACACTGAACAGATGACAAAATAGAAATAAAAGAACTCAAAATTCTAAAGGTAAGCAACACATAATATAATGTAAATTCAGGGCATTATGAAGCAAGTGGCAAAAAATGGTTGAAAATACAGGAACATAAGTAGTAGCGAAACAAGCTCTTCGGTAACTGAGTTTATCTACACACCGGATACACATATAATAGTTTGCAATTGTGAAAAGGGCAGTATATTCGCTGCTGATTCATCATTAGATTGTTACTGTGGTTGTACGTGTTTTAGCCGTAATGTAATAACGTGAACCTCGGATCCTTCAGTTATCAGCACCAGCGGTTATCCCCCCCCCCCCCCAAGGCCAATGGCGCATCTCTTCAAAATTATGTCATTGTGTCCCCCGCAAATCGTAACATTCGCGCCCTCAAATCATATCGTAATCCCCACAAAGTATTTAATTACGACAACGTGTCTACCGAAAGTAACTTTTTCTTAGCTTTATTGAACACTATATTTGATCTGCCCTTCCTTCCTAAACAGAAGTGGCCAACACTCTAGACCATCCCTAAAATCGTTCATAATAATCGAGAATATCACTTGTCTTGTAATGCAGTTATAGTATAAAAGCTTCACATTCACCTCATTAAAGCGCCAAACACGCATCCTAGCAACAGAGCATATTTTACATCCATTTCTTTGCAGGCTTTCAAGAATATTAATTTAATGGGGTGTCAGTACTTTCTTAGGATACCGCGATATTTACTTCTTTCCAGCTTCTCTTTTCGCACTTTCGGCGCCAAAAACGTGTGGATACCATATCGCTAAATACAGTCTCCAAAATTTAATGTTCGAACTCTCTCTTCACTACAGAAATCCCTTAACAATCTAAGATCCCCAAACTTTAATTCAGAATCCCCTCCAGAACCCACGTGTCAATAAAGGCCTAATATGTAAGAGTTGGATATTTCTCCACCCCCCTCTTCGATTATACCCTTAAATACTTTATTTTCTTCATCTACTGGACTAAATATTGGGCATTTACGTAAGATGTCAAATTGTTTACATATATGTTGGAAAAATATATAAATGTTAAATTTTATATTATTTGAAGGGAAAAATCCACCCAAAAATCTCTATGGCGCAACCTGCGCCATAATCCCTCTTTGTGGGCACCCCTGATCAGCACAAAAGTACCACAAGGCATCTGGACACAGACCTGTATATATCAACCTTGCAACGAGATTTGCAAATATAATTGACATGTAGCTGGGCGTAAACAGCCACATGTAAGTTGTAAGTCCATAAAATGTATTGTTGTTGATATTTGACATGTAGGCTGATACAAAATCCGATATGGACACTTCATTTTGAATACGTTTTTTACCATCTCTCATATCGTTGGTTCACTTCCGCTCCTTCCCCTGAGATGACTGCTGATCTTCTGGCTGGTAGGCTATGATGTTCAGTCTACTGGACGCGTTTCTCGCTTCGTTTTACAGCTAATAATGTGGTTGGTAGTTTGTCAATTTTCACGAAATGTGTGTGTGTTCCTTGCAACACTGCCGTGCGCTGTTTCGCCGGAGGAATGACGTCACAGATACGATCAAATGTAGTGTTGGGTTGCCAGCATCCAGGCGGCAAAACCGTAATTTTTGAACGGCTGTAGCGTCGAATCGACACACCAACGAGAGAAATGTTACTGAGAAAAGTTGTTTGTTTTGATGTCCTCTATACGAATCTGTGGTCCGCCATTAAAATGACACCCTGTATATGCGTATTTATGTGCACATAAAGAAAGTAAAGAAACTACAAAAAGAAAAAATGAAGTAAGAATGTTGTCCATTAAACTTCGTTTATACTCAGGAAATTTAGCAAATATGTCCAAGTGTACGCCCTTCTCTAACCAGTCATTATACAAGGTATAAATTCTTAGCAGGGGAACCATTTCTGCGGATTTTGTACGGGTGCGGGAAATTGCAATGGGTTGCTTTCTTGATCGAAACTTTGGAAGGGGGACATAAGAAGCTATTTTTGAGAGCAGAGAGGAAGATCCAATTTGTCGTTAAGAAGTTTGAAAAGAGAAAGGAGCTGATGTATGGTTCTTCTGTTTGCAAGGGAGGTAATGTGTAATTTAATTAGTAATTCGTTATAAGGTGTCATCTTTGGATATGCACCATCTATTCTAAAAACTACATAACGGGTGAATTAATTTTGAACTTTTTCAATAAGATCTATTTGATTACTGGTTTATGGACTCCACACTGTAGATGCGTACTCTAACTTGAGCCTAACATATAGGTTAGATAATGATAACAGCCCTTTATTTTCATTGAATTCTTCTGCAGTTCTCATAATGAACCCCAGATTTCTATGCGCGTCATTAACAGTCTTTGTGATATGTAACAGAAACGATAATTTATCATCGAACACCACACCAAGATCTATTATTGAGTTTGCCCTGTCTATTTGTGTGTATGCTATTTCGAAATTATAGTGTATTGGGGATTTCAATCGATTAAATGTTACGGCCCTGCATTTCTTATGGTTTAGATTAACTTTATTTCCTTTACACCATGCGTTGAGATTTTCGATATCCTCTTGTAATTTAATGGAATCTTCTTCAATGTAAATTCTCCTATATAATTTTAAATCGTCAGCGAATAAGAGTTTCTCGGAATTTCTAATCTGTTTTGGTAGGTCGTTAATTAATAATAAATACAACAAGGGATCAAGATTGGAACCTTGAGGTACGTCTGAACCAACTACAAATTCATCGAAGCAGCAAGCTTGATAATTTACGTATTGTTTTCTGTTTTTGAGATACGAGCACATTAAATCTACGAGGGAAGAGGAGAAGTTACAAAATGCTATTTTTTTCAACAGAATATCATGGTTTACAGTGTCGAACGCTTTGCAGAAATCTGTGTATATAACGTCTACCTGACCTCTGTTGTCAAGTTTGGTGGAAATGAGGTTTGTAATTTTTACGAGGTTCGTCAAGACTGATCTCTTTGGTACGAATCCGTGTTGGTGCAAGAAGAGGGTAGGTTTCACGGAAGCAAAAAAAGTGTCTGTGAAGAATATTTTAGCTGGCGCAGAGACTTTTGCAATTGGTCTGTAGTTTGAAATTTTAGATTTATCTGATGTTTTTGGAATGGGACAAATTTGGGACAATTTCCATTTATCTGGAAATTTCGATGTTTGTATTATAAGGTTGAAGAGTATATGTAGCGTACATTTTAGAATTTCACCACACCCCTTGATTATATAGGGGGGTAAGATCAGGCCCTGCCGTTTTTTTTTTTTAGTCTTAAGATTCTTTATTGCTTCTTCTACTTCAGTGATTGATATATCCTGTAAATTTAGAGACGATAGAAGGGTGTCGGTTTCAGACAGAAGGGTTGGTGGTTTCGTAAGAAGATGCTTCCTGTACGTAAACAGAGTGAAAGTGTTTCGCAAACTCTTCGGCAATTAAGTTTTGCTGTCAAGATCTTCATTTTTCATTACAGGTAAGTTGTGCATATGATCGTCATGTCTTATTTCTTATGAAGGACCAGAATTGTTTCATGTCCCCTGTTTTAACACAAGCTTCAATGCTTTTTAAGTAGTTTGAGTACGCATCCTAAATATTCTTTTTAGTCTGGTTCGTATATTTTTTTAATTTTGCTGCATGCATTTGAGTATTCCCTACGTTATGCTTCATTTTACGACGATGTTCTGCTTTGGATGCCAGATCCCTTATAATCTGTCTAGTGAACCAACAAGGGTAGTGGCGGGAGGAGGGGGTTGAAGGAGGAATGCAATCATCGAACACGGACCTGACGATCTGATAAAAATTTTCAACGGCAATATTAACGTCTGAGCACAATTTTAATTCTTCTCAATCTATAGAGCTAATTTTTTTATATATACTGTTAAAATCCACTTTCCTAAAATTGTAGCGTTTCTCGTTTGGTTCCGGATGTTTTGTTTTACAACGTACATGACGTACTTTCAAATATAGGTAAGGTAGGGTGATGCTTATCCTCAGGAACGGACAGAGGTTCTTCTCTGGACAATTCTATGTGGTTCAAATTTGTTAGTTCCAGGTCAAACATTTTCCCATAAGTATTCCTAATATTATTTTTGTTTTGTAGGCCAGTTAATTGAAGACAAGATACCTTTATTAGGTAAGCCATTCCCGAGGTTCCAAGATTTTTTCCCGTGATCCTCTGTGCGCTATGACGTCATGAAGAGGACAAAATCGAACTTGCTTCTTTAGCCTATAAGGAAGCTTCAAATAAATGGGTCGATTTTTAACGCATACACACCTTTCTTGAATGCCGGTAAAATGAGTACCAATCACCCTGTTTGGGCTATTGCCACGTGGCAGTGACCGTTATTTGATATTGTTTTCATTACACAGTTTTTAAATTGTATATATGGCATAGAGAACAAATCAATATTTTTGTTACGCTTTTCTAAGGCATTGTAGAGAATACTCATTCTCCAGATAGGGGATTTCTTGACAATGTTTGTTCGCGCTCTATTCACAAAAAACGTTTGATGATTGGGTCGCGTCTTATTGTTAGGAACGCGTAATTTAAATTGTGAGATCCAAAGAGGAGAGCGAAGTTTTCCATTATATATTTTCCAGAGCAGCAGCAGGTCGCGCACTGTCCTTCGATCGTCAAGCCTGTGCATTCGGAGCTCCTCTATTAGATTACTGTACGAATCAAATTTGGGATAAGTACCTTCAAGTTTATATTTCATATAACGTAACATCTTTGATTGTACTCGCTCTATTTTTGTAGTCTGTACTATACTGTCAGTGTTCCATACAACAGACCCGAATTCAAGTTTTGAACGCACTAATGAGTAATATAATACCTTAAGTGTTTGGGTGTCTCGAAAGTCTCTGCCCATTCTAATAATGAACCCGATAAGTTTGTAAGCGTTGCCTATTACTTTGTTAATATGGTGAGTGAAATTAGATTAGAGTCAAAATATATTCCTAGATCCTTTGCTGTTTCAGATTATTTTAGATTGGTATTATTAAGTTTATATTGAAAATTTAAGATCGTTCTTTGTTTAGAATAAGTAACGGAATAGCATTTTGCTGCATTAAGAGAAAGACCGTTGCGCAAGCACCACGCACTCAACCTATTTATGTCTTGTTGTAGACACACACAGTATTCAATATTTATTATTCTTTGAAAGAATTTCAGGTCGTCTGCAAATAACAGTTTTCTAGAATTAATCAAATGTTCTCGTAAGTCGTTTATTAATAGAAGAAAGAGAAGAGGTCCTATGTTGGACCCTTGAGGTACTCCGGAACGTACTAGAAATTCGCTGGATGTGTGACCTTTACACGAAACATATTGTTTTCTATTCATTAAATATGTTTCCTGAGGGGAAGCGAAAAGTTGAAAGTGCCCAATTTACTTAGTAGTACATCATGATTTACAGTGTCAAAGGCTTTGGAAAAATCAGTGTATATTACATCCACCTGCCCCCCATCATCTAACACCGTGCTTATATAATGCAGTTTCTCGCCAAGGTTTGTTTCTATTGAGCAGTTGGGCAGAAAGCCATGCTGGTATTCAGAAAAAGTTTCTTTGACATGGTTATATATGTGGCAATATAAGATTTGCTCAAATATTTTAGCAGGGGCAGATAAAAGAGCTATAGGACGATGGTTTTTTATGTTTCTGTTCTCCGAGGATTTCGGTACTGGACATACAGCAGTAACTTTCCACCGTTCGGGAAACTGCATAGAAGATAATATCGCATTGTAGATAATAAAGAGTGGAATTTTAAAAATGTCTACACATCCTTTGAAGATGTAGGGTGGGATTTTGTCTGGCCCAGCCGACATCTGTGGCTTTAATTTTTTTACAGCTGCTTCAATTCCAGACATGCTGATCATCTGAATGTTGAGTGAATCTAACGTTTTGCACTCTGTGTGCCCCGCCATGATCTCGAGGTTGTACTTTGCCGTATTGTTTGCGTACACAGATTGAAAGTATTTCGCAAATTCATCAACGACGGTATTCATGTTTAATATGGGTTCATCGTTTGAAGAAACTGGAAACTGTTTGTTTTGCCTGTTGCGATTTATGTATGACCAGAAAAGTGACGGGTCACTTTGAATAATGCTTTCGATGTCGAACAAGTAATTATTATGGGTTGCTGATATTTAATTTTTTATTGCTTTTCTGAGTTCTTTAAATTTGTTGGCATGGTGAACTAATAATAGAAGATAATCGCCCTTAATAAAGTGATCATCGCTTTCCAAAAAACCAGTTGCCGCAGCAGAAGCGCGGTTCTACGGTGAGGGCGAAAGGGGCGATTGCCCCTTCCAACTGCCATGTTTTTGGATGTACTATTATGCCTAATAATATTCAATACTCATTCGTTCGTATTTTTATTACCACCTATACCAGGCTCGAGAAGTCCACTGTATGTTCTTGATAGGCTAATTGGCAACTGGACCTACAGTTTTAAATTGGGATCAGAACGAGTGTACAAGGTGCATTAAAAGGGAATCAGACATGAGACCGCAGAGAATACGTTTTCATTTATTTCTTTATTCTTTTTACTCCTCATATCTGACCTTCAATTAACCGTGACAATGGGAGGAATTATGATAACAACAGAGGCGTAGCAAAGGGTGGGCAAAGGGGCCTCGCGTCCCATGGACTTATTATTTTCTTTTAAAAATGTAATAAATAAAGGTGAGAAAAATATATGTAAAGGACTAATTTTTGTGAGCGGTAAAACTACAACATTACGTATTTAACCGGTTATAATTTTCTAGTGAAACCTTAAAATTGGAATGAATATGTCAACCATTTAGTATTTTTAATAAACCGAGTGGTAGCCGTCTGATTTTAGAATATTCGGGAAGCCAAACAACAACAATGAAACGTTCTCTTACAAAGGTTGATAAGCACAAACACAATTTTTGACTTCTTAAAAATGAGCGGTTCGAGAATAGCGAACAACATTATACACAGCAGAAACAACAGAAAAACTTCATGTATTTGGTGAAATGTCTTTCGATATGTGACCAATTACCACAAGAACATTTCAGGCCTACACAAATAAATGAGATTCACAATAATTAACCACGTTCTGAAATTCAAAATGAACTGATACAGGCAAAGAGCAACGGTGTCAAAATGGCTAAATTAAAAAAAAAAAAAAAATTGGAAAAGACCAGAGAGTTACTAACATCACGTTTAGTTTCAATATTTGCATTCTTTAGGTTAGAAACTTATTATTTTACATTCTATATTAGTTTGTGAATGAACGTGACCTAACACAAACCAGCACAACAATGTTTAACATGTAACAGTTATTGTTCATTGTTGAAGCTCGCTGCAATAGCTATGAAACTACACCCAAAACACGTATGAGAATTCTATTGAACCTTTAGTTAAGGTAAAAGTTCTTTAATACCGGATATCCATTCAAAAGTGGAGAGATGCTGACAGCTGCAGGATAGTACGTAAGTTTTGAATTTTATTATTTTCAGTCGCTTTTCTGTAATTTCTTGCTAATAGCGGCGATGCAAATTTAGTGATGATGTGATTAAATTAAAGGACATTTACAAGGGCATGCATGCCTAGATCGAGATCAGAATCCGGGAACTTCGGTGGCAAGATCAAAAGTCGGCCACTTAACACACTCGGTCACCGAACGGGCGTGTTTATGTTATTAATGCTACATTGATTTGGCTTATTTTACTTCGATTTTCTGCCACTTTTGGCCACTCGCGAATATGAAGATGACGGAACAGTCACAAAGAACACCCATTCCCAGGCAGACATTCGAACCAGGGACCCTTATTAATGCTATATATGTTCAAAGGTGTTTGTCTGTAAAATATATAAACCCTGTGGGCAACATGTCTTAGAGTGCCAGAGCCTGCCAACCAGATTTCAGTTAGATGGCGCCTAGTAAACTCATAGAATTTCCATCACCGCTGCTGTATACAGCTTGATAAATTAGATTGCAGAATGAATGCTAGTTATTCTCTTTATCTGCTAGTTTATCTACTAGTTACGTATATCCCGTGTGTTATATTATGTGCTAACAAAATATAACACACAGGATTTTCCTGAAGTTACTTGGATTCTTACTGTAACACGATTATGCCTTGTTTCCATATTAAACACACTATAGTTCCTGACCAAGGCAGTTTTTTTAAATTTATTTTATTTAAATAATTAAAAGTACTTTACATGTTACGTTTCCATCCTATATCTCATGGATTCTTGTTATTAGGATGGCAAGAAAATCTGTAGGATCTCTCCCGATAAGGTTTTACCCTACCGTTTGGTAGGAGACGTCGTGGAAGTTCCACCTAGGACAATGAGCCTGCCTCTGCGTTGGTGGCTCTATACTAGGTGTGATAGTACATGACGTTTTCCAAGCTGTACGAGATTGACAGCTCTGGAATATTGCTGGGTCGGGAAGGTCCTACGTTTGCTCAGCATCCACTGTTTCTATGCTGGGGTGAACTTCACCAGCTTGCCACAGTACAATTACAGTAATGACAGTAATTCCTGAGATTTTTCCATGTCACTTCAGGAAATGTAGGTATGTAATGAAGTAAGTCTTCATAGCCAGTATGTAACTATTCAAATAGTAGGTATGTAATGTTAGACCACTAATGTTTCTTCCTTTTGGGTTTGCGAAGTAATTCATTAAGCTTGTATGTTAGGTTGAGTGATAGGTATTTCAAGTGCTTTATGCAATTTTCATTACCTTAGATTTGTGTATGACAGTATTTGCACATTCAAAGGGAAGAATGGTGTATTGTAAGAGATCGCTGTGGACATGAAAGCGAGATCTTGTTATACACTGATGCAATCGACATTTATATCGACTTTATTTGCAAGCGATATATCAAGTCGATTGCAGTTGGTTCTCCGGCGCAAGGCTGTAAGGTACAGTGTCTCTCAAAAGTTTTAGGACAACGACATTTTA
Source organism: Lepisma saccharinum (assembly GCF_977018435.1). Classification (NCBI taxonomy): domain Eukaryota; kingdom Metazoa; phylum Arthropoda; class Insecta; order Zygentoma; family Lepismatidae; genus Lepisma; species Lepisma saccharinum. The sequence continues at coordinate 8,756,283 of NC_139247.1, read as the reverse complement.
AACTAGGCAACCCAATTTACACAAGCCGTTGGTGGGTTGCGTGCAGAGTTAGGCTCAATTTCAGGGTTGCCACGTTCACAATAGATATTTATAAAATACGCGAAAGAAATATAAACAAGTATTATTGTATAAAATTATTAAAAATATCACTATTATATCGCAAATGACAAAATTCTTTCTGAAAGAAAAAAAAATAGGTTTCTAGTATTTCATCGCTGATGAGTCTACAGTAAGGAAAAGAGGTGAGAGGAAACGAAAGGTTACAAAGGAGAGGATAAAGAGAAAGCGAAAGGAGAAGAGGAAAAGTAGAGGAGAGAAGAAAGATAGGATAGACGAGGAGAGGAGATGTAGTGAGGAGAATGGAAAAAGATTCGAGGAGAGATGAGGAAAAAAGAACAAAGAAGAGAAAAGAGGAGGAAAACGAGAGGAGAGGAGAGGAGGAGACGAGAGGAGAGAAGTGGAGAGTAGAGTAAAGGAGAGAAAAAGAGAAGAACGAAAAAAGAGAGAAGAGTGCAGTGGAGTCGGAAATCTAAGACAGCAAAGGAGATAAGAGGAGTGGAGAAGAGTGGGATGGAGATAGGATGCGAGAAAAGTAGGGAAGGCGATATGAGATAAAGGCAGAACGGAAAGAGGGGAGAGAAGAAGGAGAAGGAACTGGAGAGAAGAGGTAGTTGCAGAAAATATCGTCTGACAGTCAAGAATGGATGCATTGGTCAAATTTTATCGACATGAAACATTCAATAACATTTTGAAATTTATTGGAGAATATATTAGATCGGTGCGAAATGCATTTTGGCTGAGTTCAGAGCAAATTAAAATCTTCCATGTAAGATCTTTAATTTTACCTGCGATGACACCACTAAAGAAAGGAACGTAATTTTTAATATTTATAAGAATTATTCAACTTTTCTCCACTTCTCGGTTCGTTGAAATGGAGATTTTGTAATTCAATATTTTCCCTCCCCCCATCGTTAATTCCAAACTGAATCATTCCGTTTCACACGGCGTGGACAATGAACACAATGGGATATGTCTAAAACTTACGAAAATTTTCTGCCAGATTTTCAGGATGCAAAATGTAATGTTATTTAAGTTATGTATTGTTTGTTCTTTAGTGACACCTAAAATATTGATTATTTGATTTCGATATATAGTAAAAAAACATATACAGTTATTTTAAGTAGTGATGTAGTGCATTTCTGTAAGGAAGGAGAGCGTTTAATGAGTTCAAATTGCTAAGATTGGTAATTTTGTGTCCGTTTCTTCGTATGACTGTTGTCAATCCCCTCACCACCATCTTACCATGCGTCTACAAATAATAGTAAATCGTTAATTAACATAAGTAAATGGTTATTGCGACGGAGACCGATTCGATAAGAAACTACTAATAAGTATTTATTAAGGCGTTCACTCGTCTTAAGATCGATCGCTGCGGGACGGCGTAGGTTCGAATCCGGCTCTGGTCGGAATTTATTCGGCCTACGTATAGGACCGGTGGCAACCCACCATCGTGAGGAAATTGGGAAGCTCCGAGTGAGTGAGCGTAATCCGGTCGCGAAGTCCTACAACGGCGGGGGGTCGTTCGGGCTGACCACCCGTCCCCCTAGTCTGGCTGCAGATCTCCACGCCCCTTGGTGGCTCGCGTGGGAGGGAGGGCAGCAGTCGGTAGGTAAGCCTTGGCCCGATATTTGGCTGTTGCGCTATTGGATTATTTAATAAGTATTTATATAGTGAGTGACAAACAAAAAATTCAAAACCTCATAATGATCGTTAATTCGTCACTGCCTTTGTATCTAAAATGTTAGTCTTCTTTGAACAAAAAGTACTAGTATAACAAAGTTTCCCCACTAACTTTGCAATATTCGATACCACCATTAAAGACTTAGCTCTACGTAACTTGATTCTGCGCATTCCACGTGGCATGTGACTTCCTCCTATCATGGAAACAACTTTCTCTTACTATTTCCCTTCACCTCGTGAAATACAGAAACCAATGTTAACTTCTTAGCACGGTGGATAAACTTTACATCCAACGATAAACGCCTGATAAAAATCCTGTCTATGTGGAGGATCGAACCTACGACCTCCCTCGTGAGAATCAAGCACGCTACCTTTCCTCCAGGTAGGTCATGTTATGATTAGCTACTAGTTTGAAGAAACCAATTCACACATAATGTCATGTCTATAATTTCCTCATGGCAATTTTAATGATTAAAGGAATTCAGAAAAAAATCGAGAAACGATGAAAGGGAAAGATGATGAACATGTCTATTGTTGTTCTGTCATATTTTGTAAATTGTGTAAAAATTCCGTGTTTTGAACAAGCAATTATTTAGTTACGAGTTATTTTGTTATTTGTTTAAGATAGGAACAGGAGAGCGAAAAGGAGTAATTTGAACCAGAACCCGGTTGCCAAGAAACTTCAGCTTTTTTCCAAAGACTGTATGAAAAGAGAGAGGAACGTATGAAATATAAAATATGTGTGAAAATAAAACAATGGAAACTCTGCAAGATAATGCTAACGAACTTCAAACTATGAAAACATATTTTCGTTGTGGAAAACTGCAAGTCATTTTCGAAATATGAACTTGAAAACTATCTGTATTAGATAGTGGAGAAATGGGATCCCTCAGTAAGAAAAATTTAAGTAAGCCGCCTCCTTCCCTCCAACTTTTTCAATGGTCATAACTAGTAATTAGGGTCCGGAAGTTGATGAAAAATCAACTTTTTTTCTGACCCTTAAAAACAATGCCAAACCTGATATCATGTCCGTTTCTCTTTAGTTAAAGCCTGAAAACACTTTCTATTTTACATTTATTTTGCATTTTTCAGCCTTTTTTGGCTTTTAGTTTATTTGTCAGTATTTTTAACAGTTTTGGTTGCATTTTTTACTTATTCTTGAGGTTTATTTTTTTCCTCCCCTGTTGTTTCGTGCATTTTAAATGCATTTACTAGTAAAACTTACATATTTAGATTTCTTGACATGGTCATTTTAGCAAATTCGCTATGAATCGAAAATACTGTCAGTGGAAAAGCATAATATTATTCTTAACCGAAATGTTTGGCAATGGATAACAATACTTTGTGTGAAGACTACTTTGAGGTTCTTTTTCTGGACACTATTATCGCTTTAATCTGTGGTTTTAAAGTAAAATTAGTAACAATATTAAATGCAATTACACTCTGGTATACGCGAAGCAGAACTGTATTTTCGGATGCTGGCCGACTACAGTATCATAGAAGGCCCACTCTGAAAGGAGATGTATTGGTTGATTTGGTGTTTTAAGTCCACTTTATGCACAGTAAAGCTAATCGGGACTGGACCTACAGTTTAAAGTGGGATCTGAACCACTGTGCAATGAGCCTCCACCTGATATTAAAACGGGGACACCTTGATTACAACATGCTGTTTAAGAACATGTATTTATGATATATTGTACTCCTCCGTAGCCGAGCGGATGTGTTTCTCTGTAATGTGTATGCTCCGTCAGGAAGCCAAAACAGACGGGAAAGAGAAGATTTTTTTTCAATAGTTGTAGGGCCCGAGTTGACATCCCACACACTAGACACTATACTAGTTGGAAATTTTAACTGCGTAATTGGTTCACAAGATGAAAATCCAGGATACAACTTCTCACGTGCGCTCTATGAATTAACGCAGGGGTTACAACTGCGTGACGCTTGGATACACGCCAACGGCGAAAGTCCAAGTTACACACATATCACCTCCAATAGTGCGTCAAGGATCGATAGGTTTTATGTCGCGCCAAGATTTCAGGAATATATAATTAGTGTTCAAAATTTTCCAGTATGCTTTAGTGACCATAGTGTCCCAATTCTCAAAATAAATTTATATTTGATCAAACACCGACAAGGTAGCGGATACTGGCTTTTAAATAGCACACTATTACAGAATGGTAGTTATGTCCAGCTAATAAGGGAAACGTGGAACGAACTCAAGGCCTCTCGGCCAGTGCAAAAGACCCTAATCGAGTGGTGGGAAACTCGAGTTAAACCTAAATTTTATCAGGTCAGTAAATTCTTCAGTGCAGAGGTTAGTAGAGATCAAAGAAACAAATATAATTTTTTGTATGGAGTCTTGAATGATCTCCATCGTTTAGCACTGCAAGATAATTTCGATCGTCTCTATGCAAATTAAATAAAAGCGCAATTACTTTCTATACATAGGAAACGAAAATCTGCAGCAACAATAAAGAGCAAGATTCTTCCTATAGACCCTGACGAGCAAGCCACACTAAGTCACATTCTCCAAGAACATAAACACGCCAGGAGTCACGTTATTCATAAATTAACTTTAGATTCCGGTGACGTTGTCACCAGCCCTCATAGTATACACGACAGGTTTTTGCAATACTATAAAAATCTTCTTGGTCAATCCTTTAAACCAACAGAAACCCAATGTAATTTTTTTGAACTACCTCCCTGAATCACTGACGGAAAATGAAAGAACTGAACTCACACAACCGTTTAGTAAAAAGGAGGTTCATGATGCAGTATTAAAAGCTCCGAGCAAATAAAACTACAGCCGAATATGGATTACCATCAGAATTCTATCAATGTTTCTGGGATCTAATAGGAGACGAATTAACGAAATGGGTCAACGAAGTGTTGACAACAGGGACAATAGGGAAGACCAGTAGCACGGGAGTTATAGTGTTAGTTCCCAAAAAGGCAAATCCAAAGTTCGTCTAAGATTTTAGGCCAATTTCAGTATTGAGTAGTGACATCAAACTTATAAGTAGGTGCATAAATCAGCGTTTAAAAAAAATATATGGTTAAACTTATTGGCTATTTACAGTTCGCTTGTAATACGTCTTAAAGTATACATCACTTGCTGCAAACGATAAGAGACGTAATTATTACCAAACAAAATAAGAATGCATCAGAGGCAATTTTATCTTCAGACTTTTCCCAAGCATATGACATAGTGCGCCATGAATATCTGTACAAAGTCTTAGAAGCATATGGCTTCGGAGACACTTTTATTAATTGGATCAAGACATTATATAATCATATGTTGCTAAAACTCAAAATAAATGGTTTCCTGACAACAAGTTTTAAAATGCGACGAGGTATACTACAAGGTAGTCCCTTGAGTAGCACATTGTACGTCCTCACAATAGCCCCCTTTTTGTTTAGTATCCAGCATCATTTACAGGGCATTTCTATGGCTTCCACCACAATACAAGTCGGCAGCTTCATGGACGACGTCACGATTTTTCTCAAGGGATCTGTACAGTGTTAAAAGCCAAATACATACTTTTGAGCTCACATCAGGAGCAAAACTAAACAATCGAAAGTCATTCCTGATTCCCCTTGGCAAGGAGAATCCTTTCACAAACAATACGGAGATCCCTGTAGACAAGAAAATAAAAGTTTTAGGTATAAATGTTTATGCAAATATCGATGAAACGATCGAAGCCAATAGTAAACTCACGTGCGAGAGGACAATCTACGTCCTCAGAGTGAACAAGATGCGCTCTCTGAGTTTAAAAGCACGAGTAAGATTTATCAACGTTTTTGCTCTCTCTAAACTATGGTATGTAGCAAAAATCCTGCCCTTCAAACTACAGCACTTAGCCAAGGTCAACAAAGCTGTTGGCTGCTTTATGTGGCACGATACAATTTTCCGGGTGGCAAGAAATGAGGTCACGTTATCAGAGAAGACAGGTGGGTTGGCACTAATACACGCGAACACACAGGCAAGAGCATTGCTTGTACAGTTCGCAACATCTTATTTGACCGCCCTGAAAAATTTCAATTCGTAAATTTGGCAGCATAGCGCTTCAGAGCCAACTAAGAGTAGCCAACTTTTCGACATTTATTCTTCCTGAATGAAAACGCTCGTGATTTTTTTCATTCTTTCACATTCCATTAGGTAAAAATACCCTAAAGCAGTAATAAAATATATGAGTAGACCAAGAAATGTTAAGTAGAAATACATATGTTGAAAATATTTCAAGATTCTTCGTTCTGAATTTGAAAATAGGAAAATGTATGTGCATTCTGAAACACTGAACAGGTTCTCATCCACCTGGAAAGAATTGCGGTCACACTTGAATGCAAGAAGGCAAATTTATGATGATTTTATGCGAAATGTTTAGTAAAGATACCTTGCACAACACCAAACGATTCTGCAAAGTGTGTATTTTACTTGGTTCTTGGCGAAAAATGGTTCGAAACTCCGGCACAATGTTGCTTCAACAGAGATTAACGTGTTTTACTGAGCTTTCTGTCAGCAATCTTCTGGAGTAGTTGTTTAGATGACAGCACTTTCGTTTTTTTACTGTGTTCGTCAAGATCGAAACATCGTAGGTTCAAATCCCACCTTTTCCTTATTATTTTTTCCTTTTTATTTACCTAGTACGAAGTGTTCTAATAACGTAATATAATATTATATGATATTACTGTAAATATTTATGCGATGCGTGCTCAGTGGCGGCGATTGGGTTTCAAAACTGATGGGGCAAGGTGGGGGGAGGGGTAGATAATGTTTAGCATAGTGCGGGGTCATCTGCCCCTCCACGCTCCATAATCGTCGCCACTGTGCATGCCTCAAGTAATGCTTCTACTAATGTTTTTTAATCTTTCAGTGATTGGCTGGATTTTAGGAAATACTTTTCCTTTCATTCAGCTGTTATAAGTTAACACATATTAAGAACTTACATGTCAACTTTCTGCATCCGGAAATGCTGGACATAAATCGCATAAATATCAACGGAAATATCCAAGAAACGTAGATAAGCAATCTCATCCAAAGCCGTTTACCCGACAAAGATTTTGCAAAGAAGTAGGTTTGAGCCCATGACCTTCCATTCCATAAGCAAACCATCCCCCCACACCACACGGTTCACGTTATTTTATGCACTCGGTGCGGATCCCACTTTAAACTGTAGGTCCAGTCCCGATTAGCCTTACTATGCATAAAGTTGACTTAAAACACCAAATCAACCAATTCATCTCCTTTCAGAGTGGGCCTTCTATGATACTGTAGTCGGCCAGCATCCGAAAATACAGTTCTGCTTCGCGTATACCAGAGTGTAATTGCATTTAATATCGTGACTAATTTTACTTTAAAACTACAGATTAGAGCGATAATAGTGTCCAGAAAAAGAACCTCAAAGTAGATATTCACACGAAGTATTTTAATCTATTGCCAAACATTTCAGTTAAGAATAATATTATGCTTTTCCATTGACAGTATTTTCGATTCATAGTGAATTTGCTAAAAGGACCATGTCAAGAAATCTAAATATGTAAGTTTTACTAGTAAATGCACGAAACAACAGGGGAGGAGAAAAATAAACCTCAAATATAAGTAAAAATGCAACAAAAACTGTTAAAAATACTGACAAATAAACTAAAAGCCCCAAAAAAGCCGAAAAATGTAAAAAATGTAAAATAGAAAGAGTTTTCTGGCTCTAACTGAAGAGAAACGGACATGATATCAGGTTTGGCATTGTTTTTAAGGGTCAGAAAAAAAGTTGATTTTTCATCAACTTCCGGACCCTAATTAGTAATTATGACCATTGAAAAAGTTGGAGGTAGTTTACTTAAAATTTTCTTGCTGAGGGATCGTATCGTCCCATATCTCCACTTCATAATAAAGAAAAACATCAAGTTCATATTTCGAAAATGACTTGGAGTTTTCCACCACGAAAATAGGTTTTTCATAGTTTGAAGTTCGTTAGTATTATCTTTCAAGGTTTCAATTGTTTTAATTTCACACATATTTTATATTTCATACGTTCCTCTCTCTTTTCATACAGTCTTTGGAAAAGAGCTGACGTTTCTTGTCAAACGGGGTCTGGTTCAAATGACTCCTTTTCGCTCTCCTGTTCCTACTTTAAACAAACAACAAAATACTTCGTAACTAAACGATTGCTTGTTCAAAACACGGAATTTTTACACAATTTATAAAATATGACAAAACGCCAATAGACATGTTCATAATTTTTCCCTTTCAGCGTTTCTCGATTTTATCTGAATTCGTTTCCTCATGAAAATTGCCATGAGGAAATTATAGATATGACATTATGTGTGAATTGGTTTCTTCAAACTGGCAGCACATTTTAACATGAGCTACCCGGAGAAGAGGTAGCGTGCTCGATGCTTACGAGGGAGGTCGTAGGTTCGATTCTCCACCTAGGTAGGATTTTTTTCAGGAGTATATCGTTGGATGTAAAGTTTATCCACCGTGCTAAGAAGTTAACATTGGTCTCTGTATTTCACGAGAGGAAAGGAAATATTAAGAGAAAGTTATTTCGATGATAGGAGGAAGTCACATGCCACGTGGAATGCTCAGAATCAAGTTACATAGAGCTGTCTGTAATGGTGGTTTCGAATATTGCAAAGTTAGAGGGGAAACTTTGTTATACTCGTACTTTCTGTTCAAAGAAGACTAACATTTTAGATACAAAGCAGTGAGGAATTAACGATCATTATGATGTTTTGAATTTTTTGTTTGGCACTCACTATATAAATACTTATTAGTAGTTTCTTATCGAATCGGCCTTCGTCGCAATAACAATTTATTTATGTTAATTAGCGATTTACTATTAGTTTTTAGACGCAAGATAGTGGTGAGGGGATTGACAACAGTCATTACTAAGGAACGGACATAAAATTACCAATCTTAGCAATTTGAACTCATTAAACGCTCTCCTTCGTTACAGTACTGCACTACATCACTACTTAACATGACTGTATATCTTTTTTTAGTATAACATAACCCACAGCGCTACAGTGGCCGCGGTGGCTCAATCGGTAACACGTCTGACTACCATGTTCAAGGTTCCGGGTTCGATCCCCGGCCGGTTCAAATGCTTGAACTTTTCTAACGTAGGAAGCGGCCCCGGCGCCCACCCAGCGTCGAATAACATGGGTACCTGGGGGAAACCCTGGGGGTAAAGGCTGTCAGGGGCGTGATGCTGATCACATCACCCCCACTCACGACTGAATCAAGAAAGTGTGGGGCGTTACCCACACACCCCCTATACGCTTTCATGGCGTGGTGCTATGCACAGGGGAACACTTTACTTTTTTTTCCTTCTTCTTTACTTTTACAGCGCTACAGCCCTTGGAGGGCCTTGGCTTACCTACCGACTGCTGGTCTCCCTCCCACACTGTTCCTCCGTCACCTGTAATAGCGTGGAGATCTTAGACCAGTATTGGGGTGACGGGTGAGCAGCCCGAAGAAACCCCAGCCGTTGTTGTAGGTCTTCTTGTTCGGGTTACGCTCACTCACTCGGAGCTTCCCAATTTCCTCACGATGGTGGGTTGCCACCGGGCCTGTACGTAGGCCGAATAAATTCCGACCAGAGCCGGATTCAACAATACATAACTTAAATAACATTACATTTTGCATCCTCAATACATATATGTGATTTGTGAATTAATCGTGATGTGTGTGTTAACACAACATATGAACAATAACTAAAAAGAAATGTTTTAACTTTAAATCCTGGAAATCTCCAACTTCTAAGGGGAAATATGCGCAGAAAGGACGTCCCTCAAGTGTGCATCGGATTCATTTTTTAAATATTCTAATATCAACGGTATCTGTTCAGCAAACAAAAAAAGAAAGAGGAGAGGGTGGATTTGAACCCGCGACCTTTCACGCTTGATGAAAAATAAGGATAGCAGCGCCTAACCAACTGCTCTACGTTAACGTCATGACGTAATACCCTTAAAAACATGTTGATGTTTATGAAGACTCCCACCTTCCTTTGTTTCAAGCACATTTTCTCGACAAGTCGTGTAAAATATATGTTTTTGAGAACTATTCGATATTATGCAAGGTATTGTAAATAAAATGTCGCATAAACTCCTCACAAATTTGCTTCTTTCTGCACAAACTTGATGGCAATTTCTTCCAGGTGGAGAAAAACTCTATTCAGTGTTTCAAACCCCCCAAATTTCAAGTCGAGCAAGCAGAATCGTAAATATCCTTTAAGGTTATTTTTCCAATTTATTATTTCTGTTTGATTGCGTATTATAATACCGGTTTATAGTTTCTAAGTTCATAGAAAGTGTTAAATTGAAAACCTATCACCGCAGCGTTTTTCGTCTAGTGGAAGGACCTACTCAAAGTTGGCTACTCTCACCTGGAGCTGAAGTGCAATGTTGCTAAGTTTACGATTTCGGGACTTAGAATTCTTTCGGGGCGGTCAAATAAGATGTTGCGAAGTGTACAGACTGGCCTTCAAACAGCTTTCTCACTGCACGAGTCAACGACCCAAGCATGTATACAGACGATAATTCGGAACATTCCATTAGAAGCTCCCATCGATATCCAAAGTATCCCCAAAAGGTTTTTGTTTTATAAGGACATCGCTTTACAGGTATGGTACCAGTTATTACGACATGAGACAATTACACCATCTGTTAAAAAGTTATATAGAGAAATCAATAGTTTCAAGCATGCAGTACCACGAATAGTCAGGGATGTCAATACACATAATTGGCCACAAATATGGGAAAATGTCTCCGCCAAACACCTTTCAAATGCTGGCCAATCAATATGGTACAAAGTGGTTCATCGTGTTATAGTGACAAGAGATAGGACATACCAATACGGAATCAGTGACTCTCCTAACTGTATATCATGCAACGTGCCTGACTCTTTAGCCCACAGGATAACAAGTGTCGAAACTCCTCCACGGCGTGGAACAAATTGCGAACAATGCTCAGTCGTATATGCCGCACCTCATTAACAAAGTTTACGGATACAGATATAGTTTTTCCTGACTTCAATTTTTTTCCACCAACAAAACAACGAGCAGTACAATGGTTGATAACAGAATACTTATTATATATATTTCACAATGACGAGAGCAGTTTTCAGAAACAATTCAGTATCTTCTTGCAAGAACAATACGAAAAAATTCCTCTCCAAGCAAGGAATAAATGGTATGCAAATTTCCTATTAGTGCTTCAAACTTAATTTAGGTCAAACAAAAATGTAAAGGTTAACCAGATAGAAATACAATTTGTAATAGCAGTAATACACTTATGTCAAAAACAATGTAATTCCATAACTTGTATATCAGAATGAGACAATAATTAAAAAAAAGCGGGTTAAGGCGTTTACTCGTCTTGAGATCGTTTGCTGCGGGACGGCGTAGGTTCGAATCCGGCTCTAGTCGGAAGTTATTCGGCCTACGTATAGGGCCGGTGGCAACCCACCATCGTGAGGAAATTGGGGAGTTCCGAGTGAGTGAGCGTAATCCGGTCACGGAGACCTACTATAACTGCTGGGGATACGTCGGGCTGACCCCCCGACTATTCCAATACAGGTTGAAGATCTCCACGCTTAGAGGTGACGAAGGAAAGCGTGGAGGGAGACGGTAGGTATGCCTACGCCCTTCATGGGCTGTTGCGCGACGGATTATTATTATTATTATTATTATTATTATTATTATTATTATTATTATTATTATTATTTATGATATTGCGACGAGCTACATGACATTCGTTCAAACTTATTGGCTTAAACCAGACAACAACGACTCCATAACTGAGTCTCAACGATCTTGAAACGTGCTAAATGTCATTCGTTCGAATTATTTGTTTTTAAGAAACTTTGCCTGATAGCGCTTGTGACGCGTGCAGATCGCTGGAAATTTAATTTCTATACCTTCAGATTCCAAATAGTAAATACTTGATTTACAATTAACAATAACCACTTTCCATAGTAACAACACTAACCCAATTTACACATGCGAAATTCCCCCCTTCTGAAAAAGAAGAATTAATCATTTTAGCATTTTCACAAACAACCAAATACAAATGAAAGAAAATGTTGAAGTACGCAAATATAAACACAAGAAACAATGAACCTATTTATTGAGTTGAATATAACACATGTTTCCTGCTTATGAAAGGATTATCAATCAGTCCTTATTGAACTATGAGACGTGAAATAACTGTCGATACGTGATCGAAAAAAATTACCATTTATAGTCATTTAGCATGCACCTTTTATGTTATATAAAAGTGATTACAAAAGTCCAAATTACTTCCTAAAATTGACGTAAAATCAAACTTGGAACATGCTCCTCATTTATTTTGGCATGTACTGTACGTTTCTTGAACGAGAATAGTTCGTTTTATGTGTGCACACAACCTTTTTCAGACATGGCGTCGATGGCCATTTTGTAATTATCACATGGTTCGTAGCGAGTACTAGTACCGTGTCACATAAGTTCCGACACACGCGAGATAGCTATCTCTTAAACGAACTTTGCTTATCCGTAGGTACCACGATTTGCGAGAATTTTCTTCTTCTCAAAGTCACTTAAGGAAATTTAGTTTCCTTACCTTGTGTCTCGGGAACAAAGAATCCAGCATGCACGAGTCCACTCCTTACCTCTCTGGGAACCGAGAGCTCGACTCACTTCCAACGTTTTCTTCTGCGTTGTACTTCTACTCCATGCTATTATCCGCCGTTTTATCCTGACAGCAGACGTCAGATTCGTCCAGAAACCACTGGAAACAATTACAATTTCCTCAACAGTCGTGACATATCTTTCTTCACTCCATTTTTTTTACCGGAAGTCCCATTTCGATCACCGCGCACCCCTATCGATAACTACCATCCTTTTTTACAGAGCACAATTGTCTTTACCAAACAACAATTTACATGATTTAGAAACCACGCGTTAACAAATATGTGTATGCGTTAAAAAAACCTATTGCAATGCTTATTGAGATAAACTTTTTGCTGTTAATTAAACAATGGCATCTAGACCAAAACGCTGTAAATTTTATTACTTTCCGCCATTACTGCGAATTGCCCATGCGTGCAGTGACCGACACATCAAAATGTCCTTGTGCATAAGCAAACCGCGAGCAAATCGGATATCAAACAAAGGAGTTTACAATTTAAATACGCACAACGGTCAGAGCCATCTAGCGACTCCTCGCGTAACTACGAAAGCAACAAAGTTTTTATACTGCATAGGCATTCCACCTATCGTGAATTCTCTACACTAGACGAGTTCATCGTCTTAGGACGTAAGTTGGGCTTCTTTATTCCAGCAAACACACACGAAACTCAAGTTTCCAGAATGCCTTATGACAGCTCGTCATAATATATTAATTCTTAATGTGTGTTAACATAGCATTTGACAGCTAAATGAAAAGAAAGGTCCTGCCAATCACTGAAAAATCAAGATGAGTAGAAACATTTCCGAGGTATGCATTGCATAAATATTTACAGTGATTTAACGTAATCTTATATTACATTATTACAACACTTCGTACTACATAAATAACAATAATAAAAAGAAAGAATCAGGAGTGGGTGAGATTTGAACGTTTCGTTCTTGACAAAAAAAAAGCAAAAGGAGACGATCGCATAACCAACTGCTCCAGGGGATTGTTAACGTGAATGCCTGTAAAACAAGTTGATCTAAGTTGAAATAACATTTTGCCGGAGTTCCGAACCATGTTTCTCCACAGATCAGGAAAGAGACGCACTTTATAGAATCGTCCGGTATTGTGCAATTTATCTTTACTGTAATGTTGCCTAAAATCGAGAGGAATTTGCTTCATTGCATTGATATGTGATTTCAATTCTCTCCAGGTGGTGGAGAACGAGTTCAGTGTTTCCAATTGCACATAAATTCCCCTATTTTCTATTTCAGAACGAATAGTTTTTTTAAAAAAAAAATCAACATTTCTATTTCCAATTTACGATTTTTGTTTAATTGCGTATAATAATACTGGTTTAGGATTTCTAACTTCATGGAATGTGAAAGAATGAAAGAAATTCACAATAGCGTTTTCGTTTAGAAAGAAAAACTGTTGCTAAGTTGGATACTATTTGTGGACTCTGAAGCGCTATGTTGCCAAATTTACGAATTCAGGACTTCGAATTTTTTCAGGGCGGTCAATTAAGATGTTGCGAAGAGTACATATTTGGATACATGCCGCGAGAATACTGACACATTATGAAATTTGTTTGACTCAACTCAAACATGCTGCAGAAACTCTTGTCACATAGATTTAATAGCCAGCCTCCGTGGCTGAGTGGTTTGCACATCGCGCTACGACGCCAGGGGTCCCAGGTTCGAATCCCGGCGTGGGTATGGATGTTTGGGACGTAGATACAATATTTCATATTTGTGTTGCATGATTGAATTGGTGGACTTAAAGTCCACTTTATGCAAAGAAAGGCTAATTGAGACTGGATGCCATGTGCCTCCACCGGGTATCGAACCAGAGACTCCTTTATTACAAGCAACGGTGCTACAACTACGCCATCGGGGAGGCCATATTTTGTGTTGCTTCACATGCCTTATTTTCTAATTGCGCACTGCTATTATTATTAATAAAACACATTTTATGTGTCTGTTGGATATGGTACGACATTTAATTAGAAGAAACGGATAATGTAATATTTATATAAAGTTAATTAATGTATCAAGTATGTTCTTACAACTAATATAAGTATTACACAATATTTATTGAAGCCACTTCCGAAATTAGCTGTAAGTTTTTTTAATTCCTTGAATTAGTATTTACCTTAAAATATTGTTACAAATAAAATCTAAAAATAACAGGTGGATAAAAGACCAAATTATAATTCTCAGCTTGCATTTACCTTCCATTCCATTACAAGTATCATTCGATTGGAAAGCAATCTCTGACTGTTGGCTGATAAGTGCGACGTGTCTAAAATACAGGAAGACGTAACAGCATGTTCGTTCCATAATTTTTGTTTTGAATTTGTATTGCTCTTGATTTATTTTAAGTATAATTTACCACTTGGCTAATCGCAACGATGAAAATGAATGGTGAGTATATGAAATTGGATGAAGGGATGATCACAAATCCCTGTGGATAGGACAAAGAGCACAAACCCTACAGAGTAATACACAGATCGTTGGCCCACACGCCAGAGCCTCGTTATCCCGCAAGAATGGAGTTCCTAGGATATATTACCTGGAAGACAAATTGTTATTTGATTGTTTCCCGACAAGCCATCGTTTACTTCTCCATCGTCTAATTCATTCACCGGATCGGTAGCCGAGGACGTTAAGTTGTCGACTTTCGATTTCGCCTCCGATGATCTCCGATTCAAGTCCCAGCGTGGGGATAGGTGTTCTCTGAGAGTGTCCTTCCATCAATTTAAACTAATCATCACTCATCCTGTTCGTCGCGATTAGCCAAAGTGGAAGAAAAGCGACGTTATATAACAAAAACACAAATACAAATGTATCCTCATCGTTACGATCAACTTGGAGAATTTGAAAAGTAACGTAAAAATATTAAAGGGAAATTCCAGTATTCGGGAATAAGTCATATCAGAATATGCCCGGACAAGAACTTACCTCAGAATTAGATATTTAAAATAAATGCAATATGTTAGCTGGAAAGAAAAGCCGGCAGTGGACTACAGGGACAAGATATCACGCAAATAATGTGTGAAAGATAAACTATGCATTGTTTTGGAATAAATGTATTCTCTTATCACGTGCTTCATCTCTTGTTGTCAAATTAAATTAACAGTTTTGGTGCATAATATCAAAAGATTTATGAAAACACAGCGTTTCATGGGACATCTACTGCATTCGCCGCAATACTTTCTTCCGCTCGTGTCCTCTTGGTGACTTAACAAGCACTAGTCAACAGCCCGTCTAGTTGGCTGCACTTTTTAACACTCGGTGCAGTGCAGATGTATCCAGTGTCAGAGTGGCGCGAAGAAATTACGTTCAACCAACTAGACGGAAAGCGGTGTTCAAGTTCAGAAGATTCAACAAATGCCTGTCTGCTGCTTTAAACGGTCATTTGATTAGTTAGAACGTACCAAGTGACCATACACCAAACATACACCAGTCCGAAAGGTAGTGCAGACACCAAACACACTACTTGACTCGAAATCAACGAACTAGACGACTCGGTGTTTTTGGTGCAAACAGAGTCAAAGCGAGTCAAGTCGTGGAGTCTGAGTTGAAGATTTACGGTAGAAAACGAACGAAAATACGTACATGGACAATTCATTATTATTGCTATTATTGCCTTATTGTGACAGAGCTTTTAGTATTTTCTTCAAAGCACATATACATAAATGTATAGTGGATATATTTCCCAAAAATACTTTTATAAACCCTGCACATAAAGCTTGGTCCAAAATAGACCCCATATTTTTGGGCAAATTCCAAAACCATATTGGGCTAAAAAGTTGTGTTATGGTCCTATACCACCCACCAACACACAATATATTTCTGATTTAAACTGGTTTTAAACCGAAGCAAACTGACATTGAATATTCGTCTTGATATATTTAACTCAAACTTAGAAAACAAAATCATGTAATATATATATATATATATATATATATATATACAGTGATGGACAAAAGTAATCATACAGTGGAACTGAAAGGAAGAAAGGACGAATTTCAGCAGCTAGGAAAACAATAAGGAAGTCAAAACTGTTAATGTTTGACCATGTATGCACCAAACGATATATTGACAACAACAATAAATATAAGATGCTGCTTGTAGAAAAATAAAATACAATACATTCTCAATACCCGCTTCTTTGGCTGGACAAAAGTATTCATACACCAACATAAAAGTTCACTTTGAAGACAAGAAAAGAACAAATACCATGTCGTCAGAATTTAGTATGCATTCCTCTGTTATGGAGAACAGCTGTCAGTCTCTTTTGCATAGAATGAACAAGAGGCGTGGTTATTTCAGATGTAATACTGTGCCACTCATGCAAAATGACCTCCTTCAGTCTATTCTTGCTTGTTATGTCATGTTTTCTGAGTCTGGTTTCCAAATGGCTCCAAAAATGTTCAGTGGGGTTAAGGTATGGGGACTGAGGTGGAGTTTTGAGTGTGTGGGGAGTATTATATAACAACCAAAGGCGGACAATCTCAGCTGTATGTTTAGGGTCGTTGTCCTGCTGGAAGGAAAAATCATTCCCAAGACCCAAATGATTGATACTCTGCTGCAAATTATTCTTCAGAATATCCAAATAGACAAATCTATCCATAGTTCCCTCAATAAAGACGAGTTCTCCAACACCTAAGGCTGACATACAGCCCCATATTATAACGCCACCACCTACATGTTTAACTGTAGCCAAGAGATTTCGAGGCTCAAGCTCAGTATTGGGCTTTCTCCACACCAAAATTCTACCATCACTATGGATAATATTAAATTTACTCTCGTCCGTAAACAACACTTTATCCCAGAAGTCCAAACTTTTACTCACATACTCCTTTGCAAATGTTAATCTGGCCTTCTTGTTCTTCTTACTGATGTATGGCTTCCTTCTAGTACCCTAGCTCTGTACCCTGCTCGGTTGAAAAGCCTTCCAACAATACTTCTTGAGGACACTTGTCTTCCCAGGTGTTCGTGAACATGTGACGACACTGCTGACGATGTTAATTTTGGTTTTTTCTTGATCATTCTCAACAATCCTTGTTTCTCTCTCGAAGTAAGTTTCTGAGGACGCCCAACCCTTTCCCTATTTATCAGCACTTTTGTGTCTTTATATCGTTTGATGACGCTTTGCACAGTCGCACGACTTCTCCCAACTATGTCTGCGATATCAGAATATGATTTCTTATTGTGGTATAATGATATCAAAATTTTCCTCTCTTCGATCGTGGTTTCCTTCCCTTTGCGGCCCATTTGACTTCCTGCAGCACGCCAACACCAAACCAACCACTTCCTTACACAGGTGCAACTGCAGTAAACAAGTATCTGGCACTGAATGATGGAAACGGTTGTTTGACGAACTTTTTTTTGGGGTTTATAACCTGGCGTATGAATACTTATGACCATCCAGAAAGCAGTTTATCTAAGGATTACCCACATTTCTCATGACAATTTCAATTGTATTCACACAATTTCTTTGCGTTACTATTCTTGCCATTCCAATGGAGCATATGTGCTATAGACTTGACTCGCCTTTACGGTCTTCTTTGTATAATAACATGTTTCATTCAGACAATGCCTTTGTATGAATACTTATGTCCATGACTGTATATATATTATAGCTAATATACACTTCACTTAAAGTTAATTTTAGCAAAAACACTTTTCCCTTGAACACCATGTTGAATGGTTACACTGATTGAATGACTGCGTGTGAGTGTTTGTGCGTGTATTTTGTGTGTGTCTTAATGCTGTATCAGAAGAGTCTACACATGAATATAACAACTTAGAATAATTCTAAACGTTTTGCAACACTTACTGAGCTGAAAACATCAACAGATAGCTTAAAAAATCCAAGTCCAGTGAGCGCGAAAGGCTTATTCCATGTGGTATTTACAATCCTCGCAGCCATTTTAAAGCCTCTGCTACAACTCCACCAAGGAATATCGTACAGGTGCCTCAGAGTAGCAAAACTCTAGGAAATAAAGAAAGAAAACTAATTTAGAAACTGATTTTTTTTACTACTGGCTTGACCACTGTTTTCTTAGTATTGATAATTTGGGAGTTAAGTAATAAAAAATCTAAAAAAGACACAATGTAATCTTTGCAAATGGAGTAGGTACCTACAAAAATGTTTATCTTGTATACATCTACATCTTGATACATTTTATTTATAAGTTCTATGCAATTGCATAGCATATCACTAAACTCACCAACTACTGATAAATGATTGATTGATATGTTGTTTTAAGTCCACTTTATGCACAGTAAGGCTAATCGGGACTGGACCTACAGTTTAAAGTGGGATCCGAACCAGTTGTGCCTCCACCGGGTATCGAACCCGGGACCCCTTAATTACATGGCGACGACGCAACCATTGCGCCATCGGGGAGGCCAGCTACTGATAAATAAAAATTGTGATGCAAGAAATACGAAGCTTCAATCCATTTGCTTCTTATTTTTCTTTTTTGTAGTATATAAGAGCACAATAACTGCATTAATAGTGTTTGTTTTGTACCACATGACAAATTGATCATCATTATTTATATATTTTACAGTAAAACCTCGTTAATCCGAACTAATTGGGTAAAAGAACAGTAGAACGTGCATTAAAACTACGTTTATAGTAACAAAACACGTTTATTATGGTGTATTTAAAGGGCACATGCCTCCTAAATACACTATACAGTATAGTACAAAGTCCGCGGAAACAGAATTTCATCAGTCGTTGACTGCCTTTTCTTTGGGAAGTTATCTTGTTTACTTCTAGCCACATTTAAAACCTTGATTTCTGCTTTTTTTCTTTTGCCTTTTGCCTGTCCGGATTAAGCGATGTCCGGCTTATCGGGGTCCGGATTAACGAGGTGTTACTGTATTATTATTGTGTTGGGAAACTAATGCCCTATTCGTGGACATCCGGAGTTGTTATCAAACCGTGCTACGACGTCAGGAGTTCGAATCTCGGTCTGGGAATGAGTGCTCTTTGTGAATGTCCCTTCATCAAATTTCATCCTATGACTCATCCTCATCGTCAGGATTAGGCGAAAGTGGCATAAAAGGACGTAAAATAATTAAAATCAATCAATCATGCAGTGCACCGTCCTTCATCTGTGTTAGTTAAGTACAGTAAAAGCTCGTTAATCCGGACCCCGATAAGCCGGACTTCGCTTAATCCGGACAGGTAAAAGGGAAAACATTAAAAAAAAAAACAGAATGCAAGGTTTTAAATGCAGCTAGAAGTCAACAATCGCATTCGTCATATCCGTAACGAACTACACTTGCTTTAAGCCAACACACAAATTTCTGAAGTCGAACAACATTCAGTAACAAGTTTGTAAAAAAAACACAGTCCCGAGAAAATGTTCTTTGTGCATTGCATATACCGCCATGGTTAGAATAGGTCTATGTCTTTTAAATACACCATAAGAGACGTGTTTTGTTGCTATAAATGGAGTTTTAATGCACTTTCTACTGTTCTTGTAGGTTAATTCAGTTAATCCGGACTTTCGTTAAACCGGTCAACTTATCCCCCCCAATTAGTCCGGAGTAATGAGGTTTTACTGTAGTTTTCTAGATAAAGATAGATTGATATCTGTTATCAACAGTTGAATTACCTGTTTGCACTAATCAAAGCTCATAGAGAATAACAGTGTATCTTCAAATTGTTATAATGTTCACCTGTTCAAGCGGCTCCGGCGCCCACCCAACATCGTATAAAGTGGGTACCTGGAGGAAACTCTGTGGGGTAAAGGTGGCCAGGGGTGTGGTGTTGATCGCATCACACCCATCTACGGCTGTGATCAAGAAAGTGTGGGGACCTAACTCCACATCCCCTATACGCATTCATGGCGTGGTGCAAAGCATAAAATAAAAGTAAGCATATCCATCATTCGCATACCTCTTCTGTTAGTTGGGTACCAAGGATCGATAACATTGCCAGCTCCGTAACGACGTATATCCCCAGTGTCAGAAAGAAGGAGACGTATATCGGATCATCAACCTGTGAAAAAAATAAAATATTATTTCCACAATTAATAAGCATTTCATGTCGAAAAACACGCACACATATTAATTAATGAACTGGTTTTATTATTTCAATGTTAATTTTTGTTCTTGGTATATATATAATAATTTTATTGTGTGAATTTGAATTCTATGTTATTTTTCTATTATATTAAACTGCTGCACAAGGTAGACATTCGGTTTGTCAACATCTAGTAACTTAGATCAAATAAACAAATTTCTTACACTACTTCCACTATTGGATGGACGGTAAAGGATATTACGAGGGTGGATCATTAAGTATCGCACAACAATTTTTCCCGCGATGTTATCGTGCTGGGACGTTGAAATTTTACAGATGTATGGTTTGAAGTTCGCGCTAGAGACGGAATTTGTTTGAACAGGTATAACTCTTGTGGTAGAAGCGTGAACTACTTAACAAAGATGGCGCGCATGTTATTGTCGTTAACGTGTGAAAAGCAAAGAGCTGTAGTTCGTTTTTTGTGGACGAAAGGACGAAACCCAAGTGAAATTCTCAGGGAAATGTTGGGCGTGTATGGAGAAGACTGTTTGGACCGTAGCAACATCTCCAGGTGGTGCACATTCTTTCAAGGAAGCCGTCTGAAGCTTGTTGACTCGTCACGTTCCGGGCGACCAGTAAAAGCTGCAACGAAACTGAATGTTACAGCCACTGAGCAGGCAATTCTCAATGACCGGCGGATCCATCTGAGAACCTTGTCAGGGCGGTTCAACATTTCAGACTTTCATCTGATTGGCCCAATGAAGAAATTCTTAGGTGGACAACGCTTCCATTCCGATGAAGAAGTGCAATCGGTTGTGCGGAGTTCTATGAACAGGGTATATTGAAACTAGTGCCACGATGGGAAAAATATGTTGAAAGGCTTGGCTCCTATGTCGGAAAGTAGCTAAAAGATGTGGTTTCAATGTGTATAATTTATGTTGTCTTACCTATTAAACTTCCTTTTAAAAAAATATTGTGCGATACTTAATGATCCACCCTCGCATACTGTTAACTAGCTGATTACCCGGCGTTGCCCGGGTATTTATTTATCCCAATCGTCTATTAGACAGGAAAATAATGAATTCTAACTATAGTGTAAAATGTAACTAATTTTATTTACAGGTATTTAAAAGTATAAGTACATTATACAAATTATAAAGTAAACTATTTTAAGAATTCACTATAATATTAAAACTTGATTATAAACAACATTTTTAGTTTGACCTCCAGGAGCAAGAATAAATAAATTGAACGGCATTGGGAGTGTCACTATTCATCTTAGCGACCCCGATAACTATGGATTCCACACTAATATCGGTCGTTTTACATGTCACCCCCTTCCCACCCCCACCCCCAGGGGTGCCAGAGGTGTTTTGGAGTTGAACGGCTTTGGGAGTGTCACTATTCAACTTAGCAACACGGAAAACTATTGATTGCACACTAATATCGGTCGTCTTTATTATTTTTTACGTCACCGCCTTCCCAGCCCACCCCTAGTGGTTCCAGGTGTGTCTTGGAGTTGAACGGCATTGGGAGTGTCACTATTCATCTTAGCGACCCCGAAAAGAATGGATTCCACACTAATATCGGTCTTTTTCGATTATTTTTACATGTCACTCCCACAGTATTTCATTCGAGATTGCAAGTGAAACGTGTTGCAAGTTAGGTTGAAATCGCTCCAGACGTTTGGGGGTTATGCCGGAACAAACATATATACATACACACATCCATTTTTAAATATTAGATAATCTGTATTTTCATTTTTATGTGCAAGTTTAAATGGAAAATATAATAATATAATAACCCACAGCGCGGCAGCCCTTGAGAGCCTTGGCTTACCTACCGACTGCTGGTCTCCCTCCCACACTGTTCCTCCGTCACCTGTTATAGCGTGGAGATCTTAGACCAGTATTGGGGTGACGGGTGGTCAGCCCGACGAACCCCCAGCCGTTGTAGGTCTTCTCGACCGGGTTACCGCTCACTCACTCGGAGCTTCCCAATTTCAATTTCCTCACGATGGTGGGTTGCCACCGGCCCTATACGTAGGCCGAATAAATTCCGACCAGAGCCGGATTCGAACCTACGCCATCCCGCAGCGAACGATCTCAAGACGAGTGAACGTCTTAACCCGCTCGACTACGGAGGAGGAATTAAATGGTAAATAATGCACAGAAATTATAGAACTGGATTTATTACTCCAATGTATCTTATAGCAAGTAGCAATGCCAATGTATTTGTGTTCGTGTGTAATTTTCAAAGTGTATTTCTTTCAATGATATGATACTACTGTATTAGGCATGTATCCTGTTTTTCAGCAATACAATCAAATTACTTAAATAAATATCATAATCGATAATTCAGTTTCAATGTGGAATCGTACGAACTTGGTCACGAACTAAATTGTTGGTATACGAATATCTGATCGCTCAAATGTGAGTGAGTAATATTCTGGAAGTCGCAGGGTTAAATCCCGTGGTCAGCCATCCTGACTAAGGTTCAATGGTGTGTTCTCTTCAGAAAACCCAGACAAATGCTGTGATAGCACCCTCAATAAAGGCCGAAGGCTTCACCTTCAACTTCATTGTCCCCCACGTCCCACTTCTTCTCCATTCCTACCAGCTTCTCTGGTGAAGTGGTTAGCGCTTGATGCTACCATACCAGAGTTTCTAAGCTCAAATCTTGGGTAAACATAAGATGCGTGTTTGTTCTTTCATACACTTCATCAATTCACTATTCATCCTCATCGTCGCGATTAACCAAGGGAAGTAGAATCAAAAACATAAGCCTCCCCTTTGGCGCAGTGATAGCGTCGTCGCCTTGTAATTAAGGGGTACCGGGTTCGATACCTGGTGGAGGCATATAGTGGTTCGGATCCCACTTTAAACTGTAGGCCCAGTCCCGATTAGCCTTACTGTGCATAAAGTGGACTTAAAACACCAAATCAATCAATCAATCAATCAAAAACATAAATAAAAACATTTTTAGCCACGGCAGCTTAGTCGTTATGGCGTCTGACTACCATGTGAGAAACTCGGGTTCGATCCGCGTCAGGGGAGAACCGAGATATTTTTCAACCTGTTCAAGCGGTTCCGGCACTCACCCAGCGTCGCATAAAGTGAATACCTGGAAGAAACTCTTGGGGTAAAGGCGGCCAGGGGCGAGGTGCTGATCACATCACCCCCAGCTCGGCCGAGATCAAGAAAGTGATGGGCCCTAACCCCACACTCCCTATATGCCTTCATGGCGTTTTACAAGGCACAGGGGAGCACTTTACTTTTTACTTTACTTTAAAACATTATTCTAAATTTCGTCATCGCGGCTAACGTAAAGGGTACAAATAGTTGGGCCTTAAAAAAATTATTCACGAAAAAATGTGGACTGGTAATATCTCTTTAAAAAATCTAACACATCTGGTAAAGTCTAAAGGTATAACCATTCTTGGTAGAACTAACCCTCTGCATATTGCGTTAAGGCATGTGGGTGGAATGTGTAGGTAGGACACTATGCATTCACAATCTCGGTCATTTGTGGAGGTGATATAATCATCACCATGCTTCTGTTGCCTTCACCCCCTAGTGATTTATTGGGGCTGGGTAAAACCCAAAACCATTTCATGCAGATATATTGCAGAAAAAATTTCCACCTGAAATACCTCACCCCTGGGAATCGAACTTCGATCTCTCATGTGACAATAAATCGCCTCGTTGAACTTTCTATTTATACATAAAGGCAAACCCCTAAACGGTAGTTTCCCCCCAATCATAATTTTTCTCAGGTTTTTACATACCTCCGTTTGTCCCAATTCTCCATTTTCTTATTTTCGGACGTATACAAAAATCCATGTCTTACCCTGAATTCGAACTGACTTTACCATAGTTCCTTTGTTGCCACAATAAACACATTGTTTATAAATATATCACGAGTAAGGAGAAACGTGGAACAACATGTCAGAATGCTGGGCGGGAAATATATGATGTCAGTATGAAATGTATCAGTTATTAATTGATATTAAGTTACACGTCATAATTTTGGAACTACGTATAGTAATCAAAAAGACAGATTGCACTAATAAAAATATGATATACGATGGAAACCCAAACGAATATCAGAGCTAATTGATTGTTTTTTAATAAATGTTTTTGACAAACCTAATTGTGGTAAAAGTGTTATAAGTTATTTCATTTATCCAATACTTGCCTTGACTGTTGCAAACGCGATCATAAAAAGACAGCATTGACTCGAGAAGAAAGTGTAAAAAATTATTGGTGAGACGGCTGCTTCTAAGTCCCCAACGAATCTGAAAATATTGAAAAAATTATTGACTTATTGGATTTTCAACACATTTATCTCATAGCAATTTTGCTTGTACTATCTGTCCAGAAAGTAAATGCTCTGTGGATGTGGCCAAAGCTGGAACTAATGTTGGTATGAGAAATTACTTGCAACGTGTGACAATGTGACTTCGCATTTACGATACATGAGATTTGTCACATTAGAGTAGACAGGAGAGAATAAGTTACCACGGAAGTCTAGTTCTCAGTGGCAGACCTCAAGTCTATTCTAGCTTGTAAACATAAACTAGCGTAAAACAGTGGGTATGTTAACAAAGTTTGCAAGATTGAGTGAACTTCATCACCTAATCCCTACCGTCCCTCTTCAAGGCGACGACGCTTAAACTGCGCCATTGGGGAGGCTTATAGTAGCCAAGAACATATTAGGTTATGTAAGTCGACCGAAGTAGTTCAGATCTTAACATTATAATTATGTTGTAAAATCTATAGCTAAATATAAGAATAGTCCTCCTCCGTGGCCGTGCGGTCTAAGGCGCTGTGCTTTGGGTTCCGACCGCGGGACAGCATGGGTTCGAGTCTGCCTGGGTTCAGTCTCTGGGTTCTGTGCCTGTTTATAGGACCGGTGGTAACCCACCATCGTGAGGAAATTGGGGAGCTACGAGTGAGCAGCGTAATCCGGTCTAGGAAATCTTCTACAACGGCTGGAGGTTCGACGTGCTGACCCCACGTCACCCCATTAGTGGTTGTAGGTCTCCACACCTCTAGGTAGGATTGTGGGAGGGAGACTGGCAAACGGGAGATAGGCCAGGCCCTTTCGAGAACTATTGAGCCATGGGTTATTTAAATATAACAATAGCAAAAATAATGTTCTGAAGACTACTAACTAACTAACTAACTAACTCCCTAGCCTTCTTAAACCCGAAGGTTCATGGCTGCAGCAACACAGGCCTTCCATCTGTCCCTATCTTGATCAAGATCTGAAGACTACCTCTAGCATATTGTATTTTGTCAAATCACTATCGTCTTGATTTACATTTGTAGTATCCATATGCTGTGCAAAAGTATAAATGTCTGACTCATCCGCATTCTAGGATTCTATCTTTAGATACAGATTAAATCAAACGTATTTGTAGGTGACAATGCAAACTTGTGTCAACAAACTCAAAATCATATTTTATTTAAAATGTGGAAGCATGTAATTTATAGTTACAGTAAAAATAGGTATGATCTAACAGCTCTATGTTTGGTCCGCAAATGTAAAAAGTCTTTGTTAAGAAGGAAAAGTCTAACGTGCTTTTCGAAATTCGCAGGTGAAATCATGGATTACAAATGCATGTGGTATGCACTTCTTTGGTTACACAATAAAAAAAAAAGGTTTCACTGTCTAAGTGCGGATTCGAACACACACATGTTGGAGCCTCATTGGCAACTAAAAAAAAATAATAACTTCTCTGACCGGGCTCGAACACGCATCCTTCAGAGCGTGAAGCCATAAGAGTAACCACTCACCTACAATTTCTACTGGTAGGTGATAATTTACTTATCATATAAGTTTGTGAATTGTTTCGCCACTGGCGAAGCGTATTTCTTCTCGCTTATTCTCTTTCAGATGTTTTTCCCGTCCATTACAATTTTTTTACCTCCTGCCACCCATGGAGATCCTTATGGAATACAATACTGGGACGCAGCTCAAAGAAAAGAGAATATCTTAGTTTCAAGAAACGTCAGGTGGGAATGGTGTGTTCAGTCACACATTTGACCTTAACATTTTTCATATTTCAAGTTTTGCTTGCAAAGCCACCATCAACCGAGCATTTACTTTCTAGGCAGATAGAACTTGCAATCAACCAAACGTTAAAACAAAAAAAAATTAAATAACTCAATATGAAAAAGAGAAAAATACACTGGTAGATCAACATAAGGTATTTATCTATTGATTATATTTTCCTTGGAACTTAATTCCTCCACAAATGTGTGTCGATACAAGTGCATTACGTTTAATATGTATCATACATTGTCTATACTTCAACACTGCCAGGTTATGGGATAAAGTGTGTATTGAATCATTTTGTAAGTTCCCAAAATTATATTGCAGAAAGCTATAAATTACAAATCAATTGAAAATGCTGGTCAAGACCGCATTGCCATGTTGTTTTTGAGTGTCCGTTCATCATTTCTATCACTCATCCTGCCAAAAGTGGAAGAAATGCGACGTAAAAATAACAGAAATACGATTACAAGTTGTCTTAGTGTATGTTAACAAAATACAGTTGGTCCTCATTTATCTGGCTTAGAATTTACCTTGCAAAGGGATTTTTTTGTTAGCATAGATGCCTCTGGGGATATGTGTAACCAAGAACAGCCTATTTACACATAATTATTGATGCAACGTTTAACAATGAAAAAAACCTACGTATACTATAATACATTTAAGAAGAAAAACTAACGTACTTACCTTGAGAGATCTTGGTGTTCCTGAATCCATGAGGCCAAAGACTGTTCCAAATTCAAATTAATTTGCTTCGGAATTTCTGCAACAGTCGGTATATTCAAAGTTTCAAGCGGATCAAATACATGAGACTCTGCACTGAAATTCACATGTTGTTCCTTTTCTAGATAAGCGTACTCCTGTATCGATTTCCCAAGTATCGATAACATCCTCTGAAGGTGGCGAGATTTTTCGATGAAGTGCACGATCAAGAAGCAGATGAAGATATCCATGGCGAAGTAGGTCACAGCGGCGGCTGTTATAAACATGAATTGGAAGAACAACACCACCTCGTACACTGGACTTCGTTGGTAGTCGAATGGATACCAGCAGTTGAAAATCGTCCTCCTGTCTTTCGGTTCAGCTATGTCTGTCTCTGTTTCGTTTAAGTGTTTCGATGTGTCCATAAGTGGAGAGATTATCCTTGTGCCTGCTGCTAGGCCAAGAGACGAGAGGAATATTAGGAATATGATGAAAGTTCTCCTGCTTGTTCTCAAGAGCGCCGTGTTCAAGGAAGCTTGCGTCTCCATCGACAACTTGTCCCGCGTGACTGGTGGCTGTTCTGATCTCACCAGCAGCTCCCAAAAAGTGTGACGCTTCAAGGTTACCCAAATGAAGTCAAGGAATAGATTGAAGGCGTGTATCGCGATGGACAAATTTATGAAAAAGATTTCGTAGTCCTTTTGGAAGAAGACGTCGGTGAGTAGAGCTGTGAAGTTTATCATGACGCACACTGTGCAAATCATTTGGAACCCCGTGAGAAGGACATGCGTCAGGAATGAACGGTTTTCTTTGCCTCCTGGGAAATAGAACCCACATAGTGGAATAATCTTCTTTATGTACTCCAAGGATTTGTTCCTGGGCTTTGTGTGGCACATATCTCTCGTCAGGTATTCTCTGAGAACTCGCAGAAGCAGTTCCGAATTCAACCGTTCCACGATCTGAATGTCCACAATAAATACCACCAAGTTTATACTCAATAATTGAAAGTCAAAAACTCAAGTTTACCTCAGAACTTTGCCTCTGTCAAACATCTAATTAAAAACGTACTCATCACACCAGACCGTAATTAATGATGAGGCAATAAATCAAACGTCGTTGACAGCAATGCTATTTTAGAGTCATTAACCCAGATACCAGTATGGATTTTCAGTTAGTTTCTAAAAATAATTATGCAGTTGAAAAGTTCCAGAACAAACGGAAAACCTAAGAAAAGTACTTGCTAATGGAATAAGAAACATAATATTAAGGACGAAACGTATAATTGTAAGTAGTAATAAGCAAGAATAAAAGCGAAACCAATGTAACTTGACGTAGTGCCTCAAAAATTGAAATTCACGCTTGATCCACAACTAGACCCTGCAAATTTGGTTTTAAGAGAAAGTCATTCGATCAGAATTGTCAACCACGCCGAACAATGCAATGAATTTCTAAACCATGAGCAAATGTTTGTTACGACCTTACTTATTTTGTAACTTTGAATTTCCATGCTAAAAGAAAAATCTATATAGTATTACCTCGAGTTCTTTTTAATGTCTATGATACTATATATGTTGTGACGCAAATATGAACGCGCCAATCAAGGCGTTGTTGAACTAATGTATTAACCTTTCTGTAGCAATCTAATGAAGTCAGCTCGAACCCAGATATGCCTACCGTCCTTCTAAAAGGACGATTTGCCTGTTTGAATCTAAATCACTCTGGAGAGGTCCTAAACCCTGCGCGAGGCTAGTTTTGTCGATTTTGCAGCACTGCATTGTTCTTAGAACAAAGCATAACAAAATGCATACAAGTTCCGGCTATTGATATGTTATTTTTCCTTATTTGTGTTTATGAGTCTGTGAAGCCATATCATTTTCTTCACACTGCAGAACGGAAAGTTAAGTTTTGTTATCTTTTATAAATGTTTCAGTTACTTTATGAGCAGTACACGTTTTCTAGGTTTCATATGTGTTTGCCTAAAACCAAATAATGTTCAAAATTTTAATACACAGACATGCAAAAATTATGTAAAGTTAGGTGTTCTTTTAGAAGGATAGTAGGCACTTGAGGGTTCTTTGTGTTTACCTTAATTCATTTATATACATTTATATATTAATATATTAATTAATTATTATTATAATTATTATTATTTAATACATTAATATATATGCCGGACCCCATGGCCGAGTGGTTAGCACATCGCGCTACGACGCTAGGGGTCCCGGGTTCGAATCCCACTACTGCATGGTTGTTTGTAAATGTCCATTTCATCCTCATTACATGGAAGGCAATGGCAAACCACCATGGGTTCACCTTGCCCAGAGACCTTCCGGTCAAAAAACCTGCCTTCAGGCAGACAACTCATCATCATCCTCATTAATATATATATATATATATATATATATTCATTTATATACATTTATTTATATTACGTAAATTTTGTATTACAGAAGTCTTACACTTAATGAAATGCTTTCCATCCTTGAGGAGGAAGATGATGATGATGGTGATAGTTTACAACATGAGTTGGATATTGTAATAATGCCACCAACCAATGCCACAGGAGATGTTACCGATGAAGATTCTGGAGAAGATGATTCAGTTTCACCCAATAACCTACCAGGATCTAAGTTGAATGCTGAAGCAGAACTCTTTACTTTCAACAACGATGAGATAATTAGCAATTTGGATGAAACTGTTTCCCGAAACAAGAATCAAGATTCTCCGTTAGTGTCATCTAGTGAAAATAATATAAGTGGACTAATGGAAAACTGAAGGTGTCATTTAGTGACTAGCCAACAATTCAGGAAGTATTCAATGAAGAGTCACCACTCGAAACGATTTTGCATTTCTTTGATGATGCTATTGACTTGTTGGTAGAACAAACTAACAGATATGCAGCGAGAAAGAACAAATCAGGAGATGTCAGTGAAGATGAAATGAAGTGTTTTTTTAGGAATTATTTTGTTGAGTGGATACAACCAGGTTCCTAGAAGGCATCATTATTGGGAACAATGTAAAGATACAAGCAATAGCGCAGTTGTGAATGCTATGTCTAGAGACAGATTTGAATTTATTATGTCAAATCTGCATTGTTGCGATAATTAGCATTTGGACACAAGTGATCGTCTTGCAAAAGTGAGACCTCTTTTCAACATTTCGAATAAGAAATGTCAGGAAATGGCACCACACTTCGAATATCACTGTGCTGATGAGGCAATGGTGCCATATTATGGTCGCCACGGATGCAATCAATTTATTCACGACAAACCAATCAGTACGGCTACAAGCTGTGGGTTCGTGCTGCTCATGTACACTGATGTTTTACAATCTATTGGGTCTCACCCTTATCATTTCTTCTTTGATAATATTTTTACCACAATTCCTCTTCTTACCGAACTGAGTCTGCGTGGTTGTAAGCTAACACACAAACAATTAGAATATGTTCTTATGTATGTGTGTATTTGTTTCATGTTAAATAACATTTCTTTCGCTGAAGAAAAATGTGCATTACTTCGTTACACTAACATAATGTACCCCTTAATGCCTACTGTCCTTTTAAAAGGACACCCTCCAGAGCATTGTTGAAACTAGATATTTCAAAATAAACATTATTTTTACATTAATCTGATTTTTCTTAATGCATTCAACACAAAAAACAAGAAAAATTAAAGAAAAAAATTTTCAGGCATATCTGGGTTAAGACAACGAGCCTTTATTATGATGTAAATATAGATTTGCCAATCAAAGATTATCAATGTTTGATGAACTAACCTAATTGTAATTAAATAATGGCGGAACATTAAAATTTGTATATTTCCAAAATGTAAGATTTTATCAACGTTATAGAAATAATTGTTAACTCAAATGAATATGTAAACTTTCTTTGTAAATTATTAATTGCCAAACTATGTATTTTTCAAATATCCTTCTGTTGTAATTTGGAATATTGTAATAAGAAATAACCTAAAGACAGGTGTTCGAGGCTGGAACTTTGGGTATAAATACGAAGTAGTTTGGTCCGTAAGGAGATCTGTTCTGGTGTCAGTCTAGGAAGAAGTGAATAGGTGCAAGCCGCTCTTCTGTAAAACCTAGACTGGCCAAATAGGAACGGTCTAATCTAGGAAGAAGTGAATAGGTGTATGCCGCTCTTCTGTAAAACCTAGGTTTGGGCCACGTTAGTTTGACCTTTCTAGTAAGTTTAAAATTATCTATTAACAATTGATCTCCAAGTTCCAGTTACGAGTTACCTAACCACTGGCTGTAAATACTCAAGCAGTAAATAAACATTTCATTAAAACTTCACGACGTTGGTTGGATTTGTTCTGCACCTACCCTGAAGATAGATTTCAGTGTAGACCCTTAGAGCCTCAATGCTCCCGGCTATAGGAGTAAAAGGTGAGGAAAGTTACTAGGAACGTAACATGTTGCATGCTGCAAACTAGACAGGTATATTTTCATTTACAGTATGAAACTACTCATATTTTGTTCCTAATTTCTTTGTAAAAGTTTCTAAGGAAGTTTCTGAAGATATTTTAACTTTCACTAAGGATAATAGCTTTATCAAATTACCATTCGTTCCTATTAAATTTATTAAATGAACTTGCATTTAAGAATAAACTCGTTTATTATGCTTACTCAAGAAGTTACTGGACGTAGACAGCTGCACCAGAACTTGATCAATTCCAGAGGTGGGCGATTTCAGATGGGAACTTTTCCCTGCAGGAAGCAGCACTCGTGTTCACCCGGTCTCTAACAAATGAGTACTCGGGGAAATCCTTGGGGAAGAGAAAGGTGGCTGGAGCGTCGTGCTGATCACATCAACTCAACAAATCTGCGAGATTATCAAAGTGAGGACCCTACTTCTGCATCCACCAATATACCCTTACAGTATGTTGTAATGTGCGGTTTTAGTTTTTCCGTCAGTGATGGCCGATTCCGGAAAAAAAAAATTATCCAGATTTCAAATATCCTGATGTCGGATATTCTAATAGCCGGATATACTGATTATCCGAAATGTCCTGATATCCTAATTATCTGGATATCCGAACAGTTGTACCGTTCATTTGTCCATTGTTAATTTTCGGAACATGGTACAATTCGAACGTGAACAAAAAGCACTAAAGTGTTCACCGCATGACAACGTTTCTCTGTGAACGACTGTGTTGATGATTGTTGGATCCGGTGGGGAGGGGGGAGTATATAAGTGAGTTGATTTCTTTCACTTGCTTTGGACAATAATAGTGCAACTATTGAATTGTACATCCAGCTCTAATATTAGCATAGCATTCATTGGTAGTGACATCTAATACTCCAACAGCATTTCGTCCGTGGCGAAGTTGTCAGCAGAGCGTGCTACGATACCTGGTTAAGAATTCGAATCCCGGCCTGGGCATGGATTTTCATTATGTGTTCCTTCATCAGTTTCATCACATAATCAGTCATCTTCATCGTCACGATTAGACAAACTTGGCAGAAAAGCAACGTAAAATAACCAATGAACCCCATAGCATTTCGGATCTTCTCCTTGTTTCATATTTTTAGACCCTTTCTGGGTACGAGCCTGAATCCATACCTGCATCTTCATTTTACTCTGTTCTGTGTATGGCCTCCCAGATGGCGCAGTGGTAGCGTCGTTGCCTTGTAATCAAGAGGTCCCGGGTTCGATTTTCGGTGGAGGCACATAGTGGTTGTTATCCCACTTTAAACTGTAGCCCCAATCTCAATTAGTCTTAGTGTGCATAAAGTGGACTCAAAACACCAAATAAATCAATTAAATCAATCTGTGTAACGTCTGTAATAATCTTTTAGAATCAGGGGTGATTATTTTCATACACGATGTACGTATTGCCTGTCTCGGATTTTAGGTACTTGAATCATGTGAGTCAGTTATGGGTTTACGAACTCAATGTAGAAAAAAATGTTTGGTTTTGATCCTTGAGGTCAGATCCTCTTTAAGGCGGAAGGAACATCGACAAAATCGAAGAAATATTTCGCCTTATAACAAAATCATCACCCCCAGCTGTTCTACTTCACGTCACCTATCACCAACAGATTTTCGATATTCGCACATACTCTACCCTCGAATTTGCTCAATCAGCATGATTCTGTACACGTAATGGTCCAGAAATCTATACCTGAACACAGTGGCGTAGCGCAGTTCTCTGGGGGACCCCCTGCAAGTGAAATATTGGGGGCCCTTTAGTGACAAAAAAAAAAATATGATGGCAGAGTGGGACGAACGTACTCGTACAATAGTTAGTTAGTCCACAAAATTTCAATAGCTATGGAAGAAAAATGAACTTACAAAATTACACAAAATAAGGGCCACCTTTAACTCATACGGTGTACCCTGCGTGGCAGAGTAGAGGATGGTCCTTAGGGCAAAGGGGTAATTGCCCCTGAACTCCACCTTTTACTGAGTTTGTGGGCCCCTTTGAAGTAAAACGTAACAGGTGTAGATAATGTGGGAAATTCATTTCAGCTCTTATTTCAATATGAAAAGGCTTGGGCCCCCTTGAAAATATTTAGTGTAAAGTTACATTTTAAAAATCACGTATAAAACTAATATTAGCGGAAATAAGTTATGAATTACCAAGTTTGATGTTTATTGTGTAGTAATAAGACATCGACTGGTTGAGCAACTGAATCTTTCTACTGGATTCGCTACTGTAGACAATTGACACTCTACACTACTTTTACGACAAGCTGCGTAGCTATAAAAGTATAAGAAATATTTTCCTAACGATTGCTATCTGCGGTGAAAGTAAGTTAATTCTGCATTTCGGAGGGGACCCACGTTTCAAGTTAGCCGGGCCCCTCTGGCTGAGACAATACGCCATTGCTTATTATCGCAGACGTCGTCATATGATGTTGCTGGGAACCAATTTCTGTTTTCTTTCCTAAATCTATTTTTTATAAGCGACACAATATGTGGAATTTATGCGATTATATATTATTTCAGGAGCACATTGTGGGGCACATACACCTCGAGGACCCCGGCATTACACTTACATATACTAGACAATGCTCATAAAAGAGCAAAATTATTCTCCAAAATGCAACGACAACAGTAATAAAAATACAGACTTATTCAACTCTGTCAATCAAACTTAAAAACTGTGCACTCAAATCCCTTATCACCGTTCTATAGTGATTTTGTTTTAGGCAATGTGGGATCCAGAATTTAATAAATCGACACAGGGGATACCATATATAACGCCAGCAATACAAGGCATGTACGTCCGTTGGATTTTTTCCAGTGTGAGGCAAGCAAGGTATTTTTTCCTCAAAAAACAATGCTTCATTTTAAAGTTGTCATGTTCCTGCAATGTCCTTTTACAAATTAACACATTAACAGTGACTGAAATGAGCAGTGACGTGCGGTGACGCCGACACTTGGGGTAGCAATCAGTGGCGTGCTCAAGGCTGTGGGGTTGTTGTGGGTCATATCCCTCCCCCCTTTAGGACACAGTATTGCTAAAAATAGAACGCCAATAACAGGAAAAGATTGCAAAATGATGAATGAGTACTGAAAAACTACACGTAACCTCCACCCTCATTCGAAAATAAAAAAAGATTTGATTTGACTACTAAGCCAGAGATCCTGGGTTCGAATCTCGGTTTGACCATGGGTATTCTTTGAGTGTGTCCCTTCATTAATTATATTGTATCATCTCCGCGATTAGCCAAAAGTGGCGGAGAAGCAAAGTATAATAAACCAAATCGAGCAATCAATCAATGATTTGACTTGATTTTTGTTACTTCGCGCCGCTTTTTTCTCATATTTGGTTAATTGCGAAGATGATACGATAAAAGTAATGAAGGGATAAACACAAAGAACACCCATGCCTAGGTCGGGGTTCGAACCCGGAACTCCTGGTGTCGTAGCTCGCTGTGATAACCACTCCCCCATGGTTGGTTGATTTGGTGTTTTAAGTCCACTTTATGCACAGAAAGAAAACAGGTAACAAAACACACTTTTTGTAGTTTCTTCAATAATATTCATTTGGCTTCTTGAGTTCTGAGATACATTTTTCATTTCAAATTATTTCATTATTCACTGCAGAGTACAACACAGGAACAAGAATGCGCGCTCATCACAGGTTCGAATCCCGGCCTGGATTGTTCGAGGTCCCTTCATCAATTTCATCATATCATCACTCATCCTCCTTTTCGCGATAGCCAAATGTGGCAGAAAAGAGAAGTAAAATATACCAAACCAACAACAATATGAACGTGCGTTCTCTTGCCCAAATAAATACATCCGTTGGAGGCCAAAAGATTAGTATATTTAAATAACACACTACTAAAACGAGAGCGAGAGAGAGCCTGAGCAAATATTTGTAATTTAATCATTATATATTCCAAATTTGAAAGAAAAAAAGAGAAAGAAAACATAACATTTTTGTCTGCACATAACACGTTCCCATTTCATAAATAATAAAACTACATCCCATAAGGTTTTGTAAATGCAGAGAACATACGTAAGTACTGCAGAAAATTTTCCCTTGAGTTCTTTAGAGGATTTACAAAGAATCAAGGGAAACCAATCCCCTATCTGTCCTATAGGAGATAGACTGGGGGACCTGAAACCACGGGCTTTCAACCATTGCAGCGGGGGCGAGGAGACAAGGGAGGTAGAGGCAGAAATCTTCCCTTTTCCTTCGGAAACCAGTTTCTACCTGGAACTGTTAAGGCGGAAGAAGAGCGAGCTAGGCCAGTTTTGCATACGGATCACACCGAGGGACGAGAAGCGCGTGAAAAAGAAAGTGTTGCATTTGAACTGTGGCTTTAACAAGACAATAAATATTATGATTTGAAAATAATTAGAGATGTGAGATTGATTAATCTATCTCTGCTAGACTAGCTACTCCTCAGTGCACGTCACTGGAAATGAGATTATATATATACACATGGTGTCATTTTAATGGCGCCCACGGACCAAGGAAATGTATAGATGGCATCAAAACAAACAACTTTTCTCAGTAACATTTTTCTCGTCGGTGCATCATTTCGGCGCTACAGTCGTTAAAAAAAGTCCGTTTGCCGCCTGAATGCTGGCAACCACACACAACATTTTATTGCATTTGTGACGTCATATCCCGTCGTGAAGCGATGTGTTCCAGGGTTGCCAGGAACACACATATTCTGTGAAAAATGACATAGCTTGAATCAGCTACATTAGGTACCGTAAAACAAAAAGAGAAAACACGTTCTGTAACCTAACAGGAAGTAAAGAAACGATACGAAAAATGGTAGAAAGAAAATAGAATTCAAGTGGAAGTGCTCATATCGAATTTTGTCTCAGCTTACATGTCAAAAATTGCAAATCTAGTTACCAAGTTGGCATCTACAATTTAGTCTATCCACTTTGTTCTTCTGATACTAGTTGCCTGTGACACACTGAACAGATGACAAAATAGAAAATTCCAAAGGTAAGCAACTCATAATATAATGTATATTCAGGGCATTATGAGGCAAGTGACAAAAATGAATGAAAATACAGGGATATAAGTAGTAGTAATACAAGCTCTCCGACGACTGTGTTTATCTATGCACCGGATACACATGTAATAGCTTGCAACTGTGAACAGGGCAGTATGTTCGCTACTGATTCATAATTAAAGTTCAAGTCACAAACCCTGAGACCTTCTGTAAACAAAACCACCTGCATGCAGAAAGCAATGCAAACTCATAGAAGTAAAATAATCCACACGAAAATCCAGCGTTGTTACAGGATTCGTTACGTAAGGTAAAACAATGGCCAATTTGTAGTATGGGATACGCTGCCGCAAATGACGTCTCACTTTAAACCCAATGCTCTTTCTTTTGTACTTATTGCTTCACCTTTATGGTTAACTCTTTGCACCAGTAATCATTTCCCATAAATTTGGCTTCTTTCTTGCATGAGAATTGAATATAGTTTACTTGCATTTTTTTTAGACAAAATGATATAACATGGTAATGTATATTCTAAGGATGATATAGATAGGAGTGTATTTGAAATTCGTTTGTAGATTTTATGTAAATTGTATCTTATGTAAATAAAATATATAATGGGCATAAACAGCCATATGCATTGCTGTAAGTCCAATAAATATATTGATGATGATGATCAAAACAAGACAAACAGTTCGTAAATTTATTACGATTGGAAACTTTGACAAGCATCCTAATAACGATTTTTGTTCCGCCAAATATAGTGCACTTCGTAAAATAACTTGGTGACATGGCAAGGCAAGATAAGTGTGAACATTTTGTAGTAATATGCATTGTAACTTTCAATGAGCTTAGAGATTTGTGTACATAATGATATTTTATAACATAGGTTATTTTCTAAAAATAATCATGTGAACAGCAAAGAAGTAGTGCAACTTAGTAATATTGCCTGACTTATCCTTAGAAAAATAACATGCCGAGTTCTATGCGTGCGGGAAGGTCTCCGTGTTTTCCGAGCTTGTTTTCAAAACACCAGCAAGGACAGCCTTTGAAAAGGGGTGAGAAACAGATTCTACTCAACATTTATGTAACGTTCTGTCAGTGGTATCCTGAGAAACCAGTAAAAGAAGTGGTTAAGTTGGTATCCCAGTGCAGTGGTGTGTCAGTGTCTGCAGTTTTAAGGGTTATGAGAGAGAGAATGTCCGGGAGAGTAACAATGTATGCGGCTGCATATTCGTCTGATGTTTTGAGAGCGGGTTCTCACATTCAGAAGCTCTTATATAAAATGAATAGGTGCGGAGAACTATGACTGTAACAACAGATGATTGCGGTCATTAATCAGCTTGCGCGGAGTGATACATCGAATCGGTGAGACCTTTTGTTTACAGAAGGTCTCAGGGTTGGTGATTTACACTTTAGATTGTTACTGTGGTTGTACGTGTTTTAGCCGTAATGTAACAACGTGAACCTCGGATACTTCCGTTATCAGCACAAAAGTACCACAAGGCATCTGGACACAAACCTGTAGATATCAACCTTGCAACAAGATTTGCAAATATTTGACATGTAGCTGGGCTTAAACAGCCACATGTAAGCTGTAAGTCCAATAAAATTTATTGTTGTTGACATTTGACATGTAGGCTGAGACAAAATCTGATACTGACATTCATTTTGAATACGTTTTTGCCATTTCTCATATCGTTGGTTCACTTCACCCTTCCCCTGAGATGACTGTTGATCTTCTGACTGGTAGGCTATGATGTTCGGTCTCCTGGACGCGTTTCTCGCTTCGTTTTACAGCTAATAATGTGGTTGGTAGTTTGTCATTTTTCACAAAAGTTGTGTGTTCCTTGCAACCCTGCCGTGCGCTGTTTCGCCGCAGGAAATGACATCACAGATTCGATCAAATGTTGTGTTGGGTTGCCAGCATCCAGGCGGCAAAACGGTCTTTTTTGAACGGCTGTAGCGTCGAATCGACGCAACAATGAGACAAATGTTACGGAGAAAAGTTGTTTGTTTCGATGTCCTCTATACGAATCTGTGGTCCGTGGGCGCCATTAAAATGACACCCTGTATATCAGTTGACTTTCATTGTCCAAGAAGGGGAGCCGTTCCCTGCCCCTCCCCTCTTCCGGACGTTCATGATAGAAGACCATCCTATGAGAGAAAGAGTAGTGAAATTTTGAAATTCGTGTTCACTTATCTGTGAGCTTAACTCTATGACAGAAAACTCAAGATCCTTTTATTTTACCACAGTGTCGACGCACCCAAAAGTTTTAAATCAAATAATCAATCATTTTACCAGAACTTGCTACTTCTAACTTGAAGTATGAAGGATGAACATTGGCTGATTGCTGAGTGATTTAGCCATGGGACTATTATCATATGCCCTGAATGTTTTATACTGTAATTTTCTGAAATATTAATTACAATATGGTCCACTGAAGTTCTTGGCTCCATGTTGCTTAAAATTAGTGCTGTCAAATCTGCACATGAGAAAGATTAATGGTAAGTAAACAAATGAGTCAGAAATATAGTGAGTGTCTACGAAAAGAATGCATTATGTGGTTCGTTCAATAATTTGTTGATTGCTTTGCCCTTTTGATTACATAAGTGGAAAGAAAGGCTAATGGAGCAACATTTTTCACTCAAAGTTTCTGCAATTAATCAACTTCTGACAGCATTGGTTGAATAAATACTACTCCTACTAATTTTATATTTACATATGAGTATTCTCTGATTGCTGTGACGCCAGTGTGTTATTATTTTCTTTTTCTAGTTTGGAAATACTCAGGAACTTCATGGCTGATGCATCTAGAAATTATCATTTAGAAGAACCTCCCACAAAAATGCATTAATGTTCATTGTAATTTGCACTAAAATGTCATGTTACATTTAGCTTCCACTCAGTCATATAGCAAGGGAGGCTAGAGGGGCTGAATCTCCTCTCTCTCCCACCCGAAACCCCTTCCGGAATGACAGTCTGCGTACACAGAGCATATTTAGGGTCTCCCCGATAGCGCAATGGTAGTGCCTTCGTCTTGTAATCAACGGGTTCCGGGTTCAATACTCGGTGGAGGCACATAGTGGTTTGGATCTCACTTTTAACTGTATGTCCGGTCCCGATTAGCCTTAATGTGCATAAAGTGGACTTAAAACATCAAAACACTTAATCAAGCAGAGCATATTTATTATTTCTATGTGACAGTTCTAATCATTCAATGCACAAATACTCGTATCTACCCCTAGCCCCCACCACACGCACACACTTTTTCGGCTTTACATGGCGGCTGTGATAAAGGATGAGCCACCCTGAAATAAAATTCTGGCTACGGGTCTGCCTCCACTTAACATATCAGAGTGTTGATAATTTTTATTATTTAACGTCACCTTTCTGATATAGGAAAAAGTAAGATTTTGTTATGAGTAAATTTCGCCTCCTAAGAACCCTCTGGAGCTCGACCAAAGCAACAGATTGCAGTGAAACTTGGTATAGAGTGGAGAGCATGGGGGAGCTACTGCTGACAAGAAATAGTTAAAAGTTTCGCACCAGGTGAAAATGTGGCTCTGAAATAACAACAACCAGAAGTCGAACATTTAAAATTAAATTATTATGTTCAATATGCGCGTCGCCAACTTGAAATACCCTCTGGAAGCGTAAGACAGCGTTATCAACTATTCAGCGGCAGGAAGTTGTTCACTGTGCAGCACCGCCATATTCTCATCTGGTGATGAAAATTTGAACTTTGTTAGTCAGCATTCGCTTCCCCACTGTCTTCCTAGCATTTATACTAAGTTTCAACCTATTCCGTTGCCTGGAACGGTCCCAGAGGGTTCTGATTAGGTGAATTTTAATTCCAGGCGTCACATTTCCACCTGGTGGTTAACATTTGAATTATGTTTTTTTCTTATATATCCGTCAGCATTCGCTTCCCCATGGTCTCTGTAGCCTCTATACCAAGTTTCACCACAATCGATTGGCTCGAACGGGTTACAGAGGGCTCTAGTTGTGGGGCACTTTAATTATAGTTAGAATCACATTTTTTTGTGTAAGAATCTGTATTGTATGCGACGTAGCTAGTTTAATGGTGACAGGAACTTCGCAAGGGGAAGTAAGGGAACACAAACATGTCGCTTTTAGAGGCCATTATTGGCATGCTATGTTCGGATTCGATCTGCACTGACAAAGCATTTTAATGCCATCGACCAGTAGCGGCTCATGACTTATTAAAGATGCTTACTGCAAGCGATGATGTTATTTCCTGCATTTGATTAACAGGTCGAGATGGGCCAATTATATGGCCACCTCGTTCACCTAATCTGACACCCTTGATTTTTATACTTGTTGTTTCATTCATCGAGCTTAAAATCTGCTATTGAGAATACCCCGAACTTCGGTGAGGTAGTGAGGTGGTGCACCATCTTGCTGGAAGTGAATGCAGCAAAAACATACAGCGAGCTCGCTCTTGATCTGTGAAACCAGCCATTTAAATTGAACAGCCGCTGGCGCTTGCGATAGCGGAATTCTGTTCTGTTCCACAAGGTTAGTTAAACTTCATGTGTCCTCACAAAATGACACCACAACCAGCTCTGTAACGTTTCCGAATACATTTTTACACACTTACAAAGTTATAAAGTTCTTTCTTGACCACCCTTTATATAACATGATTATTTATACAGGTAGTAGGAATCACGAATAGTTGAGAGTTTATGGAGCCTTAATTTAATACAAGGAGTGGTTCT
Organism: Lepisma saccharinum; assembly: GCF_977018435.1. Lineage (NCBI taxonomy): Eukaryota > Metazoa > Arthropoda > Insecta > Zygentoma > Lepismatidae > Lepisma > Lepisma saccharinum. The sequence goes on along the minus strand of NC_139247.1, from coordinate 8,714,889 downwards.
ATTCTCTATGTCTGGAATCTGTGGAGCAAGGCCTCCCATAACAGAAGAGAAGGGGAGAAAGCGAGTGGGTGGAGCAAAGGAGAGAGCGCTGCTGTAAACAGATGGTAACTGCATCCACTTCTCCTCTGACGAGTTCATTGGTCGAGCCCAGTCGAGCCATTACTTGCGCAGAGACTTGTTTTCGTTCGCTTACTCCAGAAATTCCCGGGACAGAGCATAGTATCTATCTCTCATAGGGAAAATACCATATTTCGAACTAGTATCTAAATCTAGCCTAGACATTTATAGAGGAATGTGTAACGGATAATGAAATAACGCTTAAACTTGGTCTGAACTTTCAAAAACAATGTTTCCAATTACAGTGGCATAACTTTTGGCATATTTTTAATACCTTACGTTGTCACTTCAATACGGGAAGCTCCAGTCATTTGTTAACGGGTAAGTCCGAGAGGATTTTTTTTCCGGAATAGCATTTTCGGAGAAGGAGGAAGATGAAAATTTTTCGCAAAGGCATAATTGAAAGTCTTTATTACTCATGCAATGCTAATCCGTGATTTGCGACTAATATAGGTCACGTGCAACTACTGATGGGTTTGGAAATAGCAGCTACATAAGTGAGTAAAAATTGGCATTATATGGGAATATAATCTTAGTTAGCAACCCTAGCTGTCTACAATTTAGTTAGCAGATGGACATACTAGTACGTATCATGTACCCAAAAACGGACCATACAGCAGCATGGAGTAATCTAAGGGGCGGCTGTTTTCAATGACACCAAAATGTCAACGTTACTTCCACGTAGTACACTCAGGACATATTAGTGATGTCCCCTCAAAAACAATGCTTCAGTCTTAAATTATCATGTTCCTTAAATACTCGTAATTAACATAAATTACTGTGACTGAAATGAAATGAAATACATACTTTTAGGTTAACATTAATTTTCCAGGGGGACGTGGCATTCCCTTTGGGCGTATGACTCCGGACTGCATTTTGCAGACTAACGAGGCTTTGGAGTCTGGAATCGCAGCCAGTATAATCTTCAGCGGGCCTCATGTTGTGTCGTCCCTGTATGCTTGTGATTGTCTCTTCATACATCTCATACATCGTCCCTGTATGCTTGTGATTGTCTCTTCATACATCTCACACATCGTCCCTGTATGCTTGTGATTGTCTCTTCATACATCTCACACATCGTCCCTGTATGCTTGTGATTGTCTCTTCATACATCTCATACATAGTCCCTGTATGCTTGTGATTGTCTCTTCATACATCTCACACATCGTCCCTGTATGCTTGTGATTGTCTCTTCATACATCTCATACATAGTCCCTGTATGCTTGTGATTGTCTCTTCATACATCTCATACATCGTCCCTGTAAGCTTCTGATTGTCTCCTCATACATCGTCCCTGTATGCTTGTGATTGTCTCTTCATACATCGTCCCTGTATGCTTGTGACTGTCTCTTCATACATCTCATACATAGTCCCTGTATGCTTGTGATTGTCTTAATACATTTCATACATTGTCCCTGTATGCTTGTGATTGTCTCTTCATACATCTCATACATCGTTCCTGTAAGCTTCTGATTGTCTCCTCATACATCTCATACATCGTCCCTGTATGCTTGTGATTGTCTCTTCATACATCGTCCCTGTATTCTTGTGATTGTCTCTTCATACATAGTATCTTCGCGATTAGCCAAAAAAAAAACAGGAAAGGGTAGGAAAGAAACTAAATCAATCAATCAAGAATCAACTTCCCAGTGAGCATACAGGCGGCAAAATGCTGTTTGAGCGTTCATAGTGCCGAAACGACAAACATTTGCGAAGACAATGTGTTTGTTTTTATGTACTCCATGCGTTTCTGTGGTCCATAGGCGTCAATACTATAATGGGGCTGTGTGTATATTGGCTCACCTACACCATAATCTTAGAAGTAAGCAAATTGCTCTTCGACCCTTAATATCGTTCACGACAATCTCTGAAACAACACTTTCAAATGAGCAGTATATCAAGCAATGCGTGTATTGATCGTGGAAATAATTTTCGAAACCCCTGACTATCTGTGCAAGGCTCGCCCAAATGATTACATTCTAGAATGTTCTTTTTCGAAGGTAACTTCAACTTTAACAGTTTCTCAGACATCTTTGTGAGATTAGGATACCGTTGCACGAAATATCACGTAGTGCCGAAAGAATCATATTGACCACTTAGCAACTATTATTAGCGTAGAACTAAGGTAATTAAATTACTAAAAACTCAATATGCTGACCAAGGCAGAATTTATTTTATTTTAAAACATAAACAAAACGTTACGTTTCAACCTTCTAGCAAGGTCTTCTTCAGACTCTGTACCAAATACAAATGAATAAGGTACAAAACAGGAAGATATATATATATATACACACACAAAAATCACTCCCCTACAGACACAAGATTATTACAAAGTTGTTTATCTGGAACATTCCTTTCCAGGTGTTCCAGCAAGTAGCCTTCTCCTGTCACATGTTGTTTCACCTAACAGGCGATTCAGATAAACATTCAATTTTATCTGGAACGTGGTTGGACTCCTTATCTCACGATCTTTTTCCTTATCCTTAGTTTATGTTTTAAAATAAAATAAATTCTGCCTTGGTCAGCATATTGAGTTTTTGGTTATCATAGAAACAAGACTTAATGTTGTTATCATTAAAATACTATCTTTTGCATTTAATTAAATTTTAATTTTGTTGCCGTAGAGTAAATCATAGCATTTGTATGAAACCTATAAAGTCAACGTGTGATGTCATCATTATTTATTTGCTAAAAAGTGCAAGTTACAGGGTGTTTCAGAATTACATTTGCCAATCTGACCGTCCATGAAACCTAAATGATATATTCTAAGATAACCAAGTATTGTCTCTGTAAACAACGGCTTCAGTTTTTATGTATTCAAAGGAGGGATCATAATCTCACTTGTGGAAATCTTTCCTGCTAGATGAATTGAAGAGTTTTGGTTTCCACATTCACCGGACCTTATCCCCTTTAGACTTTTATCTCTGTTTTTATAGAATAATAACCCGTAGCGCAACAGTCCTTGAGGGCCAAGGCTACCTACCGACTGCCGGTCTCATTCCACATGCCACAGCAGAGGTGGGAGGTCATACAACCAGTTGAGTGTTATCAGCAAGACGAACCCTCGCTCCCTGTTGTGGGTTTCCATGAGCGGGTTACGCTACTCATTCGTAGCTCCCCAGTTTCCTCACGATGGTGGGTGGTCACCAGTCCCATGTACAGGCCGAAATCAACAAATAAAAGTTGGTACGCTTCCCCTCAAGCAAAGATTTATTAACGCGCTCCCAACACCCCCGCCCCCAACAACGTCCAAAAATTTCCTCAGCGCCCCCTAAAACATTTCACCAACACCCATTTTGGTTCTAAACACAAACTTACACTCCCAGAAATGAAAAGTTATATGTACGAGGGCGTGTTGAAAAGTAAGTCTTCTATTTTTTTGTGATGATGTAAAGATATTTTGGATATTGGTTAACCATGGACTGTACTCATCAGACTTCTCCCCTTCTCCATTCCAAGTTTCAAACTTCCATCACCAGCGGTTGCGAAACTAGAGCGAGGAAAATGGCATTATGTAACCATACTATGTCGGTGCATCTGAAACTGCGTGTGGTGACCGAGTTTCTAACCGCATAAAATGTGCTCCCAATTGACATTCATCGGAGAATGAAGGCCCTTTATGGGGATTGCTGCATAATGTTGGGTTGTTCATGCTTGTAATGAAAACCCCTGCCGAGAAACTCTCAACGTGTGTGACAAAGAACTTCTTGAGAATAAAGAATTCCTCGGTAGGGGTTTTCATTGTGAGCATGAACAGCGCTGCAACATACAGTACTGACGTTACACATTCATCCTCATAAAAAAGCCTTCATTCTCCGATGAATGTCAATTGGGGGAATCCAAAATGGATTTAAACCGTCACAAAAGAAATAGGAGGTATTACTTTTCAGCACGCCCTCGTAGATTAACCCGCCAGGAAACTTGATCTGACGCGCGTCCCGTAGCCTGACGCCTTAAATAATAGGAACCTAGATGATTGATTGATTGATTGTTTCAGTTTATTTTACTTCGCTTTTCTGCCACTTTGGCTAATCGCGAAGATGAGTATGGGTGATGGTATTTATGAAGTGACACTCACAAAGAACACCCATGCTCAGGCTGTGATTCGAACTCGGGATCTCTCGCGTTGTAACGCGCTGTGCTAACCACACCGCCACGGAGGTCGGTAGGGATCTGTATAAGCTGAAGCACAGTTTTCGAGATTCTATTGCAACAAATCTCAACTATATATTGGGGAGAACATGACAGGAAGTCGAATACTTCTCACTAGGAGTGTGCGGGATCCCGAAAAGTCGGGACAGCGATGGAAGAAAAAATTTCCCGTCCTTATCCCGACTTCGGGGAATGACTTCCCGACTTTTCTAGATCCCGAGCCGTCGGGAAATACCGGATGGTCATTTTAGAAAGTGGTTAATTCTCGACGTTTTCTGCATTGCAAGAGTCTGGAACTTATCGGAAATTGTTGGTTTTTATTCCAGAAATGCAAAATACAATCAGTTAAGGTGTATGACGTGTAGAATTCGAGATTTCCAGAGTTTCGGGAAATTTCAAGCATATCCTGACCCGAATGCAGGGATTAAAAAAAAAAAAAAATCCGTCCCGACCAAAAGAAATATTCTGTCCCACACACCCTTACTTCTCACGTAAAGTGCTCATGTGAAATATTTGGAATTTCCTCCTCATTATGTAAAAATGTTTGTTATCTTTAGGGGGTACATTTATAGGCACTAAAAACCTCCTCAAATGGCAGGCAAATAGGCAAGAAAATTATGAAAATAAGCAATTGAATAAGTTATAACAAACACAAAGTCATCAAAATGGGAAGTGAACATGAACATTTCATTTTAATTTTCTATCGTCACTTTTACATTTATTAATTGTATTTTTCTCCACAGTAAATTATATGCTAGTGTGTCCTAAGATGTTCTTTTATTAAAAAAAAAATCTATCTCACAGCAAGTTATTGGGAAACATTTGAAGCTACTAGTTTCACTTTTGACAAAGTAATCCGCCCTCAGTTTAAACATTAGTGAAACCTTTTCTTTGTAATGCACTTTCAATTTGAATGTTAGTGGGAGGTAATCGTAATGGACATTTTTCTCAATTTCCAGTCATTTTCCAACTCAGACCCATTGCAAGGGGTAGGCTAGGGGAGCTGAAGCCTACGGCGACATTCATGGCTTTCTTCTTCTTTTTGAAAGGCTACAAAGTCAGAATATGAAATGGAGAAATTTACACTTGGCACCGATAAGAAGAGAAGGGAAACATACAAGGGGTTACTCTTGTTCCCTTTGAAGATTTTGAACTTTACTTCCTTTGGAGAGTCACCCAATGAAATCACACTCCACCATTCAATTCTCTCTTTGATCTCTATCATCTCAAGTAACCACAACCGCTGGGCCAATGGCAGTCTTTACATGGGAAAGGTTCGGTTTATATTGGTTGGCAAATTCAAGTTTGTCTTACATTGGGCCACCAGATGTTGCCAATGCTTGCCCATCCATGGAAAAGTGAGTCAAAATCAGTTTTAAAAACTACTTTCTCTTGTAACGACAACCTTCAAGAGTATGCTCTAAATTCTAGAGTGTCAAATAAATTGATGGACTTCGTATTTTAAGTCCACTTTATGTACAGTAAGGCAAATAGGGATTGGACCTTAGATTAAAGTGGGTTCTGAACCACTATGTGGCTCCAGAGGATAAGAAATCCAGGGCCTCTTGATTACAAGGAGATGATGCTACAATTGCGCCATCGGAAAGGCCCAAATAAATTACAGGAACGGTGTTTCTTTTCAAATATTTCAGTCACAGCACATACTGGAAATATAATATTTGGTTAATGAAAGTAAAAGCCATTTTTAACTGTAATTACTCATGAGTCATTTCTTAGCCGCCATGGATGGAAGATATGTCTGTGCTGGGAAAGGTTTATTATTTGACTGTTTAGCTGTAGTAGACAGCTACCTCTAGTAGCTTACAGGTATTCTTGTGAAGGTTGTTCAAGTTCCATACGTGTAAAATAAACAATGTTACATGCAGACTAAATTTCATGAAAGTTAGAATACTGTAGAAAGTTTATGTGCTACCACTTGAAGGTACTTTGGAAACAATGATACCATATGAACGAGAAAGTGTGTATTTTTTTTTATTTTATGCAAATAATTTATACTAGAGTTTATATTTGGTCTCACAATAAATCATATATACACATTAGAAAACCAACCTATATATGCTTTAGTTTTCAGTATGTTGGGCAAACGTTGGAACCACAGCCAAAATCACCATTGACCAATGTTCTTACTTTTGGCCAATCACTTTCAGCAAAGTTGGCCCACTTTTGTTTACTTGGCATAAATCCTTTTCGATTTATACATTGATACAAAGTTACAGACCTAACCTGTATATATATATGTGTGTGTGTGTGTGTACATACATACATACATACATGTATGTGTGTACATACACACACAAACAATTACAATATCTCGATATCTCAACAGAATTTCGAAGCCAGGTTCCTTCCTTCAGTACATGCACACACAAAGAGGGGGGGGGGGGGAAACAAGTGAATACAGATTGAGTCCTACAAATGTGAAGCTGGATTAAAAAGGGGGTGAGTTGTTATCTGAGTGGTTCCAAATATGAGCCAGAAACCAGCTACTTGGGTTGCTTCTCCTGATAAGGGAAAAATATATTTAAGAAGAAGGCAGAGATAACAAATATACCAGAATATAAATTTTTAACCCAATATTGTATAAAATGAAGCCACGGTGAATTAGTCACTGACGATCTCAGTAGCAAAGTGGTTATCACAGTGTGCTGTGATGATGGAGGTCCTGGATTCCAATCTAGGGTAGGATGCAGATGATTGTGTTTGTCCTCAATGTGAAAACAGAGAATAGAGTAAGAGAACTGATACATATGAAAAACAGAGAAAGACATGAGGAGGATAACTGTGAACATAACTTCAAATTTGTATTTTCTTTTGTCACCTTTGTGGTTATGGATTTGCATTAACATTAAGGGTTCTCCTATAATAAAAATAGTCATTAGGGTATCTGACTGCCATGTGGTAGATCTAGGTTTGATTCCCAGAGTGGTTTATCTAAGGTCGGAATACTTTGGACCTTGTGTCATCATAAAGCAACTACTGGAACCACCCAGCCTCAAATAAATGGGTACTGGTGGCAACCCTGTGTGTAAAGGCGGCATAGTCCTGATCATATTACCTGATCAAAGAAAGTGTGGGGCACTACCCCCACATTGTCCTATATGTATGACTCATGGCATAGTGCATAGCACACGGGAACGTTTACCTTCATTGGTAACATAAAATAAATTTACAACATGAATGCCTATTGTTCACTACATAAGGACAAAATAGGCACACATGCAAATATCTGCACCCTAGTTTCTGCTTTATTTGAGGTGAAAGATATAGAAATAACTATGCAACACACTCTATTTAAACACATGTGTGTGTTATCAAAAACAGTAACACCTTTTTAAGAATACACTTTTGTAGACTTTTAGCATAGTGTCTAGAAACTACTTTTGATCACTTTCAGTACACATGAGATGTGTACTATGGACAACAAAAAGTAAAGTACTGATAGTGATTTTAAATTATGTACTGATAGTGTATTAGAAGGGTGAAAAAAGTGTTTTCAATCTAAGTGTGTTCCAAAAGTGAATTACACATTTGGGACAAGTGTTCCCAAAAATTACATTTGATCACTTTAATACACTTTCCATGTGTGAAACACTTCTTGAACTCTTGCTAAGACATTTTTGAAACACTTTAAGGACACACACTAATTACTTTTTTTCATAATGGGAGATAGTAATGACTAAAAGAGTTCTAAAATGTCTTTATTTTTATTCTTACTATCTAGCCCATATTTTCATAAATTACCATGTTCACCAATAGTTTCAGGACAATGACAAAAAACACAAATTAATTAACTCTAGCTTACACATGTCATGCTCACCACCTCTATTTTTACGATTTTTCAAATGTGAATTTTCTTAAAAATATTAAAAATAAATTACATTGTTCTCCAAGTAATTTCCCAATATTTCTGTATTACTTTTGTTCATAAAAACATAAAGGTAAAATAAATAGAGGTAAAATGTACTATGTGGGTACACCAGACGCCATCTTTGAATGTGTGTCATTTGAGACACTCATACTTTGATTGATTTGGTGTTTTAAGTCCACTTTATGCACAGTAAGGCTAATCAGGACTGGATCTACAGTTTAAAGTGGGATCCAAACCACTATGTGCCTCCACCGGGTACAGAACCCAGAACCCCTTGATTACAAGGTGACAATGCTACCACTGTGCCATCGGGGAGGCCGAGACACTCATGCCAGTAAGAGTGTACATTGGTTGGTGTTATGGTTTTTATGAGTTTTAGTGAATAGTAAAATATGTGTGCGATACTCATATAATAATTAGTTATTATTTCTCATTACTGATGATAATTTTTATAGTTATTATGATTAATAAAGAACTGCACATATGTAATAAACAAAGGAAGAAGTGATTCAATAACAAAATAGTTTCTTGAATTTTAATGATAGAAAAGTGTTGGCATGTGAGCCCCCCCCCCACATCAGGTAAGTGTGTTTCTCATGCCAAGGTTAAATTCTCTAATTGTATTTAGTTTCTTTGTTGTGCTCGTGCAGAACTGTTATAAGGTCTAAACAAACTAAACACTACAACCATTTAACCAACTCTTACGTCTCACTGCCAGACATTGTGGGTTTTGTATCCTACCTGTCATTGTGACAATCCATTGGCAGTGTTCTATCTGCTATTTCATCTACCCACACCCATTCTCATCTTCGTGATTAGCAAGGTCTCCAGCACAGGGGGACTGGGGGGAGGGGGGCACTTGCGCATCCTGAGATATCAGAGAAAATTTCATATAATTCAAATTTTGAAATTTTAGCTTGAAAATATCTGTGAAAGAGAGCAGATTAAAGGCCTAAGCAAATTATCCTAGTACACGGGATGCTTTACGAGAATTTTCCTAAATGGAGGAAAGCAACAGGTCGCATTTTCCCCACCTTAAGCACTGTTGTCTCACCTGAAAAAAAAATCCTGCAGGTAGTCTTGGTGATTAACCTACAGAATTAGAAGAGTAGCATTAAATAATGGCCATACAAAAAAAAACCATTATAAATTTATGTTACGTTTTGGTTGTTTCACTTTCCAAAATTTAGTAGCTCAAAATACAGGGCATACGATTTACCAGACAGGCTGCTCACATTTAGTCGTACATAGTCATGGTATGTTCAAGGTAAATTGGGAAATGGGGGGGGGGGATTCAACACAACACCAAGATATATGTAGTAACTTCTTCCCAGGTATCCACAATAACTGACAAGGGACCATCTTACCTTGCATACTATAGGCAACACGTTTCGCCCTGGTATGGTTCCATTAAGACACCACCTGCATAAATATAGGACATATTTGTTTTCATGTCTTGTGATGGTTTATACTACCTTTTGTTTATTTGCTACAAAAAGGTATTTGAGTGTTCTTTACAAAATATAAAGAGAAGGATGGGAGATTATATTTATAATTCATTTTGAAAAATTTTGTTATTCCCTCATAAACATGACTAAAGGAGTAATAAATATGTGTGCCACTCCAATAGTTTTAGATTCAAATCCCTTTGGCAGTAAAAACATTTCCAATCTTTTATCATTTCCAACTGCGATAAATGAATTTATCTTACTTGACATCAATGATGAGAAATTATCCCTACTTCATCAAGGAAAAGTTACATTAGCATCCTTGTTAGAAATGCAAATTAGAATTGGTATTTTTAGGGGTGTAAATGCATGTCAAATCATATATCCTAGTAGGAAGATTATATCCTGCATTAGTCTCAGAAAATCTTTCTCCGTCTTGCAAAAAAATTTACATTACATTTGGTATGTACTAAATATTTATGATTGGTTGATTTTTGTATTACTACTGAATGTCAGACATAATATTTTCTGCAACTAAAAGGCATCACTCTTTTGTCCCCTCTCCCTGTATTCTTCTCTCTTTCTCTATCTTTCTCACAAGAACAGACAGGTATATAAAGGTATTAGATGGTAAAGCCTAAAATCAGTGATGCGATCTGCTGTACTGTGCCCATGCACATCTTAAAACCAGTTATTAATAATACCGTTATAAAAATTAGGCTTCTGCACATTTCACAGCAACAATGTGTGTTTAGAACTTACCAAAAAAAATATTTGGTGAAGTATTTAAAATCAGAAACAATCAAGCATTGGATTACATATCTTATAATTCCAATAATTAAATACAGCGTAACACATGCAGTTTGTGTGAGAGCTGGAGATAAGGTGATGTGAGAACATTCTCCAGCCAGCACCCACCATCTTGCGACTCTGTGTAACATTGGGCCTCCGTATAATACAGACTTAGCTACAGGTGAGAATGTATTAAGGGATTAAATCTTGGAAATATTATAATATAGCCTACCTTATTGTGATATATATTATCTATTTTTCAAATAGATATTGTTTCCCATTGCAGATACTTGAACCAAGGAAGATGTTACTGAAACTCGTGCTACTTCTACCAACAATTGCAGTCTCTGTTCTGCATGTGAAGATTCATTCCTCATTGTCAGAAGAGGTGGAAGATTTGTCAAATTGCATCCTAGAGATCCTAAGCAAGCACTTCAGTAGTGTTAGAACATTGTATTTCTTGGCTAATGAACATATTATTGAACTAAATAACGCTATCAGCAGAAACATCCATCAGCCACTAATGTACAATGAACTAAGCAAAGGTAAAATTATGGCACTTATGTTAGGATATGGCTGGCACTCTGCCAGAAACAACGTTTACTACCTGAGTACTACGAGAAATGCAGAACGCTTTGAGAAAGCTTGTAATAACCTTATAAATTCTTTGAATTGGAAAAGAGATGCCAAATACTTGATAGTCGTTCAGGATCAAAAATCAGCTTCAAGATGGATTGTCATAATATTCTCAATTCTACGTCGACTATGGATAGTGAACATGGTAATACTTGCCCCTTCCATTCAATGGGAATTGAAAAGATTGCAGTAAATTAAGGTTACAAGTGTGGTGGTATATACACACACTTCCCATACTCAGAAAGTAACTGTAATGGGGAAACTCAAGTTACTGTATTAGATGTGTGGAAAGGAAATGGGTTTATTTTAAGAGCAGATCTTTATTCAAACAAAGTAAAGAATTTGCATGGATGCAGGCTCTATTTCCTGTGTATTAGGGTGTATCGAAAAAACTTTTTTTCGAAATGTTCAGGTGGCTAGTGCGGAAAAGTGGCCATTTGTGATCAAAAACACGTCTGATTTTTTTCAGATTTTTTGGAGGTCGTTTAGGTGGCGCGCATTGACCTTGAAGTTTTGATAGTGATTTGGTTATGCAACACGCACAACAATTTCACAAAAATGTCATTATTTGGCTATTCCATGTGTTTTTTTCTGCATTATGGTCGTTTATTGTTTTGTTTATGGCAAATATGTTACATTCGTGCCTTAGGGGTGGTTTCCTATGCTCTTTACGTATGCTTTTGGTCAAAAATTGTCAATTTGAGGCTAAAAACTCCATATTTTTCTTTCATGGTTTCCAATTGGTTTCGACTGTGTTTTATTCGAAGGTTTTCTGATATAAAAGACTAAATAAAATATTTTGGCTTTCTAATTGCTAACAGTTCCTCGATTACTGTCCAGCGCTTCGCTTATTTTCATAGCTTATTATGCTTTGAAAATAACCCAGAGCTCACCACGAGGAGGTGGCTGGACTGCGAGCTCCACCCACCCAAATGATGTTGGCAACCATAATTTTACTAAGGGGCAGGCCAAGATTTTCTTCTAGTTTTCTCCTTGAACTTTATAGACACTTTTTTTTCAAAATGTCGGCATATGTTCTCTAGATTGTTACGCGCTAAAAAAAATTAGCTCAACTCAACTGAACTAAGCAACGCAACAATGAGAATCGCTCCCCGTGACACCTGTCACACGAATTAAACATTACATGAATTATAATACGGTCAGGATAAGCAGTGGCGTCGCTAGGCCATCTGCTTTGGGGGGGCTGCAACCAGATACATGACTTACTACTATTGTAAATATTTTTAATGTTTGAAAATACCAAAGTAATTAATAAGACAATAATATATAACAATCATAAGGAATTAAAACTAACATAGACTTACTGCATTAATTTTTATGAAAACAGATGGATATTCTTATCCTGTTTTTCTAATGCTGGTGAACTATGTCTTTATGTATCAGCTGTACTCTGCGGTTCGAATTTCTTCCAAATTATCAATAACACATTTCATGACACACTTCCTTTTCTATGGCCAGTATGTCAAGTGAGGAAAGTCTGTCTTGGCCCATACTATTACGCAAAAATGTCTTGATTCTCTTCAAACAGCTAAAACTCCTCTCACACGATGTTGATGTCACAGGAATTGTCACTGCAATTTGCAACATTCTGCATAAGTTCGGAAACATTTCTTTTGGAATGGCGTGCATTAAATGTAGTATGGATGTGATGGTGTACGTCAAGTTATTTAGGTAATTTTTTGCAACCATGATTTCAGCGATCGGCACTTGTAATTGAAAATAGTCACAAAAACCACTCAAGAATTGAGGGTTCAAAAACAAGTCAAAATTTGTTGTAAGTAAAGAAGGTGACATATGCTGAATTCCAACCAGAACACTGGAAGTTGCTTTATCTTTGAAACGACTTTCCAGCTAATTTATCATTCGATCAACGATAGTGTAAAAAAATCCGCAGAATGCAGGTTTATCGGTATCAGTTTTGTGCCCCAGGGTTTTATTTACAACGTGGCCTTTCAGTGATGATGGTAATGTGTGAACACGTTTGTGAACTTTTGAATAATATTCAACACTTGTTTCATTGAAAAGTTACCTTCTGTTTCGCAAATGACTCTGCCTCTTTGTATACAGAGTTAAAATATTCTTCATTTCGCATTTCGTAAAGTGTCAAGCACTGCATTAACACCTGCAATTGCCTCCGCAATATCAAGGCTTGGTGATTGCAACTTGTTATTGAGAATTTTTGTTATGAACAGAAGCTCAATGAAAATAAACAGAGACATCATGGTTGAGAATTTTCTCAAGAATTCATAAAGGCCTAGGGCTGTACATTTATCTGCTGAATCTGATGGTTTCCTCAGATATTTCAAAAGAGCATCATAAGTTTTTCTCACCGCAAGTAGAGACCTTATTTGGCAAGCCCATCTAGTGCTACTTAGATTTTTTAGTTCTGCACAAACATTTAACTGCACGAACATTTACTTCGAATAATAAATTTGTCTATTGTTGTACGAACAACAGTAAATGTCACAAAAAGCTTTGATAACAAACACAATATCACAAACTCCGTAACACAAAACGCACCACTACCGTTTCCTCGCGTAGCAACCATTGTGAAAATAGAACAAATGACGGCGATCGTTTGCACTGTTACCAGCTAAAGACATGACGTGTCAGATGTAAGATCGTGGTTTAAGAAAAAATTATGTCACAACGAAACGATTCTTTCCGAGAATATGTATCTAGAGGTATGTTAACAATTGTTCAAATATGTTTTCTCGAAATACTGTATGTAATAATAGCTAAATATTGGGGGGGCTTATCGAGGGATTGGGGGGGCTGAAGCCCCCCCTAAAAGGGCCTAGCGACGCCACTGAGGATAAGTGCCTACAGTCGGAGTTACCGAGAATAAACCTAGGAGGATTTGATTTTAAGTACCTGAAATGACGTTACATAATACTACGGTGGTTCTGAATATACACATATATTAAAGCACAGATAAATGCACAGTACATCTTGCCCTCTTTCACTCGATCTCTCATTCATACACTCATTCCATGGCATATTGCGACAATATGACAATTACAAAGGTTAGATTAATTAATACTTTGACTATACTCATGCTATTTCTTGGCTACATTGCCTTTTACAATTTATCGTTTAGGGTTTTAAGTATAAAGTGAGTAATTGTTCTTTGTGCGAACCCTTCTAGCTTTTCAGAAGGTACAAATATATTTCAATGAACTATTGTTTAGCTGTAAACATAAACTCTGATCTATAACATTGATTGTCTGCCAGAATAACGATGTCTAGGTATGCCATAGCACTGATTTAAGTTATGCAATGATTTGATTTACGCAGATTCGCAGTAGATTGGCGTCATCTCTCTCACACATGCACATGGTTGGATCTTACCTTCGCTGCATTCCCTCTGACCTGGGTAGGGTGAAAGTGGTTATACAGTTTTGGAAGACGCCCACACTCCAGCGTCATACTTCGCTCTTATCCTGGTTGGCGAAAATGGACCTCCCGGCAGTTCCATCTGGCATCATCAGATCCTGGCTTCACTCGTTCACTTCTCGCGGTTTCCCATGGACACAGATGGATATTAACTGTTATTAACTTCTGCTAACTTAGGACGTTGTTTCGGACGATTGACACAGGTGGACGTGTCTGGCGTTATTCTCACATACCACACGTATGTGCACGAATGCGTTCACGGCGAGGGGGAAACGACCCCCTGGTTCTACTCTGCTCTACTCCATGGCTCTAAAACACTCACTCGAGGAACAAATCCAGACCTCGGGTCCGATTGCGACTCGCAGCTAGGGCACATGTAGCTCACACTCCGCAGCCGATTCTAGGCAAACTGTTTTCTCGCTATTCCGAATCATCCCTTTTATTCCAGATTTGAACGAGGTGACTCTCTAGTCTCTGTGTTCAGGTATCAATTTATTGTTTCTGGTGCTTTGACCGTTGTCCTCCTATCCTGGTCAATGCTCACTCCGGTCCTTAACCTCTGGTAGCAGCCCCTCGTGCAGAGATTAGTCTAAATCCTCCGCTATTCTGTCAGTCAAGGACAGAAAGGGACATCTCACCATAATACCGTCTCCCATTGAACCCAGCGGTGGATCTTTAATAATTCATACGAGGGTCACTATTTATATTTTGAGCCTTGGCAACACTGATTGAAGTTAGGTGCGATTTGACGTTTGCACGGAATCGTCTGGCATTATTGACCATAACGTACTTCAAATGTTTTGTCAATAGCTTCATTTGTGTTGTTTATGTTGCCTTGGATATTGCACGACAACAATAAAATGGAATTAACTCGTGAACATTTTCGTGCGATGATTTTTTACGATTTTCGATGTGGATTATCAAGACAAGAGTGCATCGATCAACTTACTTCCACATTTGGCGATGAAGCCCCATCCTTTGCCACTGTGAAACGCTGGTATAACGAATTTAATCGTGGCCGCCATTCGCTCACCGATGAGATTCGCGAAGGTCGTCCAAAATCAGTTGTTGTTCAAGAAAACATTGATGCTGTGCAAAACCTAATATTGCAAGATCGTCATGTGACATACTGTGAGATTGAGGCAACCATAGGCATTAGTTCCACCAGCATATATAAAATATTACGTGATCATTTAGCTGTGAGAAAGGTATGTTCTCGTTGGATCCCACACAATTTGACAAAAACTCAAAAAGACGCTCGCGTCAATTGGTGCAAACAAATGCTCAATAAATACAATCGTGGTGCTTCAAAAGACGTATATAAGATTGTAACAGGTGACGAATCATGGATATATGCATATGAACCGGAACGTAAACAGCAGTCGACTGTATGGGTGTTTCAAGACGAACCCAATCCAACAAAAGTTGTTCGCGCTCGAAGCACATCGAAACAAATGGTCGCCTGTTTTTTCGGGAAAACTGGTCATGTGGCAACTGTGCCTTTAGAGGAACGTAGAACGGTCAACTCTGAATGTTACACAACAATTTGTTTGCCAGAGGTCTTCGGTCATATACAGAAAACAAACAAACGCCGTCGGATCATTCTTCATCAAGACAATGCAAGCTGTCACACATCTCGTCTAACAACCGACTTTATGAACAGTCAAAAAATCGAATTGATGGGTCATCCGCCGTACAGTCCTGATTTGGCACCCAATGACTTCTTCTTGTTCCCGAATGTCAAGCATAAAATCCGTGGACAACGATTTTCGTCGGCGGAAGATGCCGTTGATGCGTTCAAAAACCATATTATGGAGGTGTCTCAAGAAGATTGGAAAAACTGCTTTGACAAATAGTTCGAACGAATGCAAAAGTGTATTGACCATAAAGGAGAATACTTCGAAAAACAATAAAGCAGTTTTCAATGCCAAATTCCTGTTTTTTTTTTCATTGTTAGGCTTAAAATATAAATAGCGACCCTCGTAACTCCCGTAGTTCTGTTCTGATTAGGCTCAAACCTTGGAATCAGTACTTTCATGATGTGGTCTTCCGCTGGTTAAAATCTCATCGAATTCGGTCCATTGGTTTATAAGTTGCTCTTTTCCTGCTATTTCCCATAAGAATGCATGTAAATCCGAATTCGGGTGAAAAACGGTGGTTGTGCAAGTTAGTGTTGGCTAAGGCAGTCGCTAGACACCTTTATTCGCAACGGATTTTAATATTACCAATTGTAATTAATTCTTGATAACGGGCAATTACATTAATTACCTGTTACTCAATATTTGACCGTTATAAGATTCCAATTTCGCCTTGATGTAGCCATCACGTGCACTGGTGCCGAAAACGGAAGAAACAGCCTCTGTGATAATTTTCACAAGTCGCTCCACTCCTTGTGTGTGGCAGGGGATGTCTTGAATTTCCGCTATATTTTTGTTTTTATTGTAGTCATCTACTTCTTCATTTGTAATATTATTGGACAACGTAGGCTCGTGGAGGGAGCATGAAACCCAATCAACCATGTCATAGTATTGGTCTACATTAAAATTGATGGTTGGTAAAACAAAAGTGTGAATTCTTTTGCCTTTTTTCAATCCTCTTGCTTTCTTAATTCTTTGCCAACCAAAACTTCTTATTTCTGGGTTTTGGTCGGTTATTAAAGCCAGCAGGAGATTTTCAGGATGGGCCAAGAATGCGTTTTGTTGAATGACCCTATTAATCAGATCTCTCAAGTGGTGTGGGAGAAATCGGGACAAGTAGATCAAATTCCACATACTACATAATGAAGGTGTACGCATCGGTGTGGTTTGGGATCAAAAAGGAACCATCGATAACTGACGGCGCCCGACACCTCTGGAATTTGATCCACTTGTCCCGATTTCTCCCACACCACTTGAGAGATCAGATTAATAGGGTCATTCAACAAAACGCATTCTTGGCCCATCCTGATAATCTTATGCTGGCTTTAATAACCGACCAAAACCCAGAAATAAGAAGTTTTGGTTGGCAAAGAATTAAGAAAGCAAGAGGATTGAAAAAAAGGCAAAAGAATTCGCACTTTTGTTTTACCAACCATCAATTTTAATGCAGACCAATACTATGACATGGTTGATTGGGCTTCATGCTCCCTCCACGAGCCTACGTTGGCCAATAATATTACAAATGAAGAAGTAGATGACTACAATAAAAACAAAAATATAGCGGAAATTCAAGACTTCCCCTGCCAGAAAAAAGGAGTGGAGCCACTTGTGAAAATTATCACAGAGGCTGTTTCTTCCGTTTTCGGTGCCAGCGCACGTGATGGCTACATCAAAGCGAAATTGGAATCTAGAGAACATATGCCGACATTTCGAAAAAAAAGTGACTATAAAGTTCAAGGAGAAAACTAGAAGAAAATCTTGGCCTGCCCCTTAGTAAAATTATGGTTGCCAACATCATTTGGGTGGGTGGAGCTCGCAGTCCAGCCACCTCCTCGTGGTGAGCTCTGGGTTATTTTCAAAGCATAATAAGCTATGAAAATAAGCGAAGCGCTGGACAGTAATCGAGGAACTGTTAGCAATTAGAAAGCCAAAATATTTTATTTAGTCTTTTAGATCGGAAAACCTTCGAATAAAACACAGTCGAAACCAATTGGAAACCATAAATAGAAAAATATGGAGTTTTTAGCCTCAAATTGACAATTTTTGACCAAAAGCATACATAAACAGCATAGGAAATCACCCCTACGGCACGAATGTAACATATTTGCCATAAACAAAACAATAAACGACCATAATGCAGAAAAAAACACATGAAATAGCCAAATAATGACATTTTTGTGAAATTGTTGTGCGTGTTGCATAACCAAATCACTATCAAAACTTCAAGGTCGATGCGCGCCACCTAAACGACCTCCAAAAAATCTGAAAAAAATCAGACGTGTTTTTGATCACAAATGGCCACTTTTCCGCACTAGCCACCTTAACATTTCGAAAAAAAAGTTTTTTTTTGATACAACCTACTGTGTATGTTGAGTACATGGTGATTGACGGTAAAAACATCTTGAGAGGTGTGCATGGGTCAATGCTATCTACAGTGGCAAGTAAGCTTAATTTCAGGGTACGGATTAAAAACACCAATGGATTTTCTCTAATATAGGGTGGCTGGATTCTCAGGGCAAAAGGGAAGGAGACTTCAAACAAATATTTGACGGGCAAATGGGGAGGGGGGGGGGGGACGGCACAATAACATCTGCACCTGCTGATCGTTTGATGTATATGTTATTAGATATAATTTATTCAATCACTTTCTTCTACAATGTATTTTTAGTTCCAAAAGGAGCTTATTACCCCTTGTGGATGAACTTGATTTTTCCTTATCAGATGCTTTTCTGGATATGTAGTGCAGCATATTTTGTATTTGTGAAATTCAAGTCCAAAATTTCACATGATGAAGAATCAGCTTCATCTGATTCAGAATCGTTTCTCAACTTGTCCATTGTTTCAGGAATTTTTGTTCCCCACACGCCAAACATGCTTTTGTCGAGGTTTGCCTTTGGCCTTTGTGTACTTTGTTGTTTGGTTCTCAATGCTGGGTACCAAAGAGGTCTATTTGGCTTCACAACAAACCCTAAGGTGGAGCCTCACGTTGACACACTGGAGGAGCTTCTCGAATCCGGACTGCGTATAACTGGATCTAGGAATGACTGGATTGCATTCTCACAATTCGAAGACAACATTTCCAAGTGGCTATATTCTAGATGGGTTGAAACAAACTTTAGCAATGTTCTATTTGAGAGAATTATGAAGCAGAGGGACACTGTTGTATACGTTCAAGCCACTTATACAAATATGTTGGCTAATATCTTGAACCTTAGAGATCCATATGGGGAACTACTTTCCATGCTATGTCACAACATGTTGATACAAGTCCTTCAGTCTTTCACATGAGACGAGGGTCTCCCCTTTCAAAGCCATTTAAACATATTGTCTCTAAGTGTGTGGAATCAAGAATATCAAAATTGTGGGAGGAAATACACATGCTTGAATTGCAAAAATATGACTACCATCAATATAATTTTAAAGAGGGTGAGGAGAACGTGGTATTTGGTTTGAAAAATCTACAGAGCACGTTTATAGTGCTTCTTGTAGGAACTGTTTGCAGTGTTGCTGTATTTCCAAGTGAGCTGCTATTATGAAGCTATGAGGAAGTGGAGACAGAAGGACAAAGTGGAAATATTTTGTGAGAATGAATAGCATAACGACACACATTGTGATAAACAGGAAATAAAATCTTCATTGGAGGCCAATTTCATATTTGATGCGCCATATCTCATATTGTTGTACACCGTAGCAGGCAGCTAATTTTTCAAAGTGTCTCTGTTGATCAGCCTTAGCACAAATAATTACTGTTCTTAATTTTTTGTAGGATTTCATTTACATTGCCAATTCTCGGCACTCACCACGAGACAAAAATTGTTGCAAATGACATTGCCATAATGACAGGTCTGATTTATTAATAACTGTGTGATTTTTCTCCCATACAAAACAAATGATAATATAACTTCCCCATTCTCTCATTATAAACCTAATGCTATGAATATTTTTGTCACCTTATCCATGGATAATAGCACTGAAGTTATTCTATACATACAAAAATTTTAAATATTATTTCATTGACAGTTAACCATACATGATATTCTGGAAAATAGGTTGTCCTTATTCTTTTTTGTGGACTCCACACTTCTCAATGTGTGAGCCAAATCATTTGTGAAGTGTCTGTATTCCGGCACAGAAGTCTTTGGGTCTGATAAGTAGCCATTCATGGTCCATGTCTTTGACATGACTTCCAAACTCCAAAAGAAGTGGTAGTCCTAGGACACAGGGTCAGGAGCATATGGTGGGCATGGATAGGGTGACCAGACACATACATGTAAAAAAGTGGACAGAGCATTGTGAAAAAGGAGGACAAAGTCATAAAAAGGAGGACACCGCAAAGAATGGCAACTCATTTGCCATTACTCATAATTACAGGGACGTGAAGTTTTCGTTTTATTTTCAACTGAATTTTGATTTTATTTTTTACTGCAATTCGGTATTATTTTTCGTGGTTTAGGGCAAAATTCGGTGTTATTAATTTAAAATCGGTTATTTTTACTTGCATATTTACTGTTCCTTCTATGATTAAGATTTTCACAGTGATTTAGTTCTGGAAAATTGAGGCAAATTTTAGTTTTAATGACAAAAAATATATATTTAACGCTTACATTTGTTAGGAATTATCAAATTTCTTCCATTTGGAAAACTATTTCGTCTCATCAGCCAGAAAATATGAAATGTTTATTGAATGATATCACCGAAATATTTGAAAATAGTCATACATATAACTTTCTCCAACAATGCCAGGAAAATTCCTCTGCGACCTCAAATTAGACATTTTGTGTTTCGCTCACTTGCATACACAACCTCTCCCCCTGCCTTCGAAACACAAAAGGTGCTTCTCCCTGAAAATTTTCCCATTCCTAATCAATTTCCCTTCTGGGAAGATCACCCCCCCACCCCGAGCAAATTCTATTTCAGGAACTCTACTGTCCCCTACTGTCAGTCATATCTGTGCCAAACTGCAATAATGAAGCATGACAATTTCGATTTAATCGAAATTCACCAGCTAGACTAAAAACGACAGATCAAATAGCACTTCAGGTAATACTTTTTGAACAAAAGAAGTGTTATCCCTAGTTTGTATTGCATATTTCGCGACGTTTTTCGTGTTAAAGTGCAAAATTCGGTGTTATTCTCAAAAATGGCATAATTCGAGTTATTTCGCGATTCCGAAACATTGAAAACTTGCCTCCTTAATTTACACAAATCCATTTTAGACACATTATTGTGCTTTCTTCAAGTATTCGGTGTTGTCGTTAAAACAAAAACTTCACACGTCCCTACTCATAATTTAATCAATATAAATCTGATGATTTTTTTAAATAATTTCCTATTACCTTTAAGCAACGAAAGCTATCTCCTAACCGTATTATTTAGCACAGGACAATCATAATTAAGAATATCTATAGTTTGAAGCACAGAATTTTACTCTTTTTACAATTCTTGGATATTAGAATGCAATATCACCATAAGTGAATGCAAATGTGACAAGTAAGCTTCACTTTAACTTATTTCCAAAAACAGAACTTAAATTTTAGGTAGTTTAGATTGTGTCAGGAAATATGATTTTAATGCCACAAACATTTTTGCACTTTTTCAACAGGAGGGGAAAGTGACAGCCACCTTACACTTTACCTCATATTCGTTTCTTCCATCCTCTAAGAGCTATATTTTATTTTTTGCAAGATCATTGATGAATTTACACTTTCGCTTCATTATTTCATAAAAGTAAATATAACTTAATAATCAAAATTCTCACTACGCGCTTCTCTATCGCATATATATGACTCGAAAATGAACTGGCCGACCTCTGTGGTGGAGTGGTAAGCACCCAGTGCCACAACTCCAGAGGTCCCGGGTTCGAATTCCAGCCTGGGCATGGGTGTTCTTTGCGAGTGCCCCTTCATCAAAATCATCATATCATCGCTCATCCTCATCTTCGCAATTAGCGAAAGTGGCAGAAAAGGGAATTAAAATAAACCATATCAATCAATCAAAAAGGAACTGCTCAAATTGCATGTGTTTTACAAGTCTCAGATTGCTAAGCAACGAGTTACAATAATACATACTAATGACTAGGGGTGTGCGGGACAGAACATTTTTTGGTCGGGACGGGGAATTTTTTTAAATCCCAATGTTCGGGATGGGTAAAATCTGCAATTTCCCGAGAAATTTTCAGGAACAGGTAATGATAAAAAATTCCCGACGCTGTGGAAATTGCGAATTTGACGTCATTTCCCTTTCTTTCGATTTCTGAAATAAAAGCTAACAATTTCAGAGAAGTGTCAAGAAACTTATAATGCAGAAAACATTAAGAATTAACCACTTTTTAAAACGACCATTTGGAAGTTCCGAACTGCTCGGGATCTCGAAATGTCTGGAAATCATTTCCTGAAGTCGGGATCAGGATGGGAATTTTTTTAACCGACTTTTCTGGATCCTGCACACCTCTACTAATGACTCAGTCGGGAAAGTCTGATCATGTTCAGCTCCCAAATGTTACGTGAGCATTGCTTGAATACTTAACGCACCCCAAGTGATATGATGATTGTTATGTGTGGAAGCATTCTCTATGCAGCACATTTGCTATGGTCGATTCCATACTCTTTCCAAAAAAGGAGGACATTTACAGATTTCTAAAAAATCCGCCCGGATGCCGGACAGACACCTAAAAAGGAGGACATGTCCCGATAAAAGAGGACGTCTGGTCACCCTAGGCGTGGAAGATATTTAAATCTACAGTGACAGTTGGTTGCAGTTGTCATGCGTGACACATATGGACATGCTGTATCACGTTGAATCAATACATCCTATGTGAACAATCCACATTTTATTTTTCTGAAGGCAGATTTCAAATGTGTCGGCAGATCAGAATGTGCTTTGCTGCTCACTTTTTGTCTCCTAGGCAGGTAATTCACACTACATGTCCTAAGAAAAGAGGGACAATTAAACTAGCCTGACTTGCGAACTTCTTCAGTTTCGGCAACAAAGCATGATGCAATTCTTTGCTTCATTATTTCACTCAGCTTTCATCACCAGTCACCACACCACGCAAAATTCCCTCCTCTTCCTTGTAATGTCTGAGAAGTGGTGCACATTTATCGAAATGCAGTTAATACAAGTACCTGGCCCATTTGGCAGACATTTTTGCATACTGCTTTGTCTCTTATGCGTCAAAATCCACTGACCAACATACAGTGCTGCAGAGGCATGCATTCGGGGTATGCAAGATATGCAATGTGTACTCACAACACAGTAAGAAAAAATTAACATTTCTTTTGTCTTCCCCGAACATGAAAATTCAACAATTATTGCTCCAAAAGCATTTCTACTGCAAGAAATTCTGATTTCCACATGAACACGCTGCTGCCTGTCTCGTGTAGCCTGCCTGGCCTACCTGAAGGCAGTCCCGAATCATCCCGATTGTGACTTCCGCTCTGTCCGCACCCACTCGATCCACGTTTCTGGCGATTTCCACCAGCAAACGCTGTTTATTCTGTTTGGTACCCTAGAAATTCGGAATGCAAACCCCATTGGCTCAGATCACCCCCTCCCCCATCTCTTTCCCTGTTCTAAGCATCAAAGGTACCAAAGATTTCGGCAGCGTTTGCAGTGTTGGCAGAAGTCAACATATATATTGTTTCTGTAATGTTTAGCTTACTATCATTTAGCATTAGTAGTCACGTGTAGATAGATCACTGTGTTGAGTTGCAATAAATATACATTATAAAAAATGATTGCTGATACAGGAATCAGAGAGGGGGGCAAGAATATATCGTAGTGAAAGATTATATTTAATATACGCATAAACTATCAGATATAAAATATTCATATGAGGTTAAAGTTACACTAGCAAGTTCTTTTTTTCATATAGGAAGGTGACAAGGAGAATGGACTGACCAACTGCGATTGTGTCTTGCGTGAACTCCCTTTTGGCGTTGTCACTATATCTGGGGGAAAATATGTGAACAGTTTGCAAGTTTCACTCAATTCTCAAAGTGGAGAATATCTGTTTATCTCCTTTCGGGATCAACATTTTATTTGATTGAATTGTTGTTTTAAGTCCACTTTATGCAGAGATAGGCTGATTGGGACTGAATCTACAGTTTAAAGTGAGATCCGAACCACTGTGTGCCTCCACCGAGTATCGAACCCAGGACCCCTTGATTACAAGGCCACGATGATAACACTCCACCATTGGGGAGGCCCCATTTTATTTGAGTTCCATTGTATTTCAGCCTTTAGGTTGATGAGGATGGGTGTTGAGGATATTGCTGGATCAACTAAATATTTGGTCTAGGAATTAATTCGTGCAGTTGTTACGCACACATTGAAGCTGTAGTTTAAACACAAAATACATAAATACCTTAAGAAAAATACTGTCCATCGCGAGCCACCACTTTCGCCAATCTGTCAGGCAAGTTACAGATTCCGTGGCGAAAGAAGTCCTCATCCTTTGAAGCGATCCAGTCAGAGACCCATTTTTCGATATCTTCCGAACAAGTGAACCACTGTCCAATCAAATCGTTATTCATGCAATTGAACAAGTAGTAGTCCGAAGAAGCAACGTCTGGTGAATATGGCGGGTGGGGTAAAACTTCCCATCCGACATTTTCTAAATAGGTTTTGACAGGTTTTGCAACATGTGGGCGAGCGTTATCATGTTGAAAAATAAGTTTATCATGTCTGTTCTCCCATTCTGGTCGTTTCCTGGCCAGAGCTTACTTCAAACGCATTAATTGTCGTCGATAACGTTCTCCATTAATATTTTCACCCGGTTGCAGCAGCTCATAGTACACCACACCTTTCATATCCCACCATATGCACAGCATAACCTTTGCACAGTGAATATCTCGTTTCGGTTGTGATGGACCTGGTTCACCTGGCTTCACCCAGGCTTTTTGTCGTTTCGGGTTCTTGTAATGGATCCACTTCTCATCACCAGTAACAATGCGATGCAAAACCCCTTTCTTTTCTGTCTTTGAAGTAGCAATTCGCAAATGGTTTTTCATCTTTCAATTCATGTGGAACCCAATGAGACATCTTTTGAATCATTCCCATGGCTTTGAGGCGTTTGGAAACTGTTGTTTGATCAACGCCTAATGCTTCTGCAAGTTCTTCCTGCGTTTGACACGAATCCTGATCGAGCAATGCTCTCAATTCTTCGTCTTCAAATTTTTTTGGCTGTCCAGGTCGCTCTTGGTCTTCCAGGCTGAAATCGCCACTTCTAAACTGTGCAAACCACTTCTGACACATTCGCTCAGCTAGCGCATGGTCACCATACACTTCCACCAAAATACGATGACTTTCGGTAGCACTTTTCTGCATGTTAAAGTAATGAAGCAGAACACCCCGCAAAAACACTTTATCTGGCACGAACTGCGCCATGTTCAGTTGACTACAAAATGCTGTTGTTGACGTGTCAATCAACTGCCCTATACTACGAACGATGCGTGCTGACAGGAGTTTTCAACGCATGTGTGGCTACACGGAACTGTGGGACGATATGCTTGTTACGCCATCTCTTGTCCAGGTGCACAAATTAATTCCTACACAAAATAATTATAAGCCTGCGATAGTGGCATTGCAAGAAGTACGTTGGATTGGAAAAGGAGTTTTGGAAAAGAGAGAAGCAATTGTCTTCTATAGCTGTGATGAAAGTCTGCATATGCTAGGAACTGCGTTTATAACATATAAACAACTAAACATCTAGTGATAGGATTTAAAGCTATAAGTTCAAGATTATCGACACTAAGAGTTAAAGGAGAGTTATTTAATTACACTATAATCAATGCACATGCACCCACAGAAGTATCCACAGATGATGTAAAAGAAGATTTCTATGATGCGTTAGAGAAAGCATTTGATGATTGCCCAAAAAATGACATAAAAGTAGTAATTGGAGACTTTAATGCCCAGATAGGCATTAAAAATGTGTATCAACCAACAATTGGTAAACAAAGTATGCATAAAGTAATAAATAACAATGGTATGAGGCTAATAATGTTTGCAGCATCTCGGAATCAAGTAATAACAACAACTCTGTTCCAGCACAAGGATATTCATAAAATGACATGGAGAGACCCGGATGGAAAAACTTACAATTAAATTGACCACATGCTGATAGATTGTAGACATAGATCAGATATCATTGATGTTAGATCATATAGAAGGGCTGATATTGATTCCGACCATTATTTGCTTATGGGAAGCATTAGAGCAAGAATATCTAATAGTCAAAAAATTAAGGCGACTAGCCTGATAAAATTTAATGTCACACATTTAAGAAATCCAACGGTGGTTGAGAGGTACAGAAGTAAATTGCAAGTGGGATTCATCGGGACGAAACCGGCAGAAGTGGAAAATGTAGATGAGAGGGGATAGATATAAGCTGAGGATCAGTAATGTAGCAAAGGAAATACTTGAAACACAAAAGTCAGTAAAGAAAGAAATGTGGTTCGATGAGGAATGTCAAAATGTAACCAAATAAAAGAATTATGTATATAAGAGGATGCAGCAAAGAAGTGCAACAAGGAGAGTTAGGGATGAATATCAAGAGAAAAGAGTCCATAGAAAGAAAAAAAAAGGGAATAGACGAAGCAGAAGATGAAGCAGTTGTATTCTGCACCATGAGCAGAAGAATGTAAGACAGATCTATAAGCTGGTAAATAATACAAAAGATGTTTTTAAGCCAAGGACAACAGTCTGTAGAAATGAAACAGGCGAGATAATTAGTGACAGTAATGAAATTTTAGAAATGTGGAGAAGGCATTTTAATGATCTATTGAATGGCAGTGCAGACGTAGCAGGTATGCTGGAAGAAGGATTAAATTAAGAAGAGGAAGGAGAAGAGGGCATAGAAAGTCCAACATTAGATGAAGTATGGGAGGCAGTCAAGATACTGAAAAATAGTAAAGCACCTGGGATAGATAACTTGCAAGTGGAGCCACTTAAGCATGGAGGCGAGTGTGTCATTAGAGGCTTCAATGAAATAATAAACATAATCTGGAAAAAGGGACAGATGCCAAGTGAATGGAGGATGGGTATCATAGTACCTATCCACAAGAAAGGGGACATGATGGAGTGTGCAAACTATCGTGGAATTACATTGTTGAACGTTGCATATAAAGTATTTGCAAGAATTATATATAAAAGACTACTACCATATGTAGAAAAGTGCATTGGACCATATCAATGTGGGTTCAGGCCAGGGAAATTTACAATTAACCAGATAATCAATCACCTTAAGGCAAATACTGGAGAAAACTCTGGAGTTTGGGATAGGAACGCACCATCTATTTATTGATTTTAAATCTGCATATGATAGTATAAACAGGGCCCAGCTATATCTGGCAATGGAAGATCTTGGAATTCCAATAGGATTACTAAGAATGGTGAGTATAACTATGGAGGGCTCTAATAGTAAGATAACAGTAGGAGGACAATTCTCAGAAATAGAAAATGGACTAAAACAAGGCGATGTGCTGTCATGTTTGTTGTATAACATTGCCTTACAGAAGGTTATACGGGAACCTCGGGTGCAAATTAGGGGTACCATATATTATAAGTCAATCCAGATACTAGCATATGCGGATGATGTGGACATAGTAGGAAGATCTCTACATGCAGCAGAAGAAGCATTTCTAGCCGTAGAAAGGGAAGGAAAGAAGATGGGATTAGTGTTGAATGAAGGGAAGACTAAGTACATGACAGCAGGTAAAGCACACGGATATAATCCATCATTGACCATAACAATGGCTGTTCTGTTGTGACATAGGAGAATGATTCACACAAGGAAGTAAAGGCACGACTTATAGAAGCAAATAGGGCCTATTATGGACTGCGGAGACATTTTAAGAGCACAATATTGTCCAGAACAACTAAGTTAATACTTTACAAGACACTGATAAGACCTGTATTGACCTATGCTGCGAAAACTTGGACCAGTTCAAGGAAAGATGAACAGCTGGTAGAGACCTTTGAAAGAAAGATATTACGAAGAATATTGGGACCAGTGTGTGAGAATGGAAAATGGAGAAAGCGATTTAATAAGGAGCTCTACGACTTATATCAAGAACCAACAGTTATTGGTGTAATAAAGGCAGCAAGATTAAGATGGGCAGGTCATGAGATGTGCATGAGTGATAGTGACCCTGCAAAGAGAGTGACGTTGGATAGATCAGGTGGACAGAGGAAGTGAGGAAGGCCTAAGTTAAGATGTGTGGATGGAGTGGATGAGGATGTTTGGAAGCTCCAGTATAGAAATTGGAAAGTTGTGGCAAAAGGTAGAGATAGATGGAGACAAATCACAGAGGCGGCCAAGGTTCATCAGTGGACTGTAGCGCCAGAAGAAGAAGAATGATGGGTGTTGACTGTTGACCCGACGATATGAATGAACGATCAAAAAGAAAGGAACGTAACTAAACACAATGCTTACAATGGGATTCTAATGAGCCCCTCCCTCTCCCCAGACATTGCAAAGTGATGTAATTGGATGTTATATTGTGCTTAACATAATTTATTTTAGCTTTTCAAGTGTTCTGGGATGTATGCTGATGTATTTTCCACGTGTGCTTTCCCATCTACAAAATGTTTCGTGGACTGGTAACTGCGATTCATTCGTCCGCAACAATGCGGAGTTTTTAGGGATAGCTGTGGGAGGTTGACTTTTGCTTTCTTCTGTCATGTGAAATTTGCACTGAGTGTTTCGTTCATATTATTTGCATTGCAGGATCTCTATTGTTTGTCGGTGCAGTGAAGCGATAGAATAGGGGGGACCGGGAGTTATTGATGACATTCTGGAGAAGGTATTTTCAGCATTTACGAAAAAGTGCAAACAATCCAAATTGGAAGGTTTGTTCCTGATTTGGAGGACTTGTTTTAGGCAAGAGTTATGAAGGATGGTATGCAGTATATTAGGCATTTTCAGAAAAAAAACCTCTCTGCAGAGTGGCTGACAGTAGGAAAACCATGAAACTTTATTGTTGGCCTTGTTCGTTGGTTTGCTCTGAGAAAGGTGTTGTGAAATAGTAGAGGATACTGAGATTTATCAAATTTATCACATCCTATTTAAAAGCACGAAAAATGATTCTGCCATTTCATTCCCGTTCAATGTTCATCACGCTGTATGAAGGAATTAATTGAAGTTGAACTGTTGGACTCTACATAGCTACTATCAGAATATATTTGCGAATATGAAATTTCACACATATATTTTACCTTGGTACATTTGGATAATCATACAAGGATGAGAATTTACCCATTATAGAATTGTGGAAAGAAGTAATTTTCTGAATAACACGATGGCCAAGGTGAGGGGGGGTCTGGCCCCCATAACCCCCTTTTGTTTGCCAATGTTGCGTGCCCTAGTCTAAATGTCACTGCACGCCACTGCAGTGCTACAATGGCTTTCACACCTTCAGCTGTTAGAAAATAGGATTCGTGACTGCGGTTCTTCCTTGGTGCAAACTTCCAGCATAGTCACCAGCTGCCACTTGAATCCATATGGAAAATTGAGACAGTAAAAAAATTCAACTAAAACATCTAACCTACAGCACGGTAGTTAACAAAATTTATATGTAAATAATGAACCATGTTTGAACCTTCACATTTATGTACTTATACAGGGTGACCTGTAATTAGATGTATTCCCTGAAAGGGGTTAAAGTAGAAGCAATTTGCAATAAATTTGACCATATCATACTCCATCCGAAAATTAGTAGTTTTCGAGATAATCGAATTTCTATTGTTGTTTTTTTAAATGACAATTTTCCACATAAAAATGCGAATTGAGAAAAAACAGCTCATTGTTTGGTACATATTTCAGCGTTTTCTGATAGCTAACAAATAAATGGTTCGTTGAAAAAAAGTTTGTCCCAAATAACGATCACATGTAAGTAACAGGTGGGTCTTAACTTACAAGTGATGATAAAAAAAATGCACTGTTAGTTTACTTGGCAACGTATTAATAACAAAAATAGTATGACACGAAGCGTACAAATTACTTAAATTACTTCCTTGTGTCATCTGCAATCCAACAAGGTACAAATGTTGCTAACATTCACATTTGTGTACAAGAAATAATACTTCATTCATCTTCATGTGAATGGAATCAATGAATAATACAATTAAAGAACATTATACTTCTTGCTCAAAGTGGGCACCTCCATTACGAATGCAGGCACGCAGGTTTTTACGGACATTTGATCTCGTAACTCGTGATGTGAAGGTGTCCTTGATGTGTTGACCAGCTCTTAAGATCCTCTCTCTGAGCTCTCCCTGCGAGTTTACTGGTGTCTTGTAAACTAAGTCTTGCATGTGGCTCCAAATGTAAAAGTCGCAAGGAGTCAAATCGATCGGGGGATCGAGCTGGGCAGTCATCATGCTGGTAAATCATGTCACGTCATGTAACTAGAGGCACATCCTCCAACAACATTGCCATCCCGTTCCTCAAAAAATGTTCATAAGTGATGCCATTTAAGATTTGGGCAGGAAAAATGGCTCAATCAAATGATTGTTGATGATGCCCATCCATACTTCTGCCTCGGCATGCGACAGTGGCTGGATGAAAAATACCCAAAGAAATGGATTGGCCAAGGCCCTGTGTGGCCGGCTCAATCCACAGATTTGACGCTTTGTGACTTCTACATTTGGAGCCACATGAAAGACTTAGTTTACAAGACACCGGTAAACTCACAAGAAGAGCTCAGGGAGAGGATCTTAACAGCTGGTCAACACATCAAGGACACCATCACATCACGAGTTACGAGATCAAATGTCTGTAAAAACCTGCGTGCCTGCATTTGTAACGGAGGTGCTCACTTTGAGCAAGAAGTATAATGTTCTTTAATTGTATTGTTCATTAATTCCATTCACATGAAGATGAATGAAGTATTATTTCTTGTACACAAATGTGAATGTTAGCAACATTTGTACCTTGTTGGATTGCAGATGACACAAGGAAGTAATTTAAGTAATTTGTACGCTTCGTGTCATACTATTTTTGTTATTAATACGTTGCCAAGTAAAATAAGAGTGCATTTTTTATCATCACTTGTAAGTTTAGACCCACCCGTTACTTACATGTGATTGTTATTTGGGACAAACTTTTTTCCAACGAACCATTTATTTGTTTGTTATCAGAAAATGCTGAAATATGTGCCATAGAAGGAGCTGTTTTTTCTCAATTCGCATTTTTATGTGGAAAATTGTCATTTAAAAAAAAAACAATAGATATTTGATTATCTCGAAAACTACTAATTTTCGGACAGGGTATCATATGGTCAAATTTATTGAAAATTGCCTCTACTTTAAACACTTTCAGGGAATACATCTAATTACAGGTCACCCTGTATATAACTATTGTCTAACACAACCAACTCTATAGGTAAATGGGAATGAAGAAGATATAAATTACAAGCTACAGAAACATCAAAACAGTTGCACAAGATTTATACTCAATGTCAAAAGAAGAGAACATATTTCCCTGTACCTAAAGGAACTTAATTGGTAGAGGCACATATTTTTGGTAAATAAAAAAGCAAAATTTCGGTACAATAACTAAGTCAATTTCGGGTTCAAAAGCGGTAAATAAAATACAATTTCGGTGTTATAGCGGTGAATAATCAGATCAAAAGTGCTACTATATAAGATGACATTTTGGTTTTAAAATTATGAATATAATCCTAAATTTGATTTAAAACTGCACTTTTTACACAAAATAAACTTATCCCTTCTAATAGCACATATATGTAGTTACCAGAGTATTAAGTTTATTCCTGTGTAAAGGGGTCCATTTTTGCTTCTCAAATATTTATAGCAGAATATAATCAATTTTCCATGAATTGCATAACTCACAGGATACTTCAGACTTCAGAAAGTGTCGCGTTGGTATATAAATGGTAAATTTCGTGTTTAAGAGTTTATTTCGCATTTTGCAGTTCATTTCGCATTATTTCGTGACAAAATAGGGTAGAAAAATATACCTCACACCTTTCAGAAACATGAAAAATGAACATTACATCATGTTATTTCATGTTTTGTGTTTTTGTCAAAAACGAAATTTGCATGCCTCTATTAATTGGTTGAACGTTAAAAACAGAAGAACATTTTTGGCATTGTCGTTATTGTACAGGATCCTGAACAATAAGGAACCTAAATATTTATATGATCAAATTGCTTCGTACAGGAAGAAGGGAAAACAAATTAACCTTCATCAAAAAACACAATTCACGATTCCCACACACAGAACAACACCCTATGGAAATTCTATCATAGTCACTGCAATAAAAGAATGGAATGATCTTCCCCCACCACTGACCTCAGGGGAGCTCCACCCTGCAACACACAAAATAAACCTAAAGAAGCATCTACTGTCCAAACAATAATGCCTGGCTTCGTCTTTTCTGTAATGAATGGAAATGAGGTTGTGGTTATAGTTTTAGTTTTATCTCTGTAATAATTTTATTCTAATTGTGGTTTTAGATTTAACTCTGTACCTTCAGTACATTAATTGTTTACATTATAAGTATGAATGTTTTATTTTTATTTTTCTACTGCAACATTGATTTTCAAGAAGTGTCAAGTGTAAATTGTAATATGTATTTCACAAGGGTTTGTTGTAAGAACGGCCCACGAGGCCGAAACATGCCCTCTCAATAAAGACAATTATCGATCGATCGAGCAAAAGGTTGTAAAATACCATAAACCCCAGCCCTATTAGGCATGGAATGACCCAGTATACAGGGTGACTGGTAATTAGATGTATTCCCTGAAAGGGGTTAAAGTAGAGACAATTTGCAATAAATTTGACCATATCATACCCCATCCGAAAATTAGTAGTTTTCGAGATAATCAAATTTCTATTGTTTTTTTTTTAAAAATGACTATTTTCCACATAAAAAGATGAATTGAGAAAAAACTGCTCATTGTATGGAACTTATTTCAGCATTTTCTGATAGCTAACAAATAAGTGGTTCGTTGAAAAAAAAAAATCCCAAATAACAATCACATGTAAGTAATGGGTGGGTCTAAACTTACAAGTGATGATAAAAAAATGCACTCTTAGTTTACTTGGCAACGTATTAATAACAAAAATGGTATGACACGAAGCGTACAAATTACTTTAATTACTTCTTTGTGTCATCTGCTATCCAACAAGGTACAAATGTTGCTAGCATTCACATTTGTGTACAAGAAATAATACTACATTCATCTTCATGTGAACGGAATCAATGAACAAAACAATTAAAGAACATTACACGTCTTGCTCAAAGTGGGTACGTCCGTTACGAATGCAGGCACGCAGGTTTTTACGGACATTTGTTCTCTTAACTCGTGATGTGATGGTGTCCTTGATGTGTTGACCAGCTGTTAAGATCATCTCCCTGAGCTCTTCTTGCGAGTTTACCGGTGTTTTGTCATGTGGCTCCAAATGTAAAAGTCTCAAGGCGTCAAATCGGGGGATCGATCCGGCCAGGGAATCGGGCTGCCTCGGCCAATCCATTTCTTTGGGTAATTTTCATCCAGCCACTGTCGCACGCCCAGGCAGAAGTATGGATGGGCATCATCAACAATCATTTGATTGAGCCATTTTTCCTGTCCCAAATCTTAAATGGCATCACTTATGAACATTTTTTGAGGAACGGGATGGCAATGTTGTTGGAGGATGCCTCTAGCTACAAGACGTGACATGATTTATCAGCATGATGACTGCCCAGCTCGATCCCCAGATCGATTTGACGCCTTGAGACTTTTACATTTGGAGCCTCATGACAAGACACCGGTAAACTCGCAAGAAGAGCTCAGGGAGAGGATCTTAACAGCTGGTCAACACATCAAGGACACCATCACATCACGAGTTAAGAGACCAAATGTCCGTAAAAACCTGCGTGCCTGCATTCGTAACGGAGGTGCTCACTTTGAGCAAGACGTGTATTGTTCTTTAATTGTATTGCTCATTGATTCCATTCACATGAAGGTGAATGAAGTATTATTTCTTGTACACAAATGTGAATGTTAGCAACATTTGTACCTTGTTGGATAGCAGATGACACAGGGAAGTAATTTAAGTAATTTGTACACTTCGTGTCATACCATTTTTCTTATTAATACTTTGCCAAGTAAACTAAGAGTGCATTTTTTTATGATCAGTTGTAAGTTTAGACCCACCCGTTACTTACATGTGATTGTTATTTGGGAAAAACTTTTTTTTCAACGAACCACTTATTTGTTAGCTATCAGAAAACGCTGAAATAAGTTCCATACAATGAGCAGTTTTCTCTCAATTCATCTTTTTATGTGGAAAATAGTCATTTTTTAAAAAAAACAATAGAAATTCGATTATCTCGAAAACTACTAATTTTCGGACGGGGTATCATATGATCAAATTTATTGCAAATTGTCTCTACTTTAACCTCTTTCAGCGAATACATCTAATTACCAGTCACCCTGTATATTTTGGAAACTGCATAGCTGCATTATGCATGCATATAAGAGCTTACGTGTTAAAATCTGAGTTTTCCTAAATGCAGAAGGTAATGCAAAGTGAAGTATTGCTGCACCCTACCTCTAAAAAGTAAGAAGTCCGATTAATGGGAGTGACTTAGCATATTAAAACCTATAACAAGATTACACAGACAGAAAGGTGCATGTCACAGTAGATCATTACTTCTGATATATGCTACATTTAATACTCACACACACATTTTTCCAGCACTTCAAAGCAAAACAGTAATGGTACCCACTGAGTTTTACAACTTTATCAGAAAGTAAGCATTTATTACGAAAATTATGAAGACAACTATGTTTTGCCATTATGTGTAACATTCACAAACGTCTTTGAAACTTTAGTGTGTGTTTGTTTCTTTTTATTGGAAAGTAGAATTTGTAAATGCTATGATTCACACAATTGACATGCATTTGTATACCGTTTGAGACACAATATTGTGTTCCAGGAGTTTGAATAATTGTCTGAAATGTTCATATATATTTATTATTTCCACTTCTAATAAACTGAATTCCTGATATTTCATCAAGTTGTTATTTCTGTTAGCAATAACCAATGTATTCTGTAGACTTGCACAGGGAAATATATGTAGATGGCAGTCAAAATCTCAATTAATTATTTTTCATTTTACTTTAACACATTAAAAGAGTACAAAATATATTTTAAAAGCATTAGTATTTCTGCAGATGATAAATTACTTTGTACCACTAGTATCAAACTACATTCCATTTCAAATTCATAATTTGTACATGAGAATTCATGGATTTACACATGCATCTAAAATTCCTTCAACAGGTATCAATTTCCATGAAAATGAAGTAACAGAAGATTAACCTGCAGTATATGAAAAGCATATGCCAATAGTGAAATTTTATAAATGGATAGTTTTCATATAATCTCTCAGATATCATTACAGAAGAGATCATTCACATTATCCAATATGTAATGGTGGAATCACTTAAGAGTACATGGAAAGAAATCAAATAATATACTTTATAATGACTAGTCACCTTGATTTCCCCTCTCATATCACTCACATAATATTGTGCATAATACACAAAAAGTGCTAAAATCACCTGGATTCTCATAAATATACATGTAGTAGCCACACTTGAAGAGACTGGACCCAGAATCAATCAGCCTTCCTACACAAACACACATATGCAAAAATAGTTATTTCAACAATTATCTGTAGCAGTCTTAATATCACAAACTTATTTATATATTTGCATAATATTTAAGGAAATTAGCAATACTCTGACACAACAATAAACATTTTGTCAGTTGCTTTGGAAACTTCAAGACGGTTCATTGCAAATGAATGCAATCGCATTTCATGTATGCGGCAGAAATATTCTACCTATCTGTGGAATTTAGAATCAAAGACAAGAAAAATATCTTATTCAACAGATTACAAATCATTTCAACATGAAGTAAACACTATTTTTGTCATTAATGTCATTAGTGAGTGGCATACACATGTAAGTATAGTAAATAGTAACAATGTAGCTCTGTGGTAACAATTTGATGCAACAAATATCTATGCTTGTTGCATGAAATTATTAATTATGTGTCTGAAAAACACAATCTTATTTCATAGTCTTTCACTTTTCAATTTTTTTTAATTTCTTGATGAAATAATCTGATTTTTCCATGTTAAAAACACAATGCCTTCAAATATAAATAACGTTATACCAACTGATATCACTGAACTTATAAATACAGTGTATGGACATTAATAACTAATTAATTACCCCTTGGATGTCTAAAAAGATGATCTCAGCTTTTCCTCCTTGACATCCAAAATTAAGCACAATTAACTACAAAATATTAAATTAATGTAAGTGTTAATGCATATCAGCCTTTTTTAAAGTTTTAAGAAGTGAACATCCTCCCCTTAAAATCTAGAAATAGCTGACTATCTTTTGGCAGCATGGTGGTTAGCATTACTGACTACCAATTCAAATTAAATGGATTCTTGTGTAGAGTCTGTTGGTTTGATTTTTTCTCATTGATAACCTTTGGTTTATTGTTAGAAATGATTGATTTGGTGTTTTAAGTCCACTTTATACACAGTAAGGCTAATTGGGACTTGACCTACAGTTTAAAGTGGGATCCGAACCACTATGTGCCTCCACCGGGTATTATCGAACCCGGAACCCCTTGATTACAAGGCGACGATGCTACCACTAAGCCATCAGGAAGGCCCTGTTAGAAATGAACTTGGGAATATTGTTACATGGGTTTCTTGAGAGGCCATGCTTCTATTTATTTACTTATGTTGAATGCACTGTGCTTTAATTTATCTCAAATACGTTTTGAACTACTGAGCAGAGAAATCTAGGTTTTTGATTAGCATCCTTACAAAGGAACTTGTCTTATGTATGTAGTTAGTGTTACTGACCACCATGCAGATGTGCTTACTGTTTAATATTTAGTGCCACTTCATCTGTTGTCTCAAATCTTGGACACATTAATTGTTCTGGATACTGAAAATCATTTTGATGGCACTGAAGCCATAACCTCTGGCTGAGAATTCTACGAGGGTCATTCAATAAATAAGTTTCTCTGTGTAATAAAATTTGTTACACAAATAATTGGGTAACACTATGCACATGGTTGATGAGCCCTATCTGTCACCTTCAAGGAACGATAAGCATTTCTCCCACAGACGTGAAGGTGCATGTGAAGAGTGGAAAGAAACAACAGAAGATCGTGAAAGACCCGGCTCACACCATTAGAGAGGAGGGCAGGCAGCATGGCAGGTGCACACGTATTGGACAGCTGGTGTCAAAAAGAAGTGTGTACCGTGGATCGGTACAAATAGGCAAATGGCTTGAAATCCACAGGAAGTTGGTTGCTGTGTACGGTGACACTGTAATGTCTGTGCAGATGGTCAGAAAATGGTGCAACATGTTCACCGAAGGCAGAGTAGGGATTTTTGATGTAGTTCGATCCGGTCGCCTCTCAACTGGCTCCACTGATGAGAACATTGCGAAAGTGCATGAACTGATCCAGGGGAACAGAAGAATCAAGGTTCATAATGTGGCCAACACATTGAACATTTTCCTTGGGGCAGCTCACAGCATCATTGAAGTAATGCAGAAGTCCAGGCTGCAGTAAGACGAGCGTTGCAAGGCCTGAGCCAAGATTTTTTGCACAGGGCTTTGATAAGCTGGTATAGCGTTGGGACAAATGCTTCACGGTGCAAGGCGATTATGTTGAAAAATAGTAGAGGTATGTACTTATCTAGACATGTAGAGTTTGCAACATAGGGAAACTTATTTTTTGAACAACCTTCGTATTTCACAGAGCGACCACACAGATAAGAACCTTTGGCCAAAAGTTTCTGCTCTCCTCCATCGGTTCAACTATGACCACTGTATCCATCCCCTCCACACGGGAGTACTGTGCCCAGGAATCGCGGGTCTTTGCAGGCTCAGTTCCACTATAGTAATGAAAATTTGAATGCAGATCCCATTCTTCATAATATGTTCAGTGCTGAAACATCATTAGAAGATATAGTTTCAGATTGTAATATTCCAATCAACTTAGTACTTCCATGTCAACCCAAAAGAACACAGGCTGTGTCAATATAACAATGAAGCTCAAACCAACATATTCTAGTGTTTATCACAGATGTGCCACTAACACATGTACAAAGTCATAACAAGATTCCAATACGGAATCAGGTATTACCTCAGCAAGTATCAGCAATGCCAGACTTCACACAAAACAAGTATAGTAGATTGCAATAAGAACTCTTGTCAAATTGATTCACTCTTTTTAATGAACAACTCAATCACATTGTGTTTCACTGCAACTCATCAGCAAATACAAAATGAAAGGCTCCTAATGGAACGGTGGTAATGCCGTCCCCATGCAATCAATGAGTCCTGTGTTCGATACCTGGTGAAGGCACATAGTGGTTTGGATCCCACTTTAAAATATAGGTCCAGTCTCAATTAGCCTATCTGTGCATAAAAGTGGACTTAAAAACAAAGGCTCAAACTCAAGCTCAAAGTGCTCAAAACAAATAGTAATTCAATTATATAGAACAAAGATAATAAGTAGGGGCACACATATTTTGATTTTGATGGAAACATGAAATGTGAAATAGCATATTGTTCATTTTTCATGTTTTTGAAATGTGTGAGGTAGGTGCATTTTGCTACCATGTTTTGTCATGAAATGAAAATGTGAATTACAAAATTTAAGGTTTATTTACCAACATGACACCTTCTGAGGTCTAAATTATTCTGTTAAGCAATTTGCAGAAAATTGATTAATTCTGGAGTAAATACTTTAGAAGCACAAAGGGATTCCTTTCCACAGGAATAAAGTTAATACTTTGATAACTATATAAATGTGCTGTTAGAAGTGGAACATAAATTTTGTTTATTAAGCTTATTTTTTTACATGAAATTTAGATTTTTATTCACCATTTAAGCACCAAAATTAGATTGTACTGCTTTCGATCCCGAAATATGTCCAGCTTTTGTACCAAAAATCTTGATCTTTTATTTGCTCTAGTAATAAGTAAGAAAAGCTCATATTGTGCACTTTAAATTACATTTATGATTGTCTTTCCATCTGCAGGATAGGAAGTACAAGCATGTTACATTTGCATGGTGGTTAGGGTTGGCAACTACCATATTTTGTTCAAATTTTGATTATAATTGAAGTTGAATTCAAGAAATTTTATGAAAATATGTACAATCATGTGCAAATATATAAAACTTTTATTTTGAAAAGTATTTCAAACCTTCTCTATGGCAGGGGGATCGGGAAAATAACCAGCTCTAGAGATAGATGCTTTTTAGCTGTCTAAAACCAGTGACTCCTCTAACCCCTCTAGACTGTACCTCAAAGTAATACTATAAACCTTCAATGAAGCTGGAGGGCAATAGCTAAACAAAATGCTCCAAAACAGTGCAAAAATATATTTTGAATTAAATATGGCCATTTTTTTCATGTCTGTGAAGGAAATTCAAATACCAAAAATTTACACACAAGAAGTCAAGGAATTCCCAATCGGTAGACACCATACATGACTTCGTGTTTTTAAGTCCACTTTATGCACAGTAAGCTAATCAGAACTGTACCTACAGTTTAAAGTGGGATCCGAACGACTATGTGCCTCTACTGGGTATCGAACCTGGGACCCCTTGATAACAAGGCAGTGATGCAACCAATGTCCCCACCCCCGTGCATAGTTATAAAATAGAAAGTAATATCGTTACAAGCAAAACTTTTAAACACATGCAACACTGGTGTTGTTTCAATTGCACCATTCACAAACAAACTTTGATGCACACACATTCACATGTGTCACTAAATGACTGTATTCAAGATTGTACTCAAAACAGGTAAAAGGACCATGAACCTTCCAAACTAAGTAAAAAATAATCACTATACCACACACCATGCCTTATGTTCTAAAAGAATTGAATTTTTGTTTGGTTGAATTGTTCTTTTAAGTCCACTCATGCACAGATAGGCTATTGGAGACTGGGCCTAAGTTTAAAGTGGGATCCAAATCACTGTGCAATGTGTCTCCACTGGGTATCAAACCCAATAAACCATGATTACAAGGCAGTGCTTATGTAATTGAACAATAAAACTGAGAAAATAGTACAAATTAAAAAGATCCAATTTACTGCATGTCTTAATACATCCTTAAGACACGAGAGGAAAGACTTCCTTTATAATCTATTTAAAATGTTGTATCAATTGCTTTGTTTACTGAGCAGTAAAAATATACTTCGAGATCAGTTCAACAGGCATATTTCTTTACAAGAAGTATTTACATAATCTGTTGTTCTAGTCTTTGTTTGGTCCGTAGTGTACTGGGTCACTAGTTCACTGTCCTCACATTCGCAGAGTGGAATATGTCGACATTCGTCTCAACGCAAGGCCTTAGGTCCATGTCAAAGAAGCCTAAGGAGAATTTTGGAGCAGCTTTAAAGTAGTCCAATCCACGGCCAATTTTGATGATCCAACCAGAACTCAACCTGAAATGCCAAACAAATTAGAATAATGGAGCACA
Source organism: Lepisma saccharinum (assembly GCF_977018435.1). NCBI lineage: Eukaryota > Metazoa > Arthropoda > Insecta > Zygentoma > Lepismatidae > Lepisma > Lepisma saccharinum. The sequence continues at coordinate 8,674,247 of NC_139247.1, read as the reverse complement.
GTTGATGGTATATACAAGGTCCAGAAGGGAAATCTGACGGTTTCTGAAATCATAGTACACGATTGTAATTTGATACAAAACATTTTTTTTTAATTTACAGCAAATTAAGTGAAACTTATGAATCATAACGAAAAAAATGGATAAATAAATGTCTACGTTTAAAAAATGACGTCACACAAATAAGATCCATTCTTGCAAACACACTCTCGCAACCTGTCACTGAAATTCTACACAGCACATTGGACCATTATCTTGTGGAATTGCCGATATTTCAACACGAATTAAGGCTTTCAGTTCATCTTTAGTGCATGGTTCATTCATGGAAGCCTTCCCTTTGAGGTACCCCATAAAAAATAATCGCATTGCGATAGATTCGGTGAGCAAGGTGGCCATGGCATGTTGCCTTGTTGAGAGATGGCATGCCAGGGAAACATTTCTCTTAGAACTGTCATCGATGTCTTCGATGTATGAGTAGTCAACCCACTCCATCTTGTTGAAACCAAATTTGCGTAGGGTCAATTCGTCGTCTGCAAAGTTCTGGCAAGAGAAAATCTTGCAACATGGTAATGTAATGTTCCAACAACAGATTCCCCATTTTTAAAAATTGTTTCCATAACAAAAGCACAATGTACAGCATTCCACTGCTCGATGCCGAATAAAATGGCATCACGTGTCTAGCAAAATCCCAGCTTCCGCGTGAAGTCTCACTCCACCTACTGGCAGTCTTGCCAAACTTAACCCGGCCCTGTATAAACTGTTCTAAATTACAACACTTTAGTGGATAAAGTTATTATTACAGTATCTGTAATATTGTTCACAATTTTATATATTTGATATTTTTATACATAGGCTACAATTCGCTTCAAAATTCTGCAACTTCATTATTTTTTAAATGAATAGAGGTATGATTAATGTATCCTGGTTTTGTAAAGAACATGTTTAAATACATGGTTTCTTTTTCTAAGGTATCATCCAAGGGAGAAAAATACAGGGCACTTGGAAGATTTTCCCTCGGTGCCTGAATTATTCAGGATTTTCTTTTTAGTTTTCTTACAGATATTTCCATCAGCATTTTTTAAATAACAAGAACAGTACGTGTTTTTTAATGTTTGTGTGTTTTCTGCATCACATGCATAATTAAATCAGAATAATAAACATGTCATTATAAATCTTTGCACTGTAAAAAAAAGAAAAAAAGTAAAGTGCTCCCCTGTGCTTGGCACCACGCTGCTTGAACAGGTGGAGATCCCAGTTCTCCCCGCACGGTAGTCACAAACCCTAACGACTGAGCTACTACTTTCATTCCAATTTTGTATTAATTAATAAATGAATGTTTTAAGATCACATTTCATACCTTGTCTTAGTTGAATTAATGGCTATCTTAGCCCATATTTAAAAAAAAAAAATGCTGGTCCCCAAAATACTTTTAGTTTTGTCTACCCCTGGAACTTTTGAAGCACGCACTTTTCAAACTAGCAGTGATGAACAAAAAAAATCGTAGCTGGAGAACTAATTGTTACAGACACACAAAATTGGTTTTGTTTTCTTTCGAAATGGAACAGATTTTGGCAGAGGTGAAATTTATACATTGTACCAAGTTAATGGAAGGAGAAGAAAATAAAATAATAATAAAAAAAAAATAGTATTCAGCCTGCTCCAGTGCCCACTATAATAGACCGAAGTGAATGAAAACTGCAGTATATATTAATGATACATTCCTACAAGCTGGCAAAGCTTCATTGAAAATAAGCTGGTTCTTTGAGGGGAAAAAAATAACAACCATGTAGCCAGCTTACAGAAACAATTTCAAAATTTCACTTCTAATGTCAGCAATAGGGATGCTGGAGGAACCACATTTGGGAGAGAAGTAAGACAAAAGACTACTCTTTGAGGATATGTATTGCCCATCCTTGAATTGTAATTTTAAAAAAAAAACAACCTAATATTATGCAAGATGTTCATAATGTTTGGGAAATTTTGAAAATTGGACCTTTGCCCTTGAACCACTATTGTATACTGTTCTTATTACATGTAAAATTGAAATATATGAGAAACAAGTGGTGGTAGAGGAGCTATAGACCTTTTTATAAGTTCTATCCCATAATAGGCAGAGGGAAACAAAGGACTTTTCAAATTCTGTTCATATTAGTAACAATGGATATATTGTTTTTTAAGTTGGGTATGTCACATCTAGGACTGAGCTGATACCGATACATCGGTTTTGGCTGACCAGTGGTATCGGTATCAGTAAGTATCGGTTGAAATTTCCCACTGATACCATTGTTTTTCAGTCACTAGAATCAAGGCCAAGGGCAACATTTGTCCTTTTCAAAAGTTCATTCGTTTTCCCTTGGGAAAGATTGGAAGAACTTTCACACGTAGTTTTTCCAATAAATGCTGGACAAACCCCCACCCTCCTGGGAAGCAGCTGATTGACAAGATCTAAAGCATAGGCAAAGTGACACTTGCAACCAAACTTCTCAAAGGCATGTAGGTACCTGGTAAAGGCTGTGTGGAAATAAAAGAAAGCACTCTTTTTCATTTCCTGCTCACAAACTAGTGCGCTAAAACCAGCATTAATACCATGCTGGGATGTTTCCGGGCCAGATGATTGCAGAGTTCTTGGGAAAGAGTGGTGAAGGTCACTGTGGAATTTGTTTTGTTTTATCTACATTCAAGCAAGAAGAAAGGGTTGTGGATTCAACAATTTACTTTTGGACTCTTTCCTTCTGTGTAGGTCCCTTATGTGACTGTTGATATCGGCAAATGACACAGAATGATGGACAGAATAGCATATAGAGGCATTACTTTTTAATAACTGTATTTGCATATATTTTTAAGTTGCTTTTCCTCAGTCTTGAGGTTAACCCAAACAACCAGAATGAATAGTGAGTGCTTATATGAACTGAAGAGGAGACAAAATTTACAGGTTTCTATTTTGGTGTAACTGCAACACTTTTAAAAAGGTCTTGCTACATTTCCAAAACCTCTTTCTTTGCATCCTTTGGGTCTACAGAGAAGTTCATATATATATTAAAAAAAAATGTCAACAAGAAATTTTCAAGTGTTATTTTCGAATCATTTAAATGAATGTGATGTGATGTGATGAGTTGGTAATCAAATTTTACAAATATCATTATTGGTAGGGCCATGCATATTTCGTTTTTGACGAAAAAACGAAATGCCAAAAAACGCACTGTAGTGTTAATTTTTCATGTTTTTGAAAGGTGTGAAATGCATTTTGCTCCTATGTTTTGTCACGAAATAATGCAAAATGACCTGCAAAATGCGAAATTAACTCTTAAACATGAAATTTAGGGTTTAGTTACCGATGCGACTCCTTCCGAGGTCTGAATTATCCTGAGTGTTATGCAATTCACAGAAAATTGTTTAATTCTGGTTTGAATATTGGAGAAGCAAAAATGGACTCCTTTACACAGAAATAAATGTAATACTCTGATAACTACATAAATGTGCTATTAGAAGTGAAATGTTAATTTTGTGTAATAAGTGTAGTTTTTAAATCAAATTTAGGATTATATTCACAATTTTAAAACCAAAATGTCTTTTTATATACCACTTTTCATCCAATTTTTCACCGCTATAACACCAAAGTATTATTTTATTTACCGCTTTCAAACCTGAAATTGACTCAGTTTTTGTACTGAAATTTTGTTTTTTTATTTACTAAAAATATGTGCCTCTAGTTATCGGTATTGGTGGGTGCAGGTGAGAGAGAGTATTGGCATCAGTATCGGTTCAAAGTGGTATCGGCTCAGCCCTAGTCACATCTTCATGTGCATACAAATGAACTAAAAGTAGCAGAACTGAAATATCATGTGTACATTTCAAGAAATTGAACATTAATTGCTAACCACATGGTGCTGGGAAAACTCTTCCCAGGTGCCAACAATGGGTTTAAACGCATGGGAAGCCAGCTTCCCATCCGGCTGCTAAAGGTTAATAAAAAGTGCGGTTGTGACATGCTTCACTATATTTTATATCTTGTTAGCATTGTTTTTCTACCACTTCTGCTTAATCATAACAATGAGAATTATTGCTTTCTGGATATTTTAATATGCATACAAAAATACTCAAATTCAGGCATTGATTATCAAATTCTAATTAATACCTTCAAATATCAACTGAAATATATTTCTTAAACTTTCAACCAGTACAGTACAAACCAGATACACAAAATGCCTTTATGCTTCTATGGTCTGGGTTATACATAGGTTGCTATTTATGTATCCGGAACTGGAAACACTAATGTTGCTAGGTAACATTGTTTGTTACAGGGACTTGAAAATTTCATCCGAGGCCAACAATGGAATTAACTCTAGAACATTTTCGAGCAATGATTTTCTATGACTTTCAATGTGGATTACCTCAACAACAGTGCATCAATCAACTCACTTCGACTTTTCGCGATGAAGCACTATCTAAAAGCACTGTATATCACTGGTTTAGTGAATTCAATCGTGGCCGTCGTTCGCTCACAGACAAATCTAAAGAAGGCCGTCCAAAATCGGTTGTTGTGCCAGAAAACATTGATGCTGTGCGAGAACTGATAATGCAAGATCGTCATGTGACATATCGTGAGATTGAGGCATCCCTGGGCATTAGTATGACTAGCATACATAAGATATTGCATGAACATTTAGCTGTGAAGAAGATTTGTTCGCGTTGGATCTCACATAATTTGACAATCGCTCAAAAAAGTCTTGTGTCCATTGGTGCAAAGAAATACTAACAAAATACAATCGTGGTGCTTCAAAAGCCGTGTATAACATCTACACAGGTGACAAATCTTGGATTTATGCATATGAGCCCGAAAGCAAACAGCAGTCGACGGTGTGGGTGTTCCAAGATGAGCCAAACCCAACATAAATTGTTCGTGCAAGAAGCACTTTGAAACAAATGGTCACCTGTTTTTTGGGGAAAAATGGACATGTGGCTACAGTGCCACTAGAGAATCATAGAACTGTCAATTTTGAATGGTACACAACCATTTGTTTGCCAGAAGTCTTTGGGGAAATCAGCAAAAAATAACCAGCGACGCAGGATCATTCTTCACCATGACAATGCAAGTTGCCACACATCGGTCCAAACAACTCAGTATTTGAAAAGTGAAAACATTGAATTGATGGGTCATCCACCGTATAGCCCTGATTTAGCACCGAATGGTTTCATTTTGTTCCCGTACGTGAAAAATAAGCTATGTGGTCAACGATTTTCGATGCCAGAAGAAGCGATTGATGAATTCAAAATGTATGTTTTCGAGATACCCCAATCGGAATTACAAAGTGCTATGAGAATTGGTTCAAACGTATGCAAAAGTGCATTGATCATCATGGAGAATATTTTGAAAAACATAAAACCATTTTCAATGATACATATTTTATTTTGTTTGTTATTCCGGATACATAAATAGCAACCCTCGTACTACTTATGATAATGATCATATCGTCACTGAACAGGAAGCAAACATTCAACAAGAATAATAGAGAGAGGCATGCATATTTCGTTTCTGACGGGAAACAAATTATGAATAAACACACTGCAATGTTCATTTTTTATGTTTTTGAAAAGTGTGAGGTGTATTTTCCTAAAATGTTTTGTTACGAAATGAAGCAAAATAAACTGGTCTTAAACACGAAATTTAGACTTTATTTTCTGATATGACACTATTTGAAGTCTGAATTATCCTGTGAGTTATGAAACTCATGGATAATTAATTAACTGAAGGAAAAATGAACTCGTTACACAGGAATACACTTAATACTATCAGAATTGCTATTAGAAGGCAAATGTTTATTTTGTGTACTAATTATAGTTTTAAAATCAAATTTAGGGTTTCATTCACCATCAAAACACTGAAATTGGATTTGATATACCGCTTTCGATCCCAAAATGTGCCTGGTTTAATTTCTGCACCAAAATCTTGGGTCTTCTATTTACCATAAATATGTAGCCCTAGTGATGGACCACATATTTAAAAAACATACTAAAGGTTATCAACGTTTGTGAAAATTTCTTACAAGTTCATCCCCATGAAACTGAAAATTACACTCTTGTGAACACTTACCGGATATGTCGATCGTGCAATGTTGATGATGTGTTCGCATGCAGTTTCACATTGTGCTGTGCAAGGCTTTCCCCAATCTGCGTCAAGTTCTGTTTTTGCTCTTCTATTTTGCCAGGATCACTGCCAGTGGTGAGCCGGATTTCCCTCAGGTCCTTGCATTTCTTCACGCATAATTCACAAAAGCGGAGGAAATTTTGACACTGAAAATAAAAGGACACTATTAACAAAATTTTAGTGTGAAAAGAGAAGACAATAAGAACTACAAAGATAATGAACAAATTTGTGGTTAATCAATAAATTTAGAACAATCAAATTTTTTGGCCCTGATTATAAAACCAATTTTTAGAATAATTTTACATTTAATTTCTGAACATTGTCCAAAAAATAGACCAATTCGACTAATATTTACTCCTGCTTGGTTAAACAAATAAAACAAGCTGTGTCACGTGTAGGCAGGGATAAACAACTTGGTACCAGGATGCCACACTGCAAGAAGAATTTTACCTGGTGCCTAAATTTTAAATTTAGATCTGCAAATATTTTATTAATATTTCGAGTTCACTTATACAAATTATCATTATTATTATTTTTTAAATAACAAGTACAGTATATTGATTTAATTTGGTGTATTTTACTTTGCTTTTGGGCTTTTTGACTAATCGTGAAGATATGACGACACTCATGAAAGGACAAGCACAAAGAACACCAATGTCGAGGACTGAGATTTGAACCAAGGATTCCTGACAGAGTACAGTTCTGCATTTTGGTGGAAAATCAAATATAAACACATAATGCAATTTCGCAAGTATGACTGGGAACCCAATGAAGGCTATTTCGGTGTCTCTTAAAAATGAATTGCTTTTACTCCAATCTTGTATTAGTTAATAAATTAAGTGTTTTAAGGTGCAAATTCAAATGTGTAGCTTTATCTTATTTCATTCATGTTTTTTTCCTTAGCCCATATTTGCCCAAAAAAAAAACCCTTGGCTACTGAAAAAAAAAAGGCTAGCGCCTAAATTATTTTTAGTTTTGTCTACCCCTGCATATAGATAATTTTTCAAACTAACTTTCTGCAAATTTCTGGTCCATATTTGTTTTCCATATTACAATAATATTTCAATGCTTTAACCTATAGTGGATGAGGAATGAGAATAGCCTCTTCAGATGGGATGTTTCTAGTGCATGCATTTCAAATTGACATGATGTACAAAAAAAATATTGGGGGAGAAGTAATTGTTGTAGAGATATGAAATAGTTTCTCTTCTTTTTCAGAATGACAGGGCTTTCAGCGGATGGGAAATTTATACATTGCATCTTCCAGTATGAAAGTTAAAGAAACAAGAAGAAATTCAATTTTTAAAATTGTTCTGCATGCCTCTGTGCCCAGCACAATTGGCCTAAGTAAATGGAAAAAATGTAGTACGTAGCAATTGTACATGGAAACTTTCAAACTATGCAAATAGGCTGATACTTATTGGGCAAAAAATAATAATAATGAATAAGAGTGGCAGTGTTGACAGCTTACAGAAACAAATTCCCGAATGTAGCTTCTAGCATCGACCCTATAGATGTTGGATGATCTAAATTTGGAGGGAAGCATGACAAAAGACCACTCTTCTCCAATTAAAAATAAAAAAGGGGGCATTATGCAACATTATTGAAAGTCAAAATTTATGAAAAGTAGGGATTTCCCCCTGGACACCTAATTGTTGCATTATAATGTCCATTTATTCCAATTATTACATCTAAAAGTGATATATATCAGAAAAAAGTGGTGAGTGAGAAGTTATAGGTTATAGAAGTTAAGTTCTTCCCATAATACAGGGAAACAAATGACTTTTTCAAACTCTACTTGTTAATAATAGTACCAATGGATATATTGTTTTGTAATTCGAGGATGTGTATATCTTCGTATGTGTACTAATGAACACAAAAAAATATACAGAACTAAGATATCATGAAATGGCACATTAATTGCTGCCACATAGTGCTGGGAAATCCTTTTCCCCATTCGGCCACTAAAGCTTAAACAATTTGCACTAGCTACTCTGGTTCAAACGGATCACAACATCAAATCGTTCCATTCCAGGTGTAGAAGACAATTTGGTAAAGACTAGAACAAACTAGAACATTGAAAACGTAAGTTCCATACAAAATGTAAAACTTATACCTGATGGTGTTTTCGCACATAAGCATCAGCTATATCAATCTCCTTCACTTCGTCATTCAAAAATCTTCCAAAGACACTCTCGTAGCTGTGGCCGGTTGAGTTTTCTTCAATGGTGATTTGCTCATGATAGTTACCGGCAGCCTTCTCTCGCTCAATGTGCTGCTTTATTCTTTCAGCTCTGTCCATGTATTCCTCGGCCTTTGCCCTATACTTGCCTTTTCTTGTTTCATCTCTCATATCTGCAATTTGAATACAAACACATCCGAATTCATAGCTGCAACTGATGTTTTGGATACACCAAATAAAACTAATGCTAAAGATTTTGCAAATCACCATTTTGAACTGTGTGCATCGATTTTTACACATCAACTTAACAAAACATTCATTCACTGTTGGCAAACTGAGTTTTTTTAAAAGAAATACATAAAATATTTTTCTTTTGAGAATGATTTAAATGTTTTAATCAAGAACAAGAAACATGTTTTAAACAAATAGAACATTTGAAACATTATGCAAAGAAGACTTATTTTCTAAGAATAATATAGTTGATAACTAAAACTCCAAGCTCTCTAGGGGTTCTGAGTTCAAAACCTGGTGGAATCAAAATCAACAGCCTTCTAAGGGCCGGCCTGCAAGAGAAGTTCCTTCATTGGGTGATGTGTGGTCAGTGCTGCTGTTTTCTGGCTTTCGAGACTGGAGACTGCTTCTTCTTTTCAAGTACGAAGGCAATTTGGAAAAAAACCTCCGTTTGCGCATGTGCGAGAAATGGATGGGAATAGAGACATCAGTCCTGTGGCGCTGTGCGAAGTAGTTCAGTATGCAGTGGGCAGTGGAAGGTTGTGTTGTAGTTGATTCGTCCGCTATAACAATTTAAAATGAACGCTCCAAAAGAAAATCCCACCAAATGTGAAATGCGTGCAGTAATACGATTTCTCTGTGAAAAAAAAAACTTTCGGCAGCTGTGATTCATCGCAAACTGTGTAATGTTTACGGACCAAACGTGATGAGTGAAGGTGTTGTGCGTGAATGGTGTCGCATGTTTAAAGATGGATGAACTGACGTGCACGATGCGGCAAGAAGTGGGCACCCATCTGCAGTCAGCAATCAACTCGTGCAGGAAATAGACAAAACTGTCCGTGAAGTCCGTCGGTTCATGTTCGCTTTCAACAAATTTCTCGGACTGTTTTGTATGTGGTGGTGACCGAAAAGTTGGGATACCAGTTCTGTGCTCGTTGGGTTCCAAAACTCCATTCTGAGGAACACAAAAAACACCGAATGGGTTCTGCATTGGAGTTTTTCTCACGTTATGCCAATGAAGGAGAACAATTTCTGAACAGAATTGTGACTGGCGATGAGTCCACCGCTGGATGCACTCAAGAACTTTTGGAGCACTTCCATTGGGATGTTTTGGATCATCCACCCTATAGCACAGATTTGGCACCGAGCGACTACCACCTCTTCAGGCACTTGTAACAGTTGCTTGCATTGCACTGCTTTGACAATGAGAGGCAGGAGATTTTTTTCCAGAAGGAATTTCAAACCTTGTAAAACGTTATCACAAGTGCCTCAATTTGAATGGTTATGTCGAAAAGTAATGTAATGTACTTTTCTAATGTGTATAATAAAAGTTCTGTATCTACGAGTGTCTTGTCATTGATAACCAAACGGTGTTTTTTTTTTTCTGAATTGCCCTCGTAGTTCCACAAATATCCACAAGATGTTGGGTCAATGCTGAAATTTTGGGGGCTCCCACCAGGATTCAAACCTGGAACCACTCAAACCAAAGGCAAGAGCTAACCATTAGACTATGCGGAAGCCATTAAAGTTAAAAAAAAAAATCTGTCAATCATCCAAGGAAGGACTGTGTTTCTAGTTATAAAGTAAACACTTGTGTAACTTCTTAAAATACCTACCTAGGTATTTGTGTTACTTAGAAATCTCACACATAAGCTGTTTAGTTGATTGATTTGGTTAATTTTTCTTTGCTTTTCTGCCACTTTGGCTAATCAACAACAAGGTACGTTAAGTGCGAAACAAAACAGTTTCATCCATATATCACTCAATCATAAAAGTGTTTCAAACACTTGTAATAACAAAAAATAAGCATGTGTTTTTAAACGTAGCCCACAGGTATACATCACAACATGTTTACTTGCTGACAGAATATACATTTTCGACCACTGAACAGATTTCTGAGCACAGTAAACTAATTACATAGATAGACAAAATTACCAAACACACAAATAACAATGAACTATAAAGAATCAAGTAATGAAATATTAAAATGTGTTTTAAACAAGTCTAAAAAATGTTAAAAATTTAAGAAAAAAAAGTCATGTGTTTTAAATATTTTAAACAAGTTGCTTGTAACACTTCTGTTTTAAACATGCCTATACTGCATGTAAGAAACATTGGACAAGCTCTTCATGAATCTTGTTTAAACAAAGTTTCAGTTCATTCACATTGGCCTTTTTATCTTCTTCGTTTCATAAACTTACGTAGGAATGAAACTATTGAGAATATCTGGACAACAACGAAAACAAACCACATGTAGATTGTTGTGAATGCTCCAGAAAGAATTCTCAGAATATGTAATTTTTTTCAGATTTTGAAATATCCAGCGGTTTTTCAAAAAGAGAGGAAAATTCGAAAACAGCTGCCCTGGCTTCAGCTAGACACAAAGAAAAATTCCATTTTTTTCCCGGAAGCTGACAACACTGGCATTCTTGTGCATTGTTATTATTTTCCTTCTTCAAATGTAGCAGCCAATTTTCAACGATACTTTGCATGCTTGTAGGAATGTACCATTGCTACATACTGCATTTTTCTTCATTCATTTTGATCTATTATGGTGACCATGGTGCATGACAAATACAAATTTCTTTGTTAAATATCAATTTTCTTTCTTCCTCTTCCTCATTATTGAGGGTTACAATGTATAAATGTCACCTCTGCTTAAAGTCTTGTAATTCTAAAAAAAATAATCTCTCAACAGCAACTAGTTCTCAAGCTACGATTCATTTTGTATACAATGACAAATTTGGAAAGTCTCATCCAGATAGGCTATACTTGTATGTGAGGCTCCCTTCACTAAAGGTTAACACATAATTAAGTAGACAAATCTGAAAATTAGGGTGCATATTTTTGCCTATTTGCCTTTTTCATTTCTTAGTAGTAAAACATAGGCTTTAATTTTTAAGCTCATTTGATGATGTTTCTAGTCCGAAAATACATTTTTATAGTGTCTATAAAGGTATATTTTTAGGGTTGGCACCAATTTTGCTTAATCATGCCTAACAATGCCTATTCTTCAATATTTGCTTCCTTCAGCTTTCTTTATGCATTTTTGACTTTCTCTACTTAATAAATTGATTGATTTAGTGTTTTAAGTCCACTTTATGCACAGTAGGGACTGGACATACAATTTGAAGTGGGATCCGAACCACTATGTGCCTCCACCAGGTATCGAACCCGGGATCCCTTGATTACAAGACAACGACGCTACCGCTGCACCATCGGGGAGGTCCAAACACTGAAGAAAGTTTTTTTGAACAAAGGAAAATAGGATATGCAAGAAATTTTAAATTTGTTGGAGACTAAAACTGGTATTTGCCATATTTGAGTTTCAGAAGGGGTGTCAGCCCTTTGGGAATTCCAATTGTCGCTTAATCAGAGTAAGCAAACTAGACTAGCTGTTGGTAAATCAGACTTGGATGAAACGACACCAATCCATCCCTTTCTTATTCCAGCTTAAAGCTTGTAGAATTCAACCAGTGCCAATGTACTTTGCTGTGTGTGGGAAAGGAAGTAAGATATTTATCTGTGGAAATAACATGTGTTTCAAAATGTCAAAGGACAAGCGAGGGCCAAAAGGGCTAATTAAAAACCAAAGAAGGAGAAAGGAAACACTCACCAGATAGCGAAATTTTTTTTGCAAAGAAGGAAACGGAAGTTAGAAGCCTGCAGAGTTGCCAGGTCTTGATTGAAGAACTAGTAGTGCGTAAAATGGAAAAAAACACTGTTCGGTCACCAGGCTCGTCAAAAATTGTGAGTGGGAGGACGAGGTGGGGTGGGAGAACACTGGTTTGGGGCTGGAGGGATGAGTTGCGGAGGGGGTGGGATGAGGTGAGGAAGTTACTGGGTGGCCTTGTTCAGGCCATGTGGAGTGGTTGCACTCATGGCCGATATATAGGCCTTCTCTCATCTTTTGCAAATTGAGGTGTTAGCTGGTTGGGGTAAGAGATGGATGATCGCTACTCAGAAGCAGTCATTGAAAGGGATATTGTGGAGGTTGGTATGGATGGCAACAGTGAAGTCCAGGTTGTGGATGGAGGAACGGTGGTTGAAGTTGAGGGCAGTTGATGTTTCCCCCAGATGTTGCAGGTGAGGATGTAGATCAAATTTGAAGTGTAGCAGGTCCCTTTGGGGTGAAGGGTAAATTTGCCAGTGGTCCTGTGCACCTGGAGGGTGTGAGAGGTAATAAGAATGAGGCAGGTTTTGCACCTAGGGCGGTTGCATTTATGGGCAAGGGGGTGTTGGTTGTGTGGTGAAGGAGTGTTGTGGACCAGGATGTTTTGGAGGTTGGGGGGGGGGGGGGTGACAACCACTCTAGGCTTCTTGGGAAAGATGTTTTTGGTTTCAGGATCACTGTGGAGGATTGAGAGTAGAAAGTGTAGTGCTTAATTTTGTTGAAGTGGAGATTATGGTGGCGGCAGGTTTCTTGGTGGTGGTGGTGGTGTGAGAGACAGCTCGCAATATTTGTTTGGTGACCAGGGTGGAGGGATAGCCACGGTTGACCAGGGCTTGGTGTAGGCGGAGGTTGTAATTCCGGTGGGAGGTGGGTGAAGAATTAAGGTGCTGTTCCCTGAGGGCTAGGGAGAATGGAGTGGCTTTTTTGGTGTGGAACAGGTGGGAGCTGGAGAAGTGTAAGTATTGCATGTGGTTAGTATATGTAGCAAATGTTTACACCTTGGCACAATGCTGCAATATGTTTGATGAGAAGGGCGAATCAGAATATATTTCATAGTAATTAATTTACGGAGCATGTTCCAAGTAATTTTTACCCTAGATGCACCATATTTAATCCATTAGATGAAGAAGGGAAGCACTGATGAAATAGTGTTCAGAAAGCTTTAAAAAGTGATAGGATAATAATAGGCATGATGTCGTAATTAAATATTTTATGGGGATTATGACGTGATCTAAGGGTGACACACCACTGGCCTTGGGGAAAGATGGGCACCCTTGGACAAGGTGGCCAGAAGTACATTACTTAAACAACAGATTGCTGGCAGAAACTTGTTTTACCATTGAAAATGTTACATTCTGTCAAGCTCATATGAAGGAGGCAAGTATAACTGTTAAATTATTTAACACTTTAAAATTTCTTTCCCACATGGGAAATACATATAAAGTCTCCAGAAATAAAAATAGGGCATTTAGTTCCTGATCCTGAGATTGTAATGCTAATATAGTCTAACTGTGCATTGCAAGAAGAAAATTTAATTAACTAGTTCATGCTCAATGCCTGTCTTAGTGTCTTTTTTTTTAACTTTAGTAGGCCTCTTCAAGAGCCTGTTTTATTCCCTTCATTACTTTATAGTGCTTTTTTAAGTGCCTATTTTTTGGTGTCTATTTGCTTGCATATTAGAGAGGTTTCTAGTGCCTATAAAGCCACACCCTACTGATAATCAAATCATTCCTGCCTCATGCTGACTTGTGGAGTACAGCTCATGCCTATCTTCCACTTAAGCATATACATAAAATTACACATCAATATACATAACAGATGTATGGTTAAAACAAGGAGATGCACTATCTCCATTGCTCTTTAATTTTGCCTTAGAATATGCTGTTAGGAAGGTAAAAGAAACTAAACAAGGACTAAAGTTAAATGGTGTGACTCAGTTGTTAGCATATGCAGATGATGTAGACTTACTGGGGGATGATGTGAATACAATTAAGAATAATGCTAAAATATTTTTCAAAACTGCTAAACAGATAGGTTTGGAAGTTAACAAAGAGGAAACTAAATATATGCTTACAGGCCGAAACCAAGTGTTAGGTAATAATCAAAATCTAATTATTGATAACAACTAGTTTCAACCAGTTTCCAAATTCAAATACTTAGGAGTAATATTAACAAATGAAAATTATATTAAAGAGGAAATAAAAAGTAGGCTTAATTCAGGAAATGCATGTTACTTCTCTCTTCATAAAATTTTGTCTTCTCATTTAATATCTAAGAAAGTAAAAGTTAAAATATACAAAACCGTAATTTTGCCTGTAGTATTATATGGGTGTGAAACTTGGTCCTTTACATTGAAAGAGGAACATAAATTGAGAGTATTTGAAAATAAGATCCTTAGGAAAATCTTTGGACCTAAAAGGGATGAGGAGACAGGTGAGTGGAGAAGGTTACATAATATAGAACTACATAATTTGTATTCATGTCCAGATATTATTAGAATAATTAAATCAAGAAGACTTAGGTGGGCAGGCCATGTGGCACGAATGGGAGAGGAAAGAGGAGTTCACAGGATTCTTGTTGGGAAACCTGATGGTAAGAGACCTGTAGGAAGGCCAAGACGAAGATGGAGGGACAACGTTGAGATGGACCTAAGGGAAATCGGTATTGATGGAAAAGAGTATATGGAACTTGCTCAAGATAGGGAAAGATGGAAGGCCTGTGTTGCTGCAGCCATGAACCTTCGGGTTTAAGAAGGCTAGGGAGTTAGTTAGTTATACATAACAGAATTGTGGAACAACATTTTGAGGAAAAGTGTCACACATGAACGTACACTGTGCTTTATTAGAGGCATTCTTGCAATTGAGGCCGCAATCCATGCTATGGTAATCATCTGCACTTTGTGTAGTTAGAGCTATCTGGTTAACCTACAATCCACTCACCCACCTTTTAGCCAACCTTCATGGTGGAGTGGTTAGTACAACATGCTTTGACACCACTGCGCAATGTGGCCCCCAGTGGGTATCGTACCTGGATTGCATGGTGAAGCATGGCTCAGAGAAAAAGCTTTGAGTGATTCTTACATTATGGGCATGTCAGCATGTAGGCTATTCATGCACATCACATGAGATTAGTGTTGATATGACAAAATTAATGAAGCGACACTCGCAAAGAAGACCCATGGTCAGGCTGAAATTCACACCTGCGACCCCTAGCATTGTAGCATGGCACGCTAACCACTCGGCCGCAGAAGTTGACATAAGGCTACCAAGAAATACACACAGGCACTGAAACATAGTTGACAATTAAGATCACCAATTTCATAAGTGAACTAACCGATAGTGGTATGTGCGTGGGTTGTAAATTTAAAAGTGGCATTAGTGTCAGGAAGAGGTGATAATAGACAATGAGCACTGTCAGTTGGAGGCCAATGTCGATGTGTGGAGTGCCAAAAGTGGTTAGTGCAGGGAGTGCTGTTGTGTATGTACAAGGTTGAAATGAAAACAACATTTTGTGTACTGCACTAAAACATGTTTACAAAGGTAGAACAGTGATATTGGATCAAAATTCAAGTGTCTCATGGCAAAATGTATGAGAATGTCATCAAGACTTGCATGAAGCCTGTAGCAACAATACCTACCCCTGCCTGTCACCATAGGGAATCCAGAGTGATGCAATTTTACTCATGTTCTCACTGACACATCCAAACCTTATCAAAAAGTGCACTTACCCATTGTCCAACTATCAGATACGGCTAGGTATTGATGACATTCTCATGCGTTTTTGGCACGGGCCACCTGGATTTTGATCCAATATCACTGTTCTACCTTTGGAAACATGTTTTAGGACAGTACACAAAATGTTTTTTTCATTTCAACCTTGTACATACACAACAGCACTCTCTGCACTAACCACTTTTGGCACTCCACACATTGACATGGGCCCCAACTGACAATGCTCAACGTCTGATAGCACATGCACAGAATTAACACCTTTTGCTGACAGTGTTGCCACTTTTAAATATACAACCCACACATTTCCATTCCAATGTTAAATGCCTCTATATTTTATACATACCTTTGATCACTTCCATCAGGCACTGAAGTCCTTCCTGATACAGAAGCAATGCTTCTGTGAATCTTCGCTTCGTGTCGAGCTCTACGGCACGCACCAAAATGGCAATTGCTGTTGGCTCCTTAAACGCCATTCTTTATATGGTTTCGAACACAAAATATGTCAAATCAGAGTAATGTCCTGTTAAAATAAAACAAAAGATGTATTAGAAGCTGGAAAGTAAGGCAAGCAAAATAAATTAATAGATTTGTCAGTAAATTGAATTGATTGTTTTATCAGTACTAATAAAGTACTATTACCAACACTGAAGCATAAGCATGCAATGCTAATTGGACATTATCCATTGTCTAGTAAACTACACCTATTCTAACACTGTTACGAGAGATTACCTCTTTTCTCATCTTCAGGTGTAATTTCTTTTGCTGTTGGTGGGAACTGAACGTACAACAGACCTAAGATAAAGAGCGAGTCAAAACGTACAGTATGCATACCAAATATCCATGGGGGTTATCAGAAACGTTAGTAGACTAGGTTCAAAAATCCAACTTAGAACATAATTCAGCAGCAAGAAGCATACAATCAACACCAAACCACAGAACACCATACAAGCTAGCACAAACTTCACATACCGGGTGGCCAGAATTAAAGTTACCCAACTCAGAGCCCTCTGTAGCCTGTTTGAGGCACCACAGAACTCTGAAATTTGGTGAATCCACTATGCAGACCATGGGGAAGAGGATGGGGATAAAAATAAATAGTTCAATTTTTCACCACCAGGTTGAAATGTGGCACTGTGCTTCCATGATGTGTTGTAATAATGACAAACTGCTCCAATTGGTTATGGATTTGCCTTTACCTTGCAATCTTGCAATAATCGAGATTATTTTCTCACAACTTCCAGCCACTCAGCTAAATCACTTAGCATGATTATTTGTACAACCCATCTCCTCGGGAAAACTCAAAATTTCAATCTGGTCCTGAAAGGATTAACTGCAATTATTGTGAGATGAATTGCATAAATTTTACATCCACTAAAAGCTTTGATTGATTTTCTTCATTTTACTTTGCTTTCTTTTTTAGATAATTTGCGAAGATGGCAATGATATGATGAAATTGATAAATGGACAATCACAAACATCCATGCCCCGGCCGGGATTTGAACCCAGGATCCCTGGTGCCGTAGAGTGATGTGCTAACCACTCTGCCATGGTGGCTGGCCCACTAAAAGCTCTCTACCACAGTTATGAATTATTTTTTTTTGTACTTTGTGTCAAGTATGAAAATAGGGTGGCCACTGTAGGTTCACGATAAAAATAAAGTACAATTCCTGGTTTTCAAGGCAAACTTCCCAAAAATTTAAGGTCCAAGAAGATGTTTTTTTCTATATCAACCTTATGTATTACCGCCTCTCCCTCCCCACCCCCCACAATATATTAGCAACATAAAGGATCTGTGCGATTCCCAATTGATCCAAAAATTCTATTTCAAATATTCAATTTAAGGTGCAGAGTTTACATCTGGCATTTCACATACTCAGACCAGAAATACATCCACAAACACAAGTAACAAGTGTTACGAGATATACTACTCTACAAAAAATTGTTAATTGTATAAGAATTTTGAACTCAAATTTACCTAATGAACTTTAAGATATATTTCAATAGTCTTCCATCTGTCAGATAGATTGCTCAGCAAAGGACACTAACAAAGCAAATGAATTACGAGAATTCTGTTTTATTTTCCATGCAGCTTCCTTTCCCTTGCTCGGTACAAATAAAAGCTAAACTCCGAAAAACTTGCTTCGGGACATTTGGAAATGTATGAATTAATTTGGATTAATAAAAGTTGGAATTTTTCGCTAGAATTAACACATAATTCCCGGTGAGTAGCCACCCTGGAAAAGCACGTGCTTGAAAAGATCGCATCCACAGGGGGTATCCAGACACACAAGGATTCATCCCCTAAAGGTTAACTTGCCGATGGACCTCATAGTTAGCAGACTTGCATAACACAAAAGTCAAGTTATGGCCTAGAGAGAGAGAGAGGGGGGGGGAGATACAGGGGAAGAGAAATTTTACATTAGAACATGCATAATAAAAAAAAAAAAAAACAAAGGCCAAAATTCAACTATGAACAGCCAGCCTCCGTGTCAGAGTGGTTAGCATATCACACTATGACGTCAGGGGTCCAGGGTTCGAATCCTGGCCTGGGCATTGATGTTTGTTGTGAGTGTCCATTCATCAATTTCATCATGTCATCACTCATCCCCATCCTTGTAAATTAGCCAAAAGTGGCACAAGTGAAATAAAATAAAGTAAATCAATCAATCAACTACAAACATGATACTTACAGGCAAAAACACTGTTTGTGGACAATGTACAGCAGACCAACAAGTCTTCGATGAACAGCGTGGGATGTGATACTCTTAATCTTTGTACTACAAACATTTTGCTCAGCTTTTAAGCATCATCAGTTATCTTTGGCCAAATTATAACTCCTGTAAAAATATACAGATATATTATAAAAAATTAGCAGTATGTAGAGTTTTCAAAAATGGCTTCCTTTACTCAATTTTGAAACTATTAACTAGGAACCATGATTTTTTTTTGTAAATGTGATAACACCAAAAAAAATGTTATTGTTGCAAAAAGCTGTTTATGTGCAGGCAGTGACATGTTCTCAACATATTTTTCCTGCATTGAAAATAGCAAAAAATGCAAATTGTGGCCTTTCTTGTGAATTTCAACATATTATGTGCTTAAAAAGCAAACAAAATTACCACTAACATTTAACAATTCTTGTTTTTGAGAATTCAAAATATAAATGTGCCACATTTATGAGCATGTCCCCCACCAAGACAATGTGGTCTAAAGTGCAAGCTTGAGGCTTCAGCTATGTGACGTGTGCAGGTTCGAGTCTCCTGAGGGTAGCATCATAACTTTTCCTGAGATTTCGGCCAGTGTATGGAACTAGATCACCCACCATTATGAGGAAATTGGAAAACTAAAAATGAGTAGAGTAACCCAGTCATAGAAAACTTACAACAATGGGGGTTCGTCTTGCTGACTACACATCATCCCATAAGTGGTTGGATGATCTCCCATCATCCCTAGTGAAAGTCAGGCTGGAAGTTGCTGGGCAGGCACTGGCCTTCACGGGCTGTTACACCACAGATTAATTTATTATTT
Organism: Lepisma saccharinum; assembly: GCF_977018435.1. Taxonomy (NCBI): domain Eukaryota; kingdom Metazoa; phylum Arthropoda; class Insecta; order Zygentoma; family Lepismatidae; genus Lepisma; species Lepisma saccharinum. Next base: position 8,654,760 of record NC_139247.1, on the reverse strand, counting down.
ATATATATGCAATGCATGTACGTTTTGCGAAACTTTACACCAAAAAAATGTAGCGCATGTTATATTCTACATATGGATGAAAAGTATCCGGACACACAATGAAACGTATGTTTATCATAGAGGATGACACAGTACTGTCATCTACCATGTGAAACACATGGTCAGCCATCTCAGTAGTCTGCAGACAGCGTGAGACAGCAGTATGGGACGGTTTGAGGAACTCAGACTTTCAATGTGGTCAGCTGGTTAGGTGCTACTTGTGTAAGAAGTCTGTGCGTGAGATTTCCACCCACTAAACATCCCTAGGTCCACTGTTTCCAACGTTATAGTGAAATGGAAATTTGAAGGGACGTGTACAACCGTACAGCATGCAGGCCAACCTACCATGTTGACCTCCAGAGACCGTTGAGTATTGAAAAGGTTGTACAGCGTAATCGTCAATCATCTATTGCCACCATCACACAGGAATTCTGAACTGCATCAGGATCTACTCCAAGCACCATGACTGTTTGGCACGAAGATGGCAACTTGGTTTCCATGGCAGAGCAGCTGCTCATAAGCCAAACATCACACAGGCAAATGCAAAATGACACCTCGCATGGTGCAAGGAGTGTCGAAACTGGACCAAAGAACAGTGGAAAACTGTTGCGTGGAGTGATGAATCATGGTACACAATGTGGAGACGATGGTAGGGTGTGGTTGTGGTGTATAGTGCCTGCATAGTGCCGACAGTGAATTTCCTTGGCTGCCATTGCCCAGGAAACCTTCTGCCACCTGATTGAAAGTATATCTGCGAGAGTGAAGGCTCACCAAGGCTAAGGGTGGCCCAAACTTGTACTTCATTTTCAGGGAGGTTTCCGGCTACTTCTAGTCACAGAGTATATGAAACGCAGATAGCAATTTTCAACATTTTAGTTAGGTTAGGAGTGCTAAATTTGTTGGTGTTACAGTTTGAACATATTATTATTTATCTATTTTTCTTCTTTTGCTATTTCAGTGTGCATGTAACTGATATTTACTAATGAAAAGTGGCGAAAGTACTCTTGACTTACATTGAGATCAAACTCCGTAATTTGTGATCCGCATCCTAAAACAACAGCAGACATTTATGTGAAGCACAATCTTATAAATGATGTAAATTTCTAACTTTCTCACTGCTGTACTGAGGGACACCAGCCGCATGACTTTCACAAGCAAAAATTACTTGTAAAAACACTACAAAACAATGCAGCATATACATAATTCTGCACATTTAGTTCACATCACTGGGAGTTGTACTATGTAAGAAAAAAAAAAACCTAACACATCTCCACAAGCTGAACACAGCAGAAATCGTTCATATGGAACGTAGTCTTCATAAATTACACAAAAATTTTCACTTTCTAGTGAGTGTACAGAGGGTAACATTAATTTAAATACTTTCATTATGCCACCCAAAGTATATTCGAGAAACTAACTTGCACAGTTAAGACATTCACTAAATATTATTTAGCAGAGAAATTATAATTTGAAAAATTCATTGTTTATGGTCGTCTCAAACATGTCGTTCATGGCTCCAAGGAGGTTACATGTTTCAGACCAGATATTATGCAATGAAGTGTTGGAATGATTTGTATGCATTATTTTAATGCTACGAGCCCTAAATCTGACCTGCATAACCTAACAACAAAAGGATTTATGGGTGCTTTATAAATGACAAGAACCTTAACCTAGCAATGAAAGCATTTACGGATGCAATAGCCCTTTGCACACAATGCTCACAAAGTGGATGATGCAAGCAGGGGATAGTAAATGAATGGCTGCTCGCAAAGAATAGTTCTCCTGGGTCTCACTGGGTCATTCCATGTCAAGTGAACCAAATTCAAATTTTGGCCAATTGTGAACGCGACCATCTCTGATTTTATTCATACTTACTTCTTATGAAGTACCACCTAAGGTAGGAAAACTGCAAATTGCAGATTTGTATCTGTTGTAGTTCTCCAATTAGAACCCTCTGAAATATAGAACAAAGCACAATTTTCGGCACAACTGCAATCACAAAACAAACTCATCAAGCTAGAATTGACGTAGAAGGTTGGGATAAGAACCAAATTGTTGCTTTTCCTATGAGCTTTAATTAGATATATCACATGAATATTTTTCATTTTTTTTATATTTCAAGGTCATTCAAACTTTTTTGAAAAAATAACTTTTCAAAAACCTATATTTTGAATTTTTTTTTTTTAAAAAAAGTACGCATAGAAACATAAATATTCCAACATCATTGATTGATTCATTGAATTGGTGTTTGAGTCCCCTTTGTGCACAGTAAGGCTAACCGGGACTGGACCTACAGTTTTAAAGTGGGATCAGAACCATTACGTGCCTCCACCATATTTCAACATAAAGTCTTAGAAGTTTGGATGTGGGATCGCAATGGGATCATAGTTTTTGACATGTACAAACAAATACTATACACTAAGCCAAGCGTCAGGTCAACCTTGCAGCAGGTTTTCGCATATGTAGTTCCAAACGTGCGCGCAAGAACATAGTTCCACTGAGACGGGTTCTATTCCGACACAACTGCATACTTGCAAGAAAACAGTTATTTAATTTGTAATATACAGACAAAATAGTACATCCATTAGCAGGTATGGACTTAATTGGTTGCAATCACTGTGCAGACGAACTTAGAACCGTAGATTCGCCAACTGCAATGTGTAGTGCGTTGAAGAGACACTGAAACTTTAGAGCGAGTCGAGCGAGACTGAATGCGTTGCAGAACGCGTGCAATCGGCGATACCAGTGTTGCACATCCCACTCTTTTAACCCTATGTTTATTGTAGAGCGGCGAGAATGGCTGAATCTACTGTTCAGCGCGCGGTTTTACCCTAATGTTATTTTGGACTTCGTCCGAAGGGAAATTTTCTTCAAAGACAAGCAAGTTGTTTTGAATGCATAATCCTCCTTGCGGCAACAAGATCAAAGTAAAACAGGGCGTGAGGTGATTTGCCGTCAATGTGCGCACGAATTGTATCACGGGTGTTGAATGATTTGCTGTTTGAGTTTAGCAAGAGGAAATGATTGTTTGTTTTTTGACGACAAAAGAATCTCCGCGGTATTAAAAGATATCGCAGTGAGAAGAAACATGTTTATTATTTGGACGAGACGTCCTTCAACTCGGTGGGTGGGGGAAGGGGGAATAAAACATGGAAGGATACCAGCATGCAAAACCACGCCAGGGCTGAAGAAACCAACGATGAGGGGAAGGGGGAGGCTTATTGTTTCACCCACTGGCGGCAATGAAAGCTTTGTTGAAGGTGCATATTTACTGTTCCGCGCAAAGAAAGGGAAGGGTGATTATCCGCAAGAAATGGACAGACCAAGATTTGAATCCTGGTTTAGTGAAGTGATTCATAAATTGAAACCAGAGTAATAGCGACAGACAATGCACCTGATTGTATATATCACCAATAACAAATCATGTTTTTTTGGTGGTATAACTTGAATTGCGTGTGTCTTACAGGAACGGATGTATTGCGGACGAAGCAACCACGTTTTTCATAAATGTATTTCTTTCTAAACCAAAAAAAAAAAAAATTGTCATTAAATTCAAGAGGGCCTATCGTTGTTTACTTTTATCTTTGTTCATTTTTATTTTTGCGTGCTCGAAATATACACACACGCTCTCATGTTTCGAAGATATTTCGCATTTATATTAAGTAATGACACATTTATTAAATAATCTATGCGCAGAAAGTACTTTTAAAATTTTATGTTTCAGGAGACAAAGAGAAGCAAAAATACATTCCACTTGACATGCATGCGGGTTTTGATGTGTTGTGCGGTTGGCAATACTGTGGATTTTCTCAGTGTCTGCGATGTAAGCAGCTCGGCGGTTGAGGAAAGACTGGCACGGAAGATTCTGAGCTCAGTTCTCGCGCGGATTGATACATAAAACCTGCTGCAAGGTTGACTTGACGAGCAGCTTAGGTAAGACCATATGACACAGGAATATTGCAATGTAAATTCCATTCATTTGTAAAGGGACTATGTTGTTTACCAAATTGGTCAAATGGTGAAATAATGGTTATGTCGGAAACGGGCATAACTTGGGGTCTCACTTTTTTGAGGGGAGAGCAAGTTGTTAACATATATTTGTTAAAAAAAATTAAAACAATTAAAAAATAAAGAAACTTTACAATACATATATATAAAACGTATATCTTGGGCTATCTAAAAAATGTACAAATTTGTATATTTGGATACGATTCCATTTGAATGTACTACTACTACTAATGTATAACATATTTAAAAGTTTTAATAATTACCAGGTTTTTATAAAGCATGGTTATAAGTCTCAAAATATTGGGAGAAGGCAAGTGTCCCCTTGTCCCCCCAAGTTATGCTTCTGATGTAGGATGGCTATGGGTGAAATATTATGACCAACCGCAGTCTGAAAGCATGCCACAATGAGAGGTAGCCAGGGTTGCAACTGGCAGAAGTGAAAGGATATGTAACATGCGAGAACAACAATTATTGAGGCTTGCTGTAGTCTTGGACAAGAATGAGGCTGGAAATACCGTGGAAGTTGAGTTTCTGCACCCTGCTGATCTTTCTCAATCATTTAATTTCATAAGCAAATATGCATATTAACTACAAGTGCCTGTCTCTCAGATCCCCGATAGTCCAACAAACAATTCACGTTTGCTCCAAAAACCATGCACGGGTAGCCCCACGAACCATACACGGGGACGAGGTATGCCTACAAGGTGAGGTTAGGCCTGTTAGGTTAGGTTCCATTAACACTCATTTCACCCCTAAATATGTGCATGATCGAAGAGTTTCCTCAGTACGTTCAATTACGCATATCCGGACAACATCGGTTTTTATCGATTTCCTCCTCACTTTTTTTCCTCACTTTGGGATTCACGTTGTTGAATTCTTTTTACAATAAGCTTTCCAACGATATATGACACGTATTCCTTAGGAAAAGGACAAAGTAGAGTCTTACCGTCAGTTCCGTAAGTACTTCTTGTGTAAAATTGAAGAAATGCATATTGGGCATACTAAAATTTTACCCGCAAATTATCCCATTGCACAAGTCAATCATAAGAAGAAAAATAAAATATGCAGATGTGCGCCTGTCACATGAATCCATGATGGACCTAAAAAACCGTATTGACGTTACATACATAAGGAATTTTAATATTACGAAAACATAAGTTTTGTAGCAGGTAGATTTAAAAAATTACCTTCCGCACTATTTTGAAACACCCTTTGTTATAAAAAAAAACGAATTTTTGTGACAAAAATATTTGAAATGTGCGGGAAATCGAGGTTGTAGTATGGGACCACGGAGCTAGGGCCTCTTAACTAGAAAAGTACAACAGATAAAAAACTGAAATGTTGAAGTTGTGGTAACATTATAGTATAGGAGAGACGGATTTCTTCAAATTTACAGGAGAAAGTACTTACAGAAATCATTTTCTGTAGGTTTGTGAAGTTCGTGAATGTAGTTTTGATCCATTTTAATGCGAATACATGTTGTTTTCTGCGAAAATCTCTGTCCGACATGCTGTTTCTTCTGCCGTTATTTGCTTTCTGCACGAGAGCACAATGTTCCGTGTGTTAAGATGACGTAACCCCATAGTCAGTGTTTCAAACTCGCCGTGTTTTCACTAGAACGTGATGTGTCATTTCTTTTTTTTTTTTTAACTATTCTTGCCTAACCTAACTTCATCAAACCTAACATTACGGAAAATGTTTTTTGGGGCTAACGTCAATGGTTTGCGAGGTATTAGCATAATTTCAAATACGGGCACAAAAGTAGGTATTTTCTGGTGAACGAGGTTGCAACACTGCATACATCGACAAAACACTTGCACAACGCACCCTGAACCAGTACACTATCGCCTGCCATAATGTGTTACAGAATCGAAATAACAAGTAACAGTAAGTACTCGTAAATGTAAGAAATATACATTATCTTAGTTAGAAATGCATTATTTCACCTTAGGAAATGTTCCGCATGCCAAAATAGTACGTTATGAATGTAAAAAAGTGTGAAATATATAATTTGTAGGTGTAACCCCCATACTATAATAGTACCAAAAAAGATTTCTAAAACCAAACGTTCTGGTATTATGTTTTTGATAATTGTCTGTTATATCGGAGACACATATCTATCGAATATTTTCAGTTTTAAATGGTTCGTACTTACAAATTGTGTATTGCGGAACATAGTTGAAGGTGTAATTATACTTTTTACACAAAAATAACTTCGATTTTTCACGTTACGAGTAATTCTTTTGGGTCCTTTCTTCCGTTGCGGAACATACAATATGGCGCACACAGCTGTGGATCATCGCGCGTCGTGCTTGTGTTTTGTCGATTTGGAGTGTGGTATGCAGTGTTTCAACCTTCTTAACCGAAAAATACCTACTTTCGTGTTCATTATGTCATCACAAACCACTGACGGATAGCCCCAAAAACCATTCCTGATAGCCCCAAAAACCATTCACGACAGCCTCAAAGACCCTTCACGATAGCCCCATGAACCATTTCCGGCAAGGTTAGGTTGGGTTAGGTTAGGTAAGCATAGTTAAAAAAAATAAAATGGGTTAGGTTAGATAAGCATAGTTAAAAAAAATAAAATAAAAAAAAGGCACGTGTGGAAAGACTGGTGAGACCGCATGACTTTTGACGCTCGTGCAATCTGCAGGTACATAATGGAAACAACGGCGTAATGTTGTCGCTTTGCAAAAAATGAAAGTTTGTTATATCAAAAGTTCTTATTTCTTGTTGTGCAGCATTCTACGGTGAGAAAATACCTCCAAGAACTTTCAAAATACTACAGAAACTCATTTCCGTAAGTAGTTTCGGTAAATGTCTGTTATATCAGACAAACTTTTCTTCAAATTTACAGGAGAAACTACTTACGGAAATGAGTCTCTTTTGCATTTATCAAACTTCGTGGAGGTATTTTGTCACTATGGAATGCTGCACAACAGAAAATAAGCACTTTTGATGTAATAAAGTAGCCTTTTGTGCGAAGCGACAACATTATGCCATTGTTTCCATTATGAACCTGCAGATGGCGCGAGTGTCGAAAGTCACGCGGTCTTGCGAGAGGAAGAAGTGTTTCCAAACGTGCCTTTTTTTTACAAGAATTTTTTTATTTTTATTTTCTTAACCATGCTTACTTAACCTAACACAAAATAACCTAACCTTGCCGGAAATGGTTCATGGGGCTAACGTTAATGGTTTTTGGGGCTATCGTGAATGGTTTTTGGAGCTATCCGTCAATGGTTTGTGATGACATAATGAACACGAAAGTAGGTATTTTTCGGTTAAGAAGGTTGCAACACTGCATGCCCACTCCAAATCGACAAAACACAAGCACGTGGTGTGATGATCCACAGCTGTGCGCGAAATATTCTATGTTCCGCAACGGAAGAAAGGACCCAAAATAATTACTCGTAATGTGAAAAATCGAAGTTATTTTCGTGTAAAAAGCATAATGGCACCTTGAAATACGTTCCAGAATACACAATTGGTAAGTACGAACCATTTGAAACTGAAAATATGCGTTAGAAATGTGTCTCCGATATAAGACATTTACCGTAGTTTCTTCTGTAAAAATGAAGAAATGTGTCTCCGATATAACAGACATTTACCATTTTTTTTTTTTTGTAATACAAATTCTTAACTGTGGTAAACTAGTTGTAAAGGAATTCTATGCTTTTGTTTGGCAATGAAAACTCATTATATGTATAGTTTGAAAAGGTCATTACATTGTTCATATAAAATATTATATGAACCTACTTATCGGCATATTGTTGATTTGCGATTAATTTTGAAGTTGGACAACATTACGCAAGATCCTTCACTTCCGATTTCACTTGCATCACAAACTGGAATACACAGAATAAGGGGATGAAATTGCCAGCACAGATTACCACAGATTACTTCCTGATCTTGTCTGTTGTCTGTCTGTAAACAAACGGGTCACTTTTATTGCACAACGCGAGAGCACATCTTCGTTCTGACTTCACATCAGAAATTTTAATTGTTACACTAAATGCTTAGGTTGTTTTGTTAAGCTCGTTCAGTTTCGTTCTCTTAGCATAAATAGTACATTTTATGTGTATTAATGCTATCAAACTTTATATGCCAGCCTAGGCATTCCTCGTCCGACGTCTGAACACGAAGTTGGTCTGACCCATGGTCTGACGTCGTGCAATAAAGGCTCATATACCATACGAGTATACGAAAGAGATATATGTAAAATGTCTATGAGATTTATAGTAAATGTGTGATGAAAGAGAAGTTAGTGTCGCAGTTGCAGTAGTGTGAAATTATGGCTTTTTCGAAATGTTTTTTTTGTTCTGAACTAAGTAGCTCACACAGAAGTATAAGTATTCTCAAGGCAGAAGAAAATGGAATGGAAATTCTAAGGAAAATTAAGAGTTGCCTCGGCATAGGGGTAAGAATTGTTGGTAAAAGTTTCGTATCCGCAAAACTTATTTCTTCAATTTTACAGGAGAAAGTACGGTAAAGATGCGATAACGCCCGGACACCTTTCACTCATTTATTTCCTTAATTTTACCACTGGTACTTACCTGTTTTGCCTTGCGGGACATTCTTTAAGGTGAAGTTATGCCTTTTTCCATAAAATAGTGTCAACTTTTCATATTACGATTGATTATTTGTCTTACTTGTTCCGCTTCTGTAATATACAATATGGCGTGCACTCTTCACGGATCATCACGCGTCGTGCTTGTGTTTTGTCGATTAGGAGTGGGTATGCAGTGTTTCAACCTTCTTCGCCGAAAAATACCTAATTTCGTGTTTATTATGTCATCACAAACCATTGACGGATAGCCCCAAAAAACCATTCACGATAGCCCCACAAACCATTGACGGATAGCCCCAAAAACCATTCACGATAGCCCCAAAAACCATTCACAATAGCCCCAAAAACCATTGACGGATAGCCCCAAAAACCATTCACGATAGCCCCACGGACCATTTCCGGCAGGGTTAGGTTAGGCTGGGTTGGGTTAGGTAAGCATAGTTTAAAAAAGATTCTCGTAAGGAAAATGCACGTTTGGAAACATTGCAGAGATTGCGTGACTTTCAACGTTCTCGCCATCTGCATGCACACAATGGAAATTACGGCATAATGTGGCAGGCAATGCCAATTTCTTATGTAAAAAGGGATTAATTCTTGTTCGGCAGCATTCAAAAATGAAGTTTTTACTTTCCGTGAGAGAAAATACCTCCAAGAACGTCCAGAATGCTAAAGAAACTCATTTCAGTAAGTACTTTCTCCTGTAAATTTGAAGAAATCCGTCCGGGCGATATCGCATATTTACCGAAAGTACTTACCGAAATGACTTTCTTTATACTGTATGAAGGTCTTGGAAGTGTTTTTTCCTCACGCTTAAATTTTTTTTCCGGTAAGTCATGTAATTTTCGACATTAATTTCACTCCGATGCATGCAAGTCAGTCTACTACCTGAACCAAATTTTTCGGGGCAATCCATGATGTAACAACCGGTCATTGTTTCAAACCACGCAGTTTTGTAACTGTAACAGTTGTAGAACGTAAATAAACGAAACAATTTTAACTATGTTTGCCTTACCTAACCTAAACTTGCATGGTTCGTGTGGTTTTCAAACTCAAAAAAAGATATTTTTTCTAATTTTAAAAAACTATTTTAACTATGTTTGCCTTACCTAACCTAACCTTTCCGTGCATGGTTTGCGGGGCTATCCGTGCATGGTTCGTGGGGTTTTCGAACCCGAAAAAAATATTTTTCTAATTTTAAAAAAACAATTTTAACTATGTTTGGCTTACCTAACCTAACCTTGCCATGCATGGTTCGTGGGGCTATTTATGAATGGTTCGTGGGGCTATCCATGCATGGTTCGTTGGATTTTCGAACCTGCAAAAAAATACAAAATTAGTAACAGGAAAGTAGGTATTTTTCTATGAAGAAGGTTGCAACACTGCATAACCACTGATCATGGACAATGCTAGTCAAGATTTCTCCGCCATATCGCATGTAACGCAAGTAAAAGCGAGCAAACAAAAATTACTTGATATGTCCAAATTTGAGATTATTTGTGTGGAAAAAACGAAATGGCACCTTCAATAATCCTTAGGAATGTAGAATGCATGTGAAAAATAAGGAAATTGGACACGTTTGGCAGTTACTGAAATTTTACCGAATTGTTCACATAAGGTGGTAGAGATGAGACCTTGGTAACAGTTATGATCGGAGGCACTTTTCTTCAAATTTACAGGAGAAACTACTTACGGAAATCAGTTTCTGTAGCATTGTTGAAGTTCTTCGAGGTATTTTGTTTCATCTTTCAATCTATTTCAGCCGGAAATCAATTCCCATTGCTTCAATTTAAGCGAAAACGTAACCACGTAACTCTGTTTGCCTAACCTAACCTTCTGTGAATGGTCCATGGGGCTATCCGGGAATGGTTTTTGGGGCTATTCGTGAATGGTTATATGATCCCAAATGATTTTTGTTGCTATGCGTGAATAGTTTTTGGTGCTATCCATGAATGGTTTGTGGGGCTCACGCCATGATGTGCGTTCTGTAACACTTAAAGGAATGGCTTATTTTAGTGTAAAAAGTGTTTCTAATCGTGTGAAAACCTTAAAGGCCCCTTCAAATATGTTCTGCAATACACAATTATTAAGTACGCACCATACGAAACACAAAATATCCAATTTAAAGTGTCTCCGATATAACGAACTGATACCGAGACCTTATCTTCCATTTCTTTCTTTCAGTAATAGTTCTGAATGTTTAACATTTTTTGCAGGATTATTAGTAAGTACTTTACAATAGTGGAAACAACGGTTGAAATAAGTTTAAAGATAGGAGCAACTAATTAGAACAAGTTAAGTTGGTACTAGTTTACTATTGTTCGGACAGATTTCTTCATATCTACAGAAGAAAGTACTTACCATAATAAGTTCCTGTAGTATCGTCTAACATCGGGAAGGTGTTTTTGTGTGATGTTAGAACGTATGATAGGGGAAATTCATGTTCATTGTTAAAAATTAATTCTACGACAGACAGTAGCCTTTGGCGCGTACACCTTCATGCATCATCACGCATCGTGATTGTGTTTTGATCATATTCATTTGGTATCCAGTGTTTCGAACTGTCTGTGTTTGCAACGAAAGTTAGAAACATGACATGTCGTGGATGCATGGTGAAATTCGTTTGGGGGTAGGTGACTCCAGCCAATTTCTAACATGCCTTTAACAGGGACTCTATAGAGAAAGCCGGGGAGCCGGAGCGGAGGCGGGGCCGCGTTATCGGTTGTGAGTGGTAGGTCAATTATCCTAGGGGCGAAGCCCGGAATCGGTGGGAAATTTGGACTCAAAAATTTCATACAAAAATAATTTTTTAGTTTAAATTTCCCACCGATTCCAGGACGGGTAGCCCCAAAAACCATTCACGGAAAGTGCCACGAAACATTACAATTTTCTTCGTGTGTGTAAAAAAAAAAAGGAAAAAAGGTCTTTGTTCATGGGTATTTCTTGGGTCCCGAATGTTGAAACACAGCATAACAAATGAAAACAGAACACAAGCACGACTTGTGATTATGTGGGGCACCATATTGTGTCTCAGGAAAGTGAAAAGACTACGAGAAGGAAGTACTCGTAATGTGAAAAATTGCAATTATTTTGATGAAAAAAATGTCAATACACCATAAAGAATGTTCCACGAAGCAGATAGGTAAGTACGAATGTCAGAAATTGACGAAACGAAAAAGTTATAGGTGTCCGAAGGTAAATATATTCGAAACGTGGGAATGAATGTAGAAGTAAATGGGAACCTTAGTAGAATGCATTGGACTTTATGTTAATGCCAAGGCAACCAAACCTAACCTGCCTAACCTAACCACAAGAGCATATATTGATCAAAACCTTAAGTAATCCCTAAAACTCCGCAGTATGTGTTAACAGACGTACATCAAAATCGAACCATGGGTAAGACTCTACTTTACGTCCTTTTCCTAAGGATTACGTGTTGTATATCGTTGGAAAGGTTATTGTATAAGGAATTCAAACATAAATCCCAAAGCGAAGAATAATTACCTAAAGGAGGAAATCGATAAAAATTGATGTTGTCCGGATATGCGTAATTGAACGTACTGAGGAAACTTTTCAATGATGAAGCACATATTTAGGGGTGAAATGAGTGTTAATGGAACCTAACCTAACATTGTAGGCATACCTTGTCCCCGTGAATGGTTCGTGGGGGCTATCGTGAACAGAAAGTAAAATAGAAAAAGGTACTTACCCGAAGAGATGCTGGCTGTCTGCAAGCACGGTTTTGAATGATGCACTAAATAATTACTGGTGATAAATGTATTTTACACTAAAGTTTTTGGAACCTGTTCTTCACGCACCATACACACGCACAACACACCGGGAACGCAAAGAAGCAATCACCACGCAGAACGCAAACGAGCAAAGCACACACATTCACAACGCGGACACAAGACGAGCCTACGGTGTTGTTAACTCCGATCGGTTACCACCAAAAGGCAATAAGGACGTAAAGTAAAGTCTAGCCAAACCATGTAAAAATTACATTCGTAGCATGATGAAATCGCAATAAAACAAAAGGCCGAAGTATCTTCCTTCAGTAGGTTGAATTCATCTGTATTTGCATGCTACTATGATTTGACAACACTGTTCACCTTTTCTCCCAGTGTAGTGTACCTTCCTGGAGCAGTCCAGGAACTCCGTTCGTTCAGCTTTTATTTAAAATACATCCATTCTTGACTTGTTATTGAGCCCAACTTTCAGGAGAACACAATAGTGATCTGCACAACTATTGATTGGTATACTTTTTTTGTTGTTGTTATTCAGCATCGCTTTTATGCCACTTTTTGGCTAATCATGATGATGATGCTGAGTGAAGATATTAAATTTGATGAAGGGACACTCACAAAGAACACCCACGCCCATATCAAGATTCTAACCTGCGATCCCTGGCATCATAGGTTGGTGCACGATTATTGATGGGAGCATTTTCAGACATATAGAATTTTCGTATATGTAAGAACCAGTTTCGAAGAATCTGTCATAAATGTATGAAGTCGGTGTGCCCAGACCAGAAGAAACCCATGTGTGAAATGAGAATGATAAAAGTAAGATTTTAAGATACACTGTATGTATTTTTGTTTGGCTTCATTGCATTCAACTGTAATTTACTAGATTTATTATTTTCACCTTCCTGTAATGTGTTGAGTGAAGTAATGTACATTTTTTTGTTAAGTGAACCCAAATACTTAAAATGGAGATTCTCGTTATGAAACCAGATCAATTGAGATAAATAATAAGTAAAAACAATAAGATTCAATGAGTCTCAATAATAATTTGTGTGACCAATGAGGAGTTTCTTATCCATGCGATCACTGCAGTGTTAATGCATCTGTACAGAAGCTGTGTGTCCCTGACCCTCCCCTAATGACTGTGCACACAGTAATTTTTTATTCAGTGGAACCACGACATACACTTTTTACTTGAATAGCTTTGTGCTGCCTGTGGTACCACAGCCTCATTAGTCTGCAACAATGCAATCCAATGCGTACTATGTGCCACTTGAATGCCTTGCAAAAACGTCACTCTGTACGTCCCAGTTGTTTTTTTCTTCTTCTTATTTTAATATTTAATGATACAATTATGGACATAGTGTTATTTTATGTACTCAATCTTTTTCTTCTTCCTTTTAGGCAACAACTCCACTTCATTCATCAGATATTGTGTGCATCCAGTGTTTCACAGAGTTTGATATATATCACGATTTCCTTCAAACATGTGTGAATGCTGATATGATGATGAAAGATGAGACCTCCATAAAGAGGGTGAAATTCAATCAAAGACAGACAAATCAGGTAAATAATATTTTATTCATTTGTATTTTGTACAAAAGTGGCCAACTTTAACAAATATAATATTTACCTCTTTTAAAAATGCCAGTAGAAATCCCAATATGGCTTTCTTGCCAACTACATTGATTTATTTTTAAATTAGCTTCGTGACCTTGTAACTGCATTTACCTCACCCCTTGAGGCATTTATTGAATACAATTTCAGCCTGTAGCTTCAAAACAAAAACAACTGTATTTTTGCATGTAACCCAGTCATTTGATATTGTTATCTTGAAAAAATAGGGTGAAGCTGAAAGCTTGTGGAGAGTTATTTTGGCTGTCCCTGAATAACATAGCGAAAAATCCCATATCTGTCATACTACCAAGTATGCAGTGGTAGCATCGTCACCTTGTAATCTAGGGGTCCCGGTGGAGGCACATGATACAGTGGTTCAGATTCCACTTTAAACTGTAGGTCCAGTCCCGACTAGCCTTACTGTGCATAAAGTGGACTTAAAAAAACAAATCAATCAAATCATACTACCAAGCATGGCTGATCGAAAATGGTGGTCAGGAAACTAACGTGCTACTCATTTAGTCTTTCATGGTAGCATGCCTTTAATGTGATAATTTGATTTTAGGGTATTGATTTTGATGATTTTAATTATTTGATTTTTAAATAGGTGCTCTTGATTCAAAATTTATCTTACCTAACATAAAAAGAGCCATGGTAGCTCAGTTGGTAGGGTGTCTGACTACCATGCAAGAGACGCTGGTTCGATCCCCAGTGGGGGAGAAATGGGCTTTTTTCCAATTCTTCAAGTGGCTGCAGTACCCACCCTGCATCATATAAAGTAGGTAACTTGAGAAAATTTTGTGAGGGGTTAAAGGTGACCAGGAGCATGGTGCTGATCACATCACCACAGCCTTCGGCCGTGATCAAGGAAGTGTGGGGTTCTAACTCCACACCCCTTATGCCTTCAGGACACAAGCACTTTACTTTTACTTTACAATCATGTATTTTCTTTGGAGGTGAAAATGGTTGTAGATATGTTGTAATTGATGAGCAGATGGTTCTACATATTTTTTCCCCATTATGTCTCCGCTAAACCTTTGTCCAATTCTTCAGCAATTGTGTGAGGTTTTCCAATTTTTGCTATCAGGTGAGAAACTTCAAATGCCACCTTCACAGCATTCTCATTGTTGCACCCACAAATTTTACAAATTTCTTGCTTCCGCGAAGCTCCTGCTCCTTAATTCTAAAAAAGTCAATGCTCTTTGTCATGTGTTCATTGTGTTTAGTTTCAAGATGCCTTCGCAGTTTCAATGGTTTCATGGCTTCATTGGACAATATGTCATAACATAACACACACTGTGGAAGTTGCTTGTCTTCTGGGCCTGAACACGTGAAACCCATGAACAGATATTTCTTGCTATAACAGCGGCACCTTCTAAGAAGACTGGTAGGTTCACATTGCTTCGAACTCGATGCACCCTCATCATCGGAATACGTATTGATAGAGAAATATCTCAGGGTGGTTGTTTCTAGATCTTTCTCAAATCTGCCAGAGCAATAACCTCCAGTTAGAGATTTTGCTGCTGGAGTTTTAGTGATTTTGGCAGCACTTGCCTTGGTTGGTTGATTTGGTGTTTTACGTCCACTTTATGCACAGTAAGGCTAATCGGGACTGGACCTACAATTTAAAGTGGGATCCGAACCACTTGTGCCCCCACCGGGTATAGAACCCGGGATTCCTTGATTACAAGGCAACGACGCTACCACTGCACCATCGGGAGGCCCCACTTGCCTTGGTAAACAGCTGTTCTCCATTATGAAGATTAATAAAATAGCCCAACAATAAAAAATGACTGACAAACATTTGTTGTCTCCATTAAGAGTTTGTTGCTCACAAAAGCATAATGCAAACATTGAGAAGCTAGTTTCTAAAAGGAATGTGTCAAATCTCTGGGAAACAAAACTAGAATTATCCATAGAAGGCTTCTTGCCAAAATGTTTGAACAATTGGAATCAATTTATACAAACGCGCAACCTGCAACTCTTCCTCAACCCAACCACTAGGCTATCCCTTCTACAACGCTCCTTGTTTTACAGGCTGCCAGAAATCTACAACAAACTTCCCCTGGATGTAGATATTTTCCTTTCAGAAAGTAATTTTTGTACATTACTGACCAAGAACATGTAAATCTATCCCATCTTGTTATTGTTTTTATCTTTGATTCTACTTTATGTTGTTTCAGTGTAAAAAGGCCAAATAAGACTGTATCGGAACTCTGAGTAAATAAATAAATATAAAATACTATCACAGACTACGAACAAATATTTCAAATTAATTTATTTCAATAGAACCATTAAGGATTGTAATTAAAATATTTTTACTACAAACACACATATAAGTAATCGTGCAATTATTCACTTCTAAGCAGGGTGGAATTAAGCCTTCTGGTTTTTGCATTCCCTGCGGTTGCTTATTTATGGCACTTAGGACAGGGAGACTGTGTATATTTTTAACAACATATACCAATCCTGCAATTGTAATCACTGGAATCACCCCTGTCAAGGGCGACTCCTTAGTTTTGGACTTCAAAGGGTTGGGGTTTGAGATGTGCGGCCTGAAGAGTTTTGACATTGTCATGCGGCTGGTGTAGATCATCTCTTCTAGAGGAAATATGTTCAATTTATCTTCCTTTTTAACTCTTGGGGTATCGTTGATGTTCCCCTTGAGTCTCCACCAATCGTACTGAGCTACGATGTAGCTCTCAATATCTGGATGAACGGCGAATGTATTCTCAGCAGGTGGTGCCATTAGCAAGAACTGGATCGTAGGTGTCAGTTCTTCAAAAGTGTTCCAGGTCGCCCATGCCAAATACTCTTTCTTTCCTGCGACGCTTAGTGTTGGTCACTAGACAAGATGAGCGACTATTTTCGGGTCTAGACAGCATTTTCATGAGACAAAACAAGATGAGACACGAAAGTACCGTCTCATCCCATCTGTTGGGCAACGCTAGCTAAAATTGGTGTTGCACCCACTTATGGCATAGAGAGCTGAGATATTACTGCACTTTGCCTGACCCCAAGGTTCGTCCATTTTCGTGGCATCCAGATGTACCAAATTTTTCCACCTGCTACCATCAAACGTTCGTATTCGAGGTTCTAAGCAAAACTGATGGCAAGAACGATCACAACTGTGTCCCTCGTATGGAGTCCACCTTTGTAGAATTTGCAGGCAACACCATCTAGAACGTTCAGGAACATTAGAGGGTTTGCTGTTCATGAGATCATGGTGAAAGCCAATCTGTGTTTGTATCCACAATGGCCTTCCTTTAATCTGCGCAGGTAGATACAACGATTTGATGAGGCTGACGCTTTATGAGGAAGTTTAGGGAAAATTTATTTATTTTTCCCATCCACACGAAGAAACTGAAGCAAATTTTGGAGAGCATTCCTTTGCTCGCTTACACCCCTTCAAATTGTCTTTCCTCTTTTGCTGTTGTGAGGCTCGTGGTGCGATACATGTCAAAAACCATGTCTTCTTGTCGACCTGGATTGAACTGTGATGTATGTCAGATTCAAACAAAGTTAATTACTTTGTCATCTATGACAAGCATACCTACTCGTATTTCAGGTGGTAAGTAAATTTCTCTACCAATTCCTCTAGACATGGCAACAAACCTGACTTAGCCACCAACTTGCATCCATTTACCGACAAAGGAGGCCATTCGTCACTTGGCAAGCAATCTACATAACCGAGATCAACTTTCTATCATGTTTTACGGGGATGAGCTAGCTGTTTCTTTTCGCGCGATTTTGTTCTCAGGAGGATGAATGAAGAGGAGAAGATTGTTTTGTTAAGGCGAGTAGATACAGTTAACCCTTAGTTCGCCGCCGTAACACATATGTTACAAAAAAAGTATGTCCCTTGTAGCCGCTGTAACACATATGTTACAAACAGCTTTAGATACAATTATCGAGGGTTTGCCACACTTATATTTATATATTGAGGTTGAAACACTGACAGTTCGTTCGGGAACTTGTTTTGCAATCTTGTTTTGAAAATTTCAAATTCCCCCCCCCACTCCTTTCTCGGAATATGTCACGTGTTTGGGCTCACCCAAACACATGTTCGCTCTTCAGTTGACAGACACAATAAATGCTTGGTATTTACGATGCTGTTTTCCTCCAAGCTTCCAACGCTGTGATTTAGTACTGATAAGGCACACATTCTTCTTTGAGTTTAGACCTGGTGATCCAGCTGAAGTAGTGGGGGGGGGGGGAAAGGAGAGAGGGGATTGGATGAGGTTTGGCAGGTGTCAGCTTTCTGTCACCTCTCTGTTAGAAATGCAATGAAGCTTGACGATAGCCAGAGGCCAGAAGCATGAGTCTAAAGCGTGCGTCTATCCAGAAGTATAGACAAAACAAACGATTGCAAAGGCTCCCTTCCCTCCTCTGTTAGGAAAGGCCTCACCATAAAACAATTCATATCATATAACAGCTCATCGATTTCCCTAACACACAATCCTTTCCTTCCGGACATATTTCCACAAAGAGCCGAGTCAACAGGGAAGAAAGATTCACAGTAGCTACACAAGATGCAAGTACGAACAAAAAAAAGCAAAAGTTCGGGTTTTCTCCCCAAAGTAGCTGGAGAAGAGGGGGCAAAGTCCACATTTTTATGATTTTTTCATTGAAATTCGGGGGATGCAGCCCCCGCCCGTAACCCCCCTACGGTTGGGGCATCCAAATTTTACATGGTTGCATGCACCGATGTATTGCCTGCAAAACAAAAGTTATCCGAAGTAGATTGGTCCCATAGTGCCAGAGTTATTACGATTTTTCTCCATTATGTATACGAATTCAAATTTCCCGCTCAAAGCCTCGGCGACACTGGGCTTACTTTCGTCAGACCGCGCGGCATACTAAGGGTTAAGCACCATATGTGCATTTATTTGAACATCGTCGGAATGGACAATGCTACTGAAGAAAAGCATGGGGTACAAGAGAGTATGAATTTCTCCACATGTGATAGGTCGAAGTGTTTTTCAAAGTTAATTATTAAGCTAGATACGACCTGTAAAAATATGACTAATAAGAATTTTCGGAATCCCATGTATTCCTTATGGGGAATCAACTTCAACATCAAGATACGGCTAATGAAATAGGAGTTTCAACTTTTCTGCTGGGCAATCACTTCTTCAAACTGCCCTCTTCCCATTGATATCATTTTCGATTCCATCAGAAGTTAGATATTCCCAAGATAACAAATCAAAAAATACTCCCACATGCCCAATGCATTTCTCCCTGCCTCCTGGCAGTGTTGCCAAACCTAGTGCACATAAAAGAGCTAAATTTCACCTTAAATGGAGTTGAAACTGAATTTTCAAGGAGCTAGATTTATAAATAGGCCAGTCAACAAGGGATGGTTTTGGGGTCCAATAAGGAAAAAAATTAAGGAAAGCTGGAACAAATTTTATTATCTTCCTAAAAGGGTTCTTAACAACATATTAATTTTGCACCCCTGTACCACCCCGGATTTGGCCGCCATCTTTGAAGAATGGCGCCCAAAATCAGTTTTTTTGCAAATATCTCACTTGGAAAGCACTTTACAGCAAAAGAGGTTATGATGAAAAATAATCTACATAAAATTCTCTATAAGGAAAGTTATGTGCATTTTTGTTCTAAGAAGCACTGTTAGGAGCGAGTAATTTCACTTATTTTTCTCCACTCCATTTTGCAAGGGCGAAAGACAAGGAAACTTTCTCACAAGGTAACTTGCAGGCTTATTTCTTATTATAATACCTATTCTAAATGTATGAGCCACGGTAGCTCAGTCCTGCTGACCTCCGTGGTGGAATTGTTTTCACAGCAGGCTGCAATGCCAGGGATCCCGGCTAGGACATGGATACTTGTGTATATCCTTAATGAGAAAAACCCAGAATATTAGTAAAAAGTGATATGTGTGAAAGTTGAGAAAATTGTGAATGTTTGAAGATACCTTCCACGTATCAACATGAAAGAAAACTAGCATCTCTGAGTATGACGCCATATTGTTTATCTTACCATAGGGCTGGATCAACGGATATAGCAACAAATTCGTATATGATATAAGTCCTTTAATTCACTTGGTACTATATAATAATTAAATGCGTTTGCACACTGAAATAATACAAAAAGGCCCACATCCGATAGGCTAGCTGAAATGTTCTCCCGCTGCAGCCAGCCGACATGCACCATGCCGTTGTTCGAATCACACGCTCTCAGCATTCAGCGTTCTTGCCAGAAGCTCCCAGCGGGAGTAAAATAAAAACAAATGAGGAGCGGAAGGCACTAGTATTTACAATCTTCAACATTCTCCCCCCCGTTGGAATGCACAGCATCCAAACTAAATCATGGAAGTTTAATTGATCTTCCCATCTGGAAGAGGCACAATCTTACTTAGAGCCCTGCGGTACACTCCATCCTTGGTGCGAACCACGGCTACACGAACTAAATTGTCTTTCCCTGGAAACACTTCTTCTATAATGCCCATTTTCCAGGATAATGGGGGTAGGTTGTCTTCTTTCAGAAGCACAAGTAGTCCTGGTTGCAGGTTGGGCTGCGTGGTTGTCCACTTCTGACGCTGTTGCATACCATGAAGATAATCTCGGGACCAGTTTCTCCAAATCCTTTGTTGAAACTGTTGAACTCGTTGCCACCTGGAAAGTCTATTTTCCTTGAGATCAGTTAAGTCTGGTTGAGGAAAGGAAGTTAGTGGACCACCAATAAGAAAGTGGCCTGGAGTGAGGTAATTAAATTCTTCATGAGAGTCAGGTAAGGATGTAAGAGGTCGAGAGTTTAAGCAAGCTTCGATTTGGCACAAAAGAGTTGACAGCTCTTCGTATGTCAGTACAGCATTCTTGGCGACTCTGCGAAGATGGTACTTCATAGATTTTATGGCGCTTTCCCAGACACCACCGAATGTTGGGCTACGTGGGGGTGAATTTTTCCACTGAAAGTTTTCTTGTGCTGCATACCTTTGAATGTCTTCACTGAATCTTTGCGATTGAAATAGCAATTGAAGTTTCTGAAGTTCGTTCTTCGCTCCTTGAAATGTTGTGGCATTATCGCTGATAATGGTGGAACACTTGCCTCGCCTTGCTGTAAAGCGTCGCAATGCTGCTATGAAAGCTTCAGAAGTAAGGTCTGTTACTAGTTCAAGATGTATTGCTCTCGTGGCTAGGCACGTAAAAAGAGCTATGTAGCATTTCTTTGTGATTTTACTCCTGATTGACCCTACTTTGATGACGTATGGTCCGGCATAGTCTATGCCCACATGATTAAATGCCTTGCTAGGTGTAACTCTGATGGATGGGAGCTGTCCCATTAGCTGATGTGCTGCGGATGCCTTCAAACGATAACAAGTTAAACACTGATGAATGATTTGCTTAATAACTTGTCGTATTCTAGGTATCCAATACCTTTCTCGAATGGATGAGATTAACAATTGGGGTGCTGCGTGCATCAATCGCTCATGCTCTGATGCAATTAGTAGACGGGCGAAGTGACTTTTTGGATGCAAAATGATTTGATGCTTGCTGCTGAATTCCAAGTTGCTATTTTCTAGCCTACCTCCGACACGAAGAATTCCCTGATTATCCAGAAAGGGGTGTAAGTCTTTAAGGATACTTTTGTTGGATACTTGCCCTTTGGCAGTGAGATCATTTATCTCTCGATGAAAGAACGAAATTTGTGTCATAACGACGCACGTTTGAGTGGCATCTTCAATGTCAATTGAAGTAAGTGGATCGCATTGTTTGTTACTTGCATTTTTACAATTGCGAATGAATCTTTTACAGAGCGCTACAATCCTTAACAATTTGAAAAATGTAGAAAAATCGTTTATTATTGCCTCTGATTGCAGATGAGACACCAGTGTGGTTACAGGAAGCTTTCGTTGTTCAGGAACATGTTTGTTGTTAAGACTTGTGTCAGATGATGATGATGGCCAGCACGTTTCATCTTCTTGCAACCAAGCTGGACCATGAAACCATAGCGAATGATGATGAATATCTTGAGGTTTAACTCCACGGGAGATTAAATCCGCTGGATTATCCTTGGACGAAACATGTCTCCATTGATAAGTTTGAGTAAATTCTTGAATTTGCGCTACTCTGTTGGACACAAAAGGCTTCCATCTGCTTGCTGGCGATTTGAGCCATGCTAGAACTATTTGTGAATCTGTCCACAAATAAACATTGTCAATATTAAGTCTCAAAATTGGGAGAGTCTTGTTGAGTAATTTGGCCAATAAGACTGAAGCGCACAGTTCCAATCTAGGAAGAGTGGTTTTCTTGATCGGGGCGACCCGTGATTTTGAGCACAGTAAGTGAACTTCGGCGTAACCTTCTTCGTTTGCTGAACGAACATACAAGCAACTGCCATAATTTTTCTCCGATGCATCGGAAAAGCCATGGATTTGTATATTCTTGACACAACCAGGTGTTAGGATGAAACGTGGTATTTGCATTTCACTGATGACTGGTAGCTGAGAATGAAGATGAACCCATTCAACTTGCAGGCTTTCTGGAAGTGGATCATCCCAGTTTATGTTGTGAAGCCACAACTGTTGTAAAAAATACTTATACATTACAGTTACTGGTGAAAGTAGTCCAATTGGATCAAAAATCTGGGCAATAACACTGGCTACTTGACGTTTGGTTGATTTGTGTGACATCATGTTGACAGACTTGGCTCCAATGTTAATCATGAAAGTGTCTGCCGAGGGATTCCATGAAATTCCTAGAGTTTTAACACCTTCGGTATGAAAATGAATTAGATTTTGAGTCTCTCTCAGTGATTCTGGAATAGCGTTGAGTACTTCAGTACTGTTGGAGCACCACTTTCGTAAGATGAATCCTCCTCTTTTCAGAAGTTCTGAAAGATCTTGATAAAGTTGTAACGCACCTTGCACGCTACTGCTTCCTCCAACGTAATCATCAACATAGAAATCACGCTGCAACACTTGACATGCGTGTGGGAAGTTAACTGCTTCATCTTCGGCTAACTGCTTCAGACATCTGGTTGCTAAAAAGGCACTTGATGTAAGCCCATACGAGACCGTATTCAATTGAAATGCTGTTATGAGTTCCTGAGGAGAGTTTCTCCACAGAATGCATTGCAGTGGCCTATCATCTGGATGTATGTTTATCATTCTATACATCTTTGTTACATCAGAAACCAATGCCACCTTGTGAGTTCGAAATCTTAGAACAATTGAAAATAAATCCTCCTGTATGGTAGGTCCAGCCATTTGTATGCTATTTATTGATTCACCGCTTGTTGATGGCGAACTCCCATCAAAAACAACACGTATTTTCGTTGTACTGGAATCCTTGAAAACACAATGATGCGGAATGAAAAATTTTGTGCAGTCATTTGTTTGTACATCATTTAAATTCCCTATGGATTCCATGTGTCCCAACTGGTAATATTCTTGCATAAATTCTGTATAATCAGCCTTTAATTGTGGTTGACGTTGAAGCCTCGTTTCTAATTGGTGAAATCGAGTTAATGCAGAGTGCGAGGAGTCACCTAACACTGAACGATCCTTACATAATGGCAGCCTGACCGTATAACGGCCACTTTCATCTCGTGTCACATTTCGCTGAAAATGTTGCTCGCAAGCAATTTCTTCTGGTGATTGCAGTTTCGTGTGGATCTCCTCTATGATCCAGAACTGTTGGAGCTGCGAGCTGAGAGAATCTTCCTTTCTCGTGAAAAATGACCTAGTAATACTGTTGCTAGAAGATGTTGCTGGAATCTTCCCTGCAATAATCCATCCAAACTCTGTGTCTTGAAGAATGGGGAAATTTCCTGGTTTTGTTCTCTTTTCAGGCTTCATAACGGTAAAGAAAACCTCTGCACCAAGCAGAATCTGTATTTTGCCCGGCGAACAAAAGTTTGGGTCTGCTAAACGAATATCTGTTGGAATGTTCAATTCAGATGCATCAAACTTTTCTGAAGGCATTAGTCCTGTAATGGTTGGCAACACTGAGCACGAAATACTTGTCGTAAAATTGCTATTATTAGATCTCAGACGGATCTCTACTGAATGACTCGATTCAGCTGACGAATTGTTGATTCCCTGAATGGGAACTCGATGCTTTACCTTTCTAAGACGATTACTTTGAACAACGTCTTCAACAATGAAATTATTCTGACTCGCCGCGTCCAAGAGAGCACGACAATTGACCCAATTGCCCGCTATATCTTGTACTTGAACAATTGCCGTAGCAAGTAACACCTGTGAAGTACTTTTCTGCTTAATTGAACAATAAGAAACCTGAGATGCTTGATCTGAATGCTGTGAAGAATCGCTTGTATTGTTTAACATCGATGTGTTCACGTGACCCCCAGATATTTCTCGTTGCCGGTTTACATTGGATGTACCTTCATCTACATGAAGTAAAGTACTATGCTTCTGTTTACATCGCTTGCACACTCCATATTTACACTGTGCCGAAACGTGATTGTTGCTGCTAAGACAGTTAAAGCATACGCGATTCTCACGTAAAAATTTATACTTTTGTGAAATAGAAGCTTTCTTAAAGGCTTCACACGAAAATAAGCGATGTTTGTTTGCTTTACAAAACATGCACAATGAAGAATCTGTTGTAACATATGACTTCGAAGATTGTTGACATTTAGCACTGTACTGTTTGTGCATATTTGTAGATGATTTTGTTGCTATCTTGTTACCTTCACTCGTAACTGGATTAATCTTTTCAAGAGCCTGGCATCTGTGCTCTAGAAAACTAAAGAGCTGATCTAATGTGCTAAATTCAGTATCATTACTTTCTAGTTCAAATGCTCTTCTCGTTGCAGGATCGAGATTTGAAACAAAATGCTGAACTAAAATTATATCAGTTAACGACGTATCTTCAGCTATCATTTTGAGCGCTGAAATAGAGCTAACTGCAGTGTTTGTAAATGCACGAAGTTCCTGACAATTCTCCTTTACAACTGGATTGATATGTAAAATATCATTTACATGTGACACCGCTATCAACCTTTTATTGTCGTATCGCTCATTGAGTTGCTCCCAAGCAATAGCGTAATTTGCTTCTGTCATTGGCAAATTTTGAATTAGATGTAAGGCCTCGCCTTTCAACGATACGCGCAAATACTGAAACTTCTGAACATTTGAAATATCTACATTGTTGTGTATCAGCGACACGAACGTGTCCTTGAAAGACACCCACTGCGTGTAATTACCGCTAAAATGTGGTAATGCAATTGCCGGAAGTTTCACCTGCGTACTTCCTCGTGATACAGATTGTTTAGTTTCAGGGGAAACTGGCCTTGTGACATGCTTGTCAATCAAAGTTTGCATTCTTGTTTTCAAATCAAAGTACATACGTTCAATTTCTTCTCTTGCCGCGTCATGTTCACCTTCGACTGATTGTAGTTCAATGCTGTCTTGAACTTCCTCTAATTTTAGCCAAACCTCGTTTAAATGCTCCAAGCGAGTCTTGATTGTTAGAATGTTGCTTGATGCTTCATCGTAAGTATCAACATACGAAGCTATACGTTTGAGTTTGCGCTTGCATGCATTTCTCTCTTTGATAAGACGCTGAATGTCGGCCATGGTTGCAAGGTAAGGAAAATACAAGGAAGGAAATGTAAAATGAACCAGACTTACTCACCGATTGGCTTCTTTGATGCTCGCGTAGAAAGTCAATCCCTCCTCCCACGACGGTCGTGAAGAAACAGAGAATGCATCATCCTACGACGAAACAAGAGTTCCTGAAAACAGCTGATTCCACCGTACCGTGACGATTAATGCTACTGTAATCGCAACCGAGTTCAAGGTCACTGCAAAATGCGTTCAAACAATGTTCGTTACGAAAGCGCGGAAAACATGTATGCGTGCAAACCAAAAACACTGTTTGTTCTGTAAAACTGTCACAATTAGCACTGTCACAACTGATTATCACTGACCTGCACGAAACAAACTGTCACTACATCCGGAATGCGGAGGACCAAAAATGTTTGAAGATACCTTCCACGTATCAACATGAAAGAAAACTAGCATCTCTGAGTATGACGCCATATTGTTTATCTTACCATAGGGCTGGATCAACGGATATAGCAACAAATTCGTATATGATATAAGTCCTTTAATTCACTTGGTACTATATAATAATTAAATGCGTTTGCACACTGAAATAATACAAAAAGGCCCACATCCGATAGGCTAGCTGAAATGTTCTCCCGCTGCAGCCAGCCGACATGCACCATGCCGTTGTTCGAATCACACGCTCTCAGCATTCAGCGTTCTTGCCAGAAGCTCCCAGCGGGAGTAAAATAAAAACAAATGAGGAGCGGAAGGCACTAGTATTTACAATCTTCAACAGTGAATGATGGGAAATACTACCGCATAGGAGTATTCCTTGAGAAAAAAAAGTTGTTAGGACATCTGACCACCACATGAGAGACCTGGGTTCGATCCCCAGTGGGGAAGAGCAGAGATTTTTTTCCATCTGTTCAAGCGGCTCCAGCACCCACACAGCGTCGTATAAAGTGGGTATCTGGAGGAAACTGGAGGTAATGGCAGCATGGCATGGTATTGATCACATCACCCCCACCTTCGGTCGTGCTCAAGAAAGTGTGGTGCCCTAACTACACACCCCCCAAGTCCAAACCTCTGCGTGAGACGAAACAGAATTGCATGCTGGGGAAAAAACTACTGTAGCTACTAGCCGTTTACAGGAGCTTGTAGTGCTTCGCACTGCTCACTCGCTTTATCCCCTTCTCTACTATAATGCACGCGGCCTTGCTCCAGATATTCCCCGGACAGAGTATAGAACAGTGTCAGGTTTTGAACAGGTAAATCTTTGCAATGTTCAGAGATCACTGAACACTTGAGCCCATTTTTCTACAGCTACAAGGCCCCTTGTGGAACCTTGAAGGAGTTCACAGAATATAATGCAAAGAAACTCTAGTGGTGCAGCTTCCTTGTGTTGATACCATCTGTGAAACTTTCAGAGAGTGGTTCAAAGAGGGTCATAAAGAGAAGGCTTTTTGGTTTTCCACATCCCTACCTCATCAGCTACAATGGGTATGGGACAGTTTGTACTCTGAATAGGTCTTTAGTAAAATATTATTATATATACATCTCTGATTTTCACTTCAGAAGTGACTGATCCAGTTATTATATCTCTTATTTGATTCAAACTTGACATTTGCCAAATACTAAACATTGAAGACATTCTAACATCATGAGCAGCCAAAGGATTGGTTTTCTTGTTTCGTGTTATTCCTGTAATTATTGACTTTATACCATCAAAACCAGGAAATGGTGGGTGAGAGAGAATCACTGACAAAATAACAGGAAGCCTTTGCTTATCCCTTGATATAAGATATTTTTGTACATCAACATGCAGCCCATCTATTTTATCTGTGAACTATGTAGTAGGCATGACGAAAATCCACTTGGTTAGCATTGAGTCAGTCACTTCTCTGCCATCCCGCACAACTCTTCATGGGGCACATCACGGCTCAGTCGTCATATCTAACCAGATCAGAGACCAAAACAAAGTCAACATATTCCTTTGGAGATACTTTGACTTTCCAACCAAACATATTATCTCCTGTTATCTCCCGCACACACTAAACTGGCATGGTGCAATGCACAGGTGAGCATTTTATCTTTCTTTACCTTTGTACACACTAAACTATTTCCTATAAAGTACTGCATGCAATGATAAAAGCAATTGAACCATGAATGACATTCTTAAAGAAAGAACAAATGTAATAAGTGCAGTTTGATAGAAGAGATATACTGCAAAACATCATGTAACAGGTGCTTCCTTCAGTTCTGGGCTTGCAAAATGGGGTGGGAAAATAACCTAAACTTTCTCGCTTATCTAGCCCCAAACGAAGCATCCTAGAGGAGAAATGCACATAAGTGCTTTCCAATCGAGATATTTGCAAAAAACTGTTTTTAGGTGCCATTTTTCAAAGATGGCGGCCAAATCCGGTACAGGGGTGCAAAATTAATATGTTGTTAAGAACCCTTTTAGGAACATAATAAAATTTGTTCCAGCTTTCCCTAATTTTTTTCTTTATTGGACTCCCTTATTGACTGGCCTAAAAGTGCTTCCAAGAGTAATGTTAGTTGTCAAAGGGGTGTAGTGCTGCTATTACCGTTAACTCTAAATTGATGACAATTTATTCTTAGTTTTCACCATTTAGATCCGGCAGCATCACCCATCTCAAGGTTGTTCAAAATCGAAAATAAAGGGGCTTCCCCGATGGTGCAGTGGTTGTGCAGTGGTTGCATC
The DNA here is from genome assembly GCF_977018435.1 of Lepisma saccharinum. NCBI lineage: Eukaryota > Metazoa > Arthropoda > Insecta > Zygentoma > Lepismatidae > Lepisma > Lepisma saccharinum. The sequence goes on along the minus strand of NC_139247.1, from coordinate 8,626,519 downwards.
TTCGCCTTGTAATCAAGGGGTCCCAGGTTCGATACCCGGTGGAGGCACATAGTGGTTCGGATTCCACTTTAAACTTAGGTCCAGTCCCGATTAGCCTTTCTGTTCATAAAGTGGACTTAAAACACCAAATCAATCAATCAATCGAAAATAAAGGATTCCTTGATAACAATATTATGCCAATTTCACGTCAACGCGGCGCTATAAAATAAATTGCTGGGGATATAGGAGGGGATGGGGCGACACAGCCAATATAACAATATCACGTCACGTGCAAATCATGTATAATCATGGCCATAGTTGGTCTATGTGAGCCGGAACCAGTAATGGTATCATAGTGAGGAACGGGGGCGGGCACCCCAGTTCACAGGCAAACAAGTACACGAAAGAGCCAGATCTGGCTCCAAGAGAGCTAAGTTGGCAACACTGACTCGTATGGAAAAGCTTGACGGAGACTGTCTTGCATGCCCTTAAGTAATCTATTGAACAGCACTATTCCACAAATTAGAGGCTCTTCAAAGAAATTACTGCATTTATTCCATCTAACTTCCTGGATGACTCTTGTAGACTGAGCAATTACTGTATCTGTCACTATTCATGTTTCTAAAATGATTTATCGGTGCCGCTATCGGAGAACATGTTTCCAAGTTCTCTTGTAGGCGACCCTTAGGATATGACATGCTTCAGAAAGATGCTTGTTTTCTGGAATTATTTGGGTGGTGCAGATTCTTCTCGGATTGTTCAGTTCAGATGCCTTGATTGCAGCGAGGAATTATTCGATGACCTGTGTTCTTTCTAGTCCAGTAACCATCCTATACTACGTCGAGGGAGTCTGGGGATTAATGTAGTGCATAATGGTAGAGAATGGGCGAAATCAAGTGGGTGACATAAGCAGTGCTTACTTTTCTGCAAACTGCCCTCTCACGAGTTCATTGGTCGAACCCTCTCAAGTCACTACTTCCGCAGTTACTAGTTTTTGTTTGCTTGCTCCACAGACTCTTGAGACAGAGTAGAAGTACAGGGTCATCGAGAATGATTGCCGGGATTTTAAACTGTTATTATAAAAGTGTATTTAGTGGATATACACATGTGGCATCTTAAAATGTTCAGAAAAGTTTAAAGTTTCGTGCGACCTTGTGGCTTAAAACGATGCATGTGCGGGAGAACCTTAAAGAGAGGGTTGCTGCAGCAATTGCGACTGTAACTCTGGACACGATTCAGAAGACATGGCAGAGGATTGAATACCGTCTAGGCATCACCAGAGCTACAAATGGCGCCCATATTGAAGTGTACTATGGTAAGTCTAAAACTTTAAACTTTGCTGATCATTTGAAGAGCCACACGTGCATATCCATTAAATACTTCTTTTGTAATAACAGTTTAAAATCCCGGCAATCATTCTCAATGACCCGTTAGTTGAGCTGGGTTCCCTGTCAATGCTTTCGCTGCTCAAGTCCCCTTAACTCATGAGCCTTGTCAAGAGAAGCATCTAGGTTTCTTGCAATGAAAATTTTCCTTCATAAAGTGACCACAAACAAAATATCTTTCTGCCAGAAGCCTTCGCACATATTCCCCTCCATCCCTTCAGCTTGGCCTACGGGCAAACCTGCTCCTCTCTGCCCCTCCCTCTACACGCATGAGTACGATACACACGGTACTGTGCAGGTTCCTTAGCTTGTGATCCCACCATCATCAAATACTGTTGGATTCTGTTCTTTTAAGCTCATCTATCTCGTACGTGCACTGTGACAGCATGGATTAATTATAGTGATAGAAGGTAAGAAATATCCACAAGTTAACCAAAGACTCCACGTAGAGAGGAAAGTTGCTTTTGTGGGCAGATCGATCCCAGGCGAGAACGCCTAACTCTAATTGCAGGAGGATCTCCCAAAAAGCAAAGTGGAAGCTCTCCTCTCTTCTTTTTCACTCCAAGTTCTAAGGTCTTGGGATCTTCATTGTTGTTGATTTTGCCTGTGTAAGTCATAGGCTTTGTGCTGAAGTTGCATGCGGAAGCTGTGACTTGATGTGCATGAAGTGTTCTCTTCACAAGTTTAATGAATGAGTACTATGCTCTGCGGCTAGCCACTTGAGCTAGAGTTTAACAATTCAATATACAAGTATTTACACTCTGCGTCATTTTTAATGTTCTGTTCCGTATAGTGTAAGGTGCAGTCTCTTACACTGCACTTCTTCGTTTGTTTGACTACCAAATCTATGTATGGATTAGGCTTCTCCTTCGACATAAAACCAGCAAAATGGAAAATATACATTTCAGAAGTATGCAAAGAGTATGTTGTGCACATTGTGTGGGCTCTGTCAAAGTTTGTAGTCATTTTCTCTTTGATAGGTACAATAATTAAAACGTTAAGCAAATATAATAACTTCGATTTCAACATGATTCAAAGCAGATGTAATTAATGCTATTACTTTATAGCTCACCAGGCAGTAGATTTGGTGGTACCATCTATTATTCTCATTGTGATACTATAAAAGCATTATTAGTTATTGATGGCTTCAAGACAAGAATCTGCAGATTTCACACTGCTGTTTGATTATAACATTAATATTTCTATAGGGTCATTCGCTGAAATATCCTCGATGGAAGTAGCTTAAATGAACATTTTATATATTGTTAAAATTTCAACTATGCAGATATGACCCAGGCAATTCATAGCGAATTAATGTTCAGGAATCGCCCCTGCAATTTAGACAATTTGCCTGTTATCAGGTGTCTTTGTTATAATGTAATAATTACTTTTATACCGTCTTCTGCATTATTTTCCGTGACGATAGTATCAAAATGTAGCTCATAAGATGTATTGAGGATCGCAATGACAGCAATTTTGAAAATACACCTTCTCTCCCCCCCTCTTCTGGGATATTTTCAGTGCCACCAATCTTCAAAACGTTTGATTTGTAATTCCTAATCCTGCTCTTATCACAAAAATGCATAATTCAGCACATATCTCCACACATTGGTTCAGTCTTTGTGTTTTGGTCCCTGGAATTTATACAACCCATATATCCATATCTGGGAGATATGGTAATTAGTAACCGTGAGTGCTGATAATTAACAATTATTTTTCGTCACTAACACGCATTTAGAGTGCTTTCGTAGGCCTTATTGAAAAGTTTTCCTTTCCTTTGACCACTAACAGAGATAAATCTTCAAACAGGACCAATAAAAGTTCATTTACACAGCTTGTATCAAAAGATATAGTAATAAATCGGCCGCCATTTTGAAAACGTCTACCATTGCTGACCAATGGGGTATTTTAAATGCCTCCAAACTTTAAAATTGTATTAAAACGGATATTAAACCACATTCCAAGTTTCATGCTTTTATCACTAAAATGCTTGATTTTACACACATCCGCCGTACTATAAGGGTACTGGGTTCGATACCCAGTAGAGGCTCATAGTATTTTGCATCCTACTTCAAACTGTAGGTCCAGTCCCGATTAGGCTATGTGTGCATAAAGTGGTCTTAAAATGACAATTTAGTCAATCAATATCGTGGAATGAAATAACATGCATCTCTGTTTCCCCTCTCCATCCTCCAATAAAAGTGGAAGGGTGTTTGGGTGCTATGGTGATCCTTGTCTATGTGAGTGAACATCTGTTGAATGTCCTCCCTTTACAAACGAGGGATGTCTGAACAGAAGATGGGTGTCTTAATGGATGACTGAAAAGTAGGCAGGATTGGGAGGATGTGGTGCACATGAGCCTTACGAACGCTGAAGCTGACATGGTTATGGATGGCCGTGTTCTCAGTCATAGAAGCCATTTTCACCCTCCTGACCATTTCACTTTGTGTTGGTAGATCTTCCCGGCATGCTATTTGTCGAATCTCTCAGAGCGCAACAGGTGATACATACACTGGTGTCTTACTACGTATTGTAGCAACATAATCAACTTTCATTGTAAAATATATTTAGATTCATATATCTAATGTATTCCTGTCTTGAGAAGTAAATTTCCCTGTCCCAAATTAGTATTAGTCAGTGTTTTTGGTTGTTGCTTAGTTCATGAGGTAATTGAGACTGTAGAAAGTGCTGTGATGGTAAGGATACATTGAATTTCATGTTTGTGATTTTATTTTCTATTTTGCACTTTATTTGCATCATTTTGTGCCAAAACATGACAAGAAAATGTGCATCATGCTTGTCAGAAATTTAAAAAAAAACACAAACAAAGTGCCATCTCATATTTCGTGTTACCATCACAAAAAAATTTAAATGCATCATAATAGGAATTTATTTGTTGAACAAATTACAAATACAGCACTATCCTTAGATCTTGTTGCAAGTTGTCTTTTGTTTGATGAAAATGTATAAGCACAACAACTTTCTTTTTTACATTTAATGAATTTACAAAAACACTAAAGCTGCTGAACAAGGCAGTTTTATTGGGTTTTCTTTATGTAAAGGAATGCTATACACACAAATAAAACTAACTTGACAGTGGTTTTAGTGTTTTTGTAAGGCTTGATTGTGTTACCATTCATAATTTGTATTGCTGTCTTGCTATAACCGAAATATACTTTTCACATCATAGCTGAAAGTTCAGGAAATTACAAGACATATAACAATTACATTTGTGAAAACTCGTGTTTCCACATTGCACAATTAGATAGGTTTTTTTCTGATTAATTTTGAAGGCAGTGATCCTTCAAAACTAATCAGAATAAAAAATATCCAATTGTGCAACGTGGAAACATGAGTCTTCACATATGTAATACTTAAACTGTGTTCACCACATCCATCATGAAGACAATAATATTCTTCCTTAATAGGGTTACCATATCGCTATGAGGGAAATGTAGGACATTATGTTCCAAAATGTAGGACATTATGTTCCAAAATGTAGGACATTGAGTCAAAATGTAGGACACAAAACATTCACAATAAATAATACATATTTCTATAGAACACGTTAGAGAGTAATTTAAAATTGACACTTTTCAGTAAAAAAAAATATTTCTTAATGAATTCTTTAATTCAAAATTTCCAAACTTCTAATTATACTAAACAATGCACCTGTTTTAACGGTACTTCTCAGAGGAGCCAATAATTCCCAAAATTTCAGTCAAAATATATTTATGAGAGACTGAACAGTCAAACTCTTATATATTTTATGTGCCAGTACCAAAATTCTTACAGACTTTATGAAAAAAAATATCTCTCGTGAGTCCGTTGTGCTGATGGTAATAAACGTAGTCTCTCAACCTTTGCATTATGACCTGTAATGGCAAACAAATATTCAGCAATTACCATAGAAATAGTTCCAGAAGTTTCATCTTGGGTACTTTTTAGTTGAATAACAGAGTGTCTAACAAAATAACAAATCCAAAATTCATTTATTTTTTGTTTTTGTTTACCTAAGTAGGGGTCGAATAAATAAAGGTTATGTTTGAAATTAGCAATTAAGAAAATAATATTTAATAAGAAGATACATTTATTTTTATTTTTTGTTTACCTAAGTAGGGGTTGAATAGATAAAGGTTATGTTTGAAATTAGCAATTAAGAAAATAATATTTAATAAGAAAATCCTACCAAAAGGCCGGTTAAAATATAAACTGCAGCAGTATACAACAAGAGATTTAGATCTATATCTATTAATGCATGCTGGACTGCATTTTGCAGACTAGCGAGGCTCTGGCGTTTGGATTCACAGCCAGTATAATCTTATGTGGGGCTCGTGTTCTCCTCCCTATATGTTTGTGATTGTTTCTTCATCCATCTTATCTTATGGCCATTCATCCTCATCTTCGCTACTAGCCAAAGGGGCAGAAAAGTTAAGTAAATTAAACTAAATCCACTAATCAGTCATTGCGATAGCAAACATTCTTGACCACAAGTATAATTTCTTGACTTTTTATTGACTTCTTGACCTACTTTCTTTATTTTTTCTTGATTTTCACGACTTTCTTGACTAGTAGACACCCTAAATAACTTTGTTCTCTAAACCCCTGCTTTACAATCAAGATAATGAATAAGAATGGGAAACACATTGTTTCATCAGTATAAACCCCAAGGCAAGAAATTACCCTCAGGCATTGAACGGTCGCATCATCAGAATGCGGCCCCAAAACTTTTGTTCATTAAATGCTTCCGTTTTTCCGTTTGTCCTCTAGCAGGACAATATTTTATTTTATTTTTCAGCAATGACTGAATCAAAATAAATGCCACTATTGAGTTTGAGAGTGCAGTCCATAAACATGTAACTTGCATGATTTCTCTTTGTTAAACTGAAACACGTATTTCCCTAATTTTATTATGTGACGCTCAAAATGTAGGACATTTATGACATTTTTCAAATTCCTCCGGGATGCCGGACACAAGGCTAAAATGTAGGACATGTCCGGGAAAATCCGGACGTCTGGTAACCCTATTCCTTAATTATAGTGCTTATATCTTCTCATCAGATATTAGGATGAATCAAATATAAATGGGATTTTTTTTTCATAATTTATTGAAACAAAATACAAATACAAAACAAAGTAATTACTTTTCTACATAGCTCCCTTCAACTGAAATACACTTTAGCCAGCGGATAGGGAGTTTGGCAATCCCTTTGTCCCAGAAAGTTCACGGTCGTGTGTGCAGCCAGTTGCACATGAACTCTTCCACTTCTGTGTCATCCTGAAAACGCTTACCTCCGAGTGCTTCTTTCAGGGGTCCAAACAAGTGATAATCAAAAAGGAATAAGTCTGGACTGTATGGAGGATGTTCAAGTGGTGTCCAATGAATTTCGTCCACTTTGTCACGAGTTGCACCAGCTGTGTGAGGTCAAGCGTTGTCATGAAGCAGTAGAACACTTCTGATGGGTGTACCACGTTGTTTGGTCCGATAAGCAGCCTTAACACTTTCCAGGAGTTGACAATAGTAAGCAGCATTTACTGTTCTTCTTTCATGAAGATAATCAATAAAAATGACACCTCTGAAATCCCAAAAAACTGTGGCAAGAATCTTCCCAGCTGATGCGTGGCTTTTGGCCTTGCCTGGCCCAGCCTCTTCTTTTTTCCACCACTCCTTGCTGGCCTATTTTGAGTCTTGTGTGTAGTGGTGGACCCAAGTTTCATCACAGGTGAAAAGACAGTGCAAAATTTCATCCCCTTCTCTCTCATAACGTACCAGGACCCTTTGAGAGATTTCCAGTCGAACCTTGTTCTGCTCCTCAGTGAGGAGGTGTGGGACACACCTCGAAGCGATTTTTCTGTAGCCCAAGTTCTCATGAATGATCGTGTGAGCAGTACTATAACTTATGCCCACTGCAGATGAAATTTCACTGACTGCCAAGCGACGGTCACCTTCAATCAAGTCCTGAACAGCCTGAATGTTTTCTTGAGTGATGCTTTTCCTTGGCCGCCATTGATATTTTTCATTTTCCACAGTTTCCCGTCCTCCCAAAAACATGTTGTGCCATTCATACACACGGATCTTTGAAAGGGTGGACTCACCAAACTGTGCTCGATGTCTGGTCAAAATTTCACTTGGTTTTACTCCTTCGTTTGTAAAAAATTTTGATAATGATGCATTGTGCAATGGACGGGTGTACCTCCTGCTCACTCATCGTGCTACTGACTAATGTTAAAAGTTGACAAGGACTCCAGGGAAGAAACAGACTCCAGATACACCCACTATCATCACCTCAAGGCCACAGGACACCACCACACTTTCCCTGCAAGTAAGAAATCAATTCCTGTGATTCACCCACATAGATTGTGTACTGTAACATCTACAGTTAGTTTTCTCATATCTTGTAATATGAATTATATGGCAAGAATAATTTGCAATTCCAGAGTAAGTTTTAATTGTATAATAGTTGTGTGCGATTATAGAGTCGCAGTAGTCTAGTCTGTTGGGAATCTGACTGCCACCCAGCTTTGATTCCTGGGGTGAGTGATCTAAGGTTGGACTTTTTCCAGCCTTGTCCCTGTATAAAGTGTATCTGAAGCTCATCCAGCTTAAAATCAATGGTTACCTGGTTGGGTAAAGGTGCCCAAAGCATGGTGCTGATCACATCACCTCTGAAAATTTGAGAATGTGTTGGGCTCTACCCCCCAACTGATATATGCATGGAGAACTTTACCTTTTACCTTCGTGTGTGATTATTTTACTGGACACTTGTAAAGGCTCACCCTTTCCGAATGTCAACCCCCCTTCCAAGTAGTACATCCTGTACTGCATTTTGTAGACTAACAAGGCTCTGGCATGTGGACCCATGGACAGTGTAATCCTCTATGAGACTTCTGTGTTGTCTGTATGCGTTTGTGATTGTTCCTTCGTCTATTTTATCTTTTTACTGTTCATTTTCACAATTAGTCAAAAGTGGCAGGAATGTGAAGTGAAATAAATGGTATCAATAAATCATATTTTGCTGGACTTTCACTTCATTCCAGGTCAAAGTGATGAGTGAAACTTCAAGTGATGACAGTATTTCTGATCAGTCTGAAGGAAATAGTTCTGCAGTTGTTGATCCCAGCTTAGAAAAGAACTCTGATCCCCAAGATGAAACATCAAGGTATGTAAGTGAATCCAGAGATTGTGTTATGACTTGGACATGGATTTTCAGTTACTAAATCATATACACTATATTTATGGACCTTAATTTTTTGGTGTCCTTTTTTCTTAAAAGTGGTGTTATTTTTATTACTTTTTGGTGTTGTTTTTTCCAAAATCAGCATTTTAACTTTAGCACACTTCTTTGCAAAATACATATACCTAAAATTATACCTTCATTGCACCTATAAACTAGCATTTCAGTTCATGACAATTGCACACATTGGAAACTATTTTTTGAGGATATGACTTCCCATTACTTCTTGGGCGACAAATACTGAAGTTACAGTTCCCGGTATGTGTACTTTTTATCTCTTGCCAGAAACTGGCCACTTTGCTCGGTGAGGCAAAATGTTCTGATACGAAGTGAAAAATCGTGCAAAACATCTATTTACACATAGTTTCATGTAGCTGTAGGAATTATTCTATGTACCATGTTTTTTCTTCTTAAAATTTTGAAAAACATTCATGTTATACACACACACATATTGTACATTCTATCTTGTTTAGCCTAAAACACAGGAAATGTTCTATTTTTTGTGATGTTTTCATTTTTATATCATGAAATATGTTGACATTTGTGAAATGGGCTACACTTTGCATTTTATGCCAAATTTGCTTTATTTCGTGATTTCAAATGCTAGAAAAAATGTACCAAGAATGTGTCACTGTTCATGCACAAACCCTTTTTGGCAACAATTGACATTTTTCGGTGGTATCATGTTCACCACAATGCTGCCAAATGACAGAAATCAAAGGGCACAGCAGACAAATCAACCAACAAACATCTATGAGCACTGCAAGATGGGATAAATCAGAACCAACCAGAGTGATGCACTATAGTCGTTTTCACGTTCAGAAGACACAATGGCCTCTTATGAGCAATGCTTTTCTTATGGGAAATACGAGCGTGCTGTTGTGAAATTTCTGGATTTACAAATTTAGCTTAAGTAAAATCGGTACCTTCAGTTTTGCAGGAAATTTTGTAGAGAATACGATGGTGAACACAAAAAACTGGTAACTTGCTTACATAATTGTAGATAAATTAAAAACGCAAATTTTCTGTGAAAACACAATTTTTACATTGTTTTCATTCCTAACGTTGAAACATGCCGTAAAATTGAAGCATTCAGTATTAAAAAAATTGACACTGTTTTTTAATTGTCATAGGTGACGGTGGTGCTCAGAATTTATCAATACTTTAAAGCATATTTGCATTAAGAAATATTCAAATAAAGTATGTGGAGATTTTTTATATTCGTGCATTAGAAAATGTTGTTGCTGGCCATTCTTTGTTCTGTAATTCCAAGTAAAAACTTCCAGCGACAAAGTTGTAGAGAAAATAATGAAATTATTTTTTATAACCACTCAAAGGTTCCCAGAAATATTACTTCCATGCATTTGGAGTTTCTTTTTAACCCGAACCGTGCGCGAAGTAAGGAGACGTTGTCTGGCCATCTTGAGCTGACTCACCGCAGCATTCCGACTAATCACCACCAAGTTTTCGAGTTGTTATTTTATTTCCATTCAATAAAAATATGAACTTCATGCAGTTTGTTATAATAGAATTGAAATTACTTAAATTTAATAGTTGACAATTATTTCCAATGCTGCTGTTGTGAGCAACATTAGTGCTGTCGCAAATACACGTTGTTTTTGTTTACATTACTGTCGACATTAATACTGAAATGAAGATCACCTTTCAGTTTCCAACGTACACATAAATTCATAGACACCATACTAACCTTTGAAAGGCTTTCCAACACGTGACAAAATATGGGGCTTCAAGATAGAAATATGAGATGCCTTGCTTGAGTCATTCACGTTTTATCAGTTCACGTGGGCCATAACTCATTTGTTTGTTTGGGTTGCAACTTGAATCTAACCCATGTGCCAGGTTCCCCTTACTTGAGTGAGAGATCTGCTTTGGTCTGTTTAGACTTTTTCCTTCTCTCGAAAAAGTGTTCTCAGTTGTGTGAGCTCTCAGTGATTTTTACTTTTTAAAGTGATTTCTGAAGTGTCATATTCGTGCATTACACTCGCGTGTGTAGTGATCGCAATGGATCATAGTAAAAAGGGTAACTGTAACGTTCACAGTATAATATTAATATTAATAATTACATATAATTATCATTATATATACAAAATATGTAACACCTTTATTGTGAAGGAAGGTCATCATTTCCCGGCGACATGAATTAGCGCTGTATTGGCAACACTGTGCGGATTCTCCATAAGCGCCGTTGTGTCTTCTGAACGTGAAAATGACTTTAGATGTCATAACATTTGTTAATGAAGCCAGGGGTCCTTCCAATTTAAGAGAAAACCATAAAAAACTGCAATGTGTAAATTTGGAAGTTTATGCAAATCATTTTAAGGATACGTTAACAATGTGATGGCTATTTTGGAGAAAACTTCAGTTTTCTTAAATAAAAATGTGGTTAGTGACATGTGAAACTTAGCTTGAATTTCAGAAGAATCATGCTAGTATACATAGTTTCTACATATCATTAACCATTATCCTGCTGGTTCATAAGTGTGGAAACATCTCTTTAGTTATGTGTAGGGAAATGGGAATCAAACATCCTGATACATGACACACTGGTCTCCAAATTTCAACTTTTGTTTTGTTTTGGAAATGAAATAAGCCAATTCTTAATTATTTCAATGAAAGAGTTCAAAAATGACAATTACAAATTTTGATAAGCTCAGATAACCAAGATAAATCTACTTTTATGAATGATACTATATACTTATGTGCAGTAGAACCTTGATTTTACGTTTTTCAGATAACCAAGCCAAAACAAAAGCATAAAATGGAGGAAAATATAAAATTGAGGAAAATGTGCTGTTATAATTTTGTTTTAATAATTAAAATTTTATGTACAGTGGTGGTAATGTAATCAAATTGGGGTTTGCAAGAGATGCACTTACATCGTTGTTTGATTCAGGGTCTTGAAATTTTCTTCATGGCCATTCTTTCATTTTAAAATGTTCTATTTCGTCTCTGCTATTCCATTAAACATAGGAAACAAAATAACTTTCTACAACCAAGCTGAAGACCAAGCACTATGCCTACAGTTTTCAAATAACCACAGATCTGCCATTTATGTTCTTTATACTTGATGCTCACAGGAAGGTGTTTTTATGTATTCTCTGTTCACTTTTGACTTATGTTGACATACTGACAATTGAAATAATATAATTTTTTAAAACCTATTTATAATAATATCCTTCAAAAGTCATGAAAACTATAGCTAATTAACAATTTTTATTGTCAGATTCGTATTCAGCACCTTTGAATTATTAATATTCAGGCCAGGCCCGTACCCAAGGGGGGGGCGGGCATGCCCCCCCCCTCGAGCCATGAAAAATTTTAATTTGAATGTATAAAAACCTACAAAAATTACGTTAATGCTTTCTCAAATTTTGCATGAATTTCGATTTTGTCCTTGCACAAATGAATAGGTTGTTTCTGGAGAGAGGCAGGCTCTAGAAGTCTACAGTCTGCAATATTGGGCTATTTTAGTTCTACAGCCATTGATGCAAGGCTATCAGGTGTTCTGATTTCATCGGGACAGTCCATTCCTTTTAATCTATGTCCCGACCTTTTCGCCTCTGCTCAGTCACAAATGTTTCACATAATTATAATAGAGGGGAATTTTCAATTCTCTTTACATTATGGAAGAAAGGTTCCTCAGTGACTGCAATACAAAACCAACTTTATAAGGGGCATTTAGCTGTCCATCTGCACCGCTAGGTCTGTCATCCCTTTTCGCCACCACTGAGCAGAAGGATAAAAAACTTTGTCTTCTTTCTCCGACATCAGGGTTTTTTTGCAACTGATATCCATTCTGCCACTCAATGGCTTACGGTTAATTAATATTATGTAAATAGAAGAATCAACTTCACAGCAGAATCATTGCTAGATTTTGGGGACAAAAAATTGCCTGAAGTACTTTTAACATACATTGTTATTTGTCCAAAACACTCAAGAAATTAAGTACATTATTTATTATTTACTCAATTCTGTCAATCGGAATTTGTTTTTCTGCAACTTTTCTTCTTTTCTACTTTTAATTAGCTTGAACATAAATACACAGTGGTGTGACCATACAACAGTGAACAGACAACTTTCACAGTGTGCAGAAGACATCAAGGCCAAAAATTTGATGCTACAAGCTGTTGAAAATGGCATTTTCTATCCCATATGTATGGAACCCCATTTAATAGCATCTTTTAATAGCATTTATTTTTACTATCGAATAAGATTCTAAAAGCGAAAATACACCATAGGAACAATATTACGCCAACAGACACACTGCCAAGGTGAAGTCACTTTGCCGTTCCTTTCAGATAATTTATTTACAGAGTTCGCACTGACTCCAAAGTCCTGGGAAACTGGAGGAGTCAGAAAAACAAGGCTAGGACTAAGGTAATTGGAAACAAATGATTTTTTTTTGGCATAATTTGTAACCAGAAACACGTTTTGTTTTATTTTCCTAACAATCTTCTTTTTTTGGGTAATATTACTTATAAAAAGGTTATTTAATTTATTTTCAAAAATGTTCAACAAACGTGATTCACTTGATTAACTTACAAAGTTGAAATGTAACTCTTATTTTTTAGCATATTAAATCATTACACAGTTATGTAAAATACCTGGAAAAGTCAGGGACTTTGCAAAATTGGTGTGAACCCTCATCTATCAACCCCACACACATACCTAAGTTGCTTTTCGTAGGCTTTTTGATTTGTTTGCATAATGCACTCATGTAGTCTACCTCTACCATACAATTTTTTTTTTCGTTCTCTGACAGAAACAAATGTCACTGTCAACTGCAAATATTTGTCACGTGGTTGCATACATATAGGTTAGAAAATGCTGTTCTTCAACATTTCGTAACAAAATGAGCAAATTTCTCTACCCACACTTTCTCCTATACAACCCCCCCCCCACACACACAGAGAAAATGTATTTAAAATTTGCCACAGGGTCTGCCCCCCCCTCAAAAAATCGTGGGTACGGGCCTGATTCAGGCACTTTGATTTCTGAGACATTTTGGCTGTTCACCAGCATTATAGAAAGAGGGGGAGGACATAGAGTGTGTTACCAACGTGGCAGCCATCATGAAGTCTGCCATATTAGAATGAATAGAAACAAGGTGCTTACCAGTTTTGAAAACTTAGAAAAAACTGGGAATTTACTTTGGAAAAGTCATGGAAATATCAGGGTAATTTGCTGTTTTTTTGGAAAAAAATCAACATTTTTGAACCAGAGCACTACCGTACATGTTAGATTTTTGAACAAAGAGAAAAAGAACAAACAGAATTTCATTTTCAAGGGAAACAAGAAAAAGTTTACACTGCGATTTAAAAATGTTAAGATTTGTATCAAAGTCAGTAAAAACATATGTTTACTCTTGGTAGTAATATCATGTGAACTCTCCTTCCTTTGATGTTTCAGAAATCTAAAGAGAACAAGGTAGATTCACAATGTTCATCTGCCTGATTTCAAGGAACCCTAAAACCTATTACAAGAGATATACAGGTTCAGAAAAAGTATAATCAATTATTTTCCAAACAACTCATTCATCTGAACACTTCAGAGCAAGAAACAATCAAAAATAGACTTTTTTTTAGAAAAATGCATAGTCACACAGTTGGTACCATGAAGTATGCACAGTTTGTTAACAAACATTAAAGAGAAAATACAGAAATGGATGCCATAAAAACTTAAGTTGCTTTCAAAACACCCAGTTTTATTTGAGCCTGGGGTCCAAATGAACCTCATGATACCACATACAGGTTAAAAAGTCAGGGAATTTTGTTTCTACCAAATTGTAGACATTCTGAGAAAGGTGGTCATGTGACGTACCAAAATGGGCTGGAATTTTACAAGGATGATGTGCTTAATTTCAGTGTAATTTAACCATTTTGCTGTTCGAACCCAAAATGTTTTTCTTTAGAGGTGTAAGTAACCCAAAAAGAACTGATGGTTGCCTCTGCTTTAACACTAGAAAGACGGAACCCGTCATTTTGATAGGTGACCCCTATTTTTATTGTAATTTTAACAATGTTAATTTTACTCCACAGCTTCCATGTTCTGTGACTTTTAACAAATATTAATGCTCTATACTTGTGTGAAAAGTTAAACTTTTATCTCATGTGTGAAGGCTGCTACATTGGATTACTACTATAAGTAGGATCACTCGTCATTTTGATGGGTGCAGTTCTTAAGTAGACACATCTGTTAGCAATAGCGTATTCTAAGTTTGAGTGAACCTTAGTTCATCTTTGCTCATTGTTGTTCCTCTAATGGATGTAATTTCAAATAGAATGTTTGTTCAGATTGGTCAATGAATTATCTAGAGTAAAATATTGGCGACCCCTATTCGCTTACTCTATTGGGCAAAGTGCAGTATCCAATATGTCACCCAAACATTACTTACTGGATCGTGATCTAGCTATCTCCATGATTTGTCAGATGTCTAAGCTCAGGGAGAAGGCAATATTTATGAATATGATGAGTTCAGAGTACATAATGGCAATGCCGGAATAGATGTTCATTACTTACGACTTACGAACTTGTCTACAAATTATTCTTCAGATGAATATGTGATAGATGATACGGCAGATCGATGGTTCCTCCTTCATTGATTGATTTATTTTACTTCGCTTTTCTTCTGCCACTTTTGGCAAATTACAAAGATTAGGATGCCACAAACGTCGATGCCCAGGCTTGGATTCGAACCCGGTACCCCTGGCGTTAAACAAACAAAAATACACCATAATAGTAGAGGAAATGTACGGTTTCACACAGAAATAATTGCAACACAAATGTTTTTTGTGCCAGATTGTGCGGAATGGTATAGTGAATAATGTATTACAAATCCGCCATCCAAATGTTTGGGAGAAATCCACCACCTTGGAAAATGGCGGAAAGAATTCAACTTGAATATTAAAAAAAAGTAATATCTCGAAAACGGTGCATTGTACAGAAAAAATTGAAGAGAACCAAATTAAAGAACAGAAAATTTGCTAAATTGTAGTTGTTTTATTTGATAGAGCTACCATCAATCTTAATTGAATTAGAAAGATTCATATTTTCTTTAAATTTTAGAATTAGCGCAAAAGTTGGTTTATGACACAAAAAACAGCAAATATGTGAGATGCTATGTAATTTACGTCCTAAAGTCACTGAACCAAATTCATAGCTTATGATTTCCTCTAAAGATTGGATTTTGTTGAGTGCCATTTGGGTCAGTGGTTGGGGAGATATGGAGTTTAATGCAGAGTCATGAGTTTCCGTAAATTTACGTATTCCATTTGATATTGGTTGATTGATTTGCATTATTTTACTTCACTTTTGTGCCACTTTTGGCTAATTTGCAAAGATGGGAATGAGTGATGACATGATGAAATTGACGAATGGACACTCACAAACATCCATGCCCAGGCTGGGATTCGAATCACAGACCCCTGCATCATAGCATGATTATGATATTGGTGAGAACGAAATACATTGTTTTCTGCAGTGTTTAGTTCACGTGGGGTTTGTTACTTACATGTTGTGTTTGTTGTACAAATATGTAAGTGTCTTACCTGAGCAAGGGGGGGGGGGAGGGCATTTAGAAAGAATCGTATTGAAAATGGAATTCGGGCAGATGATTTTGGCTCAAATCTACTGGTAGACAAGACTTAGAATTAAGAGACAATAGTGCAGGGACAAAAGGTGTGTATGGGACGAGGGAACTGCTCCCCATGCCCCCCATCCCAAATTGCCGCCACTGTCAATACATTGAACTAATATGATATGGTAAAATATGGTTCTAAACCGGTCACTTTGCCTTAGAGTCCATTGCAGAATATTTCGTAGATGCCTGGTGCTAACATGTTAAATTTCATCATTTCCTCTACATACAGACTAGGGATGGCCAAACGGATCCGGATCCGATAAATCCAAAAGTAACGGATCTGGATCCGGATCCAAAAATTCTGGATCCAAAAATTCTGGATCCGGGTCTGAAAGTTTCGGATCTGGATCCAGATCCAAAAGTTCCTGATCTGGATCCGGGTCTGAAAGTTTCGGATCTGGATCCGGATCCAAAAGTTTCGGATCTGGATCCGGATTCGAGAGTTTCGTAACTCAATCCCATTATAATATTACCACACCTTAAAAGGTATTATGATCTTCGATTACAAAGAAATTTTTCATTAGTTAGTCCTACAAGAATTTTTTTCAAGTGTTGTTCCTAAAATATTTTGCTACGCATCGGCTAACACACTCGTGCAGAAAAATAATCTTACTTGTTTAACATAAAATGTCAGAGGTGATTTTGTAAATGCCATTGAAACGAATATGTATTCATTCGAATGTATTGGAAATGAAAACACACACAAATGTGAGACATTCCATTCCAGGATGAAACCTTTAACACATATAACAAGATACAAATGTTATACAAAAATTATACAATTGTTCTACAGTTACAGTTTTACAAATTAAAATAAAACATTATAATATATGCACTGTTATATAATTACAAAGTGTAAGACTAACATGGGAGGTTATCTAAGTGTCCCCCTCCGATTTTCATGAAACTTGGCAGGCGTATAGTGGGGCCCAAAGGAAGAAATACGTGTTTTTTGTTTCAGCTAAAAAACTGTTCTAGGGGGCAAAACACCCTCAAATGTCAAGATGAGGACAAATTGAAGTGAGGATCTGACCCCTGTGTCCCCCTCCGATTTCCATGAAACTTGGCAGGTGTGTGTATAAATGGGCCCAAATGAAGAAATAAGTGTTTTTTTGTTTCGGCTAAAAATCTGTTCTAGTGGGCAACCCTCCCTCAAATGTCAAGATGAGGACAAATTGAATGGGGTCTGACTCCTGTGTTCCCCTCCGATTTCCATGAAACGTGGTAGGTGTATAGAGGGGCCCAAAGGAAGAAATACGTGTTTTTTTGTTTCGGCTAAAAAAACTGTTTTAGGAGGCAAATCCCACCTCAAATGTCAAGATGAGGACAAATGACGTGGGGATCATCTGACCCCTGTGTCCCCCTCCGATTCCCATGAAATTAGACAGGTGTATAGAGAGGCCCTATGCCCCCTGATTCTTCCTATGCCATATTTACGTGGTTTCGGGGTCAGATCCCCACTTCAATTTCTCCTCATCTTGACATTTGAGGGGGGGGCTCTATACACCTGCCAAGTTTCATGGAAATCAGAGGGGGAGACTTAGACCTCCCTTGTAAGTGTATTAATTAAAAGAAGCGCATGTGGGATGGCAAAACAGATCCGGGTCCGAAAATTCCGGATCCGGATCTGAAAATTCTGGATCCGGATCCGAAAGTACCGGATACGGATCTGAAAATTCCGGATCCGAAAAATTTTAGGATCCGGATCCTTAGGATCTGGAACCAACCGGATCCGGCAATATCCGGATCTGGCCATCCCTAATACAGACCTGCACTTGTAACACAGGTGTTGCCCCTGATGCAGCAAAGGAGGATATTTGCATAACTGATTGAAGATGTAAATCCCACTTCCCAATACGCTGGGCTTTAATGAAATTTGGATGAATATCGAGCATCCTAATGTATTGCAGCCACAGAGCAGCAGTATCCTGTTATCTTTGGTACTACCTGGAAATGAGGTACTTTTTCAGTGATCACAGGTTACCATAGGTTTAACGGTATTACCTCCTTAAATGATCTCAAGGATTTGTTGAAGACCTGAATCTGCCATTAGATAAACAACACATCTCAGGAAACTCATCTTGAGCTGAAGACCACACAGCCTTAGTATGGGCTACTTCAGAGGACTATCTGAGTACTCATTGGCTACGATACAGAGTACTTTCAGAAATATTGGTTGATCAAATGTGATGATGTTTGTGTGATTGCCTCTTTGAATGCCCACAAACACAGTACAATGTGGATTGAATGCATATCTGGAAGTAAGGAAATCACTGATTTCCCTGGATAATCACCTTTTTCGTTTATTTGCCGCAGGACCTACGACAGACGGACTTACGTTGCGCCATTCGTGTAATTATTCATTCATCCGTCCTTATCTTCGTGACAACCCCTTGTGCCTCTGGATATGGATTTTTCTGATTGATTCGATTTACTTTAGATTTTATTAGGTCGTTTTTCTGCCACTTTTGGCTAATCACGAAGATAATTGATTGATTGAGTTGGTGTTATAAGTCCACTTTATGCACAGTATGGCTAATCGGGACTGGACCTAGAGTTTAAAGCGGAATCCAAACCACTATGCAGTGTGCATCCACCAGGTATAGAACACAGGACCCCTTAATTATAAGGAGACGACGCTACCACTCTGCCAATCACAAAGATAAGGATGGATGAATGCACAATCACAAACATATATGGACAACACAACAAGTCTTTCTGTGGCAGGTCCTGCGGGAAATAAATGAAAAAGTGATCATCCAGGGACACCAGCGAATTTCCTTACTTCCAGATATGCATTCAATCAACATTGCACTGTATTTGTGGGCATTCAAAGAGGCAATCACAAACATCATCACATTTGGTCAACCAATATTTCTGAAAGCACTCTGTTTCGTAGCCAATGAGTACTCAGATAGTCCTCTGAAGTAGCCCATACTAAGGCTGTGTGGTCTTCAGCTCAAGATGAGTTTCCTGAGATGTGTTGTTTATCTAATGGCAGATTCAGGTCTTCAACAAATCCTTGAGATCATTTACGGAGGTAATACTATTAAACCTATGGTAACCTAGGATCACCGGAAAAGCACCTCATTTCCAAGCAGTACACCTTGGACTGCATTTTGAATACTAGCAAGGCTCTGGCGTCTGGAATCAGTATAATACTCTGTGAGTCTCGTGTTGTCATCCATACTGTCTCTTCATCTATACCACCATATTATCATCAGTCCTCATCTTTGCAATTATCCAAAAGTGGCAGCAAAATGATGTAATTTAACCTAGAACAAATCAAAGCAATGCGAAAAAGCCATAGCCAGAGGCACATGGAGTCATTTCATAGTTTATGTAGCACTCTTCACTGTACTTGAAGCAAAGTGCATTGCAAATGAACATATTTCTGAGATACGTTCAATAAATCATTGGCCTGCTTAATTCAGAAGTAGACACCATGTAAGTTCAAGCTCTTAGGTGCTGAAAAATCTTGATCTACATTTGGTTCAACTCTGAAAGATAGCAGGACACTGCTGCTCTGTGGCTGCAATATATTAGTATGCTCTATATTCTTCGGAATTTCATTAAAGCCCAGCATATTGGGAAGTGGGGTTTACATCTTCAATCAGTTACGCAAATGTTCTCCTTTTGCTGCTTCAGGGGCAACACCTGTGCTACAAGTGAAGGTCTGTATGTAGAGGAAATGATGAAATTTAGCATTTTAGCACCAGGTATCTACGAAAAATTCTGCAATGGACTTTAAGGCAAAGTGACCAGTTTAGAACCATATTTTACTGTATCATATTAGTTCAATGTATTGACAGTGGCGGCAATTAGGGATGGAGGGCACGGGGAGCAGTCCTCTCCCACCCCCAATACACAGTTTTTGTCCCCGCCGTATGGCCTCTTACTTCTAAGCCTTGTCTACCAGTAGATTTGATCCAAAATCATCTGCCCGAATTTCATTTTCGTTATGATTCAAATTGCAGTTAGTAGAAAGTTAACTTTCCTTGTCCCTCCCCACCCCCTTTCTCAGTTAAGACACCTAATCGCCACTTACATTTTTGAACAACAAAAACAACATGTAATAACGAACGCCACGTGAACGAAACCCTGCAGAAAACAATGTATTTCATTCTCACCAATATCATAATCACGCTACGACGCCAGGGGTCTCTGATTCGAATCCCAGCCTGGGCATGGATGTTTGTGAGTGTCCATTCATCAATTTCATCATATCATCACTCATCCTCATCTACGCAAATTACCCAAAATTCACAAAAGTGAAGTAAAATAAAGCAAATCAACCAATCAATCAACCAATATCATATGAAATGGAACACATAAATTTAGGGAAACACATGCAACTGTCCCCAGTGTGGAGCAGTTTGTAATATTTTAAATAAAAATAACTTTTCAAATGTTACTTAACACATTAGTATATTAACCAATTTCTACAGTCACTATATTAACGAATAACAAACAAAATAACATAAACATTGAATAGAGTAGCACAACAGAATTTTTCTTCATTCTTTTCAGATTATGCACAAAACTAAATAACAAAATATAATTGCAACAAATGTCTTTGAATTAAAGAACTGTTGCAATAGCTTCCTCCTCCGGTTGAAAACCTTAACATCATACTTTGATGTAGAAATACGTATATTTTTCAAACGTAACATCTTCAATGTATCATCTTCACTTCTTCTACTACTACTTCTTTGGCAGCAATCTCATTCTTTTCACATCTTCTTTACAGCCATCTTCAGTAGATTTCTTCTTTACTGCAATCTCATTGCCATTACTATTTCATAACCATCTTATATCCATTTAAAGGGTTATATTCTTCACGAGTGCACTTCTTCCCTTTGAAGCTATATGTGCAAATGAAGTGCTTCATTATAATGGTATACCATATTACATTCATTTTATCCTACATTACATATATTCCTTCTTATCGTTCTTCCAGCGAGACACTTTGTATACTTTTTCTTGGTGCTTTCCGTTTTTATTCGTGTCAAACACTTGTCTTTGATACATTGAAATATGTCAGACAGTTATGAGATCAGAAGATGAACATAAGTTCTTCCATAAAAGACAATATGATGATCAGCAGAACATAAATAAACAACAAATACAATAAATTCATGCTGTTTTACACACGATAATAAGAAACAATGAACTTTCTTGTAACAGCGATGATCAACTCACTGTTCAAATAAACTCACCTAACCTTTCAGATGAAACAGGATTATCCGTTCTAGCATCCGAGTAATTTATCGAATTACGAGAATTATTACAAACACTGTCACTATTCTGATTAGTATTACAATTAAGTGTATACTGGCCATTAATAGAAGATGATTGTTCATCAACATTTGCATTTCTTCTAACACCAGCACTTCCATTATTATTATTATATATGGATGGATAATGTTCACGTCTGAAATTAGAATCATTCACGGTATTATTAGTTCTTTCAGACCTTACAAACTGCCTTCTTGAGGGATTGCGTTCAAATCTTCTGGGAGACGGGCGATGATTTACATTCATTCCTGCATTTTCAGTCTGTGTTGTAGAATCATAAGAATTCCGCTCAACATTTACTTGCCTGACGAAGTATTTTGGTCTGCGATACTTCTCTTCTTATTAGCCCTGTCATCAGAATCTGTATTATCACCGGGCAAGGATGAACTTTTATTCTTATCACTTGATTACAAATCAATAGTCCTTAATTTCTGCGTCAGTTGCTTAAGATCTGTAATGTTATGGCAGCCCACATTCTTTGAAATTGACTCGGGTAGCTGTTTCAAAATCATCCGTATTACTTCAACTTTGTTTGGAGTTTCCACAAGGTTACAATAAGCAGAGTACGTTTTTAAAGTGTATGCTTCCAATGATAAACCTGAAGCTGGGTTGTATTTTCTAGATCGTAACAATGTCAACTGACTTTCTAATAATTCATTAGAAGCAAATTGGTCTAGAAATTTATGTACAAAGTCCTCATAAGAAGTGAAATTCTTCTTTTCACTGTTAAACCAGGAAGTGCCTACATTATAAAAACACTTACGAATTATACATAATTTATACTTGGAAGGAACACTAATTAAGTTTAACATTGTAGTTAGTTGTTCGATAAATTCTCTAGCAGACTGTTTTGAAACATCTCCTCCAAAACGTGGCAATTGACTGAATTCACTAACTCGTGTAAATCTATTAGAGCATGTATCAGACTGATTATAAGAATTCCATGTAGAATCATTATTCAGCCACATTGGGTTGTAAGTACAGTTTGTTCTAGTACAAGGACTATGATTTACATTTAAGTCATCAGGAAACTGATCATGGATTAAGGAATGACATGTACTTTGACTTTGGCAACCACATACTGAAGTTTCAAGACCTGTGAAATTGTCTTTATTATCACAAGCAACATAAGTTCTAGAAGGTATGGAATTTCTGTTAGATGTAGAACAAATTTGCTTTGATGTGTCTGTAGCACATAAAGAACTAAAGTCGTTTTCACGTTCAGAAGAGACAACGTCGCTTATGGAGAAACCGCACAGTGTTGCCAATACAGTGCTAGCTCATGTCGCCGGGAAATGATGAGCTTTCTTCACAATGAAGGTGTTACATATTTTGTATATATAATGATAATTATATGTAATTATTAATATTAATAATATACTGTGAACATTACAGTTCATTAGCATGTCATTTTCCCATTAGATTTAATTTAATACACAGGCACATTTAATATTCATTCGCCTTTCTCTGTAATTATTTCATAGAATAACATTGAGATACGGTACTGTGTTACATATATATATACATTCATTATTGTCTATGAATTTATGTGTACGTTGGAAACTGAAAGGTGATCTTCATTTCAGTATTAATGTCGACAGTAATGTAAACAAAAACAACGTGTATTTGCGACAGCACTAATGTTGCTCACAACAGCAGTATTGGAAATAATTGTCAATTATTAAATTAAAGTAATTGCAATTCTATTATAACAAACTGCATGAAGTTAATATTTTTACTGAATGGAAATAAAATAACAACTCGAAAACTTGGTGGTGATTAGCCGGAATGCTGCGGTGAGTCGGCTCAAGTTGGCCAGACAACGTCCCTTTACTTCGTGTGCAGTTCGGGTTAAAAAGAAACTCCAAATGCATGGAAGTAATATTTCTGGGAACCTTTGAGTGGTTATAAAAAATAATTTCATTATTTTCTTCACAACTTTGTTTTTACTTGGAATTACAGAACAAAGAATAAATGGCCAGCGACGACATTTTCTACTGCACGTATATAAAAAATCTCCACATACTTTATTTGAATATTTTTTAATGCGAATATGCTTTAAAGTATTGATAAATTCTGAGCACCACCATCACCTATGACAATTAGAAAACAGTGTCAATTTTTTTCATTATGAATGCTTCAATTTTATGGCATGTTTCAACGTTAGGAATGAAAATATTGTAAAAATTTTGTTTTCACAGAAAATTTGCGTTTTTAATTTATCTAAAAATATGTAAGCAAGTTACCAGTTTTTTGTGCTCACCATCGTATTCTCTACAAAATTTCCTGCAAAACTGCAGGTACCGATTTTACGTAAGCTAAATTTGTAAATCGAGAAATTTCACAACAGAGCGGTCGTATTTGCCCATAAGAACCCATTGTGTCTTCTGAATGTGAAAACGACTATAGGTGCATTATTTTCAATATCACAAGTATGTACGTGCTTATTATCATACAGTAAAGAGCTGTTCAACGAAGAAAGACATGAATGGTTATTTAGTGAACATGCACAATGGATTTTGTCAACAATAGGATTGCTATTAGTAAATTCAGTATTATCTAAAACACAATGCCGCAATGCATATATATTCTTGCCCTGTGAAGTGGAAGCTCTACCAAATTTATTTCTACTTTTATTGTGAGCAGATTTGCCCTTGCACAATTTGGTTACATTTTCCTTTGCAGAATTCACTTCAGCATCAGATGTATCACAGCCAGAAGAACCTGTATGAAATGTTTCGCATTTATTGTGTTCACTAAAAACAAAATGCTTTATTTTAGAATTTAATATTGTATCAGTTTGGCATGCTATGTGCCTATATTCATTAGTAAGTGCATCAATATTACTTAATTCTTTATCTGGTTGTAGAATGTCTCTAACCATACTAGTACAAATAACATCACTTTGCTCTAAGTTAATGTATTTCTCATTTAAATCCTTAAGCATAGAATCAAATTCTTGCAAAGAATCAAATTCTTGCAACTTTACCTGCGTAGTATTCATATACCTGCGTAGTATTCATATTTGTTTGTAGTGTACTTATAGAAGTTTCTTGTTGGCACAACTGGTTTGATACGTGTTGTTTTAACTCATCATCATGATGGTCTAGTTTTGATTCAAGATCACTGACTTTCAAATTTAATAAAGTTACTTCATCATTTATACGTTCATTTAGTAACCTATTAACTGATTGACATGAATCAGAAACCTGCTGCAACTTATTTTCTACATGTTGGAGCCCTTCGTTCAGTTTTTCAGTACTTTGCTGCAACCTAACCAATTTTGTGCCCCAAACTTCACAGTTTGTTTGTAAACTTTCGTGCAGCATTTCAGTGTTCTGATCAAGTCTATCTTGTAACCTATTCTCCAAAGCTTCAGTGTTCTGAAGTAACTTATTCTCCAAAGCTTCAGTGTTCTGAAGTAACCTATTCTCCAGTGTTTCGGTACTCTGGAGCAACTTGTCTTCCAACCTATTCTCATGTTGGGCCAAACTCAAGTGAAAAGCAGATAAAATTTGGTCAATATTTGGATTTACCGTATCCAAGTATGATTTTAGAGTGAATGGATTGAATTCTGGCTTGCATGCCTTACAGTAATAGTCTTCTTTCATAGAGCTGAATATTACCCAGTGAATAACTGTAAGACCCCTACAATTTACATGTTCCCATTTCTTGCATGACGTGCATTCAATCATGCAAGTGTCAGAAAATCTGTCCTTACAACAGAGTAAATCCTCCATTTGCTTACCTGAATTGTCCTCTTCGTTGCTTACTTCAGCAACATCACTGAGATCCGGTTGAAGACTCACGCTACTTTGAAGCACTTCTCTTTTCTTCATTATAGCATATCAGTTCAGTTCTTATCAACTCTCAATTTTCGAATCCTGGCTCTAGGTCGCCAATTTATTGCAACTGTCCCCGGTGTGGAGCAGTTTGTTGCAATATTTTAAATAAAAATAACTTTCCAAATGTTACTTAACACATTAGTATATTAACCAATTTCTACAGTCACTATATTAACGAATAACAAACAAAATAACATCAACATTGAATAGAGTAGCACAACAGAATTTTTCTTCATTCTTTTCAGATTATGCATAAAACTAAATAACAAAATATAATTGCAACAAATGTCTTTGAATTAAAGAACTGTTGCACACATGACTCTGCATTAAACTCCATATCTCCTCAACCCCTGACTCTTAGAGGCACTAAACAAATTCCAATCTCTAGAGGAAATCATAAGGTATGAATTTGGTTCAGTGACTTTAGGACGTAAATTACATAGTTTGTTTGATATTTGCTGTTTTTTGTGTCGAAAACCAACTTTTATGCTAATTCTAAAAATTAAAGACTTTCTAATTCAATTAAGATTGATGGTATCTCTACCAAACAAAAACATAATTTAGCAAATTTTCTGTTCTTTCATTTTGGTCATCTTCACTTTTTGTATACAATGCACCATTTTCGAGATATTAATTTTTATAAGAAAATTAAGTTGAATTTTTTTTCCACCATTTTCCAAGATGGCGGATTTTCCCCAAACATTTGGATGGCGGATTTTTAATATATTATTGACTATAGCATTCCACACAATCTGGCAAAAAAAAAAACAATGAACAATCTGAAGGCCTTGCCATGGGAAACCCACTATCAGCTCCCATAGCAAACATAGTTATGCACTTTGTGGAATAAGCATACTCCAAACTCCAGAACTCAAATTCATTAGATATGGATGGTACGCTGATGATACTATAGTCATATACAAGGAAAACCAAAGAGATCAACCTTTTGTTAGAAAAACTAGACAGCATCCACCACAGCCTACACTTCACTATAGAACAAGAAAAGCAGGGCAAAATCAATTTCTTGGACCTCACCATCAGCCGCGAGATCAACAAATTCACAACCACAGTTTTCAGAAAACCAGATGCAGGTAACCAGTATATCCATGCACACAAGCAAGAGGCAAACGTATGGATAAACTTGTACCGAAGAGCCTTCTCCTACTGATCCAGAGAAAAAGACCTGAGGGACGAAATAGCAACCATCACGGAACTGGCACTAAAGGATGGATATACTGAATGTCAACTCTCCACATGGTACAGCAAAGCTGAAATCCAGGTCAGACAACTTGCACCATCAACTCAACCAGATCCCAGTAGAAAAGTCCAGTGTTTGCCTTCCCCTACCATTCTACCACATTCAACCACCTTACCAAAGACCTCATCCCCTACAACATCCAAATTGCACACAAACCATCCTCAAAAATAGCTGACCAACTAAACAAGCATAAACGATACTTCCTCCCCCCCCCCTGACAACCCCGGTGCCTATGATGCTGAATGCGAGTGCAAGGCTCATTACATCGGCAGATCCATCAGGCCCATCAATGAAAGAATTAAGCAGCACTTATCAAATGAAAAGACTATCCAACCCACCACTGGACTTGCAAGACACATCAGATTCCACAACCATAAAATCGAAAAAGGACATGTCAAATACAAAGCATACACCCTCATAGACACAAAGATCAAAGAAACGCATGCCATCATGCACTACAACCATGAACTCAACATAGATAGTGGTCAAGCACACCATGCTTGGTTTCACTTACTGCAGCAATTAACATCGGTGAACAGCATATGACACATACACAGACATACAGCCAACAACAGTACACCTAGCGGCGATTTAGGAAGAAACAGCAGAAACGCACCAAGCAATGACACAACGATTTCCAATAAGGATGTTGGCAGTGCCCACTGAAATTACTACATAGAAAATTACTTAAAACAGCTTCACGGAAAACGTGAGTACCTGTATTATCTATTACCACGTCTCTCATTCCCATAGTATGAAAACATTTGTGTTGCAATTATTTCTGGGTTAGGTCTTTTTTCCCCCATTTGTTTCTTTTACTATAAGTAAATAAATAAAATACACCCATAAATAAGTAAATGAATCAAATAAAAATTACATGAAATACACAAACACACCATGATGTTGATAGGTGATTCATTTATATATTTATGTATATATTTAATTATAATTTTGACAATATTTAGTTAACTCCACGTCTTCCATGATTTAACTGAATGTGAATAACTTGGTCCTTCTGACCAGACATTTTTCTCCCTTTTGTGCTCCTCTATTAGCCACTGTAGGAGGCAGAATTTGTAACAAATGCTTATAATGATGTGAAAAAAAAGGAAATAGAGAAACACAGGAGTTGTTTCATGCTCAGAATAAAAGTTCCCCTGTGCTTAGCACGTTGCCATGAAGGCATATAGGGGGTGTGGGGGGTTAACGCCACACACTTCCTTGATCCGGTCGTGAGTGTGGGTGATGTGATCAACATCACGCAGTGAAAAATATGGCTTGGGAAAACTTTACTTGTCAAAAAGATGGGTTCATCCTAATAGGTAGCTAGGAAATCGTCATCCTGCTAGTGTTACAAGACTGAAAATGTTAAAATAAAACTAGTGCAGGTTATTCAAGCAACAAAATAACTCCAAACAAATCCATCGTTTATCCTCTCTTTAATGTTTTTTAATCTTTTGCTCACTCAGGGCCCACTTGTGCAGTGACCAAGGACCCCCCTCCCTCTCCCCCACCTATGTATCTTTCTTTTTGGTACACAAGATATAAATGCTATTGAGTATATTACGTAGTAGCATTTATATTTTCTCCCACCTGGAACTGTTCTCATACCCTGTCTCTGGTCCCCACTACAATCATCTTCATTTTCTAAAGATTCTAATGTATCATACCTTTTCTATTGAAGTCTCATAAATAAAAAAAAAATACTTTTAGCTGAAGACAGGTGTAAATTTACCCACTGTATTACTTACATGATTTTACATATGTGTAGTATATAAGGCATGAACTTCTTACTTTACGAGCACAGGTATTTCACTCAAATACAAAATAATATTTTTTCACATTTGAGTGAATATATTTAGCACCAGAAATGTTCAAATAATGTGTGCATGATGAACCACTTATTTTTTAATTTCTAAGTATGACGTCTGCTCTACAGCTAAATATGTACTTTTAACTCTTTTTCTGTACATATCCTATTCTACAGACCCATAAACTAATTAATACTTTGTCAAGGTACAATGTGTTTCAGAAGGCTCACAACCCAAACTTTGATTGCTAATGACATGAAAACTGTGAGAAATATTAACACTGGGTTTTCCACATTATAAAGTCTCATCCATTTATGTATTTTTCAATGCTTAACATTATCAGTTTACTCCACACAAGAAATTCTGTAAATTAATCTATGGCAGAAGTCAACATTGTTGTTTTTTTCTTCTGGAATTCCACTTTGGGTGAGAAACTTACATAACAAATTATCGAAGGGTCATAATTAGACAACTGATCACTGACTCCATAGTAATGTGTCCTTTGAGACCAATGTATTGGGTTTGATCAGTTCGATAAAGTTCCAGGAATTGTATATAAATTCAATTCTGATCCGAGAGAGAACATCAGCAAACATAAAGTGTATAAATTCGGTCCAAGAAGTAAAATATCACAAAGAAGAATAAAGGTCCAGAATCCTTTTTATTTAAATCAGTCCTAACTTAATTCTCTGCAAAATGTCGAGGTAATGTAATACTCGAAAGACGTATTATTATGGTCCACTTTCTAACAAATTTCCGAATTCAGTCCAACCCATTCGCAAAAGCTGTCGTTGCTTCATCACAACCAAGCATGGTTTGTACTCTCATCAAAAGCATGAATGGGACCTGATGAAAAACAGTTATCCAGTCATAAGCATGAAAGACTAATCTAGCATCTAGGTGAGGAGATGCAAACACACCCACACTGTCTTGAGAATCTGAGGAGCAAGGCCTTGCATAGTAGAAAAGTGGAGAGAGCAAGTGAGGGAACCACATGTTGAGTCATGACTTGTGCAGATACTTTTTTTGTTTGCTCACTCCTGGGGCATAATGTAGTGTAGTATACTCTAAAGCTTATTTTTTATTCTAGAACAGTGATGTGTGAGCAACAGTTCATATAAGAAATAATTGCAGGGGTGTAAGGGGTACCTTCCACGTAGGCACCCAAAAGTCAACCTCACTTCCACGTAGTACACCCTGGACTGAAGACTAACGAGGCTCTGGCGACTGGCACTATGGCCAGTATAATTTTTTGTGTTGTCCTGTTTTTTGTCCTTGTGTGTGTTGAGTGCCCGTTTACAGCCTCAGCTTTTAGCAGAAGTCAGAAGATTTTAAGATTTTTAGTTATGCAATGTTAGAGTTGTTTTTTGTAATGATAAGGGGTTGCCCCCATATAATGTGAAGAGTGCAAAATAGCCTAAGTGCTGACGCACCCAAAATTTTAAATTCAAATTCAAAAAAATTCAAAAGAAATAATTGCAGTCAGCCATCATTTGCATTCAAACTCTGGCTATCGAAAACCCAAGTAGTGGTGCACCATTAGTGAAATCCTCATTTCTCTTCTTTCTAGCTCTCTCTTCTCTTCAATTTCTCGAGAGAAAAGAATGAAAAATGAGAGAGAGAGAGAGAGAAATTAAAGAAAGAAAAGTCTCTCTCTCTTGCTTTCCCCCCCTTCAAAGAAGGAGAAAGAGAAAAGAGAGAGAGAGAGAGAGAGAGAGGGAGGGAGAGAGAGAGAGGGAAAGAAAAGAGTGACAAGTGCCACTGGGCCGTTTCCTCAATATCATGTATCAAGTTACCTCGGTCAATTGTTCGCGCATGCATGATGAATGTTTTGCTTGAGACTAAAGGAGCTTGTGCCGCTTGTTGCTTCAGTGTGAATTGTGTTTGTCACTTGGTGCATGGAGTTTATTGCCTTTTGCCTCATTCTGAAATCCCTTATATTTTGTATAGAAGTAGTTTGAGTACAACTCCAACACGAATAAATGAAGATGATTTGCTAGTGGCTGCAATACTGTACTTCAAGTAAGCAGATTAGAGTTTTTATGTTGCGACCAAATGCAAATGCAAGTTATTGTGCTCTTTCTGGCAATGTGAAAGTGAATTTTGAGTTACTTTCAGTTGTACTGATATCTCCCATATAGCCAAGTGGTTAGCACTCGTACCTTTGGTGTGGCCGGTCCCAGGTTCAATTTCTGGTGGGTGCTCCCAAAATTTCGGCATTGACCCAGTATTGTGAGGACAATTGGGAAGCTACTTGAAAAGAAGAAGTAGTGGGCTCCAGTCACGAAACCAGAAAACATTGGCTACGGGATGCGATGCACTGACCACTCGTCGTCCACTGTAAAGCCACTCTGACAGACTCTGATTCTTCGAGGGCTGTTGCACCATGGAGGTTTTTTTTTGTGCAAAAATGCTGTAGATGGAAATTTCCATGTGATTTGTGATTTGATTTGCTTTATTTTACTTCGCTTTTTGTGCCACTTTTGGCTAATTTGCGAAGATGGGGATGAGTGATATGATATGATGAAATTGATGAATGGATACTCACAAATATCCATGCCCAGGCCAGGATTCGAACCCGGGACCCCTGGCATCGTAGCACAATGTGCTAAACACTCCGCCACAGGGGCCGGCGGAAATCTCCATGTAAATGAAACCAAATACAGTGATGGTGTGTTTGCATTTTCACTAGTCTTTGCCTGTGCTTTATGGAAAATAACACCAATTTTCCACATTTCATCCTCCATCAGATGTACTCCTTCTGTTAATACTTCACAAGGAATGTCTATGAGCATGGTGTAGGAGAGAACAATAGTATTCTCATTTCTTCCCTGCACTATGTTTTCTACGAGTCTAATATAAAACATACTCACAAATCCTTTTAGAACACAACTTTAAATCGGTCCAGATAGAGCAGAGAAATCAATTTGGGACCCACATAGAAATTATGGTGGATCAGAACCTTTTTTCCAGATTAATTTAAATATGGTCCAAGTACCGTACTGAAATAAAACAATACACAACTTGGGCCGAATTTAAATTGTGGGAGAAAAAAGGTGGAACCGAATAGGACCGACTATTATTTATGGGTTTCTGGAACTTTAACAATCCTAATTTGGGACTGACCATTGTATGGGTTAAGTGGAAACATGCCATTTTAGAGCCATATGACCTCAGCTGGCAACAGTAGGAGATCGAAATTTTGTCAACAGATGCAGGCAACATGTGCCTAAGCATTGGCTACAGTTTTATATGAAAAATCATAAAACATTATTTTGCACAAAAATTGAGTCTTAAGTGAAAAATTGTAAACCCCTGATACACTACTGTTAGATACCTGTTGACATAGGTTATTTTGAAATGGCAAGTATTAATCATAAATGCACCTATTAAACCTCACGATTTCGTCCCGTTGCCAACTTTTTCTTGAAATACAGTTTTGACATTAAGTATTAAAACCATTAAACTAATGCCCAATGGCACAGTGGTAGCCTTCGCCTTGTAATCAAGGGATCCCAGGTTCGATACCTGGTGGAGGCAACCAATCTAAACTGTGGGTCCAGTCCCGATTAGCCTTACTGTGTGTGAAGTGGACTTAAAACAACAACTCATTAAACTAATTATGTACACTATCATTGAGTTAATAAATTCACATGATCCTACATACATTTCATGCACTTCCAGTTTCCTGAAGTCGAAAAAATTTTCCTTAATGAGGTACAGCTAAACCACAGAATTTTTCTTGGAATGATTCTTGCTCATGATGATAAGAAAAAGTAGTAAGAACTCTTCAAGAATGCAAGTGAGCTGTTCCAATAAATACTCCATACTGACTCACTGAAACTTTGAGGAAGAGACTCTCCAGGCATGCCCATTTCAAATGTACTGCAAATTGTAGCATAAAAACTAATTGTAGAGCCCCAAAGATGGTTTTATATTTGTGCAGAATAACAGTTCCCTCAATGGAAGTATATTTTATCCATATTCCCATCCAAGAATGAAAGTTATAAAATAGAAGATGAAGACATTTGAATTTTTTTGAAGAAGATAGAAAAAAGAAAACTTATTGAACATGTTACTGCAGCCACCAAAAAAAAAAAAAAAGAATGAAAATATATAGGGTTTCTATAAATTAGTTATACAAAAGTAACCTTTAATTGTGAAGAAAGTGTATGTGTAACAGAAATGTTTTATACATCAATGAATACAGCATATCTTCAAGTTTTCTCTACAAGTGTGATCCTTTCATTACACAGCAAATGTCTCAGCGGTATTTGATTTCCTGCCAAACCCTTTGAAGCATGTATGCATCGATGGTCGCAGCTACCTGCGTTATCCGGACATGAAGCTTGTCTACGTTGCTGGGAAGAGGGATAAACACATGTTCTTTAATGTAACCCCAGATATAGAAATCCATGGGGGTTAAATCAGGCGAATGAGGTCGCCACGGAATCGTTCCACCATGACCAATCCAAGTCGGTACTTCACGATTGAGGTAGGCGGTTACTTCTTTATGAAAATACAGAGGAAAATGAAATCAGCACCCATATCTTCACGCAATTGTGGTATGATAAGCCTCTGACAGTCCATGATGGCTGGCGCAACACTAGAGGAGATAAGCAAACGCTCAGGCCTCCAGTGGCTGCATCTGAAACTAACAACTAGAAGCAAATGACGTGCGACAAGAAACTTGAAGATATGCTGTATTCATTGATGTATAAAACATTTCTGTTACACATACACTTTCTTCACAATTAACGGTTACTTTTGTATAACTAATTTATAGAAACCCTGTATATTGTGTAGTACATTAATGTTCCTAAAATTGTGCAAAGTCAAGGTAAAAGTAGTTAAATACTTGTTGGGAAAAAAAATATGCACAATGCTCACAAAAGGAAGCACTGTATCATTGTTAGTGGGTAAATTTGGTTGTACCATCTACCCTTTGCATGCACATACCTTCAATTTTGCAGGTAGAGACCATGCAAGACCACTCATCAATGGCATATTACTTACGCCCATGCACCTTTTAAGAGAAGGCATATTAAAAATGCATTCCTTGAAGATAAAATGCAAAATTCCTGGAAATGTAGCCAACACCAGGACGTGACTGTTCAAAATAATATTTGCATATTGCCCCTTTTGTGTGCTTTATTCTCATGGCAAAAATTGTGAACTTCCTGTTGATATTTTCCGAGAAAAAAATATTTTCTAATGTAAATGCTGTGTTTTCTATGATGGATAATTTTATATTGCTCAAGGTATTAACCAAAAATTGATATCTCGGTAACTACAAATACTAGAGTAACCAGCTACATCTCGTTCTTTTCAGTAGACTCTAGGCTAGAAGCTTATATTAAAAAAAGACCAATTTTCACTAATCAAGTACAAGAAAGTGAAAAATATCTGAATTTCTTTTCCAAAATTTGAACTTTCTCAGGCCCCCACGTAGACAACATAGGACATGAGGGTTCAAAACTAACTGCATATTGCTTGATACGTGTTCCATTTTTGTGGCAGGAATTGTGCACTTTAACAAAATTTTCTAAATCCTTTTTTACGTATATATTCGGAAACTATAAATGCTAGTCCTATTTTTGGAAATGAGAGAGGTTGTAGTAATTACAGAGAAAATAGGTATTGGAATTTTCCACAAAGCTGTTTTTAGTTTGTTCTTTTAATTTCAGCGGCCACTGGCACCATCCTTGTTGGAACTTATTGGGTTTTTGCTTGGCACGTTTCTGTCATTTTTGTGTTCCCCGATTGCTGCTAGGTGTGCTGGTGTGTAGCTGTAGCGAATTCGCTACAGCTACATTTTCTTCAGCATTTTGAAAGGAATTTTGAATGTGCAACAGTGTCAGAAAAAATGTCCAATAACCCTTAATTTGCAGGAGGTTCATAAAGACAGTTTGTTAGGCTACATGTAAATATAGATTATCTAGATATCTGCGTAATTTATTTAATTAGTATCTGAATAATTCAAATATCCAGATAACTAACTGACATATATGAATATATTCCAGCTAACAGTTACATTTTTTGAGCTGCATCGCTATTTTGGGGAGAATCATGCCTCGTTTGCTGCACCTCTCGATAAAAGTGCCTCATTTGTGTCACCCACAGAACAAATCCTGTGGATATCCATGGTGCAAGAGACATCAAAATGTCATTAATTGCTGTGTAAAACATAACTTGCAGTGCAGAAAGGAGCGATGGATTTTGCACCACTGACAAGGGAATACTGCCAGCATTGATCATTGTCAGTACATAGAATCTCACCAGCAAGAAATTATTGTAACAAGAATTATAGAATATCTGGAATTACAATTATTTTCACGATAATATTTGTTTAAATTTTAAAATTACAATACGTTTAAAACACTCAGGTTTACATGACAGTTTCCTCAATATACGTGGGTTCTTTTTTAAGTAAGGATTGTTTTGCAATAAAAACAAAGTAAGTAAATGTTTTTCCAAAAAACATTTATTTTCTGAATTTACATACACTTCTCTATTTTTCTACATAATTTCCTTGCCTGTTTAAACATTTATCATAATGAACTATGAGTTTTTGGATACCCTCCTCATAGAACTCTGCCACCTGTGATGATAGCCAGTTAGTAGTCGCTAGGCTCAAGGTCTGTTTGTGAATACTGTTTGAAATTGTGTGTGCGCGTGGGATTGAGTGCACGCGCAGGCTCCTGGCATTCGTTGAGCATCATCTGACACCATTTGCATTCACAGCATCAGTCTGTACGCGTCGTTAAAATGTTTAAGAAAATTGAGCGTCCCGCCAACTGTGAAATACGGTCAGTCATCAGATTCTTAACAGCAAGAAACATGAAACCTATGGACATTCATCGCCAGATACGTGAAGTTTGCGGAGACAATGCAGTGAGTAACAGTAAAGTGCGAAAATGGGTGAGATTGTTCAAGGAAGGTCGGGAAAACGTCCATGACGAATCGCGCGCTGGTCAGCCATCTGTAATCACTGACGAGTTGGTGCAGGCAGTTGACACCCCCATTCACTCAAACAGTAGATTCACAATTTCCAAGTTGTCATCGGAATTCCCACAAATTTCAAGGTCAGTTTTGTTTAAAATCATGTCTGAGAACTTACAGTTCAAGAAATTGTGCTGTCGATGGGTTCCTAAACTGCTGAGTGAGGAACACAAAAAGAAAAGATTGGCAAGTGCTTTAACATTTTTGACCCTCTACAACGAGGAAGGTGATGAGTAGAGCCCGGATTTATAAGTGAAATGCATATTCTTTTCCAGACCTCTAATGGTAAGAAGAAAGGTTATACTTCATATTACATACCTTGATGAGCTATTTAACTAAAGTTGAAAGTGCTTATAAATGCTTATTTCTGCAGGAAACTGTTATGCTTGCATATTTTATGATTTTGGTTTAAAATGGCATATTTTATTGAAATCTGTCATATTTCAATCCTATTTCAATCACACTGCGGCATCGGGATGACGAGATCAATGCTTCTAAATAGCTGGACGAGAGAAATGGCATCCTAGAAATGATACAGTGCATCCATAATCATTTTTCCAAATTACCTGATATTAT
This sequence comes from Lepisma saccharinum, assembly GCF_977018435.1. Classification (NCBI taxonomy): domain Eukaryota; kingdom Metazoa; phylum Arthropoda; class Insecta; order Zygentoma; family Lepismatidae; genus Lepisma; species Lepisma saccharinum. The sequence goes on along the minus strand of NC_139247.1, from coordinate 8,590,470 downwards.
AACACAGTTGAAAGCTCGAAATAATACATTGCAAAATTTGCTTTCGCTTATTGATGAAATTTCAGTAACGTTGTCTTCAGAAACTCACGGTGTTGGTAAAATTGTGTCCGATAAGCTCAGGCAGGAAAAAAATCCCGGTTAAAAAACACTGTGCCAAATTTATAAAAAGATTTCTGGTGAAGAAACAGACATTGAAGAGGAATTCACCGAAGAAGAACTGTGGTGTTTTTCATGTGCCTGTGATGTCATGCTACGTGGAAAGAACATTTTCACTGTACAAATCATTCTTCACGACAGATGCAGGAGCTTCACACAAGAAAATCTCAGGATGATCTTCCTTACATACTTTAACACCTTTGAATAAGTTAAGAAATCTAATAAACAAATATTTTTTTCAGATTTTCCTGTATTTGTTTATGCTTATTCTCATGCTTATTTTTTTCATTTTTTGTGTTTTTAACTTGCTTATTTTACTGTTTGATTGTGCTTATAAATCCAGGCTCTAGTGATGAGTTTTCGAGTCATATCGTCACAGGAGATGAGACATAGGTGTCCCACGTGACTCCTGAGTCAAAACAACAATCAATGGAGTGGCGACACACATCATCGCCAGTCAAAGTGAAAGCAAAACAGACACTTTCAAAGAGCAAGATCACTGTGTTTTGGGACAGGCAGGGTGTTTTGTTTGTGGACTTTTTGCTGCAAGGAACAACAATTAACTCAGCTTCCTGCTGTGAAACCCTAAGAAAACTTCGTCAAGCAATCCAGAACAAACAGCGTGGAATGCTGTCAGCCAGTGTTGTACTTATTCATGACAATGCAAGGCCACATGTAGAGGTTCACACTCAAGATCTGATCGAATCTTTTGGCTGGGAAGTATTCGATCATCTGCCATACAATCCAGACCTTGCACCTAGCGACTACCACCTTTTCCACCATCTGAAGACCTTCCTGGGCAGCAAGCGTTTAGACACTGATGAAGAAGTAAAAAGGACCGTGACTAACTGGCTATCATCACAGGTGGCGGAATTCTATGAGGAGGGTATCCAAAAACTCGTAGTTACGATAAATGTTTTTTTTTAAAACTGGCAAGGAAATTATGTAGAAAAATAGAGAAGTGTATGTAAATTCAGAAAATAAATATTTTTTTAAAAAAACATTTACTTACTTCATTTTTATTGCTAAACGGACCTTACTTAAAAAATAACCCCAGTATTTTATCATACTGTAAAAAGTACGTACGAGTTATCGAGTTATTGACTTTCCTGCAGAAACGACAACTTTCTTTAGTTAATATACATAGTTTTCAAATTTATGTATTTTTTCTACTTTTGCGTTACTTTTCTGTAACTTTTGCTAATCATGACACCATCATCCTTCGTCGTGTTCTGCCTCTGGCTGGGTCGGCATAGAAGTCAAGCCTCTCCATTTCTTCCTGGTCTTCCACCACTCCTCTCTTACCACGGTATTCCAATCTTGTCCTCTTCTCCTAACACTCTCCACTATCTGCTCTTTTCACCGACATATTGGGCTCCCCCTTGGCCTTTTTCCCACTCCTTGTGCATTGTAGTCTTTCTGCATCCATCCTCTTCATGTGTTCGAACCATCTCATCTGTGCCTGATCTATCCTGTACTGAAGCTGCACCACCACCACTGTCTGTTGGATCTCCTCATTCCTTATTCTATCCCTTCTAGTCTTCCCCAATATACGTCTTAAAAATTTCATCTCCACTGTCTGCATCTTTTTTTATCTCTCTTTGTCATTGTCCAAATCTCTGCTCCATACATAATTATTGGCACATAGTATGTGTTCGATATTACATTCTTGCGTTTCATAGGTACATTCCTGTTCCACAATAATCTTCGAATGCTTTGATATAGTCCACCACACATTTGTCCTCTTCTGTTTACTTCCTTATCTTTTCTTCCACTTCTCTCAATCATGATAATGAGGATAAATGATTTATTTAATTATTTTCTTATCTATAGTCGCTTTCTGCCACTTTCGGATAATTGTGAGAAGGAGGAAGAATGATGATAAGTGCGGGGAATGGAGGAGCAGGAGGATCCCATCCTCCCAACTTGGCGTCTTTCCTAGTTTTTGTTTTGAGTCCATTTTATGCATAGATAAGCTGATCGAGACTGGATCTTAACCACTATGTGCCTCGACTGGGTATCGAACCTGGAGCCCTTTTGTAATCAACGGGCCCCAGGTACTTTTCATTCAAAATGCTGCCTTCATATCAGTCTATTAAAAAATGAAATATTTATTGTCAAGAAAAATACGTTAATGTGAACATAAATACGTAATTTTACCAAATTTTATTTGTGTATAATTGTAATAATTAATTTGGGTAACACCCTAATTCCAATATTCATATATCAAATTTGAATTGATATGCTACTTGCATAGGTATGGTATTCTCAAAAACTATAGTAAAAATAAGTAAATGAAGTAACACTGCTATGAAAATTATCAAATGACTGGAATCATGATAATAAATAACAAAATCTATTTACCAGTAGTAGGGGATTTTTTTAATATCCATATGGTTGTTTTTAAGCTCTTTTATGCAGAAGTAGCGCAAAAAGTAGCGAAGTAGCGAGTAGCGAACAGGAGTAGTGTAGCGAGCTACTTTTTGGTAAATTTAGTTGTAGCGAAGCTACATTTTGGAAGAGTAGCTGTAGCTAAGCTACTTTTAAAATGTAGCATTCTGATCACTGTATATCCACATAGCATTCACGATCGTTTTGTAGCTAATGTTTACATCACTACGAGTTTCTGGGTGTATGTTTATGCTTGTATTGCACATGCAATTTTGCAAACTGTGTGTATTTCTCGCTTTTTAGATGCACAGTTTCAATCTGTTACTTCTTTTTTAAGATTCATTTAGTTTTGAAATTCTGGAGTAAAACAGGAATGAGGAACCACTCTAAGGCTTGCAAGCAAATGTCCTCATAGTGGACTTTGTAGCTTCCAAAACAAGTCATAGTCACAAGAACTCGTAGCACTTTACAACCCCATTGTTCAAGCAGTTTCCCCACTGACTTTGTAAAATAGCACCTTGAGTTGTGATGCAGCACAATCACATGTTTTCCCAGAAGCATTGGTGGTTTCCAAAGAATAGCTGGATGAAGGTGATTCTCCAGAATGTATACTCACTCTTCACTTTAGCTCCATTCAGTACTAGGTAACAAGGGAAGAAAACTTCTTCGTAGTCATAGGCAACAAGAATTAACACTTTAATGTTGCTGGGTGCTTGTTGGAACATTAACCGTCTTGTCGAATCTCTCTCCCTCTCTCTTTCTCTCCCTATCTATCCATATATACAGGGTGTTTTTAAAATTTTGTTTCCAACATGTAGGATGTGATTCTACAAATGAAAATAAACAGAGAAGTTCATGTGATGAAATGTCAAAAACGGCAACCATTCGGATTTATTGAAGTGGGGAAAAAGTGTGAAAATTATGTTTACAAGGAAATAGTGGCACAACAGCCAACCATATGACCAAGTCGAAGGGCGTTCCACAAATAAATGCAGCATGCTCTATTCAAAAAAGCACATGGCAGGTGTGTGAAGTTGATGTGCAAGGGATTCCCCAAAGGAAACGAATGGGTTTGTTGAATTCATGGGGGAAGGGAAGGGTTTTATTGAGTGATTAGCATGGGCAACCCGGGTAATGTAATGTGGGCGATGTCTTTGGTCGCGATGGTGTGTTGTCGATAATTGTACGTACTCACATGCAGAAAGACCGATGTGTGACCTTGACATTGGCCTTTCCTGCTAGGGGTGCTAACACAGCTGTTTCCTTCCAGCAGGAAAGCACCAGTTGCAGTCACTCGTGCTTCACGTACTGCGATATCAGCATCACCGCGCATCATGTTCCATCAAACGTTTGCGGTTGAATACGTACGAGTGGAAGGACGTGAACTTAGCGAATTGGGCAAACCTTGCAGTAGGCACTGCTAGGTGTTATCGATAGGCATGGCCCATCGTGTATAGTGCACTAGTGTTCATCGTCTATGGCTCTGCAGATATCTAGCAATGAGGATGGCAGCATACATCGCAGAGGAGCTGGCAGACATGCATCTCATTTATGGCGAGACGGGAAGTAATAACCTTTCAGCACGGCGTTTGTATTTGGAGGGTTTTCCAAATAGGATGCTGCTGTCGCACACGTTCTTTCAAAGAGTGCATACTCGACTTCGGGAAACAGGATTAGTACTACCACCCCATTGAGAAATTGGAAGACCACGAAGTGTGTGCACAAATCAGTTTGTGGATGCTGTGTTAAATGCTGTCAAGGATCATCCTGACACCAGTACGCATGCTATAGCCAGTGCCCACACCACCTCCCATGTTAAATGTGTGGCACGTCCTGTCCAAAGAGGGGATGTACCCTTTCAAACTCCAAATGGTACAAGACCTTTTACCTCAGGGCTTTGGCCCACGTGTGGTGTTTTGACAATGGTTTTTGCATCAGATGTAAACTATCCCGAATTTTGCGAACAGGGTGTTGTGGACCGATGAAGCAACATTCACCAAAATGGGCATGTTCAATAGTAAAAACAGTCACATTTGGGATTTTGCAAATGCACATGCAATTCTCGTGGCACACCATCAGCACAGTTTTGTGGTTAATGTGTGGTGTGGGATAGTGCATGACCATTTGATTGGGCCGTACATTCTCCTGTTCGCCTGTGTGTTAGCACATATCATGCATTTCTCCGTGTTTTGCCTGAACTGTTGTAGGACGTACCCTTGGCACTGAGGCAACACTCCCCTGGACCTCTTTCTATGGGGAGAGATGAAACGCCTCATATATGAAACACCTGTCATGTCAAGCAAGGATCTCGTTGCACTTATTAATGTCGCCGCAGCAATGGGGTTGTTTGCTCACACTAAACAATCGTTGCTTCGGCGTTGTCATCTCTGTGTGGAAGTTAATGGCAGACAGTTTGAAAATCTTCTGTTATGTGGTTCCCTCGGCACCTCCACTCTGCAAACAGAGAACATGTCGACACATAGTATCCAACCTAGCACAACGCTAGCGCCATCTTTGTTTTCTACATAATGGTGATGACCACTATGAATATTTGCTTTCTTCCTTCTTGTCAGTCTCAACATATCACTTTCCGTGGATATCGCATCTCGCTAAACCCTTCCCTACCCCCATGACTTCAACAGACCCATTCACTTCCTTTGGGGAACCCCTTACGCATCAACTTCACACATCTGCTATGTGCTTTTTTTTAATAGAGCACGCCACATTTCTTTGTGGAACACCCTAAGCCACGGTCGTGTGCTTTGTCGTTGTGCCACTACGAGGTGTGGAATTAAGTTTCTGGATTGATTTTCTTTTTCATTTCAGGTCGCTTTGCTAACAAAGAGCCAGGTAGGATACTGACCTGTGGACTATCCTTTTCCTGCGCACAAACTTTTACGCATGTGCGTGCAGCAGTCTGGCTGTAGCATTTGTTACAAGCAGACCGTGCATCTGAGCTCCATCGGAATCATATTAAGTTCGAAAGTGAAACATCATGTTAATCTCACTAAACTTGGGAAATCCTCCATGGAAACTTTCAATTAGTTGAAATTTGTGGGAATGAGTGTTTATTTCGCACACGGGTTTTCGAGAAGTTTAAAGAGAAGGTGTCGGGGACGATCCACAATCAGGCCGCCCTTGCTCTTTAAAAACTCAGGTCAGTATCGAGAAAGTCGCTAAAATTGGTCATTGATTGGGTTCCTGAAAGTCAGATGGTCAATCAGTTGTATTATAAAAATCTTTTGGGGAACCTTTGTGAACATGTGAGAAGAAGGAGAACAGGCATGTGGAAGAATGGCTGATGCATTCTTCATCAGGACAACATGCCAATTCACAATGTGCTTTCTGTGAAGACGTTATTGCTGAAACACAACATTCCAGTATTGGAATACCAACCGTACTTGCCGGACCTAGCCCCATGCGACTTTTTCTTCTTCCCTAAAGTCAAGTCTGCATTAAAAGGAACCCAGTTCGAGTCCGTGGATGGGGTAAAGCCAAAGCGACACAACTCTTGAACAGCATATCCGAAAATGTCCTGCAAACCTCTTCTAACAGTTGAAGATCCATGTGGAGTGAAGTAGGGATCAAAGAGGGGACTACATTGAAGGGTACAACATTTTGATTGTCTGATTTTTTATCAACAAAAGAGTTACAGCATAAGTCCGGAAACTTTATTGCCACACCTCGTATTTCTTTGTAAACATAACTTTCACACTTTTTCCACTTCAATAACTCTGAATGGGTGCCGTTTTCGGCATTTCGTCACATGAACTTCTGTGTTTATTTTCACTTGTAGAATCACCTCCTACGTGTTGGAAATGAACTTTAGAAACACCCGGAAATTCCCCTTACAAACTCCTAGGGCTAGTGGAGGGGACTGAGTAGAAAATATTTGGAATAGGAACCCATGTCCGGAAACGTACAGTTTCCGTGCTACAACCATGACAGTGTGTCGGATGTGCCTGTGTTGGTATGCAACCAGGTAGGCAGTACATGACGTCCGAAGATCACCTGATGACCTAAAGTGTAATCATTTATTACAACCATGTCAAATGAGGTGTTATGTAAGGTACAGAAGTGAATGACATGTGACTCAGTCCATATTACAAACAAATTTATTTGGAAACAATGCCAAGGGAATAAAAAGGAAATGTACTATTCATTGATCACAATAACACTTGGGTCGACAGTGAAACACACAATTTGTTTCTGTCTTCTAGTCGTTGCACACATTGTATCGACGAAGCATGTACCGGTACACTCGCTCCATCACACCTGGTGTCCCGTCAATCTCTTGTGCAGCAACCATAACTTGTGCCAGTAGTTTGTCCTCTGTCTCTACAGGAGTCTCGCACACCATACTCTTCATATGACCCCACAAGAGAAAGTCCAATGGCGTTAAATCCAGCGATCGTGGGGGCCACGTGGTTGAACCATCTCGGCTTATCCATCTTTGCCTGAATCTTCGGTTAAGATGTCTCTGAATGTTACATGTAAAGTGAGGCGGTGCGTCATAGTGCTGAAACCACATTTCCTGATGAACGTTCAATGGCACAGTATCCAAGAACAAGGCCAATACTTACTGTAGGAAGATCAAGTACGCAACACCCGTTAACCTGACTGGAAGAAGGTACGGCCCGATCACATGACCATCCAGAATACCTGCCCACACATTGATAGCAAATCTGTGCTGGAATCCTGTAACATACGTTGCATGAGGGTTTTTGTCTGCCCAGACATGGCTGTTTCGAGAATTGAGAACACACCCCCTAGTGAATTTACATTCATCTGTAAACAACTCGACGTGGAAATTTGGGCTCGTCGATGTAGTGGTGCAGAAATCACGTGCAGAAGTTAACACGTGGTACAAAATCGGCTGGTCTCAAAGCCTGTACCCTTTGGTGATGGTAAGTATGTAGTTGTTGCTCATGCTGAACCTCCTACACAATGCTGCGAGAAACACCCATTGCACACACAACTGTTTGCGTACTTGTTGATGTGTCCTGTTCAATGTGGTGTAGTACAGTCTCTTCCAATTCGGGCATGTGGCATCTCTTTGGAGCACCACAATCCTTCCTGTCGGCAGGAAGGTATCTCGTTCTTGGAGCCATTGCGTAATGCTGGCAAAAAGGGTATGCGATGGAGTCGCTTGTTGTGGATAACGCTTTTGATACAGCCGACGAGATGCTCTTCCATTCCCTTCCGCTGCGCCATGCACAAGAATCATGTCCATGTATTCTGCCAACGTGTTCTCAACCATTTTCATTAGAGATGCACAGGCACATGAATGTGGCTCCAGGCAGGATAGCATGGCAGGGTAGATGTCCGTGCCATCAGGTCATCTTCTGACGTCATGTACTGTCTACCTGGTTCCATACTAACATGGACACATCCAACACATTGTCATGGTTGTAGCACGGAAACTCCGTGTTTCCGGACATGGGTTCCTATTCCACATATTGTCTACTCAGTCCCCTCTACTAGCCCTACAAGTTCGTAAGGGGAATTTCTGAGCACCCTGTATATATATATATATATATATATATATATATATATATACACATACATACATACATATACTAGCTGATTGCCAAGCGTTGCCCAGGCATTTATTTATCCCAATCTTGTATTAGACAGGAAAATAATGAATTCTAACTATAGTGTAAACTGAACTTGGGAGTTGAACTGCATTGGGAGTGTCTATTCAACTTAAGGACCCCGAAAACTATGGATTCCACACTAATATATATATATATATATATATGTGTGTGTGGGGGGGGGGGGTGAGGGGGTGTTGCATTTCGGCAATTACCAATTAATGATCCACCAATGAAAACAAGATTTTTGGAAAATATATAAACCACCTCGTGCTGATGAACAGTTTTCCGAAACACTTTTGCAGGATGGGATCTATGGATGCAAGCAGGTTGAAAATTGCAGGTAATTACCAACAGTGATCACTCATTGATGACATCTCAATTCCGTCTCCATTTTTTTTTTTTTTTTTTAAAGAAGTGCTAACATTTTGGGACTTGTTTGGAGATTAAATTTTGATGATTTATAGTTACGTGTTGGTACAGTCAAACCAGATCATAATTTTTGATAAGTGACATGTGAGATGGAAAGTATCCGATTTCGGAAATATGCTGAAATTCAGTTTCTCCAAAGATACTTTTTTTTAATGTGAGAGAAGTGACTGGCATGTCCACGAAGACTGGTCTTTCATTGCGATTCTGCAAATTTAAACCCATTTGTGTCAACACGGTGGATGCAAAACCCCAATATCAATAACATTGTAGACCTCTTTCTTGAAAATAGAAATCTTTCATCAAAGACATTTTCAAATCACACTAAAATTATATATATATATATAGTATTTTGTTATTTGAGCATGTCATGAGATTGTGTTAATATTAGTGAACAAATAAATGAACTGAAATATCGTTCTTTGGTTGGAGATATAATGTGTTAAATGCTGCTATTTGGTGCTGGTGCATCAGTTGACACAAAGCCATGGCACAATAGTAACAGGTCACGAGTGAAAATAATTTACGATTGCCATTGCTAGTGTAGAATCCCCTCCCTCAGGGTCCAATTTCAGTGTAAAGTTATCATTTATGATTTTGCATATAAATGTATGGCAAATACATGTTGCTTGGAACTGCAGACAAAATTTCGAACTGCTACTGTTGTTAGCTAAGGTCACATAACATGTTCACTTGTCAGCCCCAAACCCATCAGAGGCTGCACATGACCCATATTTGTCGTAAAGGACAGATTAACATAGCACCAGTCATCACATGTCTTGATTATGACTATTCAATAATTTTTACATATGTTTCTCCCTAAAGTGACATTCTTGGGGGAAATATCAATGCTGTCTTCCAATGTAGATTAATTTACACCATATTCTGTATGGAAGGAATTATAATGTTAAGCACTGAAAAATATCTAAATAGATGAGATTTTTAATCCAGCTAGCACTTACCATCGTGTTTCATTTTACAAGACAAATCAAATTGGGGTTGCATATCTTTTGAAACATTCTGTACTTGGACTAATTATATTGTACAATACATAGACATGATTACAAATTTTATGTTGCAACTTACGTTCCTAACAAACAATTTCTTACTTTTACTTTATTCAAGAGTCTCAACGGATGCAGCCCACATGGTGAAATCTACACACTCAATTAATCACCTTCGTCGCGGTACCAGTGATAACTTGCACGCATGTAGAAATTGTAATAAATCAGTTTCTTCTGAAAGTGCTTGGAAGAGACACACATGCTTTCAAACAGATCAGAAAACATTTTCGTGCAACATATGCAAGAAACTTTTCCTGAATAGATGTTCTTTGAAAGATCACTTACTGACCCACTTGAATGCAAGATCGAATGTTTTCTCATTGCCTGAAAAATCAGTGCAACAAAAGGATATATGTGACGATTACTTGTGGAGGTACACTGATGTGAATTATATGATTGAGAAACCATTTCAGTGTGACACATGTAAAAAATATTTCAAGGATAAAAGGAGCCTTCGCTTCCACATACGATGTCATATGATTGAGAAAGCAGTCCAATGTGACATTTGTAAAAATACTTTTAAGTATAAACAGAGTTTAAACATTCACATGCGGTGCCATACGGGTGAGAAACCATTCCACTGTGAAATATGTACAAAGTCTTTTAAGCTAAAATCAGATCTGAACATCCATTTGTGGTGTCATGCGCCTGAGAAACCATTCCAGTGTGGCACATGTAAAAAATCTTTCATTTATAAACAGAGTCTTATCACCCACATGCGATGTCATAACGACGAGAAACCATTTCAGTGTGACACATGTAAGAAGTCTTTCAGGCAGAGAGAGAGCCTTAAGTTCCACATGCGGTGTCATAGAGAAGATAAACCATTCCAGTGTGACACATGTAAAAATTGTTTCAAGCATAAAGAGAGCCTTAACAAACACATGCTGTGTCATGTGGGTGAAAAATCATTCCAGTGTTACAAATGTAAAAAATATTTCAAGTATAAACAGAGCCTTAAAAATCACATGGTATGTCATACGGGTGAGAAACCATTCCAGTGTGACACATGTAAAAATTATTTCAAGCATAAAAGGTACCTTTACAAACACATGATGTGCCATACGGGTGAGAAACCAATCCAGTGTGACATTTGTTCAAAGTTTTTCAGAGATAAAGCAAGTCTTAACCTCCACATTCGGTTTCATACTGGTGAGAAACCATTCCAGTGTGACATATGTAAAATTTATTTCAAGCATAAACAGAACCTCAACAATCACATGCTGCGTCATATTGGTAAGGAGCCATTCCAGTGTGACATATGTCAAAAGTATTTTGTGCAGAAATCACACCTTAACAGTCACATGCAATGTCATACATATGTAGCACCATTCCATTGTAACATGTGTACAAAGTCTTTCAAGTGCAAAAAAAAATTTAACATTCACATACTGTATCATACACGTCAGAAACCATTCAATTGTGACATATGTACAAAGTCTTTCGTACAAAAGTCAAAACTTAACAGGCACATGCTGTGTCATACAGGTGAGAAACCATTCCAGTGTGATGTATGCAAAAAGTATTTCAGTGGTAAATCAGATCTTATTTTGCACCTGCAGCGTCATACAGATGAGAGACCATTCCAGTGTGACATATGTAAAAAGTCTTTCCAGTTTAAATCAGATGTTTTCCAGCACATGCGATGTCATATGTATGAAACGCCTTTGAAGTGTGACTTATGTAAAATGTTCTTCAAGAATAAATCACAATTTAGCAGGCATAAGCAATGTCACAGGATTAGGAACAATACTCAAGCAAATTTTGTAACAAGCTGATCACACAATTTGGCTGTATGAAACATACACAAATCTAGTTCTTAATAAAGAAAAGTTTAAATTTCTGTACAGTGTAACCAACGTTTTTCAGACAAATTGAAAATGCATTTGAAATTATTGCATGTTGAGTTTCATAATAAACTTTCCGTTGTATTTGAGGAAAATTACTTAAATAAAAAAAATCTTGAAAACGTCATTCAATGTTCATCCAAATTCAAGAAAAAAAATACTCATTCAACCACATTATATTCTTGCAACCAGTGTGGTACACGATTCTGAAAAGTACTTTTATAAAATGAATTAGCATGAAAGATTGAATGGTGAAAATATTTATACTTTTCAGTAAAAAATCATTTACTGAAATATAGTTTGTTAACAAGCAATTCCAATTGCGTCACTCATATCTCAAGTGTCGACAAAACATAAAGTGTGAATTCTGTGGGAAACCATTTTCTACCAACAGTTGCTTAAACTGTCACTCATAGTATGGAATGCAGATATGATTCTGATAGTGCTGTAAATCATAAGTTTGTAATTGACATTCTACTGGATCTATTCCATGGTTTACTCATATTTTGTGATATTAAGTAGATTGTTATAAATTTATTGTAGTTGCTTTCTAATCTTTAGGTTGAAAGTGTGCAGGAACATTTCTAGATCTGTATTGTTGAGTAGGAACATTTGTATGAACATAGTGGTTCCCTCTTACAGTAATGTGACTACATGCTAATCCGAGATAACTAGCAGCTGTTACTGGACATGAGAATTTTTGTGAAAAAAAAAAATAAAGATTGAAGATTGCTGTGAAATATTGGATTACTGTAATTACTTGTTGAATTACTTGAGTTTTATATTTATACTCTCTTTAGGCTTACATTTGTTTTGATGTGAAAAACTATCAAATCCACTGCTCATGGTAAAGACATGAAGTGATGTCATTTTAGTTCTTCAAAAGTTGCAATGTTAAACCAAACAGTGCACTCATTAATATCAGTAGTGATAAGTGGGAAGTTTGGATAGTGGGCCTTTTGATTTTTTGCTTTTGATTTTACCACAAATTTATGTGATTTTTCAACTATTCAATCTGAAAATTGCTAGAACCTCTCCTATTTATGCGATTTTGAAGATATGTGATCCAAATATCCATTTTTCTAGCTGTGGTTTGAGCAGACCTTTTTTCATTTTAGTCTTCGTTGCTTTTCCTGTGAGTGAGAAAGTTTTTGTGAAAAAAGGGAATTTTCCGATGAATGTGCAGGGATTTTGTGTGAGTAAGCTCGGTTTTTGTTTGGAAATTTGTTATGAGCTGTGTATATGATTTGCTTCAATCTTGACCAGATTCACACCATTCATTCATACACAGCATAATGATGGATGAAGATGAGCAGCCTACTTTCTACCCCATTCATTTGAATTCTGACAATTAATCAAACTGCGCAAAAAGAACAGTTCAAATGCTTCCACAAGGAACAAAGGACCTCAAGTTAACGAAGCATCAGATGTCATCTTTGGTGTGAAAATCTTCAAAGCGTTAGATGTATCTTGGATATTCGTGCCAAAGTTCTGGAATGGAAAAACCTTTGAATGATTTTTGGATATGTATGTGCAGTCCAGAAGATATCCATTTGATTTGTAATCAACATTTTTGGGTTCACTTTTTGTTATATATGAGTTATCAATGATTTATTTTCCGCGTGAAGATTATAGGCATGCGCAGACCATCTGATTAGGGGGAGCAAAAAGCCTTGAAAGTTCAGTCTGGAAAGAAAAACCTCATTTTATCTCACGGTTTTAGTTTTATTGCATTGGTGGGTTTATGTGTGTGTATGTGTGTGTGTGTGTGTGTGTGTGTACATACATACAGGGTGACCTATAATTAGGTGTATTCCCTGAAAGGGGTTAAAGTAGAGGCAGTTTGCAATAAATTTGACCATATGATACCCCGTCCGAAAATTAGTAGTTTTCGAGATAATCGAATTTCTATTGTTTTTCCACATAAAAATGAGAATTGAGAATACACAGCTCATTGTATGTATGTATATTTCAGCGTTTTCTGATAACTAACAAATAAGTGTTTGGTTGGAAAAAAAATTGTCCCAAATAACAATCACATGTAAGTAATGGGTGGGTCTAAACTTACAAGTGATGATAAAAAATGCACTCTTAGTTTATTTGGCAACATATTAATAACAAAAATGGTATGACACGAAGCGTTCAAATTACTTAAATTACTTCCTTGTGTCATCTGCTATCCAGCAAGGTACAAATGTTGCTAACATTCACATCTGTGTACAAGAAAAAATAGTTCATTCATCTTCATGTGAATGGAATCAATGAATAATACAATTAAAGAACATTATACATCTTCCTCAAAGTGGGCACCTCCGTTAGGAATGCAGGCATGCAGGTTTTTATGGACATTTGGTCTCGTAACTCGTGATGTGATGGTGTCCTTAATGTGTTGACCAGCTGTTAAGAACCTCTCCCTGAGCTCTTCTTGCGAGTTTACCGTTGTCTTGTAAAGTAAGTCTTTCATGAGGCTCCAAATGTAGAAGTTGCAAAGCATTAAATCGGGGGATTGAGCTGGCCAGGTAACACTGTGTAACAAATTTACAACTTTTTTCTCTTTCCGAAATGAATGCAACTGTTTCCGATAGAACTTGTCACGCTGATTACAGTGGTGTAACTGAAATTCGTGTATCAGCCTCCGATTTTGAGAAATAATAGTTGAAAATTTTATTATGTGATGTAAATGCAATGCTATTTGAAGCACTGCAGGACGAAGAATGAAACTAAAAGTAATTCGTTTTTGAAATTACACAGTAGAAGAAGCAAAGATTACATGACAACAATGCTATCGATCTGCATAAATACCAGTATCGAAATATATACCCTGCCTGACCCCTGTCCCACATCCCGAGCTGCTCCCTTATCCCACCCTGAGCCAAAGGTACTTACGTAAACGCCTAAATGAAATTAACGTCAATTCAAGAACTACAAATATATATTATGAACAAAATATGTTATGTATTACACCAATAGGTATCAGAAGTAACAATACAGATCAAATTAAGTAATGTACATGCATCCAAGGATGGAAAGGATGATACATAAAGTAACATGTATAAAGATGTTCAAGGTAGTCTTATTGGCGCTTCCGTTTGTACTGAGCACCCTCGTTTTCTCGTTTCAAGCTCCAACAATAGTCAGCTAACGTAGTAATCCCACACTTTCCCTTGTACCTTTCTTCTAAGATGCAAATGGTCTGATGAAATCGTTCACCATGTTCATCTGATACTGCACCTAAGTTTTCTGGGAAGAAGTCTAAGTGACTGTGTAGATAATGAAGCTTTAGGGACATGTGAGAACCCATTGCATGAAAGATCAGTTGCAGTTCTACAAGTTCAGCATAATGTTCAGATTTTCGGTTTCCAAGGAAATTTGTTATCACATTCTTCAGTGCAACCCATGCTCTTTTCTCGTTTTCATGCAGGATTTCGTCGAATGTTGAATGTTTAATGAGTTCTCTAATCTGTGGGCCGACAAAGATTCCTTCCTTTAACTTTGCATCTGTGATATGTTGAAATATTGTCTGGAAACATCCACCCTCTTTATCTAGTGCCTTCACAAACACCTTCATTAATCCTAATTTTATGTGTAATGGTGGTAAGTACACATTTTTGGATCAACAAGAGGCGGGTAACTAACACTTTTCTGTCCAGGAACCATCGACTTGCTTGTGGCCAGTGTTTTGTATATCCTGACTGCATTCCCAAAAGCAGACCAAGAACCTTAAAATCAGCACAACTGTGCCAAGGATGATCCGCATACTTCATTCTGTCCAGCAGGAGCTTCATATTTTGGTATGATTCTTTCACACCTACAGCATAGGCGACTGGAATAGCAGGGTGACTATTGCCATTGTGTAATAACACAGCTTTAAGACTGAATTTCAAAGAATCAATAAATAAACGCCATTGATTCTTGTCATACTCAGTCAGACATAAGTCCACACACATCTGTAGAGTACACCAAACCTTCCTGACGGCTAAAAAAATTCACCAGATCACTTCCACGACAGCGATACATTGTTACGTTCCTGTCCTTCCGCAAAAGGTTCGAACCTTGTAGTCTGGAAGCTAATAGTTCAGCCTGTGATTTGGATAACTGCAGATCTCTCACGAGTTGCTGTTTTAAGTCCACTTTATGCACAGTAAGGGTAACCGGGACTGGACCTACCAGATCTCTCACGAGATCATTTAGTTCTGCTTCGCATATTATATTCGGTTCCTTTGCGTTCCCCACATACACAGGATCTTCACTTCATTCACTTTCGGATTCACGTTCAGTATCACAGTCACTCAACGTCCAAGCATTTGGTGGCACAGGAAATTTAACTCATTACAGTGTGGAACAGGCCTAATAGCAGAAGGTACACATGGATAGTTGATTGACTTGTTTGTTTTTGCGGTTATTCCACGAATGTTTGTTAAACAAAAATAACAGTCTATGGTATGGTCTTGTGGCTCACGCCACACCATTGGCATGGCAAATGGCATTGCCTTGTGTGTTCTGTTCAACCATCCCCGAAGGTTACAGCACAGGATTTACAACACACGTGCGGAGCCCATTTTTTATCCTGGTCCAAGACTTTGCAGGAAAAGTACAATTCATAAGCCTTTTTCAAAGCAGGTTTCAGATGAGTAACATTGGACTTAACAGTCACTCTTCCACATATGTAACAGAACTTGTTTGGGTTATTTACACAACTTCTTGGCATGATTTACAATAAAGATACATCAAACACATATAATGTCAGAACCGGAGATACTTGTCACATCCGAACAGGAATATCTAACAGTCACACGTAGCAACAAACTGAAATCCTTGTGCTGCAAGTCCAGCTTTCAGTACCTTCTGAGCAGTACATTAACACTGTGTGAACTCATAGAAGAGTTCTCGGAACAGACAAACATCCAGAACAACAATGAATAACAACACACAAACACACTCTCAATAATGTACCACCGGCTTCTGATATGGATTTTCACGCAGTGTTGCAACTCCACAAGGGGAAGTGTTGCCATCTTGAAAGAGGGAAATTTCGTATTTTAAAAATCCATTTTTCCCCATTTGCGGGAAAAGGAGGCTGATACAAACAAATGCACTAGTGCTCCTACATCAGGATACCAAGGGGTATTATGGTCACTACATACCATCCAGGAAAGAAAATCTTTGTTACACAGTGTAATCGGGCCACCTAGGCCAATCCATTTCTTTGGGTAATTTTCATCCATCCACTGTCGCATGTCCAGGCAGAAGTATGGATGGGCATCATCAACAATCACTTGATCGAGCCATGTTGCCTGCCCCAAATCTTAAATGGCATAACTTATGGACATTTTTTGAGGAACGGGATCGCAATCTTGTTGAAGGATGTGCCTCTAGCTACAAGACGTGACGTGATTTACCAGCATGAAGGCTGCCAGGCTCGATCCCCAGATTGATTTAACGCCTTGCGACTTTTACATTTGAAGCCACATGAAAGACTTAGTTTACAACACACCGGTTAGCTGCCTTAAAAAAAATAATAATAATAATAACCGTTGAATATTCAAAATGCTGAGAAGAAATGTTTTCTCTGGTACATCATCGCACACTTTCATCCGTTAGCAAGTAATAAATTTTATTTGTTAAAAACAAACAAAAAAACACAAACAGCATAATAGGAAACACTTTAGGAGTTCTTCCAAGTTTTCTATTTAGTCTCAGAATCTTCATCAAAGCTGGTCGAGAATACGGAAGTGCGCTAGCGCCAGCAGAACTTTGACTGCATACCTTCCGAGATGAAATGTAAAGCTTGGAAGAACTCCTAAAGTGGTTTATATATTGTGCTGTTTTTTTTTTTTAAAAAAAAAACAAGTATGTTGCCGGCACGTGATGTGAAGTTTTTTGCTGACATAATAAATGTTTTGCTTGCCCACACAATCATACTAAATATATGGCCGGGTCTAATAATGTGATATCCAGAATCGAGTATCCAGTAGATATTTCTAAAAAAAAAAGAAGAAATAGCATGTTTAAAAGCAATACCACAAAGGTAAGGGCAAACCATAGCTATCCATGTTTGTGCCTACGATAAACATTTGAATATCTATGTACTTATACATATTCCACCACCTCCAAACACTGATGTTTGTTAGATTGTTATACAGGGTGTCATTAAAATGGTGCCCAGGTACCACAGAAACATTTAGAGAAAATGTAAAGCAAAAACTTTTCTCAGGAACATGTTTGTCGATGCTGCATCATTTAGCGGCAACAAACTTAAAAAAAGAAGCGAGTTTTGCCGTCTGTATGCTGGAAACCAACCTAACATTATTTTGCATCCGTGATATTAATACCAGTTGTAAAACGATGTGTACTGATTTTGCAAGGAACACACATATTCTGTGAAAAATGGCATTCATTATGTGTTGTAAAATGTAGCAGGAAATGTGTCCAGTAACCCAAGGAGAAGCCTGGCCATTTGCGTAGTGATAATGTTATCACCTTATAATAAAGAGGTCCCAGGTTCGATACCCGGTGGAAGTACATAATGCTTCAGATATCATTTTAAACTATAGGTTCAGTCTCAACTGGTCTATCTATGCATAAAGTGGCTTAAAACAAAAACTCAAACTAACTAATCGAAAAGAAAATAGAGAAATGATAGGAAGAACAATGCAGAAAAAATAAGTATGCAATAGAAAGTGGTGGAAACTGAAGTAGAAGCGAAGGAACGAAACCTTGCCTTAAGCATGCCCAAGGACAGAACCAGAAATTGTCAGAGGGGAAGGAGAAAGGAAAAGCCTCTGAAGACCAAGAGGCAGGTTTTTGTGTGTGTGTGTGCGTGTGTGTGTGTGTGAGTGCTGCTTCTTGCACAGGTAAAAATAGGTAATATCAGACTTTATCTCTTAGCCTACATGTCCTTTCTTCACAAGTTAACATTTCACATTTATTGTTTTTCTTCTGACATGAGTTCATTTTATTTTTCTTGTGGAAGGGTGCTTTCGGTGCTTCCGCATGTCGAAAAGGATACGCATGAGAATTTGAGTGCTCAGACGTGGAGAACGTTGATTATGAAGACACGAAACAAGGTGTCGAAATTCATGTCTTAAGTTGAAGGGGAAGCTCAGGGACAGAAGGATACAGAAACAGAGACGCCAAGTTTGAGTCTTTGTGAAGTCAGCTTTTCTTTGTTTTTAACTGAAATTTTAACAAGGGTAACAATGCAAATTTCTATTTTGCTAGTGCACTTGTGGAGTGTGGAAGTTCATGACACGGTTACAGATTATGAAGTAGGAAATTATGTATATTGTATCGACGGCCTCTTCGTAATTGAGAGATTATGATTGTAGATTAGCAGAAATTTCCTGTGATATTCTAGGAAGAAACGTATCTGACTCGGAAGCGTCTCCCTAATTTACATTTCCCGCAATATCCAGTCATCACTTTCGACATGCTCAAGTGCAGAGACAAGGACATGTAGTCTACAAGATAAAGTCTGATATACGTAGAAATTTTCAGCAAAAAATGCAGGCTCCACCAGGACTCGAACCCAGGTCTCTGGCATGCCATGCCAAAGAGCAATGGCACGGTATGCCAGAGACCCGGGTTCGAGTCCTGGTCGAGCCTGCATTTTTCGCTGAAAATTTTTACGTTGTACATCTCCTGTGTGTGCCTAATCTACAAAAAACTCTGATATAACCTACGGGATGTGCACGGAAGTTTGACTCCTGGGGGAAGCATAACATTTTTTTTCCTGAGAGATTGGCCTGTCCATGGGAACGATGGCCACCCACCATCGTCAGGAAATTAGGGGGCTATGAATGAGTATCATAACCGGTCATAGAAACTTACAACAACGGCTGGCGGTTCATTGAGCTGACCACATGCCATCCCGTAACTGTTTGGATTATCTCCCACCTCGGCAGGTGCGAGTGAGGCGGGCAGTCTGTAGGTAAGCCCTGGCTCTAAGGGGTTGTGCCACGGGTTAAAAAATAACCAAATTTTTGTGAGCGAAAGGAGCACTCTTGGTCGTCGTAGACGTTCCTTTTCCCCTTCTCCTCTGAGAGCAATTTCTGGTTCCGCCCTTGGACATGCTTAAAAGGCAAGGTTTTGTTTCTTTCCTTCTACTTCAGTTTCCACTTGAACCTACAGTTTAAGGCCGGTCCACACGCTACGTCTTACTGTACATTTTTCCCTTCTTAGTTCCGTGCTGTCCATCATGGAGGAAGTGCTACTCTGGTCAATTTTAGCAGTTTGTTTTCCAAAAGAGAAAACAAATTAAGCGACTTATGAACACGAGACATTCAGAATGGTACAGGCACTGGCTACTGAAAATGCACCAATTTTCTCACTTGATGTTACTTCGTGAATTGCATGGTGAGAAACATTGCGCTTATTTACTTATCACCTATGACCTCTTATAAATATGTGAATAAAAAAACTTCATTGTAAACGGATAATATTATATTAGCAATACCTAAAAGACTATTCCAATAATTCACTACGATTAGTTTTCCTAATTCCATAGAATACTTTACAATGTTCAAAAATCAAAAGTTAACATAAATACCCTTTCTTGATGATTCTCTTATGAAAAACGTATTTACAATTCAGTTTCCTTAAAAATCTTTCAATTATAAATAATAAATTATTTACAATGTACAAGTTATTTATATTTTCATTACTTCGTGCCTCTCTTTTACCTCTTGGATTAATCGCGACGATGAGAATGGTGGATGATTAAATGGTGATGGGACGAACACAGTGATACATACGCACATGATCATGATTCGAACTTGAGACATCTGTCTTTCTAGAGCATTGCTCTGAAAGTATTGCCATGGGGATAAGATACGGTAAGTTATTAAAACACACTTCCTGCAGGGTTGAAAAAAGTACCATCTTGTTACCATTTGTGGTTTGACTTATTTTACTTTCCTATTTTTGGATAATTGCAAAGATGGGGATGGGTGATGTATGATCAAATTGACGAAGACTCACAAACACCCATGCCCAGGTCGAGATTCAAGCCTGGGACCTCTGCGCGATGTGATAACCATTCCACCACAGACACTAAGATAGGCTAATCCAGGCTGGACCTATAATCAGGGTGACGACAGACCTGCAAAACCGGGTAAACTCAGGGAATTTGAGTTGTCAAAAAAAGTCAGGGAATTTTGTCTCCATCAATTTTTTTTAAAAAATTTATTTATTTATTTAAAGATATCGTTATGGAACTCTGCACGGGAACAGGAAATCTCGTTCGTAAGTTTCGCCCTCAATTTGTAGGCCCCTTTTATGCGTAACACAACCACGGCGCCAGAAACTAGTGATGGCAGGAAGAGAGAGAGAGAGAGAGAAATTTCTCTCGCTCGGGCTTCTCGGCGGGAATTTTAAATTCGAACACTCTTTGGAGGAAAATTGTTATAACTCTGTCACTATGGGAGAAATCTACTTTGGATAACTTTTGTTTTGCAGCTAAAACATCAGCGCATGCAACCGTGTACAATTCAGAACACCGGACCGAGGAAGGGGGCTTGGGGGGAAGTCCCCCGAATTTCAATGGAAAAACATACAAATCAGGTGTTTGCCCCCTCTTATCCTGCTATTTTGGGGAGAAGGCGCGAACTTTAGTATTATTTTCAAAGAATGGACATTTCTCAAGAGAATGAAACATGTTTCATGTTCTTGTGTGTTATACAAGTTGAATAATAAGCCAAAATGTGAAACTGTTTTTTTACGAAAAATAGGTAATTTGCATATTGCTCAGAAAATTGTTATAACTCGGGCACTATGGGAGCAATCTACTTCGGATAAGTCTTGTTTTGCAACTAAAACATCAGAGCATGCAACCTGAACGCCGAACCGAGGAAGGGGGGTTTGAGGGCGTGACCCTCGAATTTCAATGGAAAAAACAAAAATCTGGAGTTTGTCCACTCTTCCCCCACTATTTTTTAGGAGAAGGCGCAAACCTTGTTTCCGAAGAGAATGAAACATGTTTCATGTTCCTGGGTGCCATACAAATTGATATAATAAGCCAAAATGTGAACTCTGGTTTTTACGAAAAATAGGTAATTTGCATATTGCTCAGAAAATTATTATAACTCTGGCACTGTGGGAGCAATCTACTTTGGATAAGTCTTGTTTTGCAGCTAAAACATCGGAGCATGCAACCGTGTACAATTCAGAATGCCGAACCGAGGGGGTTTGATGGGTGGCACGGCGCTCCCTTCATTTCAATGGAAAAAAAAAACATAAAAATCTGGAGTTGACCCCTCTTCCCCCGTTATTTTAAGTATAAGCCGCAAACCTTGTTTCCAAAGAGAATGAAACATGTTTCATGTTCTTGGGTGCCATACAAGTTGAAATAATAAGCCAAAATGTGATTATTATTATTTATTATTTTTACGAAAAATAGGTAATTTGCATATTGCTCAGAAAATTGTTATAACTCGGTCACTTTTGGAGCAATCTACTTCGGATAAGTTTTGTTTTTCAGCTAAAACATCATAGCATGCAACCGTGTACAATTGAGAATGCCGAACTGAGGAAGCTGTTCCTTGGGGAGCGCAACCCCCGAATTTCAATGGAAAAAAAACATAAAAATCGGGAGTTTGCCCCCTCTTCCCCCACTATTTGGGAAGAAGGTGCAAACTTTAGTATTATTAGTATTATTTTCAAAGAATGGACATTTCTCAAGAGAATGAAACATGTTTCCTGTTCTTGGGTGCCATGCAAGTTGAATAATAAGCCAAAATGTGATTATTATTTTTTTTTTTACAAAAAATAGGTAATTTGCATTTTTGAAGGAAAATTGTTATAACTCGGGCACTATGGGAGCAATCAACTTCGGATAAGTTTTGTTTTGCAGCTAAAACATCATAGCATGCAACCGTGTACAATTCAGAATGCCGAACCGAGGAACGGGGGTTTGGGTGCGTGATCACCGAATTTCAATGGAAAAAAACAAAAATCTGAAGTTTGCCCCCTCTTCTCCCGCTATTTTGGGTAGAAGGCGCAAACCTTAGTATTCTCTTCAAAGAATGGACGTTTCCAAAGAGATTGAAACACGTTTCATGTTCCTGGGTGCCACACAAGTTGAATAATGAGCCAAAATGTGAAACTCTGTTCGGAAATGGGGCATAGATATGTTGTGGAGGGGGGGAGGTTGGTCATGAATATGAATTTTCCAGGCTTGCTCCAGACCTGTGTCAGAGTTTCCATCCAAACATAAGAGTATGAAGGTCCAAAAAGCACATTCATTTCGTAATCAGCACCATGATACCATATGGTATCATCGGGCCAGTATGACCTTACTCTGATGATACCATATGGTATCATTGGGGGAGTAAATGTTAAGCCTCTAAATATTGCATGGAAAATGCATTGAATTATCATTTTTTCTTGTCCGTATGGGAGTAGTAAGGGGACTTGTCAACAGATGGAGGAGATAAGAGCAAGTGGCGTCGTTCGATAGTTGTCGGACGTCGTAGTAAGGAATTTTGTTGGGCAAACTGAAGGAACATGGAAAAAAATAGGTTCTATTGATACATACGATTTTTGTCGAATATCGCCACCTGACAAAGTATCTCTCTTCAACATGCGACAGAAATTGCATGGACTGCAACATCCAACAAAAATTGCATGCATAAACAAGAAGAGCTTTAGACTGCAAATATGCTGCTGGAATTTTATTACTCTTCTGGCCCACTTCACCTTATTTAATGTAGCAGTGCTTACGAAGGTTTTCTTTCATCATCGTGATGTATTTCTGGTTTCGCACAAGTTAACATACGTTTACAATGACATTGCACTATTCTTAGATATCAAGAAGAATCCAACCAAACGGGATATACTATCACGAAAAAGTGAAACATAAATCTGCATTGGTGAACGTTATAAAAATTGGCAAGTGCATGCTCCCAACCTCAAATTTACTGCAACACTAGTAGTGCAATGAAATTAACGCCCCTCTCTGTCCTGTCTGTTTAAACTCGTGAGAGATGGTCATTAATCTCTCACTGAGTAAGGTTAATGTCCAATATTATGAAATAAAAAAATTATAATAATAAATACGTAATAATATCATATTTACTCGAATCATTCAATCATAAAAGCAAAACACTTTCTTCAAGAATTGACTTTTCTCTGCCAGCCATGCTAAATTTTCACTTTCCATCTACTGCTTTGCTACGAGGGGTGGCCAGAAAGTAATTTCCGATTAGTAGAGACATTGATTTTTCGCAAACGCCAAAACAGTGAAAAATTGTAATTGCTGCGAAGTTATGTTTAGGCATGTCTGGACACATATTTCACCCGTTCGAAATATCGAAATAATGCGAATTTGGCATAAAATGTGAATTGTTGGCGTTTTTAGCAAATTGTTTTAAAGAAATATCCTAAAACAACGAAAAATTCCATGAAATCCAACATTCTTGTCTTTTCTAGGCCATGTTTGTGTACATAGAACATGCAAGTTTTCCAACATTTTACTCAAGAGTAAACCATAGAGTTATACGTACATGGAATAATTCCGACAGCCACATTAAATCATTTATTTCCCACGATTTTTTCAACTTCTATCAAAACCATTTGCATCACAGAGCAAAGTGACAGGGTTCTAACAGGAGATCGAGTGCGTATCTACCGTCACACGGGAGCCACATCTTCGTATTTGTCGCACGAGATATGTTTTGAATTACCAAGCTAAGTGCGCACCATCAGCATTTGTCGAGCGAGTAATAATGGAGCTCAGTCGTTAGGGCGTCTGACTACTATGCAAGAGACCCGGGGTCGATCCCCTGCGGGGGAGAACCAGGATGTTTTCCACCTATTCAAACTGCTCCGGCACCCACCCAGCATCATATGAAGCTGGTACCTTGAGGAAACTTTAAGGGATAAAGGTAGCCAGGAGCATAGTTCTGATCACATCATCCCCACCTTCAGCCGTGATCAAGAAAGTGTGGGGCCCTACTAGATCCACACCTCAATACACCTTCATGGAAAAGTGCAGGGGAGCACTTTACTTTTACTTCCTCAAAAATCTGTTCCAATATATCAAACTGTCATGAAAATACGTAGACCAAGTGACCGACAATTTAAAATAATAAAGCACAATGGAGTATTAAGTTTCGGTATATTTGGCAGATAAATGTTCTAAAACAGAAACGCGAATTTTGGGGAACGTAACACTAACAAGTCAAAAAAAGATAATGCCAATTTTTGGTGCCATAATACATCGGTATCTGTCACGTGAGATTGATTGATTTTAATTTTTTGGGTGCGTCGCCACTTATGGTCATTATGCACCCTTCAGTATATACGGGGAAAATTCCATTATCTAAAATCCTTACCTTAAAATTAAAAAAGAGGAATGGAAAATATCTTTCCCAAAATAACTTTCAAGATATCAAACTCTCACGGAGAGGCGTAAGCCATGTGACTCACAATTTGAAACAGTAGTTTTAAAACACCATGAAGGTATAATTTCAGATATTGGCCAGAAAATGCACTAAAATGAAAATGTAAATTTTGGGGAAAATAACACCATATAGTAAAAAATAAAAAATAAGAAAATACACTAATTTGAAAAAAATATCAAATTCCCTACCGTTTAGGCATAAATAAAACAAGAATATCAGTTGTAATTTATTGCATTAGTAACAGTGAGTCCTAACCTAATTTTCGGCATCTGGCATTTGTCATAGCATGGCACTAAATTTTGTATGCCCATGGTATGTGTGTCTCACAGCAAAGACTGGAACTATCTCTACTGCAGTGTAGCTGTCAAATCCTTGCCCTGCCAGAAATCTCTTCAGTTAAACAAAGAGATGAAAGTCGGTACATTCAAGGCCAAGGCTGTTCAGGGAGTGGTCCAAGATCTCTCACCTGAAGTGATTCAAAGGGCCCGTGTGTAGTTAGCTGTATGGGGTTGTGCACATTCGATTGGCCTTCCGTGAATTGTCTGCACCATTGTCTGACCATACTATCACTCACGACGTCCGGTCTGCACACCTCACACGATTGCTGGTGGCTCTGTGCCAAATTCTGAGCGTCCTATGTAGGCTACATCGCAGTCGGTGGGAGACCCTATGAGAACTGCAATCTTTAACCTAGAACTGTCCTAAAACGGCTGCATTGCAACTGTACCAAATTACAGCTACATGGCACTTCTTCCTGCCTGCATGTGTGTGTGTGTCGCTCTCCGAACACTAGTGCTGCGTATAGGCACCATTGGAGCTTTTTTCAGGATGCCCCTCGTATATGAACTTTCAGAAGCTTTTATTATTAGAGTGTTCCTGTTTTATTGTGTGGTTAGCTAACTCAGTATAGCCTGTGTAAGATTTTGGTTTCTCTCTCTCTGAATGAAAGAAGGTATGGTTAAGGTAAAAGCCAATAGATGGCACTGATCACAGGTTAAGTTATTCATTTTGCCGGTTGGAGGTAAGAATCCTGAACCGACACACTCCACTTCCAGCTGGCACACGTTCAAAATCATAATCCAACAGGGCACTCGACGTGACAGGAGAGGTCAACAGGGGACTTAGACGAACGTAGTGGTGATGGTTTAATTTCATTTCTTTCGTAGATAATTAGTTTAATAGTATTTTATTTAATTTTGTAGAGTTGTTCGTAGTATTATATTAATTTGCATGATGATCTTTACCGAGTGATCGTCATTACAGACAAGTAGGAAAAGGGGGAAATTTAACAAAGAAATATTCTCTTAGGTAATCAGGTGAACATGGATGAATAATGATACCAATTAAATAGTCAGCGAAAGGAGAGAAAGTCAATTATTAGTTACGGATAACTATTGAAAATTATCTTGATTTATATATTAATGTTATCGTTGAGGTCATAATTGTTAATGACAGTTTATGTATGTATAATATTATTGTTCTCATACTAAATTGAAGTTTTGTTAAATAAACTGTCATCCAATCATATCCAGTGAACTTTATATTCTAGTAATTAAATTACTTGATGTATGGTGTACCACGTACCTATGGGGGTCCAGTATGTAGGTTCATAGCTATCTTTCATCGGTCAATCGGAAGGGTATCTTTAATCCCAATTAAAACAAATAATCTTAAATCCGAACCAGAGCAAGAAAGAAAGGGCTATATCAGGTACCTATACAATGCAATTCTATAAATTCCTTGTGTTAAATTTCTAATACCTACATACCTTTTCGTCAGCATTAATGGTATACTGCATGTCAGTTTCACAGTACTTCACTTGGATATACTGTACTGAAGCAGAAATCCCATTGATAATGTAAGGAAATATGACACTTTATTTTGTTCGATTCAATTTTTTCACTTATATGCAAAGTTAAGTTGTTTGCTTTACAGAGAATAGAGAAGTAGCTTAATGCATTAAAAAATGAGTCTTGCAAGCAGAGGGTTCCAAACCTCAGTGGAAATATCAACATATAATACCGAGAATATAAAAGGAGACTGATAAATTACAAATTGTATTTCTTAATGAATCACTCTTCACTCTTACCTAATTTAGTCGTAACTTTAAAAATAATGAAGTACCAAGTCCAATTGGTATGAGTGTAGGTCGTGTTAATGATGGGGAATACTTCCGCATAGGGGTATTCCTTTTGCAATTTAAAGAAAATGTTGTTAGAGCAATGGCACAGTATGCCAGAGACCCGGGTTCGAGTTCTGGTCGAGCCTGCATTTTTCGCTGAAAATTTCTGCTGTATTTCTGTTCGCTGAAGCGTCAACCTCTTTGTATTTTTGTACATAGCTCTCATAGGCCTGATTCCTTTTGTCCTGGTTTTACCCGCTACAAACATGGAAATTTCTTGTAGAGTTCAATGAACTCCACTAAAAACTCATGTGAACACTGAAGAAGATTTTAATCCTTGTAGAAAAGCAAATTTATCAAGAAAAAAAGAGAGCAAGATTTTCGAATTCCGTTAATAGTGTTTCAGGACTAGGGTCAAAGGAAATTGAGCAACAGGGGGACAAAAGACTGAGAGGATTTTCCACATGCACAGACTTGTTTGTGCAGATATTTGCGCAAATCTCAAACAGTGGGGCAGAAGTGAGACGACGCTCTGGTCAACCGATAGAGAAGCCAACAGAGGACTTCGTATGTTTTATTCATCGTAATTATCTTCATTCATCAGATAGACAGGTAACTATCCTAAGACCCAGCCATTTTCAGGTTCAAAGGTTCACAAAACCCAACGAGTGCCAATTGTCTTTTCTAGTTGATTAATTCCTAAATCTTATTTGTACCTTTCGTATTACCAAGCGTTAACTCGTCATGCCAATGACGAGTGCTCTATTCAAAGAATGAATGATGAATAGCTTACTTCACCCAGCAATTAATTGCAAAGTGACTGGTTCTGATCCCATCATTCTTTAGAATGATACGTGATGGAGATGCTTAGGGCTTTCATCCATTTTTTCGGAAATGAGATGGAAAATTGTTAACCAGTTTTAAATTTAACCCCACTCCATAATTTGTTTTGCTAATTTGTTTAATGTTTTAGTATGTCCTTGCCATATTTGATTTTGAAAATACATAGGGCTTAAAGGTTTTTTTAACTGGATGGGATTTTTTATTATTATATATGCCATGATAGATGTCGAGCTTTCACCTTGCTGATGAACTCGATAAAACATTGGACCAGTTATTAGACATAGCACGAGGGACTAGAAGTTTTAACTTAGATGTCAGCGGTCCAACTGCAAGTTCAACCTCCAAATTTAAACTTAGCCCAATATTAACTAGATGCCTTCAGCGACAATTATTAGAAAAACAGGAATATGAAAAGCAATTAGAGCAACAATGTCAGGATTTTAGAGATTTAGGCCTAACACAATTTGGAACTATGGCTCAGTCTCAGTTTGTTCCCCCAACAATTTTAGAGGGTATCCCATTTCAAGGGATAGCCGGGAAAGATGTATCAAAATTTTTAGATAAAGTAGATAGCCTTGCCATTTTAAATGGTTGGAACAGCGCCATAAAGCAGGAAATGTTCCCAGCCCTTTTGGCCGGGCCAGCGTTACGATGGTTTCAGGCTTCGAAAGACGTCCAAGAAAACCAAGACAGTTCTTACGAGAATATAAGACAAAAAATTAAAGACGAATTTACATGGTCCTTGGATCAACTCCAATTCGAGGAACAAATTCAATACATGTTACATAAGGAAACTGAGCCAGTTACAAATTATGTTCGGGACAAGCAGTTACTTTTACTTAAGGCAGATCACAAAATGGGAGTTCAACAACAGATCAAACAATATATTTTAGGATTGCAGGTGGATTATATGAAAGATAGCCATCATAAAGAATACGAGTCAGTGCATGGGTTGCTTAAGGATTTAAAATCCTTTGAAAAGCTTCAGTTCTTGATGAGACAGCGCAAGTAGAAAGAGCTGAGGTGCGAAGATCAAAGGGACAGTTTATTCCTTCCTTTGAACAGCGCACCAACACTTTCGCAACAGCAGCAGATTTTATTGCAGAATAACAATCTGGCCACTGCTGAGTGCACAATTGCGGCCTACTTCAGAGATCGACGCAAGATTCAATGCTTTGCAGAAGGAGGTCGAACAATTAAAATTAGCGAACAATCCTCAAAGTAACAAGGTTCAAGCCCAGGCTCAGGAAACTGGTTTGGAAGCTAGATTAGCTAGTCTTACTTTTAGACTGGATAGCATGGACAATCAAAAACAGCACCCTGACACCGACTCATCTGGGCAGAGACAATTTAGAGAACCATATTATAGAGACAATTATCAGTCAGGAGATAATTATAGAGGTTCCCACCTTGGTAATAATAATAGACTACTACAGTATAATAGGGAGTATAGAAATACACGCCCTAATAATAATAATTCAGATCGCAATAGGCGATACGGCAATGTCCAACAATGGCGAGGACGTGGAAACTTCCGCGGACAGAACTCGCGGGGTTCCTCGTCCTCAGCAGGGCGAGGCCTGGAAGGTAGGGAAGAGCAACAAAAGAAACCACGCTGCTCTATTTGTAATTATCCCAATCACTCGGCAGCCTCTTGTTTTCAGAACAAGGAGGCTTTAAACGAGCGGTCACTGCCCATAGAAGAGACGTACGAGCAGATTTTGTAGGAAAGCAAAATGCAGTCTTTACTTTCCCCTATGAGGAACTAATTTACATTAACACAGTGATAGGGGGCCAACGTCAGAGGTTTCTTGTGGATTCCGGGAGCCAAGTATCAGTTACTAGTGATCGAGGTATTCCTTCAACTGCCAAACATTTTAAAATTCATATGGCCATAAGGGGAGTAGCAAAGGAACAAATTGAAATTAAAGAGTTTGTCCTGTTAACATTTGCAATAAACGGCCGCAATTTTACCCACCCTTTTCGAATGATTCCAAATTTTGAACATGGGACAATCTTGGGTAATGATTTTTTAAGAGCTCATAAAGCAAATTTGGATTTTGAACAAAATCGACTCACATTGAGGAGATTTGGAACTCCTCCGCGGAACCAGTTAAGGACGGAACACAGAAAAACCTTTGACATCCATAAAAGTTGCTAGTCTGATCAGGGATTTATATGTGCCAGAATTTGTAACTTCCAGACAAATTAGAATTAAACCTAGGTCTCATTTGTGTATTCCTGTCAAATTGACAAATTCTAGTAATCAGAATTTAACTTCTTCAGAACCAGATTTACAGTTTCAAATGGACCCGGGCTTAATGGTGCCCCGAGCCATTGTAAATCCGGAGTCATTTTTAATTTGGAATACCAACCCAAACTCTTACAAAATTAAAATTAGGAAAGGGGCACGCTTAGGTACCGCAGAGGCATTTCAAAATCCAGTCCCAGCTACGCGTCATACTGCAGGTAACGTTATGGTGACCAAAGAAACTGGCACCGCGACAAAAACAGTGCACGACATTACTAAATTTGATATTAACACAGCATTAGAACCCGATCTGAAGTTGCAACTTACACAATTATTAGAGAGGTATGTAGATGTGTTTTCATGGTCTGAGCAGGACATTGGTTGTGCCACAAATTATACGCATCGTATAAAGTTAAAAGACGATTCTGAATTTCACGTCCCAGCCTACCCTATACCTGTACACCTGCCTTCGGAAATTAATCAGCAAATTGACAACTTGCTAGAACTAGAAGCAGGGGTCGTCAGTCCTACAACTTCTCCCTACAATTCCCCAGTCTTTCTTGTTAATAAGAAATCAGGGGCTTATCGCATGGTGCAGGATTTTCGATTACTTAATGCCAGGTCTGTTTTCGATGCAGTTTCGATAGGAAACATTTCAGAATTATTACATAATATGGCCGGTAAGAGCTACTATTGTAGTGCAGACCATAAACAAGGATTCTTTCAGATACCTTGAGCAGAAGAATCAAAGAAATACACTGCCTTTACTATACCAGCCAAGGGACAATTCGCTATGAATTATACACCCATGGGACATGTGACATCTCCCGCGGCGATGAACCTGTGTGTCCAGCTCACTACAGCGGGTATGAATGATAATAATTTTGCCTTTTATATTGATGACATGTTTGTATTTGCTAATACATTTAAGGATATGTTGGTGAATTTAGAAAAAGTTCCAATGTTTACGATCTGCCGGATTAAAATTGGCTGTGCCTAAATGTTCATTTGGATACTACGAGACAATTGCTTTCGGACATAATGTGGGCAGATATGGGTATCGCATCAGCGACAGGATATCATCATCATTAAGAATTATAAAAAATTCCTACCACCGCAAAAAAGGTTAAAATGTTTTTATGTCTTTGCAGCTACGTGAGGAAATACGTCAAAAATTTTTCTGACATTGCATCACCATTAAAAGGTTTAATCCACAAAGGTAAGAAATTTACATGGGGTCCTAAACAACAATCAGCATTTGAAAAATTAAAAGAAGCACTAACTACTGCACCTGTTTTGTTACCTTACGATCCAGCGAAGAACACCAAGGTTTTTACCGATGCTTCATGTTACGCTATCAGTGGCGTATTGATGCAGCCCAATGCAGAAGGAGAGTACTTGCCGTGTGCATATTGCAGTAGAACTTTGAGTGTAATTGAACAAGAATTAACAGCAATTTTATATTCTCTAAAATCATTCAGATTTTTTCTTGTGGGACGCCATTTTGATTTCCACACGGACAATAAAACAATTACGTATATTAGGACATCCCGTAATTTAAGCTCAAACCTTCTTCGATGGAGTAATCTTTTGGAGGATTTTTCATTCACACCTATACATGTCAAAACTACGGAGAACATAGCCGATCCGCTCAGCAGAGAGTGTGGAGAAAATATAGAAGATGGCAACATTGAAGAGGACATTCCCGAACCCAGGACACTTACATTGTTTGATGCAACCACAGATGTCGCGGAACATCAGAGACAGGATTCTTTTTTGGTCCAATCATTGAAATTTGGAGGACCCAGACAAGGACGATGGAACACAACCTTTATCCATCCAGAGGCAGGTTTATCTTCATGTATTGGAGGATGGTTTATTGTATAGACAGGAGGAATTAGGAGCCACTACCAGGAAGTAGTTATGCATTCCGATGCATTATGATGTTACGTGATTGAGACACTCCACGCATCACCCATAGGAGGCTCTCTTCTTGGATTTGCCAAGTGTTACAATGTTGTATTACCACGAATTTATTTTCCGAATATGAAACTATTTATACAAAGGAAAATTAGGGAATGCATTCCATGCCAGCAGAATAAACGCCGTCTAGGTCCACCAGTAGGAGAACTTTGTACTTTTCCGGCAGAGAAGCCATTCCAGCGGATTTGCCTAAATTTTCAGGTCCATATCATCCTTCGTCCAATCTTCGTCACCGATATATAATTGCCGCAACAGATTTTGGGACGCGCTATTTAATAGCCAAACCAGTTGCGGATTGTACGGCCAGTGCAGCAGCTGAATTTGTGTATGAGGAAATAGTGTTACGCTATGGAACGCCAAAAGAGATTTATACCGATCGTGGTTCAGCATTCAAATCTAAGCTTTTTCAGGAACTTTGCAATAAATTTTTGAGAGCACCCAGAAAATTGGTACCGCACGGTGCTTTTCGGTTATTTATAAGGGCCTGGCCACAGTTATCCGAGAAGAGAATCCTATCACATACCTGGTGGAATTTCAAAACAAGCGAGGAAAGACAATAGTGGAATTTATTGCCGTTCAGACACTCAAAAAATACTATGCGCCAGATGACGGTGAAGGCGAGGAGAACTTGACAGGTCAAGATGAAGATGAAGATCGTCAGGAGGACAACGCGGACTCACGCAAGGATAATGGTCACTAAAAATGAAAATCGATATAACAGGTTTAATAGTTTAAATTTCACTTGCGTAACATAATAATAATTTATAATAAAAATGGCACTAATAATATTAAAGGTTAAATAAAAGCAGACTTATTGATTAATAATGTGCCTTAGGCAAAAAGTTTTTTGCAGTATTAAAAATACTAGCTCAGCAAGTACATCACTAAAAATTTATAGTTACACTTCAGAAGAAGGTATATAATTATATTAGCAAAGTTTTAAGCACCAGTTATTGAGAATATTTATTTTATATGAATATGTTGACGTCGACGTCAAGATTTTATTGCGCCCCAATAACAAGTATTTTCCTTCGGATATTGGATTGCAACCAAAATCCTGGAAATCCATTCTGCCATCGCAGAATGATTGTGTTTAAACCACAACGGTTTTAGTTTCAAACTTTGCCACAATATTATACTAAGCATATTTTAGAATGAGTTGAGAGAATTATAGATTCTTCAAGTTTTAGTGATGTTAGTATTTTAATGCATTTGAAGATCGCATAAATAATTGTTATTTTATTTCTGGTAGTCGGGAGTAAATCAGTTTCAATTATCCTTTACATTGTACCTCAGTACGGTTTGATTGATTTTAAGTATTTAAAAATAAAAATAACACCTGAAATTAAATAAGATAAGTTTGCAGTAAATTTTAAAATTCATTCATTCATTCATTGTTTTCTGCCTAATTGGCAGGTTTTTCACTGCAATCTCCAGCTTTCCCTGTTCTCTGCCTTACGCTTCGTAATAGCATACGACCCAGTTAATTTAATATCATCCATAAGCTGATATCTCTTTCTTCCACGGACTTTTCTTCCTTCAACCATTCCCTCCAAGGCATCTCTTAGCAGGCAGTTTCTTCTTAGACAGTGTCCTAACCAGTTTCTTTTCCTCTTCTTGATGGTCTCCAGTATAGATCTTTTTTCACCAACTCTTTTCAGTACGGCTTCGTTTCTTACCTTGTCCGTCCATTTTACACGCTCCATTTTTCGCCATGTCCACATTTCAAAAGCTTCGAGTCGTTTCTCTTCATTTCTTCTCAACGTCCAGGTTTCTGCACCATATAGTGCTACACTCCACACAAAACATTTCACTAATCTCTTCCTTAGACCTATGTCCATGGGTCCACAAAAAACATTTTTTCTTCTATTGAAAGCTTCTTTTGCTATTGCGATTCTCATTTTCACTTCTTGGTTGCAGCTCATGTCACTGCTTATAGTGCATCCGAGGTACTTGAAGCTATCCACTTGCTGGATTCTTTCACTGTTTGCTCTCACATTAATATTCCTTGGTTTCCGTCCTATAACCATTGCCTTTGTCTTCTTTACATTAATCTTCATCCCATACTGCTCACAGCTGCTGTTTAACTCTTCTAACATACTATTTATGGTTATTTCATCCTCAGCGAATAATGCCATGTCATCAGCAAATCTTATGCAGTTTATTCTTCTTCCTCCTAATTTGACACCTCCTGTGCCCTGGAAACAAGTTTTCACTATATCTTCTAAATAAATATTAAACAAAGTAGGCGATAGGCAGCATCCTTGTCGTACTCCTCTTCCAATTTCACAGCCTTCTGTCATTTCGTCTCCTGTTCTCACTTTAACTCGTTGATTCATGTATAAGTTGCTTAGAAGTCTTCTCTCTTTCCAATCTACACCAATTTTCTTCAGAATTTCTAAAACTTTAACCCAATTCACTCTATCAAAGGCTTTCTCCAGGTCTACAAATACTACAAACACCTCCTTTCCTTTCTCTAAATATCTTTCCCCAATGGTCCTCAGTAAACCAATTGCATCCCTTGTACCTCTTCCTTTCCTGAAACCAAACTGTTCTTCCTCTAACTCGCCACTGACCTTCGAGTATAGGCGTCTGTTCAGAATTCTTAGAAGAATTTTTGCCCAGTGAGATATCAAACTGATTGTCCTGTACTCAGAACATTTTCTGGCATTGCTTTTCTTCTGCAGAGGTACCAAAACAGTCTCCGTGAAATCTTGTGGCCAATCCCCTTTCTCATAGATTTCATTGCATAAGTGCAGTATTTCTCTTTTTCCATCTCCCAGGCATTTGATAAGTTCAACAGGAATTTCATCAGTGCCCGTTGCTTTCCCATTCCTCATTTCTTTGAGTGCTTGCTCAAATTCTTCATTCAGGATATAGTATCCTTTCTCATCGTCAGGCACGTCGTCTTCATTTTCTACATTCAGACTGTCTGGGCGATTCTCTTTCTGGTAGAGCTCTTCAACGTACTTTCCCCACACATTCGATATTCCTTTTTTGTCTGTGATTTCACATCCTTCCTCGTCTTCTATCATCCACATTGTTTTCCATTTCTTCTTTTGGAAGCCCAAGCAGTTTACTTCACGATACATCAAGTCATACCTTCCTCTTTTTTCCAGTTCTTCAATTCCTTCACATTTTTGTTTCATCCATTGTTCTTTTGCCCTGTCAGTTTCTCTTCTTAGCTGGTTATTCAGTATCTTGTAATTATGTCTTCCCTCTTCTGTATTTACATTCTTCCATTTTCTCCGTTCCTCCATTTTTTCCAACATACTTTCAGTAATCCATGGTTTCTTTGCACTTTTCCTTTCCCTGTAGCCTATTGTTTCATCCACTGCCTTCTGTAAGCAGCTTTTTATTCCATCCCACATCTCATCCTTATTGTTACAACTAGCTTTAAACTTATTATAGTTTCCTTGGAAATGTTCTGCAAATTTTTGTCTTTTGTCTTTTTCCCTTAGCTTCTCTAAGTGGATCAGATAAACAGTGCTAAAAATATTAGAGAATAAATAAATTATATTAGATAAATAAATTAAGCAGATAAATTGAGCCTATATTCAGAAATAAATAAGTTAAGTTAAAATACCTACTAATTTAAACTAGGGATGGCCATATCCGGATCCTAGCGGATCCGAAATCCGGATCCGGTTGGTTCCGGATCCTAAGGATCCGGATCCTAAAATTTTTCGGATCCGAATCCGCGGATCCGGAATTTTCAGATCCGGATCCAGAATTTTCGGATCCGGATCCAAAACTTTCGGATCCGGATCCGGTACTTTTGGATCCTGATCCGGAATTTTCGGATCCTGATCCGGAATTTTCGGATCCGGATCCGTTTTGCCATCCCACATGCGCTTCTTTGGAAAGTAAGAATTTGCTTATAACATATTGTTACCTGCTAATATACATATATATATAGTGTGTGTGCGCGATTTGTAATTAATTAATACACTTACAAGGGAGGTCTAAGTGTCCCCCTCCGATTTCCATGAAACTTGCAGGCCCCAAATGAAGAAATACGTGTTTTTTTCGGCAAAAAAAATTGTTCTAGGGGGCAACCTCCTCTCAAATGTCAAGATGAGGACAAATTGAAGTGAGGATCTGATCCCTGTGTTCCCCTCCGATTTCCATGAAACGTGTGCAGGTGTATAGTAGGGATGGCCAGACCCGGATCCTATCCAGAACTTTTTTTATTTTAATTTGTAGAACTGTAACTGTAGAACAATTGTATAATTTTTGTATAACATTTCTATCTTGTTATATGTGTTAAATGTTTCATCCTGGAATGGAATGTCTCACATTTATGTGTGTTTTCATTTCCTCCCCCTTCAAATGTCAAGATGAGGAGAAATTGAAGTAGGGATCTGACCCCGAAACCACGTAAATATTGCATAGGAAGAAACAGGGGGCATACGGCCTCTCTATACACCTGTCAAATTTCATGAGAATCGGAGGGGGACACAGGGGTCAGATGATCCTCACGTCAATTTGTTCTCATCGTGAAATTTGAGGGGGTTTTGCCCCCTAAAACAGTTTTTTAGCTGAAACAAAAAAACACGTGTTTCTTCCATTGGGCCCCACTATACACCTGCCAAGTATCATGGAAATCGGAGAGGGAGACAGGGGTCAGATCCTCACTTCAATTTGTCCTCATCTTGACATTTGAGGGGGTTTTGCCCCCTAAAACCGTTTTTTAGCTGAAACAAAAAAATACATGTAATTCTTCCTTTGGGCCCCACTATACTGCCAAGTTTCATGGAAATCGGAGGGGGATACTTAGATAACCTCGCTTGTTAGTCTTACACTTTTTAATTACTTAACACTGCATATATTATAATGTTTTATTTTAATTTGTAGAACTGTAACTGTAGAACAATTGTATAATTTTTGTATAACATTTCCATCTTGTTATATGTGTTAAAGGTTTCATCCTGGAATGGAATGTCTCACATTTATGTATGTTTTCATTTCCAATACATTCGAATGAATACATATTCGTTTCAATGGCATTTACAAAATCACCTCTGACATGTGTGCACGAGTGTGTTAGCCGATGCGTAGCAAAGTATTTTTGGAACAACACTTGAAAAAAATTCTTCTAGGACTAACGAAAAATTTCTTTGTAATCGAAGATCATAATACCTTTTAAGGTGTGGTTTTATTATAATGAGATTGAGATACGAAACTCTCGGATCCGTATTCGGATTTTCGGATCCGTATCCAGATCCGGAAATCTCGGATCCGGATCCAGATCAGGAACTTTCGGATCCGGATCCAAATCAGGAACTTTCGGATCCGGATCCAGATCCGAAACTTTCAGACCCGGATCCGGATCCAGATCCGTAACTTTTGGATCCGGATCCGAATGGATCCGGATTTTTCGGATCCGGATCCGTTTGGCCATCCCTAATTTAAACTAGGCAGGCTTAGAAGTACGTGTTAGGTTTGAAAAACTGTATGTTTTGTTGCCTAAGCAACATGAAAATCATTGCGATTTTAGTTATGTTAAACGGATTTCTTCCATACGTAAAAGCTTC
Organism: Lepisma saccharinum; assembly: GCF_977018435.1. NCBI lineage: Eukaryota > Metazoa > Arthropoda > Insecta > Zygentoma > Lepismatidae > Lepisma > Lepisma saccharinum. Next base: position 8,552,850 of record NC_139247.1, on the reverse strand, counting down.
AAATTTTATTTGTGTTGAAAAAGTCCTTTGACTATCCTTATATTATTATGACAACTTTATTATTAGCAACATTTATTATTAGTATTTTTATAATTTTCGTAATTTGTTACTGTACATGTCAATGCAAGAAACCTATTACTTATGACCAGAAGTGTACCGACGATTTAGCGTTAATTGAACTTAAAAATGATCCAACTTTTGTAGAACAGCTTTACGATGACGTTTCAGTAATTGTTGAAATGGTACCGTTAAAAATAATTCAGCAGCCAATACCTACACCCCTTCCTCAGTCCGTTATTTTTCAGCAAAGTGTAAAAGGAGAAGTTCAAGATCCGTCCCGAAATATATTAGTCACCAAAGACGATGTTTTAGATTTGCCTAAAAATATTGTATCTGTCAAAGATAGAGTTCAGAAGTTTGCCGTAAGCAAGGGTCCAAGTTTTGTTCAAAACAGCCGCAAAATTGAAAGTGAATTGATTAGTTCGCCTTGCAAAAGTTAAAGATTTATTTGTAAGTCAGCCGACAGCAAAAGTCGAGAAAGTTCCAAGTTTTACTCAAAAAGCAGAAATTAAGTCAAATTCTCAGGTTTCCGAACCTGTTGTATCTTTTACTGATCATATTTTTTACGACTATACGTTTGCCTAAAATTTATATTATATTTATTACGTATTATTTTTTTAAAGTTAGAATCCATTATTGAGGTCTGATTGTATTTTACGTAAGGTTTATTAGTTTTTTATTTTGCTAGCACCTTCCCAAGTTTTTGTTATTATGCTATCACGGAAGTGTTCGAGTTTTGAAGCCAAGCTGACAGAGCGCGAAATTTTTTTCCCCCAACGTCCCGCCTATGACCTCATTTCAAAAGTCCTTGACATTCTTTCGACCAACGCAGCTCTTACTAAACCTTGTTTGTAGTAATTTAAAGTTTTATCAACATTAACGCGTCACGCACCGAGTCAGCGAATCATAGCGCTCCTTTCCTTCTTAAGCTCCTCCCTCCGTCGTATTTTTAACGTCCAAGCATTGTTGCTCGATGCGATTCTCTCGCCCGCTATTCCGACGGAACCCGAACTCGCCCGAACACGACAAACGAGCCACCCAGCTTTCCTTCTTGAATAGAAGCCCTCCAAGCTACCACGAAAATGCAACTTTGCAAGAACTTTGAATATCTGGTGTCAACGCATTCCTTTTCCGCGTTGAAGCCTTCCAGAGCACGCTAGAAGCAGGAAAGAATTAGCATGGGGACGATAACGAAAACTTTAGACTCTGCATATTTTTCCGAACCAGTGGCGTTCGCTCATGAAATTTTCATGGGACCTGTTTAGTTAAGGATATAGCCATCAGAATTTGTTTTTCACGATAGAATTTCATATCAACAATGTTAGGGATATTTGGTTTTACATGGATCAAATTTTGCCAAAAACCTCGCATTTATGCACTTAAGATTAATCACGACCAATAATTTTGACAAAGGAACACCAAAACGAGATTTTTTTTTTAGTTGTTCTCGCAAATTTTCCCGTTTACCATAAATATATTTGTTTTAAGTAAATTTTTTTGGAAACCGACTTGCTTTCGGATTTAATCAGGATAAAGCCAAACGAAATTTCGATAGAAATCAGGGAAATTTTCATAAAAGGGCAATTTTTAGCATTTTATGCACATAGATGAATCAAAATTTTTAGCAATATGCCCAGGCTAAGCCTCGGCGATCAGCACAGGCATGTGCAGCAAAAGTCGCCACGACACCGTTAGCCTTTACAAATTTTAACAGTGTGGACTACCACAAATGTTATAATTTGAGAATTTATTATTATTAATATTTATTATTAGGAAATTTTGTTCACTTACCCTACTGTGAATTTTCATCGAAGAACCCCCAATTCCTGCAGCTGAGGAATAACTCCTCCAGCCACAGGAAATCGTCTTGGGCCAAGTCCAGCTCCTGCTGGAGGAGGGCTAGCCTCCTCCGGTAATTTCTAGGGCAGACTGCTATAATTCTTTGCTGTTTCTTCACCTCCTCCCAGTATTCCTGCACTAGATTTTCCAGCTCTATCACGGTGCCTATTTCCCGATACACCCTATCCTTACTGGCAAAATTTACGATGTATTTTATACGCCACTGCCACGTAAGACCTAGTAGGACCATGGGTATGTAGCGCAAAATGTCGGTAGTTATTTCTGGTACTCTTTCCAATTCACCAACCCAGATGTCGCAGGGATCTATTTGTATACTTCCCATGGTTTGTGCTCAACTAACGGTATTGGCTTTAGAGTTATAGTATCTTTCCCATCTTTCGAATGATATTGCTGATCTGTTATTTCCCACCCCTTCCCTAACACCGATCAAGTTACTTATCTGATCCCATACTTAGTTACTACATCAGCATAATTTTAGCTTTACTAAGGTATATATCCCAACTTCAAGCTGTACTGATGCATGAATTTTTTTTATTACAGAAGCACGCCTATTCGCAGAATTACTTTCCTACTTTGGATTTTAATGCTAGTCCTATCCCTGATTAATTTTATTGGATCCCTACCTTACAATGAACAGTCGCAAGACATATTTTTCAAATCATTAGGTTTATATTATGAGAGACAAGGGTTAACCATTCATAGCAGTAAGAATATTTTTACAACAGTGAATATTTTCATCGATGCGCATATTCAGGTTGATAATGATTCCGCGTGTGCGCAATGGAAGGTCATTCATAGTGATATTAGCACGAAGATTAATGATTATCTTACTGAAATTTCTCAGTATTTTCCATGTACATTTACAGTAGGAGACGTAAGACCTAATTGTCAAAATTTATATCAGAATGTTATTAATACCCACAACAGAGAGAAGAGGCAGATATTTCTCAATTTAATAAATTTATTTAGTGCAGGACTTTCTGTTTTGAATACCATGCCAGTTCATCATTTATCGCAATCAGTTAAAACTTTAGCAGCCAATCAACATCATATAATTCAGGAAGTACAAAATATGAAACAAAGTCAATTAGAGATGTTCAACTTTGTCAATGGAATTTTGGTAGTTTTAAAGCAATAAGTTTTGCATTTAAAGGAAGAATTACTTGCTAAATTTTGTTATGATTATAATGAAGAGAGACATATTGTTGCTTTATTGCACGCCTTTGAGATTATAGAGCGTTTAGATTTTATAATTTTGGAAATAGCTTCAGGACAATTAACTTATCATATTTTAACTCCTAATTGGCTCCGTACATTTAATCAGCATCACCCCGATTTTAAAGATTCGCTTTACAAAACAGACATAGGATTATTTTATTCTTTGACCAAAGTATATTTGATTAATTATGAACCTAGTAGTAGATCCTTTCTTTTACTTCTTGAAACACCTTTAGTACAGATGAATGATATCGCTCTTATTTTTAGAGCAGTCAACTTAGGCATTTTACTTAATAATTCTTGGTCCCGCATTAGAATTCCAGAGTCAACTTACAGTATGCAACATAATGGAAGCCCAAGATTAGTGCAAATTGTTGAGAGCGCATGCGAGCTTAAAAAACTTTTTTTACCTCTGCTCGCATAGTGAAGTTACCATCGATAAAGATGTACAGTGTCTAGAAGACTTACTTTTACACAACAGATCAGTTTCTTGTAATTTTGAAGTGAAGTCTATTACCGACAACAAATTATTTCAGTTTATTAGAACACGTAATGGTATTTTAATATCAGGTACATATTAATTTATTGTCATTCAGAATTTGAATAATAATTTGAACACCCACAGATCAATTCAGATTAACGAGGCGCAATCTATATTTTTTAATTATCAGGATTTTTCTCAGATTGTTGTAGATGAACAAACTTTACATACCAGAATTTTAGCTTTTGAACAGGTAAAAATGAAGGAAGTTGAATTACCACTTGATATTCCCAAGAATCTATCTGATTTCACTATTCCCCCAGTGGACTCCGCTTGAACTTGCCTTAAAGCTACTTAATCAATCTGTTAGTAAGGGCATTTCATTTCAGGAATTAGTTTTAAACCCTTTACCCATGTCTATTTTAGTTTTTATTATTTGGAATTTATTGTTAACCGCAACACTTGTTTATTATTTTTATAAGCACCGTCAACTTGCAAGACAGGTACATTCAGAGCAACATAGCAATAATTTATAATTTAAGGCAACACGTCAATCATGGACATTAATATTTTAATTACGGTTGTATATTTTATTTAAATTTTCCTTATTTATTTTCAAAGAATTATGGCAGATATTTAATCAATTTATTTTAATCATATTTTATATTGATGAGGCAATTTAATTTAATTTAACTTTAAGAAAAGGCAATGGAATGAGTTTGGTTTTGTGTGCATACCGTGAATCAATTACACCTATCCTCAATAATTTCCTTTCATTATTATAATTTTCCTCTTAATTAACCTAACCTGTCTATACAAAACGACGTTGACGAGCAGTTCCTACACCAATCATGGGCATGTTTATGAAGGACCTCTGCAGAAGCAGTCAAATACCGTGGGGAGAGACTCGTCACCAACAACTTGAAGGAGGCATGCAGAATTTTTTTTTGGAATACTACGAGAAGATTACACCTTTCCCAGTAAGGCGGAATTCAACCATGAATTTTCCAGTTCAGTGGACTACAGATTATGCATTTATCCACCATACTTTGTGAAGGAACCAGGTGGAATTTCCCTCCACATCGTTTGCAGTTTGGGCAAAACATTTTTCCCCATCTCCCAAGTTCTACGGGTAATTTATTACACCTTTTACATTGCCCCAAACTAAGTTAAGAAGACAAGTAATACAAAAGAAGAAGAGAAGCAGAGAGACCAGATATCCTACAAGCAGCACTTTTGGTTACAACAATAATTACAGAGTTGTTGTTCAAATTGTGCTTTAGTGTGTTCCCACACATGCACATGCAAGCTTATACCATGTGTATTTATGTGGATGTTTCCCATGCATCATGGAAAAGAAAATTTTTCCATAGCCTTTCTTCATATGTTCAGTTCCGTACCATGCATGCTAGCCAGTTTTAACATGCATTATATCTTACATCATAATACAAGGAGGCAACAAGCAGCAGCTATGCCAATTACCCAGTGCTAGCAACAACTAGTGTATATTTTTTTAAGGAGAAATTTTCATAACGAATAGCCAAACGAACATGCAAATAATAGCAATGCATTTCTACGGCACTTTTGAACATTCTAGGAAGTACTCTTTAGTATGCCAATGTTTTATGCATATGTTCATTACAAGCAGTTATTTTTGTTTCATCAAGATAGAACATAGTAAGTGACATATTTTTACACATGAATTTCATGTGTGAAATTTTATTTCTGATGTTTACAATCAGAGCAGACAGTTTTTTTTGGACATTTGCAAGATCTTTTAATTGTGCAGTTATATATCAACAGTATTTACAAAGCTCTACTACAGTGTACATAATAACGTAGTGAAGGAAATCGAATGTTATTTTGATTTTCTGGGCTTTGTGCCTGCAACAGTTTTATTATTCAGTATAAATAATTTTGTGCATCGAAGACTTCCTACTCATACATATGAATAAGCGAAATACCAGTGAAAGGTTATATATTTGAAGAGGCTTATTTGGCTTGCAACGAAGGGAAGATTCTATATAAACAGTGCATAACAACATTTTCCTTTCGTTTGGTAATAAGTGAAGTGGCTATAAATTAAGCAAAACGTACTACATTTTGGTGTACCCAGGCTTTTTTACATGCAGAAACAGGGATATGTGTATTTGTGATAATTTTACTACGAACCATAAGATTCAATGCAACATATTACGTCTATTTTTTATATACACTATACATGCTTATTTACGATTTTACTTAAATATGTGAGAATCCACGCTTTCGTGTACTTACTTATAAACCTTTTTGTTCACGATATTTATTTGAAGGGTCCACATCGGGCTCAATCCCATAGAAACATTGTGAACTATGTTTTTTCGTGCGAAAACACGTCGGCCATTTATATTTGCATTCGCTGGAAGTGAAGCGCGACCCGTAGGAATGAGCAATCCTACACAAAAGGCTGCTACGTTCCCCGGATTATTCTCAATGGAACAACTTACGTTTATTTCTCAACGGCGAGCCTGAGACTTATCAGCCTACTATGAAGCCCTCAGGTTGTGGGAAATCAGATAAGGATATGCTTACGTAAACCTTACCAACTTGCACTCGCAATTAAACTCCTTATTAGAAACAAAATTGTATTAAGTTCATAATTGTTCTTCACTAGAGAAATTACCACATTCACATTTCCAAAATCACTTCCATTATTCCAGCAACATTCATAATAATATCTCTCTCCTCACCACTCACAATCGAATGTTTTAAGGTTAGTCCATAACCATAAAAGACTACCCAATTGAACAAAACAAATTACGTCATAATAGACAATTAACATTTTAAAGATATCAAACACTTAAAATGATACATTAAGTGGGTGTGTATCATGGCATCTTCCCACAAACATAAAGAAAGTTAAGAAAATGAAAATGGAGTAAATTTTCTTTTTCAAAACTCTAGGGCCATCCACTCAACTAACAACTGCTTCTCAGTTTCTTGGAGTGTAGGACGGGGCAGACGTATTCCAAGTGGTAACATCTAATTGTTTAACACTAGTTTCTGTGTAGCACTTTCTTTCCTCCTCCAATTGTAGTTACCTCTATACCGGTTATAGCGATGTGGGGAGAAATTATTATTACCATACGAACTTCTTCTTCGGAATGGCGTTCTTCTTTCTTCTCCAGAAGATTGCTGTGATCCCTCGCAGTTCCTTCTTCTGTAGAACCCCCTTCTATTTTCTTCTCCTGAAGGATTGTTACTTTGTCGAGCGCTACCACTGAAGTTCTCATTATCAGATCTTCCGTTACCAGCAGGCACCTTCGCAAAATTGGGTTGATTTCTGGAGAACGTCAATTGCCTAACTCTAGCTTCGTTGGTTCTTCTGCCCTCGAATCTCTGGTTTTCTGTCCTCCATCCGTCGAGTTGCTCCGAGGCTTCATATCTTCCCAAGAAGCTGGTAAGTTGATCCATGTTGCGTGGATCGCGAGTAAGTACCAACTGACGCACTCGCAGCGGAAGTTGACTAATAACCAAGTTCAGCGCTTCGCTTTGGTCAACGCTATCCACAAGATTACAGTAAGACCCATATTGTCCCGGCAATATTCTTCAAGTGAGAGGGCACAGTTCCTCGAATACCGCTTGTTTCTCAGCGTCTGCATTTCCCTTTGCTTGGCATCAGCAGAGGTATATTGTTTTTTAAAGGCAGCACAAAAATGTTCAAAAGTCTTACACTTCTTCTCATTTGCAACAAACCACGCCTTAGCCTTTCCTACCATAAGAGAGGGCAATAACTTCAATCTAAAAATCATAGGGACATTCATTAGATCCAGGTATGTTATTAGCTCTTTTAAATACCTCTCAGCAGATACAGTATTAATCTCTCCAGTAAACTTTGAAAGAGCGTTAACATCAGACATGCGAAAAGATTTGTAGGAACTATTCTTATAGGCATTGTCACGAGATATCTCATCCTGTCCCCATCTCTCCGACTTTCCATTATTATGTCTCTTCCTGGGCTTTGTAATTTTCCTAGTTTCAGTTTCCTCAGAACTAGAGGAAACTTCAGAGCAAGAACTTGACGAGTAACGATTCCTTTTCCTCATCTTCCTCTTCGAATCACCTCTCGTTGTTGAACCGTTCATTCCAGGGTTGAAATACAGCTTCACCATTTTGAGAAGGTTCTAGAACCCGACAGCCTGCCATTAACATCTGTAGTTGATCGACCTGCCTATCTACATATGCGACTTTCTCCGTAACTTCTTCAAGTTTCTTTTCTTGCCTTCTCTGATTTAGCTGTAAATTATCAAGTAATTCAGAGGAACCCTGTGTTGCTTCTGGCCTTGCAATTATTTCAACACTCTCTATTCGTCCCCTCAATTTCTCAATTTCACTTTCCATTTCCTTTTCTTTAGCTTCTCTAGATGTTTTCTCCTGTGTCAAGTCTAAGTTCCACTTTTCATAATCCTCCTTTTGTTTTTCTTCCAGCTTTAGTATTAATTCAGCTACTTGCTGCCTCTCACACGCAATTTCCTTCCTCAGAGTCTCCTTAATTTCTCTACATTCCTTTCGCCCCTCTTCTATTCTAAATAATAATTCTTCCTTATCTTGGCTGAGCAGCTTAATCAATTCTCCTCTTTCATCATTCCTTTTCTTTCTTGTTCATTTCTTATCCTTTCCTGTTCCTCTTTATCTTCTCTTCTGATTCTTTCCTGTTCCACTTTATCTTCACTTCTTTTTCTTTCTTGTTCATTTCTTATCCTTTCCTGTTCCTCTTTATCTTCTCTTCTGATTCTTTCCTGTTCCACTTTATCTTCACTTCTTTTTCTTTCTTGTTCATTTATTATCCTTTCCTGTTCCTCTTTATCTTCTCTTTTTATTCTTTCTTGTTCATTTCTTATCCTTTCCTGTTCCTCTTTATCTTGTCTCCTTATTTTTTCTTGTTCATTTCTTATCCTTTCCTGTTCCTCTTTATCTTCTTTTCTTATTCTTTCTTGTTCATTTCTTATCATTTCCTGTTCCTCTTTATCTTCTCTTCTGATTCTTTCTTGTTCATTTCTTATCCTTTCCTTTTCCTCTTTATCTTCTTTTCTCCCCATTTCCATTTTCTCCATCAGGATTTGAAACAACTGTTCCAAACAAGGACTTCCTTTGTTACCCTTCTCTTTACAAATAAGACATTTCAATTCTTCCCCCTTATACTGCGATTTTGGCAAAGGATAACCAGCACAACGTAAGTGGAAACTTCTTTTACAATCGTTGCACTCGACCTCTTCATCATCAGCTTTCCCTTTATCGGAACAGCAACTTAAAGTATCCATTTTTAACTTACGACGATCACTTCTTAAATTACGCTTCTGCATAACCTACTCAAACACATTTACCGAGTCCCGCGTTGCGGCGCCAAAAAGTTTTCACCTGCTACGTTCCCCGGATTTTTCTCAATGGAACAACTTACGTTTATTCCTCAACGGCGAGCCTGAGACTTATCAGCCTACTATGAAGCCCTCAGGTTGTGGGAAATCAGATAAGGATATGCTTACGTAAACCTTACCAACTTGCACTCGCAATTAAGCTCCTTATTAGAAACAAAATTGTATTAAGTTCATAATTGTTCTTCACTAGAGAAATTACCACATTCACATTTCCAAAATCACTTCCATTATTCCAGCAACATTCATCAACTCAACAAAGATTTATTGGACTTACAGCTTTACAGATGGGTCTTTATGCCCAGCATACATTATAAGTACATAATAAACATTTTTAATATAAATTTTACACACAAAGTTCATAAACGCTCTTAAATACAATTTTATGTAACTACATTAAGTCAGTCAGTAACAGAAGTATATTATAATTTTATATCAGCTTTTCTAAAAAAAAAGCAAGTATAACATATCCAATTCTAATATCTGGAGCATACAACATTGAAGTCTTATTAATAGGGAAAGGAACATTAATTTTTGACAATGTTTTGTATAAAGTCTTTCTTCTCTCTGAGTGAATTGGACATTCCAAAATAATATGATGAGCATCACCCCTTAAATCACCACAATCACAATTCGGAGATTTTAAAATGTGTATTTTAAATAAATGATGATATGTTCTCGCGTGACCACTTCTTAGTCTATTTATTAAAACAATTGCATTTCTTGATCCTTTACAATTATAAAACCAAGGTTTTTTTTCTATTGTAATCAACATAAGGACGATAACTTTCACCAACGCTTTCTAATGCATTATTACACCATAAGTTCCATTCTTCAAAAATTTTCTTCTTAACCCTCGGAAGAAGATCTGTATAATGCAATGGTAACTGGATTGTTTCATTCATTTGAGCAGCTTCTTTTGCATATCTGTCTGCTTTTTCATTTCCGTAAATATTAATGTGTGATTTTACCCACACATAATGAACTACCTTTCCATTGCTAATTAAGCTATTAGTTGCACGAATACAATTGATGACATATGGTGATATTTTAAATAAATTTTTATAATTAGATTGTATTGCTTGTAAAACACTTCGCGAATCAACCAGTATTAGAAATTTCTGTTCAGGAACTGTACCAATATAAATCAAAGCTTGATATACCGCATATATTTCTGCTGTAAATATGGATGCCTCCACTGGTAACCTAAACATTTTTGATATATTTCTTTCAGTATCATAAAGAGCTGCTCCTACTCCACTTTCAGTTTTAGACCCATCTGTATATATATGATAAAAGTCTTCCCAAGATTCTCTAAACTCAGCTGAATGATTATATTTCGGGATATATATATATTTTCAATTGGTTGTGTGGGAAATTCTAACGAGTATACTGGCAATGTTCTTGCTATGAGTACTTGACTACATTCATGGTGATATTTACTAAATAGTTGTACCCAAAGGGTAGCTGATTTATCATTGGTTATTCCTGAATCATGCAGCTCTAAAAGATTTAATAAAACATCATTGAATGGATGCCATGGTGAATGCTGTATTTTAAATAACATTTTTATTGCAATTAACTTTATCCTCACAGAAACCGAACATTCTACTGACTCCATATATACCACTACATTAGGAGTACTGTTCATTAATCCCAAACATCTTTTTAGAATTTTTCGTTGCTGGACTTCTAGTGGAGAAAGTTTTGTTACTGGAAGATTACACAAGACCATTAATCCATAATCTAATACTGCTCGATAATAATTCTTATAAAACATAAGCATGCTGGTAGGATGTGCTCCCCATTTGGTATTCGCCATAGCTTTAAATAAATGAAATATTTTATCGGATCTATTTTTCATCATATTTATTTGATACTGCCATGATAATGATGCATCAAAGTATACACCTAGATATTTTACTTGTGAAACAATTGGAATTTGTAATCTCCTATGATTAATGTTGAAAATATTTTGAAGACCCTTATGTATAAATACTACTATTTTGGACTTTTCTAAAGATATTGATAATTTCTTCTGCTTTAACCATTGGTTAAATTCTATTAATTTATCTTCAAACATTGAAAAATCTTTCAAGTGATTGTTTGAGTCTAAATATATACATACATCATCAGCATATTGTAGAAACTGAAATGGGGAATCTATTATTGTTTTAATATCTGATAAATAAACATTAAATAATAATGGGCTAAGAGGACTTCCCTGTGGTAGTCCTTGTCCAATATATATTGGACCTACCATTTCTGAACCAAAATGAAAATAAAGTTGTCTTTTAGATAACAATTTCCATGTCAATATGAGTATACAATGAGGCACTTTTAGTAATTGTAGTTGTCTCAATAGAACAGTAATATCTACGTTGTCATATGCACTTTGAATATCAATAAAGGCTGAAAGTACTGATTGTTTTTTGTTAATAACGCTATAAATATGAGAAGATAATGTTACTAATGCATCCTGGGTTCCATAACCTTTACGAAATCCCATTTGTCTGGGAGAAAATACCTTTTGACCTTCCATAAACCACTCTAATCTCTTTAATAAAAGCTTCTCAAAAATTTTTGCCAATACGGAACTAAGAGCTATTGGGCGATATGACTGACCCAACGAAGGGTTTTTTCCTGGTTTTAGAATTGGCATAATAATTTGAGAGGTCCATGCAACAGGAATTTTACCCGATAGGAATATTTGATTGTAAATTTTACATAAAATGCTTAGTGCATTCTGTGGAAGATTTCGTACCATAGAATACGTAATTCCATCAATGCCAGGAGTAGAATCTTTAGACCCTTGAAGAATTTCATGAATTTCATTTACAGTGATAGAGGATGTGAACCCCTTTGAGTATTTTGATGTAGATGAGAACGTGTAGAATATATTAGGAGGTTCGCAGGCTGATGTAAAGGGTGTAGGAATTACTTTATTAATAAAATCAGTTTTCCATTCAGTGGACAAAGGTAAAGTCCGACTTACATGTGCTTTTCTAAGTGATCTGAACTTGCGCCATATGACGTCTAATTTTGTGTTAGGGTTTATTTCTTCGCAATATTTTTGCCATGAAAATCTCTTAGCCTTTATATATACTTTTCTAGATTTTGCAGTAGCTCGTTTTAAATTTATCAAAGTTGCAGGTGAAGGAGCACTTACAAATTGTTTCAATGCTTGTATTCGCTTCCTTTTTGCTTGAAAACATTCTTCATTCCACCAATCTATTTTAGGAAAATTTCGATCATATTGCGGTTTCAGTCGCGGACAGGCATAATCCATAACTTGAGTTTTTATATCCAGAAATTTTTCATATTGTACAGTATATTGGTTTTGATATTCTTTAGCTGAAAATTTTAAGTCTAAAACTGAATTATATTTCATCCAATCTGCCCTCTTTACGCTCCACTTACGAATTTTTTTTGTTTTATTAATTTTGGAAATTTTTGAGATGATGTTAGCATGATGAAACATGGAAAATGATCACTAGTTCGTAAATCAAAGTCTATTTCCCATACAAATTCCAAACACTGATTATCAGATATTAAAGTTAGATCAATTGAGGACATATTGTTTCCATTTGGTGGTACATGTGTTGGAGATCCATCATTTATAACTGTCAAGTTATTATAATCCATCCAATCTTCAACTGTCTTTCCCAAAGTATCAATTCTATGATCACCCCACAATGTATTATGACAATTAAAATCTCCTGTTATGATAAAGGGATGTTGAAAGCCAGACAAAAGAGAATTTAGATGAGAGCTCTGTATTTGTTGAGAAGTATAATGAGATGGAATATACAAACTAATAATATTACAAAGTAAGTTGTTTAACTGAATTTTTATACCGACCACTTCTACATTATATTTGGAAAATAAATCATGTGTTGAATTAAACTGAATTTGTTGAAATGGTACACTTTCATGAACAAAAATTCCCACACCCTTATTTCCCACATTACAATCATTTAATATAGTATGATAGTGAGCAATATGAATATTTTCTGATTTTAAACCCCATACCTCACTAACACAAATAATTAACGGGTGACACTCATCTATTAATTTAATTAATTGAAGTTTCCTCGCAGAAAAGGATCTTAAATTCCATTGTATTATTAATGGCAAGATTTTTCTTTGCTGGCAACACATTGTTGTTTTAAATTAGGGGGTGTCCCCGAAATCTTGTAAGTCTTGAATTAGTTTTAAAATTTGTACAGAAATTTCGTTACATTTTAATATTATTTTCCTAATATATAATAAATCATCACTCACTGAAATTGTTGTGGTAAGTTCAGCTATTAGATGTAGCAGATTTACTAGCGATTCTTTCTGAGAAGGACTCTCTGCTGTTGTCCTGCGTCCAATCGAATATGATTTTCTCTCCTGTTCCTTAGAGGAACACGTCGTGCTCACAGGTTCACTTGAATTACCCACTGCTGATGATGTTGACGCAATTTGTGGATCCTTGTGTTTATTTTTGTCCTTTATCAAAACAGGTTTAATTGTTTTCCTCAATTGTGAAGCAGAATGCAGTCTAAAATTTTCCCCGTGTTGTCTTTTAAAACTTTCATAAGACCGGTCAGATTCTGGTGGCACTTTCTTCCAACAGAGGTTACTTAGATATGTGTCATTTCTTCTATTTTCCCAATCTGTAACAGAATTAAATCTGTTTGTAGTATAATTTTCTGATGTGCAAGGGCTTTCCTTGTTTATTGATTCCTTTCTTATCTCCAGCAATTTAGGAAAGTCTTTAGCAGAGGTCGCATATGTTCGCCGTTCATTTCGTGGATCAATTCCAAAAAGTACTTGTTTCTTTGCATCTTGATAGGAGATGTTGTTATAAGCAATCAGCCTTTGTATTTCTCTCTCTTGCTCCCATCTTACACAAGACTTATCGGTAGATAAGTGGTTTCCTTTGCAATTAATACATTTAGGACTGGCATTGCAGATTCCATGTTCCGCTTGACCGCATCTATAACACACGGGAGAGGATTTACACTGTGTTTGTGAGTGTGAGAAACGGAAACATTTCTTGCATAAAATCACAGATCTTACTTTTGGCTTCACTTCAAATATTATTCTCCACAACTTCACTTCTTTTGGTAACTGTTGAGATTGGAATGTTACACTAATCAGTTTAGTAGGTTCTTGTCTTACTTCCCCATCCTCATTGAAAAACGTTTTCTTCATCCTTATTACATCTATTATTGGAACTTCAGCTCTAATGTCTTCGATTATCTCGTCTACTGGGATGTCGGTAGGTACACCATATATTAATCCTTCTCTCACTAATAGACCTTTAGGAATTCTGGCTTCTAAATGGTATTTTTCCTTGATGAATTCATTTTTAGCAAATTTATTTGCATCATATGCTGTGCGAAATGACAATTTTGCCTGCTTCAAACCAGTTTGTTTAACGAATTCAACATCAACCTTCTCCTTACACAAATTATAACCTAATTTTACCGTATTCAGGCTCTGTGATCCAGGTAATGTACTCTCCACCAACACGATATATGGGCCTTGATGTCCCTCATAATATAAAGACATATCATATGCCTCATTTTTATATTTAGCAACACCAACCTTTGTACTTGCACTTACTTTCGGATTTTTGGGGTTTTTCTCCACTTCAGGTTCCGTGCATTCTTCATTAGATCGACCTCTTTTGAAAGAAGTCTTATCACTAACTTCCATTTCCGCTGACTGTTTAGGTACAATCACATTCATATCATTCTGGATTGCTTGCATTAAATTTTCTTCATTAATCTTCATATCGTGAGCCATCTTGGGAAATCACAAGCGTTTTTATTTCACTTTTCTCTTTCACATATCAAATGTAAAATGTATAGAGAGATTTAATCTTGTAACTCTAGAACTATTATTCTCAAATCAAACTTCAATTAATTAGATCTCAAACTAGAAAAACAAACAATTCAACACGCTATTCACACAGAATCCAAACGATACCACCATGAAAATCCTCATCTACTTCAAGTCTCATCCACTTCCATTAATCTCGTAACTTCTATTCCCCAGCAACATTCATAATAATACATCTCTCCTCACCACTCAAAATCGAATGTTTTAAGGTTAGTCCATAACCATAAAAGACTACCCAATTGAACAACACAAATTACGTCATAATAGACAATTAACATTTTAAACATATCAAACACTTAAAATGATACATTAAGTGGGTGCGTATCAAGGCTTACGTACGCAAAAAAAATTGTTACGTCGAAAGTTATGTCATATGATGACATGAACTTTTGTAAATACCAGTCATGTAATGATGCATAATATTTTTTATATAATATCGACATGCGTACACATTATTATGGATTGTAAGGTTTTTGGTAACAGAATAATTTTTTGGGGGTTAGGAAAACAAGAGAAAGTTATGTTATTTAATTCATTTTAATTTTTTTATTTTTGTTTGATTTTTAAAAAAATATATGGAATTGCCGAACCTGGGTCATGTCAAGCTTTGCGATTTGATTTAAATTTTCAACATGGAAATTTTTTTCCGCGGCGGTAGAAGGTATCAATCCCTAAGATTATATGTTTATTTTATAAAAGCCTCTCTGAATGCTTCATGTTGACCAGGGCATTCACTTGTTTTTCTCAGTTGTCTCAGCCTCTGAGGCATGTAAACAATGCACAGTGTTGTGCTATGCAAACCTCCTGAGCTATTCAGGAAACAGGTAGTTTCTTCTGCCTATGGAGTCAGCGGTTTGCATAGTGGCAATTAAGAACACGATTCGGCATGGAGGAAGAGCTCCATGGCCTAGGGATATAGAGGTGAGACAAGCTGAGAGAGGACTGACTTTTGGATTGGGATTGAGAAGGGAGAAAAGGTTAGGAGAGCAGTGAGGCAGAAGTGAGACGACGCTCTGGTCAACCCATAGAGAAGCCAACAGAGGACTTCGTATATTTTATTCATCGTAATTATCTTCATTCATCAGATAGACAGGTAACTATCCTAAGACCCAGCCATGATTCAGGTTCAAAGGTTCAGAAAGCTCAACGAGTGACAATTGTCTTTTCTAGTTGATTAATTACTAAATCTTATTTGTACCTTTCGTATTGCCAAGCGTTAACTCGTCATGCCAATGACGAGTGCTCTCATCAGAGGATGAATGATGAATAGCTTACATCACCCAGCAATTAATTGCAAAGTGACTGGTTCTGATCCCATCATTATTTAGAATGATACGCAGGCATAAAAATATACAGAAAGGGAGGCCACAGCATTTTAAGGATTACGAACACGAAGAAGGAAGAAAACAGAGAGAAGGAAGAGGAGGGTATTATATATGAGGTTCAGTGCAAGGAATGTAATAGTGTGTACACTGACTCAAAGACAGGTTACGACAACATAAGGATGACGTAAGATTAAAGAGGGAGAAAAATAATATATTCAAGCACACAATAGAAACAAGACAGGACATAGAATGGGAAAAGGCTAGGAGGATAGGGAGGGAGAAGAGAGGAATAGTGAGAAAGTGGAAAGGGGCAAAGGAAATAGAGAAAATAGGAGAGGAAGAAATAATGAACTGGAAAGGGTGGCTGAAAATCAACATAGAATGGAGAGGAGTGTTACAAAGAGTGGAAAGGATGAGAGAAAGGAAGGAGGAAAGAAAGAAGAAGAGAGGGGGAAGGAGTTCAGGAGATAAGGCATCTGTCTAGGTCCATTAGTGAAGGAATTGATAAGGCACAGACTATCACCAGGTACCTGTCAGGAGATAAAACACTCAGGATTTCCTGACAGGAAATATTCAAAGATAAGGACTGGTGCCTTCATGTTGTTTTGTGTATTGACCCTGTCTGGGAGTGTGTATATATAGATGATGTTTTGTAATTTTCATCATTCTAGAGTGAATATTCGTCTGAAGAATACCCTGTTAGAGGGTGCGAACGTTGTTACCTTTTTAGTGTATATATTTTCTATACAATAAATTGTGCCTTGGTCAGATTTTTTAATGTTTCATTGGCATGGACATCGGCAGGGGGTCGAACCGGTCGGTCGACCACCTCCCCTGGAAATTTCCATCTACTTTTTTTTCAGTTTAGAGCAATTTGTAAACGAAGCACTTGATTTCGCCTCATTTTGCGTCATTGTTTAAAAATGGTCTGGAGATATCGAATTTGGTACGATACTTCTATAATTTTGCAACACAGAAACTGTTAATTTGTAACTTTCACACGTTCCGAAGCTTCTTATACTACTGCGTTTGTTGCTACTAATGTTAGAAATAACCATTATGTAATCTTGTTTGTAACAAGTACTATATTATTCATATAATAAACTTATTGGATGCTAAAATAAACTAAACTAAAACTGCTACTGCTACAACTACTACTACTAGTAGTAGTATTTTTAATAATAATAATATAATAATAATAATAATAATAATAATTTAAAATACTTATAATGTAATAATTTAAAAAATGTACCCCTCCTTGACAAACTTCTGCATATGACACTGATCTGTATCACAATATTTTATTGAGGGGAGGCGTGTCCTCGACATCTATGATTCGACCCCCTCCCCCACAGGAAAATTTTTGGTGACGCCCATGGCTAATGAGTAGGCTTCTCTTTGTGTTACTGAACACATTTCCTGCTACGTTTTACAACACAACATGTATGCCATTTTTCACATAATATACGTGTTCCTTGCAAAACTGGCACATACAGTTTCACAACAGGAATCTATGTCATTGATGCAATATAATGTAACGTTTTGTTGCTAGCATACACGCTGCAAAATTTTATTTTCTGAAGTTTTTTTAGCCCCAAAACGACAAAAAAATGTTACTGAGAAAAGTTGTTTGTTTTCATGCCTTATACACGTTTCTGTGGTACCTTGCCACCATTTAAATGACACCCTGTGTAATAGATGGGAAATCATGAAACATTATTCTCTTATACAAAATCTTCAACACTTGGTAAAAAAACAAATTTCCTCAGATGGTGGTAAAATTACAATATCCAATCGATGCGTTTCAAAATTTCAATGAAGTGGCAAAAGGACATGTGAACAGCAATTAGAGGAGTACAATAAAAATTGTTCTACACCTTGCAATAACTTACAAATTTCCATCCCAAAAATAAGATTTTTATTATTATTCAGCATTGGTGCAGCATCCTTTTGTTGATTGATTGATTGATTGATTGATTTAGTTTATTTTACTTCGCGTTTTGTGCCTCTTGGCTAATTTGCGAAGATGAGGATGAGTGATGAAAGGATGAAATTGATGAATGGACATTCACAAACAACCAAGCCCGACCAGGATTCGAACCCGGGACCCTTGGCGGCATCCTTTTGTTATCGATGCTGAATTTAAAATAATACATATTCACCTTGATTCCTGCCCTTCATACCCAGAAAAGACAAATTCAACATATATTTCCAAGCATGTAGCTTGCGATTTTGCTCTGCAATTGATATGTACAGTCTTGGGGGAAAAAAGTGGTTTCCAACATAAGGCTTTAACAACAGTAAGGAATACAAAAGTGTAGGCAACACATATTGCACCTTTCAATGATTGGCTAATTCTGTCTCTCTCAACAGCAACTGGTCTTCCATGCGAAAATTGGCAGGGAAGGAAATGTAGGAAGATCCTGCGATTAGTTGTCAGCTGGAGTGTTGTGTTTTTAAACATCGCCTTTTCTGGAGCCAAGTTACAGAACCGAAAGAGCTGTATATAATATATCCGAAAATGATTCGCTTAAAACCCCACTGAGTTGTTAATTCAGCGAATGCTGCTTGAACGTTTTAAAACGCCGTCTGACACCTTACAAGTCGGTCATACGCAATCTTGTGAAACCGAAAGTGAACATCGAGAAACCCAGAAAGCTTCTTGTTCAGAAAGGAGGATCTCTACCTTTACTTCTAGGCTCCTTGTTATCGGGTCTTCTCGGTACTCTCATTCCTCATTGAGAAATGACATCTTCTTACAAAGAGATGATCGTCCTTTCACCGGAACAGTTAGCACGTATTCGCTGTTCCGAATTGTCTGTAACTCAAAAATTATCCGTTCTAGATAAGAAGATGAATGATATTCTAAAAATGAAAATATATCAGACGATCAGAAATGGCGTCTTTACAGAAAAGAACTGGACGAGTATTTATGGCTGAGTCGAAAATCCAAAGAACCATTACAGATTCCCATTGTTCAAGATAACGACAGTTCTTCTACTATTTCACCAGAATCGAGGTATTTTCCTCAGAACGTGGCAGAGACATTACCCCGTAATACACGTCATCAGTTACAGAATATCATCGATGAGTACCAATCTACGGCACAACATTTGATAGACGAACGTCAGGAAAAAACACTTCCGGATCCGAAAACGTTGAACTTCTCACCGTCGCCAACGGAAAGCCCTGGACCGTCCATCGACAGAAGAAGAAGAAAGTCAGCGTCCGTGTTTCCAGAAAAACTACACCTTTTCTGAGAACACCTGACGCTTACAATCTGGTTCCTCTGAGAAAGAGCCGTAGACAGAGAGATCGGTCATGGGAGTCCCTAAGTTGAAACACAATACAATTCTCACCAAAATATATTACGATCCCCGACACCATGCTTCATTCTCATCTCTAGATCGTCTGTGGAAAGCGGTACGGGATAAAAATATATCCCGCGATACGGTGAAAAAATGGCTGATGCATCAGGAAACCTAAACTCTCAACAAACCTGCGAAAAAAAGGTTCCCTCGAAATCGTTACAATGTATGGAACATAGACATGCTTTGGGAAGCTCATCTCCACGACATGACCTCGATACAGAAACATAACGACGGATAACAAATATCTTCTCGGTCAATCCATATGAAATCATACAACCTGGTTGCTTGACAATTTTTAAAAAAGTTTATTTTTTGAGTGGTGTAAGCCTCATATATTGACAGTTCAGAACCACTCTTATTTTATTTTTACTATCACCGATTTGAAGATGGCGGGCATTTTTTTTATCATGGCGCGCGTCATTTTCTCCATTCGTAAGCATCAGCGGGAACTTTTTTTTCTCAGCTCTGGTAAGTCCTACGACAATGAGACAAAATCTGTGGTGTTAAGCACATTATAGGCTACAATTATATTTCTGTGTAATTTTCTAAATATTATTCCTTCATAATAAATTTTAAGGTTAAAATTGTGTATTTTAATCGCTCAAAATGACATTTTCGGACATTTTTTGGGGGGGAAGGCAGTTTGCTTGACGTTTGAATTTTTTTGTACAAGTACCTGTGTACCAATAGAGTATGTCAAAATTATTTGAAGCTTGAGACTTTAATATTTTTTTTTCTACAGGGTCATAAACATGTACTTTTTGTTAAAAAATTCCAAGTTCAGGGTTAAATATCTCTGGTGGGCAGTTGTTTAAAAATCTGAAATTTGTACACAATACAGTACTTCAGGATAAGTAACTTCAGTAAATATTTTGAGTTTGAGATTTAATTGGTTTAAGAGATACAAAACTCGTGAAAAATTCAACATTTTGCATTAAATATGGCATGTCTAATTTCATTTCTTATTAACATTTTGTGTTGAAATTCTGCAATCTGTAATTTGGAATGTCAATGAACAACATTACAATCCTGAAATGGCTCTGCAATAAAGTATATATACGAGGGTGTGCTGAAAAGTAACGCTTCCTATGTTATTATTTTCTTTGTTACCTTGTAAACGCATTTTGGATTTTGAGCAACCATACATTGCACTTACAAGACTTTCTCCCTTCTCCATTGAAGGTTTCAAACTTCTATCGCCAGGGGGTGCTGAATTATTGCGAGAAAAATGTCAGCATGTAACCATGCAATGTCGGTGGAGCACCTGAAGTAGCGTGCAGTGATCGAGTTTCTAATCGCAGAAAATGTGCTACAAATTGACATTCATCTGAGACTGAGACTGAGGGCACTTTATGGGGATGAATGTGTAGACACCAGTACTGTGCGATCTTGAATTTATCATGCTCTTAAAGAAAAACGCCAGCTGAAGAAATCTCAGCTATGTGAGAGAATGGAATGAAAGGTCGCGAACTGCAACTGATGGAGGTCATCGGAATCGTGTTCAGCTAGGGTTATCTTTATGAGCATGAACAGCCCACGATCGCACAGTACTGATGTCTACACATTCATCCCCATAAAGTGCCCTCAGTCTCAGTCTCAGATGAATTTCAATTTGTAGCACATTTTCTGCGTTTAGAAACTCGATCACTGCACGCTACTTCAGGTGCTCCACCGACATTGCATGGTTACATGCTGACATTTTCCTCGCAAAAGTTCAGCACCCCCTGGCGATAGAAGTTTGAAACCTTCAATGGAGAAGGGAGAAAGTCTTGTAAGTGCAATATATGGTTGCTCAAAATCCAAAATGCGTTTACAAGGTAACAAAGAAAATAATAACATAGGAAGCGTTACTTTTCAGCACACCCTCGTATATATACTTTATTGCAGAGCCATTTCAGGATTGTAATGTTGTTCATTGACATTCCAAATTACAGTTTGCAGAATTTCAACACAAAATGTTAATAAGAAATGAAATTAGACGTGCCATATTTAATGTAAAATGTTGAATTTTTCACGAGTTTTGTATCTCTTAAACCAATTAAATCTCAAACTCAAAATATTTACTGAAGTTAGTTATCCTGAAGTACTGTATTGTGTACAAATTTCAGATTTTTAAACAACTGCCCACCAGAGATATTTAACCCTGAACTTGGAATTTTTTTAACAAAAAGTACATGTTTATGACCCTGTAGAAAAACAAATATTAAAGTCTCAAGCTTCAAATAATTTTGACATACTCTATTGGTACACAGGTACTTGCACAAAAAAATTCAAGTGTCAAGCAAACTGCCTTCCCCCCCAAAAATGTCCGAAAATGTCATTTTGAGCGATTAAAATACACAATTTTAACCTTAAAATTTATTATGAAGGAATAATATTTAGAAAATTACACAGAAATATAATTGTAGCCTATAATGTGCTTAACACCACAGATTTTGTCTCATTGTCGTAGGACTTACCAGAGCTGAGAAAAAAAAAGTTGCCGCTGATGCTTACGAATGGAGAAAATGACGCGCGCCATGATAAAAAAATGCCCGCCATCTTCAAATCGTTGATACTAAAAATAAAATAAGAGTGGTTCTGAACTGTCAATATATGAGGCTTACACCACTCAAAAAATAAACTTTTTTAAAAATGGTCAAGCAACCAGGTTGTATGATTTCATATGGATTGACCCTTCTGACAGTGATCGACTTATTTTCAAAATATGCCTTTTTCATTACCGCTATAAAATAAAACAAGCAATTCTTTAACCGAAGCTTTCAAAACTATTTTCGAAGAAAACAGACGGAAACCGGTCACACTGCAGACCGACCAAGGAACGGAATTTACAAATTCTACATTCCAGAAATTTTAAAAAAATGAACATGTACAATTCTCGACAGCAACAAATTATCCTGTGAAAGCAAGTGTAGTGGAACTTTTCAACAGAACATTAAAAGAACGGGTGTGGAAATATTTCACATCAAAACAAACAAGACGTTATGTAGATATTTTACCGCATCTTCTCGAAGGTTACAATACAGCAATCCCCAGTTCTATAGAAATGGCCCCTCAAGATGTCAACGAGACAAATATTTACATTGTGTGGAAACATCTCAACAAACCTGACAAACATGTTTCACAGCCGTCTTCCGTTCTTAATGTTGGTGATATTGTACAAATTTCTGTCGTGATAGGACATTTTGAGAAAGAATACGAACAATCGTGATCAAAATATTCAAAATTCATTCCCTTGTTCAGCGAACACCTGTACCTGTATACATATTAGACGACTTAAATGAAGAACCTGTAAAAGGTACATTTTACAAACATGAACTACAGAATGTTTATTCGGATCCTGAAGAAGAGTATAAAATTGATAAGATTTTGAACACCCGGGGAAAGGGTAAAAATTTGGAATATCTGGATCGCTGGCTCGGATATCCGCCTAGTTTCGATTCGTGGATCAAGGCATCTTCCGTAAAACAGTTATCGGAAAAATAATTTCCAAAACATATTTATATCAAAATATAACGTTACTGTGATCCAGTGAGTCCTCTGTGTTCGGCGAGAATGGACGATAATTTCTATGTTTACCTCCTATCATCTGCATCGGAGGAATATTTTCCAAGCAACACACTCACCCATTTCACCGTAAAACTTTCTAAACGGATCTATCTGTCTCCAGAATTGTGGGAAGTCGGATTGGTAGAACTACATTATTCAACTCTATACGACAATGTTTTGGAAACTGATTCTGGAATGTTAACTTTTCCTGTTCGGACATATGCAAGTGCTGAGGACCTGATCTCTACCATCACAGAATCTCTCTCCGACGACCTGGAAATAAGGAGATCGTTCTCGAGAAATTCTGGCATTTTTTGACGGAACCGCAATTGGGAACATTTGGATCTACTGTTTGTGCGGATAACACACACTATATTAACGAACAACCATTTTATTTTCCTGCAACAACATATACGATAGAGGAACTGATTTATTTCCTGAAAACAGACCCTGCTAATGTAGCTGTTCCTACTCATCTCAGGTTTTTCTTCAAAGAGGCCGTGTACAAACATCTATCCGTGATAGATTCCGAAGCCTGAACCTGACGATGCTCCAACAAATACCGTTACACCCATAGACGAAACTGATGACTATGCTAAATTTCGATATGACATATTGAAATCTATTTATTCTACGCACGCAATGTCCAATAGCGTTGTGGATAAAATCCCCTATATATTCATTTTCTCCGATCTGGTGAAACAACAATTGGTCGGGAGAGAAATGGTACGTCTCTTGCGTCTTACCCGAAAACAGTGTTCGGACACAAATACATCTTGCACACTACCCGTAGCCCATCATACATTCGACCCGATTCATTACGTTCCTCTTGATAAAGCCTCTTTCAAAACAATAGAAATTGCGTTGTACGATAGAAAAGGAAATCTCCTACCTTTGAGAACTAAGTCCGTACCCACAATCGCTGATTTACATTCTCGTAGAAAAGCAAAGTCCTTTTTAAAAAACAGTAGACCGCTACTTCTCTCAGTCTTTGTCGATAAGCGAATGAATCACCATGAATTCACAGACCTAATATTATAGTAACTAAATCCGTGGAGGAATTGGACCCATCTACCGTTCAACTAGAAATCAAAAAGGGAGAGGATTGGGGTCACTTTTGCAGGACTATTTAGAATGGTGAAACCTCTACTCTGGAGCGGTGCAAAAACGATCGGAAGAGAAGCTTTAAAAACAGGCGCTAACATTATCACCGATATTGCAACAAGCCAACAAACTCTGAAAACTATTGTTCGTCAACGAGTACTTGAAGCGGGTGAAAATCTTCAAAGTAAAACACAACGAAAAATTGCCTCTCTGGTATGTTCCGGTATAAGAACAAAACCTGCTACAAGAATTGCTCAGTTGATGTTAAAACGTTCAGTCACCCGTATTAGAACATCTACGATCCGTAAAAAACGAGCATCCAAAAAACGAAGGAAAACATCCACAAAATCTAGGAGAACACGTAAAAGAAAAATCAAACAGAAGGTCGCAGGAAAAGAAATTTTTGGATAATGATGGAGGATAACATATGCATTATCTCGCAGTTCGACCTCTTCCGGAAAAAACCTATTCAGCAAAATGTGGAAAAAAACGTACACAGCCACCTACAAACCTATAGCATCCATCGATAATCAGAATATAATTCAGTTTGTCATACCGGGGGCAGGAACTGATTTTCTCGACTTCTCCATTCACTTTTTTTAACAATGTACAGCTACTCTCAACGGCATTGCTGTAACAACTGCCGATAACAATTACGCATATAAAGCAATCTTCGAAGCAGCTATCAATTACGGAAGCGATGCCGCAAACACGCATCTCACGAATGCCCTGTGGTATTTGGATACACCTGAACACCAAGATAAAGTCACTGCCGACAACACAGGTTTCGCCACCAGGAAAGACGTTTTCCAGTATATTCCGACAACCGGAATATAATCAATCAGCCGTAGTCGAACTTATGGGAAAATTTCACATAGATTTGTTTCATCAGTCTAAATACCTGATCAACGGTGTTGAAGTACGGATCGATCTAGCTAGATCACGTGACGTTTTTTACATCTGGGGAGACCAGACATCACCTACCACCAGAATAAAAATTGTAAAGGCTGTTCTCGAAATAAATCACATCATTCCTACTCCTACCACCAGTTTGGCCATAGACAGAGCACTCACTTACGCTCCTGCTCATTATCCGTTCACCAGAAGCGTCATCAAAGCTTATTCCTACGTCGCCGGAACGCAGTAGATTTCGTTCGATAATGCTTTTCAAGGTCCTTTTCCGAATATTGTTATTTTTGCTGTGGTATCCACCGCCAACTTTCTCGGAGATGGTAAGAAAAATCTGTTCCACTTTAGAAGTTATAACCTATCTTCTTTCCATCTTGTGAGAAATGGAGAACTCGTACCTTCCGAATCTTTGCGCATCACCACAGGAGGAAACAGCGGATTGATAACACGTGCCTATCAAACTCTATTTTCCGGTACAGGCATTCACCACGCCAATTACGGACACCAGATCACACGGAAAATGTTCGAGAACGGATTTTTTTCCTGATTTACGACATAACGCCAGACTCTTCAGGAAACGACACGCACACCAGTCTCCAAGAACAAGGTATCATCGGAGCCGAGATGCAGTTTTCTCCTCAGCTGACGGAAAATATAACATGCCTTTTGTATGCTGAATTTGAAACTGCAGTAGATATACCTAAAGATAGAAGTGTCATCGTCCGTCAGTGAGGCCGAATTTTCCATAAATATGTCTGCCTGTGTTTCTGACTCACAGTGTTACCGAAACAGCTCCGATGTAGACATTATACTGCTTGTGATGGAAAAACCTACCAAAGTGATAACCCAGCATAGTAGTGTTTCTTCGAAAGTGACAACTTCCAAACCTGTTGACACACGATTGCTCCCCCGACTGCCAGACGTCAGATTTTACCCTGGGATCCTACAAATGATAACCAGTGATATTATTCATAATAGTGTTTTTTTTTTGTCAGCAGCTAATGCTGACTCTGTTGACATGCATTCGTGCCCCCGAATTGTAGACGGATTTCACCCTGAGAGTATAAAAGTAACCGAACCTGTTGACACGCAATCATCCCCCCAAATATTAGAAGAATATTACCTTGAGAGTATAAAAGTAACAGAACACTGCACTCTCATTTTACGTTCTCGAAAACATAAGCAGTATGAACACGTCACAGATCAGACAGATTCTATCTCGTAACAGTTCCACCAGAAACATTTTCTACGGTGTTTACTCGAGAGATCTTTTACCTCGGACGTTTCCTACCCCTGCCTTGATAATCGCAAACACTGACAAATCCGAGTCCCGGGGTACACACTAGATTGCCTTCTATTTCGAAAAAAAAAATGTGGCCGAGTATTTCGATTCATACGGATTTTATCCTTTCTATCAGGAATTCGTAAATTTCCTGAATCGTCATTCCTGGGTCTGGACTTACAACAGCATTCCCTTACAGGGAGTATTGGTCACAACATGCGGACATTACTGTTGCGTGTATGCTTATTACAAACCGCGCCATGTTACAACCAAGGATTTCATTCAGGCATTTCCACCAGGCATTAGTAAAGATGGATATATCCTACACCGTTTCCGTCAAATCTTCAAATGTTTACCACATTCTACGTGCCCCAGAGGGGAACAAGTGTGTTGTTCTATCCACGCGATCCGGTGATGTGCCATAAAAGAAGCTCTATAAAATGTGTGCTGCCGTATGATCTCCCAGTGTCATCGAGACAGCTCCACCTAACACTTCATGGAATCCGCTGTGGATTCTCCAATGGAAAAACAGGACAAACTTGTGAAACGTATGTCCCGTCATAATGATGGTTCCAAACGTAATACTCGCAAACGTGTGCAACCCGTTAAATTCGAGACTGTCACTATCAAGAACGTGACGGTGGACGAGGGAATGGATGTGACTACGGATTGTGATTTCATAAAAATACGTAGGAAAATAGGCTTTTCCACAGATATAATCCAGTGTCCTGAACTACAAGCCGTAGAGACATGTTTCGATCTCTATCTTGCAAACACATATTTTCTGAACAAAGAGAAGAGCAAGTACGTAGCGATAGGATTCGAAAAGGAATCCCCTTTCTATTTAGTGTGGGAGTTTTCGCAACATGGGGAGATCACCCGTACGTATCGATTCTAAACAGACTAGAGAACTGTGTGCTTCGAAATCTGACTTATCAAATTACGTCGAAACAGGTCGACGATTCAATTATTTTGTTACTGGAAATATCACCGTTAGTGGTGTAAATTTTTTCGGGAAACGTTGTATTTCAATGTATCAACATCATTCACCAGATGCTTTTATATTCACAGCCTCTGAACTACACTTATTTTTGTGTAACCTTTTTAGACCTCTGTAAAAATTAATGAACGACCGTTATCATAAATTATAACCAGAAATGAAGACCTTTGTATATTGTGTCAAAAGGAATATGAGTTCAGAAAAAAAGAAGTACCCGATGTAGTGAACTATTTTTATGTATTCTGGTACAACGAATTGATGATTGAAATATATCTTCAGAACAATCTTGGACAAACATTGACATTGTAAATAAGTTATGTTATGTATCCGATGCTGTAAAGTTTCCATTGTAAATCTATTCCATATTGTAAATGAACCACTGTTATTTTTATGTATTGTAATATAACCCTTCAGGTATTGTAAACCTTCTATATCATCAATTGTAAATAAAACATTTGTGTTATTCTATATCAATATTATCAATTATAAATAAAACATTTGTATATTTTGAACATTTCTTTTATTTATTACAATAAAAAGTGCACATTTTCCAGTCATTTTCAACTGCACAGGTTTTTTTTCACCTTTACCATGTTTTTTTACATTTTAAACTTTCTGAACTGTTTTTGACACTGCTTAACTTTGGACATTCAAGTTCTTCGATATTACATACAGTCATCTTACCCTCACCTTTTTTCCCCACTAATGTTTTCACCCATTCCGTTTTCTCCGTACCTTTAACATAAACTTTCTGATTCATAAGTACTACATACAGAAGATATTCTAATTTCTCGTACGGTAGCCATCCATCATTCCAATCAAGACCATGTTTGTTGGTAGGGAGCCAGTAATTCACTCGGCGATAATTTTCACTCAAGAAGTGTAAACCATATGGAGGTTTCACTAAACAGTCAAATGCACTGTCGAAAGGAAATTTTAAAATTCCAACTTCTTTACACACAAATTCTCCTTCGACTCCTCGAAAACCTTGAATGTCCAAAAAACGCATCCATTTTATTCAACAGGTAAACACTGTCAATGTATCATCAATACCGTCACCGACATACCGGACACTTGCCCAATTGGGAGGCACAGGGACCACAGGCTACAAAATGGCGACACGGAAGAATTACCTCACTCCAAGGTTTTTCAAAACATATTTTAGGCCCGTATTCATAGTCGTTTCTCAAGAAAGGAAAGCGTCTTGAGACCTCTCTTAAGACGCCATGCTGTTTCATAAAAGTATCTCAAGATACTAGCCAAGAGACGGTTTACTTCACCAACTTGGATAAGAACAGTCTGTGCCAAGAGACACTTTTGGCGTTTCATAGTTCTCTCTCAAGATCCATCTTAAGATTCGCTGTTTCATAGACACTTCTTGGCTGCGTAAGAGCGATATTCGGTCTCTTAAGCCTCGGCTGGATGTTTCTCTCAACAGCTGAAAACTGCTTCTCCTTCTGTTGACAAAATCTCCTAACATATGTCTCCAATTTCGGTGATACTCTGCAAGGCTTTTCTAGAAGGATACACAAAGTGATGTATCGAATAAAAAATCGAATTGGGATTCTAGTTTAGCGTACAAAAAATTGGAAATGCAGCATTAATTGGATGTGAAAGCAGCTTTAAATGGGGCGTTGAAGAATTTTAAACCATCTTACCATTTAGGTTCAACATTGTGCATCTTAGTGTCGTGATTTTAGATAGATAATTCCAAGCGTTTGCACAATATCTTCAACAGAAATTACATAATTTTATTACAAAAAATACAAGTATGTAGTTCCCACGCCTTCTAGAAGTTCGAGGATTTTCCGCTTATGGCGCTGCTGTCGCTTCTGGGCAAGCAACCCTCTGAATGTGTATTCTCCCATCTGCGGCACCGGTCATGTGCCGCTCGGAGCGGAGGGGGGGGGGAGGGTTTCACACCGCAATTTGTAAACTTATCTTGCTTTGACATCTGGTTTATGTTTTGTCCGCGCAAAGACCTTGGAAACTCAGGGAAGTGCATTCATTCCTTCAGTGGGTGGCTACTTTCAAAATACAAGACAGACAGTCTTGCAAGTCGAGGAAGTGAATCGCCATCACTTAGTTTACACAAATTACGTCGGTTTACAAGTCTGATCCAAAAGAAGAAAGCCAGTTACTTCGTTGACTTACTCTGTGATGCTCTCCGATTTTTTTTTACATATCTAGGTTACGCATCATAATGGGAATTGAAGAAAATCTAGGATGGAAGAGAGTGTTTCAGAGATTTCCATTTTCGCATTTTGACATTTTCTTTTACCTAATACAATTATATTACTTATACTAAATCTCTTGCGGCGCGGTGAGACCCAAGAACTGATTTATTTTAATTTATTGAAGCTCAAAGTAAATAATAGAATAAAAAATTAAATTAACATTCATCATATTATTATTATTATTATCATCATGCGTATTATTATTATTATTATGAAACGTATAAAGCGCAAAATTTAATAGGACGATATTATTATTATTATTATGAAACGTATAAAGCGCAAAATTTAATAGGACGACAATGCTCTGTGTGAGTTTGGTGTGAAGTAACAACATTTTAATAAATTTATTTCCAAACCATTAATTTCATCTGAAATTAATGCTCCCCGATCGCATAGTGGTAACGTCATCACCTTGTAATCAAGAGTTCCCGGGTTAGGGCCCCACTTTAAACTGTAGGTCCAATCCCAATTAGCCTATCTGTGCATAACATAGGACTTAATACAAAAATTAATGTAATATTATGTAAAAATTGACAATTTTGACTGACGTGTCTGCGTTAAATGAACCTAAAAATTAAAATACAAATTATACAAAAATAACAGAAAATTTACGAAGGGGAAAATTTAAGTTACTGGTTGGAAGATGTAGAGGCTGGGGAAAATGAGACAGGAGACACTTACCTGGAATCCCCTTTAATTTGAACAGTGACTTGACATTGGTAACATTAACTAAGGAAGCATTCATTCATTAACTGACATTCGAGCCTATTGGACTTATGACTTTGCGGTGCATCACAGTCAGAAATCTGGTGAAATCTTAATATTTAGTTTCAAGTGGGATCCAAACCACTCCTTCGGGTGCGGCGTTCCTTCACCGGCTATTGAACCCGGGGCCCTTTGATTACAAGTAGGTCCTCCTTGGTAATGGTGCATAATATTTGAATACAATTGAATTGTATTCCTTTTCCAGCAGTTTAGCGAGTAAAATTTTAAAATTTCGTTTACACTCGAAACTAGGGCGACTTTTTTTTCGCCTCATTTGAGACTTGGGAGAGTCTAGAACTTGTAATACCCCTTTTATTTATAACTCTTTTATCTCTCTCTGTGTGTAAAACCATAGTATCTTTTTCACGATTAGGTCTTGTTCCATTTTCCCTCCTGCGTTCTTTGCTCTCTCTCCCTGGCTCTTCAGATATAGAGCTTCCTTCATTTCTTGCCCTTCTCTTTCTCTCTCTCCCTCCACTTGCTCGTTCTCTATTTCGTTTTCTACCTTTTGTTTCTGTTTCTCATTCTCTCTTTCTATAGATTTCTCTGTATGCCTCTCTTTTTGTTTCTCTTCCTTCCTTTATCTCTTTATCGTTCTGTACTGTTTCTTTTCTTTGTTCCTTTTCTCACTCCATCGTGAGAAATGTTTATCTTCATTTCTCTCAATCCACCCCTCCCTCTGTTATTATAGTCTGTTTTGGTTGGTTTTCCTCTTCCTTTTCCTCTCTTTCAGTCTGTTTTGCCTCTTTATTTTCACTGGAGGCACATGGCACAGTGGTTCGGATCCCACTTTAAACTGTAGGTCCACTCCCGATTAGCCTTTCTGTGCATAAAGTTGACATAAAACCACAAATCAATCAATCAATCTTTATTTTCACTTTCATTCTCTATCCTTTGGTTTTTAAGCATCACGCTCCAGCCTTCTTTACCCTTCCCCCGCCCCTAGGGGTGTCGTCCTCCACTAGTACCTATTTATTTGAGAATGAGTGAACCCCAGAGCCGTTTTATGCAGAGAGAAGGCCGCAAAAATCCGACCTTACAAAACACGCCCAGGAATCTAATCTTAGTCTCCTGCAGGCCAGTGAGACGCCCAGCCGACTTTACAAAGGGAAAACTTCCCTGTTATTGTCCTTCAATACTTTCTTTTTTTCAAATCAACTTTAATCTCTATTTTCTCATTCCAAAAAGAATAGCTTCGGAGAATTAGAGAGTAGAAAAAGGAATTCACCTTGGCTTTTCTGTCACTTTTGAGGCGAGGACTATTTAGGGGAGGGAGATCCAGAGGGCACTGGCATGCATACGCAGAGGGGTTGCTGAAGGATCTACAGCCCCCCCGAAATTTTTAGAAAATAAAATATTCAAATGAAGGTAGTAATAAAGTCGAAAAAACTCAAAATGACTCCCAATAACAATTTTTGTGTTTGAATTACTTTTAAAACGAAGGTTTAAAATAGTAATTTGAGCTCATACCAAATGAAAATAAAACACCAACACTGAAATGATTTACGGCAATGTATTCTATCATATAACCAAATATTTAATCTCCCTCTGTTCAGTAAAGGTTAGATTCATGGCACGGAACCCGCATTCACATTGAGTTGTAGATATTGGTACAATTTCAATTGAATTCACATAATCCTTGAGTGAGGTGAAAATGTGTCTTGGCTGACATGACATGTTTCCTGACATGTTTCCATAAAACACACGTTCTTAATCATCTAAATGCCATGTGTGTGCATTTAATAGGACTATATGCAAAATAACCCTGTCTTCAAAGCGGCCATTCATACTGTGCAACGAAGATTGAAAACAATGCTTTCAAACGTATGGTTTTCCTCGATCGGGGACCACCTCGACTTATTTTTATAAAACACAAAAAAATACTACAGATCTCAACAAGCTCTCGAAGAAGATTAAATGACCAAGCAACTCAACATACGTCAGATACACCGCCCAGTTTTAGTGTTCGATACAAGAGTACTTGTGAATCACCAGAAGTCTGAAAAAATACCGAATACATGGCATTTAAAAGAGACAGTCAGGGGTGCCAATTTTTTTAAAAAAAACACTGGGTGGGCTCAAATATTTGAATTCACAAATCACATAAATTATTGGGTGGGCTCGGGCCTCACAGACTCGTATAAATTGGTGTCACTGTATACAGTCACCATAAATTGCATAACGAGAATTTTTTGTATGTAGCTATGGTGTGGTAAACTTAAATGAATCCAAATGGAACACCATAAGTACGATATAGTTTACAAGTGGGTTGAAAATAATGATCCCAGGTTGAGATGTGTCACTCATAACTAGAAATTTGATGTTTCAAAACAAGACGGGGGGAAAATCCCTCCTATTGTCCCTTCAAATGACACCCTACATTAAAATTATTAGAAATTCGCTACTTTCAAATGACAAAACTCTGATTTTCCGTTTTATATATATATATATATATATATATATATATATATATATATATATATATAATATTGAGGACGAATTTTGTACCTTACAGATGAAAAATGTTCCTGCGCCACTGTTTATGCACGATCCAAGTTCACAAGTTCAGCCCCCCAAAACAAAATATATAGGAAAATATAATTATAATCTCTAATTCATCGTACACAAGTACTGAAATTAAATAATAAAAATATACGTTTTTTAGTATTTGTTGTATAATCGAAGCTTATTTATTTCTGCCGAACTTATTGGAAGGCAACGATTATATTGGGAACATACGGTTGAGAAGGCCAGTGTCAAAGAAGATTTATGGAACTAACCAAGAAATTTACTTTTCTTCTACTGGATCCAACCTTATTTTTTGTTATTCAATAAATATTCGATCCTTGATCTATTTGACATTCATTTCCCATTTCATTTTTTTGCGATATTAATTACACCTAAATAAAGAATACGTTTTGTTATATCCCTGTTTCTACACCGTCTTTTTGCCTATTCAAGTAATAATAATAATAATACATTAATTTACATATTTAATTAATGTCATTAATCTAATGTGAATACTTTAATTTAATCATTTATATTATTGCTAATATTATTTCTGAGACTTGGTTCGGACACTCTTCCCCGAAATATATTTCTTGATACGTACCTGCTTTTGACTAATCTTGATTGATTGATTTGTTGTTTTAAGTCCACTTTATGCACAGGAAGGCTAATCGAGACTGGACCTACAGTTTAAAGTGGGATCAGAACCACTGTGCCATGTGCCTACAACGGGTATCGAACAGACTAACATTGAGTAATAGAGGTCCCGAGTTCGGCGGTTATGTACAGAATGGTATTTGAAAGGGAAGGGGAAGTCCTACACCTACTTGCTAATATTTGGTTATTGTGGGGAGACTATATATGTACAATTTATAATATATCGATGCTTCAAGAGTAGTTGCCGGAAATTTTGCAAATACCTCACTCTTTACGTGCATCTATTCATTTTGGACACTTATCAATACCACCAACTATTAGAGCACAAAAAAGGTAAAGTGTTCCCCTGTGCATAGCACCACGCCATGATGGCGTATAGGGGGTGTGGGGGTAAGGCCCCACACTTTCTTGATCCGGTCGTGAGTGGGGGTGATGTGATCAACAACACGCCCCTGACCGCCTTTACCCCCCCGGCTTGCCCCCAGGTACCCATGTTATTCGACGCTGGGTGGGCGCCGGGGCTGCTTCCACCGTTAGAAAAGTTCCCGGATTTGAACCGGCCGGGGATCGAACCCGGGACCTTTAGCATGGTAGTCAGACGCGTTACCGACTGAGCCACCGCGGCCACACTATTAGAACACAGCCAATCATAATTTTGAACTGATAGCAAAACGTTTGTTTGTTAAACTTGTTTTAAGAAAGGCAAATCGGGACTGGACGTATAGTTTAAAGTGGGATCCCAGCCACTCAGTGGCGTAGCGCAGATCTTCGGGCCCACCTGCAAGTAAAATATTAAGGGGCCCCCTTATTGCCAAAAAAATATGATGCCAGAGTGGGACGGAAGCACAATAGTTAGCTGCCCTCCCCCCTTCGTAGTACAAGAAATTAACTTTTACCTCAAATATTATGCCTTCCCATTTTTTTGTTATCGACTTATATCACTGTAGTACTTTCTTGAAACTAAATCAGGATGGGCTGAATCTCTGAAAAATAACTGGAAGAAGAATCTGGAAATATTTTCTCTACTTTAACGCAGCGACACAGCCAGGAATCACTTTTGGAGAAGGGGGAAGCTTCCCGCTGCCAAATATTTTGTTCGTGATGCTTTGTACTTTTGCTTGAAATATTTTTTATGAAGTTACATATATTACACAGATATTAAAAAATACTGTTTTGGTGGAATTGTAAAAAATTAGTAAACACTCCTCTTTTGGACTTTGAGGTGGATGTGCCTTCAGCCCGTAAGCCATTCCCTGGTTCCTCCAGGCCAAGATTCAACGTAAGAGTCGCTCATATTAGCCTTCTAATACTGAGTGAGTAGCCCTAATATACTCAAGCAACAAACTTATCCTTCAGTAATGGGGGTTGAACCGGACATCTAGATTGTCGGTAGTAACCTATCACAAGGTAAATTTCCATCTGCTACGAAGAAATAACTGCGGACTTTAGTCTTTGAGTTATAGATAATAAAGCTGCGAAGGAACTCTATTCACTGAAAATTTATCACTCAATGAAATGCAGCTTCGAAGGACTGAGCCCATCCCAAAATAAGAGGAGGTTGCCACAGGTTAGTAGACCTCAACATCATTATTCATAATTTTAAAGCTGTCATTCTTTTTTCGATAGACCAGTGATCATACTTTCTTAAAGACTTTTTCATGAAACAAGAACCTTTTTATTAATAGACCATCAGTGCTCGAATTTGCATAATCATTCTCCTTCACCTACTTCATTATCTTCAAGTTGCTCCACACAAGGATCCTTCCTTCTATCCCCAACGCGAACAAGGAAATTTGCAGCTAGGAATTTTCCCTTCGGACACTGCAGATCAAAAAATCCCCTAACACATTAGAAAATAAGAACTAGTTCGACAGAAATGTCCAAAAAATGCCAAATTGTAAGAAATATGAACTTACAAAATTACACAAAATAATGGTCACATTCAACTCATAAGTTGTATACCCTGCGTGGCAGAGGATGGAATAATGGTCTTTACAGCAAATGGATAATTTACTATGGGTCCCACCTTTAACTGAGGTTTTCAGCCCCTTTGAAGTAAAACGTAACAAGTGTAGACAATGTGGGAAATTCATTTCAGCTCTTATTTCAATATGAAAAGAATTGGGCCCCCCCCTTGAAAATATTTGGTGGGAAGTTACATTTTAAATATCACGTGTAAAACTAAAAGGTTACGAATTAACAATTTTGATGTTTGTTGTAAAATAAGGATCGACTGGTTGAGCAACTGAATATTTCTACTGGATTCCTAACTGTAGACAATTGACACGCTACACTACGTTTACGACAAACTGCGTAGATACAAAGGTATGAGATGAGGGATATTTTCCTATCGATTGACATCTGCGAGCAAGTAAGTTAATTCTGCATTTCGGAGGGGGACCCATATGACAAGTTACCGGGGCCCCTCTGGCTGAGATAATACGTCACTGCTTGTTATCGCAGACTTCGTATATGATGTTACTGGGAACCAGATTTCTGTTTCGTAAATCTATTTTTTTTTATATAAGCGACACTATCTGTGGAATTTCTGCGATTATATAAAAAAAATCAAGAGCACATTGTGGGGCCCCTACACCTCGCCCCTTCGTATTTTACTACATAATCTATGTTATTTGGCCATTTTACTGTAACGAAATGAATGTACCGACGGAAACAAAAAGAAACATGCAGCTTCACAGTGCATAGGCTGGTGATCTCAAAGAACGATGTGTAAGCTTTTTTTCAACTAAGGAAAGGAAAACAGTTATTCTTCAGGGTTCCGGAACATCTGTCAATGGCCAGTGGGTACGACCATTCCATTCTTCCCCTCCCTGCAAGATCGTAAAAGCAGCGAGGTACCGATGGAAAGAATATGGGAGGGTTTGTGGCTGGGAAGAAGGAGAATTTCTTGAAAGCGACGTCAGCGCCTCCCTCGTGTTCCCTTGGCACTGTTGTTAGAACGGAACTAACGATACCCTCAAAATTTGGTTTTCTTTCAACATCCAGCCGAGGCTTAAGATCCTGTATTCGCCAAGAGAACGAAACAGGTCTCTTGAGATACAGACTGTTCTCTTGAGAAAATAAAAATGGACGTTGCAGTTAGAAACTATGATGAAGAGGATGGATATTTTGAAGATTTTCTCATTGCAACAGCTGTTTTGTCCAGTTTTTATGCCTCAGTTTTGCATCAGGTATGTAAATTGAACTACTCTCTACGTAATTATCTTAGTTTGAGGAAACATAAACCTTGTTAATTTGTTGTACTGCCTCTTTTTCTTCGGTTTATTGATTCATAAAGAAAAGTGTAATCCTGTATTATAATAATATTGCTTCTGCATGAACATTATTTGATTCTGAAGTAGTGCATCGATTTGTTACTCAGTTGTGTAGCAAAATAATGGAATACAATAGGATTTCGGTGCCGTTAACCCAATGTACTCCCTCGAGAATTGTTTTGTTTTCTTTTTAATGGACAGATTTCGATGTTTTGCGTAATATTAAATTGGTTCCAACTCGCGGAAAACACAAATAACGGATGTATTTGATTCCAAAATATGACCGGCGTAAGTTGAAACCTTCCATCTACGGTTACTTTCGCCGCCTTTTATTAGTAAAAAACCGTTTATGTGCACACAAAAAGAGCGAAAGAACACGTCAACTCCAAACCTAACACTCCAAAAAATTTTAGCTCCTGTTGGGTGCTATATTCACTTGCACGAAGCCCTCAGGCTGTTTCATAGTAAGGTAACAGACGTACTTTATTTCACAATGACACATCTGTGCGAGCTAAAAATAGTGAAAAACCTCAACATTTAACATAAGCCATGCAAGGCATTTACTTTCTTGAGGGAGTACAGATTGTTAAGGGTACCTAGTATTTCTATTTTGGGTGCAACTACTGGCACAATGTGGTGAGACCAGATATATCTTTCACACATTTTCAATGTATGTATGTCAAATTACTCACACTAACTTGGGAAAATAAACAAGACAATAACAGTTAATCAAACTACCTAACCCGTGCACTATAGAAGTTTCTGATTATTTTTAGACACACACATGGAATACCTAACTGCCCTCCCTAACATGCAGTGCAAAAGATAGAATACAAGAAAATATTTGTGTCTTGAAAATAAATTTCCACAGTGACAAATCACGAGACCTGGTGAAAATAGCTCCAAAGCTTGGTTCATCACCTGGTGAATGAAGCTAGTCGCTGATTTTATTTTATTACTACAGTATATATGATTACACAAAAATATATGATTTAACATGAACATATTTGAACAAGCATAATTGTGAAATCATGAATATTTCTCTTCTATTTTCTATTCCAAAGGTGTACACAGAAGAGGCTGTATCCCTTCAGATAATTTTTATTTGACATAAATTAATATAGGTCCAAACTCTGCTTTTGTAATTTCGATATTCTCATAGTACACACATGCATTTACATAAATCATATTCTACATGTGCCTATAAGCAAAAACTGAACAGGTTTTCTGATGAGAATAATTTTACCATCCTGCTCGTGTGCACTTATGCAAGTAGTTTAGGCAGGTATGTAGCAATTGTTTAGATTTGAATAATACTGAAAAACTTTTACAAACACAGTTATTTTCATGTTATTAACTTCAGAAATGACTATTTTCTGCATTTCAAAATGCACAAGATATGGACATTTTAATAATCAGGTATGTGTATTGGGTTAATTTGTGGTTAGGCATTAATTTATGTGGAATGAATTTTCTTTACAACTTTCCATGTTCTTATTTTAAATTGTGAGATCAGTCTTAAGGATATTTTGTTGTTATTTTTTCAGGTAGTGCAGGTCCCAAAACCGAGTTCTTGACTTCGTGGCTAGATGGGCAGGAAGTATTTATGATAATTCGATATTCCAAAGGACAAGATGCAATTCTTCATGGCAAGGGATATTCAGCTCAGCTCGACCATACCTCTACAGTCCATTCCAAGACCCACCAACTGATCCTGAAAGAGGTACAACTATGCCCATGCTCAGCAGAGGAATGTTGTGGAGAGTACCTTTGGGATATGGAAGCGACGTTTTCCACGTTTGTCCAGAAGACTTGGAAACAGTTCGAGACATTGTTATCGTGTGTGCAGTTTTCCACAATATGGGTATCATATACAGTGGCGATGTTGAAATTTTCAAGGAACCTCAGATATCATGTCTGTAGAAATAGAGCCTACATGTGTGCATCGTAACAATGGTGAGCTGCAAAGGAGCTTCTTGTGAATAGACTGTTCATATGAATATAACAATGTGGTCAGCTTATACTTTGTCAAAGACTATTCACTCAGTTTTCAATGTTTCTCTTTTTCTCTCGCACACAATTTTCTGCGTCAGCATGTGTGTGTGACAGTGAATTATAGTGGTAGGAATCCTAGTTTTATGAGATGCCACCTGGGTATCTCTTCGTTTGATTTTTATTGTGAACGCTGTTTTAGCATTTTCCATGACGTTAAATTCGTATTCATCCAAGTGCTGTGTGCATTGATACTAAGAATATCAAAAAGTTATCCTGCAAATCTGTATTTTCCTTAAAACCATGCATTTTACTACATGGTTTTAATGTCACCAAAAACATTTGTATTTTGTATACGTGGACAACATAATTTCATTTAACTTATGTTCTTTCCCCTTTTTTTTTAGACTCAAAGAAAATAATGAAATGTGACCTTCCTTTATGTATGACCAGTGAACAAGATTATTCTCAAAATAAATTAGTGTTTTACCTGTAAATTAGTTTTGATTTTTATTTATTACACAGTTTAATGTTTCTCAGTGATGTCCATGTGTCTAGTAAAATTAACTTCTCAGTGATGTCCATGTGTCTAGGAAAATTAACTATCTTAATTCCTTTGGTTCTTTTATGAATTTGTGCCGGACCCTGTGGCTGAGTGGTTAGCACATTGCGCTGCGATGACAAGGGTCCCGGGTTCTAATTTCGCTCGGGCTCGGTTGTTTGTGAATGTCCATTCATCAATTTCATCATTTCATCACTCATCCCCATCTTCGCAAATTAGCCAAGAGGCACAAAACGCGAAGTAAAGTAAACTAAATCAATCAATCAATTTTATTAATTTGTAACATGTGGACCATTATTTAGTAATTGCTAAATTAAGAGAAAGACTCTCAGTGATAAATCATAAGCAACAAAATCTAAAAGTTCTAAAATTTGATACAGGAAAGTTTACTGATGAAAGAATTAAGAAAGATTACCAAATTAAACTGTCAAATAGATTTGATGTTTTGCAGGATTTAAATGATGATGAAAATATAAATGAAACAGACGTAAATAAGAATTGGGAGCACATACGTAATGCAATAGAATCAGCAGCTAAAGAAAGTATAGGATACCATAAACCGAGAAAAAGTAAGCCATGGTTTGATAATGAATGTCATAATCTAATAGAAATAAGAAATCAGGCTAGACTTAGGTGGTTAAATAACTCTGATGATACGAATCTAAACAATTATAATAGAATAAAGCGAGAAGTTAACCGCACGTTTATAAGTAAAAAAAGAGATTACTTGAAAAGCAAAATTAACGAAATTGAAACAAACAGCAAAAATAAAAATATCAGAGATTTATATAAAGGTGTAAATGAGTTTAGAAAGGGGTGGCAACCTAAAGTAAACTTGATAAAAGATAAAGACGGTGATTTTCTAGCTGACCCAAGTGATATTCTAAATAGGTGGAAGAACTACTTTAATGACCTTTTAAATGTCCATGTAGGAGATAAATCAGAAGTGAATGAAGTACACACAGCAGAACCTTTAGTTCCAGAACCTAACTTGACTGAAGTTAAAGATGCTATTAAAAGGCTAAAGAATAACAAAGCACCTGGCATTGATTTAATACCAGCTGAGTTAATTAAATATGGTGGAAATTCATTAATATGTCAAATTCATAAATTAATTTGTTTAATATGGAATAAAGAAGAAATCCCTCAACAGTGGAAAGAATCCATAATTGTTCCTGTGTTTAAAAAAGGTGATAAAATGAACTGCAATAATTACCGTGGAATTTCTCTACTCTCAACAACATATAAAATATTATCTAACATTCTTTTAACAAGACTAACCCCATATGCTAATGAAATTATAGGTGATTATCAATGTGGATTTAAACGTAACAGATCAACTACTGATCAAATTTTTCACATCAGACAGACACTTGAAAAAAAGTGGGAATGTAATCAAAATGTCCATCAGCTATTCATTGATTTTAAAAAAGCATATGATTCGGTCAAAAGAGAGAAATTATATAATATATTAGTAGAGTTTGGAATACCTAAGAAGCTTGTTAGTATGATAAAAGTATGCACCAGTGAAACAGAAAGTAAAATTCGTGTGTTTATTAATATGTCTGACAAATTTACAATTCATGATGGGTTAAAACAAGGAGATGCATTATCTCCATTGCTCTTTAATTTTGCCTTAGAATATGCTGTTAGGAAGGTAAAAGAAACTAAAGAAGGACTAAAATTAAATGGTGTGACTCAGTTGTTAGCATATGCAGATGATGTAGACTTACTGGGGGATGATGTGAATACAATTAAGAATAATGCTAAAATATTTTTCAAAACTGCTAAAGAGATAGGTTTGGAAGTTAACAAAGAGAAAACTAAATATATGCTTACAGGCCGAAACCAAGTGTTAGGTAATAATCAAAATCTAATTATTGATAACAACTCGTTTGAACCAGTTTCCAAATTCAAATACTTAGGAGTAATATTAACAAATGAAAATTATATTAAAGAGGAAATAAAAAGTAGGCTTAATTCAGGAAATGCATGTTACTTCTCTCTTCATAAAATTTTGTCTTCTCGTTTAATATCTAAGAAACTAAAAGTTAAAATATACAAAACAGTAATTTTGCCTGTAGTATTATATGGATGTGAAACTTGGTCCCTTACATTGAAAGAGGAACATAAATTGAGAGTATTTGAAAATAAGATCCTTAGGAAAATATTTGGACCTAAAAGGGATGAGGAGACAGGTGAGTGGAGAAGGTTACATAATTTAGAACTACATAATTTGTATTCATGTCCAGATATTATTAGAATAATTAAATCAAGAAGACTTAGGTGGGCAGGCCATGTGGCACGAATGGGAGAGGAAAGAGGAGTTTACAGGATTCTTGTTGGGAAACCTGATGGTAAGAGACCTGTAGGAAGGCCAAGACGAAGATGGAGGGACAACGTTGAGATGGACCTAAGGGAAATCGGTAGGGATGGAAAAGAGTATATAGATCTTGCTCAAGATAGGTACAGATGGAAGGCCTGTGTTGCTGCAGCCATGAACCTTCGGGTTTAAGAAGGCTAGAGAGTTAGTTAGTTAGTTAGTGTAACATGTGGATATTCTTTGAAGCCATGGGAGGGAGTATGTATGCACCATGTGCACACATGCACAGACAATCGATAAAAAAGTAACGTAAAAATCTGTGGTATCACACCAAAAATTATTTACAACAGGAATTATATGCTTTCAACTATTCAGTATAGCCTGGTAAAGTTGAGAGTTACTCAGGTAAGTAAGTGCATCAAATTCTCTTGATATCATTCATTAATGGGAAAAGGCCTGATGATAGTGTACCATCAAGCTAATGTTACTCTAATTGACTGGGTAAAAAAATATATACTCCTTATACGATTTGAAAAATAATGAGTAACTTATGCAAGAGATATGTTCATAAGGTCTCTGTGTGTAAAACATGCTAAGTGACACCTTGGTCATTTCCGAGTTCATTATGAAAAAATATTATTAGAAGCTATAAATTTTTTTTGTGTTGTGTTTACCAATTTCAGAAGGCTTCACCAAGTCCAATGCAAATTGTATGACATGGCAATTTCACTCTAAAATTGAAGGATGGCACATTTTACTTTGTAACTCAAAAATACCAAAATGTCACTTACCATGTTTTCCACCCAAGCACTTCAATTGATCATAGCTCGCTGGAACATTTTATTGTGACCATGACTCTCACTTTGTTTCTATAGCCTATGGTACAGCGTAAATGAGCAAAGGCAGAGAGGCTTTGATTAGGGAGTGGGATAAATTAGTTTGGTAATGTTTGTTCATCTCCTCATATGTGAGAATCCCATAATCTTGTACCTTCTGTTTTATGATGGAATAAAAAACACACCCAGTGTATTGTTCTACACTTTTGCATTAAACT
The DNA here is from genome assembly GCF_977018435.1 of Lepisma saccharinum. NCBI lineage: Eukaryota > Metazoa > Arthropoda > Insecta > Zygentoma > Lepismatidae > Lepisma > Lepisma saccharinum. Next base: position 8,510,012 of record NC_139247.1, on the reverse strand, counting down.
TTGATACATCTCAGATATTCATTAAATGACAGTAGATTTATTTTGTCTTCTGTCAAAAGTTTAGCTCTTAATATATTCTGAATATTTGATGTCCTTTGCTATACACTCATTCTGTGCATAAATGCCAGGCTATAATCGCTCCGCATATCTTGTTCACGTGTATTGTAACCACCCATTTGAAATTCCAACTTCTAGATGTTACGCTTTTTTCGTTGATGAATTTTACTTGTACTTGTGTCGAATTATGTCATTGCATTTCGCTTATACTCTTGAGAATAGGAGTGAACAATTTATATGCACATTGTGGAAATTCATTATGATTATTCCGCTTGGGATTTCGAATCCATAGAAGTAGTTTTGGTACTAATCTGATATTCCCCGGACAGATTTTTTCATTTTTACAGAAGAAACTACTTAACGGTAATAAGTTCCTGTAGCATTGTTTAACATCTGGAAGGTGTTTTGTGTGATGTGGGAATGTTTCATAGCGGAAATTCAACCATTGACACATAGCCCCATGAACGATTCCCGGTAAGGTTACGTTAGGTTAGGTAGGCTCACGTTTAGGTTACAATACTTAAAAATTGGTTTCGAAAGAAATGCGTAGCCCCACACACCATTCTCGCATAGCCCCACGAACCATCGACACATAGCCCCACAAACCATTTGCGGAAACGTACGTTCTTCAGTTACAAAAACACTTTTATTAAAAAAAAAAAAGTAGTTATGCACCCGCGTTGAGGTCGATAAATCAATTGATTGGAAAAGATCGATCAAAGATCAATTGATGACCAAGCTGTGTGGGCAAGCAAGGGTGGGGGTTTTGATTGATGACGTCATGAAATGGGTGTTGTTTATTTTGCGAGGTTGGATTTGATTGGTGTGACGTCATAAAATGGGTTGTGTTTATTTTGTGAGGAGTGTTTTGATTGGTTGAGGAGGCGGCGGTTGGGGAATTGATAAGGTGGTTTCTTGTTGTTAATGAGGAGGTGACGGTTTTCTGGGAATGGTGATATGGGTTTCCGTTGCGGTTGGGATTAAGGAGGCGTAAATGACTGTTGAAGTTGATAAGAGTTTACGGTTGTGGAGATAAAGGAGTTGGAAATGTGGTTTCGTGGAATGGGCGTGTAGAAGTTCGTGGGAACGTTGATAAGGTATGATTCTGTGCAGGATACGTTAGTGGGCGGTGAAATGGAGAGCGGGCAAAAGGAAAAAAGAGTTTCCGAGAGGCAGGATGTGAATAGAAGAAAAAAAGTTGTGTTCTCAGAGGAGGTGGAGTTTCATAGTATACCGGGAAAAGAGGAGGACCGACGAGGCACGTGGGCTTTGGATGCGTTGCGCGAGAGGATGCGCAGAGAATATCAGGGAATTGTTACAGAGGAGTGGTAGGTACAGATGGGGGACAAAATAATACGAACACCTGTGAAAAAGTATGCTACATTTCACACCGGCAGTACAGCAGCACCACCTGGCACTGAAGTCTGCCACCTAGTGGCTGTGAAGGGGAAGATATTAGTCTGTCAACAGCAGTCACTGGTGGTGCATTCGTGTATCGTACGCTCTCAAGAGACGCTGCAATGCCAGACCTAACAGAGTTCCAAAGAGGCATGATTGTTGTAGCACATTCAGCTGGAGCCTCACACTTTCTTGATCCGGTCGTTAGTGGGGGTGATGTGATCAGTGTGGGGCATTACCCCCACACCCCCTATACGCCTTCATGGCGTGGTGCTATGCACAGGGGAACACTTTACTTTTTTACGTTCAGCTGGAGCCACGGTGACTGAAACCGCAAACCTTGTGGGGTGTGCAAGGAGCACAGTATCAGCCGTTATGACAGCGTACACAACTCAAGGTAAGATGGTATCTTCAAAGCACAACAAAGCTTGCTGCTCAGGATAGGAGGGTGTTGAAGTGCATAGTGGCCCGAAAGCACAAGCAATCATTATCCGAGATAACATCTGAAATGAACAGGCATCTCCAGGACCCCATTTCAACGAAAACTGTCGAAAGGGAACTCCATGCTGCAAATATTCATGGCAGAGTGGCAATTCGAAAGCCATTGGTGACATCACGTAATGCTGTCAAGCAATGCCAATGATGCAGAGGTTGGTCCCAACAGCAGAGGCAACAAGTAATCTTGTCTGATGAATCAACATTCACGTTATTTCAGACCACCGGGTGCGTTTATGTGTGGAGAACGCCCCGAGATGCATTTCATCCTGACTGCCTCTTGCAGACTGTGAAGCATGGAGGTGGGTCCACTATGGTATGGGGTGCCATATCTTGGCACGGTGTGGGCCAACTTTTTTTCCTGCATGCGAGGATCAACGCCAATCACTATCAGAACATTCTGGGGGATCATCTCCATCCTTTTGTCCAGATTTTATTTCCTGGGGAGCAGCAAGATGACAATGTTCCTATGCACACTGCTGGGTCTGTCCAAACATGGTTCGAAGAACATGATGATGAAGTAGGACATCTTGAATAGCCCCAACAGTGTCTTCACTTGAACATTATAGAACATTTGTGGGGATATTTGGAGTCCAAACTGTGTGCTCGAAGTCCGCCTCCAGCCACACTTTCGGAATTGGAGACTGCTCTGGAGGAAGAATAGCTCCATATTCCCTTAAACATTGTGCATGACCTCTATGCGTCCATCCCACGTTGCATACAAAGTGTACTTCAGTCACAGGGTGGTCCAACCCCATATTAATAAAGATTTTCTCTAATTTCACAGGTATTCATATTATTTTGTCCCCCATCTGTAGGTATATATGAAGTTTGCCGTGTTTCACTTACTCAGTTCGGCAGACTGTAAGCTATCAGGTAGTAATCATCTGCGACCTTGCTGACACTTGTTCCTGGACGACCTTGCTGACACTTATTGAAAACTAGAGCTTTCTAAGGTAAGATGAAAAAATATTAGCTGTATTCTGTACATATACTTTTTGTTTTGGAGAACGAGGAAACAATAGTGGAGGAATTAAAAAATCGTCGTCGTCATCCCCTTCCACGAGGAAAATTGAAAGATACATATTCATAAAGTATAATAAAGGTATATATTTAGTATGAGATATATGTAACAAATATTTAAAAAGAAATATGAAATGGAGAACTCACCAGAGATTCGGCATTTATGTAGGTTGGTCTTCTTCCCCGGAAAGTATATCTACTATCTCCGGTTGGGAGGTATTTCCACCCGAAGATAGTGGATTGACAGACGTAGAAGTATTTGGTATCAGGGGAAAGGAAGGTTCAGAGAAACGTAGATATTCAAGGAGTAAACTAGGAGTGGGAGGAGGAATTTGTGGAATAATTGCAGGTTCAAAAGGTGTAGGTGCAGGATCTACAGGTACAGGAAGAGTAGAAGAGGAAGGGGGAGAAAGATTGATACTTGTAGAAGATGACGTAGGCATTCGGGATGAAGGAGGGGGAGGATTTACTGTTGTAGATGACGAAGGTTGTTTACGGTTTGTTCTTCTCCATGATACCAAACGCTGTTCACGTCGTGCATACCTTTTGCGGAGAGTGTCAAACCTGTAAATAATAATAAGAATTAATAGATTACCTTAACATGAATGTATGGAATAAATGAGTAAAAATATTTGAAATTGAAAAAGTTTGTAAGTATATAAATATGTTTATGTGACGGATCAGATATTATTACAATATTTAAATTTGACAATTGTAAGTATGTGTGTAAACAATATAATATAAAATAATGAAAGTTTAAAATATTTTTAATATAAAATGATTGTACTTACTTTGTTGAGATTGACACTCTTTCATAATTTCCTTCTCCATGTCATCTGTACCGAATCTCTGGTTTAGTTCTTGTTCCATTTCATTTAGTTGTGTTTTCATTGACGTTATTTTCTGTTGGAAGTATCTTCTGGCCTCTTCATTCTGCTTTCTAAATTTTCCAGATATATTTCTTAATTTTTTCATAAATGTTTCATTCGTGCTGCTCATGACGCTGAATATCTTCATTAGTACAAATTGTGTCTTCAGCATTTCACCCATACTAAAAAAACTTTCCTGAAAACAAACAGATATTTGTTACTAACAGTACTCTCTTTTACAGATGACAGATTTATTGTTACTAACAGTATTCTATTTTACAGATGGCTGATTTACCTATGAAATTCTGTCTACAATGCGGTGATATGGAAGACTCCGAAGAAATTCATGTATGCACAAAAATAATTTTGTGGAACAAACAGCAAACCAGAGAAGTTGAAAAAAATATCGAAGCTTATGTTGTTTTTTGTAAAGCTAGTGGTTTGGCAGAAGAACTGATAAATGGTCTAGAAAATGAGGGTAAAAAGTTAGAATTACAGATAGACACATTGGTCAAAATGTATAGTAAGATTTTTGAAAATGTCGACGGAAGTGATGAATTTGAAAAATTTGTAGAGAAGGTAAATAATGCAAAATACATTCCAGGATATTTAAATCTACGTAATGCTTTTGAATTGTATAATATGTTTATGATGTTGAAGGAAAAACATTGGGATCAGGAAGAATCACAAACTGTACCAATTGTGGAAAAAATGGAAAAATATTTAGAACAGCAAAAGCAAAAGGAAGGAGATAAATTTAACAAGAAAAGTAATGTGGGTGATAGATATGTCAAAAAAAGACGAATCGATAACTAACAAACTAACAGAATATATAAATTTTGGTATATTTGAAACTTATGTAGAGGAATAGAATATATTGGTCAAATATTTTTATTTCCATCAATGTATTATATAGAAACAAATGTCTGTAAGTGTATCTACAATAATGAAACTATATTGGTCAAATATGTTTATTCCCATGAATGTACTTTATAGAAACAAATATATGAAAGCTATATGTGTATCTACAATAATGAAACTTTAAGTTTATGCAAACAGAAATGAAATGTTTGGCTATAGAAATAAACATGTACCATCAATATATAAATGTTTTGTTGATTAAATCTTTGGAATACTTACAAAGTTCTCTTCCTCCATATTCCTCTCTTGTAGTGTACAAGTCAGAACAAACAATGCCTGTAAATTCGACGAGCTTTACGATCCGTTCTTGTAGTGTAGATGTCAGAACAAACAATGTCAGTAAATTCGACGAGCTTCACTTTCCATGTGTAATATCAAGAGGAAGTGGGTGGATGCTGATATATGTTTTGAAGGAAGTGGGTGGATACTAATGTCATATTTTCCTAACGAGAATACCGATAAACATTCCCAGTACTATACATCCCTGAAAACATTAACACACAAGACCTCGAACTCAATGAAACTTCAAATACGAATATCTCCGGAACCGAAAATGCTAGACCGGAAATGACAGTATATTCGGACTCTACACCCCAAGATCTTTCGATGACCTTCAAATGACCTTGAAACTTCAAATTCGAATATCTCCGGAACCGAAAGTGCTAGATCGGAAATAACAGTATATTCGGACTCTACACCTCAAGATCTTTCGATGACCTTGAAATGACCTTGAAACTTAAATTCGAATATCTCCGGAACCGAAAGTGCTAGACCGGAAATAACAGTATATTCGGACTCTACACCTCAAGATATTTCGGTGACCTTGAAATGACCTTGATCTATAAAACTTTAAATTCGAAAATCTCGGGAACCGAAAGTGCTAGACCGGAAATAACAGCATATTCGGACTCTACACCTCAAGATCTATCGATGACCTTCAAATGACCTTGACGTTGAAAACTTCAAATTCGATTATCTCCAGAACCGAACGTGTTAGACCGGAAATAACAGGATATTCGGACTCTACACCTCAAGATCTATCGATGACCTTCAAATCACCTTGACCTTGAAAACTTCAAATTCTATTATCTCCGGAACCGAACGTGCTAGACCATAAATAACAGCATATTCGGACTCTACACCTCAAGATCTATCGATGTCCTTCAAATGACCTTGACCTTGAAAACTTCAAATTCGATTATCTCCGGAACCGATCGTGCTAGACCGGAAATAACAGCATATTCGGACTCTACACCTCAAGATCTATCAATGACCTTCAAACGACCTTGACCTTGAAAACTTCAAATTCGAAAATCTCGGGAACCGAAAGTGGTAGACAGGAAATAACAGGATATTCGGACTCTACACCTCAAGATCTTTCAATGACCTTCAAATGACCTTGACCTTGAAAACTTCAAATTCGAAAATCTCGGGAACCGAACGTGCTAGACCGGAAATAACAGCATATTCGGACTCTACACCTCAAGATCTATCGATGACCTTCAAATGACTTTGACCTTGAAAACTTGAAATTCGATTATCCGGAACCGAACGTGCTAGACCGGAAATAACAACATATTCGGAGTCTACACCTCAAGATCTATCGATGACCTTCAAATGACCTTGACCTTGAAAACTTCAAATTCGAATATCTCCGGAACCTAAAGTGTACAGATAAACATGAAAACCGTTACATATCGATATCAATGAAAAAAACATGTGGTGAAGACGATTAACCATTTCCGTGATAATTACATGTGGTTCATATTAGTTATAAATAAACGTCAGAAGACTTATAGATTTCCGGGAAGTATACAGATTAGACAGTAGAACCGTTAGGATCGGAGATAACTGTTGTGTCATGCTTGCGTATATAAAGAACGGCGTTCTCTCTACAAGACAGTCTTCGTGAAATAATTTTTGTACAATCATGGACGTACAGTTTTCCGCTGACGATCTGTTAGTGCTATATCGTGACGGATATTACACAACACCTACACAATTACGGGAAGTGTTGGTGAACATTGCGCAGAAAATCATTGCTGGAGAAAGCATCTCATTGATCGAGGAGTATGACCACTTACTACGGACAGTGACAACATCCGCACCCGATCTTTCAGGAGAAGGATGGACAGGTATTCCCGAAGAGTCCCCAGGCACCCCGTCGACACCCGATCCTGTATCCCGAGTCACCAAGGAGAAGCAGATGGCCGTCGTATCCGACACAGGAACTTCTAGAAACGCTGCATCCAGATCACACCCGGAGCCTTTGCCAGGACCGTCATGGAGACCGGACCCCTTACCGCCAGCAGAACAGCCATCAAATGGGAAAGGTAAGAAAAGGAAACGTGCTTCAGTGTCTCGTGAACAGATAGGGAATATAACATTACATAACATTCAAGAACGTGAATATCCTAAATTCCGTTCCAAGGGACGACGTGTTGAATTCAGTTTCTCACACCCACCAGAAAATGTCGATCCTCACACGTGGATTCGTGAAGGTGTTGAAAATCTTCTCACCTACGTTAAAAAAGACACCAAGGATGAAGACAAAATAGGTTTAACTTTGTCTAACATATCTGACCCAACTGTGAAAGATATTTATATCGGGTGGCATAGATGTGATCAGTTGCATAGTGATATGGTGTGGAACATTATGTACAAAATATTGCAAAGTGCGGAAACCTTCATGGATACTGACCAAATAATTTTACGAGCAGACCACGTCAATATACCTGTTTGAGGTGGCGGGGGTACTCGAACATATTGTTTACCTAATTATATGTTAAGTACACAAAAAAGAAGTATCGTCGGTGTGCCAAATAGAAAAAAACCACTGTGTTTAGCTGAAGCGCTGGTCATAGGGAAAGCCTATGCTGATAACGATCCTTCCTATACTCAATACAGAAGAAACAGAAATCTTCTCAAACCTGTTTTCGAAATTATGCGGAAAGCAGATGTAGATCTGACAGACAATACGTGTGCCGGAAGTGGAATTCCCGAACTGAGAAAATTTCAGCAAGTTCTCCCAGAATATAAGATTATTGTATACAACAATCTTCGTGATGTTAAAGATGTTTTGTTTGAAGGACAGGTTGAAAACGCTTCCAAATTTATATATCTTCTCTACGATAACATCAGACAGCATTATGATGTTATTGTGAACCGTATTGGAGCATTTGCGGCAAAACAAGAATGTCGCGGGTGTAACGAACTCATATTTCAGAAAGCTCATAACCATCTGTGTAAACAATTATGTTCTATGTTCCGTTCAATTCCAGCGTGTGTGCCTGAACAGGGTGTTCGTAGAATATGTCAAACATGTAACAGAATTTTCAAAAATGAGAACTGCTTCACGAATCATGTTTCTACACCGTTCCAAAACGGTACTGTCTGCAGCGAAATCCAACAGTGTCCCCGATGTTTCAGAATTATTCTCACGAACAATAGATATGAGAAAGTACATAGATGCAACATGAAATATTGTACGGTATGTAATTGTGTGAAACCTGTAAATCATTTCTGTTACATGTCTATACCGAAACCTAAACAGAACTCAAAATTTCTATTTGTGTTTTACAACTTTGAATGCTACACTGACATTCCTTATCTTGAGAAAGAAAAAAACTTTTCTTCACGTTCCGAATCTTATTGTGGTGCAGACGGCCTGTCACGCATGTTACAAAAAAGAGGATTTAACAGTTCCGTGTTCTGTTTGTAAAACAAGAGAGTTTATATTCTGGGATGACCCTGTAGACACATTCCTGTCCTATCTGGAATTGCAGCATAAGTTTTCCGACATAACCATCTGTGCACATAATGCACGAGGTTACGATTGCACATTTCTATTACGGAGAATGTTGGAGAGAGAAATGAAACCTCGTGTCATTTTAGATGGTACCAAAATCATCAGCATGACATACCAAAATCTTCATTTTGTGGACAGTCTCAACTACGTTCAGACAAATCTTGCAGGATTTTCGAAACTTTTCGGTTTGCCTGTTCAGAAAGTATATTATCCGCATTTGTGGAACACCTACAAGAACAGAAATTACATTGGACCGATGCCTCCTCCTTCTGCATACGGATATGAATACGTGAAAACAGTTGAAGGTCAACACCGTTTCATGTCTTGGTATGACGCCGAATGCATGCGAAACATACCTTACAACAACAGAAACCAACTTCTCCAATACTGCATCCAGGATGTTACCCTGTTGAGACAAGGATGTTTGAAGCTGAGACAGAATTTCCTAGACATATGCAAAATAGACATTTTCAAGGATTGCCTAACAATAGTATCTGCCTGTTCACTAATTTACAGACAGAAATTTATGTCTGCTAACACTATAGGAATAATTCCTAAAGGAGGTTACCATCATGCAGATCAGATGTCGAAGTTTGCATTGAAATGGCTAACCTACGTTGAAGAACAGAATGATGTAATACTTCTTCACGGCGGACGTACTCGTGAAAAATATGTCATAGGAGGACGTTACAGAGTGGACGGTTATCACGAGGAGACGCAGACAGTGTATGAGGCCCTGGGCTGTTACTGGCATGGTTGTCAACGTTGCATATCCGTTAACAGGGATATGTATCCGAAAGATGACGATGAAACCGATCAGGATAGTAACAGTCAGAAACACAGTGACATGTTGAACACTGCAGCCTTCAGATACGAGACAACATGTCGTAAACTTGCGGCTTTATGGGGCAAGTTCTGCCAACGGGACAATCTTTCCCAGACAACCATCATCAAGGAATCGAAAGATTTCCTCGATAAAATGACTGATCCAAATATCATAATCGGAGGAGTCGTATTCATCAATCAGGACACCGTTTTAGTGAACTGGAAATACGTTGAAGAGGCTGTGAGTCGGAACAGGAAAGTAAACGTTCCTATCGCAGCCTTCACAACATGCCATGCTCGTCTGAATCTGTATGAACTTCTAGAAAAATTGGGAGACAGGATATATTATTGTGATACAGATTCAATAATTTACATAGATAGTCCTGAAATGGAATACCATCCCCAGACAGGTGACGCACTAGGAGAACTCACGGATGAATTGGCAGATTTCGGCCCCGGTGCGGTTTGTGAACAGTTTGTTTCAACGGGACCGAAAAGTTACAGCATGAAAATAACAAAACCGTTCTCCGAAGCACAGTATATCTGTAAAGTGAAAGGGATTACATTGAATACCTCCACATCGGAATTGGTTAATTTCGATACCATGTGCGACATGATAAACAATGAGAAACGTGAAGTTATGGTCGAAAATATTTTCAGAATCAGAAGAACAAAACAGTTCCAAGTCATCAGTACAAATGAAAAAAAGCTGTTTCAGCCAGTATTGTTGAAACGACGATTCGATTGGTGTGACGTCATAAAATGGGTTGTGTTTATTTTGTGAAGAGTGTTTTGATTTGTTGAGGATGTTGGTTTCTTGTTGTTAATGAGGAGGTGACGGTTTTCTGGGAATGGTGATATGGGTTTCCGTTGACGTTGGGATTAAGGAGGCGTAAATGACTGTTGAAGTTGATAAGAGTTTACGGTTGTGGAGATAAAGGAGTTGGAAATGTGGTTTCGTGGAATGGGCGTGTAGAAGTTCGTGGGAACGTTGATAAGGTATGATTCTGTGCAGGATACGTTAGTGGGCGGTGAAATGGAGAGCGGGCAAAAGGAAAAAAGAGTTTCCGAGAGGCAGGATGTGAATAGAAGAAAAAAAGTTGTGTTCTCAGAGGAGGTGGAGTTTCATAGTATACCGGGAAAAGAGGAGGACCGACGAGGCACGTGGGCTTTGGATGCGTTGCGCGAGAGGATGCGCAGAGAATATCAGGGAATTGTTACAGAGGAGTGGTAGGTACAGATGGGGGACAAAATAATACGAACACCTGTGAAAAAGTATGCTACATTTCACACCGGCAGTACAGCAGCACCACCTGGCACTGAAGTCTGCCACCTAGTGGCTGTGAAGGGGAAGATATTAGTCTGTCAACAGCAGTCACTGGTGGTGCATTCGTGTATCGTACGCTCTCAAGAGACGCTGCAATGCCAGACCTAACAGAGTTCCAAAGAGGCATGATTGTTGTAGCACATTCAGCTGGAGCCTCACACTTTCTTGATCCGGTCGTTAGTGGGGGTGATGTGATCAGTGTGGGGCATTACCCCCACACCCCTATACGCCTTCATGGCGTGGTGCTATGCACAGGGGAACACTTTACTTTTTACGTTCAGCTGGAGCCACGGTGACTGAAACCGCAAACCTTGTGGGGTGTGCAAGGAGCACAGTATCAGCCGTTATGACAGCGTACACAACTCAAGGTAAGATGGTATCTTCAAAGCACAACAAAGCTTGCTGCTCAGGATAGGAGGGTGTTGAAGTGCATAGTGGCCCGAAAGCACAAGCAATCATTATCCGAGATAACATCTGAAATGAACAGGCATCTCCAGGACCCCATTTCAACGAAAACTGTCGAAAGGGAACTCCATGCTGCAAATATTCATGGCAGAGTGGCAATTCGAAAGCCATTGGTGACATCACGTAATGCTGTCAAGCAATGCCAATGATGCAGAGGTTGGTCCCAACAGCAGAGGCAACAAGTAATCTTGTCTGATGAATCAACATTCACGTTATTTCAGACCACCGGGTGCGTTTATGTGTGGAGAACGCCCCGAGATGCATTTCATCCTGACTGCCTCTTGCAGACTGTGAAGCATGGAGGTGGGTCCACTATGGTATGGGGTGCCATATCTTGGCACGGTGTGGGCCAACTTTTTTTTCCTGCATGCGAGGATCAACGCCAATCACTATCAGAACATTCTGGGGGATCATCTCCATCCTTTTGTCCAGATTTTATTTCCTGGGGAGCAGCAAGATGACAATGTTCCTATGCACACTGCTGGGTCTGTCCAAACATGGTTCGAAGAACATGATGATGAAGTAGGACATCTTGAATAGCCCCAACAGTGTCTTCACTTGAACATTATAGAACATTTGTGGGGATATTTGGAGTTCAAAATGTGTGCTCGAAGTCCGCCTCCAGCCTCACTTTCTGAATTGGAGACTGCTCTGGAGGAAGAATAGCTCCATATTCCCTTAAACATTGTGCATGACCTCTATGCGTCCATCCCACGTTGCATACAAATTGTACTTCAGTCACAGGGTGGTCCAACCCCATATTAATAAAGATTTTCTCTAATTTCACAGGTATTCATATTATTTTGTCCCCATCTGTAGGTATATATGAAGTTTGCCGTGTTTCACTTACTCAGTTCGGCAGACTGTAAGCTATCAGGTAGTAATCATCTGCGACCTTGCTGACACTTGTTCCTGGACGACCTTGCTGACACTTATTGAAAACTAGAGCTTTCTAAGGTAAGATGAAAAAATATTAGCTGTATTCTGTACATATACTTTTTGTTTTGGAGAACGAGGAAACAATAGTGGAGGAATTAAAAAATCGTCGTCGTCATCCCCTTCCACGAGGAAAATTGAAAGATACATATTCATAAAGTATAATAAAGGTATATATTTAGTATGAGATATATGTAACAAATATTTAAAAAGAAATATGAAATGGAGAACTCACCAGAGATTCGGCATTTATGTAGGTTGGTCTTCTTCCCCGGAAAGTATATCTACTATCTCCGGTTGGGAGGTATTTCCACCCGAAGATAGTGGATTGACAGACGTAGAAGTATTTGGTATCAGGGGAAAGGAAGGTTCAGAGAAACGTAGATATTCAAGGAGTAAACTAGGAGTGGGAGGAGGAATTTGTGGAATAATTGCAGGTTCAAAAGGTGTAGGTGCAGGATCTACAGGTACAGGAAGAGTAGAAGAGGAAGGGGGAGAAAGATTGATACTTGTAGAAGATGACGTAGGCATTCGGGATGAAGGAGGGGGAGGATTTACATAACCATCTGTGCACATAATGCACGAGGTTACGATTGCACATTTCTATTACGGAGAATGTTGGAGAGAGAAATGAAACCTCGTGTCATTTTAGATGGTACCAAAATCATCAGCATGACATACCAAAATCTTCATTTTGTGGACAGTCTCAACTACGTTCAGACAAATCTTGCAGGATTTTCGAAACTTTTCGGTTTGCCTGTTCAGAAAGGATATTATCCGCATTTGTGGAACACCTACAAGAACAGAAATTACATTGGACCGATGCTTCCTCCTTCTGCATACGGATATGAATACGTGAAAACAGTTGAAGGTCAACACCGTTTCATGTCTTGGTATGACGCCGAATGCATGCGAAACATACCTTTCAACAACAGAAACCAACTTCTCCAATACTGCATCAAGGATGTTACCCTGTTGAGACAAGGATGTTTGAAGCTGAGACAGAATTTCCTAGTCATATGCAAAATAGACATTTTCAAGGATTGCCTAAAAATAGCATCTGCCTGTTCACTAATTTACAGACAGAAATTTATGTCTGCTAACACTATAGGAATAATTCCTAAAGGAGGTTACCATCATGCAGATCAGATGTCGAAGTTTGCATTGAAATGGCTAACCTACGTTGAAGAACAGAATGATGTAATACTTCTTCACGGCGGACGTACTCGTGAAAAATATGTCATAGGAGGACGTTACAGAGTGGACGGTTATCACGAGGAGACGCAGACAGTGTATGAGGCCCCGGGGTGTTACTGGCATGGTTGTCAACGTTGCATATCCGTTAACAGGGATATGTATCCGAAAGATGACGATGAAACCGATCAGGATAGTAACAGTCAGAAACACATGTTGAACACTGCAGCCTTCAGATACGAGACAACATGTCGTAAACTTGCGGCTTTACGTTCTGAAGGATACCATGTCGTCACTATGTGGGAATGCGATTTCAACAAAATATTGAAAGCAGATCCTGAACTGAATAGATATCTATCGACACATCCTATTGTCTGCTGCATTCCTTTAAATCCACGAGACGCCTTATATGTAGGATGAGTTGAAACAGTCAGGACTTATTACAAGATAAAGGAAAACGAGAAATTGCAGTACAATGATTTTACAAGTTTGTACCCTTATGTTAACAAATACTGTGCCTATCCTGTCGGACATCCTACAATATTTCTAGGAAATTCTGTTCCTTCGGTAAATGAGGTTTTGAACATGGAGGGACTCATCAAATGTACTATTCTGCCACCAAAAACCCTTTTACATCCTGTTTTATCTACAAAAATGCACGGAAAACTGATGTTTGTATTGTGCAAGGAATGTGCTTTCAGTTTAAAATGTGAAGGTGCATGCAGCCATTCCGATGATCAACGTGTACTTTCAGGAACTTTTGTCATAGCCGAGGTGCGTAAAGCATGCAGTTTAGGTTACAAAGTACTGTCAGTATCGGAAGTGTGGAAATATGAAACATCGATGTACGACCCTGTCACAAAGACTGGAGGACTTTTTTCTGGTTATGTCAAGACCTTCTTTAAAATAAAGCAGGAAGCAAGCGGGTGGCCTTCATGGTGTCAGAACGACGAGGATAAGAAGAAGTACATACAGGAATATTTCGATAAGGAGAGTATTCTGTTGGAAGAAAACAGTATCGAAGTCAATCCCGGGAAACGTACTTTGGCTAAACTCTGCCTTAATTCTTTATGGGGCAAGTTCTGCCAACGGGACAATCTTTCCCAGACAACCATCATCAAGGAATCGAAAGATTTCCTCGATAAAATGACTGATCCAAATATCATAATCGGAGGAGTCGTATTCATCAATCAGGACACCGTTTTAGTGAACTGGAAATATGTTGAAGAGGCTGTGAGTCGGAACAGGAAAGTAAACGTTCCTATCGCAGCCTTCACAACATGCCATGCTCGTCTGAAACTGTATGAACTTCTAGAAAAATTGGGAGACAGGATATATTATTGTGATACAGATTCAATAATTTACATAGATAGTCCTGAAATGGAATACCATCCCCAGACAGGTGACGCACTAGGAGAACTCACCGATGAATTGGCAGATTTCGGCCCCGATGCGGTTTGTGAACAGTTTGTTTCAACGGGACCGAAAAGTTACAGCATGAAAATAACAAAACCGTTCTCCGAAGCACAGTATATCTGTAAAGTGAAAGGGATTACATTGAATACCTCCACATCGGAATTGGTTAATTTCGATACCATGTGCGACATGATAAACAATGAGAAACGTGAAGTTATGGTCGAAAATATTTTCAGAATCAGAAGAACAAAACAGTTCCAAGTCATCAGTACAAATGAAAAAAAGCTGCTTCAGCCAGTATTGTTGAAACGACGATTCGACCATGAACATTTATCGTTTCCTTTCGGATACTGCGCAGACTAACGGTCCAGAGTTCGAACCCTTTGTGGGGCTGATATAAAATGTGTTTGCAGACTGACAGATCTTCATTTTTCTTCAGAATCTGTAAGACGTTTCTTCAGCATGATTCCTAAACTTTCTCATCCTTTCACCATGATGGTTTGCGGAGCATCAGGAAGCGGAAAAACTACTTTTATGACAAATATGGTCGATTCCATCGTTCATCTTGTAGAAGAATCCTTCAAAAAAATCATATGGTGTCACGATCAGGAGAACAATATTCCGCAAAGTCTTCGAGATGTGCAATATCATAAAGGTATCGTCGATTGGCAGTCGTGGAACGGGAAAACCCCAACTCTCATAATCCTGGATGATCTTATGATGGTTGCACAAGGGGAAAAAGTCGCCGACCTTTTCACAAAAGGCAGCCATCACAAAACATTTCGGTTGTGTTCGTAACACAGAATCTTTTCCACCAAGGAAAAAAATTGCAGGGACATTTAGTTGAACGTGAAGCACTTTGTTATTTTTAAAAATTCTCGAGATATGAACCAATTCACTGTTTTTGCACGACAACTTCATCCTCACCGCATGAAGGAACTCGAAAAAGTATATATAGATGCTACCACGCAACCTTACAATTATTTGTATATTGATCTCTCACAGTCAACACCGGATCCTTTACGTTATCAGACAGACGTTTTCAACCAGAATTACTCAACTGTATATCTTCCTCAGGAATGTTTAAAACATTAAGATGAGGAAAACGAGGAAGACACGTACCAACTCACGTTCTAACAGGAATAGACATTCGACTTCTTTCAAGAAACATTCACCTTTCTTGCACGTGTTAAAAAATTCACCGCCCAAAATCCGTAAATCATTATTGAAAAGTGCTCCGAAAAAGACAATACGTTTCATCAGCGAATGCTGCCTGAACGTTTTAAAAGGAAACGTGAAAATTAAACCGTCCGCAAAATGCCGTCTGACACCTTACAAGTCGGTCATACGCAATCTTGTGAAACCGAAAGTGAACATTGAGAAACGCAGAAAGCTTCTTGTTCAAAAAGGAGGATTTCTACCTTTACTTCTAGGCTCCTTGTTATCGGGTCGTCTCGGTACTCTCATTCCTCATTGAGAAATGACATCTTCTTACAAGAAAATGATCGTTCTTTCACCGGAACAGTTAGCACGTATTCGTGGTTCCGAATTGTCCGTAACTCAAAAATTATCCGTTCTAGATAAGAAGATGAACGATATTCTAAAAATGAAAAATATATCAGACGATCAAAAATGGTGTCTTTACAGAAAGGAACTGGACGAGTATTTATGGCTGAGTCGAAAATCCAAAGAACCATTACAGATTCCTATTGTTCAAGATAACGACGGTTCTTCTACTATTTCACCAGAATCAACGTATTTTCCTCAGAACCTGGCAGAGACATTACCCCGTAATACACGTCATCAGTTACAGAATATCATAGATGAGTACCAATCTACGGCACAATATTTGATAGACGAACGTCAGGAAAAAACACTTCCGGATCCGAAAACGTTGAACTTCTCATCGTCGCCAACGGAAAGCCCTGGACCGTCTCATCGACGGAAGAAGAAGAAAAAGAAAGTGACCTTCCGTGTTTCCAGGAAAACTACACCTTTTCTGAGAACACCTGACGCTTACAAACTGGTTCCTCTGAGAAAAGCCGTAGACAGAGAGATCGGTCATGGGAGTCCCTAAGTTGAAACACAATAAAATTCTCACCAAAATATATTACGATCCCCGACACCATGCTTCATTCTCATCTGTAGATCGTCTGTGGAAAGCGGTACGGGATAAAAATATATCCCGCGATACGGTGAAAAAATGGCTGATGCATCAGGAAACCTAAACTCTCAACAAACCTGCGAAAAAAAGGTTCCCTCGAAATCGTTACAATGTATGGAACATAGACATGCTTTGGGAAGCTCATCTCCACGACATGACCTCGATACAGAAACATAACGACGGATAACAAATATCTTCTGACAGTGATCGACGTATTTTCAAAATATGCCTTTGCATTACTGCTAAAAAATAAAACAAGCAATTCTGTAACCGAAGATTTCAAAACTATTTTCGAACAAAACAGACGGAGACCTGTCACACTACAGACCGACCAAGGAACGGAATTTACAAATTTTACATTCCAGAAATTTTTAAAAAACCAACATGTACAATTTTCGACAGCTACAAATTATCCTGTGAAAGCTAGTGTAGTGGAACGTTTCAACAGAACATTAAAAGAACGGATGTGGAAATATTTCACATCAAAACAGACAAGACGTTATGTAGATATTTTACCGCAACTTCTTGAAGGTTACAATACACAATCCACAGTTCCATAGGAATGGCCGCTCGAGATGTCAACGAAACAAACGTTTACATTGTGTGGAAACATCTCAACAAACCTGACAAACATGTTTCACAACCGTCTTCAGATCTTAATGTAGGTGATATTGTACGAATTTCTGTCGTCAAAGGACATTTTGAGAAAGGATACGAACAAACGTGGTCACGAGAACTTTTCAAAATCCATTCCCTTGTTCAGCGAACATCTGTACCTGTATACATATTAGACGACTTAAATGAAGATTCTGTAAAATGTACATTTTACAAACATGAACTGCAGAAAGTTTATTCGGATCCTGACGAAGAGTATAAAATTGATAAAATTTTGAACACCCGGGGAAAAGCAAGGCTTCTTCCGTAAAACAGTTATCGGGAAAATAATTTCCAAAACATATTTATATCAAAATATGACGTTACTGCGATCCAGTGAGTCCTCTATGTTCGGCGAGAATGGACGATAATTTCTACGTTTACCTGCTATCATCTGCATCGGAGGAATATTTTCCAGACAACACACTCACCCATTTCACCGTAAAACTTGCTAAACGGATCGATTTGTCTCCAGAATTGTGGGAAGTCGGATTGGCAGAACTACATTATTCAACTCTATACGACAATGTTTTGGAAACTCATTCTGGAATGTTAACTCTTCCTGTTCGGACATATGCAAGTGCTGAGGACCTGATCTCTACCATCATCGAATCTCTCCCCGACGACCTGGAAATAAGGAGATCCGTTCTCGAGAAATTCTGGCATTTTTTGACGGAACCGCAATGGGGAACATTTGGATCTACTGTCTGTGCGGATAACACACTCTATATAAACGAACAACCATTTTATTTTCCTGTAGCAACATATACGATAGAGGATCTGGTGTATTTCCTGAAAACAGACCCTGCTAATGTAGCTGTTCCTACTCATCTCAGGTTTTTCTTCAAAGAGGCCGTGTACAAACATCTATCCGTGATAGGGGTTCCGAAGCCTGAACCTGACGATGCTCCAACAAATACCGTTACACCCATAGACGAAACTGATTACTATGCTAAATTTCGATATGACATTTTGAAATCTATTTATTCTACGCACGCTATGTCCAATAGCGTTGTGGATAAAATCCTCTATATATTCATTTACTCCGATCTGGTGAATCAACAATTGGTCGGGAGAGAAATGGTACGTCTCTTGCGTCTTACCCGAAAACAGTGTTCGGACACAAATACGTCTTGCACAGTACCCGTAGCCCATCATACATTCGACCCGATTCATTACGTTCCTCTGGATAAAGCCTCTTTCGAAACAATAGAAATTGCGTTGTACGATAGAAAAGGAAATTTCTTACCTTTGAGAACTGGGTCCGTACCCACAATCGCTGTTTTACATTTTCGTAGAAAATCAAAGTCCTTTTAAAAAACAGTAGACAGCTATTTCTCTCAGTCTTTGTCGAAAAGCGAATGAATCACCATGAATTCGCAGACCGAATATTACAGTAACGAAATCCGTGGAGGAATTGGCCCCATCTACCGTTCAACTAGAAATCAAAAAGGGAGAGGATTGGGGTCACTTTTCGCAGGACTGTTTAGAATGGTGAATCCTCTACTCTGGAGCGGTGCAAAGACGATCGGAAGAGACGCTTTAAAAACAGGCGCTAACATCAACACCGACATTGCAACAAGCCAACAAACTCCGAAAACTATTGTTCATCAACGAGTACGTGAAGCAGGTCAAAATCTTCAAAGTAAAGCACAACGAAAAATCGACTCTCTGGTAGGTTCCGGTTTAAGAACAAAACCTGCAACAAGAATTGCTCAGTTGATGTTAAAACGTTCAGCCACCCGTATTAGAACATCTACGATCCGTAAAAAACGAGCATCCAAAAAATGAAGGAAAACATCCGCAAGATCTAGGACAACACGTAAAAGAAAAATCAAACAGAAGGTCTCAGGGAAAGATATTTTTGGATAATGATGGAGGATAACATGTGCATGATCTCGCAGTTTGTCATACCGGGGGCAGAAACTGATTTTCTCGATCTTTCATCTGCCTATCTCCGTCTGCAAACGCAAATGGTTAAACAGGATGGAAGTCCCATGAGTGCTTCCGAAACCGAAAAAGCCCTCACAAAAAACTGCGGGGTCGTGAATTATCCTCACCATTCACTTTTTTCCCAATGTACAACGACTCTCAACGGAACAGCCGCCGATAACAATTATTACGCATATAGCACAACGGAAAATCGACTGTCTGGTAGGTTCCAGTATAAGAACGAAACCTGCAACAAGAATTGCTCAGTTGATGTTAAAACGTTCAGCCACCCGTAATAGAACATCTACGATCCGTAAAAAACGAGCATCCAAAAAACGAAGGAAAACATCCACAACACGTAAAAGAAAAATCAAACAGAAGGTCTCAGGGAATGATATTTTTGGATAATGATAGAAGATAACATGTGCATGATCTCGCAGTTCGACCTCTTCCGGAAAAAACCTATTCAGCAAAATGTGGAAAAAACGTACACAGCCACCTACAAACCTATCGCTTCCATCGATAATCAGAATATAATTCAGTTTGTCATACCGGCGGCAGGAACTGATTTTCTCGATCTTTCATCTGCCTATCTCCGTCTGCAAACGCAAATGGTTAAACAGGATGGAAGTCCCATGAGTGCCTCCGAAACCGAAAATGCCCTCACAAAAAACTGCGGGGTCGTGAATTATCTTCTCCATTCACTTTTTTCCCAATGTACAGTGACTGTCAACGGCATTGCTGTAACAACCGCCGATAACAATTACGCATATAAAGCGATCTTCGAAGCAGCTATCAATTACGGAAGCCATGCCGCAAACACGCATCTCACGAATACCCTGTGGTATTTGGACATACCTGAACATCAAGATGAAATCACTGCCGACAACACAGGTTTCACCACAAGGAAAAAAAAATTCCAGTATGTTCCGTCGACCGGAAATCCTAGGGAAGTGACAGCCGTGGTCGACCTTATGGGAAAACTTCACATAGATTTCTTCCACCAGTCTAAATACCTGCTCAACGGTGTTGAAGTACGCATAGATCTAGCTAGATCACGTGACGCTTTTTTCATCTGGGGAGACCAGAGATCGCCTACAGTCAGAATAAAAATTTTAAAGGCTGTTCTCGAAATAAATCACATCATTCCTACTGCTACCACCAGTTTGGCCATAGACAGAGCACTCACTTACGGTCCTGCTCATTATCCGTTCACCAGAAGCGTCATCAAAGCTTATTCTTACGTCGCCGGAACGCAGCAGATTTCGATCGATAATGCTTTTCAAGGTCCTTTTCCGAATGTTGTTCTTTTTGCTATGGTATCCACCGCCAGCTTTCTCGGAGACAGTAAGAAAAATCCGTTCGACTTTAAAAGTTATAACCTATCTTCTTTCCAGCTTGTGAAAAATGGAGAACTCGTACCTTCCGAACCTTTACGGATCACTACAGGAGGAAACAGCGGATTGATAACACGTGCCTATCAAACTCTATTTTCCGGTACAGGCATTCACCATGCCAATTACGGACACCAGATCACACGGAAAATGTTCGAGAACGGATTCTTTTTCCTGATTTACGATATAACGCCAGACTCTTCAGGAAACGACACGCATACCAGTCTCCAGGAACAAGGCATCATCGGAGCAGAGATGCAGTTTTCTCCTCCTAACGGAAAATATAACATGCCTTTTGTATGCTGAATTTGAATCTGCAGTAGATATACCTAAAGATAGAAGTGTCATCCTCCATCAGTGAGACCGAATTTTCCATAAATATGTGTGCCTGTGTTTCTGACTCACAGTGTTACCGAAACAGCTCCGATGTAAACATTATACTGCTTGTGATGGAAAAAACCACCAAAGTGATAAACCGTACTATTAAGCATAGTAGTGTTTCTTCGAAAGTGACAACTTCAAAACCTGTGAACATACAATTGTTTCCCGAACTACTTGACAACAACCCTGGAAGCATAGAAATGACCAAAGACAGACATATTATTATACATTATTGAAAACATAAGCAGCATGAACACGTCGCAGATCAGACAGATTCTATCTCGTGATTGTTCCACCAGAAACATTTTCTACGGTGTTTACCCGAGAGATCTTTTACCTCGGACGTTTCCTACCCCGGCCTTGATCATCGCAAATACTGACAAGTCCGACTCCCGGGGTACACACTGGGTAGCCTTCTATTTCGATAAAAACAATGTGGCCGAGTATTTCGATTCATACGGATTTCATTTTTTCTATCAAGAATTCGTAACTTTCCTGAACAGTCATTCCTCGGTCTGGACTTACAACAACATTCCCTTACAGGGGGTATTGGCCACAACATGCGGTCATTACTGTTGCGTGTATGCTTATTACAAAGCACGTCACGTTACAACCAAGGATTTAGTAGTTAAGGGGTAGCTGTAGCACGATAACCAATCAGTATCGATTACCTTAATCGATTTCCAATAATCGATAAGTGATCAATACATTTTTTTGGGTGAAAATCGATTTTTTTTAAATTAGGTGTGGGTGGGGGTGTTTCCAAATAAGGAGATGTATGTAAGGGTATGTGGGTGTTGCTAACCTAATATAGTGATTGATTGATTGACAGGTGTCATATTTATTTATAGTTTTTCCAAATAAGGAGGGGTTGTGGGTTGTCCTAATAATATAGTGATTGATAGGTGTTTCCAAATAAGGAGGGTTTGTGGGTGTTCTAATAATATAGTGATTGATTGATGTAAATGATATGTTTGTAGATTGTTGTATTGTTAAACCTTATTATAGTTGTTAATATAATTGATAATAATATAGATTGATTGATCGATTGTTTGTATAGGTGATTGGTGACGTCATCGATTGTACTGGGTGATGTCTCTGGTTGTGTTGTCGTTGCTGATGTGTGCTTGGTGTGTGCGTGTTTGTGGTTTATATAGTAGCTGTGTGTTTGTGGGGGGATGAATGCGTGCGCATGCTCTGTGGGGGAGTGCAGGTGGTGTCGGCAGCTGTGTGGATAGAATATTTTTAGGCTCTGCGTGGGAGCGTCGACATCTGTGAGTATTGAATTTTTTGGTCTGCGTGATATGTGGACGTGATGAAAGATAATACTCTGTGGGGGTTCGTTGACATCTGGCGGATGCTCGTTTCGAATGTCTCTCTGTGGGGGGTAGCTTTGGCGGCATGTGTCCAGTTCAAATATACCTCTCTGTGTGGCGAGGGTTGGCATCTGTCCAAATATATCTCTGTGGGGGAGCGCAGCTGTGTTGTCTGCTGCGAGGTTCGAATGATTCTCTGTGGGAGAGTCCGGCAATGGTGTCTGGTAGTTTCAGTAACCGTTGCGATGTTGTCGGGCGAAGAAGCAGAATTGATAACTTCAGCGTTGAATGGTTGCGGTTGTTTTCCGGGGTATATTGATTTGTATTGTATGGCTGTGATATTGCAAGAGTACACACCAAGGAAGCCCGTGTTTTGTGCAGGTTGTTGGGAAATGCCGCCTAACCAGGAGGGTCATGTATGTTTGACGGAGCATTTTCGTTATTGTGATTCGGAGGAAAGTCGCGACGATAATTGTGAGAACTGTATACGAAGGAAGGTGAAAAACGCGTGCGACTATTTCCGCGATCCGTCGAACGCTGAGCATGTATTTGCATATTACGAGCCAAAGCATGTGGAGGTATGTGGAGGTTGCGACAAAACAGTAATGGAATTGTACGGTGGTCTTCAGAGAATGATCGAGGACAGTGTTTTGATGGAGGATCTTGTACGTTCTTTGGAACGTAATGAGAAGCTCAACGGTCCGGAGTTGTTTTGGGCTTTACGAGGAGAGTAAGGTGAGGAGAAGCAGATGTGCGAAGCAGCTGCATATTGTTTTTTTTTGTTTGTTTTTTGTATGTTTAAGTGGTTTGGTTTGTTTTTTGATCATTTGTCGCGAGGGGATGAATGCGAGAAGTTGTGCGGGGTCGATGGGTAGAGGTTTTGGCGGTCGCGTGGGTGTTTTCTGTCGTTTCCTTCGAGAGGGTGTTGTTCGTACGGACGAGACAGGTATATTGAATAGCGAGAGTTCGCGATTGGCTACATTTAAGAGGTGGGGTGTTAGGTTTATGAATCCGAAATCTCTAGCAAAGACGGGTTTATACTTTAATAGGTTACCGGACGTAGTAAAGTGTGTGTTTTGTGGTGTTGAGATAGGAAATTGGGAGTTTGGGGATAGTGCAGAGAAAGAGCACAGGCGTTGGAGTCCGTACTGTCCGTTCCTGAGGGGTATGTTTGTGGGGAATATTGAAGCGGAGTAGGCACGGGGAATGGAGTTTCACGATAACGTCTGTGTGATGTCGCCGTGTACGTGTTTACCCGACAGTTTGGATATGTACTGTGTTTTCCGCAGTATGACCAGTTATACTCCCGAGTACGCTGTGTTTTGTATTGGTTGTTTCGAGGGTTACCCAGACGGCGAGGCTCATCCGTGTGTTAGGGAGCATAATAGTGTCTGCGGCGGCCGTGGTGTAGATGGTGACTGTAATGTTTGCGTGCGGAAAAAGATACGAAGGTGGGTTAGCTACGCCCGACAGCCGGAAAATATGTATCATATGTTTGCACACTTTACTCGCGACCACCGTAGATTAGTCGACGGTTCCGGCGGAGACGACGACGACGGCGATACGACGGGAGTGGAGTTTATGTTTTACGAGACTTTGCTTCGATTGGTTGAGTTGCCATCGCTGATGAGGGAGCTGGTGACGTGCATCCCGCAGAACGAGTGGCTGCATGGACAAGGTAAGTGGAGCAGTTGATGTACAATGTTTGGCATCTGGCCATCTGCGAGGATCAAATTTTTTGCTCTGTTGTTGGCATCCGGCCAGCTGCGCGGATCGAATTTTGTTTGCTCTGTGGGGGAGCGCAGGTGGCCGGATGCGCGGATCGAATGACTTTCTCTGCAGCTGTAGATGCGCATGCGCGCGGGATCGCTGGAGTTTGGGTAGAATATAAGGGATCGTCTATCGGTGTGAGCATCTTTTGCGGTAGGGAGGACCACAGGTCAACCAGTACGCTATGGTGTTGTTGAAATCGGGTGAGATATACGTGAGCGCCTGCGATATTCTGTTGGACCAATATGAAAGGGGAGAAGGTGGAGGATCGGAGAGGAAGAGGATGATTCTACAGGAGATTATCCGAATGATGGGTCGTGGCGAACCATGCCGCCGTCTTGATTTGCTGGAAAGTTTGATGTCCGAAGTGCGTAGTTTGGACGGAAACCAGGAGGGAGCGGGAACGTCGTCCAGTAGGAGGGATGACGACACCGGCGGCGGCGGCGACCGCGATTTTCTTATAGAAGAGGACGACGAGGAGGAAGAAAAAAAAGAAGAAGAAGGACGGGAAATGGCACCCCATACGAAGTATGTGGACATCAAAGAAATGGATGTTCGTCGAGTGAAAAAGTATAACGCTACGTGCACTACGACGACCTTTACCTTCAGGTCGCCTGACGAGAGCGGAGATGCCATGAGTTGGGTGCACGAGGGGTTGGACGCTGTGCTGAACCACATCGTGGATCGACACAAACCATCGGACAAAGTGGGCGTGGTGCTGGAGAACAAGTCTGACGAGTCGGTTCGACCGATTGGTTTGTCGTTACGGAGAATCGACCAACTGGGTGCTGATATGTTATGGAATGTGGTCGCCAGGGTGTTGCAATCGAACGCCACGTTCTTATCGACGGACCTTCTACAGTTGCGTGTGTCCGTGATTGGCATGCCTGTCGGTTACGGACAAAAACTGAACTCGCGCGGTCTTGTAGCGCACGAGAGATACGCAAAAGTGAAAAAAGTGTGGTGACAGTGAAGAGCGAGATCAGAGGTGAGAAGATATGTCTGGCCAAAGCCCTGGTGATCGGTCGGATGTATGCGGACAAAGAGTCAGATCCTGAGTATTTCGGGAAATACCACAAACAATTTAAGATGGGTCGTAGAGTGTTGACGTCGTCGGCGATGGAGTTGTGTGGAAAGGCCGGGGTATCGCTGGAGTCGACTGGGGGAGGTCTCTCCGAATTGGCTGCGTTCCAGCGTTATTTCGGAAGTGAGTACAAAATCTTTGTGTTCAGCGACCTGGAGAAGCCGGAGGTGTTGTTCGCCCAGGAGGTACCCCAGGCGAAGAAGTCGATATACCTGTTGCTGAATCAGAGAGACAACCACTATGACGTCATTGTGAATCCAGTGGCTGCGTTCTCGATTCCTTATTTCTGCGAACGGTGTTACGCTTTTTCCCGAAACTTGCGGCACGTGTGCAAAAATATGTGTCCTCTGTGTCACACGTCGCCCGTGTGCGAGAAGGAAGATGTGGTGCATTGCGAACGATGCAACAGGAATTTCAACAGCGATGTGTGCTACAACAACCACCTAAGCACTCGCTACGGCGGGGGCACGGTGTGCACGCAGATACGAAGCTGCACGGGATCTTACCAGTTGTTGGACGCCACCCATCCGGAGAGTGCAAAGCATCGTTGCGGCTACAGGTATTGTAAGACGTCCAAATCACAACGCGAGATGAACCATCTGTGCTACATGCAGAGGGACAATGGAGGTGGTGAGGAGATCAGCTGCAAGAGATACCTGTTTATGTTTTATGATTTCGAAGCCACGCAGTGCACACCCTATGTCGGTCGACCTTCGACATATGTACACGAACCATGCTTGTGTGTGGTGCAGCAAGTGTGCAGTGTATGCATCGAGGACACAGATATGATGAAAGATTGCTTACAGTGCGGTATTCGCCAGCACTGCTTCGAGGGAGAGGATCCTGTGCGAAAGTTTATGGACTACGTGTTCGTGGAGCGACCCTACTTCAAGAGGATTGTGTTGGTGGCCCACAATTTCCGAGCCTACGACGGTATGTTTGTGTTGTCCGATTTGCTGAAGAGGGATGTAGAAGCTCCCGAGGTGATCATGGACGGTACGAAAATCCTGTTTATGAGCGTGGGGAAGAAGTTGCGATTCCTGGATTCCTTGAACTACTTACAGATGCCCCTGTCGAGTTTCTCAAAGACATTCGATTTGGAGGAGACAAAGGGATTCTATCCGCATCTGTTCAACACCAAAGGAAATCGCGACTACAAGGGTCCCTTCCCCAACGACCGGTTCTTCGATCCGGACCACATGTCGCCTCAACACCGCCAGAAATTCTACGAGTGGTACAACAGAGCATCGAAGGGATGTGTGTTGTACGATAACGCCCACGAGTGTCGCAAGTATTGCATTCAGGACGTCACAGTACTTCGAAGAGGATTGCTCAAATTACGTCGGTATTTCCTGGACATCGCCAATGTGGACATTCTACAGGACTGTTTCACCATAGCGTCGGCATGCTCCCTGGCGTACCGAAGACATTTCCTCTCGGACAACACCATAGGCGTGATTCCACGTGACGGCTACCGCAATGTGAGTAATCAGAGCAAGATCGCGCTGAAGTGGTTGCTGCATCTGGAGAAGTCGGAGAAAGTAGAGTTGGAATATGCCGGTAAAGAAAGGGAGCATGTGGCAGTGAATGGCATCGCTGTGGATGGGTACGACAAAACCACAAGGACCATCTACAAGTTCCACGGGTGCTATTTTCACGGATGTCCATCCTGCTATAAGGAGCGATCGAAGAATATCCAATCCGACCCGACGGATACGATGGGTGCTCGATACGAGCGAACGCAGAGGGTGACATCGAATTTTCGCCTATTGGGTTATACTGTGGTGGAAATGTGGGAGTGAACGTTCCGCGGGATACTGCGGGACCGACCCGACCTCAGCCGCGAACTGGAAGAACATCCGTTTTTTCGGAGTTCTCCGCTGGTGGCGAGGGATGCGTTGTATGGAGGTAGGGTGGAGGTGTTTAAAATGCGAGGAGTGGTTGGCGCCAGCGAGGAGGAGAAAATACGCTACTACGACATCACATCACTGTACCCGACCGTCAATAAGTTCGCCAAGGCACCCGTGGGACACCCAGAGGTTCTGTTCGGTGCATCAGCACCGACACCGAAGGAGGTATTGGAAATGGACGGCATAGCCAAACTCCGAGTGCTTCCGCCGCGAGACCTATACATTCCCGTGCTGCCTATGAAGACGGGAGGGAAACTGTTGTTTCCGTTGTGTTGGAGTTGCGCAACGGGGCTCCGACAAGAAGGAGAGTGCGACCACACGGATGCGGAGAGAGCAATCACGGGAACGTGGGTGCTGGATGAAGTTCGCCTCGCCGTCGAGAAGGGCCACAAGATTCAGGATGTGTACGAAGTGTGGAGGTACGAGGTGAGCGTCTACGACCCGACGACAGGTGAGGGGGGTTTGTTCGCTCAGTACGTGAACACGTTTCTGCAAATCAAACAGGAGAGTAGTGGTTGGCCAGCGTGGTGCACGGACGATGAGAAGAAGGAGGAGTATATTGGTACCTACAAAGAGCACGAAGGGATCGAGTTACGTAAGGAGCGCATCGACAAGAATCCAGGACTGCGTGCTGTTGCAAAATTGTGCCTGAACTCGCTTTGGGGAAAATTTGCGCAGAACAGTAACAAACCACAGACGTCGATCATACGAGAACCCAGGGATCTCTTTGAAAAGTTGACGGAACCCGGTGTCAACGTGAAGCAGGTGTTGTTTGTCAACGATGACACGGTGATTGTGAGTTGGGACTACCTGAATGAGTGTGCACCTCAAAACAGCAAAGTAAACGTCGCAATAGGTGCGTACACGACAACTTTCGCCAGGATCCGTCTGTACAAGCTGTTGGACGCTGTGGGGGAAGATATATTGTACTGCGACACGGACAGCGTGATATTTCGCGAGACCAGACGATCACGCGGGAAACTACGGTTGGGTGACCACCTGGGAGATTTGACGGACGAAATGTCGGAATTCGGCGAAGGTGCCTACATTAGGGAGTTTGTGTCCGGCGGTCCGAAGAATTACGCTCTGAAGGTGTGGTCCCCAACAAAGGGAAAGGAGTTCCACGTGGTAAAAATGAAGGGTATCACGTTGGACCACGCCGCGAGTTCGAAATTGAACTTTGATGTGGTGAAAGATTTTGTGCTGCACATGAACGAGAAAAAGAAAATGGTCATCCAATACCCCAGACGGATTGCGAGAAAACGACGTTTCGTGCTAGTGACAGAACCTCAGGAAAAAACATATCAGGTGGTGAATACAAAACGACGGATAAGAGATTCCACGTTGGACACCCTACCATACGGCTACCGTAGCGTCCAGGAGGATGAGGAATAATAGAAAAACGGTGGAAATGCGGTGAAAGTCACAGTCATTGCGATGGTTCTCCAATGGAAACAACCGTTCCGATGCATCGTGGCTGGTCCTAGTGGTTGCGGCAAGTCGACTTTTGTGTTGAACCTGTTGCGAAATAGAGGTGAACTTATCGATGGAGGAGGATTCAAGAGGATTGTGTGGTGCACGGGATCAAACTTCGCACCACGCAAAGTGGAAGGGGTGGAACAACATAACGGTATGCCAAATTACGACGATTTGAGGTCCAACCCTCCATGTCTGGTGATCCTGGACGACCTTATGAACGACGGCTACAACGCGCACGAGGTGTCCGACCTGTTCACCAAAATGTCTCATCACGAACGAATCAGCGTCATTCTTTTGACTCAGAATTTATTTCCTAAAGGTTCCCAATCGCGAGATATCGCCCTAAACGCTAACTACATGGTGATCTTCAAGAACCCGAGGGACCACTTGCAGGTGTCGACGTTGGCGCGACAAATATACCCTTCCAAGTGGCGATGCTTCGAAAAGGTATTTAACGATATCACCCGACAACCATACAGTTATTGTTTCCTGGACTTCACGCAGGACACACCGGAGCCTCTACGTATACGTTCGGAGCTGTTTCCAGAAAGATACAGGTACTGTGCGGTTCACGTTCCCGACCCCGATCGATGCCTGTCGTACGACCGAGATGAGCAAATATATACGCTCCAATAAAGCGCTTTTACATACTCTCCGAACGTCGAACCCACGGATTCGCAAGGCCATCCTCAAGGAGGCGGATCCGAAACTGGTGAACGCCCTGTCCGAGTGTTGCCTGAACGTGTTGAACAAGAACGTACCCGTTACGAAGGTGGTCAAGCGCAAGTTGAGACAGTACAAAAACGTGTTGCGGAAACTCGCCAGCAAGAAGGTGCCGAAGCGGCATCGAAAACGTCTTCTTGTGCAAAAAGGAGGCTTCCTTCCTGTGCTGTTGGGCAGCGTGATTAGCGGTCTGCTGGGAACACTCCTGAATCGGTGAGAGAGACATGGCGTCGTCGACACAGTACAGAAATCTGATCATGATGACCCCGGATCAGTTCGACAAGTTAAAAGGCAACGACCTGAATGCGCAACTGTCGGATCTCGATCAGGAGATGCAAAAAATCCTTCGCTCGAAAATCATGGACGATCACCAAAAGTGGTCACTGTATCGACAGACGTTGGACAAGTATCTGCGGGTGATTCGGAGAGGGGAGGTACCGGTGAGCATACCCGTTGTGGTGGAAGGTGATGCTGGTGGAGAGAACGCGACGCCAGCAAAGGTGAAACGAGAAGAAGATAAAAAGTTCGAGACGCCACCGAGACAGTTTCCATTCGCACAGACGGAACGGTGGTCATGGCCGAAAGCGGGGGAGGAGCAGGAGTTTGAATCGACGGAAGAAGAAGAAGAGGAGGAGAAACGGAGAGTTAAGAAGAAGAAAAGAGAAGAGAGAACACCTATCAAACTTCGACTACGAAGACGACCCGTGGGAACGAAGAGACCTTGGTCGAAACACGTAGCATGGGAGCCGCTGAGGATGTGAGCAAGACGCTTCACGACGTCTACTACGCTCCCGAGAAGGGGGAGTCCTTCACGACGACGGAGAAACTCTGGGAGGCGACAGGGAGACGGATCCCGAAGAAGAAGGTGCGGGAGTGGCTCCAACAACAGGATACGTACACCGTGCACCGACCGAAACGCATCCATTACCCCAGAAGTAGGTACAACGTGACAAACATGGACGACCTATGGGAGGCGGATCTCAACGACATGCAAAACCTTCAAAGGTACAATCGTGGTTGGAGGTACCTGTTGACTGTGATCGATGTGTTTTCAAAACGCGCGTCCGCCGTGGCGTTGAAAAACAAAACAGGTCCGGAGGTGACACGAGGGTTCGCCGCCATACTGCGGAAGGAGGAGGGTCGTAAACCTTTGGTTCTACAGACGGATGCAGGTTCCGAATTTAAAAACACGCATTTCCAGAAACTGCTGAAAGAGAAAGGGATAGAACATCGGATACCCAGAAACACGGACATGAAAGCGAGCGTAGTGGAGCGATTTAACAGAACGTTAAAGACTCGAATGTGGAAGTACTTCACAGCTCGCGGTACATACAAGTACACCGACGTTCTTCCGAAACTCGTGGAAGGGTACAACCACTCGTACCACAGAAGTGTAGGCATGAAGCCGGCGGATGTGAACGAAGGTAACATATACACGGTGTGGAAAAACCTGACGAAAGGAGAGAGAGGTATGCAGCAACCTACAAAAACAAATACAAATCTCCGAGTGGGCGATATGGTTCACGTGAGCAAGTTGAAACTCCCCTTCGAAAAGGGGTACGTACCGAATTGGTCGCGTGAACACTTCAAGGTTCACCGAACGATACAACACCACCCTGTACCGGTGTATCTGGTCGAGGACCTACAGGGAAACTTGTTGGAGGGTTCCTTTTACGCTGAGGAACTACAGAAGATCATCGTTCCCGAAGACAAAGAGTATCGTATCGAACGGATCCTTCAACGTCGCACTCGTAACGGGAAACGCGAATATAAAGTCAAGTGGCTCGGCTACCCCATGTCATTTTCCTCCTGGGTAGGCGAAGAGGACATTCGGCGAACGAGGTAGAACAAGAACCATGGAGTCCGACGAATTTATGATGTTCCTACCGTCCAACAGTGCAATGGATTATTTTCCCGGAAACACTATCGCCCGGTACACGACCAAACTACCGGAACCCGTAGAGTTGGGTCCGGGGTGGGAAGTGGGTCTGTCCGAGGTTCTCTACCCATTGTATTTCGACAACGTAGTTCGTTTGGACGAGACTCTACTCTTGAAGTTCCCTGTCATGCAGTACGACCACGTGGCGGAGTTCACGATGATGATGTTCGATGCGCTGAAACACGAACCTCGCGAGAAGATGCGCTCCTACATCGACGATTTCATCAGCAAACATAGAGGCAATCTTTGGGAAAGGTGTGCACAAAGACAAAGAGGATGACGAAAGGAGAAGAAAAAAATTGCGTGGAGAACGAGAAAAGAGAGATGACGCCGACCTCTACTATGGCATGACGTTACCGATTCCAGGAGAAACGCTGATACCCACCCCTGAGGAGGAAGAGGAGGAAGACTCGAACGTAGGACGTGGATCAGTGTCACGAAAATTAGATGATAGTGGTGGTGGTGGTGGTGAGGAGAAGAAGACCAAGGAAGATGACCCTAACGTCATACGCGTGCCTCCACCGGATCACAAGAAAAGGAAGATGAATGAAAGTGGCGACGGCGGCGGCGGCGGAGGTGGAAAGTCTTACAATTACCCGTACAACGTGAAGGTACTCTCCACAAGAAACACAATCAAGATCGGTCTTCACGATAAAATCCTGGAACTACCGCCGCAACTGTACACCTCCCCGACCGAACTGTTGGCCAACATTCACAATCTCCTCCCGGACAAGGGGGATGCGGAAGGTACAAAGAACGACATGATCAATACCGCGAGTGCCCTGAGATACAACCTCGACAAGGTGGATCAAGATGGTAGATCCGTCTTTCACGGTGTCCCACCCACGGTCACACCATTCAACAGCTAGCTGGTCTTTGTGTATTGCGACATTATCGAGCACCAATTCACCGGCGACGTCAGGTCCCGCCTGTTGCGAGTGATTTCCCAGGATTTTTCGATGTTGGGTAACCGCACCGTGGCACATCACAAGTTTGACAGAGTGTACTATCACCCGCTCGACAAATACACCTTCGAAACCATCGACATCGAGTTCCGGAACGATAAAAACGAACCCTTACCTTTTCACGCCAACAACATACCATCCCTAGTGGTGCTACACTTTCGACAAAGGCGGCAGCAGAGAGATCCTTAAAAGATCGAGACGTTAGTAGAGATGGACATTCGGAGAAAGTCCGTCACGATGACCAATTCGATCGTCGACTACTACACCTTCCAGGCTCAAACCGGTCGCGGTGTGGGTCCGTACTACCAGGGAAGAAGGTACCAACGTGGACACGGCATATTAGGTTCTTTTTTCCCCTGGTTGTTCCGCACGGTGAAACCGCTGGTGGTGTCTGGTGCTAAAGCGTTGGGTAAGGAAGCGTTGCGGACCGGAGCAAATATATTAGGAGATGTCGCCACGTCGCAAGGACCAGTCCGCGACATTGTACGGAAGCGTCTGCACGTGTCCAGGACAAATCTACAGAACAAGGCTGAGGCGAAAGTGAAGCAGATGACAGGTTCGGGCATCAAACGAAGGCGGTTGAACAGACCACGCAAACGAGCACGAAAGACGACGACGACGAGGTTGGTCGGACGAAGAAGAAGAAGAAGAACAGCACGCAACACAAAAAGGAAGACGTCAACGACGATGACGAAGCGAAGGACAGCCACCGTAGTGCGTCGTCGTCGTCGCGGCCACAACCGAAGAACCTTCACGGACCTATTCTCCGCACCCTAGTATAGAGAGAGAGAGAGAGACTGGAACGTTATAAAGGCACTGAAACCAAGACGAAGATTCCAGTCGAAGGGTTTGTGCTACCCGACGTGGATCTCGCGAGCGAGCGCAATGACCATGGAGGGAATGTTACCGGAAATGGATATATTCGAGGAACCATGTCTCCAGACGGCGATTACAGGGAACTTCCAGGAAATATGTCATCCCATCTCGTCGATGGACAATGCGACCGTTTATCAGTTTCTCAGCAAGGGACCAAGCAATTCCTACAGATGGTTGCCAACAACACGTCTTGGTGTTACGTGTCGGATGACTAAACCGGATGGAACGTTGTTGACATACAACGCAGCCGAAACAAAGAAGTGGGGTGTGGTGAACAATGTGGAGCACTCGCTCTTCAGTCAAATTAGCGTCTACCTGAACAACACGTTGGTGACAGGTTCTAGCACCAATTACCCCTATAAGTCGTATCTCACCAACGTGGTCAACTTTGGAAAGGACGCTCTGCACACTCACCTTACGTCGAGTGGTTTCTATCTGGACACAAATAACGAACCCAACACGACCACCAACGAAGGATTCAAGAAGCGTTGGGAATTGTTCCAAGGTGGGAGCACCAGCGATGCCGACACGAGCGAAATCCAGAATGAGGTGGAACTGATTTCGAGACTCAACGTTGACTTTTTCAATCAGGAGCGGTACCTTCTGAATGACGTGGACATGAAGGTGGTGCTGACCAAGGCGAAGAATGAATTCTACATTTGGGGAGAAGGTGCGACCTCGCCGGTGACAATCCAGATCCTGAAAGCAGCTCTCTACGTGAACCACTTCACGATCAGCCCATCGTTCCTGGTGGCGCACAGCATGGCGTTACAGAAGAGCAACGCAAAATACTTCTTCAAGCGTTCGGAGCTGAAAACCTTCACTGTACCTTCGGGCGGAAAGTCGCTGACATTGAACAACATCACCAACGGCACGATACCGACCTTCCTGCTCTTCACAATGGTGCCCAACAACGCGTTCGTGGGGACTCCCAACACGAACCCGTTCCACCTGACGCCGGAGTCCCTCAACTACATTGCACTCTACGTCAGAGAACAGCTCGTTCAGACTGCACCGTTGGAAATGGATTTCGAGCGTGGAGCGATCACCCGAGGCTACGAGACACTCTTCACAGGGACGAACATCCATCACTCCGACAAAGGTCATATGATCACCAGGGAGATGTTTGCAAACGGCTACTTCATGCTGTGTTACCAACTGACACCGGATCTCGCCGACGACAACAGCTGTAGAAGTCTTCCGGAAAAGGGTGAACTCCGCATCGAGGCACGATTCAAGAACCCTCTCAGCAGGGCGATGACGTGTCTGATCTACCTGCTCTACGACGCATCGGTGGAAATTACAAAAGACAGACGTGTCATCTTTAACCACGACGGGTAGTCCACCAAAGATCGCTAAGAAGAGGAATTATAAAAACAGGGTTCACTGCCCACATGTGAACTATTTGGACGATGAACACGACCCAGATCCATGACGCCCTCGCTGGAAACCACGTAACCCGGGATGCATTCCAAGGGGTGTACCCGAGCGACATGTTGGCCGACGTCGTCGTCGTGAAGAAACCTGCAGTGTTCGTGGCCAACACCGACCCATACGGCAAAGAGGGTCAACATTGGGTCGCCATACACGTGGACGCCCAGGGTTACGGACGGTACTTTGATTCGTACGGGATCGAACCTATCCGACCCTCCTTTCGTCGCTTTTTGGACCGCAATTGCATCCGGTGGGGGAGCAACTCTCGACAACTGCAGGGCTTCCTCAGCACAGTGTGCGGACAATACTGTTGCGTGTACCTGCATCATGCATGTCTGTCAACGTCGGAATATCCGTTTTACTCGCATTTCACCGATTGTTTCACGCAAAATGATCGGGAAGTAGTGCGCCTGTTTAACCACTATTTCCGATCACCCTGCAGAGCGTCGCCACTGCAGACACGTTGCAACCAGATTTGCCACCCACGGTACAACAGCCACAAACGCGCCCCTCCTCCTCCTTGTTGTTGCAGCTGCAGGAAATGACGTCGAACGGCGAGTTCCATAAGTACAGAGAGCGAGACGTGGATGTGGCAGAGAGAGAGTCGAGCGGCGGAGGATGTCGGAGACGGACGTGCGAAGAAGAGGAAGAGGTTCAGCTGTGATGGAGCAGAAGGTGGCTGTGGTAGAGAGCGGGAAAGCACCAGAAGAAAAAGACAACGATTTCCAAAGCACATCACGTTCCCACCCTCCGAGCATCGAGTACCTGCTCAGCGACGCATTGGTGGAAATTACAAAAGACAGACGTATCATCATGAACAACGATTGGTAACAAAAACAGATCTGTCTCACCCTCCTACTCCTTGTTGTTTCAGTAGCAGCAGCAGCAGCAGCAGATGTCGTCGTCGTCGAGCAGTGAGTCTGGTGACGCAACCCCATCGATGACGTGGCGGCGGCGGCGGCGGCGCTGGCGGCGGGAGCGGCAGTCACATAAGTACAGAGAGCGAGACGTGGATGTGGCAGAGAGTCGAGCGGAGAGGGAGGATGTCGGAGACGGAAGTGCGAAGAAGAGGAAAAGGTTCAGCGATGCTGACAGCGGAGGCGGCGGCGGAGAGCGGCGACAGCCGGGGGAGAGCACCAGAAGAAGAAGAAGACAACGATTTCGCCTACATCCAAGGGACCAAAAAGAGGAGCAGAGTACGTTCCGACGGCGGAGACGGTCTGTTCCTCCTACCCAGCATCGAGTATCTCACTCCGTCGCACACCAAATGCATTCTGATCGGTTATCGACGTGTTTTCGGCGGCGGCGGCGGCGGCAGGGAAGCAGGATGTGTTCCTTGCGTGTTCCTTCGATCTCACCATCTGGACATCGCCGTCGAGTGGAACGTGTTCCGAAAATTCCTAGCGCTCGATCCCGCCCCTATGGCGCGATACTTCAAGACGGGCGAGAGGTACAGCTTCGACCTGAAACCGGACATCGCCGGTGAAGAAGAAGAAGAAGGCGAGGTTGCAGATCAGCAGGAGAAGTGTATGGCCATCGGTACCATGACGTTGTTCTCCAAACACCATCTCATGCTGATCGTGGGCGATAGGAAGATCCACTGGAACGAAGCTGAATTCTACCGTTATCTGAGCATCAGACGACTTCTGTCGGCATACATGACCTTCTACGAGCATCTCCACGAACATGTCTCAGCTTGCGTGCAACGGCACGCCGAGGACGACAAGCTAACCAGGGTACTTCCCCCTCCCCCTCCACGTCGCTCCATACTTCAACGTTTCCACAATGACCTTCTGCGCATCGTGCGTGCGCAGCTGGAGAAACCATAAATATAGTGAAATTTAGAAGTTCGTCGCCCAGTGTGTGACTGCAGCAGCATGGAGAAGGTCGTTTTCGCCGTTGACGAGAGCCTGGAAGTGTCCGTTGTGGACAAACAGGATGCCACTTCGGTCGTCTTCCGCAAGGATGAGTCCACGGTGATCCTCGACACGGACAAGTACATCGAGCTCGTGAAGACTCTGTCACCGATATTGCATCTTTTCCACGAACGTCATCTGGATTGTTCTCGTCGCAGAAGCGTCAAGTTCGTCATCACCTCCACGTTCCGGGTGATCGTCAAAGACTGCATGAGTGACTTTGTGGTGATCCTCCAGGATGAGCACGGAAGCGTTGTGATGAGTGCCGCACAATGGGAAGAATTTCTGGAGCTGTATCATCCCATCATGAAGGCTTACTTCCGACGCTGGCATGCGCAGTGACAACCTACCAACACCTACTACTACTGACGACATGGACACCCCTTAACTACTTATGCCGTTGGTGATGCAGAACAGGTCTTCTACCACTACTACTACTTGTGGCACCCCTTAACTACTTATGTCGATGGTGATGCAGAACGTGCCTACTACCACTACTAGTACTACTACGAATACTGCTGCTGCTAATGATGATAATGATTTCTTATTTTGTATGCTTTTGTGTGTTTTGAGCAATTAAAATGATTTGTTCACATATGTCCGTTGTGTTTCATTTCAACGCATCCCTTCCAGACGCACGGAGAGAGCGAAAGCGAGGCGAACCCCCCTGCGCGCGCGGCGGCCAAAGGCCGTCCAATGGCGCCAAAGGCGCCATTGGACGCCACTTTGCGTGATTCTCTCTCTCACTCTCTCTCTCCCTCCTAGCCGTAGCATAGTAGACTAGGTCGACTGGAGAGAAGAAAGAGCGAGAGAGATGGCTCAGACGCCTCTCTCTCTCTCTCTCTCTCTCTCTCTCTTTCTTACCAGGTGGGAGACTCTGCGCTAACCACTACACATCCACGAGGTGGTGGTCGACCGACCGGCTTGCTTTGCGAAAGAGCGAAATGGCTCGAAGAAGGGGGAAACACGACATCTGGCGGGGGGCAGCAGCGCTGTCGCTCCCCCCCACTCCTCCCGAGCGACAGCTGGCGTAGTCATCGACACCGTTGGAAGTCATTTCTCCCGCGCGGAGGGAAAAACTACATCTGGTGTTCTTTACCTAGGGCTGCAACACTGTCGGGTTTTCGCCACACGTGCGAATTGTTTTTGCTCACCCCACACGTTCCTGCTGCTGCCGGTTGCCGATCTGGGGGATTTGCCCTCCACGATAAATGAACCTCTTGCAGAGATCTTTAAATGCATAAAAGGACGGAATACGCTATTCTTTGCCTCATTTGTACTTTTAAAACGTGTGCGTGAAAAGTTTTAGTATTATCAAGATGCAGCATCAACATTCGCCCGATGTGGTTTCCCTCGTAAGTACCATTCCTCTCTCTTTTTCTCTCTATCTCTCTCATCCTTGGTTCGACACTCGTAGCATATATATATATATATACACTTGTGTTAGCGCCGACCCTTGTGGCGAAGTGGTTAGCGTCGGACGCCTCAGTA
This sequence comes from Lepisma saccharinum, assembly GCF_977018435.1. NCBI lineage: Eukaryota > Metazoa > Arthropoda > Insecta > Zygentoma > Lepismatidae > Lepisma > Lepisma saccharinum. The sequence continues at coordinate 8,471,850 of NC_139247.1, read as the reverse complement.
CAAATACGTTAATTTTGCCGACCCTTGTGGCGAAGTGGTTAGCACACGTCAGCCGGGGAGACGACCTGGATTCGAATCTTCTCCTTACACAAGCATAAGTTAGTTTTGCCGACCCCTGTGGCGAAGTGGTTAGCATACGCCAGAGGGGACCTGGATTCGAATCTCAGTAAGGATAGACTCATTACGAATCTTCCCCTTACACACGCATAAATTAGTTTTGCCGACCCTTGTGGCGAAGTGGTTAGCATACGCCAGAGGAGAAAACGAATCTTCTCCTTACACACACATAAGTTAGTTTTGCCGACCTTGTGGCGAAGTGGTTAGCATACGCCAGAGGGAAAAACGACATAGATTCGAATCTCAGTAAGGATAGACTCATTACGAATCTTCTCCTTACACACGCATAAGTTAGTTTTTGCCGACCCTCGTGGCGAAGTGGTTAGCATACGCCACACCGGAACGACCTGGATTCGAAGAAGACTCATTCCTAATCTTCTCCTTACACACACACATAAGTTAGTTTTGCCGACCCTTGGGGCGAAGTGGTTAGCATACGCCACAGGGGAAGAACATAGATTCGAATCAGCATGGATAGACTCAGTGCGAGTTTTCTCACCAAAAAACAAAACAAAAAAAAACAAAAAAAACAGTGTACATATACACAGCTATTCAAACTCTAGTTTGAGGTAAACAAACAAAACACGCACAGCGTTCAGGGAAAAATCTTTTCTTTATTTAGTTTTGCACACGTTCTACATTCTACTTCGCTTAGTGTAGTAGGACCTTATGGGTTCACCACACACTTGCAAGAAAAAGAAAAGAAATAAAACACTTCTATTTGGGGGCACGACTTTATAGCACCCCTCTCGATTTGCTACATTCTGTAATAGTGTAGTAGGACCTTATGGGTTCAGCAAACAAAAACAAAAAAAAAACACTTCTATTTTGGGCAGGGCCACCAGTTCTGAATATCCTTAGAGAATAACTACATTCTGTATTTAGCGGTGAGAGACTTATCTGCTCCCGCGAAGTTCTGCTTCTTGAATAGTTTATACAAATCATACGCACTTCGCATTGTATAGTAGGACCTTATAGGTTCCTCGTTCACAACTCTTGCAAAAAACATTTCTATTTTGGGACACGACTTCTGTAGTAACTGCATAGTCGGGTACAGGGCCACAAGTCCTTGAATATCCTTCTCGATTGATTGGGCTTTTGTCTCCAATGCTAGGATCAGGTTCTCGATCCCTCCTTCTTTCCTTGTCAGAGCTTCCAAATAGTACGCAGACTCGTCAATCTCGTTCTCACCACACCTTTCTCCCATCACGTGGATTCTTTTGCATGGTAAACAGTAGTCCCCGGGAAACAAAACTGGTGGCGATGTCTGCAAAGAAAACAATACACACTTGTAAATACAAAACATAATTACTACTTCTTTTTTTACTACATTTACCTATATTTTTTACAGGTTGTCACCCGGGAAATTCTAGAGGTAGAAACAATAGAAGTAGGAGGGCGGGTCGTACGGAGAACCAGATGCGTTGTAGAAAGGGAGGGGAACGTCTATTACGTCCCACCCGATCACCCTTACGTTCGGGGTGACGTCAACCTATTCCTGGGCTGCCGTTTAGAACCCCAACAACCCCAACAACCCCAGTATAGACCTCCCACACCTCACCCGCATGCAGAAACACCCCCTTCCCCCAACCCGTCCTACAACTACTTCCCTCCACCTCCTAGAAACAACCCCTCACCCCCGGACAGCTTGGCGGAGGAGGAGGCTGTATTTCAACCTGTTGACGACTTCCTAGTCCCTGATTTTCATGATATAGAACGGTACTACCCCCAACAGTAGTAACCTCTACCCTTCTTCCTACCTTCTTCCTACCTTCTTCCCTATCCTTCATTTCCCCTTCTTTTCATCTACAAGCTTGTTTCTTCAAACAGAACCTCCTCGTAAGTATTTTTTTTATTTTTTACTAACAACATATAAGTGTTATTATTTATTTGTACTCACCATCTTGTCTTACTCGTTGAACAATTCTGATGCTAGCAGAGGGGCGGACTCTCCTTCTACTTCCGCTATCACTTTCAAATCGTCCTTCCTTCGTCTTCTTCTTCGTCTACTGTAGCTCTCGCCGTCGTCGCTGCACTCGTTCTCGGCTGTGTCGCTGTCTCTGTCGACCTCGTCACGATCCTGTAGCCAGTTAGACAATGTTTCACTTAGTTGCACTTTCTTTCTTTGCGGTCTCTCTCCGGCACGTATCTGTCTTCGCACCCTCCAGAGACTGTACATTAATTCGTCCAGCGGTAAACCCTCCCCCGGATTCATTGCTATCGGCTTCACCAGATTACGGTTCGGATGTGTGGTATTCAATAGGAAATCCCCTAATGTGTGCTGCTCGGTGAGGCGCCCGTGGAACAGACTAGCAAATCCCAACATTTTCGACATAACATAGGATGCTTCCAGATTTGCTGTTTCCGCAGCAGCGGTCAGCAAATCCATCCTTGCCGTGTTTACTATGTACATATTTTGAAACGAACCATATCTAGCAACACCGTGTCCCTCCATCTTACCCTGAAGAAACATTTCCAGAGTGGAAACGCGATTTCCGAACGGAACTGCAACACCATCTCTTTCCCCCATCGTTGGCACATCTTTCTCCACAATATACTGGACATTACATTCATCCATACACCAAAGCTGGCGACCAAACTTTACATTTACTCTCTCCTCACAAAGACATTTTCCCTTTTCACCTATCGCGCTCGCTTCGTAGATATACAAAGGACCACACTCCTCCCCTTTCGTCTGCAAATCTCTGATCACAGACACATCCCTAGTCTGAAAACTAAAGTGAAAATATGACGGGTGATATTTGTGTAACACAAACGATTCACACATTTCATACCCACCGCCGCCGCCGCCACCTTTCTTTGACGAAGCACTCACAGCTACCTTGCAACGAGCTGTTGGGGTGGTCCTACGAGTTTCGTACATCATATCCACATCCCCTTCCCTACATTCTACACTCGTTAATAACTCCCCATCAATACTAGCGGACTCCACATCTACACAGAAACGTATCCACGGACGCGCACAATTCATCTCTCTTAGAAGAATGCCGCAACAACCTACAACGAAAACAGAAATACTCTGCGTTACACAACTTCCTTCTTGAATCTACATTCACGTCCGTCGTCAAAGGCAAAACAATCTGTACAATCACGAGTACTTTTATAACTAAACTCCCCGCAATAAACACAGAAAAAATCATCTGACAACCTCGTCCGCAACCCACCAGGCATAAACAAAAACTTGCCTTCGCGACGGAGCACATACATTCTATACTCGCTACAGTTCACATTCACACAGTAGTAACGAGCATACCCGTAATCTGGGAAATCAACCACTTGAACGTCTTTACAGTATGGACAGTGAATTGAACGACTACTTTTTACAGTCCCCAGATACAACGACATCACAACCCACAAATCTCTTTCGGTAATGCGTAAGACAGACAGTATACACACCTCAGACTCAGCAGCAGCAGCAGCAGCAGCAGCAGCAGAAAAAACTTCTCCACTCTCAGAGACAGACACATCGAACTCGTCGATGTCAAACATATTTATACCAACAAGCCGTGGGAGACTCCTCCACACACAAACACCGCATTGGTCACAACCACAACACCTGCACTCCCCCACAGAGATATATATATTTGATCCACACATCTGCGATCCCCCACAGAGCAAAAAAATTCGATCTGGTCAGATGCCAACGCTCGCCACATAGAGGTATATTTGAACTGGTCACATGCCGCCAAAACTACCCCTCCCCCATAGAGACACATTCGAACCGAACATCCGCCAGATGTCAACCAACCCCCACAGAGTATTATCTTTCATCACTTCCACATATCACGCAGAGCAAAAAATTCAATACTCACAGATGTCGACGCTCCCACGCAGAGGCTAAAAATATTCTATCCACACAACCGCCGACACCACCTGCACTCCCCCACAGAGCATGCGCACGCATTCATCACGCAGAGCAAAAAATTCAATACTCACAGATGTCGACGCTCCCACGCAGAGCCTAAAAATATTCTATCCACACAGCTGCCGACAGCACCTGCACTCCCCCACAGAGCATGCGCACGCATTCATCCCCCCCACAAACACACAGCTACTATATAAACCACAAACACGCAAGTAGTGGTGTTTACGGTAGGGACAGGACCACTTACAAGTGTAGAAAAGGCGAGGCTATTTGATTGAACAATCAGATTTGCTTACACTTAAAACAATGCCAAGATGGGGCCTGTACCCTAATTCTTCAGGTGTGATATGCTCTGATTTTTAAGAAATTCTGAATTTCTAGTGTAGAAAAGGCAAGGGCTCAACAGATAGATTTACCCATACTTAAGACAATGGCAAGAGGGGCTTAAACCCTAATTTTTCAGGTGTGGAGGTTTGGGTTTAAGTCCTCATAAAATATGAAGCCTCCCCTGATGGCAAAATGATAATATTGTTGTCTTGTAAACAAAAGGCTCGGGGTTCGAGTCCTGATAAAATATTTAAGATTGAAATACATGTGGCAAAATAATATGTCCACAAGTGAGATTTTGAGAATAATTACTGCTAGTTGATAGCCCCCAAATCTGAAACCCTGGTAAAAAAATGTTTTACAACAATATATTGTACAAAAACTGAATTTCTTAATTTTCTTGTTTTCTCATGTTTTATAACTACTTGCTCAATACAATAGAAGAATAGTGGGTAGGCATAATTAATTGCCTCCATGTCCTGCCGGCACGCAAGAGATAAAATCTACACGCTAGAAGGGAGCATTAATGATTTTTCTGTACGATTCACTGAAGGGGCCATTAATCTTTCTGTGCGACAGGGGGAAAAAGTGTAACATGTCTGCAACATGTAAAAATGTAACAAAGATTATTGAGATAAAAATACATATTTTCACACAGTGGCAATGAACTGCCCCTCTTCATGTTGAAAGCAATTCTATTCTGATAATATGAGCCTAGGCAAAGACTTAGAAAATATTATGGCAGTTCAAAATCCAATTTTGTCTGTATCAAGGTCTTCAGAACCTAGTAAAATGTGGGCATATTCCATATTGAGAAGTGTTAATAGTGTTGCATTGTAATCAGGGGCTTTGGGTTTGAGTCCTGATAAAAGATTGAAATACATACAACTGCCCACACATAAGATATTCACGGCTAGCTGATAATACAGTTGAGGTTTCAAAGCTGGTAGAGTGTCTGGGGCCTCTCTGACAGCAAAGTGTTGGTATTATTGCTTTGTAATCAAAGGGCTTTTATGTTTGAATCGGCTTCTAGAATTGCTCCGTGACTCTCTCATTTCTTACATCATAAACATATGATTTTTCACCTATGAGAATAACACTACAAATGGTGTCATCGGGTAATGCCTCGTGGAATTCACAGATAATTTTAATGTTTGTCCTGTCATTCACCACAACTTGTTTCCTTTTTGAAGTGTTGATTACAAACATGGGTCTCCGTGCCTTGAATTCATCTGGTGTGTAATACATGTCAGTATTGCCAATAGTGACCCTCTTGAAAGCCGAAAATGCCTCATATAATTTAAGAAAATCATCCTTGGACATGTCTAAATTGTAATTTTCTCTAAGAAATACCTCATTTCTGCCATTTTTAAGATATATGTTCTTGATGTTGCAGCTATCAAATTTACTTGAATTTTTTTCCTGATTGTTGTGTCTTCCAGTCTGAAACAGTACTACCACAAAATCAGGCATGTCGTATTGTATGCTGGAGAATGAATTTGTGGCATCAAACTCATAATAAGTACCAGATGCGGGCTTCTGTACAGATTGATATGTATAAAATTGCAGAGGAATTTGTGGATTTTTTAGGATATCAGCTTTGTATTTAAGAGCATAGCTGGCCTCATATTCAACAACAGGGATTCTTAGCTCCATAGTCTGAATAATGCACTTGCCTGCATCTGGTAGGGTATTAGGCAGAGCTTCCCCGGTAGAGTTTATTGTACTGTACCTCATCAAAGCATTATTATCATTGGCAGCTCTTCTAAATGTAATTCTTAACCCACCCTTCCACATAATTTCTTTGTAATCTGAGAAGAATCCTGGCAACAGGCGCATCGGGAACAGCACTGTGTGGCTTTTGGATAATATTTTATCACCAGCTTCAAATCCACCTATTTTGTAGTAAGAAGCCTCGGTTTTGGATAATTTTAATGTGGCCAAAGCCGTGGAGGTAATGCCGGGATAATCTATTCTGTTTATAACAACGCCATGCTTTCTGATCTCAATTTCAGAGAATAGATGCGGCACAAAATTGTCTACCAATCTTATATTTGAATTTGCCGGATAATCTGTTCCATCGAGCTTTACAACATCAAATTTGATGTATAGATCTGCTCTGTGGGGGTGTATAAAGCCGTCCCCTACATCAAGATCAACCTCGATTTCTGTGTTGGGTTGATTTAAATTTGCAAATGTCCTCCTGTTTGGAGGGAATGATTGTAGCTCATAACTCTCAATATTTTCCATTGTATGTATTTTTATTTAAATATTAATCTCTATGATTGCAGTTGTTGTGGCTCCAGCAAAATCAACTAATTCTTCTTTTTCATTAGTGACCATCAATTCAATGTTATCTATTCTATTATGGCCCACAGGAAAATATAATGTTGGGGATGGATTGTAGATGATTGGCTCCATAAATTCAGAGTTAGGTTTGAATGTTGCAATGATGCCAGTTTGTTTGTGAGTGCCTATGCCATTTGATTTGGTGATCATACCCTCTGCCACATTACAGTGAATATTGAGAGTCTCTATGGCTAAGAATTTAGGTATATTCATAGCAGTGTGTTTGATGGCTGGTTCAAGTTTTGTGTTGTTCTCAAATCCTAGCAGCTCTCCTATAGTACCCAGATCCACTGTTTCTGTAGCAGATACAATCTCTACTCTGTGAGTGACAGAATTTTGAGTTAACACTACACCTCTGGGTAATTGAGCATTTAGAGTGGACAGATTATATTGCCCTGGAGTGATGACAATTTTTTGATCCCCTACTGCAATTTTGTTGTTGTGGTGTGTAATATTAGGGATCAGGTACATGCCGTAAAATGCTCTGAGAGCTATTGTTTTGGGATACACTATGTCATCATGCAATTTGAGTTTCAATATTGAATTTTGGCTGGTGAGATGGAATACCCCCATGATGTTTCAGATACCACAGGGCCTTTTGAAAATTTTCAATTGATGGTTTATTTATTTGAGACATATATCTGAGAACAGATAAACACAAATGTCCACAATTAACATCTTTGAAGTTTTGAACACGGCATTATTGTAATAAAGATTAGCTGAATTTAGATATTTTATTAAATTTTCAGGTGGAACACCTCCAAATGAATCAAACACAAATGCCTCATTTTTTAAATATTTAAGATAACAAATCCAGTGAGTGCCCTGATTTTTGTACTTATCCAAATTAACAATGCCACACTCTTTGTTGAGTGGTTGTTCTGGTAAAGAATCAGACATGTACACACCTCTAAAATGTTTGATGCCCAGTGGCTTGATTAAAGCTTCAATATCTTGGTTTGTAAGCGGCTCTTGTTTTTTTTAAACTTACTCATGGCTCTCTTAACACCTTTGCCTTGTTTCTCCATGGCCAGGTTATGGCGCCTCTGCTCATCTAATTCTGCCTTATTCTTCTTGGCATCTATTACTGTTTTTGCTATGGCAGCTGATCCCCCGGCCAAGCTCCCCACAGCCCCAAGTGCTGCTAAGATGGCCGGGATAGTAAATATGAATCCCCCCACATGTGATTTTTTTCTAGATTGTTGTAATTTTTTTAATTGGGGGGTACTAAGCAACAATTTCATACCATGTCCCTTTGCAAGACAAGAGCTTTTTTTCTTGCGCTGCTTTTTGGTTAAAAGACTATCAATAGTTTTAAGAGATTTGAGACCTGCATAAGGTATTTGATACATAACACCCTTTGCCTTCATTGTAGGTTTATTATATACATATTCACAACCCCCACCCCAGTTTTTGTTTGGTGCTCATAGCTATGGTGGTTCCCAATGCTGCTATTTTTTCACTTAAAGAAACATCTTTGCTTACAAATCTACCAAATGCAGCCTCTTCTAATTTCTTGTCTGCAACATGTCTCTTTTCAAGGTCGGTATGTGTGTTGTATGCTATGTCATGGTCTCTACAAGCAGCATCTAGGGGATTAACACCAGGGTCCCCTCTGTTTAATCTATGGTCCAATTTTGTGCCTGGACCACAATACTGATAGCCTGGAATGTGTAGTTCAAATGGCAGCTTGTTTATAATGTCATTAACCAGGCCCCGACCCTCAGAAATATTCCAAAATTTAGGTGGTAGAGTATTAATAATTTTTATAAGATATCCAATCCCCTTAGTGTCATTCACTATAAAATTAGACAATTTGGTGCTTATCATGTCCATAATTCCAACCTTTTCATTGTAAAAATTGTGGTTGCCAGCATTTTCCTCCCCAGCTATCACCAATAACCTATCTACAAGTTTCCTGACATCATCAACCCACACAAATTCTTTAGGCAGGGTGTTGTATTGTTTGATTCCACTGCCAGTCTTAATTTGTGACCATATGGGCTTGATTAAATTATTGTATTTTGCCCCACTGCTAGACTTGACTCTTTTTTGTGTGGGATCATTGTTCTGGTATAGAGCATCTGATTTTATTAATATTTCTTTGTAGTGCTCATAATCTTGATCTGTATAGCTGCCAGGCCTCTTCCTAGTCATCAGTTCCCACAACCCAGGTGTGCCGGGGTACTTAACAAAAGCACCTTTTTCTCCGAGACGAGATTCTGAATAAACAATCAGATCATCTCCCATAAAAGTTACTCTGAAATTGCCAATTCTATGTATGATACTGCCATCAAGCTCTGTGTCAGCATATAAGCCAAACACCTCATCTTTGTTGTCTTTAGGTGTGGTTAAATATTTTTGAGCAAGAAGACCCAATTCAATAGGATCCTGACTAGCCTCAATTCTTGTAGGAGCAATAGGACTAGGTGTATGAATACTTGAAAGTGGGGTGAGTGGATAATCTAATATGTTCCTAGCAGCTACAGGTACAAGCTCTGTGATCAAATTTTGATTTTGCTCTGTAACAGTTTTGATATTCTTACCTAAATTATTAATAGCATCAATGACAGGCTGTTCTGTTTGTTTGTGTTTTTCATAAATTCCTCGGTTCTCTGATTTCCATCCCTTAAATCTTTTTACAAGATAATCTCTTAATTTAAGATCATCAATTATTGGCCTTTTCATGGTTATTTATATATGTCTCAACGTCTAGAAAATCGTTGATTTTATTTCTGTATTTGCCAGTATTAGGTGTTCTTGTCATATCAATTGTGACAAACCCATAACTGTCCTGGTTCCAGCACTTGCTGCAAAACTTGGAAAAATCATTGTAGCTCAAGTCCCCACCTACATATTCATCATGTATGTGTTTGAGGTTGGTATGATCCTGATGAAACACACATATAAAATTGCTGTTGTCTCGGATCAGTTGCTTCGGAATTTTAGAAAAAGTCTGTGCCAGGTAGAAGCAATCAATGTTTTTGTGTCGGCCCTGTGTAAAGAAATTTCTAACCTTGTTTTGATTATCCAATATAATGTCATCAAACACAACAACAGAATTATCGAGACATTCATGAAGTGGCTTAACATCTGGTTCAAAAGTGGCAATATCCAATCCATCATATAGCTTCATCAGCTGCTGATATTTTAATTGTTCCAAGCTCTTAGAGAAGATATACAAGTGCCTGTTTTTCCAGTCTAACCAGTTGGGTGCCAATAAAAAATTATCAACCATTAGTGTAGTTTTACCACAAGCAGATGGCCCAACAATAAGACATCTAATATTTTCAGGCAGCAATTTTCCATTTCTCTTATTCTGCTGTTCAGGTTCTGGCAGCCTCTTTATAACATCCCAGGTGCTTATATTATCACTTTGTCTGCATCGATCCAGCTGTGTTCCGGAAGTCCTAGCCATTTGACAAATAACTTGTTGCCTTTTCTGCGGATGATTTTTTCTATGAGATATGTGTCAGGCTGTTTAGTTTTGCTGAGTTCTTGTTCATAGAACCTGCCTTTGAGAATTTCTCCTCGATGATCTTTTATTATATATGTGTTAAGGGTCCCAGGTTTAACTTGAACCACTGTAAATAATTCAGTGCTCCAGTTTCTCGTAAAGCCTCTTTTGAATAAGTGCTTATATTTGCTGATTCTTACTTGATCGCCCACCCTGTATTTGGCCCTTCTTGTTGTTGGCTGGTATCTAGGATAATAAACAGTCCTGATCAATTTTTGCTCATCAGATGGAGTTACTTCAGAGGGTTTCATGTTGATTGTGGAATGGACCGAGTTGTTATATTTATGTAGAAGTTCTGGAAGAATATTAAGCCATTTATAATTACCTTGAAGTGTAAATTGTTTATACATAAGATTTTTTAAGGTTCTGTTGAATCTCTCTACAATTGAGGCCTTGAGATCACTGTAACTCGAGTAATGTTTTATTGCCTGGCTTTTAATAAATTGTTGGAACACAGAATTATAAAATTCTTTGCCATTATCTGTTTGCAAATAGCGCGGTGATCTTCCACTCTGATTGATGATTGTCCTGAAGGCTTCTGTAACACATTTTCCAGTCTTGGATTTGAGTGGCACAGCCCAGGCAAATTTTGAAAATGTGTCTATTACAGTGAGTAGATACTTGTAGCCCTTGTTGATTTTGTCTAAGTTTTTCAACTGTCCAGTTGACAACTCAATCAAGTCGCTCTGCCATAAATCATCTATGCCCTTTGTGACTACTGGCAGTCTCTTATAATTATGTCTGGCTTGTCTGTGTAATTCATCAACAATAATTTGTCTAGACATAATATGAAAACAAGAATATTGCAACTATAGGGTGTTCAGCAGCTGATACTGCCGGATTTTCTAAATATAATTTGTCCCCTATTTGTATTTTAAATTCCAAAGTGCCATCATCTTCAGTATAGGCTGTTTCTAATGTATTGGGATCTGTAAAATCCTCTAACTCTACACTGGTGATTTTCACTTTGTTATCAGCATTTGTTATTGATAAGGTAGGGTAGTGGTGTGCCTGTGGTTGAAGCCAATATTTGATCTTGATTGGTCTCAATGTGCCCCCAACAAAAAATTGGTAATAAAATTGTGCAGGGGACAGCATATATATTTTGCCACCTGGTGTAAATGGAGAATCATATTCTTTGTTGGGGATGCTGTACAATTCAAGAATTACTGTATGTTTAGGATTCTCGATTATGCCGGTTATTTCCTTTTCTGCTGTAAGCAATCTGCTTGTTACAGATTCAAGGTGCTCATTGATGGTCCTAACAACATCATTATGGCCTGGCTTTATTTTTATGTCCACAACAAGTTTCTTGTATTGTTGCACAATCTCTTGTAGCTGGGTGGCAAAAACAGACAGAGCATTTGCTTGATTGGATTCCATGGTTCCTAGCTGTTGCTTGATATTAGCTACAATTTGTTGCAAATTTTCAACAACTGCCAATTTTGAATTTTGAGCAGTAAGATCATGGACCTGTCTTCTGATATCCTCAAACAGGGCATGCAGTTCATTAATATGTTGATTGGTTGGTAGAGTGGCCACTGTCTGAGTGAGTTGTTTGATCTCTGCCTGGATATTCTTGATATCTTCTGATTTCAATATGCGATTCACTGCCCTCTTAATATTTTTAAGTTCCTGTGATGTGGGAAGATTTGAAACAGTATTTTGCAAAAATTCAAGTGCCAATTTCACATTATTTAATTCAGAAGCATCAGCCACATTTTGCATAGCATTTTGGAGCAGGGCTATATCTGCCTGAGTGGGTGTGGATTGTTGTAAAATTTCAAGTTTTGTTTGGATATCATCTATCAAGTGATGAAAATGAGATAGCTCAGATTCAGTGTTGAGGTTTTCAAGCTTTGTGATTTGTTGCTGGACACTGACAAGGGTATCTACAATTCCAGGCAATCGGGATTCTAGTACATTTGCCAAATCATTTTGCACTGCTGCTATTGTACCTTCAAGGTAGGTTATGGAACTTTGAATTTTTCCAAAATCTTCATATGTTTCAAGTTGCAGCTTAATATTTGCAACACTCCGAGTTATTGCATTCAAAGCATCAGAAGATGGCAAATTGTTCATAAAATTTTCAAGTGTCTCAATTTTTTCTTTAACCTCGGCTATGGCATTGTGCAGAGGATCCAGATTAGGTATTTGGAGTGATTGAATCTGTTCTTTTAGAGTGGAAATCACTAGATCAAAATCTTCTTGTGATTTTATGCTTTTGACAATTGTTTGGAGCTGTGTCTGGACATTATTTATTTGCTCTTCCAATTGCTGTTTCAATTGCTCAGAGTTGTTAGCCTGGGTCTTAAATTTGGCTTGAAGAGCTGCTACAGCTTCTTCTAAACTTTGAAAATTATCCAATGTGGCCAGATCAGTATATTTCTGAAGCAATAATTTGAGTTCAGAATCAATTTTAAGAAGAGGGTCCATGCATTGTGATTGTAAATTTGTAATTTCTAATTGAAGACTGGCATTGAGTGTGGTTTGTAAAGCTTGTAAATCACTTCTCAATTTCTTGACTCTGACATCAAGCATCAGAATCTCATCACTGTGATCTTCATGCCTTGTATGGCCAAATATATCATTAGGCATTTTTGTTTTAATGGTTATTTATTATAGAGTATCTGATTCTTAATTCTATAAAAAAAGGTATAAGCTTGTCATATGACCCAGGGACCTCAATATATAAGCAGTCACCAGCAGAAACAGTATATACAGTGTCAGAAACCATGTTTGAGTGCTTAATTCTATAAATATTTCTCCCTACTGAAATTTTGACATCACCCTCAGGGGTTGTAATAAATTGCAATTGACCACCTACAGGTAATTGGTAATGATTTAAATTATTGTTAAATATGTGCAATATTTTGCCTGTTTCATCATCAACATCTGTAAGTATGCTGTTCAGATGAATAATTAACAAGCCACTCAGTTTAGACAGCATATCAGAAGAGGGTTGTGGTGTTGGCAGATCCATAATAGCCTGTTTTTTGAACCCAAATAAGTTCATAGGCATGTTTATTTATTTCAAATCATGCTCTGTAATTGGGCATTGTTTGCCACTTTTCAAATCACAATGCCCCCATGGTAGAGTATGTATGCCACATGATAAAATGCATCTCTTATCATCATGTGGGTCCAGAGCCACTTTTCTTACAATATTGCTAGTCAGCAAGTGATCCTCACTCTGAATTCTATTTTCTGATGTTTTGATTAAACTCTGGGATTTGATGCAATTTTTATAATCTTCAAATTCAAGATCTTTTTCAACAGCTACTTTGCCAATGCCCTTGGCCTTTTTGACAACAGCACTACATGTTTTAAAACTATACACCTTGGCACTTAACCCAGCAAATTCCACAATAGCATCACCACATGTCTCATCTTTTAACTTGCCAGGCACCTTTTTGTTGTGGGGTTGAATTATTGTATGTTCACTGGTATCAAAATATTTAAACAATTCAGGCTGTGACATATCTTGATAAACATCTTCTGTTTTAATATCAAGAATAAAACTATCCGTATCCATGTACATCAATTTTATATTATCACCATAAAAAGGTTTCAACACATCATAATACAATGTTAACATATGTAATTTGGCCAATTCCAATATCACAGCCCCTACATAAATAGGTTTATCAAATTTGATCTTTGTTTTCTTCATGTTGAAGAGTGCCATGTGCTCATCATAAATTCTTCTGTAATTGAAGTTGGGCTTTGCAACCAATTTTTTGCTCAGGCTGGGGTCAGTAATTATTTTAACATCGGTATGTTTTCTGACATTTTCAATAGTTTTGCCATACACAGAATTCACCATCAATTTAAACAAGCCCTTATCAAATTGGCTCTTTGCAGATGTTCGAAGCTCCGTGTTTGTATCAATGTATGGTTTCAACCATTCTGAGTGCCTGAACCTCAAAACTTTTCCAATTTTGGTCACTTGAACACCATGTTTCATCAGAACTGGAGGTTTTTGTAATATATGACATAACCCTGTTTTGGCTCCAGAGTCATCATGAGCTTCTTCTGTTTAGAGCCAGGTGAGCACTGAACCTCGGGAATTGGGGGCAGATCAGAAAATTTATTGTGCAAATCATCAGGAATTGTCAGATCAACCTCTAAGAAGAGGCCATAGTCACTGTCATCAAAGTCCTTAAGATCTTCAATATTGAAATTTTCAACCCACTCAAGCCCTGCATATGGCAGTTTTTGCATCATGGCATGACCATAGAGGCTGTTTGCATCTACATACAGTATATAATTTGATGGCCGTGCTGGATCATAATCAGGCATATATTTGTTATTTGCTCTGGCATATCTCTGAGAACATTGCACCATCCCTCCTCTTATACATTTCTCCATAAACAGATACATATCTTGATCTTGGATTAGATCCAATTGCATTCTAGTGTTCAAAAACGTTGCGGCCCATGCTAGGCCCGGGGCACTGTAAAAATATATTGGGTCCAGTCTATAATTTTGCATGGAAGATTTTCTGAATGCCTGCAATATATCAGCTAAGAGAGTGACATCAAGTTTCAAATATGCCATGTGATAATCACCAAATGTCTGGCAATTTAAATTGTTCCACATCAACTTGGCATGGTGATAATCTTCATCAGTGATTCCAGATCCTCTGATTTTGCTGTAAAACTCTTCTTGTGGTGGCAGGGAACACTCATCAAATTTAGAAAAATCTGTGACATAGTCATATGGATATACACCCTTCCGCCTAATTAATTTCAGGTCCAGATTTGGAAACGAGGCACGTGTGATTTTGAATTGATCATCAGATAATTGATTTGCCAGTGTAGCCAGGCTAGCAGGCAGAAATCTGTAAGAATCAAGAAATCTTATGTGAATAGGAACACCATCAACTTTAATTATCTTGCTAATAGATATATATTTCTCATCATTTTCAGCTAAAATATTTAAATTCTCCTTGTCAAACCCCTCGTACCTGATCACATGATGGAAATCATAATTGGATGCTCCATGGCAAAATATGGGGATAAATCTTGGTCTCTTGATCTGAATATTACAGCTTTTACACAGGGCCATTAAGAATTTACCATCTGTATGAGAATGGTGATGAACCTTGATATTTGTATCTGAAAATTCACAATCACATACCGGGCATTTTTCTGCATTGTTGAAATCTTCAATCTGTTTCTCTGTTAAAGGCAACATCGGCTTTGATATTAATAAGTTGTTAGATGCTATGTCATGGCACACATTTTTTATTCTATGTGCAAATATTTTGATGGCATTTGGTCCCACGTATGAATATTCTTTAATAACAACACCATCCTGTACAACTACACAACAAAAGCTGGAAGGCTCATGTCGCTGGTATGGTGTAATTGATGATTCTTCTGGATCTGGATTGCAGAATGCAAGAGGTTTGAGGTTCGATTCAAAATCACAAGCAATATATACCGGGTGTTCCAACAAGGCTTCAAACTTTTTGAATTTGCAATTTTCACTTGGATTAGGCATCACCATATGAACAGGTTTATGGTTGCCACAGTATTTCAGATGCTCAATTAACTTGTTTTTAGCAATTTCTGCACTCTCTTCCCGAACCCCCTTCACCATTTTTTGACCATCAAATACAGTTAAACATCTTCTGCACAACTTGAATATTGTATTGGATTTGTCTAATTGTGTTCTCACTAAAGCTTCAAGATTATGTATCAGAGTATAATGATATGTGCTATCTCCTTCAATTAAGAGCAGATCAATCGGAATAGCAGATTCATCATCAATTGTACTGATTCTGAGAGGTGCTATCGGGCAATTGCCAGTGGAACAAATAAATACATTAATAGATAATTGTTTGCCATTGATATGCCTGGCCTTTTTTTCAAATTTATCAATATTCTGGACAGACATTGGATATTCCAAACCCTCCATTGCCTCGTCAAAATCATGTTCATGTTGCTTGTAATAAGTTATTCTCTCAGGATGCCTTGAAACTGGATTCAAAGCAGCTAATATACACCACAAAAAGCATTTCGCGTCATTATTTTTTATATTAACCACGGCTCTTTTGTTTTTGATATTGGCAGGTAATGGCACATAAGTAGAACCTTTTAATGGGCTGAATTCAGAAATATTAACATATAACTTGTGCGGAGAGCCGCATAGGCTCCATCCGGACTCTTTTGCCGCAAATTCAGAGTGTTTAATGTTCAGTTGATCCATCAACCTGCTTATTATTCTGTCCGAATTTGCATTTGAATATACCGGTACAGTTTCTGTTATGTGGGGCTGTGTAAATTTTGTGCCATTTGGTTTCTTATATTGAGTATACAATTTGAGGGACAGCTTATAAGAGCCATTTTGTGCATTTAGAATTGCCTGTATATCAGGTTTTTTACTGTTCAAAAAATTCTTAATGCCACATATTGGCTCTGATACAAACCGATAATCCCTAAGTTGGGCATTAAAACTGCTACGGATAGGTTCATAGCGTGGCTGCTTTGCAGGTCCAGCATTAACAGGTGCTTCATGCTTCCTTTTCAGACCAGATGTAGATGGTTGTGGGGGCAATGTTGATGACTGTACATAAGAATTACACTTATGCCATTTGTAATATGCCTTGCTTAATATTTTATGGCATCTTGGACACATTTTTGTGGCTTTTCTGCATTTCTTAGAGTTACAAATACGGCAATGCCTAGCCCAATGAGAACTAGATATATTTTTATTACACTGATTGCAATATTTTTGTTTTGGCATTTTTTCTTGTTGTTTATTATATAAGATTTTCTGGGCTTCAATTCAAAACTTTATACTTAATAAAAAATATCAGTTGGGTTCAGCAGTTAGTGGCTGAGCTGGTGCTTTTATACCCAAACAACAGCAGTAACTAGGTTTTGGTGATAGTTTTGCTGATGTACAACACACTTCACCAGGTTTAAAACCTCATCTCTATATCAACTAAATACAATTCAAAATTGGATTTTGAACTGTGCAATAAATATTCTGTAAGTCTCACTTGTGTTTATATTAACAGAACAATACAAAACCAGAATTGTATTCAGGATTGCATGTTTTCATACAAAAAAGCCATATTTTTGACAAGTTTATAAACAACAATCACACAGATATAGCTTTTACACACATGGCCGAATCTGTCTGAGCAGAGGAGGGAGGGGGGTTTCAGATTTGGGGGCTATCAACTAGCAGTAATTATTCTCAAAATCTCACTTGTGGACATATTATTTTGCCACATGTATTTCAATCTTAAATATTTTATCAGGACTCGAACCCCGAGCCTTTTGTTTACAAGACAACAATATTATCATTTTGCCATCAGGGGAGGCTTCATATTTTATGAGGACTTAAACCCAAACCTCCACACCTGAAAAATTAGGGTTTAAGCCCCTCTTGCCATTGTCTTAAGTATGGGTAAATCTATCTGTTGAGCCCTTGCCTTTTCTACACTAGAAATTCAGAATTTCTTAAAAATCAGAGCATATCACACCTGAAGAATTGGGGTACAGGCCCCATCTTGGCATTGTTTTAAGTGTAAGCAAATCTGATTGTTCAATCAAATAGCCTCGCCTTTTCTACACTTGTAAGTGGTCCTGTCCCTACCGTAAACACCACTACTCACGCACACACCAGGCACACATCAGCAACGACAACACAACCAGAGACATCACCCAGTACAATCGATGACGTCACCAATCACCTATACAAACAATCGATCAATCAATCTATATTATTATCAATAATATTAACAACTATAATAAGGTTTAACAATACAACAATCTACAAACATATCATTTACATCAATCAATCACTATATTATTAGAACACCCACAAACCCTCCTTATTTGGAAACACCTATCAATCACTATATTGTTAGGAAACATATCATTTACATCAATCAATCACTATATTATTAGAACACCCACAAACCCTCCTTATTTGGAAACACCTATCAATCACTATATTATTAGGACAACCCACAACCCCTCCTTATTTGGAAAAACTATAAATAAATATGACACCTGTCAATCAATCAATCACTATATTAGGTTAGCAACACCCACATACCCTTACATACATCTCCTTATTTGGAAACACCCCCACCCACACCTAATTTAAAAAAAAATCGATTTTCACCCAAAAAAAATGTATTGATCACTTATCGATTATTGGAAATCGATTAAGGTAATCGATACTGATTGGTTATCGTGCTATAGCTACCCCTTAACTACTGATTTCATCCACACATTTCCACCAGGTATCAGTAAAGATGGATATATCCTACACCGTTTTCGTCAGATCTTCAAATGTTTACCACATTCCAAATGTTCCAGAGGGGAACAGACGTGTTGTTCTATCCACACGATCCAGGCTCGTGTCATGAAGAAATCTATTTAAAATGTGTGCTGCGTATCTTTCACTCAGTGCCATCGAGACAGTTCTAGTGAACACACCATGGAACCTACTGCGGCTTCTATAATGGAGAAACACGACAAACTTGTGACACGCATGACCCATCAGGATGATGTTTCCAAACGTAAACCTCGCAAACGTGTGCAACCTATTAAATTAGAAACCGTTACTATCAAGAACGAGACGGCTGACGAGGGAATGGATGTGACTACGGACTGTGATTTCATAAAGAGACGTAGGGAAATTGGTTTTTCCACAGACAAAATCGATTGTCCTAAACTACATGACGTAGATGCATGTTTAGATCTCTATCTTGCAAACACATATTTTCTGAACAAGGAAAAAAACAAGTACGTAGCCATAGGATTCGAAAAGGAATCCCCTTTCAATTTGGTGTGGGAGTTTTTGAAACAGGGGAGATCACCCGTACGCATCCATTCTAAACAGATTAGAGAACTGTGTGCTTTAAAATCTGACTTACTGAATTACGTCGACACTGGTCGACGATTCAATTATTTGGTTACTGGAAATATCACCGTTAGTGGTGTAAATTTTTTCGGGAAACGTTGCATCTCGATGTATCAACATCATTCACAAGATGCTTTTATTTTCACAGCCTCTGAACTACATTTATTTATGTGTAATCTTTTTAGACCTCTGCAAAAATTAATGAACGAACGTTATCATAAATTACAACCCGAAATGGAGGCTTTTGTATATTGTATAAAAAAGAATATGGTTTCATAAAAAAAAGAAGTACCCGATGTATTGAACTATTTTTATGTACTTTGGTACAACGAACTGATGATTGAAATATATCTTGAGAACAATCTTGGACACACATTGGTATTGTAAATAAAATCTGTTATATATTTGCTGTTGTAAACTATCCATTGTATTTCATATTGTAAATAAACCATTGTTACTTTTATGTATTGTGTAAAATTACCATTATAGATATCCATATGTAATTGTAATCGAATCATATTGTTAACCTATATCTACAATTATAAGTAAAACATTTGTAAATGTTCAAAAAATATTTTATTTCTCGTACTTATTACAATAGAAACTGTACATCTTCCAGACATTTTCAACTGCACACTTTTTCTTTACGTTTTCACATTTACTATGCTCTCTGCATTTTCCTGTAGTCTTTTTCACACTATCCAATTTTGGACATTCAAGTTCTTCGATGTTGCGCACAGATATTTTACCCATACGTTTTTCTCCAAGTAATTTTTCCAACCATTTTATTTTCTCCATACCTTTGACGTACACTTCCTGATTCACAAGCATAAAATAAAAAACGTCTCTTAATTTCTCATACGGTAGCCACCCATCTCCCCAGTTCAGGCTGTGTTTGTTGGTACGGAGCCAGTAATTCACCCGGCGATACTTTTCACTCAACAAGTGAAAACCATATGGAGATTTCACTAAACAGTCAAATGCGCTGTCGAAAGGAAATTTTAAAATCCCCACTTCTTTCCACACAAATTCTCCTCCTGCTCCGCGAAGACCTTGAACGTCCAAAAAACAAGCTTCCATTTTGTTCAACAGGTGAAAACAGTTAAGGTATCTTCAATGCTGCCCCGGCATACGGCACACTTGTCCAATTGGGAAGCACAGAATCCGCAGGAAACAAAATGTCGACACGGAAGAATTACAACACTGCATGGATTCTCAAAACATATTTTGCACACTGTCACGGAATCCACACTAGGTTTATCGGATGTTTTCTCAACAGTCTCTATACTGTCACAATACTTGCAGCTCTTGGAGTTACGATGTAACGCCGCAACACTCTGTATGAAAGGAGACTGGGGTATCAACATGTAATGTCCTAGCATAGGACGATCTTTGGATGTCCAATCGTAAAGTCCGTACGAACAATGAAAACACAATACCCTGTCGCTAAAGCCTGAATAGTAAAATCCTGCAGTCACTAATTCTTCCGGAGTCTGGCATAATCCTATAGGCCATTTTCTGAATGTTCTGTATCTCGAATTCACTGATAGGTAATCGATAACATACGGCTCGGTGCGAGTCCAGCAATTGTGGTGAGTAAACACTCTCATACGAGGTAAAAACGAATTAAATCGGGTTCTGTAGGTGACAGGGTCCTTGGCATCGGGTATGAAGGTTCAGCCAGAATATTCTCAAAATCAGATACTGTAGGTGACGGAGTCCTATGTATCGGCGATAAAGGTTCAGCCAGAATATCCTCAGGATCGTCGGGGAACAGCCGTCTGCGAAAATCGAAACCTTCGGGAGGAACCACAGGGAAACAAGGATGACCTTCTAAGTTAAGTAACAATGGACGATCACAGCCAGAACACCACACGGAATTTCTGTCTGCCAACAAAGAAAGCCACTCTTTCACTCTCTTCTTCAAAGCTTCGCCCAACTCTTCCTTCCTGCGACGTAGTTCGCAGATACACCTGTGACTCGGAAATCCTGTTCTCTCGTCACCTCTTCTTTTCCTCTCTTCTATCTCCTTCAAAGTCTCGCAGCGACGGTGAATTCTTTTTTCTAATCCGTTAACCACGTGACATCCACACCAGGGAGATTCAGGTATCGCTACATATATAAACGGGAAATAACTCAGCAACCGATCCAGGGCCGTTCGATCGCTGTCCAGATCGCCGCAAGACCGAGCAAGTTCCCAGAACTCTTCGTAGCTGATCTCGTAGAAATTCACACCATTATCAGACAAACGTGTACCGCTTACATCCATCCTCACATGATACTATTATCCTCTATCCTTCCTATTTATACACTTTTCCCTCCTACGTCACCATTTCCATTAAACAAACTTCAAACTACAAGGCTACGCCCAAAACATGTTCGGGCATGTTCCATTCAGACAGAAAACCGTTACACCCACTTCCTGGAATTTCAGACTCATCAACGGTCTCAAACGGGAAACGCCCCCCGTTGATCAACTACCGACCGGAAACACTTATCAATCTCCTCATTAACAACAGGAAACCCATATCATTATGCCCCTCTTTTTTTCCCAACAGCCAATCAAAACACTCAAAACCCCCACCCTTGCTTGCCCACACAGCTTGGTCATCAATTGATCTTTGATCGATCTTTTCCAATCAATTGATTTATCGACCTCAACGCGGGTGCATAACTACTAAAATTACAATTACTTTGATCAAAAAAACGTGAATGAATTAGAGAATGTTCCGCAAAGCAGATAGGTAAATACAAATGTCAAAAATTAACAAAACGAAGAAGTTATAGGTGTCCGGGGAATATCAGATATTTACTGAAGTTTTTAGTTTCTTTCATGATTTCTTCTATTTTATGTATGTGGAGCCCGACACTGTGGTCGAGTGGTTAGCACATCGCTCTGCGACGCCAAGGGTCCCGGGTTCGAATCCCGGTCGGGTATGGTTGTTTGTGAATGTCCATTTTCATCCATTTCATCACTCATCCCCATCTTCACAAATTAGCCAAGAGGCACAAAACGCAAAGTAAAATAAACTAAATCAATCAATCATTTATGTATGTGGAAAGAGGACATCAAGTAGATTTCAGGAAAAAAATTGTAAATATTAACAAAGTGAACAACATCTGTTCTATGGTTTTCTGAAAAGAACATGACAATGTGCAGGTAAGTTTGGACTAGATAGCCCTTTCTCATTTGTTGCAAATTGATACTTGGGTAGAAACTGGAGAAGCATCCCAGTATTAGACTGATGTAAGAAAATTATGTTCAAACAGATTGATGCTACAGTGAAAGAGTGGTAAGGTTGGTAACCTTCAAGTTCATAAGATTCCTCAAATGCATGCCTGCAGCTGTAGATGCCCATTTTGCTCAACTAAAACTTTTTTTATCTTATGCTTATGGCTATATATTCACAAATGAATTGATTTTTCTAATATATAATGTATCAAATTTGTGTCCCAAAAAAGTTGAATTGAAATGGTTCTCGCACTTATCAATGCAGCGATGTCCGTTGAACCATAGAAACTGCAGGCTCTTAGTGCTAACAGTGTTGGACACGTTCCATGTACATATTTACTCCAGACTGTCTACCAGTCAAGACAGGCAAGAAATCATGCTTGTGGTCAAGAATGTTTGCTATTTTTTTTTACAGTGTAGCGAGTTAAATTGTTATATACCTGTCCTGGGATTTAATAATATTGAATATTTGGAAATTTAAGTTATATTGAGTTGTGTTTAAAATTTGTTTACTTCGGTTCCTAAGAATTACATTTTTGTATGCATAAAGTTTTGTAAAAATATTACATAACGTAATGTGGCCATTCCCCATCTAAGATGATATCTGGAGCATTAATTTTTACATGCATTAATAATTAAAGCAAGTCAAGCACAGCTTCAGTTTTCATCTTCACCGGCCTTCTGGTAAGGGGTTTTCACTGAATAAAAATATCTAAATTTGCAACTATGCCTAAGTAGTGAGCAATTAAATAAGGTTAAGAAAAAGGGAAGAAAGTTCAAGAATTTTGGATTTGTTATTTTGGTACACACCCTGTACTCCGTTGATTAAAAATCTGTTTTGCAATGTGAATTGACAATGATATTGGATTTCAAAAACAGATGCAAAGACCTTCAAAGCAAGACCAAAATTGTATTTGTAGGACTACAATGCTATAAGAGAAGTAGTTTCGCAAAAATTGATAAGAATAGTTTTTTGACAAATTTTAAAAATCTGAAAATGAAGAATTGTTTAAAACCTTCCTGGTTGCACCGTAATAAAATTTCATTAGAATCGGACCACCCATTTCTTTTTTATAGAATTTCAAAGAGAGCGATCATATGCAAAAAAAAGGGGGGAACACTTTTTTCTCAAGACAAAAAAAATTGCGTAGCATAGATTAACGCAGAATTGAGTACGCTGAGTTTTGATGTAACTCGTTTCTATGTAGACTAATTACTGGTTAATTTTTAATTTGAATCCAAACTCTAGTATCTATAAGTTTTAATCCGTGAGTAGATAATTATTTTGTTGTTCTTGTTTCTCTTTCATCAACGTATATGAACAACGAAACATGAAGCTACAGCACAGCGCCTGCTGTGAATTTACGTCTTGACTGCACACCACCACACCGCTGCGTGAGTTTCTTTTGTTTACTACCAACATACAACCCTATGGCTTACCCAAGAAAAACATACAAAGCTAGGAAAGTAATTCATCTTCTGTAACAAAATCATCACTTATCGAAATAAATGTACTTTTACGACTCTGTTCATAACTTCACGTAATTTATTAATGTATTTCAAAATGTGTTTTGTTGTTTCTTTTGACAATTTCTCTTGCAGTTCTTTTAAGTTGGTATCACTTCAGGCAATCGTATCTCAGGATCGTCGTCTTGGCGAAGAGAAAGTTTCTTTCCTTGGGAAGAGAGGCTCTTAGCCAAGAGTTTCTCAAGATACGACTATGAAACGACACTGTCTCAAGACGAGATTACCTTCCCAAGATCGTCTTGGCTAAGAATCTCTTA
The DNA here is from genome assembly GCF_977018435.1 of Lepisma saccharinum. Classification (NCBI taxonomy): domain Eukaryota; kingdom Metazoa; phylum Arthropoda; class Insecta; order Zygentoma; family Lepismatidae; genus Lepisma; species Lepisma saccharinum. Next base: position 8,447,746 of record NC_139247.1, on the reverse strand, counting down.
CACAGTGTCTTGAGATTTAACTATGAATACGGCCCTTACAGAGTAGCACAGAATCCACACTCGGATTATCGGATGTTTTTTCAGTAGTTTCCACACTGTTGCAATATTTGCAACTTTTCGATTCACTGTATAACGCTGCAACACTCTGTATGTAACTACATTCTGGTATTGCCTGGTAATGTTCTAGAATCGTGCAATCTTCGAATGTCCAATCACACGCTCCGTACGCACAATTGAAACATGTTACCCTATCACTAAATCCTGAATAATAAAAACCTGCGGTGACTAATTCTTCAGCAGTCTGACGTAATCCTATTGGCCACTTTGTGTAAGTCTTGTATCTCGCATTTACCGACATATAATCGGTGGTATTAGGTCCGCCTGCAATCAGACGAGTATGGTAAGTATACACTCTCATATGTCGAACAAAAGAAACTCGTGTGATACTGTAGGTGACGGCGTTGTAGGTATCGGCGATAAATATTCAACTGGTTATCCTAACCATCAACAGGAAACAGTGATCTGCGAACACCGAAACCATCGGACGAAAACACAGTGAAACAGGGATGTCCTTCTAATTTACGTAACAAAGGACGGTCGCAGGCTGAATACAACACGGAACTTTTGTTCCCCAGCAAAACAAGCCACTCTTTCACTCTTCCCTTCAATGCTTCATGAATCTCATCCTCATCCTTGCTGCGACGTAGTTCGCACATAAACCTGTGACTTGGGAATCCTGTTTCTTCATCCACTCTTCTTTTCTCTCGTCTATTTTCTTTAGCGTCTCGCAATATTGATGGACACCATTTCCTAATTCGTCAAACAGGTAACATCCACACCAGGGAGATTCACGTAGCCCAACATACATAAACGGAAAATAGTTCAACAGACGGTGCAGAGCTGTTCGGTCACTATCCAGCTCCCCGCAAGATCGAACAATTTCCCAGAACTCCTCGTAACTATATTCGTAAAAATCCAGCCCTCTACTAAACAATCCTGTGCCACACACGTCCATTCTCACATAACTATTTTCCAACTCTTCTATTTATAACTTCTTGTATCTTCGTCACATCCTCCAACGCTCGTAAACGCCCAAAACATGTTCAAACTTGACCCCTTCTAATTAGCAAACCAGGCATTTACCATCCTATCTTCCTAATTAAACGCTCATCAACGCCATCACCGGAAACACGTATCACAATTCCAAGAAAAACAACCGCCAGCCAATTTCCCCCACGTCCCAATTCTCAGAATTTCAAACAACGCCCGAAAACACGTACTATAATTGCGAGGAAACAAACTGTCACCGGAAAACAATCCCCTACTTTTCCCTCACCTCAACAACCAATCAAAATTCTCCACACAAAAAAACCCACCCACACACCCATCAAAATCAGCCATACAAAATAAACCACGCCTCTTTTATGACGTCATTACTTCAAACAATACCCTTGCTTGCCCACACAGCTACATCATCAATTGATCTTTGATCGATCTTTTCCAATGAATTGATTTATGGGACTCAACGCTGGTGAATAACTACTCTCGTCAAACCACTCGTTTCTTTCTCTTCTTCCTTCATATCGTAATACCTTCTCTGCTGACTTTCCAAGTATATCTTTAATGTTTCTCCATTTACCCTCAATTCCATCTTCAGTTCCATCCATTTGTTCCAATTGTCTTTGCTTCATTTCTGCTTAACATCTTTGAAGTTCTTGTTTATATTATGACAAACTTTGTCATAAGCACGATTTACTTGCAAATTTAATTTTTAATACATTTAATTTTATTTTTAGGGGTAAAATATAATGGCCAACCTCGATTTGTTCATTGTGTGTAAGATATCATCTAGTAGTCATCTACAATGATTGCTCGCTTGGTGGCATTAGTTTACGGCACAGCAGACTCACCTATTGATAAGTACAAAATGTGCTCACTAGATGCTCACACTTTGCTCACACTTTATGTTGAAAAATATATAATTCACACGTAAATGAATACTGCTTACATTAAGACTTTTATTATTTGTGATTATTAAATAAATTCAGCAAAGGAATAAGAAAGTCTAGAATAGATCAATGTATGTCTTTTATGCATACTTAACTTCAAATTACATAATCGTTGGCTGTTCAAAAATTCATCCAAAAGACATGAAACAAAGCATCAAGTCATTTTTGTTTTATTCGGTTGTTATCATCTCTTTAGGTAATGTGCCTCGCAAAATATACATAAATTACTAAAGGTAAACACTAGGGTTGTGCAGAACAGAATTTTTTAGGTCGGGACGGGACATTTTTTAAATCCCGACATTCGCGTCGGAAAAAAATCGCAATTTGCCGACAAAGTGGGGAAATTTTCTGGACAAGAAACGTTCAAAATTTCCCTACGTTTTGGAAATCTCTAATTCTACACGTCATTTTTACTGTAAGTTATTGTTTAGCATTTCTGGTACAAAAACTAACATTTTCCGATAAGTTCCAGACATTTACAATGCAGAAATCGTCGAGAATTATCAACTTTTTATAATGACCATTCGGTATTTCCCGAAAAGTCGGGATCCTGCACACCCACCGTTAGTGGATCGGACTAAGGAACGGAAACGATTGGCAGAATCTTGATGCAGGAACGCGGGAGAGGACTCGCAACAGGAAGGAGAATGAAAAATGTACGATTAACATAACGTGCTGCGACGAAATTTACGAAATTGGAATTAAGTTCACAGGACGAGATCATCTTTATGTAACGATATAGTCACGAATGTTCAAGGATCCCGATAAATATTAAGACGTACAACAAATTGAACGAGTAAAGAGTGAGTTTTATCCCCGGCCGGTATGTACTTGTCGTTTGCATACGCAGGGGTAATATAAATACCCAAAACTTTATATATGTAACTGATCGCCAGATGCTTATTTACGGATATTTTGGAAAACGACGTATAATTATCATCCGTTCTATGCTAGCATTCGTGTGATGTGTTTTTGGCCATAACTCGCAAAGTTGTGTCGACGAAATACGTGGTCGAGAACAAGAGAATTTGCGTAGCCATCTTGAAAAAAAATCACCGACACGGAATAAATAGTCGTGTAAAGAACCGAGAAAATTGCATACATTGAGTAAAATTTCACATGGTAATGTTAGTAAAGAGCGGAATATTGTAAATTTGACCAAGGTCACGTGACGTATAAAAGTATTGAAATATATGTTTTTTTTCCTGCGTAAATAAAACATAATCGATCAGACAATTCGATTATAGGGGGCGGGGAAATAACTTCCTGTTTGGGCAATTTTTCAATGTAAACAAGTGGAATACAGATCGTCACCCAGCTTATTTTCTTAATAAATGATCGGATACAAAATAGATCACTTGAAATTTTTGAGTGATTAGAGAAACAAAGGTACCTAGAAAAGATTGGCAATTTTCCGGATCCCTTGGATGAAGATGTACGGATAAATAGTAGTACGGAGGTTGTTCGCTTTATATCCGACCATTTTCGATTCGGTGCTGCCACCTGGCATATCATGCTGGAACTATGGGTCTGCTGGCGGGAGTAGTGTTGTGTCTGACCTTGTAGGTGCGTGAGTGTTGGTAGTGAATGTTATCAAATGGCGCCGAAAATCAACCAGTATTGGGAGAGTTACGTAATGACCCTTTTCCATGCTAAGTTTTCATACGTACGCATTGTGAAACAGTGTCAGGAGAATGGGTTAACACTCGGGGTGACTACTGCGAAAACTATTGTGGCCCGTTACACACAACAGGCTCTCCTTGCGAAACATTCACCCACGAAAACCACCAGGAGAAGGGCTGCAAGCCTTGTACACCACCTTCTACCGCGTCACATTGCCGAACGTAAGACGAACTGCAGGAAACTGTATGAAAAGTACCTGGCGGGTTCCAAATGGAAGAAAGTTGTCACAATGGATGAATCATATATCCATCTTACTGCTGGTGGTCACATTCGGGCAATCACATGCGGTGACAATGACGGCAAAGGGCGCAACAACTTTGTTCGTCAGTGCAGGGAAAGTTTCCCTCGTGGCTTTATGGTTGATACGGGATTCGGATATGAGGGTAAGTTGATGATACGCAAGGTGGAAAAAAACGTGAAGGTGAATGCCAGATACTTCAAAGACTCCATTCTGACACCTATCTATCGGAGAGACATCCCACAATTGTATGGAATGGACGCGAACCAGATGATGATCCATATCAACAAGGCTTGGAGTCTTACCGCCAGAACATCACTACGCTTTTATCAGAAAATGGCAGAGGAATTAGGAATTCGTGTCATTCCGTTTGAAGACATTCTGTGAAAAGCCCAGATGCCAGTCTAATGGATTTTTGCTCATTTGGACTGTTGAAACGACGTCTTCAACATCGCCGCCCGCGTACCCTGGATGGTCTATGGAAAGCTTGCAGGGAGGAGTGGGACTGAATTCCCATGCCTGTCATGCGCCGGAGCTTGCTGCAATGGAAACTGCGATGCCGGGCGATAGTCCACAATGTTGGGGGTCCAATAGAGCATGATCGGTGGTGGCGGCGCAGTATCTCTTATGGTGAGTACCCGTCAAAAATGGTCGGATATAAGGCGAACAACCTCTGTATTTTCCAAGACAAAGTTCTACCAAAAGTTTCGTGTTAAGACTTCTGCAGGTTGAAATAAAGCTTACATAAATTCTGAACATTGAAATACTTGAATTTTACAACAGTAAAATGTATAATTTTCGACTTGTGTACTCAAACACAGCCCCTTTAATTTTATCATATGGCTTAGAGAGAGCGTCGTCAGAAGTTTTTGTAGGGGTTAAAGGCCAGTAATAAAAGTAGAATAGTAGAAATAATAATAATAATAATTACAACTGTTATAAATGTTATTATACAATAAATTATTACTAAACTAATTAAATAAACAAATTTTATTCGGGATTTATTATTATTTATTTATTAATGCTATTCGATCTACAAGCCGAGTGCAGTTACAATACTGAAATGCACAGTTATTGTATTTTATTATTAACTTTTGCAACTGTCGTCCAAGAAAAGACTTTAGAAGTTAGTAAACATTTTACTAATAAAGTTTACATTGATTACATTAAATTATAATTATAGTAAAATTATAATATCTTCAATTCTGAACGATAACAAACAGTTCCAAGTAGTTGTATTTGACCTATTTTAAACCCGAGAAATGATGAGCCCCCCTCAGGCAGATTTGGCTACACTTAAAACTAGCTCAAGATGTGCATATGAGCTTATTGCTTAAGTGTGGTACTCTGTCTAACCCAAGATTTTTGTAAAAATGCCCTCGGGAATTTCCCGTGAAATGATGAGCCCCCTCAGATTGATTTGCCTACACTTACAAAAGCCACATCTGTGAGATTGTTGTCCATAAGCTTGTTAAAAATATGGCCTTCTTGATATTGTTTTTGCTACACTTAAAACTAAGCCAAGATGCTCATAAGAGCTTATTGCCTCTAGTGTAATACTTGACAGTCAGATCAGAGTATTAATATGTTAACCCGAATATTTTAATTGGGCACCAGGCCCAACTTGCATATCTAGTACTAAGACAATGCATTTTGCAGAAGCCTTCTAGAATTGCTCTGTGACTCTCTCATTTCTTACATCATAAACATATGATTTTTCACCTATAAGAATAACACTACATATGGTGTCATCAGGGAGTGTATCGTGGAATTCACAGATAATTTTAATGTTTGTCCTGTCATTAACCACAACTTGTTTCCTTTTTGAGGTGTTGATGACAAACATGGGTCTCTGTGCTTTGAATTCATCTGGTGTGTAATACATGTCAGTATTGCCAGTAGTTACCCTTTTGTATGCTGTAAATGCTTCATATAATTTAAGAAAATCATCCTTGGACATGTTTAAATTATAATTTTCTCTAGGGAACACCTCATTTCTGCCATTTTTAAGATATACGTTCTTGATTTTGCAGTTATCAAATTTACTTGAATTTTTTTCCTGGTTATTGTGTCTTCCAGTCTGAAACAGTACTACCACAAAATCTGGCATGTCATATTGTATACTGGAGAATGAGTTTGTAGCATCAAATTCATAATAGCTACCACTGGCAGGCTTCTGCACACATTGATATGTATAAAATTGTAAAGGCACCTGTGGATTTTTTAGGATATCTGCTTTGTATTTAAGAGCATAGCTGGCTTCATATTCAACAACCGGGATTCTTAGCTCCATAGTCTGAATAATGCACTTGCCTTCATCAGGTAGGGTATTAGGCAGAGCTACCCCGGTAGAGTTTAATGTACTATACCTCATCAAAGCATTATTATCATTGGCAGCTCTTCTAAATGTGATTCTTAAACCAGCCTTCCACATAATATCTTTGTATTCTGAGAAGAATCCTGGCAACAGGCGCATAGGAAACAGCACAGTGTGGCTCTTAGATATTAGTTTATCACCAGCCTCAAATCCACATATTTTGTAGTAAGAAGCCTCGGTTTTGGATAATTTTAGTGTGGCCAAAGCTGTAGAGGTAATGCCAGGGTAATCTACTCTGTTTATAACAACACCATGTTTTCTGATCTCAATTTCAGAGAACAGATGTGGCACAAAATTGTCTACCAATCTTATATTTGAATTTGCCGGATAATCTGTACCATCGAGCTTTACAACATCAAATTTGATGTATAGATCTGCTCTGTGGGGGTGTATAAAGCCATCTCCTACATCAAGATCAACCTCAATCTCTGTGTTGGGTTGATTTAAATTTGCAAAGGTCCTCCTGTTTGGGGGGAATGATTGTAGCTCATAACTCTGAATATTTTCCATTTTTTTGTATGTATTTTTATTTAAATATTAATTTCTATGATTGCAGTTTTTGTGGCTCCAGCAAAATCAACTAATTCTTCTTTTTCATTAGTGACCATCAACTCAATGTTATCTATTCTATTATGGCACACAGGAAAATATAATGTTGGTGATGGAGTGTAGATGATTGGCTCCATAAATTCAGAGTTAGGTTTGAATGTTGCAATGATGCCAGTTTGTTTGTGAGTGCCTATGCCATCTGATTTGGTGATCATAACCTCGGCCACATTACAGTGAATATTTAGAGTTTCTATAGCTAAGAATTTAGGTATATTAATAGCAGTGTGTTTAATGGCTGGTTCAAGTTTTGTGTTGTTCTGGAATCCTAATAGCTCTCCTATAGTACCCAGATCCACTGTCTCTGTAGCAGACACAATTTCTACTCTGTGAGTGACAGAATTTTGAGTTAACACTATACCTCTGAGCATTTAAAGTAGACAGATTATACTGCCCTGGAGTGATGACAATGTTTTGATCACCAACTGCAATCTTGTTATTATGGTGTGTAATATTGGGGATCAAGTACATGCCATAAAATGCTCTGAGAGCTATTGTTTTGGGATATACTATATCATCATGTAATCTGAGTTTTAATATTGAATTTTGGCTGGTGAGATGGAATACTCCCATGATGCTTCAGATACCACAAGGCTTTTTGAAAATTTTCTATTGATGGTTTATTTATTTGAGACAGATATCTAAGAACAGATAAACACAGATGTCCACAATTAACATCTTTGAAATTTTGAACACGGGCATTATTGTAATAAAGATTAGTTGATTATAGATATTTTACTAAATTTTCAGGTGGAACACCTCCAAATGAATCAAACACAAATGCCTCATCTTTTAAATATTTAAGATAACAGATCCAGTGAGTGCCCTGATTTTTGTACTTATCCAAATTAACTATGCCACACTCTTTGTTGAGTGGTTGTTCTGGTAAAGAATCAGACATGTACACACCTCTAAAATTTTTGATGCCCAGTGGCTTGATTAAAGCTTCAATATCTTGGTTTGTAAGCGGCTCTTGTTTTTTTAAACTTATTCATGGCTCTCTTAACACCTTTGCCTTGTTTTCCTATGGCCAGATTATGGCGCTTCAATTCATCTAATTCTGCCTTATTCTTCTTGGCATCTATTACTGTTTTTGCTATAGCAGCTGATCCCCCAGCCAAGCTCCCAACAGCATCAAGTGCTGCTAAAATGGCCGGGATACTAAATATAAATCCACCTATATGTAATTTTTTCTAGATTGCTGTAATTTTTTAATTGAGGGGTACTAAGTAATAATTTCATACCATGGCTCTTGGCAAGACAAGAATTTTTTTTCTTGCGCTGCTTTTTGGTTAAAAGACTATCAATAGTTTTAAGAGATTTAAGACCTGCATAAGGTATCTGATACATAACACCCTTGGCCTTCATCCTAGGTTTATTATATATATATATATTCTGGGTTTACATAGCTTAATTAAGTGGCTTAAATTTATTTAATCTATCACAACCCACACCCCAGTTTTTGTTTGGTGTTCATAGCTATGGTGGTCCCCAATGCTGCTATTCTTTCACTTAAGGAAGCATTTTTTTATTTACAAATCTACCAAATGCAGCCTCTTCTAATTTCTTGTCTGCAACATGTCGCCTATCAAAATCAGAATGTGTGTTGTATGCTATGTCATTGTCTCTACAAGCAGCATCTAGAGGATTAACACCAGGATCACCTCTGTTTAATCTATGATCTAGTTTTGTGCCTGGACCACAATACTGATAGCCTGGTATGTGTAGTTCAAATGGCAGCTTGTTTATGATGTCATTAACCATCCCCCGACCCTCAGAGATATTCCAAAATTTAGGTGGTAGAGTATTAATAATTTTTATAAGATATCCAATGCCCTTAGTGTCATTCACTATAAAATTAGACAATTTGGTGCTTATCATGTCCATAATTCCAACCTTTTCATTGTAAAAATTGTCGTTGCCAGCATTTTCTTCCCCAGCTATGAGCAGCAACCTATCTACAAGTTTCCTGACATCATCAACCCAGACAAATTCTTTAGGCAGGGTGTTGTATTGTTTGATACCACTACCTGTCTTGATCTGTGACCATATGGGCTTGATTAAGTTGTTGTATTTTGCTCCACTGCTAGACTTGACTCTTTTTTGTGTGGGATCATTGTTCTGGTATAGAGCATCTGATTTTATTAATATTTCTTTGTAGTGCTCATAATATTGAACTGTATAGCTGCCAGGTCTCTTCCGAGTCATCAGTTCCCACAATCCAGGTGTGCCAGGGTACTTAACAAAACCACCTCTTTCTCCAAGATGAGATTCTGAATATACAATTAGATCATCTCCCATAAATGTTACTCTAAAATTGCCAATTCTATGTATGATGCTACCATCACGCTCTGTCAGCATATAAGCCAAAAATCTCATCTTTGTTGTCTTTAGGTGTGCTTAAATATTTTTGAGCAAGAAGACCCAATTCAATAGGATCATGAGTAGCTTCAATTCTTCGAGGAGCAACAGGACTAGGTGTATGAATACTAGAAAGTGGGGTGATTGGATAATCTAATATGTTCCTAGCAGCTACAGGTACAAGCTCTGTGATCAAATTTTGATTTTGCTCTCTAACAATTTTGATATTTTCACCTAATTCACTAATAGCATCAATAATAGGCTGTTCTGTTTGCTTGTGTTTTTCATAGATTCCTCGGTTCTATGATTTCCATCCCTTAAATCTTTTTACAAGATAATCTCTTAATTTAAGATCATCAATAATTGGCCTTTTCATGGTTATTTATATATGTTTTAATGTCTAGAAAATTGTTAATTTTATTTCTGTATTTGCCACTATTGGGTTTCCTTGTCATATCAATTGTGACAAACCAATAGCTGTCCTGGTTCCAGCACCTACTGCAAAACTTGGAAAAATCATTGTAGCTCAAGTCACCACCTACATATTCATCATGTATGTGTTTGAGGTTGGTATGGTCTTGATGAAACACACATATAAAATTGGTGTTGTCTCTTATCAGCTGCTTTGGTATTTTAGAAAAAGTCTGTGCCAGGTAGAAGCAATCTATGTTTTTGTGTCGGCCCTGTGTAAAAAAATTTCTAACCTTGTTTTGATTATCCAGTATAATGTCATCAAACACAACAACAGAATTATCGAGACATTCATGGAGTGGCTTAACATCTGATTCAAAAGTGGCTATATCCAGTCCATCATATAGCTTCATCAGCTGCTGATATTTTAATTGTTCTAAGCTCTTAGAGAAGACATACAAGTGCCTGTTTTTCCAGTCTAACCAGTTGGGTGCCAATAAAAAATTATCAGTCATTAGTGTAGTTTTACCACAAGCCGATGGCCCAACAATAAGACATCTAATATTATCAGGCATCAGCTTGCCATTTCTCTTAATCTGCTGTTCAGGCTCTGGCAGTCTTTTTATAACATCCCAGGTGTTCATAGTATCACTTTGTCTGCCTCGATCGAGTTGTGTTCTGGGAGACCTAGCCATTTCACCAGTATCTTGTTGCCTTTTCTGCGGATGATTTTTTCTATGAGATATGTGTCAGGCTGCTTAGTTTTGCTGAGTTCTTCTTCATAAAACCTGCCTTTGAGAATTTCTCCTCGGTGGTCTTTTATTATATATCTGTATCTGGTTCCAGGTTTAACTGGAACCACTGTAAATAATTCAGTGCTCCAGTTTCTGGTAAAGCCTCTCTTGAATATGTGCTTATATTTGCTGATTCTTACTTGATCACCTACCTTTTATTTGGCTTTTCTTGTTTTTGGCTGGTATCTAGGATAATAAACAGTAATGATCAATTTTTGCTCATCAGTTGAAGTTACCTCAGAGGGTTTCATGTTGATTGTGGAATGGACCGAGTTGTTATATCTATCTAAAAGTTCTGGTAGGATACTGAGCCATTTATAATTACCTTGAAGGGTAAATTGTTTATACATATGATACATATGGTTTTGTTGAATCTTTCTACAATAGAGGCCTTGAGATCACTGTAACTCGAGTAATGTTGTATTGACTGGCTTTTAATAAATTGTTGGAACACCGAATTGTAGAATTCTTTGCCATTATCTGTTTGCAAATAGCGCGGTGATCTTCCACTCCGATTGATGACTGTCCTGAAGGCTTCTGTAACACATGCTCCAGTCTTGGATTTGAGAGGCACAGCGCAGGCATATTTTGAAAATGTATCTATACAAGGAGTAGATACTTGTAGCCCTTGTTGATCTTGTCTAAGTTTTTCAGCTGTCCACTTGCCATCTCAACCAAGTCACACTGCCATAAATCATCTATGCCTTTTGTAACCACTGGCAGTCTCTTATAATTATGTCTGGCTTGTCTGTGTAATTCATCAACAATAATTTGTCTAGACATAGTATGTAAACAAGAATATTGCAACTATGGGGTGTTCAGCAGCTGATACTACAGGATTTTCTAAATATAATTTGTCTCCTATTTGTATATTAAATTCAAGAGAGCCATCATCTTCAGCATAAGATGTCTCTAATGTATTGGGATCTGTAAAATCCTCTAACTCTACACTGGTGATTTTTGCTTTGTTGTCAGCATTAGTTATTGATAAGGTAGGGTAGTGGTGTGCCTGTGGTTGTAGCCAATATTTGATCTTGATTGGTCTAAGTGTGCCCCCAACAAAAAGCTGGTAATAAAATTGTGCAGGGGACAGCATATATATTTTGCCACCTGGTGTAAATGGTGAATCATATTCTTTGTTGGGGATACTGTACAATTCAAGAATTACTGTATGTTTAGGATTCTCGATTAGGCCAGATATTTCTTTTTCTGCTGTATGCAATCTACTTGTTACAGATTCAAGGTGCTCATTGATAGTCCTAACAACATCATCATGGCCTGGCTTGATCTTTATGTCCACAACAAGTTTTTTGTATTGTTGCACAATCTCTTGAAGCTGGGTGGCAAAAGCAGACAAAGCATTTGCTTGGTTGGATTCCGTGCTTCCTAGCTATTGCTTGATATTAGCTACAATTTGCTGTAAATTTTCAACAACTGCCAATTTTGAATTTTGAGCAGTAAGATCATGGACTTGTCTTCTGATATCCTCAAACAAAGCATAAAGTTCATTAATATGTTGATTAGTTGGTAGAGTGGCCACTGTCTGAGTAAGTTGTTTGATCTCTGTCTGGATATTCTTGATATCTTCTGATTTCAATATGCGATTCACAGCTCTCTTAATATTTTTAAGTTCCTGTGATGTAGGCAGATTTGATACAGTATTTTGCAAAGATTCAAGTGCCAATTTTACATCATTTAATTCAGAAGCATCAGCCACACTACGCATAGCATCTTGAAGCAGGGCTATGTCTGCCTGAGTAGGTGTTGATTGTTGTAAAATTTCAAGTTTTGTTTGTATATCATCGATCAAGTGATGAAAATGAGATAGCTCAGATTCAGTGTTGAGGTTTTCAAGTTTTGTGATCTGTTGCTGGACACTGACAATGGTATCTACAATACCAGGCAGGCGAGATTCTAGAGTTTCTTGTACATTTGTCAAATCACTTTGCACTGTTTCTATTGTACCCTCAAGATGGCTTATGCTACTCTGAATTTTTCCAAAATCTTCATATGTTTCAAGTTGCAGCTTGATGTTGGCAACACTACGAGTTATAGCACTCAAAGCATCAGAAGATGGCAAGTTGTTCATAAAATTTTCAAGTGTCTCAATTTTTTCTTTAACCTCAGCTATGGCATTGTTCAAGGGGTCCAGATTAGGTATCTGTAGTGATTGAATCTGTTCCTTTAGAGTGGAAATTACTAGATCAAAATCTTCTTGTGATTTTATGCTTTTGACAATTGTTTGGAGCTGTGCCTGGACATTAATAATCTGCTCTTCGAATTGTTGTTTCAATTGCTCAGAGTTGGTAGCCTGAGTCTTAAATTTTGCTTGAAGAGCTGCTACAGCCTCCTCTAAACTTTGAAAATTATCTAATGTAGCCAAGTCAGTATATTTTTGAAGCAGCAATTTGAGTTCTGAATCAATTTTAAGAAGAGGGTCCATGCATTGTGATTGTAAATTTGTAATTTCTAGTTGAAGACTGGCATTGAGTGTGGTTTGTAAAGCTTGTAAATCACTTCTTAATTTTTTGACTCTGACATCAAACATCAGAATCTCATCACTGTGATCTTCATGCTTGTATGGCCAAATATATCATTAGGCATTTTTGTTTTAGTGGTTATTTATTATAAAATATCTAATTCTTAATTCTATAAAAAAAGGTATAAGCTTGTCATAGGATCCTGGGACGTCAATATATAAGCAATCACCAGCAGAAACAGTATATACAGTGCCAGAAATCATGTTTGAGTGCTTAATTCTATAAATATTTCTCCCTATTGAAACCTTGACATTACCCTCGGGAGTTGTAATAAATTGTAATTGACCACCTACAGGTAATTGGTAATGATTTAAATTATTGTTAAATATGTACAATGTTTTACCTGTTTCATCATCAACATCTGTAAGTATGCTGTTCAGATGAATAATTAACAAAGCACTTAGTTTAGATATTTTATCAGAAGAGGGTTGTGGTGTTGGCAGGTCCATAATAGCCTGTTTTTTGAACCCAAATAAGTTCATAGGCATGTTTATTTATTTCAAATCATGCTCTGTAATTGGGCATTGATTACCACTTTTCAAATCACAATGACCCCATGGTAGAGTATGTATGCCACATAATAAAATGCATGTCTTATCATCATGTGGGTCCAGAGCCACTTTTCTTACAACATTTGTAGTCAACAAGTGATCCACACTCTGAATTCTGCATTCTGATGCTCTGATTAAACTCTGTGATTTGAGACAATTTTTGTAATCTTCAAATTGGAGCTCTTTGTCTCCAGTATCTCTACCAATGCCCTTGGTCTTTTTGGCAACAGCACCACTACATGTTTCAAAGCTGTACATCTTGGCCCTTAACCCAGCAAATGCCACAATAACACCACCAAGTGTCTCATCTTTTAACTTGCCAGGCACCTTTTTGCTGTGGAGTTGAATCTTTGTATGTTCACTGGTATCAAAATATTCAAGCAATGCAGGCTGCGACATATCTTGATAAACATCTTCTGTCTGAATATCAAGAATAAAGCTATCTGTCTCCATGTACATCAGTTTTACACAATCACCATAAATAGGCTTCAACACATCATAAAAGAGCTCCAGCATGTGTAATTTGGCCAATTCTAATATCACAGCCCCTACATAAATAGGCTTACCAAACTTAATCTTTGTCTTTTTCATGTTGAAAAGTGCCATATTGTCATCATAAATTCTTCTATAATTGAAATTAGGCTTTGCCACCAATTTTTTGCTCCGGCTGGGGTCAGTAATTAATTTAACATCACTATGTTTTCTAACATTTTCTATAGTTTTGCCATACACTGAATTTACCATCAATTTAAACAAGGTCTTATCAAATTGGCTCATTGCAGATGTTCGAATCTCTGTGTTTGTATCAATATATGGCTTCAACCATCTTGAGTGCCTGAACCTCAAAACTTTGCCAACTTTGGTCACTTGAACACCATGATTCATCAGGAACTGGAGGTTTTTGTAATATATGACATAACCCTGTTTTGGCTCCAGAGTCATCATTAGCTTCTTCTGTTTAGAGCCAGGTGAACACTTAACCTCAGGAATTGGGGGCAGATCGGAAAATTTGTTGTGTAAATCATCAGGAATTGTCAGATCAACCTCTAAGAACAGGCCATAGTCACTGTCATCAAAATCCTGAAGATCTTCAATATTGAAATCTTCAACCCACTCAAGCCCTGCATATGGCAATTTATCCATCATAGCATAACCATACAAGCTGTTGGCATCTACATACAGTATATAATTTGATGGCAGTGCTGGATCATAATCAGGAATATACTTCTTATTTGCTCTCGCATATCTCTGAGAACATTGCACCATGCCTCCTCTTATACATTGTTCTATAAACAGATACATGTCCTGATCCTGAGTGAGATCCAACTGCATTTTAGTATTCAAAAACATTGCAGACCATGCTAGGCCTGGTGCACTGTAAAAATACATTGGATCCAGTTTATAATTTTCCATTTAAGATTTTCTAAATGCCTGAAGTATATCAGCTAAGAGAGTCACATCAAGTTTTGAATATGCCTTATGATAATCACCAAATGTCTGGCATTTTAAATTGTTCCACATCAACTGGGCATGGTGATAATCATCATCAGTAATTCCAGATGCCCTGAGTTTACTGTAGAATGCTTGTTGTGGTGGCGGAGAACACTCATCATATTTAGAAAAATCTGTAACATAGTCATATGGGTATACACCCTTCCGCCTAATTAATTTCAGGTCCTGATTTGGAAACAAAGCACATGTGATTTTGAATTGATCATCAGATAATTGACTGCCCAGTGTAGCCAGGCTAGCCGACAGAATTCTGTAGGAATCAAGAAATCTTAAGTGAATGGGAACACCATTAACTTTAATTATCTTGCTAATAGCAATATATTTCTCATCATTTTCTGATAAAATATTTAAATTCTGCTTGTCAAACCCCTCGTACCTGATCAGATGATGAAAATAATAATTGGATGCACCATGGCAAAATATTGGGATAAATTTTGGTCTCTGAATCTTAATATTACAGATATTACACAGGGCCATTTTGAATTTACCATCTGTATGAGAATGGTGATGCACCTTGATATTTGTATCTGAAAATTCAGAATAACGTACCGGGCATTTTTCTGCATTGTTGAAATCTTCAATCTGATCCTCTGTTAAAGGCATCATGGGTTTTGATTTTAATAAGACATTAGATGCTATGTCATGGCATTCATTTTCTATTCTATGTGCAAATTCTTTGATGGCATCTGGTCCCATGTATAAATATTCTTCACTAACAACACCATCCTGTACAACTACATAATAAACACTAGAAGGCTCGTGTAACTGGTATGATGTAATTGAAGATTCATCAGGATCTGGGCTGCATAATGCAACGGGTTTGAGGTTTGATTCAAAATCACAGACTATATATGCTGGGTGTTCCAACAAGGCTTCAAATTTTTTGAATTTGGCATTTTCATTTGGACTAGGCATCACCATATGAACAGGTTTATGGTTGCCACAGTATTTCAGATGCTCAATTAACTTATTTTCAGCAATTTCTGCATCTTTTCATAAACACCATTCACAATTTTTCTACCATCAAATACAGTCAAACATCTTCTGCACAACTTGAATATTGTATTGGATTTGCCTTGTTGTGTTCTGACTAAAGCTTCAAGACTGTGTATCAGAGTGTAATGATATGTGTCATCCCCTTCATTTAAGAGCAGATCAATCGGGACAGCAGAATCATCATCAAGTGTACTGATTCTGAGAGGATCTATCAAGCAATTGCCACGGCCAGTAGAACAAATAAATACATTAATAGAAAATTGTTTACCATTGATATCCCTGGCCTTTTTTCAAATTTATCAATATTCTGAACAGACATTGGATATTCTAAGCCCTCCATAGCATCATCAAAATCATGTTCATGTTGTTTATAATAACTTATTCTATGAGGATTCCTTAAAACTGGATACAAAGCAGCTAAAATACACCACAGAAAGCATTTCTGATCATTCTTTTCTATGTTAAGAACAGCTTTTTTGTTTTTAGTATTAGCAGGTAAAGGCACATATGTGGAACCTTGTAATGGGTTAAATTTAGAAATATTAACATAGATCTTGTATGGAGTTCCACATAGGCTCCATCCTGATTCTTTTGCAGCAAATTCAGAGTGTTTAATATTCAATTAATATATCAAACTGCTTATTATTTTGTCTAAATTTTTATTTGAGTATACAGGTACAGTTTCTGTTATGTGGGGCTGTGTAAATTTTGTGCCGTTTGGTTTCTTATATTGAGTATACAATTTGAGTGACAGCTTATAAGAGCCATTTTCTGCATTTAGAATTGCCTGCACATCAGGATTTATACTGTTCAAAAAATTCTTAATATCACATCTTGGCTCTGATACAAAACAGTGATCCGTAAGTTGGCCATTAAAGCTGCTATGAATAGGTGCATTGCGCGGCTGCTTTGCTGCTGTAGCATTAACAGGTGTTTCACGCTTCCTTTTCAGACCAGATGTAGATGGTTGTGGGGGCAATGTTGATGACTGTGCAGAAGAAGTACTCATATGTTTATATGTGAAGTATTCCATGCTATATTTTCTATAGCATTTTGGGCATATTTTTGTGGGTGTTCTGCATTTTTCTGGATCACAATTCTTTTGGTGCCTATCCCAATTGGGGCTGGTTATATTCTTATTGCATTGATTACAATATTTTTGATTTGGCATTTTTGTTGTTGGTTTATTATATAAAATTTCTTGGGGTTCAAATCAAAACTCTATACTTAATAAAAAAATATCAGTTGGGTTCAGCAGTGTGCTTTGTATATTTAGTGTATATACTTAGTGTGTAAATATGTTTGGCTTTGGCATTTTTGTTGTTGGTTTATTATATAAAATTTCTTGGGGTTCAAATCAAAACTCTATACTTAATAAAACTATGATAGGTTGTATAAAGCTGATAGCCTACATGCACAAAGGTAGAATAAGTATTAATCTACAGAAGCACTAAGCCACCACAAATACATATCTACACAGGCATGTCCTAGAAAGGCAATGACCTAATACCATGTGTCATGTATAACAAACTGGGGCAGATATAAACCCTTTGTTCAATATATTAGAAATATGTTTTATATGAATAATAAAATATTCTGTATATTAAATGAAACAAACCTATAATTCAATTTATACAAATCTGCTATATTTTTGTGTTTTTTAAAAAATATGGGGAGCACTGCAACAACACATCTGTACTCTTCAACCACTCTTACAATACTAACTGATATGTAATGCAAAAGCTCTTGCATCATAATTTGTTGCATAATATTGGGTAATAAATTGTTGCACAACATGATGCAAGAGCTCTTGCCTTATAATTTGTTGCATAATATTGGGTAATAATTTGTTGCACAACATGATGCAAGAGAAATAAACCAGAAGTAGGCCACAAGTAGGCCACAAGTGGGCCGGAAGTTGACCGGAAGTGGGTAAACCGGAAGTAAACCGGAAGTGGACCGAAAGTGGACCGGAAGTAAATATGTGTGGGTGTGTGTGGATGTGGGTGTATGTGGGTGGCTCTTATGAGCATTTTTGGCTTAGTTTTAAGTGTAGCCATAACAATATCAAGAGGGGCATATTTTTAACAAGCTTATGGACAACAATCTCACAGATGTGGCTTTTGTAAGTGTAGGCAAATCAATCTGAGGGGGCTCATCATTTCACGGGAAATTCCCGAGGGCATTTTTACAAAAATCTTGGGTTAGACAGAGTACCACACTTAAGCAATAAGCTCATATGCACATCTTGAGCTAGTTTTAAGTGTAGCCAAATCTGCCTGAGGGGGGCTCATCATTTCTCGGGTTTATAATAGGTCAAATACAACTACTGTTCCAATTTTTAAATATTGTCAACACATGTGCGTTCGACAATTATTTTTGAAACATGTAAAATATTTTTATTTTATTTACTCCAGTGATGTAGTGTCGACTATAGAGCCTACTCCCTCGTGTTTGTGTCCAGTCTTTTCGCTTTACCGCCTGAATCTACTGATTTTTTGGTATCGGATCTCTCTGAAAACTTTGCATAGATACCCGAGAAATAATATTTGTTCTCAACCTTGTGTTGAAACCAACAGTCATGCAAGGATTGTCACCTTTTCTGTGAGACATTACCGTTACACCTTTGAAATCCATGTTATTCTTTCAAAACCGGAAGTAGCGCCCCTGCCTGCGTCCAACACGAACGAAAATGTAAACATCCGGTGAATAGCCCCGATACATATTTAAGTGAAAACTGATACCTTCCCAGCTATGTCATTTGATTGTTTCTAAATTCGTACGATCTTGCTGGTAAAAGTAGTACATATGGTCTTTTCTTTCCTCTCTCATGGAAAGACGAGTAATGTAAAATCATAACGTTTGTAGAACAGAAAGTGTTATTTTATTTATTATGTTTATTGTCAAATAAAAGTACATATTTTAAAACTGTTGAGTTCCAGTATAACCCTATATGTTCCACAGTGTTTAAATATTTGGTGAATTGTGTACTAATACAATGAAAATGCAGACAGACCTTTGAAATAAATAATTCCTAACAACAATGCTCACGATAGAAAGACAACGGCCTCTGATGTCATAGAAGCTGCCGTAAAATACTGAGAAGTAAATGAGGCTTCTCTCAATGCATGCCTGTTGTACACAATAACAGTGGTGTGACTTCAATCCCTTCGGCGCTCAATATGACATGACATAATATGATATTGTAATACTTAATGTTTTCGGCACGAAATAGGTTCTGAAAAGGGGATGCGGAAGAAAAATAAGGGGCGCGCAAGCACCGTCCCTGGCGCCGCCCTAGATGGGGCCCGATGCGCTGACCACGCGTCAACCAATGAAAAAGCCACTCTGGCAGGTCCTGGCTCTTCGTGGACTGTTAGGCCACGGAGTTTAGTTTATATATATATATATATATATCAGGTGGAGCACCTAAAATGCCACAGCGAATAGTTCAGAAACGAAGGTTTACGTGGTATGTTAGTAGGACTGTCGTGGCAGCGAGCCCGCATCCGTCATAGCAGTACTGGTGGTCAAGTGGGGCACTCTGAACTCTGTTTTGTTCAATATTATTACAATGTCAATCCGTATTATGACGGCTCCAATAATGGGTGCCTCAAACTCTGCAAAATGTTCACCATTAACACGCTATCACTTCTTAAGCCAACAATAACATCAAATCCTAAACCAAATCTTCTTTGAAATTTACGTTTTTACAGAGACCGTCGTCGCAGTAATAGTAGTTATTGCTCTCAAGACTTATATATCATTACAACGCAAACAGTACACTTCAAAATAAATGAATCATGTCTCAATATCAATCAACGGCCAATCTTTCTAAATCTCAACATGCAAAGAATTCCTTACAAATTAAATCAATAAGTATTCTAAAATTTAATTATTCTGGTAGCGGTAGATCATATTTTCAAATTATGATCTTGAATAATGCAAGTTAAGAGAGTCAAGGATAAGCAGATAACCTCTGAAATTGGTTATATTTATCTAAATTCTAAACTATAATTCTTCTATATCCCTTAATAGTAGGTATTATTAAAATGGTATTTGGAATATAACCTACAAATATAATTTATTCTTGAAATGATATTACATCACAAATGTAAACAACCTATCAATGTATGTAATATCATTTCAAGAATAAATTATATTTGCAGGTTATATTCCAAAAATTATTTCAACTTAAGTGGTATTCAGATTTTCTAAGACTAGGATGTTTATCTTCGCTGGCCTATATTGCAAATAATAAACCTGAATATAACAGATATATTTTAACAATCAGATAACCTTTGTAATTGTCAAGATTTGCTGTTCACATAATTTAAGTTACTTATTTTCAACAGTTGTGCAATGGTATGAAACTATTTGAACAAGGGAGTTATTTATATTATTATAGTAGGTATTCCCTATGAGCCGATGGATAATTATCAATTTAAGCAATATGCACGCATATCCCAATTATTTACTAACACATAACTTCTGATATACTGCAATACACATCATGTGTATTCAACATAAAAAGCAATATTTCTCTCTGAACTTATACAAATCTTATTTATAATTACTAATATTGGTAAAATAATTCTTTATATTGTTCAATTATCCAATGTCACTTGACATATTTTAATATAATATAATATACTTTTTTGTACTGCACCTTATGGTACTACTCTGTACTATACTGATAATACAATATCACCAATCTCTGTATAGAATGATTAATAAGAAATTTCGTAGCAGCAAGAATGTGGTAATAACTCTGTTCTTTACTGTTTTAAGACAGTCTTTCAAAATTAGTAACAATTTTATAAAGCAGTATGTACTTACTATGAAATGCACATACAAAGTTGTAATAACATGTCCTTAATTGTGGTAGAATTACATGTTGTAAGCACTTCAGAGTACAAACCTTTGTTACTTATGTTGAAAAGAAACGGTAACATTATAGTATAAGGGAAACAGATTTCTTCAAATTTACAGGAGAAAGTACTTACAGAAATCATTTTCTGTAGCGCCGTGGAAGTTCGCGAATGTAGTTTTGATCCATTTTAATGCGAAAACATGTCGTTATCTGCGAAAATCTCTGTCCGACACGCTGTTTCTGCTGCCGCCATTTGCTTTCTGCACGAGAGTACAATGTTCCGTGTGTTAAGATGACGCAACCACATAGTCAGTGTTTCAGCCTCGCCGTGTTTTCAATAGAACATGACTTGTCGAGTATTTTCTTTTTAACTATGCTTGCCTAACCTAACTTAACCTAACCTAACCTTACGGAAAATGGATTTTGGGGCTAACATGAATGGTTTTTGGGGCTAACGTCAATGGTTTGTGGGGCTAACATCAATGGTTTGTGAGGCTAACGTCAATGGTTTGCGACGTATTAGCATAATTTCAAATCCGGGCACGAAAGTAGGTATTTTCCAGTGAACGAGGTTGCAACACTGCATAAATCGACAAAACACTCTCACAACGCGCCCTGAACCAGCACGCTATCGCCCGCCATAATGTGTTACAGAATGGAAATAACAAATAACAGTAAGTACTCGGAAATGTAAGAAATAGACATTATCTTAGTTAGAAATGCATTATTTCACCTTAGGAAATGTTCCTTCCGCATTCCAAAATAGTACGTTAGCAATGTAAAAAAGTGCGAAATATATGATTTATAGATGTTTCCTTTATACTATAATAGTACCGAAGGAACTTCCAATTGTCATTCGCGACAAATATTCATGAAGGATGTTTATATGTTTTTAAGCATATTAATCATAATGGTAAACAAACTACCAATTCAGTATGCATTCATATATGCATTATTATCCTCGAATGGAACGTTGATTATATACTTTCCTCCCAATTACATACATTTTGATGATAGGACTAATCATGAGCTGAATCCAAGATGGCGGACTTCAAGGAGGCGACTAGAGACCAGACATGCTCTGTCCAATGGGCCCCTTGACCACATTTACATCGGTGACATCAGAACTGCCGTAAACCTTCGCGTTTCAGAACTGTTCGCTATGGTACTTTGAGGTGCCCCACCCGGTATATATACAGGGTGGTGCAAAATTCCGTTTACAGCGCTTGGGAGGTGAATCGCCAAGTAAAAACAAGGAAAAAATGCCATGTGAAAAAATGTCGAAATCGGCACCGTATGTGAGTGACAGGCGTGCGAAAATCGCCTCACACCATGTGTAAAGTACAATAACTCAAGAAGGAAGAAAGATATCAATGTCGGATTAAAAGAATAGAAAGAAAGTCGTGCCTGACGAATACAATGGTGCAGCAATTGAGGCACAGTGTAAATTGCGCAAGGGGACTCTCAAAGAAAGTGGGGAATCCCCTGATGGAAAATATAGGAAATTTACTACTATTTTCTACATAATGTTGAGATCGGAATGTAGGCAGTAAAAAATGACGACGTATGTCCACATCTCCCACTACTGCTGGGACACCGGCCCACACCTGGGAAATAGGAAAATAACTGCAAATCTCCTGTTGTACACGGTTCACATTGCGGTAGGAAGAAGAAAAGAAACCAAGTTGTCGCATGTCCCACTACTGCTGGGACATCATCCCAAATGGAAAAAAAACCGGAAAATCATAAAAAAACGATTGCAATCCCTTAATGTTGACACACTACTTTGCAGTACGAAAAACAAAAGTTAAACAATGGCCACATGAATTCAGGCTGTACATACTACAAGAGAGTTCCCCAAAGAAAGTGGGTAATCCTCGAAGGAATGAAGACGGAGAATGGCGAGAAAACGCACACAATGGCATGTAACATTTCCAGGCACAGCACATCTTGAAGGAATTCCACTGAGAAGCGCACAACCTCCGCACATGCAGATCGATGGTATGAAGTACAGCGATCTCCAGCTTCTTCACTCGCACCTTTCACTAAAGGACACTATGGGGTGCTGATAGGGGCTCACAAACACCGCTATACTCAGAGACGTTGTTGAAAATGTCCGCCATTGACTTCAAGACAAAGATGGCATTGGCGAAGCACTGATTGTCTAGTACGCGCAAATACCTCTGGCATGTCACCAATTGTCCCAGCAGCGACACTAACACGAGCAACGAGGTCCTGAACACTTTCCACAGGGGTTTCATACACGAGCCTTTTCATTTCTCCCCATACAAAGAAATCCAGTGGTGTGAGGTCGGGGGAACGAGGTGGCCACGGCAAAGGCCCACCCCTGCCAATCCAACGATCGCCGAAAATATCGTTGAGTAAGGGCCTGGTTCCCCGGTCGAAATGTGCGGGGGCGCCGTCGTGTTGAAACCAGATACGTTGTCTACTTGCCAGTTGCACGATTTCCAAAAGTTCAGGTAATACGTCATGTAGAAACACCCGATAATTCCCACCACACAAAGTAGAGGGCAAAATATACGGGCCTATCAAGTGGTCACCTACTACGCACACCACACATTCACTGCGAACCTATGTTGATGATTGCGCACAATGATTGCATGCGGATTGTCCATATCCCAGACGTGGCTGTTGTGGCTATTGAACATGCCGTCCCTGTTGAACATTGCCTCATCGGTCCACAAAACTATTGTTGTGAAATCTGGAATGGCAAGAGTTTCTTGCACGTACCATTGGCAGAAATCCATGCGTAGGGGAAAGTCCGTGGGCAGTATGTAGTGCACCTTATGCAATTTGTATGGGTGCAATCTCTCCTCCTGAAGAACTCGGAACACATTGCTATGGTGGGTTTCTCGCGTACGAGCAATGACAGGTGTGCTGGTGCCAGGACGGTCTCGTATCGCGCCCAACACGTCCTCTTCAAATTGCACAGTGCGCACAGTGCGGGGTCTTCCACAATCCCACCTACGGGGTAGTAGAGATCCAGTTTCACGCAGTCGAGCATCAAGTCTTTGAAAGAGTGCATGTGCTGGTAACCGCCTTTTGGGAAAACGTTCGTGATACGAACGCCTTGCTTCACGGCTGTTTCGGTTTGCCTCTCCATAAACGAGATGCATATCAGCAAGCTCGTGGCTAGAGTACTCCACCATTGTCCTCTTCAAGAACTGCCCAGCAACAGGGGCACTTTCCCTCCGAGTGACAGATCACAACTACCGTGATTAGCACCCACGTAATGTCACACAGGTGTCCACGCAGTTGTTGCAAACCGAGAAAGAACACGGGAATACGTACTCTACGTACAATATTCCTTGGCGCAATTCAACCACACACAAACGCCAGACTAAACTCCACGCTGCGAGACGCAGAACAGACAGGAAGAACAACGGTCGACTACACTCTCTACGTAGTATCCACCAACGCTAATACATAACAGGTGACCTACACTCCCAGCGCCTCTAGTGTAGCTTTCTGTATAAATTAGCTGAAATCAATCTCAGCGTAATCTGACGGCATAGCGTCATTTTCGGGTGAATTTCCTATTTCGCGAGTGTGGGACGGTGTCCCAGCAGTAGTGGGACATGTGGACATACGTCGTCATTTCTTACTGCCTACATTCCGATCTCAACATTATGTAGAAAATAGTAGTAAATTTCCTATATTTTCCATCAGGCGATTCCCCACTTTCTTTGAGAGTCTCCTTGCGCAATTTACGCTGGGCCTCAATTGCTGCACCATTGTATTCGTCAGGCACGACTTTCTTTCTATTCTTTTAATCCGACATTGATATATTTCTTCCTTCTTGAGTTATTGTGCTTTACACATGGTGTGAGGCGATTTTCGCACGCCTGTCACTCGTAAACGGTGCCGATTTCGACATTTTTTCACATGACATTTTTTCCTTGTTTTTACTTGGCGATTCACCTCCCAAGCGTTGTAAACGGAATTTTGCAACACCCTGTATATATATACCTTCAGTAAAAAAAGGACCCAGAATTTGGCTAGTAAAAGTCCCACGTTGGAGGTATCGAGAATCCATTTTGTCCGTAGGATGGCAGCACTGTACTGAATGACAACACAGAGGGGTAAAGTAATCTATCCATCAGTTTGTGCACAGCAGCTGTTTACGTTAGTTGTGTTGACAAGTGTCTTGCTATTTGTAGAATGAAGACAAATATCGAGCAAATAATTTGTTTAAAATTTTGTGTTGCCAACGGACTGTCGTGTGCTGAATCGTTGAAAATGCTACAAAAGGCCTTTGGTGATTCGTGTCAAGCGTATGCATGGCACAAGACTTTCAAATAAGGCAGAAAAAGTTATTGCTGATTTGCACCGTTCTTGTCGACCTTCCACGTCGACGACTGACGAAAACGTCGTTAAAATCAGGACAGTGGTGCTTGAAAACCAGCGTGTGAGTGTGAGAGAGGTGGCTCGTGAGCTTGACATATCACACATGTCCGTTCACAACATTTTGGCTGATGTGTTAGGCAAGAAACGCGTCGTGGCACTACTTGTTCAGAGGGAGCTGAATTTCCTGCAAGAAACACATCGCAGGGATGTTGCTGAAGACATGATTTCGCGAGCCTCTAGTGACTCCACCTTCATGAAACGCATCATAACTGGTGATGAGACATGGGTGTATGAGTATGACATGCAACAGGTCCACAATCTTCGGAATGGCGCTTCAAAAATGAACCAAAACCCAAAAAAACACGCCAAAGTCGCTCAAAAATAAAGGTCATGCTCATTGTTTTCTTTGATTATCGTGGTGTTGTGCACTCAGAATTCCTTCCAGCGAGGCAAGCTGTGAATAAAGAGCCTTATGTGACCGTTATGAGGCGTCTGCGTGAGAATGTTCGCCGGAAAAGACCAGAGTTATGAAAAATCAATTCTTGGATTTTGCACCACCATAATGCGTCGTCGCTCACGTAGACTCCTGTTCGCGAGTTTTTGGCCAAAAGCTCAACACATGTCCTCGCCCAAGCCCCATATTCTCCAGATATGGTTCCGTACGACTCAAGTTACCACTTCGGGGAAAGCGTTTTGAATCAATTGAATCCATTAAAATAAATTCGCAGAAGGAACTTAGGGTGATACCGTCTTCTGCGTTTGAAAACTGTTTTGAAGACTGGGTTAAGCGTTGGCATATGTGTGTTTCATCTGATAGGGCCTATTTTTGAAGACGACAAAATAAATGTTGATGATTAACCACGTATTTTGTGCTATATTCACAAATTGCGGATACTTTTTTGTACGTAGCAGAATACACATACATATTATAAGCACGCGCGTACATAGATACACACACACACACATTGGGTGCGTTCCGAAAGTCTTAACGAAATGAACGCATTCAACGAAAATAACTGGGCTCGTGAATTTGGTGAAACCTGTTATTTTACAGACATATGGGACACTATAGGCGAAAGCGCAGGCGCAGCGTTTTGTTTAGAGAAAGTTTCCGCATGGCGTCAGCGGACGGAATGTCCTTATGGCAAAAATAAACTAAAAGAAAACGAGAAAACACGTTCTTTAACCTAACAGGAAGTAAACAAACAATACGAAAAATGGTAGAATGAAAATAGAATTCAAGTGGAAGTGGTTATATCTCTTTTGTCTCAGCTTTCATGTCAAATACCGTGCGTCCATTTCGATCTGCAGCCGAGAGATCGGGAGAAGCGTGGCGGGCGGCGCTGGCGGAGATGCCGACATTTGCGGCCTGTAATGCTCGCTTATTTTTACGGACATATCCAGACATTTATATAAATATTGCAAAACGAGCACTAACCTGGGTTATAATTCATCATCTGTAATTCATCCAAGTTCTGCAATTATATACACAAAAAATACGCTTTAGAAGTGACGATAAGAGTCACTGATAATAAAACATTTTAATCATAGTTTTGAGCAGCAACGTCCTGCTTAAGTTTATATCCTTGAAAGAGTTTTGTGTCGATGGGGATCGTTTGGAGGTTTCGAATGTGCAACACTGTATCAAGATTACGCTGCCGACTAAACCATTAAAAGTCAATGGTTTTCGTGAGCTTCCTCGATGAACTCGATGAAATTGGGGCAGCGTTAGAAAGTTATCCAAACAAACCTCTACGCCGTGTTTCACAGGAGATGGTAGTGTCAAAATCATCAGCACATACAGCCACTAAGCTACTAAAATTAAAACCATACTCTTATAACACAGGTTAGTGCTCGTTTTGCAATATTTATATAAATGTCTGCATATGTCCATAAAAATAAGCGGGCATTTCAGGCCGCAAATGTCGGCATCTCCGCCAGCGCCGCCCGCCACGCTTCTCCCGATCTCTCGGCTGCAGATCGAAATGGACGCACGGTATTTTCAAATCTAGTTACGAAATTGGCATCTACAATTCTTCTGATACTAGTTGCCTGTGACACACTGAACAGGTGACAAAATGGAAATGAAAGAACTGAAAATTCCAAAGGTAAGCAACACATAATGTATATTCAGGGCATTATGAGGCAAGTGACAAAAATGGTTGAAAAAACAGGGATATAAGTATGTAGTAGTAATACAAGCTTTCCGACGACTGTGTTTATTTATCACCAGATACACATGTAATAGTTTGCAACTGTGAACAGAGGAGTATATTCACTACTGATTCATAATTAGATTGCTACTGTGGTTGTACGTGTTTTAGCCATAATGTAACAACGTGAACCTCGGTTACTTCCGTTATCAGTACAAAAGTACCACAAGGCATCTGGAGACAAACCTGTAGATTTCAACCTTGCAATGAGATTTGCAAATATTTGACATCTAGCTGGGCGTAAACAGCCAGATGTTAGCTGCAAGTCCAATAAAATATATTATTGTTTTTATTTGACATGAAGGGCAATACAAAATTCGATATTGACACTTCATTTTGAATACGTGTTTACCATTTCAACTGCTGATCTTCTGGCTGGTAGGCTATGAGGTTCGGTCTACTGCACGCGTTTCTTAATTCGTTTTACACCTAATCATGTGGTTGGTAGTTAGTCAATTTTTACAAAATTTGTATGTTCCTTGCAACCCTGCTATGCGCTGTTTTGCCGCAGGAAATGACGTCACATATACGATCAAATATATTGGGTTGTCAGCATCCATTTGGAAAAACGGTCTTTTTTTGGAACGGCTGTAGTTTCGAATCGATGCACCAACAAGAAAAATGTTACTGAGAAAAGTTGTTTGTTTTGATGTCCTCTATATGAATCTGTGGTCCGTGGGCACGATTCAAATGACACCCTGTATATCAAATGAAAAGTTAGATTCTGTTCTAATAGATAATTCATTTAGATGTTACATTTTTATAATTTACACATTGCAATATTTATTGAAATATTATGGATTTTATGTATTTTGGACAAATAAGCATAAACACTCACTGTGCACGTTATCGAAAAAACAAGGAAATAACAGTTGATTGTGTGTTAGGGAAGATTGTAAGTGGTATTGTTATATATTAGAGCGCTCTTTTGATAATTAACTTATAACCCTACACAGGCTGCCGTAATTAACATAAAATATCCCGCCCCTGTTTCTTCTAGCTTGTGCAATGTCAGTTTGGGTAGGATCATAGGGTGAAATGTGATTCTCCTATGATAATATCTGGCTGACTAGCATATGCGATTACGAAGGACATGGCTGTGAATGTGACTTCTAGGATCAAGCCTATGAAATTGGGGTCCTAGTAAGTTGAAATAAATGGCGGGATATTTTGCAAAAATTTTCCTTACACAGTTAACATTTTTTTCTATCAGACATTAGATGGATTTTTTACAAATATATTAATAAAAAAATAGATGGAGCTAATAGCCAAGTATATGGTAACTGTGTTATTAGTCCTATAGTTTTGCGAAGTTACTGCCACGAGCGATGTTTTTTTATATATAGCTCATGACCCAATGTGGACCCCATAGTGTGTCCAATATAGGACCCCTCAAAATAATAACAGAATCTATGTACTTGTATATATCGGTCATTACACATTAATCTGAGGGGTTGAAAGTTGTAAATATATAAGCAGTAATTAGCCTGCGCTAGAGGGGAATGATTTTGATATTGTGTTTTCTGATTAGTTAAAAAAATACGTAATGCGATGACTCATATCATCTGATTGCACAACACTGCGGCAAGTTATTACGTAATGTGATGACTTATATCTTCTGATTGCGCAACAAATTATGACGTAATATGATGATTCATATCTAACGTGGTCTCTTCTGTTTGGTGGAAAAATACGTCATACTTAACGTGGTCTCTTCTGATTGGAGGGAAAATACGTCACAAATAAACCGAGGTTATATAAGGGGGGCCAGAGCAGTCAGTCACAGTCTGCGAGAGCAGCTTAAAGGGTACGGACGTCCTGTCGCAGTGTTCCTCGTAGATTTGCCTTACATGGTGAGTAGCAATTATTTTCTGTTTGATTTTTAAAAATTGTATACACAGTGCAGTGTAGTTGAGTTTTTGTGAGACTGATTGAAGAGTAGTTATTTTTCTTGTAGTGCTTTTTTTTGGGGTATATATTTGTGCAACACTCAGTACCTAATTGTACAATACTCTGTACCTAATTGTACTGCACTTTATACCTAATTGTACAACATTTTGTAGCTAATTGTACAACAGTACGTGTGGATTCGACATCTAAAAAAATCATACATCAGCATATCTACATATATAAATAAACACCCCCAAAAATATGCGTCCTACGAAGATTTGTATTACATGTAAAAAAAATATTTCCAGTGCTCATTATGGACGACTTAGTCCTACCTGTGTGCCTGGCAAGCATTTAACAGCAACCGAATTGTGTCCTAAGTGTAACAAACACTTTACAATTGCACATGTCAAAAAGCATATGCCTAATTCCAAGGGTACTGGAGACCCTGTGTTGCAACAATCGACATCGGTCAAAAGGAAGGCTGAAGCAGATTTTTTTTAACATATTACCATCTGCCAAACGCGTCAAGTCGCCAACAAAAGCAAGCCGGTTTGCTTTTGATCATATATTAGAGGATTTTGATTTTACCTCAGATATATTTATGCGATGTACGTAGCTTCCTAGAGAGTGTGCGACCCAAGATAATTTCTATCTCAAGTGATGTACTTGCTTTAAGCTCTACTAAATTTTATGCATCGGTGGGATGCCAATACAAAAAACCATCTGATGAGAAATACAGCTTTCACCATAATACCAAGGCAAAAATATTGCACTTGGCAGATGTTGCCAACCTCGAGAGTATCTACGACAAATTCTTGGAGGAGCTGGTTGCCAAACAGGAAGAACATCAGGCTGAAGGCTCGGGTGGTTCGTTGTGTGGTACTCCGCATAAACTTAAATTAAGTCTTAACAAGTTTGTTCCACTGTCTGGGTCTAGTTATGTTTCACTGCCGGCAATAATTGCAGTCAAGAAGGCTGTTCTAAACATCCAGAATAGCGATTCAAAATGTTTTCTTTGGTCGGTGCTGGCAGCGCTCCATCGTATCCACCGGAAAGATCATCCGCATCGTTTTACCCACTACATACCGTACGAATCAAAATTAGAAAATGCGATGGCTGGGATTACCTGCCTAGTTCAGTTGTCGGACATAAACAAATTCGAGACACGTGTACACATCTTACTAAACCTGCAACTAGCTATCAATGTTTACGGCCTTATTAAGAACACAAATATTGTATACCCTATTCGAGTGAGCAACATGGAAGGTGAAGCTGTACAAGAAATTAATTTGTTACTTATCAAGAACGAGACTTGCCATCATTACACGCTTATTCGCTCTCTCTCGCGGTTAGTCTCAGATCAAAAGAGGAAGCATAATTGTTGCATTGTAGTCTGTCGCAGGTGCTTGTCCACGATCGATAATCAAAAACCACAAGATTACCAACACATTCAAGGCCCGACATTGCTGCCCAGAAGCTTGCACACCACATGCGCTATTGTAACGACAACAGGCCTTGGGTTGCAGTCTTCCCCGAGCCTGGTACTGTGGAGCAATTTCGGGCGCATAGTGCTATGGGAGAGCACCCTGCTATCATCATTGCAGATTTAGAGGCCTTCCTTGAACCGCTGTCCACCTGTAAACCCAACCCAGAAGTTTCTT
Organism: Lepisma saccharinum; assembly: GCF_977018435.1. Classification (NCBI taxonomy): domain Eukaryota; kingdom Metazoa; phylum Arthropoda; class Insecta; order Zygentoma; family Lepismatidae; genus Lepisma; species Lepisma saccharinum. The sequence continues at coordinate 8,416,660 of NC_139247.1, read as the reverse complement.
CTACGACGCCTTGTCAAATTCACAAGGTCTCCAGTTTTGCCTATGTTGTGGTGCGACGAAATCAAATAATTGCCCCTGAGCCATATGTATATCGCGGTCCCGATGCAGCCAAACATTTTCTGGAGAGGATGATTGTAGGAGTGAACGAGATACGAGAAGTATTATTCGATCCTGTAGCTATGCGAGACTTAACTATCGAAGAAAAGCGTAAACACGAAGAGGCTACACACTGTCCAGTTTGTAACGAAAAATTTATTGATAGTAGGAAAAAAAAGAAGGTTCGACACCACGATCACTTCACCGGAAGCTATATTGATTCTTGGTGTAACGGGTGCAACCTGAAGGCTAAGGACCCGCGCTTCGTCCCCGTATTCTTCCATAACGGCTCCGGGTACGATTTTCACCACCTTATCAGGCATCTCGGATACGACAATGCGCGCATTAATATTGTAGCACAAAATGAGGAGCACTATATTGCCATCTCTAAATGGGTGCAAGGCATAGAACTTCGGTTTCTCGATTCTCTGAGGTTTCTCCAAGCAGGCCTCGATGCTCTTGCTAGGATGCTCAACAACAATCAACTAATTATTACCTCAGCCAATTTCCCGAACTTGGATGCTAGTCTCTTCAGGTGTAAGGGGGTCTAACCCTACGAGCATGTCAGCAACCCTTTCAAGTTCGAGGAGAAGTTGTTGCCTCCCAGGCTAAGTTTCACAGCCGGCTGCGATGTTCGTGCATCAGCGATGAAGAATATCAGCATGCTCAGTCCATGTGGCTCAAGCGGGGTTGTCGAAATTTTGGAGAATACCACGATGCCTATTAAAAAATTCATGTAACACTCCTCGCAGACGTCTTTCAAGCGTTTCGCGCAAATGCAATGCAAATCTACAAGCTGGACCCTGCATAATTCTACGGTCTCCCCGGGCTGGCATGGTCGGCCATGCTTCTTCTAACAAAAGTCAAGCTCGAGCTTATTACCAATGTGGACATGATGCTTTTTGTGGAAAAGCTTGTTCGGGGTGGCATGGTCTAGGTGTCACAACAGTACGCTCGCGCCAACAACCAACACATGTCGACCGGGTACGACCCTTCTCAACCATTCAGTTATATCATGTACACGGATGCTAATAATCTTTACGTGCACTCCATGGTGCAAAAACTTCCATTTGGAGGATTTGAGTGGGCTGATCCTTCCAAATTCGACGTAGAAGGTTTCGACGACTCGGAACGAGGCTTCTTTGTCGAGGTGGACCTCGAGTTTTCCGAGAAGCTGCAGGATGTGTTCTGCGACCTCCCACTTTCAACCATTCAAATTGGTTGAAGCCATACATCGACCTCAATACTAAACATCGTACTGCTGCTACCTCGGAACGTGATCGCAATTTTTTTTAAGGATATGAATAATATAATATTTGGTAAAACAATGGAAAACACGCGAAATCGTGAAGACATAAGGTTGCTTACTAGCGTCGACCGTTGTCGCAAACTTGTTGCAAGCCCACTGTTTAAATCTCGAACAATCTACAACAAACAGCTTGCTTTGGTACACATGAATCGTGGTGAGATAAAGCTCAACAAACCAGTCTATGTTGTTGCTACAGTGTTAGAGTTAAGCAAGCTGCAAATGTACGAGATATATTATGATATTCTACGCTTGCACTATTGTAAGAACATCAATCTTCTCTACACAGATATGGACAGTCTGGTATATCACGCCCACACTGCTAACGCATATAAAGATATCACCACGATTCCAGCTCTCGTTACCTTGTTCGACACGTCGAGCTATCCCCAACCAAATCGATATGGAATCCTGGCTCGAAACAAAAAAGTGCCTGGTAAACTAAGGACGAAAAAAGATGGGGATATTATATTAGAGTTTGCAGGTTTTCGTGCCAAAGCATATGCAATTCAAGCTGAGAGTTCTGTGACCAAAAAAGCTAAAGGCATAGGCAAGCAGGTGGTTCAGAGAAAACTCAAGTTTGAAGACTACGTCGAGTGCCTCGAAACCAAAAAGCCGATTCTGCGAAAAGAGTATCGCATCCAGAGTGTTAAACATATACTTACAACCAACACCGTCAGGAAAATTGCTCTGGATGCACGAGACGACAAGAGATGTGTTCTCGAATGTGGGATTCATACCCTGCCGTGAGGTCACTATCGCCTGAAAACAGGTAAAACTTGCTCTGTGTGTCCAAAATAAAAAATAAAAGAAATTTGATTTACTAGTGTTTTTTATTTGCCCTCGAATGCAAAACGAGAGGGTGGAGGTGGGATATTTTTTTCAAAATATTAATTTCACGGTTTTTTTGTAATACATACTATATATTCAATCAACAGAATTTTTTGTTGACCTACACAAAAGAATACAAAAAATTAACAATGTCAGTAAATATATAGTATGTATATTTTTTTAACGGAACTAATTCCCGCCGTGTCCTACGGGACGAAAATTTGGGGCATGTGCAGGGCCAAAGGGGAAGTTCCTTTGCGCGCTCAAGCATGGCTTTTTTTATTTCTTGTTATTTCCTATGCATATTTAAAACTGCTCTGTTACTCGCTCGTTCCTGACATCATACACAAAAGTTTTCTCTGCAATAAGGATGACGCTGCACAGTGTGTCCGCAGGCAGAGCATCGTGGAAGTTGCACACAATATTGATGTTGGTGCGATCGTCAACAACTACACGCTTTCTTTTAGATGTGTTGATGACGAACATGGGTCTGCGGGCTATAAACTCGTTTGGATTGTAGTACACATCCACGTTACCCGAAGTCACTCGTTTGTAAGGTGTGTACGCCTCGTACAGTTTCAGGTAGTCCTCTTCTGCGATGTTTCGGTTGTAGTTCTTCGTTCCTACCATTTTTGAGGTAAATGTTCTTAATCTTACAGTTGTCGAACTGGCTAGAATCTTTCTCCTGGTTGTTGTCCCTTCCTGTTTGGAAGAGAACAGTTGCGAAATCTGGCATGTCGTACAGGATGCTGTTGAATTGCGTGCTTACGTCAAATTCGAAATGATTGCCGGAAGCAGGTTTTTGCACACACTGGTAACCGTAAAACTGAATGGGCACTTGAGGATTCTTCAGGATGTCGGCTTTGTACCTGAGAGCATAGTTTGATTCGTATTCTACCACTGGCACGCGCAGCTCCATGGACCTTACAAGACACTTGGCAGCGTCGAGTAGTGTGTTGGGAAGCGGGGTAGTCCCGTCCGGGCCCAAAGTGCTGTAGCGCATCAGTGCGTCGTTGTCGTTGTCATCTCTGCGAAAAGTGACGCGCAAACCACCCTTCCACATGATCTCCGTGTAGTCGGAGAAGAAACCGGGCAGCAGTCGCATGGCAAACAGAACTGTGTGGCTTTTTGTTATGATTTTTGTACCTGCTTCGAATCCCCCTGCTTGATAGTAAGCAACATCAGCTTTGGACAGTTTGAGTGTTCCCACGGCGGTCGAGGTAATCCCGGGGTTGTCAACTCGATCGATGACGGTGCCGTGCTTCCTAATTTCAATCTGCGTGAACAGGTGTGGTACAAAATTGTCCACGAGCCTCAGGTTTGTGTTGGTGGCGAATGCCTCCCCGCTGTCTCTTTTCACTACACCAAACTTGACGTACAAATCAGCTCTGTGAGGGTGAATGAATCCATCCCCGACGCCCACATCAAACTCAATCTCTCGGTTCGGTTCGTTGAGGTTGGCAAACGTACGACGGTTGGGAGGAAAGGACTGTAATTCGTAACTTTCGATTTGTTACATGATGGTTATTTATATGTTAATCTCCACGACAGCAGTGGTCGTGGCTCCGGCCAAATTTACCACCTCACCCTTCTCGTTTGTCACTGCTAATTCTATGTTGTCTATGCGATTACGAGATACAGGAAAATATATCGGTGAGGAGGGTGTGTAGATGATTGGCTCCATAAACTCCGAACTTGGTTTGAACGTGGCAATGATCCCGGTCTGCTTGTGGCTACCCGGGATGCCGTCCAAGGATTTGGTAATCATGCCTTCCGCTACGTTGCAGTGGACGTTCAGAGTCTCAATGGCTAGAAATTTAGGAATGTTGGCACCGATGTGCTTGATGCCAGGTTCGAGCTTGGCATCGTTTTCGAATCCTAGGAGCTCTCCGGCTGTACCCAGGTCCACGGTTTCCGTTGCAAACACAATTTCAACTCTGTAAGTGACTGAATTTTGAGAAAGTAGCACACCTCTCGGCAAGTGAGCCTGCAAGGTAGACAGGTTGTACTGACCAGGAATGATGCTGATTTTGTCGCTGCCAACTTTGATTGTGTTTTTATGCACCGTCACATTGGGTATCAGGTACATGCTGTAGAATGCACGAAGAGCAATTGATTTAGGATAGATGATGTCGTCGTGCAACACGAGTTTTAAGACCAAAGTCTCGCTGGTGAGATGGAATACTCCCATAGTGCTTCAGGTGCCACAATGCTTTTTGAAAATCCTCGATCGTAGGGTTATTTATTTGAGACAGAAACACAAGCATTGATATGCAGAGATGGCCGCAGTTCACTTCGTCGAAACCTTGCATGCGTTCGTCGTTGTAGTAGAGACTCGAAGCACCGAGGTACTTTACAAACCCAGCAGGTGGCACACCGCGGAATGAATCGAAAACAAATGCTTTGTTTTTGCTGGTTTTCAAGTAGCAAATCCTGTGTACCTGGATTTTCGTAACTGTCCAGGTAAACCACACCACACTCTTTTCTCTTCACAACATAGGGTAGAGAATCGGACATGAAAACACCCCTGAAGTGCTTGATTCCCAACGGCTCGATCAGAGCATCAATATCGTGGTTGGACAGCGGCTCTTCTTTTTTTTAAATTTGTTCAAAGCTTTGAGCTTCCTGCCCACGCCTTTCCCCTTCTTCTCCATTGCCAGGTTGTGGCGTTTTTGCTCTTCCAACTCGGCCTTGCTCTTCTTTGCATCGATGACGGTTTTGAGGATAGCGGCACTTCCGCCGACCAAGCTACCCACAGCACCCAGAGCAGTCAGGATGGCCGGGATGGTGAATATGAAACCTCCGGTCTTTTTCTCTTGCTTTCGCGAATGTTGCAACCGCTTCAACTTAGGGATGCTGAGCAGCAATTTTATTCCGTGTCCTTTGACCAAGCAAGAATGTTTCTTCTCGCGCTCTTTCTTGGTGAGTAACCCATCGAGGGCACCCAGAGTTTTCAGATTCGAATAAGGTATTTGGTATACTACACCCTTGCGTTTCATTTTTACGATATGTTATTTATATATTGTGTGAGCTTGAATATTTTTAGAGAGCAGTTCGGGTAGGTTGTTATATATAGACCCCACCCCAATTTTTGTTTTGTGTTCATGGCGATGGTCGTACCTAATGCAGCGACCCGTTCACCCAGCAAGGCGTCTCTGCTGACGAGTCTCCCGAAAGTTGCGTGCTCTAACTTTCTGTCAGCATTATGACGTACATCGAGATCGGTATTAGTATTGTAGGCAATATCGTGATCCTTGTATGCAGCATCCAGGGGATTCACACTCTTGTCCCCTGTCTCCAGAAGCTGATTAAGTTTGGTTCCGGGGCCGCAGTACTGGTAACCTGGTAGGTGCATTTTGAAGGGCTGCTTGTTGATTATGTCGTTCACGAGACCTCGACCCTCGGCCACGTTCCAAAATTTCGGAGGTAAGGTGTTGATGATCTTGATGAGGTACCCTATGCCTTGTTGTCGTTCACGATGAAGGTGGCAAGCTTGGAGCTAATCACGTCCACGATGCCCACCTTCTCGTTGTGGAAATTACGGTTGCCGGCATTCTCTTCGCCTGCAATGACCAGCAAACGGTCCACGAGCTTTCTCACGTCGTCCACCCACACAAACTCCTTCGGCAGGGTGTTGTAGAGTTTGACGCCGCTGCCTGTTTTGACCTGGTTCCATATCGGCTTGATGAGATTCCTGTATTTTTCACCGCTGCTGGATTTGACGCGATTCTGCGTAGCGTCGTTGTTTTGGTACAAGGCATCCGTCATGATCAAAATTTCCTTGTAACTTTGGTAATCCTCGTCTGTGTAATCTCTTGGCTGCTTTTTGGTGAGTTCCCACAGTCCAACCGTGCCGGGATACCTGTTCCAGCTGTCCTTCTCTCCCAAATTGACTTTCACGTCGTCACCCTCGAACGTGACTTTCGATTTTCCGATCTTCCAAACCACGCCCTCGTTGAGTTCCATGGTCGGGTACAATCCTAAAACCTCGTCTTTCTCGAATTTCCCGGTGTTTAGATAATCCCTCGCCAACGGTCCCAGCTCGACTACATTTTCCGAAAAGGTGCTGCCTAGAGCCTGACGTTTCGGTGGCGGCGAAAGTTCGTACGGGGTAGTGTGAATACTGGATATCGGTGTTGGTATGGTATAATTTTGAGCAGTGAGTGGCACGAGCTCGTTGATCAGCTCTTTGTTTTGCTGGGTGATATTTTTGATTTCCTTACCGAGTCCGCTGGTTGCATCGATGATAGGTTGGTCCTGTTGCTTTTTCCGTTCGTAAATTCCACGATTCTCGGATTTCCACCCTTTGAAACGTTTCGTCAGGAAGTCGCGCAGCTTCAAGTTGTCGTCTGCAAGTTTATGTTTCATTTTTTATGTATGTAGTTATTTGAGACGTTTCTTGTAACGTTGCAACGTTTAGAAAATTATTAATTTTGTTTCTGTATTTTCCGTTATTGGGTTTCCTCGTCATGTCAATTGTGACGAAACCAAAATCATCTTTATTCCAGCACGACGCACAGAATTTCGAAAAATCGTTGTAGCTCAAATCTCCACTCACATAGTCATCGTGAACGTGCTTGAGGTTGGTGGCATCCTGACGAAACAAACAAATAAAATTAGCATTGTTCCGAAGGAGCTGCTTGGGGATCTTGGAGAAAGTCTGTGCAAGGTAGAAACAGTCCGTGCCCCTGTGGCGGCCCTGAGTAAAAAATTGCCAATCTCGTTTTGGTTTTCCAGGATTACATCGTCGAAGACCATCACCGAGTTATCGCGGCAGCGGTCCAGCCATATAACTTCAGAAGCAAAAGTAGCAATGCCCAGCCCGTCGTACAGTTTCGCTTCTGACGGTATTTTGGTTGCTCCAAACTTTTGGAGAAAACATACAGATGCCTGTTCTTCCAATCCAGCCAGTCGGGTGCAAGCAAGAAATTGTCCACAACCAACGTTGTCTTCCCGCAACCCGAGGGTCCGACGACGAGACAGCGAATATTGTCAGGCAGAAGCTCGCCGTTTTTCTTAGAGAGTTCCGCGGATGTATCTGGCAGTCGTCTCACCACATCCCGCACACATGTCACACAATCACTTCGTCCACGTCGATCCAGCTTGCCCCCAGCCATTTAACCAATAGTTTTTTACCTTTCCTGCGCAGGATTTTCTCGATGAGGTAGGTGTCCCGGTGTCTTGTTTTAGAAAGTTCCTCCTCGTAGAATCGTCCTTTCAAAATTTCGTCGCGTGCATCCTTTATTAGATACGTGTACCTCGCCCCCGGCAAGACTCGAACCACAGTGAAAAGTTCCGTGCTCCAATTTTGGTGAAGCCATTCTCGAACGTACGCTTCAATTTGCTGATCCTCGCCTGGTCTCCTACTTTGTATTTCGGTTTCTTGCTCGTAAATTTATACCTTGGACAATAAACTGTAGAAATTAAACGCTGCTCGTCAGATTTGTTAACGTCAACTGGTTTCATGCGTATCGTGCGATGCAAACTGTGATTATAATCGCTTACAAGTTCCGGTAGAATGTTGACCCACTTGTAGTTTCCCTGAAGCGTGAATTGCTTCCACATGCGTGTTTTGACAGTTCGGTTGAAACGTTCCACTATGCTGGCTTTGATGTGACTATAAGTTGAGTAATGTTGAATATTTCGTTTTTGAATGAATTGCTGAAAGACAGAGTTGTAGAATTCTTTCCCGTTATCTGTTTGAAGAAAGCGAGGTTGCCTGCCACTTTCATTGATAATAGATTTGAATGCTTCCACTACACAGGTTCCTGTTTTTGCTTTGAGGGGTAACGCCCACGCAAATTTTGAAAATGTGTCTATGATGGTGAGAAGATACTTGTTGCCCTTGTTGATTTTATGTAAATTTTTCAAGTTGCCACTGTTCATTTCCACGAGGTCAGCCTGCCACAGGTCGTCTATGCCTTTGCTGACCACCGGTAAGCGTTCGTAGTTTCGTCGTGCAGGTTTGTGCAGCTCGTTCACAATAGCTTGCCTAGACATGATGCGAAAATAAGAATATAACTTGGATGGGATTTCTGGCCGAAGACAATGCAGCTTGTCCCCTATTTCTATGTCGATAATTTGAGTGTCATCTTCGGCATAGGCTGTCTCGCGACTTTCGGGATGGATAAAATCAACCAACTCCACTTCTCTTATTTTAGGCTTGTCCCCAATGTTCGTTACGGTCATGGTAGGGTAGTGGGAAGCATGAGGTAAAGACCAATAAGAAACCTTGACGAACTGGAGTGTGCCAGCAATACAAAACTGGTGATAGGCTTTGGCAGGGGTCAGCATGTAAAGTTTGACCCTCGGATTGAAGGGGGAGGTAAACTCTCTGTACAGTCGATGCTGGCATTCAGGGTAGTTACGTTGGTTCGAACCTCGCTCTTCACATCCTCCAATCTACCGTTTACCGATTCCAAGTGTTCCTCGATAGCACCAACAACAGTGTCGTAGTCGGGCTTGATTTTCACGTCGACAACGAATCCCTTCAATTTTTCGTTTAACTCGCGCAGCTGGGTACTGAAACTAGCTATGGCAGATTCCTGGCCTGCTTCTATGCTACCAATTTGCTCTTTTACGTTGGCGATAATTTGCTGCAGGCTCTCCACAAGTGTCAACTTGGAGTTTTGAGCTGCAAGGTCGTGGACCTGGGTCCTAATTTCTGCAAACAAGGCATGTAGCTCGCCGACGTTCTGGTTGGTAGGCAAGGTGGAATCCCGAAGCGTTGCAATTTCGGTTTGGATGTTTTTAATGTCGTCCGATTTGAGTATTCGGTTCAGGGTCCTCTTCACGGTTTTCAGTTCCTGCGAAGTAGCAGGGTGGCCACCGTGTTCTGAAGCAATTCCAGAGCTTTCTTCACAGCATCCAACTCCGATGCATTCGCAGCAGCGCTTATACCTTCCTGCAGTTGTGTTATGTCGTCCTGGGTGGGAGTGGATTTTTAAAGTGTTTCCAGCTTAGTCTGTATGTCGTCAATCAAGTGATGAAAATGCGACAACTCTGATTCGGTGTTTAGATTTTCCAGCTTGGTAATTTGTTGTTGAACACTGGCCAAAGTGTCCCTGATACCTGGCAGTTTGGATTCAAGTGCCTCGTGAACATTCGCTAGATCATTTTTGATGACGGCAAGTGCATCCTCGATGTGAGAAATGGTACCTTGCAGTTTCCCAAAGTCCTCGTAGGTCTCGAGTTGGAGCTTGATGTTGGCAACGCTGCGTGCAATAGCATTCAGTTCGCTGGACGAAGGTAGATTGTTGATGAAGTCTTCCAGCGTTTGTAGTTTACTTTGAGCGTCGGTGATGGCTGCGTGCAAAGCATCCGTTTGAAGCTCTGCATTGATACTTTCCAACATAGGGATTTTGAAAGATTGAAACTTTTCGCGCAATTTAGCAATGCTGGCATTGACGCGATTGTAGTCATCTTGGGTTTTGATGCTCTGGATGATGGTTTGCAGCTCGGTTTGGATGGTGGAAGTTTGGTCTTGCAAGTGTTGCTTCAGCTGTTCCACGTCGGAGGTCTGAGTTTGCTGCAGCTTCAGAAGTTCGTTTTGGAGCTTGCCTACGCTTAGCGCCAGATTCTCGAGGTTGTCTATCGACGCAAAGTCGGTGTATTTTTGCAACAGCGATTTGAGTTCTGCATCGATCTTGAGTACAGGGTCCAGGCACTGAGACTGCATGCTGGCTATCTCGGACTGGAGGCTGGAGTTGAGCGTGGACTGCAGGGCCTGCAGGTCGCTTCTCAGCTTCTTGACCCTGACGTCGAGCATGAGAAGCTCGTCGCTTTGCTCGTCGCGTTTCGTGTGACCGAAAATGTCGTTAGACATTGATGCTACTATGGTTCTTTATTTATTATAGGATAGGTTATTTGAAGCTCCACAAAAAGCGGGATGAGTTTGTCGTAATCACCCAGCAACTCCACGTACAAGCAATCGTCGGCAGATACATCGTACATGGTGACATTGTTCATCCTATCGTGCTTGAGGCGATAAATATTCTTGCCGAAAGAAACCTTGACTTCACCTACATTCTCTGGATTGACAGTTAGCTTAAGTTTACCGCTGATTGGGAACTTGTAGAAATTTAAGTTATTGTTGAAGACGTAAAATGTATTGCCAACGTCCTCGTCGTATTTCGTCCAAATGCTGTTCTTGTGAATAATGAACAAGCCACTCAGTTTGGATAGCATGAACGGCAACAGGTCGAAGCTTGCCTTTGCAACCTGACTCGGTGCTTCCATGACAGTCTGCTTTTTGAATCAAAACAAGTTCATAGGCATGGTTATTTTATTTTATACTCGACAGCAAGTTGAACCAAAAACTGTTTTTTTTTTCAGATCTGTAGACTGTCAAATAATATTATTTTTCTCTCTCATATGTGACTAATGGCATGCGCTGCGAAAGCACCCCTGCTTGTCGAGCGGTAGAAGCCACAATTTTCCTAACTTTTTTTTATTTGTAAAAATCCATCTAATGTCTGAATTAAATAAATTTTAACTGTTTAAGCAAAAAAAATTTCAAAATATCCCGCCATTTGTTTCAACCTACTAGGACCCCAATTTCATAGGCTTGATCCTAGAAGTCACATGCACAGCCATGTCCTTCGTAATCGCATATGCTAGTCAGCCAGATATTATCATAGGAGAATCACATTTCACCCTATGATCCTACCCAAACTGACATTGCACAAGCTAGAAGAAACAGGGGCGGGATATTTTATGTTAATTACGGCAGCCTGTGTAGGGTTATAAGTTAATTATCAAAAGAGCGCTCTAATATATGACAATACCACTTACATTATTCCCTAACACACAATCAACATACCAGATAAGATCCTATTTGTCCTTTTAGACCCACCAAAACACCTAGTGTTTTTGTTTCCTCATAGATGGTGCTGATAGCACCACCCATCTTGAGATAGTTCCTTTGTTTACTAACAGATGGCGCCACTCTCCTCCGAAAATTTTCAATAAAAAAAACTTAAAATGTCAAATATCTCGAAAACGGTAAGAGATAGAGCAAAAATTGCAATATCCTAAGGGGTATTGCTAGATATCCCTTGTCGATTTAGGTAATGTAGATTACGTATACCAAGTTTGGTGGTCCTAAGTCAAGGGGTGGGCCAACTTCCAAAAATTTCCATTTTTTCTAGACTTCGTAACTTTCGAACGGATGGTCGCAGAAACGTGGGGTTTCTTGCGTTAACATCGTCTCGGTGTCCTCTGTCTTCCTCTACCAAAATTGGTATAGGTCGTCATAGAACCAAATTTATCCCCTCTAGGTTTCCTCAATAACAAAACTTAAAATGTCAAATATCTCGAAAACGGTAAGAGATAGAGCAAAACAGACCGCGATTTTGATTTCAAAGAAGGATTTTATGATAGTAGAGAATACCCATACCAAGTTTCAGCGCGCAACGATCGATATGGCCTACCCCCGAAATTTCAGGGGGTGGGCCATATCTCGAGAACGGTTAGAGATAGGGGCAAAAATAAAAATAGTAAAACGTATTGCTACATGCCCCACCCTTGTCGATATACCAAGTTTGGTGGTCCTAAGTCAAAGGGGGGTGGGCCAACTCTCAATTTTTTTCTCTCCAGAATCCCCCATCGTAAAAGGCTATGGCAAGAGCCCAGTAGGTTGGCAACATTGCTTTATGCACTGGAACTACATAAGGCAAGCCTGAAGCAAGGTTGCCAGCTCCTTGCTTTAGGTTAAGTTAGACTAAGAAAAGTACACGAGCGCACCACTTTCGCGTTTGCCTTATGATATTTTCCGTTAAGGTTGCAAAAAAAGCACCACTTTCTGTCGCAGAACTCTCTTTTTATCTCTACTTACAATGTTGCCAGTGTAAAGCTTAGTAGACATACTGTGAATTACGAAAATATTGTTTCTTTTATTGTTATTTTGCGTTGCCTTCCTTGCACCCTCGGCTAATAGCGACGACGAGAACGAGTGAAGATGAGACAAAATTGATGAAGGGACGCTCACAAAAGACATCTATGTCCACTCCAAAATTCGAACCCGTAACGAGATCGAAACTCGAGCAGTTAACTCGTTGGAAACAGAGCAGACAAGAGCTAAGATAATTCAATGTGATACCTTTATACTTAAAGAAGGAGTCTCGGTGTCTAGATGGTTAGATTCTCGTGGTGGGTGACATAAGATCGGTATTTACCGGTCTTGTCGCAACATAATTCAGCTTTGGGGCTCACCCAGCCTCGAATAAATGGGTACCTGGCGGGGCAAAGGTGGCCTGAGCATGGTACTGATCACAGCACCTCTAACATAACCGAGATCGACAGAATGTACGGGACCCTTCCACATATCCCCCTTTATGCCTCATGGCATAGTGAAAAATGTGAACTGGGAACTTCGCCTTACCTTATACGCACATAAAGAGGGAAGCATTGAATCATTAATTTTTGTACGAATTAGGTAACGGGCTAATGAAAGGAACAAGCCTCCTCTAAACATTAAATTTTATTGGTACAGATCACAAAACTTTTTTTCTTTTTTCGCGAGATTCCTACTATTATAGATTACACGAGAATTGGCATGAGATAAGATTTCATGTTTACAATCGCTGGATATGGCGGGGAGATTGATTTCGCTGCGCTTTTTAAACAGATTCTGTTTTCAGTACAAATCAATAGAAGAAAACCAAAATATCTAAAATATAAATACAGTAAAACCTCTTTAATCCGGACCCCGATAAGCCGGATTTCCGGGCAGGCAGGCAGGACAAAGGCAAATGGCAAAAAAAGAAAGAAAAACAAAAAAGCAGAATGCAAGGTTTTAAATGAGTGTAGAAGTCAACAAGAGAAATTCCAAAAAAGAAAAGGCAGTCAACCACTGATGAAATTCAGTTTCCCGCAGACTTTGTACTGTACTGTATAGTGTATTTAGGCCTATGCCCTTTAAATATACCATATTAAAAGTGTTTTGTTGCTATAAACGGAGTTTTAATGAACTTTCAACTGTCCTTTTAGGTTATTTCAGTTAATACGGACTTTCGATAAACCTGTCAACTTATCCCCCATTACTCCGGATTAACCAGGTTTTACTGTATAATAATTGAATGGGGTGATATATACTGCAGCCAGTATTTCAATAAATTGGAATAAGTTAACTTGATATGCAATTTACTCATACGTTATGTACTTAAGTTTTATTTTCCATCTTTCAGTCTAGACTTTCCATCTTCTTTTTCTGTTCTGTTGTAATGTTGTAATTGTTATGTATTTATATTGTGGTGTTATTAATCAGGAGTTTGTATAGAATTTTCCATTCTGGGAAGTGTAAGTTCGTATTTAGGCGGATGTATGTGTAAATGTAGAGCAAAAACACCATAAATTGTGCCATTGCGAACTATTTTGTGGGGTGTGTTTTTTAAATCACTATTTTATTGGTATGTTTATTATTATTGTAGCTGTGCTATAGGTGATAAATGGATAAATACACTTTCTCTTTACACTACCAAGCGATCGAGGCTATCGATCCATTGATTTGGATAATTTTAATTTGCTTTTCTTCCACTTTTGGCTAATCGCGAAGATGAGGATGAGTGATGATGTGATGAAGTTGATGAAGGGACACTCACAAAGAACACCCCTTCCCAGGCCGGAATTCGAACCCAGGACCCCTGGAGTCGTAGCGAATGTGCTAACCACTCTGTCGCGGAGGTCAGCGAACGATGATGTAACAGTTTCAGCAAATCCTTGCTTGCGTGGCGTGGTGATCTAAGGTCGGAATTCTAGCAACCTTAGAATAAAGCGGCTCTGGGACCCACTCAGCCTCAAATCAATGGGTACCTGGGAGGAACCCTGGGGGTTAAAGGCTGCCGGGGAGTGGTGCTGATTACATCGCTTCCAAAATGGACAAGATAATGTGTGGGGCCCTTCCACCAAATCCCCCAAATTTACCTTCATCGCAAGGTGCTATATGCAAGGGGAACTTCACCTTTTACATTTTCCTTGCTTATGAATAATTTCAAGTTCGCGTGCAAAGTTCACACTGGGTAAAGAACCAAACCATCGGAATCCATGGAACGTAATTGGTACTTCGCTCTTACCGTCTTGCCTCTACTTTCTGAACGGGGATTACAAGACACTAGTGGAAAATGCTCCCAAATTATTGTGCCCTTGTTAATTAGCATATTGATTGAGTGGTAGACATTGAAGCTTCACGAAAACATTGCGTAAGAAGAGCAGCCTGCTCTCACTTTCTGGAGATAAGATCTCTGAATTAATCAGCTCCTGTCGCCGCTTTCAGGAATGCAATAATCATGACTTTATGTAATTTGGTGAAATGGGAGGAAAAGGTGTAATTTGTGCCTCTGGTGCGACTTTCATCTGCCATAATTTTACCGTCCTTTCTGAAATATAATTTGCCTAAATAACAGGGAATTGGAATTTGTAACCTTAAGAATGTATTATGACATTCCCCAAGAGAACCTCTTGTCTCTCATCTCATGTGGAAAAGCTTACTGATTTCGCGTTTCTTTTCAATATTCAAAGAGCTGAAAAATTAAATGGACGACGAGTGTGACTGCTAACCAGGAATTCCTTGAGTTCGAGAAATTAAGAGTGAATCATTGACACGGGTAGTTTGTCCTGAATTCCGGGATAAGAAAACTGCTCCTAGTAATTCGCGTCCTACAAAAAATAGATATTCGTGTTGGCTCTGATATTGATGGTTATTCAAAAGGAACTACCTGGTTTGGTGATTTTTACTGCGGGCAACTTACGAGACATATCCTCATTATATGGACTTAAATCTTTCCCTGGTATCCGCAAGTTTTTATTCGAATTGTTCTGCAGTTCGATACCCTGCAGAGTCACATAGTGGTTCGGATTCCACTTTAAACTGTAGGTCCAGTCCCGATTAGCCTTACTATGCATAAAGTGGACTTAAAACAGCAAATCAATCAATCAATTGTTCTGGACACCACCGGTTCAACATTTTGCCGCTAAGAGGGTGAAATGCAACATTGCAGTATGTGGAGAGAAGAAGGCATTATGTGTTCCGACATTCCACGAAGCAATTGAAACCTGTGTGGCTTGATTCGTAGAAAATACTCTACGCCGTTTTTGTTGACAGTTGAAGCTCTCGACGTTCCAGATTTGGTGAATTCCATAGGGTTCATTGAAAAGCATGCCAGATTGGGTCCACAGCCTGGTTCGACACTGATGGTCAGACACTGGATTTTTCTTTGCACAGACAACCCGTAGCGATGAATTGTTTGTACTCTTACGAGTGCTTTTCTCCATAGACGGCTCTTTCTGAAATTAACTCATTTCTAATTTATTTCGGCTTTGCAAAAATATATCATGACATGGCATGTCAATTTCAAGTTTAATTATTTTTTGTAAAAGTCAAAACTTAATGATGTAATCATGTAAATCCATAGATACGTGTAAATATTGACCAGGTTACCTAGTTATATTGTCAACAAATTTCTTTAAAGAAAACGAGTCATAATTGTAAGCTTTTCGGCATACGTTTCTGGTTGCAGTAAGACTGGTCTCACAGGTCTACCTACACGGAAGAACTACCCTTACCTTCGGGATTAGCCAATGGGCTGTTCTTCGTAAACCTGTAACTTCTGGTAAGGTTCCTGCGATACTAAAATACCGTGAATTGATTCTGGAAGATTTACCCGTTACAGATTGCACGGAGATCTGCATATGATAACTCGCCACAGGATTGCCAATACAAAAGTTTTATTGTGTTTGTGTGGATAAGAAAGAAATACGAACTTACTGCAAAATAGTCCCTCAAACTTTTTGTTTCATATAAAAAAAGGTATTCATCCGACACCAGTGACCAGTTAAGGCCTGGTCATCTCTTATCCTGTTAGCCGAACTGAAAAGTCCGATTTGGGGTAACTCAGCTGTGGCGAGTCGCAGGCCCTAGAGAGCCAGCTGAGATGCCTGTCCACTAGGCTTTACGTTGTAATAACTACTTTTCGAAGAATAGTTTGAGGAGTGATATTTAATTCATTTCCAATTTTTGATTTTCCCAATGCCACTTCGCGGTAACTATTCATGATGCCCATTCTATCTATACGCAATTCTCGAACACTACCACATTCAGGGTATTCTCACAATTTTTAATGAGCATGCCTATATATATATATATATATATATATATATATATATATATATATATATACTATATATATATATATATATATAGTATATATATATATTACTCGTACACTCCTCGTGACTTCATTATTGAATTTTTCACGTCCACATTTTTTTTCATTTAGCTACCTTGTAAGATGCATATGCATTTTGTAATTATATAATGCAAAATATTATTGCAATTAAAGTTCATTGTAATAATCATTATTACCATGAGTTTTGAATTTCAGAATGCAATTTGTTATCCTTCCCTCTCTCTCTCTCTCTCCCGTCAAAAAATTTGGACAGGGTGTTTCTATCACTAGGGGACGTTTTATATCAGTGTACTTTCTCGTCTTGCGAAAAAAGAATTATATCAAATAGCTGCGACTAGTTCCATGTGCGTCTTACAAAGTAGATGACAAATTTATGTACAGGAAAAATGCAATAATCAATCTCACGAGGAATGCAATAATTTTCTTGTATTGACGTGTTCATTACAAATTGGGAGAGTGCATTTTGCCCTATATATGGTCACGAACGTTCAGGGGGCGCAAAGGGTAGCTTGCGCACCCCCTAAGTTTCTTCCGCACCCCCTTCAGCACCCCTATTCAAAACCTAGGTTGAAAACATTATCTCTTACAGCTGCATATATCGTAGTCACATTGAGTGTCCGAATGTTAGGTATTGTAGTGAGACCGCTGTTATTGCATACAACAGGCAAGCATTGAAATACAAGCCACATATATTTTCCTGTACTGTCTGCAGTCTCTATAAAGATAAGATGCCGTTGTCTTTTCTTTCATCAGTATTGTTGTTAAGAATTCTTTCTTCTTTTGTTTTAAGTGCCTTGCTTGTGTTATTCGATATTTGCCTATAACTCAGTGAGTTTTTTGTCATTGTTGTTACGCGGTTCTATTGTCCACCTACTTGTTGTTCCTCTTTTCTCAAAATCGCACTGAAACAAAAATTTCAGGTGCTTTCAAGATATCAGCTCGTGCTCGGGAAATTATTTAACGCGAGTTGTATCGTGACGGGTAGTTTACCTGTTTGTACGTCCTATGGGTTCCAATTAACATGTTTAGTAAAGTACCATTTCAGACTTTGTCGAGGAGCCCAAAATTTTGCGAAGAAATGTTACAGTTCATTGATGGGGATAGTGCAGCAGAAGGGGATTTTAACAAAGATGCAGTTGCCGTGCACTTCGCGTTTTGTCCTGACACCGCAGCATCTGGGGCAGACGGAACATACCCAGTCGCGGAACCACAGGGGGGCATTGCCCCTCCAACCTTGATCGAAAATCAATTCTTTGGGGGCCAAGGGGCAAACATTGAAATAAAAAAAAGTAAGGCTAGCAGAATCTAAGAGTAGCAGGACAAAATGATACTCAAGATGGAATTAGATCTCATGCATTTCTTTAATTTTTCTTCCAGACGGCCAATGGCACCTGTAGGGGGCGGAGCGGGGTGCACAGAGAGGCAATTGCCATCATCGTTTTCAAAGAAGCCGTAGCTAGCGGGCGGTTTATTTAACAAATCCAAGTAGCCCTAAGCATTTAAGGTTCCGTTGATGGAAAAGTGACTAACCAATCTTGTTCCACACAGCACGCCACACAATTAACTTACCAGCATTACCAACTTAACCATTCATCTTTGATCTGTCGAAAATGGTTTATGAGTTAAAAAGCATCGAATATTCTGTTTATGAACTTCCTTATGAACATAACCATTAGCTTTGTCACTGTGAAGGACTTTTCATTTAATGGAAGCATCACACTGTAATTGTGATAACAACCATTCACAATGCGCAGCTCTTCATGGATGTATCCGATTAAAATCGTGTGCAATGGCATGCGAACTTCTCTCCCTAGACGTCACTTTGATCTCGATGCATTACCGATGTGCTAAACAAATTTTAAGGCATTTTTATAACACCTCGAAAAGGAGCAAATTGGTACAAAAATTCAGTCAAAACTTTTTACTGGTTAAAGATACATAAAAAAACCCTTCACCATTGCATTTCTCTTGAAATTCTAGCCTGATTTGATATATCACATCACACCCTTCCGATTTAAAATTCTGAAGTTGAATTCAAGATGGCGGACATCAAGATGGCCTGGAAACCATTTCCATGTTGCGCGCTGCAGTGGCCTTGTACGAGGGTGTTAAGTGACTCTTTGAGCCACTCTGTACTTATGTTGATAATGCGTTTAGATCTGGCAACATGGCACTCGTTTGCCATGAACAACAGCTAAATCACCTTTAGTACGGCCATAATTATTTTTGTTTGAGCAATATTTGTTAATTTTGTGTTTACTCACATGATAATTTCCGATTTAACCGATATCTGCTAATCATGGCCCTCAGCGTTCGTTTTGATTTAGAATTTCCCCTTTGCAAATTGTTGATTGATTGATATTTTTTCAATTAAAAAAAATAAGATTTAGGGCATTTAACCAAACTTGAAACAGAAAAAGAACCACAGAAAGGTCTCTAACTCTGCTAAAGTACATACCATGAAGGTAGTTAAATTGTTAACCCTTAGCATATATAATTGTAGGGGACTCTTTTCAGTAGACCAAATCCAAATTATATGTGATAATACTGGAAGTGGTGACAACTTAATGTTGTGTCCCTTCAAAACATGTATAGTGTCAGCAATACTCGCTTGGTTGAAGGAATACAAGATATAGAATATATGGAAATTAAATCTAAAGGCCTAATTATAATTGACAACTCGATTGGTGAAAGCGGAAGAAAATATTCTGTAACATATATATTTACAAAATATTCCCACCTCAAAGATTTGAGTGTTATTTTTATTGTACAATTTTTTGTCTCTCCCTCCCTCCCATTCCTTCTTTCCTTTTCCTTCTGCCTCATGACTTGACACACATCACCACACACAAACACCCCTCTAAACACAATTACAGATAGGTACAAACACTTTTACCACAGATACACTCATCTAGAGCACAGAAACATTTGTCTGCGTATTCCATTCCTGTTTGCTGTTTTTCTCTCCCACTGTTCCCTTTTCTCTTTCTGTCCCTTTTTCTCTTTTCTGTCATTTGTTTCTCTCGTCTTCCTTCAACTCTTTCTCCATCTGTTCTGCCCCTCTTTTTCTATCTCTCTCTCCGGCTTTCTCCTATATATGTATCTTCTATTTTGTGGTGTAAGGGGTGGCCTTCCACGTAGTGCACCCAATCGTCAACCTCATTTCCATGTAGTACACCCTGGACTGCGTTTTGCAGACTAACGAGACTCTGGCGTCTGAGCCTATGACCAGTAGGGGAGGGTGGCGCAAGTGAGACATGTTGGGCAAGTGCATCCACCCTAGATAAATTGTAGACCATCATAGATAATGACTCCGCGAGAAGGTAGTTGGTGTCATGGAGAGGTTGTGTGCGCAGAAGTTGTACGCTCACTTGAAAATGGACAATTTTTTAGGTATATATTTATTTTCGGTGTTACAGAAGTATACATTCATTTTTTTCAATACATTTTAACACTTGTATTATATTTATTGCATAATATATCTATTTATGAACCTCATACTGGCATCTGGTGAATGCAGCATTATTAGACTCACATACAGGCGTCAAGTAAATAAAACATGTGGGGTGGGGTAAGAGCGTCCACCTAGAATCTTAGACAGTCGCACTTGTTCCAAGTTGATTGATTCACTGGTAGGTTATTTTTCGTTGCGTTACTACGGTTAGTTTAATTTTAACAACAATCCTCCATTTGTATTGAGCAGTATGCGTGCTAAATTTTTGGTTCTGGAGAATGCCCACTCATTCCTCCCCAGCACATTCCATTAATCTGGACACATGATTTAAGTGATTTAGAACGTTTGTCTGATGAAAGTTATTTGCCAAGTTTTATTGTTCAATTTCTGTATCTGGCTGGTCTCATTTGCCCCACCCAGTGGGGCAAGTGCGTCCGCATGCAGACTTCATTTATTTCAATTTTTTAACAGAGAAATTTATTATTAATTTTTGTATTTGAACTAGATAAAAATGTTAATAACTGTTCTACGTGTAGCCTGGTAAATGTTTGTTTCGTCTCAAATAAATAATGTGCACACTATTACCTCTCTTAACTTAAGAGGTCTCACTTGCCCCACTCTCCCCTATAATTCTGTAGGGCTGTGTGTGTGCTGTCCTGTGTTTTGATCTCATGTGTGCTGAGTGTCCTTTACAGCCTCAGTTTTTCACAGAAGTTAAAATGTTTTAAGATTTTAGTTATACGGCATTACGGTTATGTTATTTCAGTTCAAGTAAGGGGCTGGAACCCGTATAACGTGACGGGTGCAAAATAGCCTAAGTGCTGATGCACCCAACATTTTAAATTCAAATTCAATTTTTTTTAAAAAATGTATCTCCTTTTTTCTCTCTCTCGCTTTCTTTCTCGCTTTTCTCTACCATTCTATGTCCTCCCCCTCTCTATTTTCTCTCCTCTTTTTTCTCTACTCTTTTTTCTCTACTTTTTCACTCATACATGCAACCAGATGAACATTAGATTAAATCTAATATAATGCTCACAAAAGTTATATTTAAATGTACTATCACAATCCAATCATATTCAACATAGGCTGAACTTGTTTGTTTGAAGTTTGGCTTCAAGTACACTTAATGAACATAAAGACTAATCGGAAGTGCAGCTAAAGTTTAAAGTGAGATCCGAAGTATATGTGCCTCAACGGGGTATCGAACCTAGAACTCGTTGATTACAAAGCGACTACGCCATCGGGGAGGTCCCGAACTTTGAACTCCGTATACCTACAAATCAACACCACATACACACCCATATGCGGATCCAGAACCTCCTCTTGAGAAGAGTGCAGAATATGCAAAAGCATATATTTTATCATGCGATACTACATTCGTAATACAAGGTGGCCCATATTGATGGGACACATTTCATATGCACATTTGTAGTAATTGAATAAGCCCATTTATTAAGTACTATGTGTAATACATAACCAAGATATCGTAGTTTACAGCCAGCACCGCTCATCGTTTGAATATAACATACCGTACATGGCCACCGCCCTGAGGAAAATATTCTTAGGCATTATAAGTCACACTGTCTACACTGTGGTGCAGCAAATCGGCCGGAAAGCCTCTGTCTCCCTCCGGATGTTTCCCTTGAGTTTACCAATTGATTGGGGTCTTATCGTGTACATTTTATCATCTAATGATCTGGATTGCCAATTGATGTCACCGAATCTGAAAATGAAGCGACCATAGAAATGCTCTGTAAGGGCACTAATCCTGTATGACTAGTGGCACCGTCTTGTTGCATCCGCATTTGTGTAAGACCGAGCCGACTCATTCAGGGAACAAAAAACGTGATTAACATGTAGTTGTGGCGCTCAGCAGTGACTGTTACGATTGGGACTTTGCTCAGCTGTATTCCCCAGGAGTTGTATGATCTTTGCACTACGAGAGGTTCGAGGACGCTCATGTGAAGGTTTCTTGTCGGCATTAGCTGTCTCACTGATGTTTTCACAGGACGCAGGATTGTTTTCCGCGATGGTGCTTCACGTTTCTTGAAATGTTTTCTGAATCGCAATGATGAAGCTTCCACTAGTGAGGAACGCTTCCACATCAGAAGCAATTTCAACCGGAGTCCACAGCACCATAATTTGTTACAACAATAAAATTACAATTGAATTAATGTAAACTCCCAAGTTCAGGCTTCCAAATACAATGCATTTGAAAAATGTTAGAATATTCCTACTGTGTGAAAATACAAAATAAAAAGTGTCTCATCAATATGGACCACCCTGTACACCTGTGCATAAAGTGGACTTTAAACAACAATTAAATCAATCAATCTCAAATCTAACATGTGAAATAAATAATTTGTTATTGTGCTTAATGTGATGCCATTCAACCATTTTTCAACAAGTGATCATTCTGTTGCTCTTCATCTCTTCTTTACCAACAAGCCACGGTAGGTTTCTGGCCAGGTATATTTTTGAATGTACGTGGGTGACACTAAAAGTTTTTAGATGCGGCAACACTGATTGCAGCAATACATTGTCTCTAGGATATGTTGAAGTTAGTAGTCTGTGAAGTGTGATAATGCTGCCGAATTTATAGTTTTTAATTGTTGTGTGCCAGAAATTAGTCAATTATTGTCGTGTGTGTACAGTAAAATGGATTTAACACGGGAGCACTTCAGAGCAATGATTTTTTACGATTTTCGAGCAGGTTTAACGCAGCAGCAATGTTATGAAAGGCTCCGAAATGCATTTCAGGAGGAAGCCCCATGCCGTGCGACTGTGTTTAATTGTTTTTTAGAATTTCGACGTGGACGTTAGAAACTCAGTGATGAATTACGTGATGGTCGTCCTGTGACAGCAACTTCTCAAGAAAACGTCGACAGAGTGCGTCGCATGATAGAGGAGGATAACCGGGTGACATATGCAGTTATTAGTGCACCACTGGGTATTGGTATGAGTCAGGTTCAAATGATCCTGCATGGCCGCCTTGGTGTCAGGAAGCTCTGTGCCAGATGCATCCCACACCATCTTACTCAGGAGCAAAAGCAGGCACGGGTCTCATGGTGCATGAAAATGCTGGACAAATTTAACCAAGGACAATCAAATGCAGTGTATGACATCGTAACAGGTGACGAAACTTGGGTGTACTGTTATGAACCCGAGAGCAAACGACAGTCGACGCAGTGGATCTTCCCGGATGAAGACCCACCAACAAAAGTCAGGAAGGGACGAAGTGTTGGCAAACAAATGGTTGCCACTTTCTTCAGTCGGACGGGCCATATTGCAACAGTGCTGCTACAGGGACGTCGGACCGTTAATGCTGAATGGTACACTACGGTTTGTTTACCGGAGATCGTACGGAAAGTTCGTGAAAAACGCCCACGAATTCGCATTATTGTGCATCAAGACAATGCGCGCATCCATACAGCAGTACGAACAATTGAATTCTTCAAAGCCTCCAACATCGAAGAAATGACTCATCCTCCTTACAGTCCCGACCTCGCCCCTTGTGATTTTTTCCTGTTCCCTAAAATGAAGGATACATTACGAGGTTCTTCATTTCCTACTCCAGAGGAGGCAGTCAGCGCCTTCGTTCAGTGCATTCAAGAGGTGCCTGCAGATGTGTGGTCCCAGTGCTTTCACACTTGGTTTGAGCGGATGAACAAGTGTATCAACTGTCATGGAGAATACTTTGAAAAATTATAGCATTCATACTTTTGGTCTCCAGTGTTTTACTTGCGCGTGTCTAAAAACTTTTAGTGTGACCTATCGTAATAATCTTATTGTAATTTTCTTCATACATAATTTTGCACGCATATTTTTTTGTTTATATATTAAACTTCTGTATTATACACGTATGCTGTTTTTCACCATTATAAACAAATTACTTAAATAAACAATTTTAAAATACGCTCTGAGCACGGAGTGCCCATTTTTTATTTCAACTTTCGATAAATTTCGCGGATGGGGGAGACATATTTTATCACTCTCTATGTATTACTCCTGTCAAGATGTTAATATACGAGTTGCCTTTGTTTGGCTCTAACGGGAACTAGAATACCAGTTATTTCTACGTAAAGTGCAACATTACAAGTTATGTGTCAATGGCATTTTTCCAATCTAACGCAAGCTATGCCACATCGTTATTTCTTGTATAGTTAAGTACTGATGCCATACTCTATCTCCATATCGATTTTACTTGTCACTTGCATCTCCAGTAGTAAGTAAATATTATTCTTATTTTAATATATTTATTCTTTATTTGAAGTATCGAACGATTTTTTAAAAAAGGCTTTGGAAGGTCAATATAATTTATGTAAAAGGGTATTGTCAAGTTCTAATAAAAGTAATTTATAATTTATTTCGTCTTGTTGCCTTTTCTTGCAAGCCTTATTTAAGACTCTCTATCATGGACAGCGAGGGGAACAGAAAACAGAGGTTCCTTCAGTACAATATTTCTAGAGAACCATGTCATGCATTTAATTCAACTTTGTTGTAAATTAATTAGAAAGGATGAACCTTAACACTGAATGTTTAAACTTTTTGATCACTACTATACTTTAATAGTTACTCGCTTTCGAATATCTCAATATTTGGAAAGACGCGTAGAGATTTATTCTAAGTAAATGTAAAAATTGAGCTTCTCTAACCTTTCTTGCATTCTTTCTGAATAAATCTGATTTGATTTTATTCAAATTGAGTATCCTATTGTTACAATATTTCATTCCAAACATTGACATGCATTTTGAGAACTGGCAAATGTCCATAAAATATTATGCTAAAATAGCATTCTGCAAGTCCAACGAGTTCAGCCGTTTGCCCAGAGATGGCTCTGACCAAATTTTCTTTATAGAAGGCGGAGCATAAGGCAATTAGTGGTCTCTTCGGACAACATGAAAGGAAGTTTTCACGGTTTGGAGCTGGGTCTCAACCATGCTCTTGCACAGACCCTTGGAAACAGATCAGGCCATAAACATTTTCAGGATACAATGAACAGACGGTCACCCACAGCACAAGGCCTCCTACCCGATTTGCCGTCTGCCAATTCTTTCAGTTGAGCGGCAATAGTGGCCGTGTTACATTATTATTGCAATTTTCTTTTATATAAAATGTTCATTGACATTGGTAGTGAAGATGACTTCTCATTAGCTTAGAATATTTATGTAATTTCCTGTGCAAAAACTTTAAATAAAAACCAAAATGTGCTGAAAGAAAGTTTTGCTCCTTTCTTGCTCCTACATTTGCATCAAAAGAAACACTGCTCCCTAAAATGCCTAAAATTAGAAGTTAATTATCAATTAACATAAAAGTTAAATGTGATCAGCTGTCTTCCCCCTCAACCTGACGCTTAAATATAAGCAGCCTCCTAATTTGAGCGTGAAGAAATAATTTAACATTGCATTGTAGAAAGTAATATTGTTCACGTAAAAATGGTTCAGATGTATTGCATGTGGTGCGAGCGAATCGAGTAATAATAGTAATAGTAATAATAGTAATAGTAATGATTGATTTGGTTTATATTACTTCGCTTTTCTGACACTTTCGGGTTATCGCAAAGATAAGGACGATTGATGATACGAAATTGATGATGGGACATTCACAAAGAATATTCATGCCCATTCATTTCATTACATGAAATGTTAACTCATCTGTACGAAAGGTACACTTTTAATTTCAAAGGCACAATCATGATTATTGAAATTTCATATTTTAGTTGGTTTACGTTGTTTTAACTACGACTGGTTTAACCCAAACAATGGGGATGAATGTTGAACCTATGTAATTAGTACTGAGAGAGTGTTAAGTAAATGTAAATGCCTGGTCAGGGCTTAAACCTGGGACCCATGGCTTCGTATTGAGTTAGTTGGCCAATCAACTACAAAGGTCGAATCCAAATGATTTACGTAAATTTAGGATGGACACCCACTGGACACCCACCGGAGAGCAGAGCAGAACGAAATTCTCTGCTTGCGAAAGCTGGGAGTCCACTGGGGAGGAGCGGAGATGCAGATGCGTGGAAGAAATTTACGTGTAATCAATTGTAAGCTCGCCCACCTGAGGGGAAAATCAATTCCAACCTAAAGTTGCACTTTTCTACATAAACAATAAATCGTACTGTAAATAGGAACCATATTGGTTTGTAAACAAAGGGATCGAGGGCTGGAAGCGATTGCCATTATTGTACGTCGGATCATAATTTCTCCCACTGCCATAGAAAACTGTACGATCAGGTGTGAGGAGTAAAGTGAACATACGAAGAAAACAGAAGGTCTCGGGTTCGAACACCCTTTTGCAAACCTCTGTGGCTAGCACAGCACGCATAGACGATCGTGCCTATTTCCACCGAAAAACTTTTTCTTTTATTCTTTCACATATTGATAAATAATTTACACAGTTGGAATAAAGTATATTGCACATAGTGTCAATAAAGAAACATACATCTCATCTCATAAATCTCATCTTCAGGGTACAAGAGTCTACTTTTAACCTGAAGATGAGAGTGACGTTAGATCTCGAAAGCTTAGAATCATTTCCATAACTCACCTGGTTTTCAATCTGAGAGAATCTTTTCATTGCTATTGAGGTTTAAAGCTACACAATGTTTCATTCAATCATAGAAATACACACACGTCGCTGCTATCACATATATCTTTGAAACGTAATTAACAACAAATTACGAGTCAGTTGATTTGCATTCTTCTTCTTGAGGAGCTGGCCATCTTGGCAAAGTGTTTAGCACATCGAACTACGACACCATGGGTCTCGAATTCGAATCTTGCCTGGCCATTGATGTTTGTGAGTGTTCATTCATCACTTTCATCATTTCATCACTCATCCCATCTTCGCAATCAGCCATAAGTGGCAGAAGAAAAGGTAAAGTGTTCCCCTGTGCATAGCACCACGCCATGAAGGCGTATAGGGGGTGTGGGGGTAACGCCCCACACTTTCTTGATCCGGTCGTGAGTGGGGGTGATGTGATCAGCATCACGCCCCTGACC
Organism: Lepisma saccharinum; assembly: GCF_977018435.1. NCBI lineage: Eukaryota > Metazoa > Arthropoda > Insecta > Zygentoma > Lepismatidae > Lepisma > Lepisma saccharinum. The sequence goes on along the minus strand of NC_139247.1, from coordinate 8,389,786 downwards.
GCCTTTACCCCCCAGGGTTTCCCCCAGGTACCCATGTTATTCGACGCTGGGTGGGCGCCGGGGCCGCTTCCACCGTTAGAAAAGTTCCCGGATTTGAACCGGCCGGGAATCGAACCCGGGACCTTGAGCATGGTAGTCAGACGCGTTACCGACTGAGCCACCGCGGCCACAGAAGAGCGAAAGTAAAATAAATCAAATCAATAACTAAAAAGCATTCGAACTGGACAACAGCCGACACTGAACAACATAACGTTTGTATGCTTGCTTCTTAAGTGCCTTCATGTGAACATTGTGACACAGCGGGACAATCGTTTTAAATGCCCGAAAGCTGTTGCAGGCACACGGAAAGTTATGCAACCTTCATTTTGTCAATACTTACAGACACTGAGCTTCGCAAAGAACCTGAGAAATGCGAAAACATTTCCAAACCTTCATTTCTGCCACAAATATTAGACGTTCTGTGAAACACAAGATAAAAGACACGACGTGAAAGGGATGGCTCATCTCCTTGTATATGGAATATAGTTTATTCACATCCAGTTATCGTGTTGTGTTCACAGCTTGTTTCATGTACAGTCACGGGCAATAAAAATGGAACACCTAGATGCTGAGATACTGGCTTCCCTGGAATGCGTTATGTGTGTTGCTCAATTCTTCCGCGCCTTCAATAAGAACTTTTTAATGGGAAGTTTGGTATCGCCGTAGAGTTAGTTAGTCAACACATAACGCATAACGCATTACAGGGAAGCCAGTATCTCAGCATCTAGGTGTTCCATGTTATTGCCGGTGACTTACTGTTCCTCTCACAGTAGCAAAGGCAGCGAGACCGTTCTTGAAATTTAAAATTACAAAAACCTATTTACGCAGTTCTATAAATGGTTCAGGAACGTCTTAGTGGTCTGGTGTTTATTTCAACTGAAAATGGCAGCCAAAGGAATAAAGTTCTTAAACTTTTTAAAAAAAAAGTACTTAAAAGAAAGTAATCAATGTCTTTCCATAAATTAGAATAATTTAATCTACAATTTAAGCATTGTAATTAATCGTTAATCTTAATTTCTTGGTGAAATAATGCATTTCACAGTATCAATTTTGTTATTTTGTAGTCGTCTCTAGCATTTATAAGAAACAAACACAACTTTAATCACAATGAAGAGATGTTTTAAAATTATGCGTATTTTGTATTCGTAGGTCCAGCCACTATGAGTTGTGACTGGGGCGGGGGGGGGGGGGTGCACAATTAGTCTGCCCCGGAAACCCCACGAGTCTCGTTACGTCCCTGCTACACATTGCATTTGCTTGCTCGCAAAACTTGCATTTCAGACCTACCCTAACGTGAGGGCCAATGTGCAATTTACTAATAATTATTATAATAATAATATTATAATATTATTATAATATCATAATAATTATAATTGTTGTTTTTAAAAAAAGGAAACCTGAAATGGTTTATTTTAACTCTGTTGACTCGTAATTAAGGAGTCCTGCATTCGGTCCTCGATAAGGTACTTTGCACCGTGGTTCAAAATTCATTTTAAAGAGTGCATCTAGTCCAGATTAGCCGCTCTAAGCATAAGACGGACAAAGTTTAAAATAAAGTATTGAAACCTAAAGAAAATAGTAGTGTAAATTGGCCGGTTCAACGCCATACTTTGTAGGTATCCCTTTTTTTTATCAATTGAAAATCAGTTTTTGACATATTTTGACAATTTTTTGTCGATGTTTTAGCGTTCAGCGATGTTTTAGTACAAATTTTCACTGCACCACTTTTTTCCCCACTCATACTTGGTAGGTATATCACGATCTTACGTGATATAACTTAACCTATCTTTTTTTTCTTACGATTTTTTAATTTTTTTACGATCCTACGTGATATAACTTAACCTATCATTTTTTTTTATTTACGCACCGAACTAACCTACAAGGGACTCTGTTTTAATATTTCAGTATTTTAAGGTTTTCACAAATTTTATATAACCTAAAATGTGTTGGATGTTGATTTTTTTTTTTTAGTATGTGGCAATTTTTTTATGAATTTTAAAACTGTTCCGTCACCCTCTCGTTCTTCACGTCGTACGCGAAGGACTTCTCTGCGACCAGGATGACGCTGCATAGAGTATCGGCAGGCAGCGCGTCGTGGAACTCGCAGACGATCTTGATGTTGGTGCGATCGTTGACCACGACCTGCTTCCGCTTCGTGGTGTTGATGACGAACATCGGCCTGTGGGTTTTGAACTCGCTGGGCGTGTAGTACACGTCGACGTTTCCCTCGGTCACGCGCTTGTAAGCCGTGTAAGCTTCGTAAAGTTTGAGGTAATCGTCTTTGGTCATGTCGAGGTTGTAATTCTCGCGCGGGAACACTTCGTTCCTACCATTCTTGAGATAAACGTTCTTGATCTTGCAGTCGTCGAATTTGCTGGAATATTTTTCCTGATTCTTATCGCGTCCGGTCTGAAAGAGCACAACGACGAAATCTGGCATGTCGAACTGTATGTTGTTGAATTGCGTCGTCACGTCGAATTCCATGTGACTTCCCGACGCTATCTTCGGCACGCACTGGTAACCGTGAAAGTGAATGGGCACCTGTGGACTTTTCAAGACCTCCGCTTTGTACTTGAGGGCGTTGTTCGTTTCGTATTCCACCACCGGCATTCTCAACTCCATGCTCCGGATGACGCACTTGGCTGCTTCGGGTAAAGTGTTGGGCAGTGGCGTGGTGCCGTCCGGACCCAAAGTAGCGTACCGCATCAGTGCGTCGTTGTCGTTGGCCGCTCTTCGAAACGTGATCCTCAGTCCTCCCTTCCACATGATCTCCTTGTAGTCCGAGAAGAATCCCGGAAGCAGACGCATGGGAAAGAGCACCGTGTGACTTCTCGTCGATATTTTGGTTCCCGCTTCGAACCCCCCCGCCTGATAGTATGCTGCGTCCGTTTTGGATAATTTCAACGTTCCCACTGCCGTCGAAGTGATGCCTGGATAATCTATTCTGTCGATGACGGTACCGTGTTTCCTCACCTCCACCTGCGAGAACAGGTGAGGCACGAAGTTGTCCACGAGTTTCAAATTGGCATTGGGCGGAAACGCGTCTCCGCTTTCTTTCTTCACCACGTCGAATTGAAGGTAGAGGTCCGCTCTGTGAGGATGAACGAACCCGTCGCCTACGTCCACGTCGTATTCGATCTCCCGGTTCGCTTCGTTCAAATTGGCGAATGTGCGACGGTTGGGAGGGAAAGATTGCAATTCGTAACTTTCGATCTGCTCCATTTTCACTATGTGTGTTATTTATTATACGTTGATCTCCACGACTGCCGTCGTCGTGGCACCTGCGAAATCCACCACCTCGCCTTTCTCGTTCGTCACCACCAACTCTATGTTATCTATGCGGTTGCGACATACTGGAAAATAGATCGGCGAAGAGGGTGTGTAGAATTGGTTCCATGAATTCGGAACTGGGTTTGAACGTGGGTATGATTCCCGTCTGCTTGTGACTTCCCAACAATCCGTCCGAAGATTTCGTGATCATGCCTTCCGCTACGTTGCAGTGAACGTTCAGAGTTTCGATGGCCAAGAATTTAGGAATGTTTGCTGCCGTGTGCTTGATGCCAGCTTCGAGTTTTGTGTTGTTCTCGAAACCTAAAAGTTCTCCCATGGTGCCCAGGTCCACGGTCTCCGTCGCCGACACGATTTCGACTCTGTGCGTGACCGAATTTTGAGAAAGGTACGTGCCTTTGGGTAATTGAGCTTGCAAAGTGGAAAGATTGTATTGACCTGGCGTGACGACGATATGTTCGCTTCCGACGCTAATTTTGTTGTTGTGCTGCGTGACGTTAGGTATGAGGTACATGCTGTAGAATGCACGCAGAGCTACGGATTTAGGATAGACGATGTCGTCGTGCAGCGTGAGTTTCAAGATCGAAGATTCGCTCGTGAGATGGAACACGCCCATCGTGATGCTGTTTCAGGTTCCACAATGCTTTCTGGAAATCTTCCACCTGCGGCGGCTTATTTATTTGAGAGAGAAACGCGAGCACGGAGAGACAGAGATGACCGCAGTTCACGTCTCCGAAATTTTGAATGCGTTCGTCGTTGTAGTATATAGGATTGTTCGTTTTCAGATAATGAACTAAATTTGTAGGTGGAACACCTCCGAAAGAATCGAAAACGATTGCATTGTCATTTTTGTGGTAACATATCCAATGCGTGCCTGGATTTTCTTGACTGTCCAAGTTGACTACTCCGCATTCTCTTCTTTTAACGGTTGGAGGTAACGAGTCGGACATGAAAACTCCTCTGAAGTGTTTGATTCGTAACGGTTTGATCAGAGATTCAATGTCTCGGTTGGTGAGTGCTGTTTCTTTTTTTTAAACTTTATCATCACGCCCTTGCCCCCTTTCTTCTCCATGGCCAGGTTGTGACGTTTCTGTACTTTCAATTCCGCCTTGTTCTTCTTCGAGTCGATGACGGTTTTCGCGATGGCGGCACTTCCGCCGGCCAAACTTCCAACGGCCCCCAATGCTGCCAGGATGGCCGGGATGCTGAATATGAAACCTCCGATCTTTTGCTGTTTCCGCGAACGCTGCAAGCGTCTCAATTGAGGTGTGCTGAGAAGTAATTTTATTCCGTGTCCTTTGGTCAAGCAAGAACGTTTCTTCTCGCGTTGTTTCTTGGTGAGTAACCCATCGAGGGCACCTAGATTTTTAAGATTCGAATATGGTATCTGGTACACGACACCCTTGGTCTTCATTTTGATGCTCTATATGTTATTTTTTCACGGTATGTTATTTATATATATAAATGTTCTGAGATTTTTTTGTTTCCCTCTCGTGTATTTTTTTTTCAAGGTATGTTATTTATATATAAATATATGTTCCGAGATTTTTTTTTGTTTCGTGTAATTTTTTTCAAGGGATGTTATTTTATATACTCCGCGCAGCCCCGTTACACAAATTCTATTACGTGCTTTGTTTTCTTACCAAGAAGTTCCTTTGTCCCCTTGTACACGATTCGAGTTTTGTTCTCGATTAAAATAGATAGCTTCTCGTCGGATAACATGTTAACGTATCGATCTGGTAAAAATAGACTGTATTGTCCGTTGAGCAACAGACGCACCTTGGGACCATACTGGGTAGAAACAATTGAACCGGAAGTTATCGTGTAAGGTTTGTCGACTTCCAATTCCTGAATTTTTACATATTCGACTGACAAATTCAGCATTTGTTTTAATGCTTGGAGATCACTCATTTTTTCAGTCATATCGAAGGAGAAATTTCAGGGTGTTATAGAAATATTTTTTTCACAATGTGTGTTATTTATATATACCGAAGATATTTTTTTTTCACGATGTGTGTTATTTATATATCAAGTTTTTTTTTGACTTGTACATTTTTTTTGACATGTATATTATTATTAATTTTTTTCACGGAGGAAGAAAGTCCGTGCTTCCGACAACGCGATGATGTGCGTTATAATATCTTCCGTCTTCTGTTTAGACTTGCACCAATCATCCGTGTATCGTCTTCTACCCTGCCTCTCCTCGTGAAGTTCGTCCATCCTATCGTTTAATTTTTCCCCTGCGGCTGAAAGAAGAGTGTCGAGATCACCGCACCTCAGGCCGCTTATCTCCCGAAGATGGTCCTTGACAACCATTTCACAAGGGATATGAAATTCCGGCGTTGTATTTGCTATGATTACAAGTTTCCCTACATCCTCACAATCTCCGTTTACTGCGTGTTTGAATATTTTACATAGTAGCTCGGGCGGCAAATCAGTTATACGAGACATGTTGTTATTATTTATTTTTTTACTGTATGTTATTTATATACCCCACCCAAATTTTTGTTTCGTGTTCATGGCGATGGTCGTACCCAATGCGGCGACCCGTTCACCCAGCGATGCGTCTCTGCTGACGAATCTTTCGAAAGCGGCATGCTCCAATTTCTTGTCTGCTTCGTGACGTGCATCCAGATCGGTGCGAGTGTTGTTGTAAGCGATGTCGTGATCTTTGCATGCCGCGTCCAACGGATTCACTCCCTTGTCTCCTCTCTCCAATCTTTTCTCGAGTTTGGTACCCGGTCCGCAGTACTGGTAGCCAGGTAAATGCATCTCGAAAGGTAACTTGTTGATGATGTCGTTCACGAGCCCCTTTCCTTCGGCCACGTTCCAGAATCTCGGAGGCAGCGTGTTGATAATTTTGATGAGGTAACTTATGCCCTTGTCGTCGTTCACGATGAAGTTGGAAAGTTTCGTGCTGATCATGTCACATGATGAGATTCCTGTACTTCTCACCGCTGCTCGATTTCACCCTATTCTGCGAGGCATCGTTGTTCTGGTACATGGCATCCGTCATGATCAGAATTTCCCTGTAACTCTGGTAATCTTCGACGGTGTAATCCTTCGGCTGCTTTTTGGCAACGAGTTCCCACAGTCCCACCGTACCCGGATACCTGGTCCAACTATTCTTATCGCCTAAATTAACTTTAATGTCGTTGCCTTCGAAGGTGACTTTCGATTTCCCAATCTTCCAAACCACACCGCCTTCGTTGGTTTCCATGCTCGGATACAATCCGAACACTTCATCCTTGTCGAAATTCCCCGTGATCAGGTAGTCTCGTGCCAAAGGTCCCAACTCGACCTTATCCGAAGACGACGACGTGCTACCTATGGCTCGACGTCGTGCCGGTACGTCCTTCAGTTCGAACGGCGTCGAAGGAATGCTCGAAATGGGCGTGGGTACAGCGTAACTTTTAGCTGCGAGTGGAACGAGTTCGTTGATCAAATTTTTATTTTGTTCCGTGACACTTTTAATTTCTTTACCTAGACCGCTGATGGCGTCGATCACAGGTTGATCCTGACGTTTCTTCTCTTCGTAGGATCCGCGATTCTCGGATTTCAAACCTTTGAAGCGCTTCACTAGATATTCCCGCAACTTGAGATTGTCCTCTTCTTGAAATTGACGTTTTGACATTTTTCTATATACGTTGAAACGTTTCTGAAACGCCGAATTCTCAGCCTATACGTTCGGTTCTCGTAGTTTTCTTGCCGTCACCCGCTTGAGACTATCCACTTTTCTAACACTCACTTTTTGTTGTAATGGTTATTTATATATGCTTGTCAGACGTTTGAAAAAGAAGAACGTTTTTTCAAATTTTATTTTTTAGATTCTCGATTTTTGATTTTTTTTGGATTTTTTTCTTCTTGTTGCAAATCTGAAATTGTCCTCTTGTTAGCCTTTGAGACGTCTAGATAAACGTTTATTTTATTCCTATACTTTCCATGGTTTGCTTTTCGAGTCATGTCAATGGTCACGAATCCGAAATCGTCACTGTTCCAACAGTGGTTGCAGAATTTAGAAAACAGATTGTAATTTATGTCAGCCCCTACGTAATCATCGTGTGCGTGTTTTAAATTGGTGTGGTCTTGTCGAAACAAACATATGAAATTAGCATTATCGCGTAGCAGTTGTTTCGGAACCTTGGAAAAAGTTTGTGCCAGGTAGAAACAATCTAATCCTTTGTGACGACCTCGAGTGAAAAAACTACGAATCTCGTTTTGATTTTCCAAGATCATGTCGTCGAACACCACAACGGAATTCTCGAGACAATCGTCCAGTGGAATGATTTCAGATGCGAAAGTTGCAATGCCCAGTCCCTCGTACATTTTCATAAGTTGCTGGTAACTCGCTTGTTCGAGACTTTTCGAAAATACGTAGAGGTGTCTGTTTTCCCAGTCTAACCAATTGGGTGCGAGGATAAAATTACCAATGAGCAGTGTCGTCTTTCCGCACCCCGAAGGTCCTACGATCAGACATCGTATGCTATCGGGGAGCAATTCGCCGTTCCTTTTCTTCGTTTGACTTTCCGAATCAGGTAAACGTTTCACAACATTCCACGTACTCATAGAATCACTTCGTTTGAATCGATCCAACTCGTTCCCGGAAGTCCCAGCCATTTGACCAAAAGTTTGTCACCTCTCTTACGCAAAACTTTTTCGATAAGGTACGTGTCGGGGTATTTAGTTTCAGAGAGTTCCTCCTCGTAGAAGCGCCCCAATAAAATTTCACCGCCACTGTCCTTTATTATATACGTAGACGGTTCCCGGGTAAAACTCGAACCACGGCAAAAAGTTCCGTGCTCCAGTTTCGTGTGAAACCCCTGTCGAACGTTCGCTTCAATTTACTGATCCTCACCTGGTCTCCAATTTTGTATTTAGGTTTTTTTGTCGTGGGTGTGTACTTTGGACAGTAAACGCTAGAAATTAAACGTTGCTCCTCGGACTTGGTAACGTCAGCTGGCTTCATGCCTATCGTTCTGTGCACCGTGTGATTATAGTCGTTAACAAGTTCCGGAAGAATGGTGACCCACTTGTAGCTTCCCTGAAGCGTAAAGCGTGACCACCTGCGCGATTTCAGAGTGCGATTAAATCTTTCCACGATGCTGGCCTTGACGTCACTGAAGGTCGAGTAATGTTGAACATCGTGTTTCCGAATAAACTTTTGGAATACGGCATTGTAAAATTCCTTCCCCTTGTCCGTGTGCAGAAACCGAGGTTGTCTGCCGCCGCTTTCGCGAAAAATTAATTTGAATGCTTCCGTGACGCATGTTCCTGTTTTCGCCTTCAAAGGTAGAGCCCACGCGAATTTCGAAAATGTGTCTATGACGGTGAGGAGGTACTTGTTGCCCTTGTTCAATTTATGTACATGTTTTAGATTGCCGCTACTCATTTCCACAAGGTTGCTTTCCCAGAGGTCATCGATGCCCTTGGTTACCACCGCCAAACGTTCGTAGTTGCGGCGTGCAGGTTTATGCAATTCTTGGACGATGGCTTGCCTAGACATTTTTTTTTTTTTTTTTTAGAGATTACGTTTGAAGAGAAGCACCAGCGTGATGGGATTCAAAGAGGGTGGCACCTCGCTCGTGTTTTGAATGATCAGCTTATCGCCGGCACTCACGTCGAAAACGGTAAGATCTTCGTCTTCGTGTATTTCATATATGTTGCGCGTTTCGTTCCAACGTGCCAGAGGAATGTTTCCTGCTTTCTGGACACCACGATTCGATATCAACGTCATGGTGGGAACGCTAGCTTTTCTGCCGTGAGACCAGTACGAAAATTCGTTTACCTGAATCGTGCCATCGAGGAGAAAGTTGTAGTACGGATGATAAGGATGTAACATGTACAGTTTGTTACCTTCGACGAACGTGAAGATTCTCTGCTGATTGGGTACGCTGTTGATTTCGATGGCTTGCAAGGTGAACAATTTGGCGATTTTAGTGTCGACGCCGAGCAGATTACTGTGAACGTGTCCAAGTTTATTTTCGATGGGCAACAAATGCTCGACTATGGTATCCGTTACGGCAGAAAACGACGGTTTGATTTTCACTTCCACGTTCAACTGCTTGTAGTTTTCGTTGAGTTCTTGCAACTTGGCACCGAAAGAGGCCAGCGTCGATTCCTGCGTGGATTCCAGCACTTCAACTTGATCTCTGATGTTGACGACAATGTTCTAAAGGTTCTCAACTTGATTCAATTTCGAGCTTTTCTCGGTAAGATCGTTCACGATGCTTCGCATCTCGGCAAACTGCGTGTGAAGATCCGTGACGCTCTGCGAAGTGGGCAAGGTCGACACCAGCGAACTAATTTCATCTCGAATCTGTTCTACGTTTGCCGTTTCCGTTTCCAGTCGTTTCAGCATACGTGATATGTTCCTTTTCAAAGCGTGTAATTCTTTGGAGGTGGGGAGATTGGCCACCGTACTCTCGACATCGCTCAATGAATTTTTGATGTCACTTGAATCGGATAATGTCGCCACCGCCGTTTTCAATTTTTCCAAACCTTCCTTCGGAGGTACACTCGTCCGTAACGATTCCAAGTCACCCTGTATGTTGTCGTGTACGTGATGAACATGAGCAAGGTTCGATTCGACGTTCAAATTTTCCAGGTAGTCGATTTTATGCTGAACCGTGCTTAACGTGTCCTGAATACTCGTCAACGCACTTGCTTCAGCGTGAATATTTTTAATTTCTTCGTTGATCAACTCCAAAGACGCCTGAAGCGTAGCGATGGTGGTTTGAATGTGTTCGAAATCTTGATAAGCCTCCAATTGAATTTTTATGTTCGCGACGCTTTTACCGATGACCTGCAGTTCGTCTGACGATGGTAGGTTCGTCATTGTATCTTCCAAAGTCTGTAACTTGGATTTAATTTCTTCCAACGTGCTGGTGAATTCTTCTTGTAATTTAGAAACGACGACATGCAAGCGTTCTACATCGATATCATTCACGACGGTTTGAAGTTCAGAGAAATTCTTTTCGATTGCGGAAGATCGTTCTTCGATTTCGAGTTTCAATTTCTCCAAATCTTCATTCTATTGAAATTGCTGTAATTTGGCCAAATCATTTTGAAGCGAATCCACGCTCAACTGTATATTTTGAACGTTGTCGTAAGAAGGTACATCAACATAATTTTTTATGAGCGTTTTCAGTTCGGAATCGATTTTCAGAATAGGATCGAGACATTGCGTTTGGAGCGTAGCGATCTCCGACTCTAAACTTTTGTTTAAGGTCTCCTGCAAAGCAATCAAATCGCTCCTCAACTTTTTAATTCGAATATCTAGCATGAGAATCTCTTCTGCGTGGTCTACACGCTTGGTGTTGCCGAAAATGTCGTTAGGCATTTTGTTAACGGTTAATTATAATAGGATAGACGATTCGTAATTCTACGAAGAGAGGAATGAGTTTGTCGTAATCTCCGAGGAGTTGAACGTACAGGTAATCTCCTGCGGAAACATCGTACGTAATGTTAGAAAGCATCTTGTCGTGCTTGATTCGAAAAATGTTCTTGCCGGTAGATATTTTGATTTCGCCTACGTTTTCCGGATTCACGGTGATTTGAAGTTTCCCACCGATCGGAATTTCGTAAAAATGTAAATTGTTGTTGAAGATGTAAAACGTTTTGCCGACGTCTTCATCCAATTTCGTCCAAATGCTGTTGAGGTGAATGATCAACACACCGTTGAGTTTAGGTAACACGGAAGGTAAGACTTCATGATCTGGTATGGACGGTGCAGTTTCCATGATGATCTGTTTTTTGAAACCGAACAAGTTCATAGGCATGCTGGTTATTTAAGGATACGGTCAAAGTTTTATTTTGTAATGACAGTCAAAGGTTTTTTTTTACTGAGTAACAAAATGTTTTTTTTTTGAGTTAGTGAAAATTGTTGTGTGTGGTGGTGAGTGCTAATTATTTGTACTGTGCGCAATTCTTATTTATTTCTAAACGACGATGTCCCCAAGGCAATGTATGAATACCACACTCGAGGACGCACCTCTTATCGTCATTGGGATCCAGCGCAATTTTACTAACTTTGTTTGTGGTGATGATATGGTCGACGCTCTGGATTCATTGTTCTATACTTAGTATCGTCGATTGTGAGTAAAGGCAATCGATGTAATCGTGGAAGGTGAGTTTGTTTTCCACCGTATTTTTACCCACACCTCTTGCTTTCTTCGTGACGCTACTCTCTGTTCTCATGGCATACATCTTCGAACGCAAACCCGCGAACTCGACAATAATATCACCGTTACATTCATCTTTTAGTTTACCTAGGACTTTTTTGTTACGAGATGGAATTCCAAATCTGTTGGGTTGAGGATACGCAGAAGTATCGAAATACTCAAGCATGGAAGGTATAGGTTAGGTGTTTGTATGCTGTAAATAAAGCTGTCGGTGTCCGTGTACAAAAGTGATATTTTATCATTGTAGAAGGGTTTCATCACGTCATAATGAAATTCGAACATGTAAAGTTTCGACAAGTCGAGAACCGTTGTGCCAAGGTAAATTGGTTTTCTGAATTTCATCAATTTTATATCTAGATTGAAAAGTGCCAAATTCTCGTTGTAAATTTTTCTCGACTTGAATCTAGGATCGGCTATCCACTTCCGACATTTATTCTTATCGGAATCTAATTTCACGTCTACGTGCTTTCTAACATTCTCCATGGTCTTTCCGTACACCGCATTGTTCATTAATTTAAAGAAGTCCTTGTCTAAATCGGAAGTGGCAGCTGTTCTATGTTGTGTGTTAGTTTCTATGTAAGGTCTTAACCACGTGGAATGTTTAAACTTTAGTATTCTTCTAACATTTACTATCTGAACACCCTTCCCAATCAAAAACCGGAGATTCTTGTAGTGGACGACGTATCTCTGTTTAAGGTCCAATGTTAACAAAAGCTTGTCTTGAACCGAGTCGGGTGGACATTTGATTTCGGGAGTCGGAGGCAAATCCGAAAACGTGTCGTGCAGGTGGTCGGAGAATTGGAGATCTACCTCTGCGAAGAAACCACACTCGCTATCGTCGAAATGTATAATGTCTATCGAAGTGGGATCTAACCATTCGAATCCCCCGTAAGGAAGTTTTTGAACCATGGCATGTCCGTAGAGATTATTAACGTCGGCGTAGAAGATGTAATTCGATGCTCGATTTGAATCGTAATCTTCTTTCATGTGTACGTTATTAGCTTTTGCATGTCTCTGTACGCATTGCACCATTCCACCTCGTATCCCTCTTTCGATAAATAGCAACATGTCAACGTCCGATATCAGTTCCAGCTTGACCTTTGTCTGGAATAACATTGCCGACCACGCTAATCCCGGTAGACTGTAGAAATACGCTGGATCTAATTTATAAATATTCGTTGCCGTTTTCCTGAACGCTTGAAAAACATCCGCGAGTATCGTCACGTCTAATTTTAAGTATGCGTCGTGGTAGTCTCCGAGTGTCCTACATTCTAATTTCTCCCACATGAGTTGCGCGTGTTGGTATTCTTCGTCCGTGATTCCTTTCTCTCTGAGTCTGCTGTAAAATTCTCTTGGAAGTGGAAGAGCGTCGTCGTTAAATTCAGAATTATCACTAACATATTCGTAAGGATAAACCCCTTTACGTCTAACGAGTTCTATGTCTACGTTGGGAAAACTAGCTCTAGTTATTTTGAATTGATCGTTGGTGAGTTTGTTCGCTAAAGCATCCAGACTTGCAGAGAGAAATCTATACGAATCCAGGAAGCGCATCTCGATTGTATTTTTCGTTCCCGGAATCGACACTTGCTTGCTGAGACTAATGTAGCGTTCTTCATTCTCGGCCAAGACACCTATACATTTCGGATCGTAGCCAAGATGTCTCACCAGGTGGTGAAAATCATATCCGCTTCCGTTGTGAAAGAATATGGGGATGATTTTAGGTTTCTGGATTTTAAGATTGCACGTGTTGCAAATTCCACCTATGTAGTTTCCGCTGAAATGATCGTGGTGGAATATTTTTTTGTTTTCATCAGTGAAACTTTGATCACATACCGGACACACCTCAGTGGAATTGTAATTTTGAAGTTCATTTTCAGTTAAAGGTGCCATCGGTTTTGATGTAAGCAGTACGCAACCAATTACCTCAACCTCCTCCACCATTTTTTCCAGGAAGTTTTCGATTACATTTGGCCCGCGGTATATATATGCTTCATTTATTTTATCACGTCGCACAACAACATAGCCGAAACTATTAGGTTGATGAAGCTGGTACGACGTTGTGGAGGAAATTTCAGGATCCGGTTCGCAGTAGGAGAGTGGTTTCAGGAAAGACTCGAAATCTGCGACGATGATTGCGGGATGTTCTAACAATGCCTTGTGCATTCTGAATTCTTCGACTTCGTTCGTTTCGGGCATCAACATTCTAGCCGGTCTGTTGTTGTCGCAATAAATTTTATGTTCGACAAGTTTATCGATAGCAATTTGGCGTCCGGTGTAATTTTGTTAATCGAGTTGTTTTCGATCGTCGAACATGGTTAGACATCTCGGACAAACTTCGATGCAATGTTCATGCTTGGTTGTTTGGCTTCCTAGTAATCGAGACATTGAACGAATTAGCGTGTAATGATAGACATCCTCGTTGGAAATGAGAAGGAGATTTATTACACAAGCATCGTCATCGTCGATATCGCTTATCCTGACGGGATGCACGAGATATTTATCTGACGTGAAGGAATATACATTAATAGCGATGCGTTTTCCTGCACGATTTTCGAACTTTGTTATATCCGACAATGTCACCGTGTATTCAATGTCAGACATTACACTTTCAAACTCGGACTCGTATTGCTTGTAATGATAAACCCGTTCTGGATGATTTGACCAATGAACAGGATGCAGTGCAGCCAATATACACCAAAGGAAACACTTTTTATCGCTGTTCTGTATATTTAACACAGCCCTCTTGTGTTGAATGTTCGGTGGAAGAGGAACGTAGCTGGAAGCGCGAAGAGGCGAGAATCGGTTCACGTAAACGGTTAACGTGTGAGGACTTCCACATAGAGACCATCCCGACACTTTAGCCTCGAAATCGTCATGTTTCTTAACCAGCTCGTTGGAAACTTTATAATAGAAGTTGTCCAAATTTTCGACGTCAGCAAATTAAAGTGTCTGGTTTTTTGTACGATGATAAAAAATACTCGTTGTGCCACCAACTTTCTCGTATTCAGAAAACAGAACAACGTATACTTTTATAGAGTTGTTTTCAAGTTTATCTTTTAAAATATTTAGTACAGATGTTTTCGTTTCATCCAAGAAACTAAGGATGTCACGACCTGGTTCTGACTTAATTGAAAAATCCTGGAGTTGGTCGTTGAATGCAGATCTAATTGGTTTGCGTTCATTAGATAATTTAATTTGCTTGGAAGTGGAAGCTTCCGTTTCTGAATTATCGATTTTCCTTTTCGACGCTTGTCCGGTCGATGGTTTGCAAATTTTGAGGTGTTTACTTAAATTTGCAATGCTGATCATTTTTCCGCATCGAGCACAGGGCTTAGAAGGTAACGAACGATTAATTCTCGAACCTGTTTCGCTACATCTTGCCCTGTGTACCGATAAATTGTTCCTTGAGATTAGCTTCCCACAAGTGACACATTCAGTTTTATCATTTTTACGATTGAAACTGGTGGTGGATGCCATTGCTTTCTCCAAAATCACAGAAATCAAAAAGTCTAGTATATAGCGATACAATTTTCAGGTATGTTATTTTATATAGAATTTCTTGGGGTGAAATAGAAAACGGACGATCACGTCAAAATTCAATCTGGTTGAAATTACTATGAAAAACCACGTGAAACACCTTTGAACTTGAAATAATAGATGGTATGAAGCTGCAAAGAAAGTTAAATGCCTATTTTTTTTTACAAAAAACGAGGAGCGCTGCGACAGGACGTCCGTACTCTTCGGCTGCTCTCACGAGACTGACTGATCTGCAGTGTATGCCGTCTATATATAATAAAAGCGCGGACCGTATTGAAAACACCTGTAATAATTAACCAATCAGAAGACGCCACGTTAGATATGATTCATCACATTACGTCATAACTTGTTGCAATATGTTGTGTAATAGTTTACTCCCTTATAGTTAATACAACGAAGGGCATTAGATATGAGTCATCACAATGTTACGTAATAACTTGTCGCGCAATCAGAAGATATGAGTCATCACATTACGTATTTTTTAACTAATCAGAAAAACACACACAAAAAAATTACTCGAAAACTAGCTAAATTTACTCAAGCTTTTATTTTTCATAATGTCAAGAGCATCTACCTCTATCGCAGGTTGCTTGTTGCTGACTTACAGACTGATAAGAGCTTATGTAAGAGCACCCTGCTTGGCGACGAGCTGTAGAAGCCACAATTACCTAACCTATTTTTTTAAATATATTTGTAAAATCCATCTGTCTGAATTAAAAAAATATATTATATTTGTTAACTGTTTAAGGAATTTTTTTGCAAAATACCCCGACAACGTTTCAGCTACTAGGACCTCATTACCATGAGCCTAATCCTAGTAAGCCACATACACACCTGTTCTTCGTATCGCATATGCTAGTAAGTCAGATGACATACTGGGAGAATCACATTTCCCCCAATGATCCCACCACAACAAAGGTCGCACATGCTAGAAGAAACAGGATCAGGATATTTTATGCTAAATTTACGGCTGCCTGTATGCAGTTATAGGCAAATCATTAAAAGAGCGCTCTAATATACAATGATTTCTCCTACCATGTACCCTAACACAATTTAACATAACAAGTAAAATTTCGATTCGTCTATATATACCCAACAAAACTCAGAAACTGTCATACGCGAGAGCTAATATTTTGCAACAACTATAATTACCCAACACTAGCAACAAGAACAAAAAAAATATATCAATTATTTGTATACTATTAATTAGTAATTTTAAATAATATTAATTATTTGTTTTCAGTTGTAATTAATTTTAAAAAACAATTAATAACATGTTAGGTGATGATAACCAAGTGCAAAAAGCATTGTACACACAAACAAAGCACCACTTAGTTCATCGAGTCTCGGTGTCCTCTCTCCTCCCATACCAGGTCGTCATGGAACCAATTTTTTTTTTCATCAATCGAAAATTTTCCAAGTCCACAGCGTTAAATAAATCTTAAATTGCAAATATCTCGAAAATGGTAAGAGTTATCGAAAAAAATATATCAAAAAACACCCCCATACGGCATCGTTAGATGCCCCCTGTCGATTTTGGAGGTGTAGAATACGTATACCAAGTTTTGGTGGTCCTGGGGTCAAGGGGTAAGAAGTTAGCCCACCACCTCCCAAAAACTTTGATCACTCGTAACTTTTGAACGAATAGTCGTACAGAAGTCGGGTTTAGTGCGTCGGTCGAGTCTCGGTGTCCTCTGTCCACCCATACCAAAATAAACATAGGTCGTCATGGAACCAATTTTTTTCATCAATCGAAAATTTTCTAAGTCCAGCGTTAAAAAAAATCTTAGGACAAAAAAAAACCTACAAAGACAGAGACATGGACATAGACATTACATATAGACATAGACATTACACATAGACATAGACATTAGACAACTTAACCTAACTTAACCGGGAACACGAGCCCGGGGACAGGGGTCCAGAGACAAGGGGTAGGACTCCCGGGAACACGAGCCCAGGGACAGGGATAGGACCCCGGGGACAGGGGTCCAGGGACAGGGGGGACCCCCGGGGACAGGGGGTGGTCACTCCACCGCAGCAGTGGTTGAACGCAGCTAATGATCGAATATTGTTTCCAATGTGCTTTGGATACATACATGAACACCATATATATATATATCAAGAACAACATATACATTAAACAACCCCGTTCAGAATCCGTAGACTCAACACAGAGAAGTAAATATACACACTGTTAAAGACTCCTAGACACGCTGAAAAACTTTCGACCACGACCGGGTTCGAACCTATAGGCCACACGTAGAACGAACAATGACAAGAACGAGTGAACGCCTTAACACGCACGGCTACGGAGGAGAACCGAAAAAGGTTGTGTATAATTGTTCTTTTATGCATCCACGCAGTGTTGCCACATGACCGAGATTTTTAGCCAAAAGAGAAATTTCGATTAAAAATACCACAATACCGCAACTGCACCACCGCTAATAATGCTGCTTTTACTACCACAACTAATTATTATTCTATTATGTCATTTGCTTAGGTGAAGGGAAAAAATGGTCCAAAAAGGGAAATTTTGCCCCTTGGGAAGGCCCTCATAGTGTGGCAACACTGCGTCCACATCGCCGGTGGCGACATCTAGTAGCAAACACTAGAACTATTTCCTCAGGTATCGTCTTCATGTTCTCGACTGAAATATTAAAACAAACAGAGTCCCTTGTAGGTTAGTTCGGTGCGTAAATAAAAAAAAGTGATAGGTTAAGTTATATCACTTAGGATCGTAAAGAAATTAAAAAATCGTAAGAAAAAAAGATAGGTTAAGTTATATCACGTAAGATTGTGATATACCTACCAAGTATGAGTGGGGAAAAAAGTGGTGCAGTGAAAATTTGTACTAAAACATCGCTGAACGCTAAAACATCGACAAAAAATTGTCAAAATATGTCAAAAACTGATTTTCAATTGATAAAAAAAAGGGATACCTACAAAGTATGGCGTTGAACCGGCCAATTTACACTACTGAAAATAATTTAATTTATCGTTAGATGTACGTTGATATTATACAGTGAGTAAAGATTATCTCCTCTGGGACAAAAACACAGGATAAAGTACTTGACAAATATATATTTTGTACTTTAGTAATTACATGCTAGTACATCGATTAGGTTGCAACGAAAATTTATTGCAAAACCAGAAGAATGGAAACATATTTACCTTAAAAATGATTATATCGCAGTGTTCCTGAGTCAAATGAATTAAATGTACAGCTTATAAGTAAACCTCGGATTTTAGGTTATTAACCTACTTTTTCCTCTAATAAGAAATGACAAGTTACGTCAACGTTTCATTAAAAATGCAATAACTGATAACTAAAATAACCTATTTTGTTTGTTAGAGCCTATTTTAGGTTTATGCCCCTAAATCAATTTTTTTTAGATATTTATGTATTTTTAAAGATTTTTCAGGATTTTTATATTACACAAAGATATTTGCTCTGTTTGGTGTCGAAAAATTCAATCACTGACTATCGTGAAACGTACTCTATGGTGATTTCCCTCTCTCCAAGTCCATGATGATTTTTCCAAGCTCTAAACAAAGCAAAATGTTTGGCGCCACTGTTAACTGAACAGTCCAAAGTGCAAACTTCTGATCCGTGTGGTCTTGCTCACTTTCGCATCACTTTGGTGCTATGTGGTCTTCTCGCCTTGCGAAGTAAAGTTTCAGTATTCTGTTGAGATATAATTTTCAGCATATAAGATGATCCTCACAGACAAAAGGCCCAGTTTGACTGTGGATAACATGAAAAATATTGTTTTCTATTGAGGGTGGCCACTCAAACATACAAATTAACTATAATTCCCGGTTTCCAAGGCGAACTTCCAAACATTCAAGGGTACAAGCAGACATTTCCCAATGCCGTGCGGTGACATTTAGACTAGGGTACGTAGCATGGCGCACTGAAGGGGGCGGATAGAGGGGCCAGACTCCCCCCAGTCTATCGTGTTATACAGAAAATTACTTTTCCAAAATTTTGTAATGGAAAATTTATCATCCTTGTATGATTTTCAAATAACAGAAATAACATTTTTGGAACGGCACAGCAGCACTTATCAATCGTTGCACCCTTTTGTAAGACCTTCATTCATCCTTCACAAAAGATGTTGCTTGAGAATAAAGAATAACCCCATTTTTTCAACAATTGACGTCGATTAATTCCTTCATGCAGCGCAATTAACATTGAACGGGAACGAACTGGCACGATGATTTTTCGTGCTTTCGAATAGCAAGTGATAATTTGATAAATTTCAGTATCCCCCGTATCCTCTACTATTTTACACACCTTTTTCAGAAGAAACCAACGAACAAGACCAAGAATAAAGTTTCCGCTTTTTCTATTGTCAGTCAACTGTAGAGTTATATATATATATATATATATATATAACTCTACAGTCAGTCGGTAGGTAAGCCAAGGCCCGCCAAGGTGCTGTAGAGCTGTGGGGTTATGTTATATATATATATGGTATATATATATATATATATATATATATATATATATATATATATATATCTGAAAATGCCTAATATACTGCTTACCTGCCTTCATAACTCCTGCCTGAAACAAGCCCTGCAAATCAGGAACACACACACCTCCCATTTCGGATTGTTTGCACTTTTTTCGTAATTATATGCCGAAAATCCCATCTACAGAATGTCATCAATAACTCCCGAATCCTCTTCCTCCTTTCTCTCCACATTTTATCACTTCACTGCACCTACAAATAAGCAAATAATATGAACGAAACACTCACTGCAAATTTCACACGACAGAAGAAAGCAAAAGTCAACTTCCCACGGTAACAAGTGTCTGCTGTCCCCAAAAACCGCCCGTTCTTGTGGATGAATGACTCGGAGTTGCCAGTCGAGGAAATATTTTGTAGAAGGGAGATAGTAAAGCTTACGAGAAAAATTCGTCAGCTTACAATGGTATTCATTCCAGCACACATCAAAAACTTAAAAAGTAAAATCTTGGGCACAACATACCACTTTGCAATGTCTGGGAGGGGGAAAGCTCATTCGAATCCCATAGTAGCATTGTGTTTACGTTCATTTTTAAATTCATTCATATTGTCGGGTCAACGGTCAACACCCACCTTCACCAACTTATTGACTGAACTGCAAATAAACTAAATAAAATGTTGATCTCTGGAATGGGATAAACAGATACTCTCGTACTCTGAGAATTATGTGAAATGTGCAAATTATCCATATAATTTCCCCCTGAGACAGTAACGACGCCAAAAGGGGGTTCACGTCAAAACTCAATCCTGTGTCGGTGTTCATTCTGCTCTCCACACCTCCCTATATCAAAAAACTTCCTAGTGTAATTTTAATCTCACATAAATATTTTATATCTGATACTATACGCTAATATTAAATATGGTCTTCTTGCCCTCGTCTTAGCAATCATTTTTTATAATGTATTTTATTGCAAACGAGCACAGTGATCTATCTACGCGTGAGTGCTAAATATGAGTAAGCTAAATTTTCCAGAAAAAATATATATGTTGAGTACTGCCAATACTGCAGACGCTGTCAAAATCCTTGGAACCCTGGCTTCTCAGACCTCTGTGCTTTGAACAGGAAAACGCAGGATGGGGCGAGCGCGGGCAGACCCAAACATATGGTAGGGACTAATCAGAGTCAATGGGGTTGCCTTCCGAATTTCTAGGGTACTCAAGAGAATCGACTGCGTTTGCTCACAGAAATCGGCAGAAACGTGGATCGTGTGGGTGCAGACCGGCGGTGGGGCAGCGCCGAAGGCACAATCGGGACCATTCGGGACTGCGTCCAGGAGGGCCAGCCGACACAAGGCAGGCAGTAGCGTGTTCGTGCGGAAATCAGAATTTCATGCAGTGGAAGTGCCTTCGGAGTGATAATTATTGAATTTTCATCTTCGGGGAAGGCGATTAGAAATGCTTCATTTTTCTTACCGTCTTGTGGGTACGTATTGCGTACCTTGCGTACCCAGAATGCACCCTGCTGATATTTCCTCTATTTCAATTCTACATTTTACCGCCTCTCCCCACACACATCAATGTATTAATAAAATAAAGGGTCTACGATTCCAATTAAACGGTAATTTTTAAAATATTTGATTTAAGGTGCGGAGATTACATTTGCCATTTCACATACTCAGCTTAGAAATACATCTACAGACGCAAGACGCGGAGAGGCGTTACCATGCTCCTCGGATTTTGACATCTTATTGCGTTCTTATTAAGCGCGCACAAATGGAAATTTTAAGCGCACATAAACGCACATAAGGTGCACATATTGGGGACGAAGTTTGAGATCGTTATCTGAAAGTCGAGGAGAGCGTTACCCTGCTCCGCGATGCTACTTTGTGTTCTTATTTTGTTCTTATTAAGCGTGTACAAATGGATTTTTCGCGCACATAAATGCACATATGGAACACATATAACGGACTAAGTTTGAGCTCATTATTTGAAAGTTGCGGAAAGGCGTTACCCTGTCCCACAGATTTTGACATCTTATTGCGTTCTTATTAAGTGCTCACAAATGGAAATTTTTAGCGCACATAAACGCACATATGCAGCACATATGGCACGCAAAGTCTCGACTGATTCGGCTTTGGTAGCGGATGGGGGTAAGGGAGCTCCTGTTATTCAGTAATTGCCCTGTACCCGAGGAGGCGAGTTCTTTAAGCGGTTCAGCGAAGCAGGCGGGACCAAAACATCTGGTATTTCACGCACTCCCTACCAGCGCGGTGAAGGGGAATTCGCAGAATGGGTTCCTATTACAAGTTTTTTTTCTACCGATTGGGAAAACTGCATTTATTCTTCATTTTTTATCTTTTTAAGTGCTTGTTTCAAAATTGTAACCCCGTTTAATATTAAAATCCAGTTTTAAAAATGTATGGTGCACAGAAGAGTGGTCACAACTGCAATTTATAACCATTATTTTCATGTGAGACTGAATGTTGCAATTTGAATATAGAAGTTTCTTATTGTTTGTTTCATTGTTGTAACCCGGTTTCTATACCCGGTGGAGGCACACTGAACATTTGTTCGGATCCAATTATAAACTGTATGTCCAATCCCGTTTAGTCTAAATGTGTATAAAGCAGTCTTGAAACAACAATTCAGACCATTAATCTACTTGCTTTAAGCTAGAACGTAAGATGTATGGGTATATGTGTGTTGTTTAATTTTCCAAGATTCTTCAAACACAATATTTACTTCTCATTCAAGCAACAGCACTAAGAGGGGACGAGAAGAATGCGTCTCACAACTTTTTTTTTAAAAAAAGAAGACAATTGTGTTCAGGTTTTGTAAATATTAACAGGCTGACTCTTAAACTATTATTAGTCCAGCACCGCAGCAAAGCGGTCTAAGGCGTCAAGCTCTGAGCTCAAGTTAACGGACGGGCGGTGGTTCGAGTCTCCTGGGAGAAGCGTAACAACATTTCTCCTGAGATTTCGACCTGTGTATGGAACCGGTGGCTACCCACAATCGTGCGGAATTTTGAGAGCTAGGAATGAGTAGAACACCTACAACAACGACTGTGAGTTCGTCGTGCTGACCACACGTAACCCAGTAACTTGTTGGATGATCGCACACCTGTTCTGAGGCATTTAGGAGTAAGGCACTCGCCCTCAAGGGCTGTTGCGCCACAGTTATTTTTTAAAATAGCCAGCCCCCGTGGTGTAGTGGTTACCACAGCTCACTACGACACCAGGAATTTGGGATTCGAATCCAGGCCTGCGCATGTGTGTTCTATCTGGGTGTCCCTTTATTAATTTCATCATATCATGACTCACCCTCATCTTCATGATTAGCCGAAAGTGACAGAAAAGCTAATTAAAAATAAATCAAATCAATTAATTTATTAAAATATATTATAGTAACGTTTAACAGTGAACGATCAGGTACACTTTTGGGTTGCTACGATCCGAATGAGAGTCAGTGTGATTGTCACAACCCAGAAGTGTCCGTGACTGTACACAGTTATATCTCGCTATATTCCTGTCTTTCAAATTTTGAGGTACCTTTGTGCACAGACAAACGTTAAAATAACTGACTCCATTCACTAAATTTCTTCAGGAACATTCCTTCTCTCGAATTCTGAGTTAATTACAGTCTTTTTCAAAGCAGACCCACCATTCACTTTGAACTCATTATTTTAAAAATTGTGGATGAGCATATCTTTTCTGGAATCAATAATAAGAGGGAAGAGAGTAAGTTCATAATTTTCCAATCAGCAAATAAATTATGCGTTGAAAATTTCCTTGGCTTTCGGACAACAATAATTGCAGCCAAATTACGTTACTACGACGACCACTGGACATCGATATTGAAGGTGCTGGTACGTTATCGTCAGAAAAAAAGGTGAGCGACTCCTGGCATTGGCAACGGGGCAGAGCTTCCGACAACAATGGCCACCACAATGCCGGAGAACAAGCCTTTGAAGATTTTAAACTCGCTCTTTCCGATCTGTGGATTCTTCTTTCCAAAAGACGGAGATAGTTTTATGCGGAGTATTCTACGTATCTTGTATCAATTTGTTTGCACTTTTTCTGTTCTAGTAGCTTACTTGTCTCTTGTGGGTTACATATTCGTTCAGGACGACTTCGCCGTCATTGTTACCAACATGTCAGTCGTCATTCATGCTTTCAACATGCCTCTAGATTTCATCTATTTATCTTTCAAGAACAAGACATTCCGGAACCTCCTGAAGAGATGCGAGACACTTCATCTTCCGGGGGAGACCAGGTTGTCGAAGGCGATTCGGGACTCTCAAGGAACGGCAGTGGCCAGGACGAGCAGAAAGGGCCTGATGATATTCGCATTCTTTGCCATGTGTGTCTCGATTCCACCAACCGCGAAGATGCTGTTACCACTTATGGCCGCTGCTGAGGAACCAGAAGAAGACTTAGACAAGCCTCAGGAGAAAAAGTTATCTCTGAGCAGCTGGTTTCCGTTCGACTACAAGTCGACCCCTGGATACGAGGTGGCCTTGTTCTTCAATGTTATGTTCCTGTTCTGTGCTGCCCTCAGCTATTACACGATCACCATGGCCATGTGCTACATGATGGTGCATGTGATCGAGCAATCGAAACATCTCCAGAGAGTACTGCTGATGTTGGGTACATTAGTAGAGGAGTACTCAGCCATAGAATTTAACTGTATCGAGTCGTCTACATCGAATAAACCTCTTCATGTTTTCACAACTAAAGAACGACCACAAGAGAAGGATTTAGAACTGGATCAACTCCTGACATTGTGGATACAAGAGCACCAAAAACTCACAAGGTATGTATATCAGAATAGCACTGGATGCAATCCACAGCTGATGATTCGTAGATTGTATTTGTTGAAAACACATGCCCTCTAGACAAACATACAAAGAGGGTTCGGTGAATGATCTCTGTTCGTAAGTAGTTAGTACAGTTCCTCTCTAGGTATTACAAGTAGATTTTACAACAAGGGCTCTAACTCCTCAACGCCGGCTTTTTCTGATACGTGGGTTGTAAAATCAAAAGTGGCAACACTGTCAGGTAAACGTGTTAACACCGTGCATGTGTTATGATACAGTGAGCATTGTTAGTTTGGGCCCATATCGATGTGTGGAGTGCCAAAAGTGGTCGGCGTAGCAAGAGCTATTGTGAATGTACGACAGGGATGCTCATCCCCCCAAAATCATGTCATGCGTCCCCCCAAAATCATGTCATGCGTCCCCCCCATATCATATCGTAATCCCCACAAAGTATTTAATTACAACAGCGTGTCTACCGAAAGTAACTCTTTTCTTAGCTTTACTGAACACTATACTTGATCTTCCCCTCCTCCTTAAACAAGGGTGCCCATCACTCAAGACCGGCCCTAAAATCATTCATCATAATCTCTCCGAAATAGTTTGGATGAATACGTAATAATTTATGTCTATTTGAATGAAATGCCATGTTAAATTGTCCATCTTTTTTAATTGTTCGATTTTCGAAAAAACTTGAAGAAATTAGTAGTAAATTAAATTATGTAAATATGCATATAAAGAGTGTATATTTGATAGTTTGAGTATTTAACACAAATGTTTACACACCTTAAGATAAAGATAGAAAATTCAAAGCAAATAACATGCTCCAGATATATGACTGATTCAATTATTGTTTCACGAGACATTTCAGAACCCTAGCTAGAAATTCTTACACTCATGGCGATAATATAATACGACGCACCTGTTTTAAATTAAGCAGTATACCAACACTAAGCACTATATTTTACGAATTGATGTTATTAATGAATATCGAGAATATCGTTTGTCTTGTAATGCAGCTATAGTATAAAATTTCAAATTCACCTCAGTAAAGCGACAAACACGCATTCTCGTAACAAATTATTCTTAGCGAAGCGAGCAAGAAAATGTTTATATCCATTTCTTTTAAGGCTTTCAAGAATATTAGTTTAATGGGGTGTAAACACTTTCTTAGGATCCCGAGATGTTTAATCTTTTCCAGCTTCTCTTTTGGTACGTTCGGGGCCGAAAACGTGTGGATACCATATTGCTAAATATAGTCTTCAAAAGTTAATGTTCGGACTCTCTCCCCACTAGAGAAATCCCTTGAAAATCTAAGATTTAGCACTTTATCAAGTGCTTCCTATCTCTCTCTTTAAATTTAATACTCAGTCCTACGACCAAAATTTCCATGCCTATTTTAGACTTACTGTTGATATTGAAGAGTGGATATTGCCTCCTCCAAAAAAATAATTCTCAGTCTCCACACCAGAATCTCCGCAATAGTCTGGATCATCTGAAATATCGCCACAAAAATTCAAACCTTCAAGAAAAATCATCTGCATTGTCCACAGTAGAACCCAGAGAAAA
The DNA here is from genome assembly GCF_977018435.1 of Lepisma saccharinum. NCBI lineage: Eukaryota > Metazoa > Arthropoda > Insecta > Zygentoma > Lepismatidae > Lepisma > Lepisma saccharinum. The sequence continues at coordinate 8,363,879 of NC_139247.1, read as the reverse complement.
GAAAAGGGCTACGTAATGCCGGACGCCATTATGTATCAGATAAAACAAAGAAACAGTGCAGGCTGGCACCGTAGGACCTTCCTGTACTTGTAGAGGGGAAAGGTTGCAAAGCATTGGTCGGAGAAGAAAATATATTTCAATAAGTTTAGGATCTAGGAGATTTCAATGCCCAGAATACTAAACTTATGGCTGGCATGAAAATTATACGAAAGAATAGGACGTATTCGAAAAAGATGAAGAGAAGTCAACAGGATCAGTAACCTTCTCGTATTACGTACAGGTTCATGGAGCTGAAATTTCATTCTACAAATACTTTCTTTTAACTGTTCATGGCTCGCAGAACCATTCACGTAGAATGAGATATGTTCAACAGCAAATTAAAGATTGTTTTAAAATAGGAAAACAGGAAGGGGGAAATAAACATGATCAGATAACGACGTACAATCTACATAGAGCTGTCTCTAGAGAAAATTACTAAGGAGAAACATGCACACGAATTACATTTTATGAAAGTCTTATAGTAAGCTAAAGTTAATTGGGGATTCAACCACTTTGGTAAAGTAAAATCCACAAGTGTATAACGTAATAGTAACAGGTATGCAGCATGCATTCCCATTTCAAAATGTACTGCTGCTCTTGCAGTTTACACAAAACAATTTTCGAACTATAACTACGGCATACACGAATGTGGATTGACTGTGTTAGATATGACTTGAAAGATGTTTACGTGTGGCTTATGACTATCTCCCTATGATACATTCATTTTTCAATTTCTTCCACCAATGCTTCGTTCGACCTTTAATTTATTTCGGATTTCTTCACTTCAAATTTTGTCTCGCAAGGTTACTTCACTTAAAAACAGCAAAATAGTCATAAGTTATTTGTGAAAAATTTATTCTTGTATTTTCATGTTGAAAAAGAGTCCAATATTCGATACAATAACAAAGAGCTTGTTATAAGATAATTGAGATGTTATGGTATATATTTCGAATTTCTTTTCTCGTTTATTTTCCATAATTTATTTTCAAAATTCAATTCAATCATTTACAACCACGATTCTAATTGAAAAAAGAAGAACGGCATTGTAGGCGATGAGAACATCAGAAACATTACACTAATATTATAAATTATTTTCCAGAATTATGTCTAATTCAAATCACAATTAGAATACTAGAGAATTTGTTAGAGGTGACATGTTTTTACTCGAAAATGAATCAAATAAGAACATAGAATATTGAAATATAAAATAACTTCACATAAATACAGCGGACCCAAATCGTTGCATTGCATTGCTTACAAATACAGATTTCTTAATCTGATTTCCTAAAGTCTGACCATGAAGTTAAACAACAATGACTTCTTATTACGACAAAAATGAACTGCAACTCGTTCGGAATTCTCTCTTAATCGCAATTCCGAACAATTACTTCAGGAATGCTTCATACTCTAGCATCAAGTACAACAAAGATAAAAGTGGAACTGCTGTTGAAAGCACCTTTGTCTATTCATATCTCAAAATTTAACATATAGTATAGCAGCGATTGCATATAACACTTTACAATTAACATTACAGTAGCAAACGTGGTGCCTGCACTCATAAAAGATGTGCCTTAGCTCAGCACATGTTAAATTATACCTATTATTTTCTCAGTTTCATGCCAACCCAGAATTTGGAGATTCTAACATATTTACGGAATGAGTTTCAAATGTACCTCCTAAACAAAAATAGGTATTAGGGTTTTTAGTCTGAAAAAATATTTTATTTACATAAGACCCTAACAAGTAATGTTCGGGATAATTTACTTGGTATGGTTTAAAGTTCAAATTTGTCCCAGTTAATGTCGGTTTGTCGGATATGAGAATATTTTTGACTAGCTGCTGTCACAAATGTGAGAGTGGTATTCTCGCTTAGGGTGGATGAAGTTACTGAGTCATGAACAGGAAACGTATTTGTCAGTGAGTATAATCCTAAAATCAATGTTATTTTGTGTTATCTTTGTGAATCCGGGTACATATGCTAAAAAATATTATTTTTATTTTCCACATTTTTATATGCATTAGCTCTTAATATGTTTTTAATTATTTTTACATATAATTTCCATATTTTTAAACATTTTTCGACATACATTCCATATTAGTGCTCTTACTACATTTTTCTATCTTGGGTAAAATTCCAAAGGTTTTCCGGTCATCTGTATTCTGTTCATTTTGAAATCTCTGTTTATTTTAAATCTGGACAATAGACAATGCATCTGTTAATTCTAACATTCTTGTAAACAAACAATGGAGAACGCAAGCTCAAGCCTTCGCGTTAAAACCCATTGGATATTTGAAATGTACTTCGTGAGTATTGAGCGTAAATTATGTTATTCTTAATATGTCTTTGGCGACAGAAGCAGGACGCTCATCTTTCAGCACTTAAAAGAAAGTGTGATAATTCATGGTTCTGAAATAAAACACGGCATATTTAGTATTTGAATTTTGCATCACAATAAATTGAATCTAGGTGAGCTGCTTGCTTAACGACAATTGCCATTTGCACAATTGTAGGTTCATATTTAATTCGATAGTTTCACGAAAATATCAAAATCATATTGCGTACGTAACACTTTTTTGTGCATATAAATTTGTTCACTGGTTACGAAACTTGTAATGCAATCTCAATAATCTTAATTGTGCTTGCAGGGAGTGAAGCGAATACAAGGTAGTTTTTAAGTATGGTGTGTGGGAACTTGACTAATAAGTAGGGGAAGGATTTTATGGTGCAGCACCTTCCCAAAAATATATCTGTTTTCATACCGATCGTTTGATATATGTACTTACGCGTACATGAAATCAAGTAAAATGAAAACGCGTTGTTGCACATTTTTGCACCTTTTCGTCAGAATGGGATATTTTCCCCCATTTTAGCTCCTCTTTGATGCTTCAGCACCTTTTTACTTCGTTTTTTTCCATATTTTGTTAAAGATATTGATATATTTTTCACTTTTCTTACATAAGATCTTATAGTCTCATTTTGTAGATAGAAACGGGAGCTATAAAATTGTATAACTATATATATGACTAATTAATAATTATTAATTATGTTATTTACTACAGCGTTGAATAAATAACGTTAATGTAACTGGTTTCGACCTGAATAAAAGGCGAGGCATTTTATCAGCACTTTTTTGCACATTTTTGAAAAGATTTTTAGAATCTTTCTTTCCCTTTCCTGACCATACCTTTTCACTTCAAAATCCGTTCTGATGGTAACGTTGGGATTATAAACTTGTAATTCCCAGGACTGGAATTTTCATTCATTTAAGGTTACTGATTGATTTAATCTAATTTGCGTCCCTCTCAGGTATGCCACCAGCACTAAAATACTTGATGAAAACTCGTATATTTAAGAGGGTTTAGAATATATGGTTTTGGATAGTGATTCGTTTCAATCATTGCCGGATTTCGCGTTTGAGATCACAGGAGCAAATGGCCCCAAGCCATGACTAAGTATTATAAAAAGTGAGGACATCGTTAGTAGTGTAGTGTACGATATTACTGGGACGAGAAAGTACGATGTATTGCCTGTACTAAAATAAGGTCAAAATGCCTATATAAACTTATTGCTCAAGTGTCCTCCTCTATCAAATTTAAGATTTTTGTACAGAATTTTTTTTTGAGAAAGTACGACCCCCCCTCTTAGATTGATTTGGCTACACTTACAAAAGCTGAATCTGCTAGATTGTTGTTCATAAGCTTGTTAAAAATATGTCCCTCTTGACACTGTTTTGTCTTCACTTAAAACTAATCCAATAAGCTCATAAGAGCTTTTTGATTACACAGTAGTACACTGTAAAGTATAATCTTATTAGCTACACACACACACAAGTAAGTATTAGCTACACATACACACAAAACCCAAGTAAGTTTATAGAGTTTTTTATAGGAATTAAGTTGAATTTACATATCAGTTAGTATTGTGAGAGTGGTTGAAGAGTATGGACATGTTGTTGCAGTACTCTGTTTGGTAGATACAGCGTGTGGTTCTTTTTATTTGTTGAGTCTCTCAGTTTAGTAGATACAGCGCGTGGGTATTTTTATTTGTTGAGTCTTTTCACATGGCATTAGGTTATTGATTTTCTACGCACATCACGATATGCTCTTGCAGACATGCAATTGTGCTAGGTCAGTGCTTCTGTAGGTCAGTGCTTCTGTAGGTCACTACTTCTGTGGATCAATACTTATTCTATATTTGTGCGTGTAGGCTATTAGTTTTTACAACCTGTCATTTATTAAGTATAAGATTTGAACCCCAATAAATTGTATATAATAAACCAACAACAAAAAATATTAACACACTAAATATATACACTAAGTATACAAAAATATTACTAAACCCAATTGATATTTTATATTAAATATAGAATTTTAATTTAAACCCCAAGAAATCTTATATAATAAACTAATAATAAAAAATATTAACATATTAGGTATACAAAGCATATTATTAAACACAATTAATATTTTATATTAAGTATAAAGTTTTAATTTGAACCCCCAAGAAATCTTATATAATAAATTAATAACAGAAATGCCAAATCAAAAATATTGTAATCAATGTAATAAAAATATATCTAGCTCTAATTGGGCTAGGCACCAAAAGAATTGTAATCCGGAAAAATGTAGAACACTTACAAAAATATGCCCAAAATGCCATAGAAAATATAACATCGAATATTTCGTATCTAAACATAAAAATACTTGTTATGTACAGCCTTCTACATTTTCATCTGGTCTAAAAAGAAAACTTGAAACACCTGTTAATCATAAACCAGCAAAGCAGCTCTGCAATGCATCTATTCAAAGCAGTTTTAATAACCAACTAAAAGATTAACGTTTTATATCAGAGCCAAAATGTGATATTAAGATTTTTTTAAACAATATAAATCCTGATATGCAACCTATTCTAAATGTACAAAATAGCTCTTATAAACTATCTTTCAAATTATTTACACAATATAAGAAATCAAATGGCACAAAATTTACACAGCCTCACATAACAGAAACTGTAGCTATATATTCAAATACAAATTTAGACAAAATAATAAGCAGGTTGATAGAGCAATTGAATATTAAACAGTCTGAGTTTGCTGCTAAAGAATCAGGATGGAGTTTATGTGGAACTCCACACAAGTTAAAAATTAATATTTCTGAATTTAGCCCACTACAAGGTTCTACATATCTGCCATTACCTGCCAATATCAAAAACAAAAAAGCCGTGGTTAACATAGAAAATAATGATGAGAAATGCTTTTTGTGGTGTATTTTAGCTGCTTTGTTTCCAGTTTTAAATCATCCTGAGAGAATAAGTTATTATAAACAACATGAACATGATTTTGATTATGCTATGGAGGGCTTAGAAAATCCAATGTCTGTTCAAAATATTGATAAATTTGAATAAAAAAGGCCAGAGATATCAATGGTAAACCATTATCTATTAATGTATTTATTTGTTCCACTGGTGCTGGGAATTGTTTGATAGAACCTCTCAGAATTAGTACACTTAATGATGATTTTGCTATTCCGATTGATTTGCTTTTAATTGAGGGGGATGGCACATACCATTATACTCTAATACACAGTCTTGAAGCTTTAGTAAGAAAACAACTAGACAAATCTAATAGAATATTGAAGTTGTGCCGAAGATGTTTAACTGTATTTGATGGTCAAAAAATGGTAAATGGGGTTTGTGAAGAGAATACAGAAATTGCTAAAAACAAATTAGTTGAACATTTAAAATATTGTGGGAACCATAAACCTGTTCATATGGTTATGCCTAAGCCAAATGAAAATGCCAAATTCAAAAAATTTGAAGCCTTGTTGGAACACCCAACATATATAGTTTGTAGTTTTGAATCAAACCTCAAACCCCTTGCATTCTGCAGCCCAGATCCTGATGAATCTTCAAGTACATCATACCAGTTACATGAACCTTCTAGTTTTTGTTATATAGTTATACAGAATGGTGTTGTTAGAGTACCACACTTATATATTGGACCAAATGCTATCAAAGAATTTGCACATAGAATAGAAAATGAGTGCTATGACATAGCATCTAATATCTTATTAAATTCAAAACCTATGATGCCTTTAACAAAAAATCAAATTAAAGATTTCAATAATGCAGAAAAATGCCCGATATGTGATTTTAAATTTTCAGATAAAAATATCAAGTTAAAACACCATTCCCATACAAATGGTAAATTCTTAATGGCTCTGTGTAATAGTTGTAATATTAAGATCCAGAGACCAAAATTTATCCCAATATTTTGCCATGGTGCATCCAATTATGATTTCCATCATCTGATCAGGTACGAGGGGTTTGACAAGCAGAATTTAAATATTTTAGCTGAAAATGATGAAAAATATATAGCTATTAGCAAGATGATTAAAGTTAATGGTGTTCCTATTCACTTAAGATTTCTAGAATCATACAAAATTCTGTCGGCTAGCCTGGCTACTCGGGCCAGTCAATTATCTGATGATCAATTTAAAATTACTTGTGATATGTTTCCAAATCAGGACTTAAAATTAATTAGGCGAATAGGTGTATACCCATATGACTATGTTACTGATTTTTCTAAATTTAATGAGTGTGCTTTGCCACCACAACAAGAGTTCTACAGTAAACTCAAGGCATCCGGAATCACTGATCAAGATTATCACCATGCTCAGTTGATGTGGGCCAACTTAAAATGCCAGACACTTGGTGATTATCATAAGGCATACTTGAAACTTGATGTGACTCTCTTAGCCGATATACTTCAGACATTTAGAAAATCTTCCATGGAAAATTATAAACTGGATCCAATCTATTTCTACAGTGCTCCAGGCATAGCATGGTCTGCTATGTTTTTGAATACTAAAATGCAGTTGGATCTGATCCAGGATCAGGACATGTATATGCCATATGCAGGGCTTGAGTGGGTCGAAGATTTTAATATTGGGGATCTTCAGGATTTTGATGACAGTCAAAATTTATTCTTAGAGGTTGATCTGACAATTCCTGATGATTTACACAAGTTTTCTGATCTGCCCCCAATTCCTGAGGTTGAGTGTTCACCTGGCTCTAAACAGAAGAAGCTATTGATGACTCTGGAGCCAAAACAGGGTTATGTAATATATTACAAGAACCTTCAGTTCCTGATGCATCACGGTGTTCAAGTAACCAATGTTGGCAAAGTCTTGAGGTTCAGACACTCAAGATGGTTGAAGCCATATATTGATACGAACACCGAGCTTCGAACATCTGCAGTAAGCCAATTTGATAAAACTTAAACTAAACTTAAACTAAATTAATGGTCAATTCAGTGTATGGCAAAACTATAGAAAATGTTAGAAAGCATAGTGATGTTAAATTAGTTACCGACCCCAGCTGGAGCAAAAAATTGGTGGCAAAGCCTAAGTTCAATTATAGAAGAATTTATGATGAGAATATGACACTTTTTAATATGAAAAAACAAACCTATTTATGTAGGGGCTGTGATATTAGAATTGGCCAAATTACAAATGCCGGAACTCTATTATGATGTGCTAAAGCCTTTTTATGGTATTAGTATAAAATTGATGTACATGGACACAGATAGTTTTATTCTTGATATTCAGACAGAAGATGTTTATAAAGATATATCACAGCCCGAATTGTTTAAATATTTTGATACTAGTGAACATACAAAAATTCAACCCCACAACCAAAAGGTACCTGGCAAGTTAATAGATGAGACCCTTGGCGATGTTGTTGTAGGATTTGCTGGGTTAAGGGCCAAGATGTACAGTTTTGAAACATTCAGTGGTGTTGTTACTAAAAAAGCCAAGGGTATTGGCAGAGTAATTGTTGACAAAGAGCTCAGATATGAAGATTACAAAAATTGTCTCAAATCACGGAATTTAATTAGAACATCAGAATGCAGAATCCAGAATAAAGATCATTTGTTGACCACAAATGTTCTAAGAAAAGCGGCTCTAGACCCACATGATGATAAGAGATGGATTTTATCATGTGGGATACATACTATACCATGGGAGCATTGTGACTTGATAAGAGACAATCAATGACCAATCACAGAGCATGATTTGAAGTAAATAAACATGCCTATGAACTTATTTGGATTAAAAAAAACAAGCTATTATGGACTTGCCAACACCAGCACCTTCTTCTAATATACAATATATAATACCTAAACTAAGTAGTTTCTTAATTATTCATCTAAATAGCATACTTACAGATGTTGATGAAAAAACAGGTAAAACATTATACATATTTAACAATAATTTAAACCATTACCAATTACCTATAGGTGGTCAATTACAATTTATTACAACTCCCGAGGGTGATGTCAAGGTTTCAGTAGGCAGAAATATTTATAGAATTAAGCACTCAAACATGGTTTCTGTATAAGCTGTTTCTGCCGGTGATTGCTTATATATTGAAGTCCCGGGATATTATGACAAGCTTATACCTCTTTTTATAGAATCAAGAATTAGATATTTTATAATAAATGACCACTAAAATAAAAAAAATGCCTAATGATATATTTGGCCATACAAGGCATGAAGATAACAGTGATGAGATTCTGATGCTTGATGTCAGAGTCAAAAAATTAAGAAGTGATTTACAAGCTTTACAAACCACACTCAATGCCAGTCTTCAACTAGAAATTACCAATTTACAATCACAATGCATGGACCCTCTTATTAAAATTGATTCAGAACTCAAATTACTGCTTCAAAAATATACTGACTTGGCAACATTAGATAATTTTCAAAGTTAGAGGAGGCTGTAGCAGCTCTTCAAGCAAAATTAAAAAGTCAGGCTACCAACTCTGAGCAATTGAAACAACAACTAGAAGAGCAGATTGGTAGTGTCCAGACACAGCTCCAAACAATTGTCAAAAGCATAAAATCACAAGAAGATTTTGATCTAGTAATTTCTACTCTAAAAGAACAAATTCAATCATTACAGATTCCTAATCTGGACCCCTTGAACAATGCCATAGCCGAGGTTAAAGAAAAAATCGAGACACTTGAAAATTTTATGAACAACCTACCATCTTCTGATGCTCTGAGTTCTATCACTCGTAGTGTTGCCAACATCAAGCTGCAACTTGAAACATATGAATATTTTGGAAAAAATCAGAGTACCATAACCCACCTTGAGGGTACCATAGCACCAGTACAAAATGATCTGACAAATGTACAAGAAACTCTAGAATCTCGCTTACCTGGTATTGTAGACACTCTTGTCAGTGTCCAGCAACAAATCACCAAACTTGAAAACCTCAACACTGAATCTGAGCTATCTCATTTTCATCATTTGATCGATCATATCCAAACAAAACTTGAAATTTTACAACAATCAACACCTACTCAGGCAGACATAGCCCTGCTCCAAGATGCTATGCGTAGTGTGGCTGATGTTTCTGAATTAAATGCTGTGAAATTGGCCCTTGAGTCTTTGCAGAATACTGTAGCTAATCTGCCTACATCACAGGAACTTAAAAATATTAAGAGAGCTGTGAATCGCATATTGAAATCTGAAGACATTAAGAATATCCAGACAGAGATCAAACAGCTTACTCAGACAGTGGCCACTGTACCAACTAATCAACATATTAATGAACTCCATGCCTTGTTTGAGGATATCAGAAAACAAGTCCATGATCTTACAGCCCAAAGTTCAAAATTGGCTGTTGTTGAAAATCTACAGCAAATTGTAGCCAACATCAAACAACAGCTATGGACCATGGAATCCAACCAAGCAAATGCTCTGTCTGTTATTGCCAAGCAGCTTCAAGAGATTGTACAACAATACAAGAAACTTGCTGTGGATATAAGAATCAAACCAGGCCACGATGAGATTGTTAGAGCTATCAATGAGCATCTTGAATCTGTAACAAGTAGATTGCTTACAGCAGAAAAAGAAATAACTGGCCTAATCGAGAATCCTAAACATACAGTAATTCTTGAATTGTACAGTATCCCCAACAAAGAATATGATTCACCATTTACACCAGGTGGCAAAATATATATGCTGTCCCCTGCACAATTTTATTACCAGTTTTTTTGTTGGGGGCACACTCAGACCAATCAAGATCAAATATTGGCTCCAACCACTACCCTACTTTATCAATAACCAATGCTGACAACAATCCAAAGGTCACCAGTGTAGAGTTAGAAGATTTTACAGACCCCAATACATTAGAGACAGCTTATGCTGAAGATGATGGTTCTCTTGAATTTAATATACAAATAGGAGACAAATTATATTTAGAAAATCCTGTAGTATCAGCTGCTGAACACCCCATAGTTGCAATATTCTTGTTTACATACTATGTCTAGACAAACTATTGTTGATGAACTACACAGACCAGCCAGACATAACTATAAGCGACTGCCAGTAGTCACAAAAGGCATAGATGATTTATGGCAGACTGACTTGGTTGAAATGGCCCCTCATGGGTGACAGCTGAAAAATTTAGACAAGATCAACAAGGGCTACAAGTATCTACTCACTGTAATAGACACATTTTCAAAATTTGCCTGGGCTGTGCCACTCAAATCCAAGACTGGAAAATGTGTTACAGAAGCCTTCAGGACAATTATTAATCAGAGTGGAAGATCACCACGCTATCTACAAACAGATAATGGCAAAGAATTCTATAATTTGGTGTTCCAACAATTTATTAAAAGCCAGTCAATAAAACGTTACTCGAGTTACAGTGATCTCAAGGCCTCTATTGTAGAAAGATTCAACAGAACCCTAAAAAATCATATGTATAAACAATTTACCTTCAAGGTAATTATAAATGGCTTACTAACCTACCAAAACTTCTAGATCGATATAACAACTCAGTCCACACCACAATCAACATGAAGCCCTCTGAGGTAACTTCATCTGATGAGCAACAATTGATCAGCACTGTTTACCATCCTAGATATCAGCCAACAACCAGAAAAGCTAAATATAAGATTGGTGATCAAGTAAGAATCAGCAAATATAAGCACTTATTCAAAAGAGGCTTTACCAGAAACTGGAGTACTGAATAATTTACAGTGGTTCAAGTTAAACCTGGGACCCGTAACACATATATAATAAAAGACCATCGAGGAGAAATTCTCAAAGGCAGGTTCTATGAAGAAGAACTCAGCAAAACTAAACAGCCCGACACATATCTTATAGAAAAAGTCATCCGCAGAAAAGGCAACAACATACTGGTTAAATGGCTAGGTCTTCCAGAACACAGTTGGATCGAGGCAGACAAAGTGATACTATAAACACCTGGGATGTTATAAAGAGACTACCAGAGCCTGAACAGCAGACTAAGAGAAATAGCAAGCTGCTGCCTGATAATATTAGATGTCTTATTGTTGGGCCATCAGCTTGTGGTAAAACTACACTAATGGTTGATAATTTTTTACTGGCACCCAACTGGTTAGACTGGAAAAACAGGCACTTGTATGTCTTCTCTAAGAGCTTGGAACAATTAAAATATCAGCAGCTGATGAAGCTTTATGATGGACTGGATATAGCCACTTTTGAATCAGATGTTAAGCCACTTGATGACTGTCTTGATAACTCTGTTGTTGTATTTGATGATATTATACTAGATAATCAAAATAAGGTTAGAAATTTTTTTACACAGGGCCGGCACAAAAATATAGATTGCTTCTACCTGGCACAGACTTTTTCTAAAATACCAAAACAGCTGATAAGAGACAACAGCATTTCTATATGTGTGTTTCATCAAGACCATACCAACCTCAAACACATACATGATGAGTATGTAGGTGGGGACTTGAGCTACAATAATTTTTCTAAGTTTTGCAGTAGGTGCTGGAACCAGGACAGCTATGGGTTTGTCACAATTGATATGACAAGCAAACCTAATAGTGGTAAATATCGAAATAAAATAAACAATTTTCTAGATTTTGAAACATATATAAATAACCATGAAAAGACCAATTATTGATGATCTTAAATTAAGAAACTATCTTGTAAAAAGATTTAAGGGGTGGAAATCAGAGAACCGGGGTATCTATGAACAACACAAGCGCACAGAACAGCCTATTATTGATTCTATTAGTGAACTGGGTAAAAATATCAAAAATTTAACAGAGCAGAACCAAAATTTGATCACAGAGCTTGTGCCGGTAGCTGCTAGGAACATATTAGATTATCCAATCACCCCACTTTCTAGTATTCATACACCTAGTCCTGTTCCTCCTCGAAGAATTGAAGCTAGTCAGGATCCTATTGAATTGGGTCTTCTTGCTCAAAAATATTTAAGCACACCTAAAGAAAACAAAGATGAAGTCTTTGCTTATATGCTGACACAGAGCTTGATGGTAGCATCATACATAGAATTGGCAATTTTAGGGTAAGATTTATGGGAGATGATCTAATAGTATATTCAGAATCTCATCTTGGAGAAAGAGGTGCTTTTGTTAAGTATCCTGGAACACCTGGATTGTGGGAACTGATGACTCTAAAAAGACCTGGCAGCTATACAGATCAAGACTATGAGCACTACAAAGAAATATTAATGAAATCAGATGCTCTATATCAGAACAATGATCCCAAACAAAAAAGAGTCACGTCTAGCAGTGGAGCAAAACACAACAATTTCATTAAGCCGATATGGTCACAGATCAAGACAGGTAGTGGGATCAAACAGTACAACACCCTGCCTAAAGAATTTGTGTGGGTTGATGATGACAGGAAACTTGTAGATAGGTTGCTGGTTATAGCTGAGGAAGAAAATGCCGGTAACCATAATTTTTACAATGCAAAGGTTGGAATTATGGACATGATAGGCACCAAATTGTCTAATTTTATAGTCAATGACACTAAGGGGATTGGATATCTTATAAAAATTATTAATACTCTACCGCTTAAATTTGGAATATCTCTGAGGGTCGGGGGCTGGTTAATGACATCATAAACAAGCTGCCATTTGAGCTACACATACCAGGCTATCAGTATTGTGGTCCCGGTACCAAACTAGACCATAGACTAAACAGAGGTGACCCTGGTGTTAATCACCTAGATGCTGCTTGTAGAGACCATGACATAGTATGCAACACACATACCGATCTTTACAAGCGACATGTGGCAGACAAAAAATTAGAAGATGCTGCATTTGGTAGATTTGTAAGCAAAGATACTTCTTTGCGTGAGAGAATAGCAGCATTGGGGACCACCATAGCTATGAACACCAAACAAAAACTGGGGTGAGGTTGTGATAGATTAAATAAACTAACTATAACTTAATTGAACTAGTTAATCCCAGAATATGTATATAATAAACCAACAATGAAGGCCAAGGGTGTTATGTATCAGATACCTTATGCAGGTCTTAAATCTCTTAGAACTATTGATAGTCTTCGAACCAAAAAGCAGCGCAAGAAGAAAAGCTCTTGTCTTGCCAAAGGCCATGGTATGAAATTATTACTTAGTACCCCCCAATTAAGAAAATTACAACAATCTAGAAAAAAATCACATATAGGTGGCTTCATATTTAGTATCCCAGCTATTTTAGCAGCACTCGGTGCAGTTGGCAGCTTAGCCGAGGGATTGGCTGCCATAGCAAAAACAGTAATAGATGCCAAGAAGAATAAGGCAGAATTAGATGAACAAAAGCGCCATAATCTGGCTATGGAAAAAAAGGCAAAGGTCTTAAGAGAGTTATGACTAAGTTTAAAAAAAAACAAGAGCCGCTTACCAACCAAGATATTGAAGCTTTAATCAAACCACTAGGCATCAAACATTTTAGATATGTGTACATGTCTGATTCTTTACCAGAACAACCACTCAAAAAAGAGTGTGGCATAGTCAATTTGGATAAGTACAAAAATCAGGGCACTCACTGGATCTGTTATCTTAAATATTTAAACAATGAGGCATTTGTGTTTGATTTATTTGGAGGTATTCCACCTGAGAATTTAGTAAAATATCTAAAATCAACTAATCTTTATTACAATAATGCTCGTGTTCAAAATTTCAAAGATGTTAATTGTGGACATCTGTGTTTATCTGTTCTTAAATATCTGTCTCAAATAAATAAACCATCAATTGAAAATTTTCAAAAAGCCTTGTGGTATCTAAAACATCATGGGAGTATTCCATCTTACCAGCCAAAATTCAATATTGAAGCTCAGGCTACATGATGATATAGTATATCCCAAAACAATAGCTCTTAGAGCATTCTATGGCATGTACTTGATCCCCAATATTACACACCACAACAACAAGATTGCAGTTGGTGACCAAAACATTGTCATCACTCCAGGGCAGTATAATCTGTCTACTCTAAATGCTCAGTTACCCAGAGGTATAGTTTTAACTCAAAATTCTGTCACTCACAGAGTAGAGATTGTGTCTGCTACAGAGACAATAGATCTGGTTACTATAGGTGAGCTATTAGGCTTCGAGAACACCACAAAACTTGAACCAGCCATCAAACACACTGCTATTAATATACCTAAGTTCTTAGCCATAGAGAGTCTGAATACTCACTGTAATGTGGCCGAGGGTATGATCACCAAATCAGGTGGCATAGGCACTCACAAACAAACTGGCATCATCGCAACATTCAAACCTAACTCTGAATTTATGGAGCCGATCATCTACACACCATCACCAACATTATATTTTCCTGTGTGCCATAATAGAATAGATTACATTGAGTTGATGGTCACTAATGAAAAAGAAGAATTAGTTGATTTTGCTGGAGCCACAACAACTGCTATCATAGAAATTAATATTTAAATAAAAATACATACAAAAATAAATAAATAAATAAAATGGAAAATATTGAGAGTTATGAGCTACAATCATTCCTCCCAAACCGGAGGACCTTTGCAAATTTAATTCAAGCCAACACAGAGATTGAGGTTGACCTTGATGTAGGAGATGGCTTTATACACCCCCACAGAGCAGACCTATATATCAAGGTTAATGTTGTAAAGCTCGATGGTACAGATTATCCGGCTAACTCAAATATAAGACTAGTAGACAATTTTGTGCCACATCTGTTCTCTGAAATTGAGATCAGAAAACATGGTGTTGTTATAAACAGAGTAGACTATCCTGGTATTACCTCTACAGCTTTGGCCACACTAAAATTATCCAAGACCGAGGCTTCTTACTACAAAATAGGTGGATTTGCGGCTGGTGACAAAATATTAACCAAGAGCCACACAGTGCTGTTCCGTATGCGCCTGTTGCCATGATTCTTCTCAGATTAAAGAGATATTATGTGGAAGGGTGGTTTAAGAATTACATTTAGAAGAGCTGCTAATGATAATAATGCTTTGATGAGGTACAGTACATTAAACTCTACTGGTACAGCTCTGCCTAATAACCTGCCTGATAAAGGCAAATGCCTTATTCAGACTATGGAGCTAAGAATTCCAGTAGTTGAATATGAAGCCAGTTATGCTCTTAAATACAAAGCAGATATACTAAAAAATCCACAGGGGCCTTTACAATTTTATACATATCAATGTGTCCAGAAGCCTGTTACTGGTAGCTATTATGAATTTGATGCTACAAACTCATTCTCCAGTATACAATATGACATGCCAGATTTTGTGGTGGTACTGTTTCAGACTGGAAGACACAATAAACAAGAAAAAATTCAAGTAAGTTTGATAGCTGCAACATCAAGAAAATATATCTTAAAAATGGCAGAAATGAGGTGATTCCTAGAGAAAATTATAATTTAAACATGTCCAAGGATGATTTCCTCAAATTATATGAGGCATTTACCGCATACAAAAGAGTTACAATTGGGAATGCTGACATGTATTACTCACCAGATGAATTCAAAGCACAGAGACCCATGTTTGTCATCAACACCTCAAAAAGGAAACAAGTTGTGGTTAATGACAGAACAAACATTAAAATTATCTTTGAATTCCATGATACACTCCCTGATTATACCATATGTAGTGCTATTCTTATAGGTGAAAAATCATATGTTTATGATGTAAGAAATGAGAGAGTCACAGAGCAATTCTAGAAGACTTCTTCATATTACATTGTCTTAGTACTAGATATACAAGTTGAGCCTGGTCCTGAATTAAAATATTCAGGAGCTAAGAATTCCAGTAGTTGAATATGAAGCCAGTTATGCTCTTAAATACAAAGGAGATATACTAAAAAATCCACAGGTGCCTTTACAATTTTATACACATCAATGTGTCCAGAAGCTTGTTACTGGTAGCTATTATGAATTTGATGCTACAAGCTCATTCTCCAGTATACAATATGACATGCCAGATTTTGTGGTGGTACTGTTTCAGACTGGAAGACACAATAACCAAGAAAAAAATTCAAGTATGTTTGATAGCTGCAACATCAAGAACATATATCTTAAAAATGGCAGAAATGAGGTGTTTCCTAGAGAAAATTATAATTTAAACATGTCCAAGGATGATTTCCTCAAATTATATGAGGCATTTACAGCATACAAAAGAGTTACAATTGGGAATGCTGACATGTATTACTCACCAGATGAATTCAAAGCACAGAGACCCATGTTTGTCATCAACACCTCAAAAAGGAAACAAGTTGTGGTTAATGACAGAACAAACATTAAAATTATCTTTGAATTCCATGATACACTCCCTGATTATACCATATGTAGTGTTATTCTTATAGGTGAAAAATCATATGTTTATGATGTAAGAAATGAGAGAGTCACAGAGCAATTCTAGAAGACTTCTGCATATTACATTGTCTTAGTACTAGATATACAAGTTGAGCCTGGTCCTGAATTAAAATATTCAGAATATTACAAGTCAACATATTAACATAATAATATAAAAATATTTTGAAGAAGTATTTAAAATTATATTACAGTATACTACTGTGTAATCAAGAAGCTCTTATGAGCTTATTGGATTAGTTTTAAGTGAAGCCAAAACAGTGTCAAGAGGGTCATATTTTTAACAAGCTTATGAACAACAATCTAGCAGATACAGCTTTTGTAAGTGTAACCAAATCAATCTAAGAAGGGGGTACTTTCTCAAAAACTTTTCTGTACAAAAATCTTAAATTTGATAGAGGAGGACACTTGAGCAATAAGTTTATATAGGCATTTTGACCTAATTTTAGAACAGGCAATACCTCGTACTTTCTCGTCCCAGTAATATCGTAACTACACTACTATCGTTTCATCCGAACCAACATAAAGGTACGACACACGCGTGCTTACAAGACATGTTCTACCTCTCCAAGGTGAAAAAAACAACAACTTCAATTTGTCTCAGGAATCTATGGAGCATAGCTGCGCATAACGATTAATATTGATTGATTTGGTTTATTTCACGTTTGGTTAATTGTAAAGATGGGGATGAGTGATGATATGATGAAATTGATGAATAGGTACTCAAATACACCCACGTAAAGGCCTGGATTCGAACACGGTACCCCTGGCGTCGTTCTTCCCACTCTACCATGAAGTGCTGCGCATAACAGTAGAGATGAGGAGAGAGCGAGTGGGCGGAGCAAAGCAGTGCACGCTTTGATAAGGGATTGGTAGCTGCAGCTGCATTTCCAATCCATACACTCACTCCTCTCAAGTGCTGTTGAGTCACTACTTGCGCAGCGACTTGTTCTTGTTTGCTTTGCTCCAGATATTTCAGCGACAGAGTATATCTCAACTTAATTACTGTACTGTACACGATAAGTGGTAAACATAAGTAGGTGAAGTGAATTTTTCATGTAACAATACTTGATTTCTTCTATTTTCCAGATTCGTGGGGGACTTGGAATCCGCCATCTCTCCAGTTATCTTCTACAGCTTCCTCCTCAGCCAGTGTTCCCTCTTCTTAATTGCATTTGGAGTCATTACGGTAGGTAACGATTGTTGAATAATTAGTAATCGGTAGAAGTAAAAAGTTTCTATATGCCCATTGATAGGATCAACGCCTGACATTAGAAGAGTTCTATTGGAATTTATAGAGCCAGAACTTCTTTTAGTTTATTTGAACTCTACTATGTGTAGGCCTTCAAAAAAAATTGTGGTCAAAAACATTGAACCTGTGGTCAGTTTCTAGAAATGTTCACCATCTTGAATTTTCGATGGATTTTCCTTAATTTGTTTGGAGTAATATGGGGAGTAGCAACAAAAAGCCTACAAAATGTTCTAGAAAACAAATTAAATGCTAGTTGGCCTTTATATTTGGAATCAGGAACATTAATACTGTAAATATTGTAATGTTGCATATGTTATGTTCTATTGTTCAATTCCATGAAACATTTAAAAATAAATTGTTTCCTTCGTACTTGAAAAATGTGCCGAAACTGATGTTTCCAAATCTGCAAGGACACTCTGTATGTCGTATGCACTACTGGCAGATGCAGGTAGTATCAAAAATCAAGACGTCTTAATATTGTGCTGTTATGATTGGGTTGTACTGTCTTGGACACTGCTGGGTTGTAACGAGCCTATTGAAGAAGCACTGGAGCAAGCGCTCGATGTCTGACCAGCAAGCGCCTTGTGAGTAGTCAACCCAAACAGCATTGCAATTCTGCGGCTTGTATACCAGTCACAATATACATCTTGGGAAATTCATCAGTGATTCCTAAGAGAAATACGAGATGAAGATTGTCGGAATTTATGTCTCGTGTTCTCGACATGGAATAATACTCGGTCCAAGTTACGTTCCTTTATTTAATGTTGTTTGTGAACGAACCTGACGGACTGGGTTTATATTTTCACTCCTTGCATTACACTAAGTTCTATAATTTACAATTATATTAATGCTTTGAACGAAAATAATACCTAGAGCAACATCCAACACACGTTCACACCACTCTTGTCACACACATGCACGTGAAAACACACAGACAAAGCTAAGTTTTAACTTCCAAGTGAATGTCCAAATAACAGTAAAAGGAGAAGCATGATGCGCGAAACATGGCATATTTCACAGAAAGAATGCGTCTATTTTTGACATACGTGGTTTCTATCAATAGACAATGAAACAATTATTATCAGTGACATTAAGAAGGATTTGCTTTTTCAGGTGTTGAGGAAGAAACAGACTGACTGGAGACTGTTATTGATAGTGTGTTGGTTAGCGTGCAGAGCTTTTATCAGCAAGACTTGGTTTCGATCCCCACCCTGGGTAACTTTTTTTATTTTTTCTAGCAGTGAACAAGTATATTATATTATTTTCTAGGCATTTTGACGAAAGGATAAACATCACAATTTATATTTTAATCTGTCCTTTCATTCTTCTAATAGGTTCTCTATCACAACGGATATAGAGATTCTCTATCTTGGAGAAGGATGTCTTCTCAATGGTTCCATAGCTACGATTCTCTAGTCCCTTCCACCCACTTGTCTTATTTATTTACTACCTTCATATCTACTCACGAAATACCATGAATCTATCGAAAGCACACAGATATAGATAGAACAAGAAACACACCTTTCATCGAAGGTTCCAGGCTCGAGCTCTGGATTTCTTGTGAGGGTGATTATTCCTGTGTGCCTATTTATCATCCTCGTCTAAAAAAACTTTCCTCCCTCTTCCCGTAATTAACCTAGGGAGAGACCAAAGCTACTCAAATACCAAAAGTACAGAAAATGCAAGACACACCTTCCAAGCCATGTTATACTTTGGGAATTAGCAATCTGAAAATAAACTTTCGGTTTAGTCGACTACTTGCAAAAGCGTTTCGTGTTGTCTCGTTTGGAGTGTTGGCTATCGTGTTGGACTAGCATGCGGGCAACCTGTGTTCGAGCCCACCGTAAGGTAACATTTTTCTGTCTTATTTCATCCAACATTATTTATATAACTAAGGTTTCTTCAAAACCTTTTGAATTACATGCCACTTTGTATGTCGGTAATCTGAAAGCAGCAAAGATGATTTTTTTTTGTTCCGAAGCGAAGATGTATTTGTGTATATGTTGAAAAATCACAGTTATTAGCGAAAAGCATGCAGCCATGTTATCATTGAGATCGCTTCCTAGTTGTCAGTGCTAATATGGCAGTAGTTCCATTCTGTCAACACACCAACTTTTTCGTTTTCCGTAAAATGATTACCTTTCCACGTTTCAAAACCGTGAGTGCTGTCTAAAGTAAATACTTTGATACTTGTGTTTCCATGTTCGAATCCAAAGTAATAAGATATTTTCCCTGCAAATTATATTGAAACCATTAATAACTGTTTTTGCAATGTGATATTGAGATCATATGTCCTCCTCCGTAGCCGAGCGAGTCGACCTCCGTGGCGAAGTGGTTAGCAGAGCGCGCTACAACGCCTGGGGTTCTGGGTTCGAGTCCCGGGTAAGGCATGGGTATTTGTGTTCGTCCAGTTGATAAGTAACAAAGAAAAATGTAAGAATTGAAAAGTGGAAAAGTGAGAAAAGCAGTGAATGGTGTGGGATACCTCCGTGTAGGGGGAATTTCCTTAAAAAAAGAAAAGAAAAGCGGCTTAAGGCGTTCACTCGTCTTGAGATCGTTCGCTACGGGACGGCGTAGGTTCGAATCCGGCTCTGGTCGGAATTTATTCGGCCTACGTATAGGGCCGGTGGCAACCCACCATCGTGAGAAAATTGGGGAGCTCCGAATGAGTGAGCTGTAACCCGGTCGAGAGACCTACAACGGCTGGGGGTTCGTCGGCTGACCACCCGTCACCCCAATACTGGTCTAAGATCTCCACGCTATAACAGGTGACGGAGGAACAGTGTGGGAGGGAGACCAGCAGTCGGTAGGTAAGCCAAGGCTCTCAAGGGCTGTCGCGCTGTGGGTTATTTTTATTTATTTATTTTACCGTTTTCAATTTTATTTATGAAAATAATTTTTTACGATAGTTTTCCACTTTTCTCATCATTTCACAAACATTTACATCTTAAATTGTCCACGTGTTTTATTCAAAAAATGTTATGCCTGTCGAAAATTATACATTTCTTTAGAGAAAATGATCCATAAATAAATATAATACTATTCACAAGTAATTACCGTAAAAGTTTGGAAAACAAAATTGAATTCAAAATTCAAGAATTCGCACAGCAAAAAAAATAGGAATGTTCATAATAAATGAAATGAAATAAATAGTTGCTAGAGTTAAGAAAAAAAAATTGGAGGCAATCAAACGCGAATCGAACCCAGTACCTTCTACGCGTGAAGCTGGCACACTACCACCACACCACCGTGCCTTTTTTTTCGAAAATGTCTGGCAAATGTAATTGTTGTTGTGTGTCACGGAGTTATGTTTACATTTCTCGTATAATTCTAGCCTGATTTCATATATCACATCACCCCCTTTCCATTGAAATTTTTCGATGAATTCAATATGGCTAGTGATCTCCCTGTGCTTAATCTATTTCTTTCATGACCAATTATACCCAGGATAACTCATTTATATTTTGTAGGGGGGAGGGGTGTTAAGGGACATTTGACTCGTCATATTTCATGTAATGAGGCTTTTATCAGTCACATAGTTACACATATTATTTTGTATCTTCTGATCCCATTGCAGTTCCAAAATCATATATTGATATGTTTTAGAGTATGGCATGAGATACCAAATATATTTTTTTCATGATTTTTGGTGATGACATGTTTTGAGATATTCAAGGTCAAAGGTCGAGGTCACGTGATAAAATTACATTTTTATCCAAAGGTGGCTTGTTATATATCACTAGAAAGCTTGTTCAATTCCCTGTACATAAGATATATTTGATCTTCCTAGGCAAAATAGGGGCGGAGTTACAGCACATTTAGTACAGTTAAGCGGGTTCAAAAAGGGCAATTTATGCCAACCTTGACCTTGAATACTTTAACAAATTACAAGACAAACGAGAATCAAAATTTTCATAGTTACTAAGTTCCATGCATAGTTTCAACTCCCCAAATTTCATGGAAATCGGTGATGGTCAGGTTGGGGGCTTTGTTGATTTCGCATGGAATGACTCATAGAGAACTTTCTGTGTTGTTTCATGTTCACGTTCGGAAAATAAAATGATTTTTTTGCGATCTTTTCATCATTCGTTACCAGGAGAGCTTCAAGACTTACTTCAAATTCGAAAAAGTTAAATTCCTTCCTTGTGGTTTAACTTACTGCATGCAACATATACGATTCATACCGATTTTGATCCATGTACCCTTAGAGTGCGTTTGCTTACTTGAGAGTTGTCGGTTTTCTTCGATGTCATTTGCAGAGGTGTTTGATCCAAATATTTACTTATTTGTTTCGAACTTAGAATATAGTTCTGTAACATGTCATGTGGTAGAAGATGTCACCTTTTGTCTATAATTACACAATCATTTTCCACACCAATTGATTCTTTGAGATGCTCTCGTCCAAAGCATGTGTCATATTACTTTTCCCGTCCTTTCGATTTACATAAAACAAACCCAAGCTCCGGATTCAGTATTTTCTCTTTCCCTTCGAAGGAGACCACACTAATTCAACTGCCTCCATTTGCAAGACACGAATTATTCCGCAAAAGAAAACGAAATATTAATCAAACCAGTGTTCTTGAACGAATGCACAAAGGTTAATAAATCTATCACAAATTTTAAACTTTGCCATAACTTTCCACGAAACTCGTATTTCTATCGTTCATAATGCGATTTACATTCCATTATTTCGCTTGTGGTGCCAACAACATCATCATATTTTGTGATAGAAAGATTTTTAAAAAATAACTCGAAAAATTAAAGATGGCTGCACTTTCTGCAAAATGACCATCGGTCAGATCATGTGACAAAAGTAGGTGGAACCGTACGTTCTGGAGCTACCCTTTGACCTACTTTTTATTTTACGACGTTTTACGGACTAAACTAACCTACAATGAGAGAAAAGTGGACAGAAAAAGCTCTGGCATCACTTTTTAAGCTATTTTTTACCTCCTGCAAATTTTGCTCTTATGCTAACTCGTCCTTTGACCTACTTTTGAAATGACTTACGACATTTTCCTATAAGGAGGCTGTCTCCTCTCACTGTAAGGTCCCTTAGTGTAATCTACTACGACCTGCTAATATAGGCTTCTGCTCTCAGTGTAATCCGTTTTACGGACTAAACTAACCTACAATGAGAGAAAAGTGGACAGAAGAGAAGCTCTGGCATCACTTTTTAAGCTATTTTTTAACCTCCTGCAAATTTTGCTCTTATGCTAACTCGTCCTTTGACCTACATTTTTGAAATGACTTAAGACATTTTCCTATAAGGCTGCTGTCTCCTCTCACTGTAAGGTTCCTCAGTGTAATCTACCACGACCTTTGCTCTCAGCGTAATCTGCCCACGATGTGTGTTTTTTTTTTTTAAACTCTCATGTGTGATCTTCTACAATGTGTGCTCTCCCCCTGCTACGACCTAAACCGGGACACCTCTCTCCTACGATGTTTTTGCCCCCCCCCTGCTACGATATTTTCCTCCTCATGATGCAAAAAAAAAAATGGTATTGTAGCGGTATTTGAAATCGACTGTGCCGCGTGAAGGGCACATGTTCAGTGAACAATAGGAGAGAGCTTGGGAGAGTACAAGCAAGCGCTGCCCCCTCAATTTTTTTTTTCAAGAAATTCGATTTGATCCTAAAAAACTCTGCAACCCTATTGGAGTGCTTTGGGTGTTTTTTTTTTGTTTTTTTTAGATTAAAAATTTTGTAATTGTAGGGGTTGTAGAAAAAACTATTATTGCTTGTTGGCGATATATTTAAAACTGTTCCGTCACCCTCTCGTTCTTCACGTCGTGGACGAAGGACTTCTCTGCGACCAGGATGACGCTGCACAGAGTATCGGCAGGCAGCGCGTCGTGGAACTCGCAAACGATCTTGATGTTGGTTCGATCGTTGACCACCACCTGCTTCCTTTTTGTGGTATTGATGACGAACATCGGCCTGCGTGTTTTGAATTCGCTGGGCGTGTAGTACATGTCCACGCTTCCCTCGGTCACGCGTTTGTAAGCCGAGAACGCTTCGTAAAGTTTGAGATAATCATCTTTGGTCATGTCGAGGTTGTAATTCTCGCGCGGGAACACTTCGTTCCTACCGTTCTTGAGATAAACGTTCTTGATCTTGCAGTCGTCGAACTTGCTGGAATCTTTTTCCTGATCCTTATCGCGTCCGGTCTGAAAGAGCACAACGACGAAAATCTGGCATGTCGAACTGTATGTTGTTGAACTGCGTCGTCACGTCGAATTCCATGTGACTTCCCGACGCTAACTTCTGCACGCACTGGTAACCGTGAAAGTGAATCGGCACCTGCGGACTTTTCAAGATCTCCGCTTTGTACTTGAGGGCGTAGTTCGTTTCGTATTCCACCACCGGCATTCTCAACTCCATGCTCCGGATGACGCACTTGGCCGCTTCGGGTAAAGTGTTGGCTATCGGCGTGGTGCCGTCCGGACCCAAAGTAGCGTATCGCATCAGTGCGTCGTTGTCGTTGGCCGCTCTTTGAAACGTGATCCTCAGTCCTCCCTTCCACATGATCTCCTTGTAGTCCGAGAAGAATCCCGGCAGCAGACGCATGGGAAAGAGCACCGTGTGACTTCTCGTCGATATTTTCGTCCCCGCTTCGAATCCTCCCGCCTGGTAGTATGCCGCGTCCGTTTTAAATAATTTCAATGTTCCCACTGCCGTCGACGTGATGCCTGGATAATCGATTCTGTCGATGACGGTGTTGTGTTTCCTCACCTCCACCTGCGAGAACAGGTGAGGCACGAAGTTGTCCACGAGTTTCAAATTGGCATTGGGCGGAAACGCGTCTCCGCTTTCTTTCTTCACCACGTCGAATTGAAGGTAAAGGTCCGCTCTGTGAGGATTTCCGAATATAGGTTCTATTCATATTTTACTCACGTATAGGTGTACATGATGAATCCGCAAATAGATTTGTTCTAAGTCTTATCGTTTCCAAGATAACCCCACTTCCGGTCGCTATTTTGGATTTCCGAATATAGGTTCTATTCATATTTTACTCACGTATAGGTGTACATGATGAATCCGCAAATAGATTTGTCCTAAGTCTTATCGTTTCCAAGATAACCCCACTTCCGGTCGCCATTTTCGATTTCCAAACATAGGTTCTATTTATATTTTTTCTCACGTATAGGTGTACATGATGAATCAGCAAACAGATTTTTCCTAAGTCTTACCGTTTCCAAGATAACCCCACTTCCGGTCGCCATTTTCGATTTCCGAACATAGGTTCTATTCATATTTTTTCTCACGTATAGGTGTACATGATGAATCCGCAAACAAATTTTTCCCAAGTCTTACCGTTTCCAAGATAACCCCACTTCCGGTCGCCATTTTGGATTTCCGAACATAGATTCTATTCATACTTTTTCTCACGTATAGGTGTACATGATGAATCAGCAAACATATTTTTCCCAAGTCATGAATTGGAGGGTTCTATGACCCTGTTTGTCAAAAATTCGAGATATTTGCAATTTAAGATTTTTTAACGCTGGACTTGGAAAATTTTCGATTGATGAAAAATTGGTTCCATGACGACCTATGCCAATTTTGGTATGGGAGGACAGAGGACACCGAGACTCGACCGACACACTAAACCCGATCTTTCTACGACTATTCGTTCAAAAGTTACGAGTGATCAAATGTTTTGGGAGGGGGGTGGGCTAACTTCTTACCCCTTGACCCCAGGACCACCAAAACTTGGTATACGTATTCTATACCTCCAAAATCGACAGGGGGCATCTAACGATGCCGTATGGGGGTGTTTTTCGATATATTTTTTCGATAACTCTTACCATTTTTGAGATATTTGCAAATTTAAGATTTTTTAACACAGGACTTGGAAAATTTTCGGAACATTTTTTTTTTTTTTTGTTCCATGACAACCTACGCCAATTTTGTTATGAGAGGACAGAGGACACCTAGACGATGCTAACGCACGAAATCCCAGCTCTCTCTATGATCATTTTTTCGAAAAAGTTACGAGCAATGAAAAAAAAAAATATTTTGGCAATTGGCCCACCCTTGACCCAGGACCTCTAAAAAAAACTTTGTACACGTACTCTGCATCACCAATATAGACAAAAGGGTCAACGGGGAGGATTTTTGCGCTATATCTCTCTCTCTCACTGTTTTTTCGAGATATTTGCAATTTAACGCTGGACTTCGAAAATTTTTCGACAGAGGGGTCAAATTTGGTTCCATGACGACCTATGTTTATTTTGTTAGAAGATCAACAAGAACACCGAGACTCGACCGACACACTAAACCCCGACCTCTCTACGCGTACTCTACGTCACCAAAAAAAATCGACAAGGGGGAGATTTTTCGATAACTCTCTCACTGTTTCCAATGTACTTAGGTTTTTTGATAGACGACAACGACGGAGTCATCAATGAGTAAACATCTGTGAACTCGGTGAACAAGTCAACTTTTTTTTTTCAGTACGTCAATATTTTTTTTCTTATTTCTTAGTGAATGGGTTATGGATGACTTGCAACGACGAAGGCCTTCTAGCAACACGTACTTAGCTTATGCCTCTTCCACCGAACATTCAACACAAGAGGGCTGTGTTAAATATACAGAACAGCGATAACAAGTGTTTCCTTTGGTGTATATTGGCTGCACTGCATCCTGTTTATTGCAAAAATAATCCACAGTGGGTTGGACATTACAAACAATACGAGTCCGAGTTTTGAAAGTGTAATGTCTGGCATCGAATACCCGATGACCATTTCTGATACATCAAAATTCGAAACACGAGCACGAGATGCAGAAGAAAAACGCTTAATCATCAACGTGTATTCCTATACGTTGGATAAACATGTCGTGCATCCCGTCAGGATAAGCGATGTCGACGATGATGATGCTCGTGTGATTAATCTTCTTCTAATTTCAAACGACAGTGTTCACCATTACTGTCTCAGGAATGTTATGCTCTTCCCCTTTTCTCTATAAAAAAGAGAGATTTGTGTTGATTGTTTGGTTAAAAAGAATTTCCTAATTATTTGTTTTTGTCACAAGAATTGTTTGCATTTCAAACATTCCTAAGTGTTTGCGTAAAGATTGATGCATTAACCTGTTAAGAATATCACATTAATAATACAGAGTCAAGTTCTATTTATACATATGATTACCGTAATGCCGATTTTTTCAATATATATAGAAATCTTAATCAAACTGATTGGCATCCTTTAACATTATTTAAGAATCCCAACGTAGCATTGGACTACTTTTATGAAATTTTAGATAAAATTATTGGTAATAATGTACCCATAAGGAAGCGTAATAAGAGAAAATCGTACCCGCCTTGGTTTACACTGGATATTATAAGATTACTTAAATATAAAGAGTATTATAGACATAGACGTAAATTGTCAGAATATAACCAGAAGAAATTTGTTGAATTACGCAGAAAATCAAAATCTATGATAACCAAAGCTTACAAGATTTACATAAAGAATTCTGAAGAATCCATAAAAAATAATCCTAGGTCTTTTTGGAGTTATATTAAAGGTAAAAAGAAAGCAACTAATAATCAGTGTAGTTTAACCTATAATGGAGTATCACTTGACAATAACAAAGATATAGCTAATGGTTTTGCGCAATTCTTTAAGAGCGTTTTTAATGATTCTATTCCAACTTACTCAATTCCCAGTGAAGTACCTATGATAGTAAATCAACCATTAGTATTAGATAGTATTACTGAATCTGAATGTAAAACTTCTATTAGAAAATTGAAATCGAAGAAAGCTAGTGGTCCAGATAGTATACCCGTTTACATATTTAAAGGATGTACTGATTGCTTATTGTTTCCTCTATGCACCATATTTAATCTGATTATAACCACCCAAATTTTCCCCGATAGGTGGAAAATAAGTAAAGTAACTCCTATACCAAAATCTGGTAACGCCAAGGAAATCATCAATTATAGGCCTATATCTTTAATTTCAACACCAGCAAAAATTTTTGAACACATTTTATATAATAGAATTTGTTATCATGTTAAACCGTATATAACTCACCATCAGCATGGTTTTATATCCAAAAGATCAACCTTAACTAATCTTATCTCATTTACCCAATTTTTGGCAGACTCATTTAACAATGGTTACTCTGTTGATACTATTTATACAGATTTTGCTAAAGCTTTTGATAAGTTAGATCATGATATATTAATATATAAGTTAGCAAATTTCGGTTTTTCGTTTCCATTATTAAAATTAATAGCATCGTATTTACAAAATAGGAAATTCTATGTCACCTACAATTTTGAATCATCCCCTTTATATAATGTTACATCTGGTGTTCCGCAAGGCTCAAACTTGGGTCCCTTACTTTTTATAATATTTATTAATGATTTATCCTCTGTTATAAAAAATTCTAATTATCTGCTATATGCTGATGACCTAAAAATATTTAAATCCATTACAAATATAAGTGATTTAGCGCAATTACAGAAAGATATAAACAATTGCTTTCAGTGGAGTGTCACCAATAGGTTAGATTTTAATATAAGTAAATGCAGAACTATTACGTTTAGCAGACATAACTTATCTTATACTCATAACTATACTATGAATGGAATAGTTTTAAATAGAGTTAAACTTATAAAGGATTTGGGACTTTTACTCGACTCAAGGCTTACTTACAGAGAGCACGTACAAACATTAGTATCGGATGCATTTAGAATTTTAGGCTTTATATTTAGAACTACCAGAGAAATTAATAATATTCAAGCTATTGCTTCAATATACAATTCGATATTAAGAAGTAAGTTAGAGTATGTTAGTGTCGTCTGGGATCCTTATTTTCAATGCTACCGTGATTTAATTGAAAATGTTCAGAATAAGTTCGTAAGATATTTATATTACAAAAAATTTAAAAGATCTTCATATTTAGAAAGAATATCCTATAATACTATTTTATCTGAATTTGGGTTCTCTTCATTACAATCAAGAAGAGAACTAGCCAAACATATTTTACTTTATAAATTTATAAATAACTTAATTGATGCTCAAGATTGTCTTCAGTTGATAGGATTCACAATTAAACCTAGAACGTTGCGTTCTTATTTGCCATTTTCTTTGGTTAATTCTAAAAATATTGTACATCAGAATTCAGTAATGGTTCAAATATGTAAAGCTCATAATGTACTAATACAAAATAATGTTAATATTGATTTTGCTATGTCCTACGAGAGATATTTATCTGTCATTAAACAATTTATTCATAATTAGTATTTTGTCTAAAAAATTGTAATTTTATATTTCTAGTTATTTTATCAATGCTAAATATAATTTTATAATACAATATAATATAACACAAACTGAAAATAGGCATTAATATCATTTAACTATTTGTGTATATGCAATTGGTTTATGTGTTTGTATATGTTAATATTTGTGTTTATGTATATGTTAATATTATGTTTATGTATATGGATATTATGTACCATAGTTTATTTACTTGTAAGCCCCCGTTGTAAGTGGAGCAATAGCTCTGTTATGGGGAGTATGTATAAATAAATAAATAAATAAATACCGGCTCGGAAATGTCATGTCCTCTTCCTCTACAGAAGGTCATATAAATTTGCTAATTGGTTGGTTAAGGGGGATTTTTTTATTAGTAAATTGAGGTTATAAATACGTACGTATAAAGGTTTTGCTAATATGGAATGCTAAAGCTTAGTACTTGGCTCTCTCAGAGATTCGAATTCTATTAGGTTAAACAGCATAGAAATTTCACAGCAAGAATTCTCATATTTACTGACGATATTCTTAACAACCTGTGTTTTGATTCAACTACAAAAACTGTATACAAAATATGCAGTCCCTAGAATGAGATGGATGAGGCTTATGAACCTCGACCTATACAGTTGTACAATCTGGCAATGAATAGATGTTGTTTTTTATTAAGCATAGCAGAGTGTTTTCGCTTATTTTAATATCAGGCAACAATGTTAGAAAGTGGCCCCAAGAATAAAATTTAAAATCACTAATGTGATATGAACATTTTTTTTTTTTTACTTGTGTGTATTTGAATATGAAAGTGAGGTACTTTAAATAAATGAGGGGGACAATCACAAGTAAGCTTGCAATGGTATTGGGAGTTGTCACGAGTTCAAACTTCAGACGATTCCAGCTAATCTGCTAAGGCGATATCAGTACGAAAATTTGAAAAAAAGAAGAGGCTAATGGCAACGATGAGGATGAATAATGATAATTATAACGAAATTGATGTGTGGCACTTAGAAAACAAAACTTCAAAGTGTATTGCACCAACAGCTACAATTGTCCCCCTCTCCCCAAAATACAAGGCAGTTAATAGAGGTGTATATTTGTTGGTTTACGAGTCTGAGGGCTTAAGTTAGTATGTTTATTATAGCTATACATATTAAAAAAAAGAAATGACCTGAGCAATAAAATATAACAATACTGATCCTGACCTTTGTCGGATGACGTAGTGGTAATGTTGTTGCAATCCCACTTCTGATGGTGTATAGACTTAAATATTTCCATAACATGAAATACTGTTAATGGGAATATGTTGTTTCTAATATTCTATATAGAAAGCAGATAACAAGAAAAAGAAGAAAAGAAATGTTGCAGGTAGATACGGAGCTTCAACCCAAACACATATATGATCGGACAGGATGTCAATAATGCATTTATAACTAACATGTGATTTTTAAAAAATTGAAATAGTACAGTGGGAAACAACTAACTAACTAACTCTCTATGTTTTTTTTTTAAAACCGGCACGAATGAGAAAGGAATAAAGGAGATTTTTACAGGAATCTTGTTGGGAAACCTGATGGTAAAGGACCAAAACGAACATGGAGATGAATCTAAAAGAAATCTGTAAAGATTGGAATAGAATATATATAAATTGTGCTCAGGATAAGTACAAATTGAACTGTAACCATGAATTTTCAGAATCAAGAGTGCTAGAGAATTAATAAATTAATTAATATTTAATATAATGAAGGTAGTAATATAGTATTCTTATTGAGAAGAGAATTTCTACAAAACTTATTTTTCCTCGTATGTTTACTAATAGCAGTTACATTTGACATGTTTGACTAATCGCGAATCAACGTACGGAAGCTGTTGGAAGCAGTTTGAAGACTGAAATGGCTATGGAAGGACACTTATTATAATGTTAATATTTTAGTATAATGTTTTGAGAATTGCTTCTCGATAATGTTTGGTATATAATTTAATCTGTTGTTAGATAAAATACATAATTATCAGAATTTAAGGATGGAAAATATGAAGAGCGAATGAATGATACGTTTGACTAATCGTGAAGATAAGTATCACAGTACGTTTTTTCGTTCTTATATAAACGTTGAAATGTTTAAGAACGTATAAGGACGTTTACTGAAGCTGAAACCTTTATACGTACGTATTTATAACCTCAATTTACTAATAAAAAAATCCCCCTTAACCAACCAATTAGCAAATTTATATGACCTTCTGTAGAGGAAGAGGACATGACATTTCCGAGCCGGTATTATTAATGTGATATTCTTAACAGGTTAATGCATCAATCTTTACGCAAACACTTAGGAATGTTTGAAATGCAAACAATTCTTGTGACAAAAACAAATAATTAGGAAATTCTTTTTAACCAAACAATCAACACAAATCTCTCTTTTTTATAGAGAAAAGGGGAAGAGCATAACATTCCTGAGACAGTAATGGTGAACACTGTCGTTTGAAATTAGAAGAAGATTAATCACACGAGCATCATCATCGTCGACATCGCTTATCCTGACGGGATGCACGACATGTTTATCCAACGTATAGGAATACACGTTGATGATTAAGCGTTTTTCTTCTGCATCTCGTGCTCGTGTTTCGAATTTTGATGTATCAGAAATGGTCATCGGGTATTCGATGCCAGACATTACACTTTCAAAACTCGGACTCGTATTGTTTGTAATGTCCAACCCACTGTGGATTATTTTTGCAATAAACAGGATGCAGTGCAGCCAATATACACCAAAGGAAACACTTGTTATCGCTGTTCTGTATATTTAACACAGCCCTCTTGTGTTGAATGTTCGGTGGAAGAGGCATAAGCTAAGTACGTGTTGCTAGAAGGCCTTCGTCGTTGCAAGTCATCCATAACCCATTCACTAAGAAATAAGAAAAAAAATATTGACGTACTGAAAAAAAAAGTTGACTTGTTCACCGAGTTCACAGATGTTTACTCATTGATGACTCCGTCGTTGTCGTCTATCAAAAAACCTAAGTACATTGGAAACAGTGAGAGAGTTATCGAAAAATCTCCCCCTTGTCGATTTTTTTTGGTGACGTAGAGTACGCGTAGAGAGGTCGGGGTTTAGTGTGTCGGTCGAGTCTCGGTGTTCTTGTTGATCTTCTAACAAAATAAACATAGGTCGTCATGGAACCAAATTTGACCCCTCTGTCGAAAAATTTTCGAAGTCCAGCGTTAAATTGCAAATATCTCGAAAAAACAGTGAGAGAGAGAGATATAGCGCAAAAATCCTCCCCGTTGACCCTTTTGTCTATATTGGTGATGCAGAGTACGTGTACAAAGTTTTTTTTAGAGGTCCTGGGTCAAGGGTGGGCCAATTGCCAAAATATTTTTTTTTTCATTGCTCGTAACTTTTTCGAAAAAATGATCATAGAGAGAGCTGGGATTTCTTGCGTTAGCATCGTCTAGGTGTCCTCTGTCCTCTCATAACAAAATTGGCGTAGGTTGTCATGGAACAAAAAAAAAAAAAAATGTTCCGAAAATTTTCCAAGTCCTGTGTTAAAAAATCTTAAATTTGCAAATATCTCAAAAATGGTAAGAGTTATCGAAAAAATATATCGAAAAACACCCCCATACGGCATCGTTAGATGCCCCCTGTCGATTTTGGAGGTATAGAATACGTATACCAAGTTTTGGTGGTCCTGGGGTCAAGGGGTAAGAAGTTAGCCCACCCCCCTCCCAAAACATTTGATCACTCGTAACTTTTGAACGAATAGTCGTAGAAAGATCGGGTTTAGTGTGTCGGTCGAGTCTCGGTGTCCTCTGTCCTCCCATACCAAAATTGGCATAGGTCGTCATGGAACCAATTTTTCATCAATCGAAAATTTTCCAAGTCCAGCGTTAAAAAATCTTAAATTGCAAATATCTCGAATTTTTGACAAACAGGGTCATAGAACCCTCCAATTCATGACTTGGGAAAAATATGTTTGCTGATTCATCATGTACACCTATACGTGAGAAAAAGTATGAATAGAATCTATGTTCGGAAATCCAAAATGGCGACCGGAAGTGGGGTTATCTTGGAAACGGTAAGACTTGGGAAAAATTTGTTTGCGGATTCATCATGTACACCTATACGTGAGAAAAAATATGAATAGAACCTATGTTCGGAAATCGAAAATGGCGACCGGAAGTGGGGTTATCTTGGAAACGGTAAGACTTAGGAAAAATCTGTTTGCTGATTCATCATGTACACCTATACGTGAGAAAAAATATAAATAGAACCTATGTTTGGAAATCGAAAATGGCGACCGGAAGTGGGGTTATCTTGGAAACGATAAGACTTAGGACAAATCTATTTGCGGATTCATCATGTACACCTATACGTGAGTAAAATATGAATAGAACCTATATTCGGAAATCCAAAATAGCGACCGGAAGTGGGGTTATCTTGGAAACGATAAGACTTAGAACAAATCTATTTGCGGATTCATCATGTACACCTATACGTGAGTAAAATATGAATAGAACCTATATTCGGAAATCCTCACAGAGCGGACCTTTACCTTCAATTCGACGTGGTGAAGAAAGAAAGCGGAGACGCGTTTCCGCCCAATGCCAATTTGAAACTCGTGGACAACTTCGTGCCTCACCTGTTCTCGCAGGTGGAGGTGAGGAAACACAACACCGTCATCGACAGAATCGATTATCCAGGCATCACGTCGACGGCAGTGGGAACATTGAAATTATTTAAAACGGACGCGGCATACTACCAGGCGGGAGGATTCGAAGCGGGGACGAAAATATCGACGAGAAGTCACACGGTGCTCTTTCCCATGCGTCTGCTGCCGGGATTCTTCTCGGACTACAAGGAAATCATGTGGAAGGGAGGACTGAGGATCACGTTTCAAAGAGCGGCCAACGACAACGACGCACTGATGCGATACGCTACTTTGGGTCCGGACGGCACCACGCCGATAGCCAACACTTTACCCGAAGCGGCCAAGTGCGTCATCCGGAGCATGGAGTTGAGAATGCCGGTGGTGGAATACGAAACGAACTACGCCCTCAAGTACAAAGCGGAGATCTTGAAAAGTCCGCAGGTGCCGATTCACTTTCACGGTTACCAGTGCGTGCAGAAGTTAGCGTCGGGAAGTCACATGGAATTCGACGTGACGACGCAGTTCAACAACATACAGTTCGACATGCCAGATTTTCGTCGTTGTGCTCTTTCAGACCGGACGCGATAAGGATCAGGAAAAAGATTCCAGCAAGTTCGACGACTGCAAGATCAAGAACGTTTATCTCAAGAACGGTAGGAACGAAGTGTTCCCGCGCGAGAATTACAACCTCGACATGACCAAAGATGATTATCTCAAACTTTACGAAGCGTTCTCGGCTTACAAACGCGTGACCGAGGGAAGCGTGGACATGTACTACACGCCCAGCGAATTCAAAACACGCAGGCCGATGTTCGTCATCAATACCACAAAAAGGAAGCAGGTGGTGGTCAACGATCGAACCAACATCAAGATCGTTTGCGAGTTCCACGACGCGCTGCCTGCCGATACTCTGTGCAGCGTCATCCTGGTCGCAGAGAAGTCCTTCGTCCACGACGTGAAGAACGAGAGGGTGACGGAACAGTTTTAAATATATCGCCAACAAGCAATAATAGTTTTTTCTACAACCCCTACAATTACAAAATTTTTAATCTAAAAAAAACAAAAAAAAAACACCCAAAGCACTCCAATAGGGTTGCAGAGTTTTTTAGGATCAAATCGAATTTCTTGAAAAGAAAAATTGAGGGGGCAGCGCTTGCTTGTACTCTCCCAAGCTCTCTCCTATTGTTCACTGAACATGTGCCCTTCACGCGGCACAGTCGATTTCAAATACCGCTACAATGCCATTTTTTTTTTGCATCATGAGGAGGAAAATATCGTAGCAGGGGGGGGGGCAAAAACATCGTAGGAGAGAGGTGTCCCGGTTTAGGTCGTAGCAGGGGGAGGGCACACATTGTAGAAGATCACACATGAGAGTTTAAAAAAAAAACACACACATCGTGGGCAGATTACGCTGAGAGCAAAGGTCGTGGTAGATTACACTGAGGAACCTTACAGTGAGAGGAGACAGCAGCCTTATAGGAAAATGTCTTAAGTCATTTCAAAAATGTAGGTCAAAGGACGAGTTAGCATAAGAGCAAAATTTGCAGGAGGTTAAAAAATAGCTTAAAAAGTGATGCCAGAGCTTCTCTTCTGTCCACTTTTCTCTCATTGTAGGTTAGTTTAGTCCGTAAAACGGATTACACTGAGAGCAGAAGCCTATATTAGCAGGTCGTAGTAGATTACACTAAGGGACCTTACAGTGAGAGGAGACAGCCTCCTTATAGGAAAATGTCGTAAGTCATTTCAAAAGTAGGTCAAAGGACGAGTTAGCATAAGAGCAAAATTTGCAGGAGGTAAAAAATAGCTTAAAAAGTGATGCCAGAGCTTTTTCTGTCCACTTTTCTCTCATTGTAGGTTAGTTTAGTCCGTAAAACGTCGTAAAATAAAAAGTAGGTCAAAGGGTAGCTCCAGAACGTACGGTTCCACCTACTGACAAACTTTTTTAAAATCACTAATTATAGTGGAGAAAGTCTAAACAAACAAAACGCCTGGCTCTCAATCTTCAAACAGATCCTTCTCAGCTGCTACGTTAAGTCAGAAATGTTAGGTGCGGGATTGTTTGGTCGATCCTTTGGGTTTATACTGATCACTGGTGGCTGGCCTACCTATCTGTCCACCAATCGATTTCGGTGGTCTGCGCTTCGGATGAGTGTCAACAATCTCAGTTGCGATTTTAAAGCTGGGGGTAATATCGCTCTCCCGTTACCACGCTACCAGGCGTACGTTTGTTTTTGTCAGTTGTTTTTATTAGCTTGTTTGTACAGTGCTTGGCTGTTGTGTGTACTATTTCTCCGTGATTTGGGTAATATTTTATAACTTTTATCCAGTAAGCTCGCTGATCAACGCTGTCTCTCTCTCTCACACGTTTTACAGTACGTTTGGCAACATACAGTGTATCCGACGTGTGATTACAAGCCTCCACTGACTTCATTGTTTTTAAACGTCGTCCTAGTTGGTAAAAAATGCTAATAATGGGTGAGAATGTGTGGGTACAAGCCGTACCACCTCTTGGAAATGTTCTGTTTGATTGCAACGCCACCTCTCGGAAATGTTCTGTTTTGTAAACAAAGAGCAAACCTCGGAACGCACACGGAGTAAAGCACTCGGTGTTTACAAAATGCAATCAATGACGGCTTGTACCCATACATTATGAGCATCTTACCAGCTAGGACGACGTTTACAAACAATAAAGTCAGTAGCGGCTTGTAATCACACATTCGCGATTATCTCGAAAACGGCTCGATTGCAGACCCATGTTTACTGTGACTTTTTGCTTCTATTATCGTGTACTTTCACCTGTGTCAGTTTGCACTATTACTTACGAGACACCCTGTATAGCATAAATAATATAAAGAGCAAGATATAGAGGCTATCCAACAAAGAGGTAACAGTTTCAAAAGAGCCCAATTAGCAGAACCTTCTTGATCAATAATTTGTAGTTAGCGTGCAAAGCTTACCCGAACCCAATATCCATACCATCGGAATCCACTGCACGTAATGAAAATCTTGACTCTCGCCGTTCTTTCTCTACCAAAGGTAATTACAAATCACCTGGAGAAAAGTGTCTGAAATTTTCGTCCTCATATAAATTAGCGTATTGAGGGAGTTGTAACCTTTGGCTTTCACGAAACTTTCTGTAAGAAGAGGTAATCAATCACCTGTCTCTTGCCGAAGACAAGGCAATTCAATTAATCCTGCGACGCCAAGGGTCCCGGGTTCGAATCCCGCTCGGGCTTGGTTGTTTGTAAATGTCCATTCACCTATTTCTTCATTTCATCACTCATCCTCATCTTCACAAATTAGCCAAGAGGCACAAAACGCGAAATAAAATAAACTAAATCAATCAATCAATCAATTCAATTAATCAAGACTTTCCGTCATTAAAGGAATGTATCTAAAGTGTAAATCACCAACCCTGAGACCTTCTGTAAACAAACTGTCTCACCGATTCGATGTATCAATCCGCGTCAGCTGATTCATCACCGCCGACTACCGCATAGAACTTGCCATGTTGAATGTGGCACTACTTCCTTGCTGTTCACATGATTATTTTTAGAAAATAACCTATGTTATAAAATATCATTATGTACACAAATCTCTAAGCTCATTTAAAGTTACAATGAATATTCCTACAAAATGTTCACACTTATCTTGCCTTGCCATGTCACCAAGTTATTTTACGAAGTGCACTATATTTGGCGGAACAAAAATCGTTATTAGGATGCTTGTCAAAGTTTCCAACCGCAATAAATTTACTAACTTTCTTTGTCTTCTTTTGATGATCATCATTAATATAGTTATTGGACTTACAGCATTGTATATGGCTGCTTATACCCATTATATATTTTATTTACTTAAGATACAATTTACATAAAATCTACAAACAAATTTCAAATACACCCCTATCCATGTCAAACCTTAGAAGTATACATTACCATGTTATATCATTTTGTCTAAAAAAATGCAAGTAAACTATATTCAATTCGCATGCAAGAAAGAAGCCAAATTTATGGGAAATGATTACTGGTGCAAAGAGTTAACCATAAAGGTGAAGCAATAAGTACAAAAGAAAAATCATTGGGTTTAAAGTGAGACGTCATTTGCGGCAGCGTATCACATACTACAAATTGGCCGTTGTTTTACCTTACGTAATGAATCCTGTAACAACGCTTTATTTTCGTGTGGAATATTTTACTTCTATGAGTTTGCAATGCTTTCTGCATGAAAATAGTTTTGTTTAAAGAAGGTCTCAGGGTTGGTGATTTGAACTTTATTCATGAGCTTGTTCAGTTGGTTGTAATTGGAGGAAATGGTGAAATTTGTACCTGGTGCGAACATCGGTTATAATTTTGAGGTGCTTTTTAAAACATCATTCGCCTCAATGAAAGGGAATTGGAAGAATATATTTAAGAGGTAACATTTGTCTCTAGCCTTACATGGAAAATATTTATGGGTCTATGTTTCTTATCAATAGTTCAAAACTGAAAGAAGTAAATTGGTGACCAGTGTGTCTGTTTGCCGGAATGTCTTTCTTCCTGAATTATTTGCACTACAAATCATACGTGAATTTCATTCTGAAACGTGAATTGCGGCACATAGTAATACCAATCGTGTGAAAAATTATAGATTTTGATGTACATTTATCATACAGATTTTTCTTATATGTTCGCTTATGAAGATCAAAAGAGTCGTCAAAACTTAATAAAATGGACGAATGCAAAACAAAACGACAACAAATAATTATTTCAAATACACGTCTTGCAATCTTGTATGTATAGAAAATTAGCTTGCAAATTAGAGGTGTAAAAAGTAGACACAAAATTGGAAATCAAATTATTTTATTTCGACTATTAAATCAAAAAGATAAATTGTTCCTTTAGGTAAGTTTTATGTGAGGCTTAACAAAGCATAAATTACGGAACCAAAAATATTCTCCCAATCTTCAAATATTTACCCAAGATTTAAGTTGCAAAACGTATACTAAAATGTGATGATGTGTTCATGGTTTGAAATTCTGAAGGAAATAAATCTCCCCAGGATATATATTAATAGCAGAAATAATTTTTGCTTTTAGTTCATATCAATATTTATATTACTGACTACTATTACTTATATTAATTATTAATTAAATTTCTACTACGTAAACCCCTACACAAATTCATTCTGGCTGCACATATCTAAAAATAAATATACCGTATAGCTATCCTATGATGAAAAGACGTTCTTGCTCCTCCTTCAATACATTTTTGCAGACATCCTTCATGATCATGTTTAGCAGGCGCGGTTGGCCTAATAGCGCACAGGATCAGTGAACCCCCAGTTACAATATACGGCATTTACCTTGAGAATGGACAATAAACAATGTCTTTACCTTTTGACAAGTTTTCGCTAAAATTTCTACACAAGAAGTCATGTATTTGTGTCCGTAACACGGCAAATTATATTGCTGAGAAAGAGAAACCGCGAGTCGGTCGCCCTCGTGCAGGCCCTCAGCTGAACCCCCACAGGAGAGCTCCTGCCATAGTGAAGGTTCGGGCGACAGGCAGAAGCTCGGGGCAGCTATATGAGCAAAATACGTGGAAGACGATATTGAGGAACCTCGATCTCCACCCAACGGTCATGCGCAGTTCGTGCTCTCTCAGAAGCCACAGCAGAAGCCAGAAGGCACAAGCTGGTTCCTCCCTTCTAGTGTTGCCCTGTGAGGGTCAAGTTTGAAGCGCATTCGTTACATATTCAATCTTCTTTGTTGAATAATTTGTTTGCCGAACTTCTTGGCATAAATGAAAAATTGGGCAGAGAAGGATGAGCAGAAATGAATGAAAGCTGGAAATAGACGCGATGAATTAAAATAAAAGAAATACATTACTAAAATAATTCGAGCATGTATTGAGACTTTTTCCTTAAAGATGGAAACACTTCGGATATGTGAAAGTAAAAGAATGCCGCGATCTTAGACAAGAAAGGAAGACGTGACAAACCCTGTCGGTGTCAATATTTCAAGTTTGTAAGTTTTCGAAGTGCTTTCATAGTTTTTTGCAAAGCATTGATGCTCCGAAGGATGGACTATGTTACGTCAATTGATGCAGTGTAGGTGTTGCCGTCTGCGCTAAAATGCATACAAAAAACGGAAACATACCTTCTCGTCTGTTGAAAGAAAATTAGAGATACAGCGTTGCTGGTCGACCAACTCCAAATTTGAAAAAAGCAAAAAAAAAAGCTGTAGCGTTTCAATGATAGGGTCTCAGGTATCTGGTACGCACATGCCATTGGTTGCCATTTCCCTTTAATAATTGTAGAACCATTGTGAATATTCGTTTTATAATTGCAGGCATGGACTTCCGAAGGGAAAAAGGGGTCGTACCTGCCTGGAAAATTAATGTCAACATAAAACTATTTATTATCCACATATAATTTCATTTCAGTCACAGTAATTTATGATAATTATTATGGAACTCTGCTATGAAACCTCATTCTATGAAATAATTATGTACCAATCTTTTAAGCCCCCCCCCCCCCCCCCGATCCCTTTGTTTCGCGACGAAAGTATTTGCGGAAACTGAACTTCGGTGAACTCCCAGGAAAATAGTGCACGAGCCGCGGCTGATGTTTAGTTTGCATTTTCACCATGTTGGATTAAACCTGGCGGCAAATTCAATATCCTGTATCCAGAAAAATATAATTTTACATGTATGGACGTCATACAGAACGAAAACAATCCAAATTTTAATAGAATACTTGCGCAATGCTTTTCTCGAATTTTCGAAATTCAATCTCAATAACTTTTACCTCCTTTTTTATGGTGCCACAGGGTAATTCCACATTACATCAACCAGGGACCTACAAGTTCAAAAGACATTACTTATATATATTTGGCTATTAACATGAAAAATATTTTATAATGATGAATTA
The DNA here is from genome assembly GCF_977018435.1 of Lepisma saccharinum. Classification (NCBI taxonomy): domain Eukaryota; kingdom Metazoa; phylum Arthropoda; class Insecta; order Zygentoma; family Lepismatidae; genus Lepisma; species Lepisma saccharinum. The sequence goes on along the minus strand of NC_139247.1, from coordinate 8,323,102 downwards.
CGTTACGTCCCAAACTTACCATAACATAAAAGAATATAAACTTATTATTCCTTTAATTGAACAACAGATTTTAAAATCTCTCACATACTGAAGGATATTTATTGTTCACAAGTTGCTCAAATAACGGCATATTACTAATCTGATAATGATGGCTAATTGCAAGTCAGCCTCGTAATTATGATATTGGTAGTTTCTTGTTTGAAGGAGAGAGGGAATTTCTATCAATTTTACCTAATGTAGACTGAAGGCTCCACACTTCTGAGAAACATGATAATTTTAGAGTGGTACTTTTTTAAACAAAACATTGCAAGAATAATTATACGTAGACCATATTTATTATTTGAGGAATTATTAAATTTATAATAGTCTTATTCTTCCCAATACGGATGTAACCATTTCTGACATGTAACCATGGAATATATCACGGTTAAGTAATTGATTGATTGATTGATTGAATTGCTTTATTTTTCCTCGTTTCTTGTGCCACTTTTGGCTATTTTGCGAAGATGAGCATGAGTGATGACATAATGAAATTGATGAAGGAACGCTCACAAACATTAATGCCCTGGCCGGGATTCGAACCCGGGACCCCTGGCGTTGTAGCGCGATGTACTAACCGTTCCACCACGGGGGCCGGGACGGTTAAGTAGTAACTGCAGCTGTAAATTAGGAGGTGGTTGTTGGATAATAATGAAAGTAGACATTAATTTATTGATAGATTATTAATATTTTTAATTAATAATAGTTCTACTAGTTTTACTATTGTGCCTCCAGTTACTGAAATCTACGCACAACCCGGACTGGTTTTGCACACTAAGGAGCAGTGGCGTCTCGTGGCCTCAAATTTGGCCGGGGCTTATTTTTTAAAGAATTTAAAATATAATGACAATTCACATGAATTACAAAAAATAGGTATTTTTTTCTTCTAGACTACAAAACTGGACTTACTTTTTTGAAAGAATTTAAAATGTAATGCCAAATTACATGAATTTAAAGAAAACGGATATTTTTCTTCTTGTAAACTATAAAACTGGACTTATTTTTTTAAGAATTTAAAATATAATGACAATTCAAATGATTACAAAAGAAACAGGTATTGTTGTGAAAAATACCTTTCTACGAACGTTGACTCCTGTTCTTCTGCTCAGCAAATTTTGTTATTACTTTTCGTTGAATCCCTCTATGTTTGAAATGTATTCTATCTCTATTGTAAGCAAGTGCCAAGGCATTTGGTCTGTCTTGTCCCATTGCATTTCTTAAGCAGGTTTTAATACGCTTCAATGTGCTGAAACATCGTTCAGATTCAGCTGTTGCCACTGGAGTTATTAAAACTATGTTTGTAATTTCTACTGTTTCTGAAAAGGTACCTTCTAAATAATTTTAAATAAAAAATGAATGCAATCTACTGATAGAGTTTATGTTTTTCAAATCTTCACTACAATAAAGAACACGAAGTTCCCTCTTTAGTATTCCCTCTTCTATGAAGGGATAATAAATCTGGGAAGGTGCCTCTGTTTAAATATTGTTCTCTTTCATTATGTCCTCGTAGAGCAAGTTCATGTCGACCACAGAATTTTAAGCAATCGAAAATTCTATTTAATCTATGCCAATTTTTCCGGACAAATTCATTGTGTCTTGTAATTGACAGCCTACGTCCTTCATCAATTTGTGTTCGAACATCAACCCTGCCAAACTCACTCAAACATAGCGAATAAAAGCCACCACAACACTACAGTACAACACGCGAGATCGAACGCGACGCGACGGAACTAGCCCCGAATCAGCACTCAAATCCATTGCACTCTCCCCTTCTCTCTCTGCTAGCATGTGACCTTCACTGCAGCGTAGATGGGTGTAGGCCACGCCTTCCTTTGCGACGTGCCCCGGAGACCGATAATTGACGTCAATGCCGCTAGGAGCGCTGTCGTATCCATTGCAGCAGACGATGAATTTACGTGGGTAAAAATCGCCTTTTAAAAGACTGTGTGATAGTTATGCGTTATGGTGATTGATAATTACGTCAATACGTCCTTTTTTCTTTAGGGGCTAAGGCCCGTAAGTCCCAAGGGACGAGACGCCACTGCTAAAGAGTGTATAATCCTCTGTGACACTTTCATTGTGTATGTGAATGTTCTTTTATCAATTATTATTAATCACCATTCATCCTCATGTTTGCGATTGGCCAAAAGTGGCAGAAAATATAAATAAATTTAATCAAATCAATCAACCAGTCATATAAGTTTCCACAATAAGTTATATATAATACTAGCTATATGTTTTACTTATTTACGATTCTGGACTTCCCAACTAAGGAACTATGGAAATTGCAATGGAAACAGAGCTATTTCAGAAACTGCTGATATACCATTTGGATATTTCAGTGAAATGTCTTCGCAACCCAGGACGTCCTACTAATTGCCTCGGAGGAGGATGAACTGGCGTTTGAAATAGTTGACATTACGCACACCGATGTAACTGCTAATCTTATCTAACCTAACCTAGCCTAACCTGCAAGAAATGTATCTGCAATATACTCAAAATATATTTGAGGAAAGAAGAAACTCCCCGTAAGCAGAGTACTTTTTCTGCAAATGGATATATGTACGTAGTATTTCAGAGACACGTGCAGTAACGATATGAAGCTCTCAAAAACTGGTCCTTAACTCTTCCCGTACAATCCCGAGGCAGCGGTTCCTGAGTTGGAAACATTCACTTTCAAACATTCCGGAATTGGGAACTTTCGTCTTAGTTCCTGAATTGGGACGTCCTGAGTTGAGTTTTGGATTTCTCTGCAAAATAATTGTTAATTTTGTGAAATATCTGTCTTTAGGATAAAGATCCTGTTCAAATTCTTTTCTACTTCACACTGGCTATATACACCATTGCTCAAATTGGATTGTTATCAATGATTGGATCTCAGCTAACGGAAGAGGTAAGTGAATTGAAGTCTTTGATTGTACAGTGAGATGCACAAGCATTGATCGACAAATTGTTCATGACAATTTTCATTGATGTTTCTCTTGCATCCTACCTTTTTTTAAGGAATGTGTTTTTACGTATACTCAGCAATTTGTTGTTGCAAAATTGAATTGAAGAAGTAATAATACCATAATAATAATAATAATAAATATTAATTATAAATATATACTGCTACTAACAAAATATATTTTATTGTCAGTATATTATTTCTATTACTATTATTAAATTATAGTGCAATTACTGAACATAATTAAATTTCACACATGTATTTAATAAAGAGAGGTAACATATTCCTCTAGAAAAAATATATACATGTCTGTCTCTTGAACTAAGCTCATTGGCACCACAGCTCTCTAAGGGCCAGCGCCTGTCAGAGCGGCATTTCCATTTGGGTGACGAGTGGTCAGCCACGGCTATCTTTATTCCTCGGGAGGCCGGAGTCTTCAATTTGGCAACCCTGTGTTACGTCACATCAACCGGCCGATGTTACTTGGAACGAAACATTAGATAATGAATATACAGACGTAGGAAAGTAATTATTTTCAGTAACTCGTAATCATGTCCTTCGCCAAAATTGTATTCGCTAATGGGTTCAACGATATTTTTTATCTATGTAAAGCAGTACGTTATTAATATACATTGGATTTTCTGAGCTGCATATCAGTATTTCAGAGTTTTCCGTACTTTTCACATGTGTTGAATCATCAAAGTTTATAAAAATCAAATACCTTGTAATGTAAATCTTTTGTTCAAATTTAGAAAAACAAAAACATTTTGCGCAGATTCCCTTTATTTTGAACAACATGAATTTCGATATTCGCGCCATTCTTTGTTGCTTCATTTTGAAGCCGGCTTAACAGCGTAGCCAATTTTCAGAACTCCGGCCTCCCTTGGTATGAAGATGGCCATCGATCAGCGCATGGAGACCAATCGCCGCTGGTTTATGACTTCCGAAACCCCAGTCCGTAAGATATAATAGGTTAATGGGTCAAAACATAAATATAACATTGGTGAAGGGTGTACAGAGTGATGTAGTTGGGGGTGTGAAGGTCTGTGAAAACTCGTACAATAAATAAAGCATGTCAAATTTGATTTCTTTGACTTTCCTGACTTTTGGGACATAGAATAGTCGGGAAATTCCTAATGATTCTGTATTTAAATGCTCAAGTGTCGAAAATTGTTTGGAATTGTCTTTGATTTGAGAGCAGTAAAAGAAGGTATACCGAATTTGAGATTTCTCTAAATATGTGCATGTAGGAATTTCTAGTGTGGTATAATAACAACAATTGCAAGACACGTAGTCGAACACACACGAACACAACTACACGCTCACTTATTATGATAATTGTGACCCTTTGGAGTCATTCCATGCCAAATCAACACAGATATGTGTAATTTTTAACCTGACCATCTCCGATTTTCATGAAATTTGGTGAGTTGAAACTATGCATAGAACTTAGTAACTATGAAAATTTTTAGTCTCGTGCGTCTTGTAATTGTTAAATTATTCGAGGTCAAAGTTTGCAGAAATTGCCTTTTTTGAGCCCGCTTAGCTATACTAAATCTGCTGTAACTCCGCCCCTATTTCGCCTTTGAAGCTCAAATAAAGCTTATTGTACAGGGAATTGAACATGCTTTCCAGTGATATATAACAAGCCTACCTTTGGATAAAAATATAATTTTGTCACGTGACCTTGACTTTTGACCTTGAATATCTCAAAACATGTCATCACCAAAAATCGTGAAAAAAATATATTTGGTCCCTCATACCATACTCTAAAACATACCAAAAAATCATTCTGGGACTGCAATGGGATCAGAAGATACAAAATAATATGTGTAACTATGTGACTGATAAAAGCCCCATTACATGAACTATGAAGAGTCAAATGTCCCTTAACACCCCCTACAAAATGTGAAGGAGTTATCCTGGGTATAATTGGTCATAAAAGAAATAGGTTAGGCACAGGGAGATCCCTAGCCGTGTGTGTCAAGAGCAGATCCGGCATATTGTTGACCGCCATATTGAATTCAACGCAAAAATTTCAAAGGAAAGGGGGTTATGTGATATATCAAATCAGGCTAGAATTTCACGAGAAATGAAGTGACGAAGGTTTATCCAACATATATTTAACCAGCAAAAATTTATTACTGCATGCTTGTAACCATTTTCTCCTTTTCGAGGAGTTAAAAACCAAGCATTGGAATGCTCCTAACGTATTAGGTGCTCATCGAGATCACGCTGACATCTTGGGAGAGAAAGAAGTATACGCACCATTGCATATGATTTTAATCAGCGACATTCAGCAAATACTTGAATAGTAAAGAATATTGGAAAAAGTATATCAAACAATTACGTGACACTTCCTTTGGAATGAAAAATTCTTCAGTGACGAGGCAAATTTTTATGTTCACAGTGAAGTTAATAAAAATAATATGCAATACCTGTGATTTGCTCAGTCGAATGGTTGTTGCTAGTAAACTAATTATGTGGTATAATGTATGGCGAACGGAAATGGTTGGTCCATATTCAACAACGGAACCTTAAATGGTGAGGGCTTCTTGGATTTGTTAAGTGAACAGGTTTTTTCACCTTTGCTTACGGGATATGGCACTTTTCGAGAGTTTTGAAACAGGACAGAGTGTGACCACACTATGTAGACATTTTCGCAATTTCTTCATGGTAATTTTCTAGGTAGTTGATGGGCACACGGGGATCTATTAAAAGGCCTGCACATTCCTCAGATCTAACATCTTAGGAGGACTTTTACCTTCAGAAACATTTGAAGAGAATGGTGCATGCACTAAAAGTCCCTGATATTGACCATCTGAGAGAAGGCATAGTTGCTGCTTGCGATGTTGTTGCACATGCTACATTACCAAATGTTCTATGCGAGTGTGAGAGACGTCAACGAGTGTGCTCACAGGAACATTGACAACATTATAATGTGCATATATCGTAAGTGAAATATATGTGTATAACTTTTTGCTGGCGTAAGATACGTTGGAAATTCCTTCGTCACTTCATTTCTCGTGAAATTCTAGCCTCATTTGATATATCATATCACCCCCTTTCCTTTGAAATTTTTGCGTTGAATTCAATATGGCGGTCAACAATATGCCGGACCTGCGCTTGACACACACAGCTAGAGATCTACCTGTGCCTAACATATTTCTTTCATGACCAGGATAACTCCTTCACATTTTGTAGGGGGTGTTAAAGGACTTTTGACTCGTCATAGTTCATGTAATGAGGCTTTTATCAGTCACATACTTAAACATATTATTTTGGATCTTCTGATCCCATGGCAGTCCCAGAATGATTTTTTGATATGTTTTAGACTATGGCATGAGGGACCAAATATATTTTTTTCACGATTTTTGGTGATGACATGTTTTGAGATATTCAAGGTCAAAGTCAAGGTCACGTGACAAAATTATATTTTTATCCAAAGGTAAGCTCGTTATATATCACTGGAAAGCATGTTCAATTCCCTGTACAATAAGCTTTATTTGAGCTTCTTAGGCAAAATAGGGGCGGAGTTACAGCACATTTAGTATAGGTAAGCGGGCTCAAAAAGGGCAATTTATGCTAACTTTGACCTTGAATAATTTAACAATTACAAGACGCACGAAACTAAAAATTTTTATACTTACTAAGTTCCATGCATAGTTTCAATTACCCAAATTTCATGAAAATCGGAGGTGGTCAGGTCAAAGGCTGTGTTGATTTCGCATGGAATGACTCTTTGACAACAAATGACGCAACTTTCCTCTGGGCACACCACTGTTATTAGTGATGCTTGACATGTGTGTCACCAGACACTATTGTATAGGGCGTCAGAGCATTGATAAAACTTGATTATTATTGTTTTTCTTCTTGCTACTATTTATTACCACGGTTATAATTGTTATTACATAGTTATTGCTATTATGAAATTATAAAATAGGCATTTTTTAAAAAAATATTATTGTTATTACATGGGTAGTTTACACTACTCGATACGCCGGACAAATAAATATCCAGAACTATTGTTTTCTATTATATTTTCTACATTTCATACATTTAGTGTACTGTTATATTACAATTTGTTATTAACTTTAAACACTTCGTTCACAAAAGACTTAAAAGATAAGGACAAATTTCAGTCATAAAGTTTATGTTGTGTGACCTCTCACAAAAAAAATTATTATGTAAATTTTAGAAACTGTGAAATAATTTCATTTTTGGATTAAATGGTAGAACATGAAAATACAACCAGATTTCTGTAAAATTATTTTTTACTATCCAGTTTTGGCTTGGGTAATTCTGCTCGAAAGCTAACTAAATTAACATTATATTTCTGCTATTAAAAATAAAATAAAACCTTCACTGAAATTTATAAGTTGCAATGAACAATACTAATTTCCAGGTGCGTTGACGAATCCTTTCGATCCCCCTCCTGACACCCATGATACTTGATACTTTGTCTTGTATACGAGTATAATTTTCAATAATAGGGTTTATATGTAATCTTAGTGTCTTGCACAAGGATTCGTTAAATATAATTCCATGTTATTAACATTTCTGTTTTTCACCAAACAGAGCTTCCGTACCTTGAAGTCCCTGTATGATACCCCTTGGTATAGCTGTTCGAAGGGCTTTCGAGTGGCCCTTACAATTGTCAATACCACATGGAATAAGCCCTTTGTGCTCACAGGAATGGGTTTCTTCAAGTTATCTGTGGAAAGTTTCAGTTCGGTAAGTTTATACAATTCCTAAGAGTTCTAGGTTGAAACGAAGAAAGCCTAAATCAATAATCGAGATACATATTTCGTTCAACAATCTATTGATCAATGGAAACAAACAATACATTTTATCGATTAATATAATGCGATTCATCATAGTAGCAGATACCAGTACTAAATTACAAAATTCACATTTAGTAGCTTGGAAAGCAAATTCAAATGCCGTTGAGTCGGACCCTGTGGCCGAGTGGTTAGCACATCTCGCTGCGACGCCAAGTGTCCCGGATTCGAATCCCGCTCGGACTTGGTTGTCTGTGAATGTCCATTCATCAATTGCATCATTTCATCACTCATCCCCATCTTCGCAAATTTACCAAGAGGCACAAAACGCGAAGTAAAATAGACTAAATCAATCAATCAAATACCGTTTAGAATGTGCTTAAATTACGTCTTTCGATACTTTCTTGTTTTTGATCAAGTGAAAGTAGTTGAAGAAAATCGATATTTATGTCAGTTACACAGAAATTATTAAAAAGTAGAATTGTAAATTTAAAGATGGAGTAAATAATCAAAGTATAGCAATTTGTTTCGTTTGTTTGAATATGTGAATTAACAACCACCGTATAAATTATAAATACAATTGAGGGCCTCCCCGATGGCGCAGTAGTAGCGTCGTCGCCTTGTAATCAAGGGGTCCTGGGTTCGATACCCGGTGGAGGCACAAGTGGTTCGGATCCCACTTTAAACTGTAGGTCCAGTCCCGATTAGCCTTACTGCACATAAAGTGTACTTAAAACAACAAGTCAATCCAATAAATACAATTGATGTATATATTTGAGTGATCTATGAAATACCAAATGGTAGATTCAAAGCCTTACACACATGGGATTGTAGCTCTCTGATTGTTAAAAGGAATGGCCTTTATTGGCACGCAATGTTAATTGGGTAATACCAATTGTCTGGTACTTTTTCTGTTTACACTTATTCTAACACTGCGTTCCAGAGAGCACCTCTCTTCTCGTCTTCAACTGAACAATTTTAATTTGCTGGTTGAGTGGATGCACCCACAACAAACCTGTTGTTTTTACTACAAATCTTGTGCGGGTCTTTCCATGTCAAATCAAAACAGGTCTGATCCTTGACATCTCAGAAATTGATAATTTTTGGTGCAGTAGTAGTACCAGTATATTTGACGAAAACTGCCAAATTTAAGATTTCTTTGGCTCCTTTTGATTTATTAACTTTCAAATACGCAAAAATCTCAAAATTTGACTACTTTTTGAAATCTTTAAACAGCTGTAGATCAAAATCTATTTGACGTAGAGAGCAATTTTTTATCATTCTCTTCTGCTTTTAATGAGCTTTAATTTGAAATGCAACATGACTGGGATTTGAATTTTGTAATTTAAATAAAAAAAGTTTTTTTTTTAAAAAAAAATCAAAAACACAATTTTCATTTTTATGAAAAACAAATGAATGGCTTATTGCAGAAAGGGACCTGAGTCACATTTTTGAGGTATCGGAGTTAATGGTACTTTTTCATCTCCACTGTCTCTAGCAGCATACTGCAGGGGGGCGCATTGAGGGTTGCAAAATTAACTATTCATTATGGTGAAAATTTGAGCCAACAACAGCAGATTTCTTTCTTACACTCTCAATATTATACGATTTTTCTTGTTTTCCTCAGAATTGTGCAAAAGTGACTCAGGTCCCTTTCTGCAATAAGCCATTCAAATATATGTTTTGAAGACGGGCGGCAATTGGTTCCTATGGAAATTAACTGTTTGATTGTAATGTGTGCAAAATTTGCTTAATTTGTTGACTTTCATGTTAAAACCATGTCAACCCTCCTGGTGGAGTGGTTATCACATCGCACTACAACGCCAGGGGTCCCGGATTCGAGTCCCGGACTAGGCATGGACGTTTGTGAGTGTCCATTCATCAATTTCATCATGTTCTCACTCATCCCCATCTTTGCAAATTTGCCAAAAGTGGCACAAAAAGCGAACTAAAATAAAGCAAATTAATCAATCAATCACTCATGTTAAAACCATAAGTTAAGTTGAGTGGTCGATGTTAAAGTTTTCGTATTAGTCTATTTTATAATGTTTGATCATCAAATAATTTGAAAATTTAATATTTAACACTATTAATAACAATGTATTGGTACATATATTTTTTTAAAAATTAACAAGGTACTGATCAACATTAAAATATAAAATTATGATATTAAAATTTGAGGATCTTTCAGACCGAGGTGACATGAAATCAGCGACACAAATTTTGCTTGTATCTTGCATGTTGGACGGACTGTGTGAAGTGCTTCGTGTCGGTTCGGTCTGTTGTTCGCTCATGCACGGCGAATGCTCCTTTATAGACTGAAGGGACCCTTGTTGCTTGTTTTTGTCACTTCAGTGTCAACCCTTGCTGTCACTTGTTACTTGTTGTCTTGGAGATCCACCTTACAGGTATTTGAAGGATAAAGTATTTCTATTATGCCTCTTAACATAATGATTGATGAGAGATAAGATATGTCAAATATTCCAGTCAGTTTTATGAGTAATAACAGAAAAGAAACAAGTCTCAAGAGAAATACTGGCTGCATTTCGTGATTATTTACTGTGATGTGGTGACCTTAGAATTTGGGTAGCAACTGATAGTGGGTAATATTTAATGCATCGTCGTTTCCTGCATACGCGCAAATACAAACACACACACAAAATGAATAGATTGTATCTTTGTTGCAATAAAATTTGTGACGTGAATAATGCAATTTGTTACAACCTTTCAACGTTTGAAATGTGAATTAATTGAAATATATTGTTATTAAACTAACTTGTGGTCCGTAGTTTATTACGAATATTACGTTTGTAATTTTTTCGATATTAAGACCCTATTCTAAACTGTAAACACAAATATATATATTTCAATTCGATTACCAGATATTAAAAGAGATAAATATTACAAATTGTCATATCATTTGTAGTTCAAAAATTGTAAAATAGATTAATACGAAGACTTCAACATGAACCACTAAACTTCAATTATATTTTTAACATGGAAGTCAACAAATTTATCAAATGTCGCACATATTACAATAAAAAAAAATAATTTTCATAGGAAACCATTGCCGTACCATTATGGAAGTTTGCACACAAATACTCAATTGACTTCTTCGAAAAATATACTTTTTTCAAAAAAATTAAAAATATTGTTTTTGAGATATTCCAAATAACTTTTTTTCGAGTTTCTTATGAAACGTCCTCCCGTTGGATACCAGTCACAAAGTTAGTCCGCTGCTCCTTTTGTGGGGAACATGAGACTTATTATCATTCATCAGGGCTTGCTGGGTAGAAAATAAACACAACATGATTTTCAAAGTTAAACGCAGTTTTATAATCACTTATATTCATAATCACTTCTATTTCCTATCGTATGGGGACTTACGATGTGAAGATTTACTTACGTTTCTTTGCTTTGCCTGAAGAGACGTAAAGAACAATTCTATAGCATATCAAATCACAATCACTAAACACAAATGCATATAGAATTAACGTTGGACACGACAAACGTAAATACACGAAAGTTTCTGTACCTAATTATTATTTTCTAGTATCGCTAGAAAGATACGAAATTAATGCCAACCAATAACACTATTGTGATATTCCATGAACTGTTACCACGTTCCTGTTGATTCCTCACCTTCACCTGTTTTTCAACTCAATCTGTCGTCCCGTGAAAACATTCAGCGGGTTCACTTCCTCTGCTGAGATGGGAAAGTGACGTCAACACAAACAGATTATGACGTATTTCTAAACATATATACAAATTCCAACCACAACTGTACCAATCTAACTAAAGATGTCTAACATCTTGAACATTATTAGAATGATGAAACTTTTAAAAAGCTTAACATTTTACAAATACAAAACCTTAAACACTCAGGTTTGTTACACTTAAAAATTACAATATTCAAATACCACAGTCATGTTGCATTTCAAACTAAAAATCATTAAATGCAGAAGAGAGTGACATCAATTTCAGCTCACTATGTCAAATAGATTTTGATCTACAGCTGTTTAAAAATTTCAAAATGTCTTCAAATTTTGGGACTTTTGCTTTTTAAAAAGCCAGTAACTCAGAGACTAGGAGTAGAAAAAATCTGAAATTTGGCAGTTTTTGTCCTTTTGATAGGGATAATGTATAAACAAAAAATTGAAAAAATCTGAATCTAAAAATATTTTTTTATCTGTTGATTTGACACGGAATGATCCGTGCGCTAATCGACCAAGGAGGTGCCGCAGAATAGTAGTGGCGTGTAAGAGTTAAGTGACGTATGAAAGCCTAAAAAAAGTTAAGCTTTAATAAAAACATATATATACGTTTGAACATATATTGTCTGGAAACGTCGAGAATCACAAACTTACGAGTCATTCCATGCCAAATCAACACAAATATGTGCAATTTCCAACCTGACCATCTCCGATTTTCATGAAATTTGGGGAGTTGAAACTATGCATAGAACTTAGTAACTATAAAAATGTTTCGTTTCGTTTGTCTTGTAATTGTTAAATTATTCAAGGTCACAGTTAGCATAAATTGCCCTTTTTGAGAGCGCTTAGTTGTACTAAATGTGCTGTAACTTCGCCTCTATTTTGCCAAAAAAAGCTCAAATAACTTAATGCACAGGGAATTGAACAAGCTTTTCAGTGATATATAACAAACCTATCTTTGGATAAAAATATAATTTTATCACGTGATCTTGATCTTTGATCTTGAATATCTCAAAACATGTCATCACCAAAAATCGTGAAAAAAATATATTTGGTCCCTCATGCCATACTCTAAAACATATCAAAAAAATCATTCTGGGACTGCAATGGGATCAGAAGATACAAAAAATATATGTAACTATGTGACTGATGAAAGCCTCATTACTTGAACTATGACGAGTCAAATGTCCCTTAACACCCCCTACAAAATGTAAAGGAGTTATCCTGGGTATAATTGGACATGAAAGAAATAGGTTAGGTACAGGGAGATCCCTAGCCGTGTGTGTCAAGCGCAGGTCCGGAATATTGACCGCCACATTGAATTCAACGCAAAAATTTTAAAGGAAAGGGATGATGTAATATATCAAATCAGGCTAGAATTTTACGAGAAATGAAGCGGCGAAGGTTTTTCAAACGTATCTTTAGCCAGCAAAAAATTATTACTGCATGATTATAGCCATTTTATTCTTTTCGAGGAGTTAAAAACAAAGCATTAGAATGCTCCTAACGTGTTAGGAACTCAGCGACATCACACTGACATCTGGGGAGAGAAAGAAGTATACGCACCATTGCATATCATTTTTTGCAACATTCACCAAATAGTTGAATAGTGAAGAATATTGGGAAAAGTATCTCAAACAATTACGTGACATTTCTTCGAAATGAAAAATTCTTCAGTGACGAGGTAATTTTTATGTTCACGGAGAAGTTAATAAAAAGAATATACAATACCTGTGATTTGTAAAATGAACAGGTTTTTCATTCTTGCTTACGGAATATGGCACTTTTCCAGAGTTTTGAAACTGTACAGAGCATGACCACACTATGTGGACATTGTGGCAATTTCTTCATGATAAATTTCTAGGTAGATTGATGTTCAGGCGAGGATCTATTAAAAGGCCTGCACATTCCCCAGATCTAACATCTTAGGAGGACATTTACCTTAAGAAACATTTGAAGAGAATGGTGCATGCACTAAAAGTCCCTGATATTGACTATCTGAGAGAAGGTATAGTTGCTGCTTGCGATGATGTTGCACCTGCTACATTGCAAAATGTTCTATGTGAGTGTGAGAGACGTCAACGAGTGTGCTCACAGAAACAATGACAACATTATAATGTGTACATATCGTAAGTAAAATATATGCGTATAACTTCTTGCCGGATAAAGATACGTAGGAAAAACCTTCGCCGCTTCAATTCTCGTAAAATTCTAGCCTGATTTGATATATCACATCACACCGTTTCCTTTGATATTTTTGCGTTGAATTCAATATGGCGGTCATCAATATTCCGGACCTGTGCTTGACACACACGGCTAGGGGATCTCTCTGTACCTAACCTATTTCTTTCATGACCAATTTTACCCAGGATAACTCCTTTACATTTTGTAGGGGGTGTTAAGGGACATTTGACTCGTCATAGTTCATGTAATGGGGCTTTTATCAGTCACACAGTTACACATATTATTTTGTACGTATCTTCTGATCCCATTGCAGTCCCAGAATGATTTTTTGATGTGTTTTAGAGTATGGTAAGAGGGACCAAATATATTTTTTTCACGATTTTTGGTGATGACATGTTTTGAGATATTGAAGGTCAATGATCAAGGTCACGTGACAAAATTATATTTTTATCCAAAAGTAGGCTCGTTATATATCACTGGAAAGCTTATTCAATTCCCTGTACAATAAGCTTCATTTGAGCCTCCTAGGCGAAATAGGGGCGGAGTTACAGAACGTTTAGTGTAGCTAAGCAAGCGCAAAAAGGGCAATTTAAGCTAACTTTGGCCTTGAATAATTTAACAATTACAAGACGCACGAGACTCAAAACTTTCATAGTTACTACGTTCCATGCATAGTTTCAACTCCACAAATTTCATGAAAATAGCGTATCGTACCCAAGGTATTGGGTAGGATGTATAAAGTCTTAGCATAGCAGGTATCAGAGAAAGGAATGCTGAATAAGTAATCAGGCAAAGGTCGGGTGATTGACTTGGAAGTCGTATGTGGCATGAGTGTTGGAATTGTCAGGAGGTGTGACCAGTTGGCGAGAATAGGAGAGAGAGTAAGGACTACGGATTGTGAGAGAGGAGCAAAGTGGGGAACGACTATTGGACGATGGTGTGTGACAAGAGACAAGTGATAGTTGAGAGGACAAGCTAGGAACAATCTCCATATATTTGTAAGGCAAGTAATATCCTTTCCTTAACCAATCCATATCGGTTCAGTCATGGAGAGTATGAAACCCATATCTAATCTAAGCTAATTTCTATCGCCATTCCTTTAAAAGGTAACCTCTCGCATTTATCACATTTAGGCCACGCGAGTGATAACCATCTGAGAGATGAATGAGGAATAGCTACATCACCCAATTAAATCTAGAGGTTCTTGGTTCGATCCCAAACGCAGCATGGGAGTTGCGTTACGATAGAGTTGGTCAGGTTGTGGGCTGTGTTGATTTCACATGGAATGACTCTTATACCTTTTTAAAAGGTAAAATTGAAATTTTTTGACGTCCCTAATAAAGCCATTGCCTTTCAGGGGCAAGAAATATATTCTACATTGTTTCTCACAGAAAAATAACAAACAAGTATATCAACTCCAAGTTCGGAAACGTGCTTCAGACAAGAGCGACATCTACATAAGATTCAGTCCAGATCGAGATATTTGTACTCAACACGAAAATATCTACATCCTGGCTGTATTTATAAAATGTTTAGGGACATAATTATTTCGAGCGAGTTTGCCATGTTTGTTGTTGACCATGGAAACCAACGTTGCTAGGGAACTTAAGAAAAGGTTACTTTCACTCAAATAACTACGGTAAGTAAACATACTTGAATATTAGTATTTCAGAATATGATCGTCAGAATTTATTACAGAGACAAGGTAAGAAGGAATTTCCGGGGAAAGATGGAAGACAATTATTCTTCAATTATGTTCAAAAATGTAATAATGACAAAAGGCGTGAATTTTGCTTTTGCAATTTAGTCTCGCTATTGAATTCGTTTATTTAACATATCTAACACTTTTACAACAGATATTACTTACCCAGGTTATTATTAAGATAATAGTCAATAATATTTTAAAGATGTGTACAATATTAGAGCCTGTACATACATATCGTTACGTTCTAAACTTTTCAAATAAGGGAAGGTACTTACACGTTTCCGTTCTTCCAATTATATGTGCGAATATTTCCAAAGACAATAAGAGGATGGAGAAACCCAAAATGTGACGTAATGTCACGTCGAAAGTGCGCGAGTATAAATATTAGAGTGCTCCATCGAGGCGTTTTTGCTCGATCGTCTATTAGTTCGCACGGATGACGTTAGATGGCTTACGGAATCGACAGTTTCTTCGCTCGAGCGAATAACGCTCGAACAGGCAAACGATCGGTACACGCTCGAAGCCCAGAAGTTCACGTATATACAACGGTCTGTGGTAGTGGACTTTCAAATATGCTTTGTGAAGTGTAAGGTGCAGTGAAATTGAATCTTAAGTAAACATTGATTTTTGATTTGATTTAGTTTATTTTACTTCGCGTTTTGTGCCTCTTGGCTAATTTGCGAAGATGGGGATGAGTGATGAAATGATGAAATTGATGAATGGACATTCACAAACAACCAAGCCCGACCGGGATTCGAACCCGGGACCCTTGTCGTCGCAGCGCGATGTGCTAACCACTCGGCCACAGGGTCGGGCTTAAGTAAACAGTCATGGTCTCCATGATAAAATGTAGTTTAGTCTATCTTGCCAATACATAGCGATATATGAAAGTGAATAAATGATCTTGGGCTAAAACTGCCAGGACAGATTTTACTTATATATTTATACGATTCTTGTCACATTCATATGATATTTGATATATATATATTCGAGCGAACCACGTTCGAGCGTGAGCATTTGAGTGAGCGAAAGTGTTCCTATGCAGTACACTAATTCATATAATGGGGGTACATAACGAGCTCTGTGAATGCTGTGTCATATGTTTTCCTACAGCAAGATAATCCTTTTCCACCAAGTAATATTATTCATGTTGAATCTACATATTTTAAATGTTGATTATATTTTGTTTGTTTCTTGCAGGTTCTTGGAGTAACAGTTTCCTATTTTCTTGTAATAATGGAGCTTCAAAAATAAAATTGGAGGTATTATATGCATGAACTATAAAGAAGAATTCCTGCAATATGAAATTTGTGTATTAGACATGTAACTACCATGCTCGGTTACCACATTTGCATTGTGATTATCGTGTATTATGTGTATACTAAATGTTGAAGAGTTTGTTGATCGACCCTGTAAGGTTCAAATATCGGTCTGCTTTTTAATATTTACTTTTAATTGTCTAGTCTTGTGTGAGAATTCAGTAATTATTGTTAAATATGCAATCATTTTTGACATGCGAAAATGTATTTTGCCACTCGACCTTGTATTGTATATTATTTCGTGATTATAATTTATTAGTTCTCAGGTATTTAATTTGCATTATCGAGTGTTTGTAGTGATTTAGAGCCTTAGGTGGTAGAGATTGGGAGCCACTAAAACTTAAAGCAGGCGAATTGACCAGACACCAGGCCTGCACGGGTTCACACCTTCCTTGATAAGAGGAGTACGTACCAAAATCAAAGATAATATTTTCGTATATAAGGAAGTTATTTTAATATGGCACGCTCCATTGTACAAATATTTATTGTTGTTATTTTCCTTTCTCGATGTACAAATGTCTATTGTTGTTTCCACTTCTACAAATATGTATTTTCACTTTTTATCTCTGTAATTTTTTATGTGATTTCAGTGTATATTTCCTAACCTATTAGTGATGATGGCACAGAATAGTGATTTACCTGTATGTGCACATCTTGTAAAACCTGTTGCCATGGGAATTACGAACTGAGTTTTGTTTGTGATTTTATTTATTTGGTGGTTTGATGAAGAGTTGTTAAGCTGAATTGAAAGATGCTGTAATCTCTGGACAATTACAATCGCCAAATTTTAAATTACTAATATTATCTTATATCAAATGTTGCATTGACTTGTTTCTATGATTAAAATCTTTCTTCCTACTCCATTTAACTAATGAGTGCCAATATTGTCACTTGTATCAAAATGTGAACGATTCGTCAAAATGTATTTACGGATACTCCATACTACTAAATCGCCATTTAAATCAAAATTGAAATCAGGCGATCTTATTAAAAAATAATTTACGAATAGAATAATGTACGTAAGTAATTGAAGACTAAAATTGGTACATGCTGTAAGTGCCACAAGAATTCAACCACCGTTTTCCACGTTCAACTGTGAAATGTACCATGCTGTATAATGTTGTAAACGTGTAAAGTGGCTGGTAGCCCTCTACGTAGATCAAAGGTAAAGAGATGTAAAGAGGTCACTAGATGAACGTCATTGAGGGCTCATATGGTGAACAATGCGATTTCCCAACACTTTCCCTTTTGGCACTTACAACGTTTACCACTTTTAGTCCTTAATTTGCAGATATCAGAATCACTTTTTGTTCAAGTACGTTAATATCGCAATCATTCGATGATGTTTCTGACATAACAAAGTTTGAAAACAGGGTACGAAATGGAGAAGGAAACGATTAGTTATAAATGTATATTCGTATACTTCAATTAAGCATTTTGTGCATCCCTTTAGGATAACTAATATTGTTGATGACGAAGCCATAGAAATCAATCTGCTTCTTATTGCTGACAATAATGTTCATCATTACACTCTAATTCGTTCACTCTCCCGCTTGGTCAGAAGCCAAACAACCAAGTTTCATGCACACATTGAAGTTTGTCCAAGGTGTTTAACCGTATTCGAGGATCGTGACCAACGTAATTACCAACATTTCCAAAATCAAGAAATTGCCAAACAAAAACTTGCTGAACATAAAGCCTACTGTGGAGTCAACAGACCGGCTTGCATGTAGATGCCCAAAGCAAATGAATTCGAAGAATTTAAAATGCACAAGGCCTTGTTGGAACATCCGGCCATTATCATTGCAGACTTTGAGGCTTTTCTCAAACCATTGTCCTATTGCGATCCGGATCCCGAATTTTCTTCCACAACACCGTATCAGTTTCATGATCCAAATAGTTTTGGATATGTTGTTGTTTGGCAGGATAGGATAGATAAACCATATATATATCGCGGACCGAATGTTATTGAACTCTTTTTTAAAAGGATGGTGGAGGAGGTTGAGAACATTGGCAGCCTCTTATGCCAATCGAAATCAATGCTTCCAGTATCCAGCGATGAACTTCAGTCTTACAGTGGAATCTGTAACACCTGCAACCTCAAGATCCAGAAGCCCAAATTCGTACCAATATTTTTTTCATAATGGATTCAATTACGACTTCCATTTCTTAATTAGGAATCTTGGATACGATACGCAAAAAATAGATATTCTTGTTCAAAACGAAGAACGCTGTATTTCTATAAGTAAAAAAGTTAAAGTTCCAGGAACGAATGAAATCATAGAGATGAGGTTTCTAGATTCTTTTAGATTCCTATCGGCAAGTCTCGATGCTTAACGAGTAAACTTACTGACGAACAATTTAAAATTACAAAGCTAGTTTTCCCAACATACACGTAGAACTGATTAAACGTAAAGGCATTTATCCTTACGAATATGTAACCGATGAATCTAAATTTGACGATGACACTCTCCCACCTCAAAAAGAATTCTTCAGTCAAAAAAAAACGGAATTACGAATTAAAGAATACGAACATGCGAAATTAATATGGAAGGAATTGAGATGCAATACTCTCGTCGATTATCACGATGCATATCTCAAATTAGACGTTACAATACTAGTAGTACGATAAAGCCTAAGAAAATTTCACCATTTGATATTTTACAGGCGAAGCTAACCTACAAATAGGAGTTGGCAACACTGACTAGTTGCTTCTCAGCGTCTTGGAAAACGTCTTAAGACAAATATCTTAATCTTTAAGAAAGTCGATTTCCGGTATGTCAAGATGTTACTTTCGGTCTGTCAAGAAAATTTTCTTAAGACAAATATCTTAAGACGTTTTTCCAAGATATTGATTTTCTTGGCTCCTAATTGAGCTAGGATGATGATTTTAGGTTTGTTGGATAGGATTCGACGAGAACTATTCGAATGGCAAATAAAATCGATTCTACCCCCTCTATTTGTTTCTAGCATACTGATCTATTGCATGCTAACCAAACCTCTTGGGAGGCAGGGATTTTGTAACGCCACGGGTCCTCCCGTATGTAATGCAAGAATAGCATATACATAAATAACACACACCAAACCCAGCACCATCGTGAATTAGCCTTCCAAGGTATTTTTATTGATTTTTTTATTGCAAAGTATTTATTAAGTGACACTCCACTAAATATATAAAAATAACATACCCCACAAATATTTTCAACAAAATGCAATCTGTAAAGATTTGCCCTATGTGTGAAACTGGTGTTACAAGTAAAAATTTCGAAAGACATCGCCGTACCTGTGTACCTGGAAAGCATGTGACCGCTACAGAACCATGTCCCAGGTGCGGTAAACATATTACTATTGGTCATCTGAAAAAGCATATAACAACATGCAAAGTCGTCGGAGAACCTGCCCCACAACCGTCGACCAAGAGAAAAGCGAAAGCCGACTCGCCACTATCCGCCAAACGTGTCAAGCCTGTGGCGAGAGCGAACCAGTCTGCTTTCGACCGTTTGTTAGAGGACTTTGTCCTCACTTCGGAGGGCTCATGTGACGTGCGTAGCTTTATGGAGAACGAGCAAGCCAAAATTATTTCCATCCTCAGCGATGCGCTTGCAACGCACTCCACCAAATTCTCCGCATCGCTATGTTGCCAGTACAAGAAGCCGTCTGATGAAAGTTATAGCTTCTACCACAATACCAAGACGAAGACGCTGCATCCGGCGGAAGTCGACAACCTAAAGGCCATCTACAACGAGTTTGCAGAGGAGCTGGTGGCCAAGCAGGATGAACATCAAGCTATGGGCTCAGGAGGTTCGCTGTGTGGTGAACCTCACGAACTGTGTATCAAACTTAACAAGTTTGTGCCTCTCTCCGCGTCCAGCTACGTCCCCTTACCACGTACCATTGCGGCAAAGAAGGCCGTCCTGAATATTCAGAACAGTGACGCCAAGTGCTTTCTTTGGTCGGTGCTTGCAGCGTTGCACCCTGTCCACTGGAAAAAAACAACCACACCGAGTTAACCACTACAAGCAGTACGAGCCAGAGCTGGAAGATGCGATGGTTGGGATCAACTACCCGGTGGAGGTCTCGGATATTCGCAAGTTCGAGGCCCGTACACACAACCCGCAGTTGGCTATCAATGTTTATGGCCTCATGGAGATGAAAAACAAAGTATACCCTATTCGGGTAAGCGACGTAGACAACAATGATGCTCGAGAAATCCATATTTTACTCATCAAGGATGAAACTCGCCATCACTACACTCTTATTCGCTCACTCTCCAGACTTGTTTCGAGCCAACGGAGCAGTGATAGTCACCACGTCGAGGTGTGTCGCAGGTGCTTGTCAATGTTCAACGGACGGAATCAACGCAGTTACCAACATGTTCCAGGCTCCAATATTGCTGCCGAGAAGCTCGCTCGCCACAAACTCTATTGCAATGCCAACGAGCCGGGGGTGGCAGTCTTGCCCAAACCTGTTACTGTAGAAACATTTTACATGCACAGTGCCATGGTAGAGCACCCTGCTATCATCATCACCGATTTCGAGGCCTTCCTCAAACCTATCTCCACATGCGATCCCGATCCCAAAGTTTCCTCTACTACCCCTCACCAACTCCACTTGGCCTCGAGTTATGCTTATGTTGTGGTGTGGCGAGACCGACTTGTTGACCCCGAGCCCTATGTGTATCGCGGTCCAGACGCAGTCAAACATTTTTTAGAAAGGATGGTTGTGGAAGCCAACGAGATAGGGCAGTTCCTGTTGACCCCCAAGTCTATAGAATCGCTGTCTCCTGACGACGAAATCGAGCACGAGGAGGCTACTACCTGTCATGTGTGCACCAAGGAGTTTAGCACCAACAATCGTAAAGTTCAACATCATGATCACTTCAACGGTAGATACATTGGTCCTTGGTGCAACCGGTGTAATTTGTTGGCCCGGGACCCACGCTTCATCCCTGTGTTTTTCCACAATGGCTCGGGGTACGACTTCCACCATCTGGTGCCACATCTTGGGTACGACGACATGCAAATCAACGTCCTGACGCAGAACGAGGAGCGTTATATTAGCTTGAGCAAGTGGGTGCGAATCCCAGAATCAGGCTCTTCCATCGAACTTCGTTTCCTCGACTCCCTGAGGTTCCTCCCGGCCAGCCTCGATGCCCTGGCGAAAAAGCAAATGCTCATCACCTCTGCCAACTTTCCAAACTTGGACGCCGGTCTCTTCAGGCGCAAGGGGGTCTACCCCTACGAATACATCACCAACTCTACCAAGTTTGCGGAGAAGTCGCTGCCTCCTCGAGCGAAGTCCTACAGCAAGCTGCGAGGCTCAGGCATCTCTGAGGACGACTACAACCATGCTCAGTCCATGTGGCGCGAGCTGGATTGCCAAAATCTTGGGGACTACCACGATGCCTACATAAAACTCGATGTGACGCTCCTCGCTGATGTGATCCAGGCGTTTCGTGCAACTGCGAAGACCATCTACAAGCTGGACCCTGTATACTTCAACAGTCTTCCTGGACTGGCATGTTCGGCCATGCTCCTTGTTACAAAAGTTAGGCTTGAGCTTCTTTCGGACGTGGACATGATGCTGTTTGTAGAACGTGCCGTCCGGGGTGGAATGGTCCAGGTGTCGCAGCGACACTCGCACGCCAACAATCACCACATGGCCACCGGTTACGACCCCTCCCAAACGTCCAGCTACATCATGTACACAGACGTCAACAACCTCTACGGACACTCCATGATGCTCTCACTCCCCTCCGGAGGGTTCAGGTGGGCTGTCCCTCCAAATTTAACGTTGAAGGTTTCAGCGATGTGAAATGCGGGTTTTTTGCCGAGGTGGACCTTGAGTTCTCCGAGAAGCTGCAGGATTTTTTCTGCGACCTTCCCCCAGTCCCGTAATTGAAATGCCCGCCTGGCTCGAACCAACCAAAGCTCGTCATGGACTTCAAGCCCAAAGAGCGTTATGTTCTGCACTACGAAAACCTCTGGTGGTTGATGGAGCAAGGGGTTACCGGCCGCACAGTACATCGAGTTCTCATGTTCGAGCATTGTCTATGGTTGAAACCTTACATCGAGCTCAACACCAAACACCGCACAGTCGCTACTTCTGATTTCGATCGCGATTTCTTCAAGTTAATGAACAAAGCAGTGTTTGGGAAAACCATGGAGAATGTGCGAAATCGTGTGGATGTGAGGATAATATCAAAACAAGCACAATGTCGCAAGCTTGTAGCAAGCCCGTTATTCAAGTCACGTACTATTTACAATGAGCAGCTTGCTCTGGTGCATATGAGGAAGAGCGAGGTGATGCTCAACAAGCCAATCTATGTTGGTGCCACAGTATTAGACCTGAGCAAGCTGCACATGTTTTATATATATTATAAGATACTACGCCAGCACTATAACGACAATATCAGCCTACTCTACACGAACACGGTACCAACTTTTGTGAACCTTTTTGACACGTCAGGCTATTCCCAGCCGAACCGATATAAAATCCTGGCTCGAAACAAGAAGGTGCCTGGCAAACTCAAAGACGAGAAGGACGGAGATGTAATTCTTGAGTTTGCCGGTCTTCGCGCCAAAGCCTATGCAATTCGGGCAGAAGGTTCCATCACAAAAAAAGCTAAGGGTGTGGGCAGGCAGGTCGTCCAAGAGCACCTCAAGTTCGAGGATTACACCAAGACTCTTCAAACTAGGACGCCAATTCTAAGAGTGGAGCAGCGCATGTGTTGACAACCAACGAGGTGAGAAAGGTTGCCCTGGACGCACGCGACGACAAGAGGTGTGTTCTGAAATGTTGGATTCACACGCTCCCGTGGGGTCACTATCGTCTAAAAACTAGTAAGACATGCCTCAAATGTAGTAGATAGTATGTATGAAACAAAAAACTCATGTAACAGAAGTTCCAATTTAATATAGCCAAGATGCTAGAACAATCGTGTTTATGTTCATATACAAACAGGTGGAGGTTTGGGATTTTTTTTAGGGAACTAACTCTTTGCTGTGCCTAACGGGGTGAAAAAGGGGCACACGCAGGGCCAAAAGAGGAAGTTTCTTTTGAGCGCTCAAGTGTGATTATTTCTAAAATGCATCAAAATTATTTTTTTTTCAGATTATCCTCAAAAAAATTTCTCCACAAATGTAAGGAGATGTTCCATGAAGTATGCTCTTCGCAGTACATCCTGGACACTGCGTTGCAGGTTAGCAAAAAATCTAATATTTGAACCTGCGGTCAGTATAATTTTTATAGAATTATGCCATTATTTTTTTCTTGTACTTCAAACTGTTCGGTCACTCTTTCATTCTTGACATCATACACAAAAGTTTTCTGCAATAAGGATGACGCTGCACAGGGTGTTGGCGGGCAAGGCATCGTGGAACTCACAGACAATCTTGATGTTGGTGCGATCGTTAACAACCACCTGCTTTCTCTTCGATGTGTTAATGACGAACATGGGTCTGCGAGCTATGAACTCATTGGTGTTGTAGTACACGTCCACATTGCCGGAGGTCACTCTCTTGTAAGCTGTGTATGCCTCGTACAGTTTCAGGTAGTCGTTGTTTGAAATATTCAGGTTGTAGTTCTCACGCGGGAATATCTCGTTCCTGCCATTTTTGAGGTAGATGTTCTTGATTTTGCAGTTGTCGAACTGGCTTGAATCTTTTTCTTGGTTGTTGTCCTCCCCTGTCTGAAATGGCACGACCACAAACTCTGGCATATCGTACCGGATGCTGTTAAACTGTGTGGTCACGTCAAATTCAAAATGGTTGGCGGAAGCAGGTTTCTGCACGCACTGGTAACCGTAAACTTTGATGGGTACTTGGGGATTCTTCAAAATGTCTGCTTTGTACTTGAGAGCGTAGTTAGTTTCGTATTCCAGTACGGGCATGCGCAGCTCCATGGACTGGATGATGATGCACTTGGCAGGATCGGGTAGTGTGTTGGGAAGTGCTGAACTGTCTGCACTCAAGATGCTGTAACGCATCAGTGCATTGTTGTCGTTTGCGCTTCTGCGAAAAAAGACGCGCAAACCACCCTTCCACATAATCTCTGTGTAATCGGAGAAGAAGCCAGGAAGCAGGCGCATGGGAAACAGTACTGTGTGACTTAGAGTTTTGATTTTTGTACCTGCTTCGAATCCCCCTGCCTGGTAGT
Source organism: Lepisma saccharinum (assembly GCF_977018435.1). Lineage (NCBI taxonomy): Eukaryota > Metazoa > Arthropoda > Insecta > Zygentoma > Lepismatidae > Lepisma > Lepisma saccharinum. The sequence goes on along the minus strand of NC_139247.1, from coordinate 8,298,257 downwards.
ATGCTGCATCGGTCTTGGAGAGTTTCAGTGTTCCCACAGCTGTAGAAGTAATCCCGGGGTAGTCAACCCTATCGATGACGGTGCCATGCTTTCTAACTTCCACCTGCGAGAATAGGTATGGCACAAAATTATCTAAAAGTCTTAAATTTGCATTGGCAAGAAATGCTTCGCCGTTGTATCTCTTCACAATATCACAAATCAGCTCTGTGAGGGTGAATGAATCCATCCCCGACGTCCACATCGTATTCTATCTCTCGATTCGCTTCATTGAGGTTGGCAAACGTGCGACGATTGGGTGGGAAGGACTGCAACTCGTAACTTTCGATTTGCTCCATAATGGTTATTTATTATATGTTAATCTCCATGACGGCAGTGGTCGTGGCTCCTGCAAAATCAACCACCTCTCCCTTCTCGTTGGAAATTGCCAATTCTATGTTATCTATGCGATTACGAGATACAGGAAAGTATATCGGTGGGGAGGGTGTGTAGATAATTGGCTCCATGAACTCAGAGTTTGGTTTGAACTTAGCGATAATACCTGTCTGCTTGTGACTCCCTGGGATGCCGTCCGAGTATTTGGTGATCATACCTTCTGCCACATTGAAATGTATGTTCGGAGTCTCGATGGCTAGAAATTTAGGAATGTTATCACCGATGTGCTTGATGCCAGGTTCTAGCTTTGTGTTGTTCTCGAATCCCAAAAGCTCTCCGATGGTACCCAGGTCTAAGGTTTCCGTGGCAGACACCAGTTCCACCCTGTGAGTTACAGAATTTTGCAACAGCAGTACATTTCTTGGCAATTGAGCCTGCAAGGTAGACAGGTTGTACTGGCCAGGGGTGATGCTGATTTTTTTGCTGCCAATTTTGATGGTATTGTTGTGTACCGTTACATTAGGTATCAGGTACATGCTGTAGAATGCACGAAGAGCAATAGTTTTAGGATAGATGATATCGTCATGCAATGTGAGTTTCAGAAGCGAAGTTTCGCTTGTGAGATGGAATACTCCCATAGTGCTTTAGGTGCCACAATGCTTTCTGGAAATCCTCGATTGTTGGGTTATTTAATTGCGAGAGGAAGACAGGCATGGAAACGCAGAGATAGCCACAGTTCACATAGCTGAAATCCTGGATGCGTTCGTCATTGTAGTAGAGGTTGGCAACACTGAGATACTTGACCAACCCAGCAGGTGGCGTGCCTCCGAATGAATCGAAAACAAATGCTTTGTTGTGGCTTTGAGGTAGCATATCCAATGTGTACCTTGATTTTCGTAACTGTCTAGGTTAACCACGCCACACTCTTTTTTCTTCACAACAGAAGGTAGAGAATCAGACATGAAAACGCCTCTGAACTGCTTGACCCCCAACACTTCGATCAGAGATTCAATATCAAAGTTGGACAAGGGCTCTTTTTTTAAAAAACTTTTTCAAAGCTTTGATGTTGTTTTTTCGCTTTTTGGTCACACCTTTCCCCTTCTTCTCCATAGCCAGGTTGTGGCGTTTCTGCTCCTTTAACTCGGCCTTGTTCTTCTTTGCATCGATGACGGTCTTGGCAATGGTGGCACTGCCTCCTGTCAAGCTGCCTACAGCACCCAAAGCTGCCAAGATAGCCGGGATGCTGAATATGAAACCTCCAGTCTTCTGCTGCTTTCGCGAACCTTGTAACCTCCTCAACTGAGGAATGCTAAGCAGCAATTTCATTCCATGACATTTTGCCAAGCAGGAATGTTTCTTCTCGCGCTGCTTTTTGGTGAGCATTCCATCAAGAGCTCCGAGAGAATTGAGGTTTGCGTAGGGTATTTGGTAAACAACACCTTTGGGATTCATGGTGATAGTATGTTAATTATATATCATGAAAGGGTAAGGCTTTGCTACCTAATGCAATGAAGTGATGATAGGTTGGTTATACAAGTTGATTTTTTTCACAAGGGTTATTTAGTTACAATCCCCACCCTAATTTTTGTTTTGTGTTCATAGTGATGGTCGTACCCAATGCAGCAACCCCTCACCTAGCGAGGAATCTCTGCTGACGAGTCTCCCGAAAGCTGCATGCTCCAACTTCCTGTCAGCATCATGACGTGCGTCGAGATCTGTGTGAGTATTGTAGGCAATGTCGTGATCCTTGCATGCTGTGTCCAGTGGATTCACACCCTTGTCTCATCTTTCCAGTCGCTGTTCGAGTTTGGTACCCGGACCGCAGTACTGGTAACATGGCAGGTGCATTTCGAAGGGTAGCTTGTTGATGATATCGTTCACGAGACATCGACCCTCGGCTACATTCCAGAATTTGGGAGGCAGGGTGTTGATGATTTTGATGAGGTAACCTATACCTTTGTTGTCGTTGACAATGAAGTTGGCAAGCTTGGTGCTAATCATGTCCATGATGCCCACCTTCTCGTTGTGGAAGTTGCGATTGCCTGCATTTCCTTCGCCTGCGATAACCAGCAATCGATGTACAAGCTTCCTTACGTCATCTACCCAAACAAACTCCTTGGCCAAGGTGTTGTAGAGTTTGACAACGCTGCCAGTCTTGAGCTGGGTCCATATTGGCTTGATGAGGTTCCTGTACTTTTCTCCACTGCTAGATTTCACACGATTCTGTGTTGCATCGTTGTTTTGGTACAGGGCGTCCGTCATGATCAAAATTTCTGTGTAACTTTGGTAATCCTCATCTATATAATCTTTAAGTTGCTTTTTGGTGATGAGCTCCCACAGTCCCACCGTGCCGGGATACCTAGTCCAGGTGTTCTTCTCGCCCAAATTGATTTTCACGTCGTCACCCTCGAACGTGACTTTCGATTTTCAAATTTTCCAAACCACACCCTCGTTATGTTCCATGGTTGGGTACAATCCGAATACCTCGTCTTTTTCGAATTTCCCGGTGCTTAGGAAATTCCTCGCCAACGGACCCAGCTCGACTAGATTGTCCGAAGAGGTACTGCCGCCTAGGGCCTGACGTCTCGGAGAAGGAGCAAGTTCGAACGGAGTAGTGTAAATGCTGGATATCGGTGTAGGTATGGTATAATTTTGAGCAGTAAGTGGCACAAGCTCGTTGATTAACTCTTTGTTTTGCTCGGTGACATCTTTGATTTCTTTACCAAGTCCACTGATGGCATCGATGATAGGTTGGTCCTGACGCTTTTTCTCTTCGTAAATTCCACGATTCTCGGATTTCCAACCCTTAAACCGTTTTGTCAGGTAGCTACGCAGCTTCAAGTTGTCGTCTGCAAGTTTGCGTTTCATTTTTTTTTTGTTTGTAGTTATCTACGTATAGTAGGTCAAGACGTTTCTTGTAACGTTGCAACGTTTAGAAAAATTATTAATTTTGTTTCTGTATTTTCCGTTATTGGATTTCCTCGTGATGTCTATTGTGACAAATCCGAAATCATCTTGATTCCAGCATGAAGAGCAAAATTTGGAAAACTGATTGTAGTTTATGTCCCCACCTACATAATCATCGTAAGAGTGTTTTAAATTTGTGTAGTCTTGACGAAACAAACAAATAAAATTAGCATTGTCTCGAAGTAGCTGCTTGGGGATTTTGGAAAAAGTCTGAGCAAGGTAGAAGCAGTTCATGCCTCTGTGCCGACCCTGAGTAAACAAATTGCGAATTTCGTTCTGGTTCTCCAGGATCACATCGTCAAAAACCACCACCGAATTTTCGAGACAGCAGTCTAGTGGTCACTTCAGAAGCAAATATAGCTATGCCTAGTCCCTCGTACAGTTTCGACAGCTGGCGATACTTCGGTTGCTCCAAAATTTGGAGAAAACATACAGGTGCCTGTTCTTCCAGTTTAACCAGTTGGGTGCAAGAAGAAAATTATCAATAAGTAACGTTGTTTTTCCACATCCAGAAGGTCCAACAATAAGGCAGCGAATGTTGTCGGGTAGAAGCTCGCCATTTTTTCTATCCTGACGTTCCGATGGAAAATCTGGCAGTCGCCGTACCACATCCCAAGCACCCGTTACACAATCACCTCGTTTGCGTCTATCCAACTTTTTTCCTCGAGTCCCAGCCATTTTACCAACAGTTTGTCACCTTTTCTACGTAATACTTTTTCAATATGATACGTGTCGGGGTATTTTGTTTTAGAAAGTTCCTCTTCGTAAAATCTTATTTTCAGAATTTCGTCGCGATTATCTTTTATTATATACGTGTGACGGTTTCCGAGTAAGACTCGACTTACGATGAAAAGTTCCGTACTCCAATTTTTTGTGAAGCCTTTTTCGAACGCACGCTTAACTTTACTGATTCTCACTTGATCTCCAATTTTGTATTTCGGTTTCTTGCTTGTAAATTTGTACTTTGGACAATAAACCGTAGAAATTAAACGTCGCTCGTCAGATTTGTTGACGTCAGCTGGTTTCATGTTTATCGTGCGATGCAAACTGTGATTATAGCTGTTAACAAGTTCCGGAAGCATGTCGAGCCACTTGTAATTCCCCCGAAGCCTGAATTGTTTCCACATGCGTGTTTTGAGAGTTCGGTTGAAACGTTCCACTATGCTGGCTTTGATGTGACTAAAGGTGGAGTAATGTTAAATATTTTGTTTTTGAATAAATTGTCGAAAGACAGAGTTGTAGAATTCCTTTCCGTTGTACGTTTGAAGAAATCAAGGTCGCCTGCCACTTTCATCGAAAATAGTTTTAAATGCTTCCACTACACAGGTTCCTGTTTATGCCTTGAGGGGTAAAGCCCACGCAAATTTTGAAAATGTGTCTATAACGGTGAGGGGATACTTGTATCCCTTGTTGATTTTAAGTAATTTTTTTAAGTTGCCACTGCTTATTTCCACAAGGTCAGTTTGCCACAAGTCGTCTATGCCTTTGGGCACTACCGCCAGTCGTTTGTAGTTTCGCCGTGCAGGTTTGTGCAGCTCATTCACAATAGCCTGCCTAGACATTGCGCGAAAATAAGAATATAGCTTGGATGGGATTTCTGGCTGCAGACAATGCCGGGTTTTCTATGTACAGCTTATCACCTATTTCTATGTCGATAATTTGAGTAGCATCTTCGGCATAGAGAGTCTCGCGAGTTTCGGGGTGGGTGAAATCGACCAACTCCACTCCTCTTATTTTAGGCTAGTCTCATGTTCGTCACGGTCATGGTTGGGTAGTGGGTTGCGTGAGGCAAAGATCAGTATGAAACCTTGACGTACTGAAGTGTGCCAGCGATGAAAAACTGGTGATAGGCTTTGGCAGGAGTCAGCATGTAGAGTTTGGCACCCGGATGGAAGAGCAAGGAAAATTCCCTGTTTGGAATGCTGTGCAGTTCGATGACAACGGTGGACTTGAGATTGTCGTTCAGGGTGTTTACATTGGTTCGAACCTCGCTCTCCACATCCTCCAATCTACCGTTCACTGATTCCAGGTAGGTGATTCGCATCTCCACAACAAGAGGGATGAGTTTATCGTAGTCGTCCAAGAGCTCCACGTACAGGCGATCGCCAGCAGACACATCGTACGTTGTAGTCGCATCCATCTTGTCATGCTTGATGCGAAAGATGGTCTTGCCAGAGGAAACCTTGGCCTCCCCTTTGTTCTCGGGATTCATGTTGAACTGCAGTTTGCCGGAGATGTTGAACCGGTAATAATTCAAGTTGTTGTTGAATACATAGAAAGTTTTGCCCACATCTTCGTAGTAGTGGGTCAAAATGCTATTCAAGTGTATAACTAACAGACCGTTAAATTTAGATAGCATGGAATTCAGGAGTTCGTTGAAGCTCGATGATGGCGTAGGCTGGACGGTCACTTCCATAGCTTGCTTCCTGTAGCCAAACAGGTTCAAAGTCATGGTTATTTTATAGAGACATTTCTAGCTGTAAGGTTAAAATTGGCCGGTGTGGAATTCCATCGTTCAGCTACTGAAAAAATAAAAAATTGTCTGTATTTCCGAAACTTGAGGGGGTAGAATCGATTTTATTTGCCAGTCGAATAGTTCTCGTCGAATCCCATCCAACAAACCTAAAATCGTCTTCCTAGCTCAATTAGGAGCCAAGATAATCAATATCTTGGAAAAACGTCTTAAGATATTTGTCTTAAGAAAATTTTCTTGACAGACCGGAAGTAACATCTTGACAAACCGGAAGTCGACTTTCTTAAAGATTAAGATATTTGTCTTAATACGTTTTCCAAGACGCTGTGAAGCAATTACTCAGTGTTGCCAACTCCTATTTGTAGGTTAGCTTCGCCTGTAAAATATCATATGGTGAAATTTTCTTGGGTCGGGTTGGCAACACTGCGGCTCACTTGATGGCGCAGAACCGGGCTGATTATACTAATACTTGCCGATTTTTTTCAGGTATTCAGAAAAACAGCAATAAATATTTATAAATTAGATCTAGCATATTTGTACAGTCTTCCTGGTTTGGCGAGGTCTGCTATGTTGCTCCTAAACAGGATGAAGTTGGAATTGATATCGGATGTGGACATGTTACTTTTTATAGAAAGAGGGATACGTGGGGGGATGGTGATATGCTCGCAGAGACATGCAAAGGCAAATAACATTCACATGTCTAGAATCAATACGATGCAAATCGACCATCAAATTACATATTTTACGCTGACGTAAACAATCTCTACGGATTAGCAATGATGCAAAAACTTCCATACGGATGATTCGAGTGGATAGATCCCATTTCAATTTATATTAATCATTTCGACGATCGTCAATTTGTTCTCTTTATTGAGGTGGACATTGAATTTCAAAATAATTTGCATGATACTTTTTCCGATTTACCTCCGGCTCTCGAAATTAAATGTCCACCTGATTCTAATCAAAGCAAGCTTATGTTAACTCTGGAGAGAAAAGAGAGATATGTCGTCCACTATAAGAATCTCCAGTTTTTGATTGGGAAGGGTGCTCAGGTGGTAAATGTGAGAAGAATTCTCAAGTTCAAACACTCTCCATGGTTAAAATCTTATATTGAGAACAACACGAGATACAGAACAGCTGCCATTTCAGAATTAGATAAAGATTTTTATAAACTAATGAATAATGCCGTTTATGGAAAAACGATGGAGAACGTCAGAAAGAATATAGACATAAAATTGGTTTCAGATAACAATAAATGTAGAAAATTGGTATCTGATCCTAAATTCAAATCGCGAAAAATTTACAACTAGAATTTAACACTTTTTAATCTAGATATAAAATTAATAAAATTCAGAGAACCTATTTTTGTTGGTGCAACATTTCTTGACTTGCCGAAACTGTACATGTTTGAATTTTATTATAATATTATGAAACCCTTCTATAATGATAAGCTGCCAATTTTGTACATAGACACCGATAGTTTTGTATGTGACATACAAACACCTAACCTCTACGAATATCTTAAACATCCTTCGACACTTATTCCTACCCTCAACCTAACAGATTTGGAATTCCTTCCCAAAACATGAAGGTTCTCGGCAAATTAAAAGATAAAAGTAACGGTAATATTATTGTTGAGTTTGCTGGTTTGCGTTCGAAGATGTATACATTCAGAAAAGAAAGCAGCGTCACGAAGAAAGCAAAAGGAACGTGCAAATATTCCTTTAAAAACAAACTCACATTCCAGGATTGCCTTTCTTCACAGCCGAGAATACTTCTAGAAAATAATAGAATACAAAGCTCAAACCATGAGATTACTACAAATAAAATAAACAAATTAGCCCTGGATCCACACGACGACAAGAGGTGTATTCTCGAGTGTGGAATCCATACTTTGCCTTGGGGGCACTTTAGTTTAGAAGTTAATAATAATTGCACTCAACACATGTGAAAAAAAATAAACCTAATATCAAACCAAAATTTTGAAAATAACAAAAAAATCTACACGTAGTCTAATTTTTTATATATTATTCTCTCCAATTAAATTTTTTCTATCACTCTTTCATTTTTTACATCATAAATATATGATTTCTCCACAATTAAAATTGCACTGCATATTGTATTTTGAGGTAGAGTTTCAGTAGTGTAATTTGTGATACAACCAGCGCCGGAAAGTATGAACCCCCCTCATGCAGATTTGGCTACACTTAAAACAAGCTCAACATGCCCATATGAGCTTTTTGCTCAAGTGTGGAACCGCGTCTAATCCAAGATTTTTGTAAAAATGCCCTCGGGAATTTCCTGAGAAAGTATGACCCCCCTCAGATTGATTTGCCTACACTTATAGAAGGCACTTCTGTGAGATTATTGTCCATAAATTTGTTAAAAATATGCCCCTCTTGATATTTTTTTTGCCCACACCTAAAACTAGGCCAAACGTATTAACACACACCCACACCCACACACACACATACACACCCACACCAACCCATATTCACACATATTTATTTCCGGTCCATTTCTGGCCATTTCTGCCCATTTCTGCCCACTTCCGGTCCACTTCCGGTCCATTTCTACCCATTTCTGCCCATTTCTGCCCACTTCCGGTCCACTTCCGGTCTATTTTTGGCCATTTCTACCTATTTCTACCCATTTCTGCCCACTTCCGGTCCACTTCCGGTCTATTTTCGGCCATTTCTACCCATTTTTGCCCACTTCCGGTCTATTTTTGGCAATTTCTACCCATTTCTGCCCAATTCCGGTCCACTTCCGGTCTATTTTCGGCCATTTCTACACATTTCTGTCCACTTCCGGTCCACTTCCGGTCTATTTTTGGCCATTTCTACCCATTTCTGCCCACTTCCGGTCCACTTCCGGTCTATTTTCGGCCATTTCTACCCATTTCTGCCCACTTCCGGCCACTTCCGGTCCACTTGTGGCCTATTTCTGGTTTATTTATATTGCATCATGTTTTGCAACAAATTATTACCCAATATTAAGCAACAAATTATTAGACATGTGTTGTTTTCTGATTGGTTGCTTATGACATAATGTAATGATGTGTTATATTCTGATTGGCCTATTGTTTCAGATGTTTTCAATGCGGTCTGTGCTTAGGCTATATAAAGAGATTTTGCATTGCATATCAGCCAGTATTGTGAGAGTTGTTGAAGAGTAAGGGTGTGTTGTTGCAGTGCTGCTCATATTTTTTTAAACACAAAAATATTCCAAATTTATATAAATTGAATTACAATTCTATTTGATTTAATAGACAGAATTTTTGACAACCTGTCATAGGTTTATTAAGTATAGAGTTTTGATTTGAGCCCCAAGAAATTTTATATAAATACCAAAGCCAAAAATATTAACACACATACATACATACACACATACACTAAATATACAAATCACACTGCTGAACCCAACTGATATTTTTTATTAAGCATAGAATTTTGATTTGGACCCCAGGAAATTGTATATAATAAACAACAACAAAAATGCCAAATCAAAAACATTGTAATCAATGCAATAAGAATATATCCAGCCCCAATTGGGCTAAGCATCAAAAGATTTGTAATCCAGACAAAAGCAGAACTCCCACAAAAATATGCCCTAAATGCCATAGAGAATATAGCATGCAATACTTCACATATACACATAAAAGTACTTGCTCTGCACAGTCATCAATATTGCCCCCACAACCATCTACATCTGGTCTGAAAAGGAAGCATGAAACACCTGTTAATGCTGGACCAGCAAAGCAGCCACGCTATGAACCCATCCATAGCAGTTTTAATGGCCAATTAAGGGATTACCGGTTTGTATCAGAGCCAAGATGTGGTATTAAGAATTTTTTGAACAGTGTAAATCCTGATGTGCAGGCAATTGTAAATGCACAAAATGGCTCTTATAAGCTGTCCCTCAAATTGTTTACACAATATAAGAAGCCAAATGGCACAAAATTTACACAGCCCCACAAAACAGAAACTGTGCCGGTATATTCAAATGCAAATTCAGACAAAATAATAAGCAGTTTAATAGATCAATTGAATATTAAACACTCTGAATTTGCAGCAAAAGAGTCTGGATGGAGCCTATGCGGATCTTCACACAAGTTATATGTTAATATTTCTGAATTCAACCCATTACAAGGTTCCACTTATGTGCCTTTACCTGCCAATATAAAAAACAAGACAGCCGTGGTTAATATCAAAAATAATGACCAGAAATGCTTTTTGTGGTGTATTTTAGCTGCTTTGTATCCAGTTTCAAAGGATCCTCAGCGAATAATTTATTATAAACAACATGAAAATGATTTTGATGAGGCAATGGAGGGTTTAGAATATCCAATGCCTGTTCAGAATATTGATAAATTTGAAAAAAAGGCCAGGCACATCAATGGCAAACAATTATCTATTAATGTATTTACTTGTTCTACTGGCCGTGACAATTGCTTGATAGATCCTCTCAGAATCAGTACACTTGATGATGAATCTGCTATTCCGATTGATCTGCTCTTAATTGAAAAGGATGGCACAAATCATTACACTCTGATACATAATCTTGAAGCTTTAGTCAGAACACAACTAGACAAAACTCATAGAATATTCAAGTTGTGTAGAAGATGTTTAATTGTATTTGATGGTAGAAAAATGGTGAATGGTGTTTGTGAAGAGAATGCAGAAATTGCTAAAAACAAGTTAATTGAGCATCTGAAATACTGTGGGAATCATAAACCTGTTCATATGCTTATGCCTAAGCCAAGTGAAAATGCTGAATTCAAAAGGTTTGAAGCCTTCTTGGAACACCCAGCATATATAGTCTGTGATTTTGAATCAAATCTCAAACTTCTTGCTTTCTGTAGCCCAGATCCTGATGAATCTTCAATTACACCATACCAGCTACATGAACCTTCCAGTTTTTATTATGTGGTTGTACAGGGTGGTGTGGTTAGTAAAGAATATTTACACTTGGGAGCAGATGCCATCAAAGAATTTGCACATAGAATAGAAAATGAGTGCCATGACATAGCATCTAATATTTTATTAAAATCAAAACCCATGTTGCCTTTAACAGAGAAACAGATTGAAGATTTCAACAATTCAGAAAAATGCCCGGTATGTGATTCTGAATTTTCAGATGCAAATATCAAGATTCATCACCATTCTCATACAGATGGTAAATTCTTAATGGCCGTGTGTAATAGCTGCAATATTATGATCCAGAGACCAAAATTTGTCCCTATATTTTGCCATGGAGCATCCAATTATGATTTCCATCATTTGATCAGGTACGAGGGTTTTGACAAGCAGAATTTAAATATTTTAGCAGAAAATAATGAGAAATATATTGCCATTAGAAAAATAATTAAAGTTAATGGTGTTTCTATTCACTTAAGATTTCTTGATACATACAGAATTTTATCGGCTAGCCTGGCTAAACTGGCCACTCAATTATCTGATGATCAATTCAAAATCACATGTGCTTTGTTTCCAAATCAGGACCTGAAATTAATTAGGCGGAAGGGTGTATATCCATATGATTATGTTACAGATTTTTCTAAATTTGATGAGTGTTCTCTGCCACCACAACAAGAGTTTTACAGCAAAATCAGAGGATCTTGAATCACTGATGAAGATTATCACCATGCCCAGTTGATGTGGAACAATTTAAAATACCAGACATTTGGTGATTATCACAATGCATACTTGAAACTTGATGTGACCCTCTTAGCTGATATACTGCAGGCATTCAGAAAATCTTCCATGCAAAATTATAAACTGGATCCAATGTATTTTTACAGTGCTCCGGGCCTAGCATGGTCTGCAATGTTTTTAAATACTAAAATGCAATTGGATCTGATCCAGGATCAAGATATGTATCTGTTTATGGAACAATGTATAAGAGGAGGCATGGTGCAATGTTCTCAGAGATATGCCAGAGCAAATAACAAATATATTCCTGATTATGATCCAGCACTGCCATCAAATTATATACTGTATGTAGATGCAAACAGCCTCTATAGTATATGCAGGGCTTGAGTGGGTTGAAAATTTCAATATTGAAGATCTTAAGGATTTTGATGACAGTAACTATGGCCTGTTCTTAGAGGTTGATCTGACAATTCCTGATGATTTACACAACACATTTTCTGATCTGCCCCCAATTCCCGAGGTTAAGTGTTCACCTGGCTCTAAACAGAAGAAATTGATGATGACACTAGAGCCAAAACAGGATTATGTCATATTACAAAAACCTCCAGTTCCTGATGAATCATGGTGTTCAAGTGACCAAAGTTGGAAAAGTTTTGAGGTTCAGGCACTCAAGATGGTTGAAGCCATATATTGATACAAACACAGAGCTTCGAACATCTGCAATGAGCCAATTTGATAAGACCTTGTTTAAATTGATGGTCAATTCAGTGTATGGCAAAACAATTGAAAATGTCAGAAAACATATTGATGTTAAAATAATTACTGACCCCAGCCGGAGCAAAAAATTGATAGCAAAGCCCAACTTCAATTACAGAAGAATTTATGATGAGAATATGGCACTTTTCAACATGAAAAAAACAAATATTAAGTTTGATAAGCCTATTTATGTAGGGGCTGTGATATTGGAATTGGCCAAATTACACATGTTAAAATTGTATTATAATGTGTTGAAACCTTTTTATGGTGATTGTGTAAAATTGATGTACATGGATACAGATAGTTTTGTTCTTGATATTCAAACAGAAGATGTTTATCAAGATATAACACAGCCTGAATTGTTTAAATATTTTGATACCAGTGAACATACAGAGATTCAACACCACAACAAAAAGGTGCCTGGCAAGTTAAAAGATGAGTCACTTGGTGATGTTATTGTGGCATTTGCTGGGTTAAGAGCCAAGATGTACAGTTTTGAACCATGTAGTGGTGCTGTTTCCAAAAAGGCCAAGGGCATTGGCAGAGTGACTGTTGAAAAAGAGCTTGAATTTGAGGATTACAAAAATTTTCTCAAATCATGTAGCACAATCAGAACATCAGAATCCAGAATTCAGAGTGTGGATCACTTATTGACTAGCAATATTGTAAGAAAAGTGGCTCTGGACCCACATGATGATAAGAGATGCATTTTATCATGTGGCATACATACTCTACCATGGGGCATTGTGATTTGAAAAATGGCAATCAATGCCCAATTACAGAGCATGATTTGAAATAAATAAACATGCCTATGAACTTATTTGGGTTCAAAAAACAGGCTATTATGGACCTGCCAACACCACAACCCTCTTCTGATATCATATCTAAACTGAGTGTTTTTTAATTATTCATCTGAACAGCATACTTACAGATGTTGATGATGAAACAGGTAACATATTGTACATATTTAACAATAATTTAAATTATTACCAATTACCTGTAGGTGGTCAATTGCAATTTATTACAACCCCTGAGGGTAATGTCAAGATTTCAGTAGGAAGAAATATGTATAGAATTAAGCACTCAAACATGATTTCTGGCACTGTATATACTGTTTCTGCTGGTGACTGCTTATATATTGAAGTCCCTGGATCTCATGACAAGCTTATACCTTTTTTTATAGAATTAAGAATCAGATATTCAATAATAAATAACCACTAAAACAAAAATGCCTAATGATATATTTGGCCATACAAGGCATGAAGATCACAGTGATGAGATTCTGATGCTTGATGTCAGAGTCAAGAAACTAAGAAGTGATTTACAAGCTTTACAAACCACACTCAATGCCAGTCTTCAACTAGAAATTACAAATTTACAATCACAATGCATGGACCCTCTTCTTAAAATTGATTCTGAACTCAAATTGCTGCTTCAGAAATATACTGATCTGGCAACATTAGATAATTTTCAAAGTTTAGAAGAAGCTGTAGCAGCTGTTCAAGCCAATTTTAAGAGCCAGGCCACCAACTCTGAGCAATTGAAACAGCAATTGGAAGAGCAGATAAATAATGTCCAGGCACAGCTCCAAACAATTGTCAAAAGCATAAAATCACAAGAAGATTTTGATCTAGTGATTTCCACTCTAAAAGAACAGATTCAATCATTACAGACACCTAATCTGGACCCTCTGAACAATGCCATAGCCGAGGTTAAAGAAAAAATTGAGACACTTGAAAATTTTATGAACAACTTGCCATCTTCTGATGCTTTGAGTGCAATAACTCGGAGTGTTGCCAACATTAAGCTGCAACTTGAAACATATGAAGATTTTGGAAAAACTCAAAGTACCATAACCCATCTTGAGGGTACAATAGCAGCAGTGCAAAGTGATTTGACAAATGTACAAGAATCTCTAGAATCCCGCCTGCCCGGTATTGTAGACACACTTGTCAGTGTCCAGCAACAGATCACAAAGCTTGAAAACCTCAACACTGAATCTGAACTATCTCATTTTCATCACTTGATCGATGATATCCAAACAAAACTTGAAATTTTACAACAATCAACACCTACTCAGGCAGATATAACCCTGCTCCAAAATGCTATGCAAAATGTGGCTGATGCTTCTGAATTAAATAATGTGAAATTGGCACTTGAATCTTTGCAAAATACTGTATCAAATCTCCCGACATCACAGGAACTTAAAAATATTAAGAGAGCAGTGAATCGCATATTGAAATCAGAAGATATCAAGAATATCCAGACAGAGATCAAACAACTTACTCAGACAGTGGCCACTCTACCAACTAATCAACATATTAATGAACTGCATGCCCTGTTTGAGGATATCAGAAGACAGGTCCATGATCTTACTGCTCAAAATTCAAAATTGGCAGTTATTGAAAATTTGCAACAAATTGTAGCTTATATCAAGCAACAGCTAGGGACCATGGAATCCAATCAAGCAAATGCCCTGTCTGTTTTTGCCACCCAGCTACAAGAGATTGTGCAACAATACAAGAAACTTGTTGTGGAGATAAAAATCAAGCCAGGCCATGATGATGTTGTTAGGACCATCAATGAGCATCTTGAATCTGTAACAAGCAGATTGCTTACAGCAGAAAAAGAAATAACAGGCATAATCGAGAATCCAAAACATACAGTAATTCTTGAATTGTACAGCATCCCCAACAAAGAATATGATTCACCATTTACACCAGGTGGCAAAATATATATGCTGTCCCCTGCACAATTTTATTACCAGTTTTTTGTTGGGGGCACACTGAGACCAATCAAGATCAAATATTGGCTTCAACCACAGGCACACCACTACCCTACCTTATCAATAACAAATGCTGACAACAAACCAAAAATCACCAGTGTAGAGTTAGAGGATTTTACAGATCCCAATACATTAGAAACAGCATATGCTGAAGATTATGGCTCTCTGGAATTTAAAATACAAATAGGGGACAAATTATATTTAGAAAATCCTGTAGTATCAGCTGCTGAACACCCCATAGTTGCAATATTCTTGTTTTCATATTATGTCTAGACAAATTATTGTTGATGAATTACACAGACAAGCCAGACATAATTATAAGAGACTGCCAGTAGTCAGAAAAGGCATAGATGATTTATGGCAAGGGGACTTGATTGAGATGGCAAGTGGACAGTTGAAAAACTTAGACAAAATCAACAAGGGCTACAAGTGTCTACTTACTGTCATAGACACATTTTCAAAATTTCCCTGGGCTGTGCCACTAAAATCCAAAACTGGAAAATGTGTTACAGAAGCCATCAGAACAATCATCAATCAGAGTGGAAGATCACCGCGCTATTTGCAAACAGATAATGGCAAAGAATTTTATAATTCTGTGTTCCAACAATTTATTAAAAGCCAGTCAATAAAACATTACTCGAGTTACAGTGATCTGAAAGCCTCAATTGTAGAGAGATTCAACAAAACCCTAAAAAATCTTATGTATAAACAATTTACACTTCAAGGTAATTATAAATGGCTTAATATTCTTCCAGAACTTCTACATAAATATAACAACTCGGTCCATTCCACAATCAACATGAAACCCTCTGAAGTAACTTCATCTGATGAGCAAAAATTGATCAGGACTGTTTATTATCCTAGATACCAGCAAACAACAAGAAAGGCCAAATACAGGGTGGGTGATCAAGTAAGAATCAGCAAATATAAGCACTTATTCAAAAGAGGCTTTACAAGAAACTGGAGCACTGAATTATTTACAGTGGTTCAAGTTAAACCTGGGACCCTTAACACATATATAATAAAAGATCACCGAGGAGAAATTCTCAAAGGCAGATTCTATGAAGAAGAACTCAGCAAAACTAAACAGCCTGACACATATCTCATAGAAAAAATCATCCGCAGAAAAGGCAACAAGTTATTTGTCAAATGGCTAGGACTTCCAGAACACAGCTGGATCGATGCAGACAAAGTGATAATATGAGCACCTGGGATGTTATAAAGAGGCTGCCAGAACCTGAACAGCAGATTAAGAGAAATGGCAAGTTGCTGCCTGAAAATATTAGATGTCTTATTGTTGGGCCATCAGCTTGTGGTAAAACTACACTAATGATTGATAATTTTTTATTGGCACCCAACTGGTTAGACTGGAAAAACAGGCACTTGTATGTTTTCTCTAAGAGCTTTAAACAATTAAAATATCAGCAGCTGATGAAGCTATATGATGGATTGGATATAGCCACTTTTGAACCAGATGTTAAGCCACTTCATGAATGTCTCGATAATTCTGTTGTTGTGTTTGATGACATTATACTGGATAATCAAAACAAGGTTAGAAATTTCTTTACACAGGGCCGACACAAAAACATTGATTGCTTCTACCTGGCACAGACTTTTTCTAAAATACCGAAGCAGCTGATCCGAGACAACAGCAATTTTATATGTGTGTTTCATCAAGATCATACCAACCTCAAACACATACATGATGAATATGTAGGTGGGGACTTGAGCTACAATGATTTTTCCAAGTTTTGCAGTAGGTGCTGGAACCAGGACAGTTATGGGTTTGTCACAATTGATATGACAAGAAAACCCAATAGTGGCAAATACAGAAATAAAATCAACAATTTTCTAGACATTGAAACATATATAAATAACCATGAAAAGGCCAATCATTGATGATCTTAAATTAAGAGATTATCTTGTAAAAAGATTTAAGGGATGGAAATCACAGAACCGAGGAATTTATGAACAACACAAACAAACAGAACAGCCTATTATTGATGCTATTAGTGAATTAGGTAAAAATATCAAAACTGTTACAGGGCAAAATCAAAATTTGATCACAGAGCTTGTACCTGTAGCTGCAAGGAACATATTAGATTATCCAATCACCCCACTTTCCAGTATTCATACACCTAGTCCTGTTGCTCCTCGAAGAATTGAAGCTACTCAGGATCCTATTGAATTGGGTCTGCTTGCTCAAAAATATTTAAGCATCCTAAAGACAACAAAGATGAGGTCTTTGGCTTATATGCTGACACAGAGCGTGATGGTAGCATTATACATAGAATTGGCAATTTCAGAGTAACATTTATGGGAGATGATATAATTGTATATTCAGAATCTCATCTTGGACAAAGAGGTGGTTTTGTTAAATATCCCGGCACACCTGGATTGTGGGAACTGATGACTAGGAAAAGGCCTGGCAGCTTTACAGATCAAGATTATGAACATTACAAAGAAATATTAATAAAATCAGATGCTCTATACCAGAACAATGATCCCACACAAAAAAGAGTCAAGTCTAGCAGTGGAGCAAAATATAACACCTTAATCAAGCCCATATGGTCACAAATTAAGACTGGCAGTGGAATCAAACAATACAACACCCTGCCTAAAAATTTGTCTGGGTTCATGATGTCAGGAAACTTGTAGATAGGTTATTGGTGATAGGTGGGGGTGGAAAATGCTGGCAACCACAATTTTTACAATGAAAAGGTTTGGAATTATGGACATGATAAGCACCAAATTGTCTAATTTTATAGTGAATGACACTAAGGGGATTGGATATCTTATAAAAATTATTAATACTCTACCACCTAAATTTTGGAATATTTCTGAGGGCCGGGGGTTGGTTAATGCCATTATAAACAAGCTGCCATTTGAACTACACATTCCAGGCTATCAGTATTGTGGTCCCGGTACAAAATTGGACCATAGATTAAACAGAGGTGATCCTGGTGTTAATCCCCTAGATGCTGCTTGCAGAGACCATGACATAGCATACAACACACATTCTGATCTTGACAAGAGACATGTTGCAGACAAAAAAATAGAAGAGGCTGCATTTGGTAGATTTGTAAGCAAAGATTCTTCTTTGAGTGAAAAAATAGCAGCATTGGGAACCACCATAGTTATGAACACCAAACAAAAACTGGGGTGGGGGTTGTGAATATGTATATAATAAACCTACAATGAAGGCCAAGGGTGTTATGTATCAAATACCTTATGCAGGTCTTAAATCTCTTAAAACTATTGATAGTCTTTTAACCAAAAAGCAGCGCAAGAAAAAAAGCTCTTGTATTGCCAAGGGCCATGGTATGAAATTGTTGCTTAGTACCCCCCAATTAAAAATTTACAACAATCCAGAAAAAAATCACATGTGGGGGGTTTCATATTTACTATCCCGGCCATCTTAGCAGCACTTGGGGCTGTTGGGAGCTTGGCGGGGGGATCAGTTGCCATAGCAAAATCAGTAATAGATGCCAAGAAAAATAGGGCAGAATTAGATGAATTGAAGCGCCATAACCTGGCCATGGAGAAACAAGGCAAAAGTGTTAAGAGAGCCATGAATAAAAAACAAAAGCCGCTTACAAACCAAGATATTGAAGCTTTAATCAAGCCACTGGGCATCAAAAATTTTAGAGGTGTGTACATGTCTGATTCTTTGCCAGAGCAACCACTCAACAAAGAGTGTGGCATTGTTAATTTGGATAAGTACAAAAATCAGGGCACTCACTGGATTTGTTATCTTAAATATTTAAACAATGATGCATTTGTGTTTGATTCATTTGGAGGTGTTCCACCTGAAAATTTAATAAAATATCTAAAATCAGCTAATCTTTATTACAATAATGCCGGTGTTCAAAACTTCAAAGATGTTAATTGTGGACATTTGTGTTTATCTGTTCTTAGATATATGTCTCAAATAAATAAACCATCAATTGAAAATTTTCAAAAAACCTTGTGGTATTTAAAACATCATGGGGGTATTCCATCTCACCAGCCAAAATTCAATATTGAAACTCAAATTACATGATGATATAGTGTATCCCAAAACAATAGCTCTCAGAGCATTTTATGGCATGTACTTGATCCCTAATATTACACACCACAACAACAAAATTGCAGTAGGGGATCAAAATATTGTCATCACTCCAGGGCAGTATAATCTGTCCACTCTAAATGCTCAATTACCCAGAGGTATAGTTTTAACTCAAAATTCTGTCACTCACAGAGTAGAGATTGTATCTGCTACAGAAACAGTGGATCTGGGTACTATAGGAGAGCTGTTAGGCTTTGAGAACAACACAAAACTTGAACCGGCCATCAAACACACTGCTATTAATATACCTAAATCCTTAGCCATAGAGACTCTGAATATTCACTGTAATGTGGCCGAGGGTATGATCACCAAATCAAATGGCATAGGCACTCACAAACAAACTGGCATCGTTGCAACATTTAAACCTAATTCTGAATTTATGGAGCCAATCATCTACACTCCATCCCCAACATTATATTTTCCTGTGTGCCATAATAGAATAGATAACATTGAATTGATGGTCACTAATGAAAAAGAAGAATTAGTTGATTTTGCTGGAGCCACAACAACTGCAATCATAGAGATTAATATTTAAATAAAAATACATACAAAAAAAATGGAAAATATTGAGAGTTATGAGCTACAATCATTCCCTCCAAACAGGAGGACATTTGCAAATTTAAATCAACCCAACACAGAAATTGAGGTTGATCTTGATGTAGGGGATGGCTTTATACACCCCCACAGAGCAGATCTATACATCAAATTTGATGTTGTAAAGCTCGATGGAACAGATTATCCGGCAAATTCAAATATAAGATTGGTAGACAATTTTGTGCCACATCTGTTCTCTGAAATTGAGATCAGAAAACATGGTGTTGTTATAAACAGAGTAGATTATCCCGGCATTACCTCCACAGCTTTGGCCACACTAAAATTATCCAAATCCGAGGCATCTTACTACAAAATAGGTGGATTTGAGGCTGGTGATAAAATTATATCTAAGAGCCACACAGTCCTGTTCCCTATGCGCCTGTTGCCAGGATTCTTCTCAGATTACAAAGATATTATGTGGAAGGGTGGTTTAAGAATCACATTTAGTAGAGCTGCCAATGATAATAATGCCTTGATGAGGTACAGCACATTAAACTCTACAGGGGAAGCTCTGCCCAATACCCTACCTAATGAAGGCAAATGCATTATTCAGACTATGGAGCTAAGAATCCCAGTTGTTGAATATGAAGCCAGTTATGCTCTTAAATACAAAGCAGATATAATAAAAAATCCACAAGTACCTTTACAATTTTATACATATCAATGTGTACAGAAGCCTGCAACTGGTACTTATTATGAGTTTGATGCTACAAATTCATTCTCCAGTTTACAATATGACATGCCGGATTTTGTGGTGGTATTGTTTCAGACTGGAAGACACAATAATCAGGAAAAAAATTCAAGTAGATTTGATAACTGCAACATCAAGAACATATATCTTAAAAATGGCAGAAATGAGGTATTTCCTAGAGAAAATTATAATTTAGACATTTCCAAGGATGATTTCCTTAAATTATATGAAGCATTTACAGCATACAAAAGGGTCACTACTGGCAATACTGACATGTATTACACACCAGATGAATTCAAAGCACAGAGACCCATGTTTGTCATCAACACTTCAAAAAGAAAACAAGTTGTGGTTAATGACAGGACAAACATTAAAATTATCTGTGAATTCCACGATACACTCCCTGATGACACCATATGTAGTGTTATTCTCATAGGTGAAAAATCATATGTTTATGATGTAAGAAATGAGAGAGTCACAGAGCAATTCTAGAAGACTTACATTGTTTTAATATTAGATATGCAAGTTGAGCCTGGTGCCCAATTGAACTTAAACCGGAAGTAAATATGTGTGTGTGTGTGTGTGTGTGTGTGTGTGTGTGTGTGTGTGTGTGTGTGTGTGTGTGTGGGTGTGGGTGTATGTGGGTGGGTGGGTGTGGGTGGGTGTGGGTGGGTGTTAATACGTTTGCCCTAGTTTTAGGTGTGGGCAAAAAAAATATCAAGAGGGGCATATTTTTAACAAATTTATGGACAACAATCTCACAGAAGTGCCTTTTATAAGTGTAGGCAAATCAATCTGAGGGGGGTCATACTTTCTCAGGAAATTCCCGAGGGCATTTTTACAAAAATCTTGGATTAGACGGGGTTCCACACTTGAGCAAAAAGCTCATATGGGCATGTTGAGCTTGTTTTAAGTGTAGCCAAATCTGCATGAGGGGGGTTCATACTTTCCGGCGCTGGTTGTATCACAAATTACACTACTAGTTTCATGAAATTCACATACTAATTTAATATTAGTTCGATCATTTATAACTACCAATTTTCTTTTTGATGCATTGATTAAAAACATTGGTCTGTGAATTATGAACTCATCTGGATTATAATACATGTCTATGATACCTTCAGTTACTCTTTTAAATGCACTATAAGCTTCATATAATTTTAAATAATCTTGTTCTGTAATGTTTAAATTGTAGTTTTCACGATAAAATACTTCATTTCTGATATTCTTCAGATACACATTTTTAACTTTACAATTATCAAACTGGCTGCTATCCTTTTCCTGATTGTCATCATTCCCTGTCTGAAACAGCACAGCTACGAAATCTGGCATGTCATATTGCAAAGATTGGAACTGATTAGTAAGGTTAAATTCAAACAATTTACCCTCCACTGACCTCTGTATGCATTGATAAGTATAAAATTGAATCGGAATTTGAGGATTTTTCAAAATATTAGCTTTGTATTTGAGAGCATAATTGGATTCATATTCAACTATAGGCATTCGCAACTCCATAGACTAAATCACTCATTTCGCAGCTTCGGGTAAACTAGCATCATTAGCTGTTCCATCTGCATTTAAAGTTTTGTATCTCATGATAGCATTATGATCATTGGGTGCTCTGCGAAATATGATACTCAAACCACCTTTCAACATAATTTCTTTATAATCACAGAAAAATCCAAGTAGCAATCTCATGGGGAACAGTACTGTGTGACTTTTTGCTTGAATTTTTGTTCCAGCTTCGAACCCACCAACTTTATAATATGCACTCTCTGATATGGACAGTTTCAATGTTCCCACTGTAGTGGATGTAATTCCAGGGCAATCAATCCTGTCAATTATTGTACCATGCTTCCTGACTTCAATTTTAGAAAATAAAAATGGAACAAAATTATCTATAAGTTTTATATTAGCAGTAGCTGAATATTATTCACCATTACTTTGTTTTACAATATCAAATTTTATATACAGATAAGATCTATGTGGATGAATGAACTCGTCCCCCACCGTGATGTCATAATGTATCTCTTTATTGGGCTGATTCAAATTTGCAAATGTCCTCCTGTTTGGAGAGCAGGACTGTAATTCATAATTCTCGATATTTTCCATCTTGGTATTTATTTATATATTTTAAATATTAATTTCTATTATCGCAGTGCTATTAGCACCGGTAAAATTGATGATTTCATTTTTCTCATTCGTAATATTATCTCTATGTAATTAACTTCATGAATAGAAACAGGGAAATAGACTGGTGGGATTGGAGAATAGAAGATAGGTTCCATAAATTCCGAATTTGGTTTAAATGTAGCAATGATACCTGTCTCCTTGTGACTGCCAATCAAATTTTCTTCTGCTTTGATAATCATACCTTTGGCAATGTTACAGTGAATATTCAATGTCTCAATAGCTAAGAATTTTGGTATAAATTTACCTATGTGCCTAACACCTGGTTCTAATTTGCTATTGTTCTCGAATGTTCTCCCATGGTAGATAAGTCCACTGTTTCATTGGTAGTTTCATTCTGTACTCTGTGTGTTACAGAACTTTGAGAAAACAAGACAGTGGTTGGAAGTGCAAATTGTAAAGTAGATATGTTATACTGTCCAGGAGGAATAATTATTTTTTCATTACCTACTAATATAGTATTGTTGTAGGTAGTTATATTCGGTATCAGATACATACTGTAGAATGCTCTCAGTGCTACGGATTTTGGATAGATAATATCATCGTGAAGATGTAGTTTCAAAAGAGAAGTCTCACTGGAGAGATGAAAAATTCCCATATTTAATATATATAATACAGCTTTTTGAAAATCTTTTAATTTGATGTTTGGTATTTTATTTAAAATTCTGAGCATCGTAATGCAAACATGACCACATATAATTTGATCGAAATCTTGAATACGATCGTCGTTGTAATAAATTTTAACATGTTTTAAGTAACAAATTAATTCTGTAGGGGGTACCCCTCCGAAAGAATAGAAAATAAAAGCATTGTCATTTTGTTTATAATAGCATATCCAGTAAGTACCAACGTTTTCGAACTTGTCCAAATTCACCACGCCACATTCTCGAGAGTGAGGACTACCTTTAGGGAGAGAATCAGACATGAAAACCGCCCTGAAGTATTTAATTTTAAATATTTTAATTAAAGATTCAATGTCTTGGTTGGTAAGAGCTTCTTCTTCTTTTAATTTTCTGAGTGCTCTAGACTTCACACCTTTGCCTATTTTATTCTCCATGGCAAGATTATGACGCTTTTGCTCTTCTAGTTCTGCCTTATTTTTTTTCGAATCAATCACAGTTTTGGCAATAGCAGCACTACCCCCAGCTAAGCTCCCAACTGCCCCCAATGCAGCCAGAATGGCTGGAATGCTTAATATAAATCCTCCACTGTGTGTTTTCTTTCTTGTATTTTGCAATCGTTTTAATTGTGGTGTACTGAGTAATAATTTCATTCCATTTCCTTTGGCTATACATTGCCTCTTTTTTTCTTGTTGTTTTTTTAGTTAAAATCGAATTAAGTTTTAAATTTTTAAGATCATGATATGGTATTTGGTATACAACTCCTTTTGGTTTCATGTTTTTGTTGTTATTATTATTATTTTTCAGGGTATTTATATTACAAACCCCACCCTAATTTTTGTCTTGTATTCATAGCAATGGTTGTACCCAACGCTGTTATTCTTTCACCCAATGACGCATCTCTGATTGTTAATCTTCCAAAAGCTGTCTCTTCCAGTTTTTGATCAGCCACATGATGATTATTCAGATCTTTGTGTGTGTTGTAAGCAATATCATGTTCTTTGCAAGCTGCATCCAGAGGAGTAATACCCCTGTCCCCTCTTTCTATTCGTTTCTCAAGTTTTGCACCAGGACCACAATATTGGTAACCAGGTACGTGTAACTCGAACGGAAGTTTATTAATAATGTCATTCACTAAACCTCGACCCTCTGACATATTCCAGAATTTAGGAGGTAAAGTATTGATAATTTTAATTAAGTATCCTATACCTTTAGGATCGTTTACAATAAAATTTTCTAATTTGTCACTAATCATGTTTACAATACCCATTTTCTCATTATGGAAATTATTGTTCCCATCATTTTCCTCCCCTGCTATAACCAGCAACCTATCTATAAGTTTTCTCACATCGTTTACCCATACAAATTCCTTAGGTAAAGTATTGTATTGTTTTATACCACTACCGGTTTTTAGTTGATTCCAGATAGGTTTAATCAGATTTTTGTATTTATCCCCGGTGCTCGATTTCATACGCTTTTGACTGGCATCGTTATTTTGGTACAAAGCACCAGAGAGTGTCAACTTTTCAGAGTAACTTTGATAATCATCTTCTGTAAAATTTTTTGGTTGTCTTTTAGTAATGAGCTCCCATAGCCCTACGGTACCAGGATATCTGGACCGGCTGTTTCTCCCACCAAAATTAATTTTTATGTTATCCCCTTCGAATGTAACTTTAGACTGCCAATTTTCCATACCACGCCTTCATTTCCCTCCGTAGTTGGATACAAACCAAATACCTCATCTTTTTAGAATTTTCCAGTACTCAAATAATCCCTTGCCAGAGAACCCAACTCGATTTTCTCTGCTTCTTCTATAGCTGCTTTAGCAGGTGGTTCCTCAAGTACCAGAGGAGTGTGGATGCTGGATAAAGGCGTAGGAGGGAAATCTGCATAATTTTTTATTCACTGATGAGGTTTTTATTTTGTTCTGTAACACTCTTAATGTCTTTACCAATACCACTGATTGCATCGATAATAGGTTGGTTCTACGTTTAAAAAGTCGTTGATTGTATTTCTAAATTTACCATTGTTAGATTTCCGAGTCATGTCGATAGTAACAAATCCAAAATCGTAGCTGTTCCAACAAGATGAACAGAATTTTGAAAATTGGTTGTAATTTAAGTCTCCTCCCACATAATCATCTTATATATGTTTCAAATTAGTATGATCTTGACGAAACAAACAGATTAAGTTTGTATTTTCTCGTAGTAATTGTTTGGGAATTTTGGAATAAGTTTGAGCTAAATAAAAGCAGTCTATTTGTTTGTGACGACCCTATGTAAAAAAAATTCAAATTTAATTCTTATTTTCCAGGAAAACATCATCAAACACCACAACAGAATTTTTCAAACATTGATCGAGAGGTTTTATTGTTGATGCAAATGTAGCTATGCCCAGTCCCTCGTACAGGTTCATGAGTTGTTGGTATTTCGGTTGTTGTAAACTCTTCGAGAATACATACAAGTGTCTATTTTTCCAATCTAGCCAATTGGTAGCAAGCAAGAAATTATCAACCAGCAAAGTGGTTTTTCCACAACCTGATGGGCCTGCAATGAGACATCTTATGTTATCAGGTAACATCTCTCCATTTGTTTATTAGTTACCACTACATCTGGTAAACGCTGTACCACATTCCTTGTTGGTGTCAAAGAATCACCTGGTTTGCTTCTATCCAACTTTTGTCTGGCAGACCTAACCATTTCACATAAAATTTATTATTTTTCTTCTTCAATATTTTCTCGAATAAATATGTATCTCGATATTTTGTTTTACTAAGTTCCTCTTCATAGAATCTCCCTTTCAATATTTTGTTATGATTATCTTTTATTATATATGTATTTCTATTCCCTGGTGAAACTTGAACCACTGAGAATAACTCCGTACTCCTATTTTTAGTGCTTCCCTTCTCGAATAACTGTTTATATTTACTGACCCTTACCTGATAGCCTATTTTAAACTTTGGCTTCTTGGTAGTATATTTATATTTTTGACAATAAACAGTAGAAATCAATCGTTGCTCATCAGATTTGGTTACCTCATCAGGTTTCATGTGAATAGTACTGTGTACTGTATTGTTGTAATCATGAACTAGCTCGGGTAAAATTTGCACCCACTTATAATTGCCCTGTAGAGTGAATTGTCTCCACATGCGATTTTTTAATGTTCTGTTCAATCGTTCCACTATACTAGCCTTCAGATCACTGTATGTAGAATAATGTATAATATTATGTTGTTGCATTAACTTAGCAAATGTAGAATTGTAAAATTCTTTCCCTCTATCTGTCTGTAAATATTTTGGTATCCTTCCCTCACTATATATCGACTTAAAAGCGTCGGTAACACAAGTACCAGTCTTGTATTTTAAGGGAACAGCCCATGCATATTTGCTAAAAGTATCAATAACTGTAAGCATATATTTGTAACCATGATTTATCTTATCCAAATTTTTTAAAGTCCCCCTTGGAGGGGCCATCTCGATGAGATCAGCCTGGAAGAATTCATTTATACCTTTTGTTACTACACTTAATCGCTTGTAATTGCGACGGGCTGGTTTGTGTAATTCATGAACTATATCTTGTCTTGACATCGAGTTTGAAGTGAGAATATCGCATAAAATGGATTGTCCTCAAGGTATAACCGCTTTATGTCAAATACTAGCTTGTCACCAATTTCAATATCAAAAACTGATAATTGTTCGTCGTCATGTACTTTATATTTATTGGTAGACTCATCCCAGTATGCAATAGGTATTTGAACAGCCTTGTGTATACCATTTTTTCGCACTATAGTAAACTGAGGAACTTCAATATGTTTTCCATGTTTTAGAAAACTAAACTTCAGAAATCGTAAACTGCCATCAACAAAAAATTAATGTACCTGAGTGTACGGATATAATTTGTAAACATTGCCAGCATTGGCGTACGTCCAGTGCCCTCGAGCATTTGGAACACTTTGTAACCTAACAATTTCCATAGAATAAAATTGACGAGTATCTACGTCATCTAGTCTGCATAATACCGATTCCAAGTGTTCGTTGATAGTACGAACCAACTCATCGTAGCTAGGTTTGATTTTTACATCAACATACAGTTGTTTATATTCCTTTTTGAGATCGTGAAGTTGAGTAGCAAAACCTGATAAAGCAGATTCTTGACTTGCTTCAAGAGTAGTAATTTGTAACGTAATATTAGAAATAATCTCTTGTAAATTGTCTACAAGTTTCAATTTAGAACTTTGGGTAGCAAGATCGTGTACTTGACTTCTGATTTCTGTAAATAACACCATGTAACAAAAATTTGTGAAAGTGATTTTTTTCCTGTTTCCGATGCAGTTTACAGCAAAACACTAGAAAAACACAATTTTGCATGTGGGAAATTGTTTTTAATGAAATGACAACGATTTTCTGATATTTTAGTAAATGCATGTATTTGGGACAATGAGAGCTGGTTTACATTGATAAACAAGTTTGAACACATGTCAAAATGGAGTGAGGAAATATAAAGAAAGGGCTACAGTATATGAAGACCTGTACATTCCATGTAAAGATAATAAGGTCTCTAAAAATGTGTTGTTTTCCTACTTTTCCTATTGAGATGTCCATCAGCTTCTCTGATCAGTTCCCAGATGTAATCGCCTAGCATCCGCTCATTATACTGTCCCTGGTACCTTCTTTCAAACAATTGTAAGTCCTGATGGAACCTTTCGCCCTGTTCCTCTGAGTATACACCCATATGGGATTTGAAGACATCTAGATGTGAGTGGAGTACATGCACCTTTAGATACATTCTGCATTCCATTGCTTTGTAGTTATTCAGAAGACCCTGTAATACATCTCTGTAATTTTCCACCCTGTCATTACCCAGGAAACTATTCACTATGTCCCTGAAGCTATTACAGGCATTTCTTTCAACAGGTCGAAGCTTTCTGATGAAGTCGTCAGCTTTATGAAGTTTCTTCACTTGAGGGCTCACACAAATTCCACCCTTTATCTTAGCCTCGAATAGAGGTACTTGAAAGCTTCCACATTTGTATGTAATAATCTTTTAACAAATTGCTTGATGAGACCAAGCTTAATATGCAGGGGAGGCATTAGGATCTTTTCCTGCTAGAGAAGGCGTTCTCACTTCATGGTTTTCTGTCCAATCTCTAACTCCGTCCTTAATGACCACTCAACAGTCTCAAAATGTCTACCTGTATTCCTGCTATCCCAAAGGCAAAGGAAACAAGGATACTTTGTGTTTACCCCTTGTAAGCTCATCAAAAATGCAATCATTTTAAAGTCACCGATTACTTCATGACTCTTCTTATGGAGGGATATCTTGCAGGTTTTATCAAATAGGTTCCACTGCTTTAATCGCGATGTTAAAATTTCTGCATTGGATTTTGTTAGTCCTAGATCCCTGATTAAGTCATTTAACTCAGTTTGCGTGGGAAAGAGAGGCGTATCATTTGCATCCCCTGAGAGGCCTTCTTCGTGGTAGATGTCGGTATCCGATTCAATACTGGTATCTACACGTTCATTCCATACTGGGGGACGAGGAGGAACAGGAAGCTCCTCACTGTGTGGAATGAGACGGAGAGGTGATGGCAGGTTAGGATATTCAAAGCACAGGTATTTTTACCCCTCTTGTGATGGGACAAGTCTACAACACAGAAATAGTATTTGGATATGTGATCCGTAGGTTCTCGCCAAATTCTAGGTGCGCCAAATTTCATTTTCCTGTTTTCTCCTCTATACCAGGCTTTGAGAGTGGATCTACAGCACCCGCACACAACATGTGGTGCCCATTTTTTGTCTTGGTCTCCCACAGACATACCAAAATAAAATTTGAACGCTGAGCAGAAGTTGTTTCCCTTCTTTATCCTATGTTTTAGTGCCTTTGAACTAAGGAAGACGCCACACGCATAGCAAAAACTGTCTGTATCATGCTTACATTGACGGGAAGATGCTATCCTTACATACTGCGACCCTCCAAAACAAAAGCAAAACAGATTTTAGAATACTAGGTTGCCCAGTTTTATCTTATCATGAATTTTCCTATGCTTAATACATGTTAACCAATACATTTCATATAATTGACCACCATTACCAGAAAAATAATTACATTACAATACCACATAATATTAGTTTTGACCTAATTTATCATAAACAAAACAAAAATTCACTTAAACAAAAAAAAACTTTGCAACGTTTAGAAAGTCGTTGATTTTGTTTCTGTATTTTCCGTCGTTGGGTTTCCTCGTCATGTCGATCGTCGCGAAACCGAAATCGTCACTGTTCCAGCAAGAAGAGCAGCGTTCCAAAAATTGATTGACCAACAGGCCTTTGAGTTTAGATAACATGGAAGGTAGAAATTCATGATCTGTCGTGCGGTGTACAGTCTCCATTGTTTGCTTTCGGAAACCAAAAAGATTCATTGTCCTTGCTAGTTATTTATTGTGTATGTGAGACAGTTAAAATTTGTTTTTTTATTTTTAGTTATAGTTATTTAAGTTTTTTTTTTTCATTTGCATTGCCTACAATTTTTACTAATTTCTAAACGATAGTGTCCCCAAGGCAACGTGTGGATTCCACAAGACAAAATACATCTTTTATCGTCATGCGGATCCAGCGCAATTTTCTTAACTTTGTTTGTGGTAAGCACGTGGTCTACGCTTTGTATCCTTGTCTCCAAACGTAGAATCCTCGACTGTGAATAGAGGCAATTGATGTAATCCTCGAACACAAGCTTGTTTTTCACGGTATTTTTACCAACACCTTTGGCTTTTTTGGTGATGCTGGTTTCTGTTTTCACCACATACATTTTGGAACGTAAGCCGGCGAACTCCAGAATGATTTCTCCGTTGCATTCATCCTTCATTTTACCAAGCACTTTTTTATTGCGAGAAGGGAGATCAAATCTGTTTGGTTGAGGGAAGGAAGATGTGTCGAAATGATCAATCATTTTCGGTTGTTTCAAATTGTTGTAGAGGTCAGATGTCTGTACGGAATAAATAAAACTGTCCGTGTCCGTGTACAAAAGTGTTATATTTTCATTATAGAAGGGTTTCATGACATTATAATGAAATTCAAACATATGCAATTTAGATAAATCCAAAACCGTCGCCCCCACGTAGATTGGTTTGTTGAACTTGATTATTTTTTTATCCATCACAAACAGTGCCAGGTTTTCATCATATATATTTCGTGATTTGAATGTCGGCGATGCTATCAATTTTCTACATTTATTTGAATCGGAAACTAATCTCACGACCACGTGCTTCCTGACATTCTCCATTGTTTTTCCGTAAACAGCATTATTCATGAGTTTAAAAAAATCTTTATCTAAATCTGACGTGGCGCGTGTTCTATGATACGTATTTTTTTCAATGTAAGGTTTTAACCACTCGGAATGTTTGAATTTCAGTATTCTTCTCACATTTATTACTTGAACTCCCTTCTCAATTAAGAATTGAAGATTTTTGTAATGGAGAACGTATCTCTCTTTCCTATCCAATGTTAACAGAAGCTTACGTTGATTTGAATCAGGCGAACATTTTAGTTCGGGTGCAGGAGGTAGATCTTTGAAGTAATCGTGTAGATGGTCGGGGAATTCGAGGTCCACCTCTATAAACAAGCCAAATTCACAGTCGTTGAAATTATTAATGTTAATGGAAGTGGTATCCACCCATTCGAACCCGCCGTAAGGAAGTTTTTGTATCATAGCATGTCCGTATAAATTATTTGCATCCACATAAAATATGTATTTCAATTGTTCATTAGGATCGTATTCTTCTGTCATGTGAACGTTATTTGCTTTTGCATGTCTCTGTATGCATTGCACCATTCCACCTCGTATCCCCCTCTCGATAAAATATAACATGTCCACGTCCGGTATCAATTCGAGTTTTATTTTTGTCTGTAATAATATGGCAGACCACGCTAAGCCCGAGAGACCGTAAAAATATGCAGGATCTAATTTGTAAATATTCGCCGACGTTTTCCTGAATGCTTGAAAAACATCCGCGAGTATTGTCACGTCCAGTTTTAAGTAGGCATCGTGATAATCGCCGAGTGTCCTACATCCTAATTTGTCCCACATCCGTTGCGCGTGTTCGTATTCATCGTCCGTGATTCCTTTCTCTCTGAGCCGACTGTAAAATTATTTTTGAGGCGGAAGAGTGTCGTCGTTAAATTTAGAATTATCACTAACATATTCATATGGATAAATACCTTTACGTCTAATCATTTCTATGTCTACGGTGGGAAAATTAGCTCTCGTTATTATAAATTGTTCAGCCGAAAGTTTGCTTGCAAGAGCGTCCAAGCTCGCAGATAAAAATCTGTAAGAATCTAAAAATCTCATCTCCACAGTTTCGTTTGTTCCCGGAATCAATACTCGCTTGCTGACACTGATGTACCTTTCTTCATTCTCTGCTAGAATATTTATTTTTTGTCTATCATATCCAAGATTCCGAATTAAGAGATGGAAGTCGTAACCGCTGCCATTATGAAGGTATATGGGGACAAACGTAGGTTTTTGGATCTTTAGATTACACGTGTTACAGATTCCACCGATGTAGTTTCCGGTGAAGTGATTATGGTGAAATACTTTCCGGTTCTCGTCGGTGAAACGTTGATCGCACACCGGACACGTTTCAATGTTATTGTGAGATTGAAGTTCATCGCTGAATAATGAAAGCATTGGTTTCGATTCGCGTAAGAGGCTGCCAATGGTCTCAACCTCTTCAACTATCTTTTCAAAAAAATGTTTGAGTTGGCACTCCGCCCCCCGCGGTCAGCACAGCCGAAATTCTCGGAAATGAGCTGAAGACTTGTCCGAACTCACTGTTGGTGTCACACGTGAATGCACAGAGCATCGAAGCGCACCTCGATAGCTTCAAAGCTATTTTCTCCCCCCTGAATCTCCACTGCATTCCTGTATCGGAGACATGGCTTAATCCCCTCACACCCTCCAGCATGGTCTCCTTGCGAGGCTACAACGTCTTCCGAAACGACAGGTTGGGGAAACGAGGTGGCGGGGTGATGGCACTGATAAGGGAAGATTTTACCGCGGTGGTTGTGGCTAAATCTGACGGCAACTACGCACGAATGACAGAATATATTTTCCTGGAACTTACCATCAACAAACAGAAGCTACTTCTAGCTGTTGTGTACCGTCCACCTGGAACGTGCTTTGTAAATTGTGAGGAGGAACTGGCTAAACTCATTCCCATGTACTCGCATGTATTATTACTTGGGGATCTGAACTTTCATTTAGAAACTGACAAACCCGAAGTAAATAAATTCCGCGCTGCTATCTCTTCTTACAATCTAAATATTTTGAAGCTCAATCCTACCTTCCACACGGCTACATCGCATTCTTGGCTAGATGTCATCTTAACAGGAGACTGCTCTCGAATCACCAAACATGGACAAACGAGCGCCTGCGGTCTCTCGTTCCACGATCTTATTTACGTTGCTTACTCGCTCAATGTTCCGAAATCCAAGCCAAACATAATTGAATACTGCGATTTAAAGAAAATTAACCCCGCTTCACTAAACGAAGATGCTACAAGAACCCCATGGAATTCAATAAACAGCTTCACTGATATTAACGATAAGCTTAATGAATTAAATAGTCTAATCTTACACCTTTTCGACAAACACGCTCCACTCAAGAAAAAACGCGTCACGCGGCCTGCTTCCCCCTGGATGACCGACAGCATTCTCGCACTTATGGCGGAGCGCGATTCGGCTCACCGCAGGTTTAAATCTGACAAGCGCCTCAAATCTCCAAATACTTTAAACAGTTTTAATAACTACCGCGTGTTGAGAAATCGATGTAATCAGGCCGTGCGCAACGCAAAGAGAAGGCTCTCTTACGAATTATTAAATATGCAAGGCAACCCCCGAATGTTGTGGAATAACTTAAGAAATCTAGGGCTAGGAGAGAAACGTAACGTAGATCCTACTCGTGTTTCGTCCCTTGATGAATTAAATACACATTTCTCTCTCTCTAATTCAATGAATAACGATGCTAAAAATGTTACTATTAGAGCTATAGCAAACCACAAAACAGAAATGATAGAGTTCAATTTTAACTCAGTCTATGAATTCCAAGTTGCAACTGCAATCGGTCGGATCGAATCTGATTCTGAAGGAGCCGACAACCTCCCATTGCGACTAATAAAGCTGATTTTACCTCATGTATTGCCATACATCACTGACATTTTTAATCTTTCTCTGCGCTCTGGTATTTTTCCAGATAAGTGGAAAATAGCACACGTTCTTCCTCTCGCCAAGACTGACCCCGCCACTTCCATTGACAATTTCCGACCTAGGATGTATTCTTCCCGCGCTATCGAAAGCATTAGAATACATTGCTCACGACCAAATCAGCCGACATACAAATGAAGTTCTGGCTCCGTTTCAGTCGGGATTTAGACCTAATCACAGCACTAGCACCGCCATGACTCACATAACCGACGACGTCAGACAAGCTATGGACTGCAGACAGGCGACAGTTTTAGTTTTATTGGACTACACGAAAGCTTTCCAGTCACTCGACCATGATATTCTCATTTCCAAGCTAAAATCATTTTTTAATTTCACCACCTCTGCAACCGACTGGGTCAAATCCTACTTAACTGGACGTAAACAAAGGGTGGTTTATGATGGCAAGTGCTCGGCGCTATCTGAGATTACTTGTGGCGTTCCGCAAGGAAGTGTACTCGGCCCTTTATTATTTTCTTTATACATTAATGACCTACCAAAAATCTTGAAACACTGCCGTTATCACCTGTATGCCGATGACCTCCAGTTGTACTATTGTGCACCCCCAGTAATGTTAAACGATGGTATTTCCAAGGTTAATGAAGATATAGAGAGGATTGTTAACTGGTCGCTAGACAATGGCATGTATATTAACCCTAATAAAACACAAGCAATTTTGATTGCTTCCGATAAACTGAAACGTTACGTAGATCTTAACATTCTGCCTTCCATTCTTGTAGATTCGACTCACATTCCATTTAACCAAACTGTTAAAGATCTGGGAATTGTATTAGACGGAAATTTATCATGGTCACATCACACAAGTTCGGCGTGTAGAAAAGCTTTCGCATCTCTGTATTCTATAAGACGCATGGGCAAGTTCCTCCCCACCTCTATCAAGGCCAAACTATGTCAGTCCCTAGTTTTATGCCATTTAGATTATTGTGACGCAGCGTATTCCGGCTTAACAGGTGAGTCAGCTAGACGTCTGCAGATACATTTTTAATTTAAAATATTGGGACCACCTATCACCTTATTTTCTCAAATTGGGGTGGCTACGTATGCAAGAAAGACGAACGCTACACACTCTGATTTTACTTTACAAAGTTCTCAACCTCAAGTCACCTTCCTATCTCCTCTCTCGCTTCCAATTTCTTCACGAATTTCACGATCGCGACACCAGATCACGCAGCTCCTCAGTTCTCTCTATCCCCGTCCACAGATCAAACTTCTTCTCCAACTCTTTCTCCGTATCGGCTGTAAGACTATGGAATCAGCTGCCAGAAAGCACTAGAGCAGTAAGCTCTTTCGGTTCCTTTAGCAGACGTGTTCGCCACTCTCTTCAGAGTAGTCGTTAGATCTTCCCCTGTCAAGCAGACTAAAAAGCATGTGCAAGTGAACGAATTCTTAAAATACCTTGCAGTTACTTAAATACAATTTTAAATTTTGCATTCTTTCATTCCATATTTAGTTTTTTGTGTATTATATATTTTGTATTTTGTGTGTTATATTCAGGGCTTTAAGACTTGTGTGTATGAGTATAATGTGTGTGTGTGTGGACCTATGTGAAATGACTTAGTGTACTTTGTGTATAATATAATAATGTATAATTTTAAATGTATGGTTGAGTGGAAGAAAAGGCTTTGTACGGCCTTAATTCCGCCATTTAAAACAAGGCATAAATAAATAAATAAATAAATAGATTACGTCTGGTCCTCGGTAAACATACGGTTCATCTATCCTATCCTGTCGCACAACAACATATCCGAAACTCGAGGCTTCGTGCAACTGATACGGTGTTGTGGAAGAAAGTTCGGGGTCTGGTTCGCAGTACGACAACGGTTTGAGAAAAGACTCAAAATCAGCAATGATGATTGCGGGATGTTTCAACAATGCCTTATGCATCCTAAATTCTTCGATCTCTTTTGATTTCGGCATCAACATGCAAGTCGGTCTGTTGTCACCGCAATAAATTTTATGTTCGGCAAGTTTCTCGATAGCAATCTGACGTCCGGTGTATTTTCGATAATCGACTTGTTTTATATCGTTGAATGTGGTTAGGCATCTTGGGCAAACTTCGATGTTGTTTGCATGCTTGGTTGATTGACTTCTGACCAAACGTGATAGTGAACGAATTAGCGTGTAGTGATGAACATCCTCGTTGGAAATAAGAAGAAGATTTATTACACGAGCATCGTCATCGTCGACATCGCTTATCCTGACGGGATGCACGAGATATTTATCTGACGTGAAGGAATATACATTAATAGCGATGCGCTTTCCTGCACGATTTTCAAACTTTGTTATATCCGACAATGTCACCGGGTATTCGATGCCAGACATTACACTTTCAAACTCGGACTCGTATTGTTTGTAATGTCCAACCCACTGTGGATTATTTTTGCAATAAACAGGATGCAGTGCAGCCGATATACACCAAAGGAAACACTTGTTATCGCTGTTCTGTATATTTAACACAGCCCTCTTGTGTTGAATGTTCGGTGGAAGAGGAACGTAGCTGGAAGCGCGAAGAGGCGAGAATTGGTTCACGTAAACGGTTAACGTGTGAGGACTTCCACACAGAGACCATCCCGACCCTTTAGCCTCGAAATCGTCATGTTTCTTAACCAGCTCATTGGTAACTTTATAATAGAAGTTGTCTAAATTTTCGACGTCAGCAAAATAAAGAGTCTGGTTTTTTGTACGATGATAAAAAATACTCGTTGTGCCATCAACTTTCTCGTATTCAGAAAACAGAACAACGTATACTTTTATAGAGTTGTTTTCAAGTTTATCTTTTAAAATATTTAGTACAGATGTTTTCGTTTCATCCAAGAAACTAAGGATGTCACGGCCTGGTTCTGACTTAATTGAAAAATCCTGGAGTTGGTCGTTGAATGCAGATCTAATTGGTTTGCGTTCATTAGATAATTTAATTTGCTTGGAAGTGGAAGCTTCCGTTTCTGGATCATCGATTTTCCTTTTCGATGCTTGTCCCGTCGATGGTTTGCAAATTTTGAGGTGTTTACTTAAATTTGCAATGCTGATCATTTTTCTACATCGAGCACAAGGCTTAGAAGGTAACGAACGATTTAAACTCGAAGCTGTTTCGCTACATCTTGCCCTGTGCTTGCTAATATTAGTTTTAGATATTAATTTTTCGCAAGTAACACATTCAGTTTTATCATTTTTACGATTGAAACTGGTTGTGGATGCCATTGCTTTCTCCAAAATCACAGAAATCAAAAAGTCTAGTATATAGCGATACAATTTTCAGGTATGTTATTTTTATAGAATTTTACGGGGAGAAATAGAAAACGCACGATCACGTCAAAATTACTACGAAAAACCACGTGAACACCTTTAAACTTTAAATAATAGATGGTATGTAGCTTCAAAGAAAGTTAAATACCTATTTTTTTTACAAAAACGAGGGGCGCTGCGACAGGACGTCCGTACTCTTCGGCTGCTCTCACGAGACTGACTGATCTGCCGTGTATGCCGTCTTTTATAATAAAAGCGCGGACCGTATTGAAAACACCTGTAATAATTAACCAATCAGAAGACGCCACGTTAGATATGACTCATCACATTACGTCATAACTTGTTGCAATATGTTGTGTAATAGTTTACTCCCTTATAGTTAATACAACGAAGGGCATTAGATATGAGTCATCACAATGTTACGTAATAACTTGTCGCGCAATCAGAAGATATGAGTCATCACATTACGTATTTTTTAACTAATCAGAAAACACAAAAAAAATTACTCGAAAACTAGCTAAATTTACTCAAGCTTACTCAAATTTTCAAAGTCCACAGCGCTAAAAAAAAATCTTAAATTGCAAATATCTCGAAAATGGTAAGAGTTATCGAAACAATATATCGAAAAACACCCCCATTAGGTATTGTTAGATACCCCCCTGTCGATTTTGGAGGTGTAGAATACGTGTACCAAGTTTTGGTGGTCCTGGGGTCAAGGGGTAAGAAGTTAACCCACCCTCCAAAACTTTTGATCACTCGTAACTTTTGAACGAATAGTCGTAGAAAGGTCGGGTTTAGTGTGTCGGTCGAGTCTCAATGTCCTCTGTTCTCCCATACCAAAATAAGCATAGGTCGTCATGGAACCCATTTTTTTCATCAATCGAAAATTTTCCAAGTCCACAGCGTTAAATTGCAAATATCTCGAATTTTTGACAAACAGAGGTCGACATGACCAAAGATGATTACCTCAAACTTTACGAAGCGTTCTCTGCTTACAAGCGCGTGACCGAGTGAAGCGTGGACATGTACTACACGCCCAGCGAATTCAAAACCCACAGACCCATGACCGTCATCAACACGACGAAGAGGAAGCAGGTCGTGGTCAACGATCGCACCAACATCAAGGTCGTCTGCGAGTTCCACGACGCGCTGCCTGCCGATACTCTATGCAGCGTCATCCTGATCGCAGAGAAGTCTTTCGCGTACGACGTGAAGAACGAGAGGGTCACGGAGCAGTTTTAAATATGTCGCCAACAAGCAAGAATGGTTTTTCTACAACCCCCATTACAAAATTTTTAATCTAAAAAAAAACACCCAAAGCACTCCAATAAGGATGCAGGATCAAAACTCGAATTTCTTAAAAAAAAACTTGAGGGGGCGCTTGCTTGTACTCTCCCACTCTCCTATTTTGCACTGAACATGCCCTTCACACAGCACAGTCGCTACAATATCATTTTTTTTGCATCATGAGGAGAAAAACATCGTAGCAAGGGGGGGAGGGAGCCCAAAAACATCGTAGGAGAGAGGTGTCCCGTTTAGGTCGTAGCAGGGAGGGGGCCACACACATTGTAGAAGATCGCACATGAGTTGTTTTTTTTAAAAAAAAACATCGTGGCAGATTACGCTGAGAGCAAGGTCGTAGTAGATTACACTGAGGGGACCTTAAAAAGTGAGGTCAGAGCTTTTTCTGTCCATTTTTCTCTCATTGTAGGTTAGTTTAGTCCGTAAAACGTCGTAAAAATAAAAAGTATGTCAAAGGGCCCTTCCAGAACGTACCATACATGCTACTCTCTAAACTAGGTCAAAGCACGTAGAGGCTCTCGTGTAGTTTAGCACGTAATAAAATGAATAGGTTAAGTTATATCACGTAAGATCGTGGCATTCGTACCAAGTATGAGTGGGAAAAAAATTAGATGCGGTGAAAATTGCACTGAAAAGTCGTCAAACGCTATAAAATCAACAAAAAGATCGTCAAAATATGCTACCACTGAGGTTAAATCCATAAAAAAAAGGGTTCGTACCAAGTATTATTTTGAAACAACAAGTTTACACTACTTTCTACCATTTAATCCAAGAAATAAATGGTGCCACAGTTTTCAATATTCCAAAACTAAAAAAAGTTTTATGGGAGAGGACACAACATAAACCTTATGAGTAAAATTTTCCCCTACCTTTTACAGCCTTTCGCCAATGATGTATGCAAAAGTTAATAACAAATACAATAACTGTGAATTTTAGTACACTGAGTGAAATGTGAACAAAAAATGTATAAAATAACGTTGTACTAGATATTCACTTATCTGTTTACTTTTTATTAGTATATAATATTTATCATTGTAAAATTACAATTTTATTATTATAATATTTTTTAATTGTTAGTATTTCCACAATTAAAGTTTTATCATTTCCCCAGCTCCAGCAAAACATTCTGGCAACGCCCATCGTTGGAATGATATCTAAATGAAATTTGTTTCTGCTATTATTATTTATAATGAAAATCAGTCGGCCGCGGTGGCTTACTCGGTAACGCGTCTGGCTACCATGCTAGAGGTCCCGGGTTCGATCCCCGGCCGGTTCAAATCCGGTAACTTTTCTAACGATGGAAGCGGTCGCGGCGCCACCCAGCGTACATGGGGGAAACCCTGGGGGGTAAAGGCGGTCAGGGGCGTGATGCTGATCACAACAACCCCACTCACGACCGGATCAAGAAAGTGTGGGGCGTTACCCAACACCCCCTATACGCCTTCATGTCGTGGTGCTATGCACAGGAGTGAACTTTACTTTTCTTTTACCTTTATAATATACTTTCTGTTTTTTGTAAATTGAAATGAACGATGCCAACTTCTAGGAGCTGGTAAACGGACCGGTTTGAACCCCTGCCCTTCCCGACGCTCATTTGCATTACATACATTTATTTTGAGCTACACAAGAAAAAAGAAAAAAACGTCGGTTTATAACGTCGTGCAAAGCAGGTAAACTTATTGCACTGCAGTAATAACAGCGCTACTAATAATAACTGAAAATTAGATGTGATTGCTACTGAGAAAAATCTCTCAACAGAATAATATTAAATGATCTTGAATAAGTTGTCGATAAAAGTAAGCAATATGTCAAATTTCCTTTGCAAAACTTAACTCGCTGCTTCCGCTCATCTTATCTCTGCTCCATCCAAAATCAGCTGTGCAAAATATGGAGCTGTCCTCCTCCGTAGCAAAGCGGGTTAAGGCGTTCACTCGTCTTGAGATCGTTCGCTGCGGACGGCGTAGTTTCGAATCCGGCTCTGGTCGGAATTTATTCGGCCTACGTATAGGGCCGGTGGCAACCCACCATCGTGAGGAAATTGGGGAGCTCCGATTGAGTAAGCGTAATCCGGTCGCGAAGTCCTACAACGGCTGGTGGTCGGACGGGCTGACCACCCGTCCCCCTAGTCTGGCTGCAGATCTCCACGCCCCCTTGGTGGCTCGCGTGGGAGGGAGGCCAGCAGTCGGTAGGTAAGCCTTGGCCCAAGCCTTGGGCTGCTGCGCTATAGGATTATTAAAATATGCAGCTACCGTGAATGCATCTACACATGTTAGATTGCCGGAATTGGCTTTCGTACATCTCTCGCATGTCATAATCGAAACGTTAATTTAATTTTGAAAATCACAGAAAATCCTCTTCAATATTCAGCGTTACAAACACGAGGAGCAACGAACGCCTTCGTGCATGGATTTCTAGAGCGCTAAGCAGACGACCGAGTTCATTGCCGAACGAGAACGTCATAACTGGAATATCCAACCAGAGACGGTACAGTTTTCGTGACGTACAGCATCAATTTGGCACAACTTCTAAGGCTAATTTCTCGCAAACTCTTTCGAATTAACACAAACTATTTTGCACAACGTTAAAATAAAATGAATGACTTGCAGTGATACAGTTAAAATCATATTTTAGGTAAGAGTAGAAATGTCCATTGCTACAGGAATGAGTGCTGTAGATCGAGTTGAAAATGACGTGGATAACTACACTTGCAATATTCGCCATACCTCAGCAATGTGATCATGCCCTTAAGAGGACTGAAAGTTATAACACCTACCTGAAATGACATGCATGGAAATGCGTCCATTAACTCCGAAATTGGCCAACACGCATGGGATGTGGGAATGGGAAGAACGTCACTGCTGAAAGACATGGCTTTCTTCTTTATCAAAAATTTCATCGAGGGGGTTCACATTTAAATTTGGATGCTTACAATCCGATAGTAGGGTAGATTTACATTTTACTATAAGCTTAGATTCGAAACCCAAATCGTGTTGAAATTAATCATGGAAGAAATAGTGTAAATATCGCATGAACTCTCACGAAAACGACAAAAGTAAGAGTTTGATGCTGTATTCAGATTTACAAGCTGATTATGTGTGATTATTATTGAAGAAGCAGAGTGGCGCAGTGGAAGCGTGTTGGGCCCATAACCCAGAGGTCCGTGGATCGAAACCATGCTCTGCTAGAACTTACCGATTGCGCCACGGAGGCTAACATCCTATTAACTTGAAAATATATGCGCTTTTGATTTCGACATACGGTATATCGATGAGAAGAAGTTATTCATGTAAATACAATGAACACCATATTATTCTTGATAACTGAAGGGTAAATCACTTTCCAAAGTTATATTACACATTGGACATTGGACACTACTTTTTTTTAAATATCATTTTTAAAATCTACACCATCAACAAATAACCCGTATAATTTCCAACGTTCATGTGCGTTCGTTTTTAGGTTAAAAATCGAGTTTCTAATTTCCGAGCCGAGCGTTGCGCGTAAAACACACCTGCGCCATGTTGTGGCGTCGTCCTTCGGCTTGTTCTGTCGTCTGCTCTTCGTGTTGGCTGGATTTGGTGTTAGGACGTGTCTGTGTTTGCTATGATTTAATGGATTGGAAAAGATACGTAACTACTAGAACAGGGAATGGTCGTATCCACTAAGCAAGCACAAAGTCAGTGCTTTACCACAGTTTTCTCTGCTGAATTAACATTACAAATAAGATTTTTTGTTGCCTCGTGCCGAAACAATTTTCCATCTTGTGAGTTACAAGAGCAGAGCAGCCCGAATTTTATAGCTGGTCAGTGTTGTGGATATCACAGTGGAAAATAAAAACTTCACCATTATGCAGAAATACGTATACCAGATGCTCCAATATAATATTTCTCAATGTACCCACGAATGAAAATAAAAAAAAAACAAGAAAACAGACTACTTGTTTGTGTGCGATTTACATGGCAAGGCCACGAGAATAATAAGCTATAAGAATAATAAAACTGGTCTGTGAAAGCTATGTAAAAGTGCAAGTTACTAAAAATACTCTTCTATTTGATTACATTGTAGTGCATTAGTAGTGCAGTGGGAGAGTTCTGCAACCTTAAGTGGGGTTCAGTGTTGCCAACCGACCCCAAAGAAAATTTCACCAAAACCTCAAAAACTCACTTTCTCTCCACGTTCCGCGCCTCATTTATTGCGCTGACGATGTTTCACAGCGCAGAAGAAGCCGGTACGAGTAAATGATCAAGTGGGGTTCAGTGTTGCCAACCCACGAAAATTTCACCAAAACCTCAAAAACTCACTTTCTCACCACGTTCCGCGCCTGACGATGTTTCACAGCGCAGAAAAAAAAGCCGGTACGAGTAAATGCACTTTCTCATCCTCGAAGGATGAATGTGCCTTATCGTAATTTTCCAAGTCCCGGCCAATGTTTATATATCGTGACCTTTGTAAACCTCTCGGGAACGATGTGCCACACACACACGCGTGCGCGCCTGTATTGTGACGCAAGCAAACAAAACAAATAATAATTGTTTTTTTAGGATTCCTGGCCCCTATAACCCCGCCAAGGTGCGTGGTGCCCAACCCAAAAAGGTTCTAATGGCTGCGGTTATAGATAACCACACCTCTGTAGAGTTTCACGTGTTTTTTTTCTCAAACTTCCATGAAACTCTACAGAGGACCTCCGTAAATGCATGCAACGTGTACTAACGACTCTAGTGTTATTTGATGTTGTATTTTTTTTTATATAGAGTTTTATTTGTGAGATAGATAAAATTATGTTTATTATAATATTTTCTTGATGAAGATGGAGAATGTGTGTGTGTTACAAATAAAGTTGCATGCCTTTTTTTTCTAGTGTGTGTGTGTGTGCTCGTTGTTCAGCAGCACCTGAAATGAAAAAAAATAATTCATTGTCGTGCTATAGTGCAAAAAAACTGATGAAAAAAAAATACATTGTAACTGATAACTGGTGAAATTGACATTGTAACTGATCTGAACTAGTGAAATTCGTATTATCATTGTAACTGATTGTGCTAGTACAAAATTCTTATTGTGCAAGAAAAAATGTTAAACCTGTTAAAACTGCTCCGTCAAGTAGTATAATTTATGATATAACCAGTGCACTTATAGCGTAGAAAAGAAGAGGTCATTTGATTAAACAGCCTGATATGCCCACACTTAAAATTATGCCAAGATGCCCATATTCCCCAATTCTTCAAGTGTGATATGCTCTTAATTCTAAGAATTTTGAATCCTAGTGTAGAAAAGAAGAGTTCATATGCCCCGATTTGCCCACACTTAAAATTATGTCAAGAGGGGGCATATAGCCCAATCGGCGATGTGTGTACATATTTAAATCTAAAGAATTTTGAATTCTAGTGTAGAAAAGAAGAACTCCCCTCAGACAGATTTGCCCATGTGTGTAAAAGCTACATCTCTCAGTTTGTTGTCCATAAACTTGTCAAAAATATGCCCCCCCTTGATATTGTTTTGGCTACACTTAAAAACTAAGGCAAAAAGCTTATATTTTCATCCTCTACAACTTACAGATCAATACAATAGGACAAGAGCAGGCAAGCAAAATGGTTTCATGTTTTTTCTAATCTTTGATCAGTTTCATGTCCCGGCCAGCAATAAATTATGCACGCCTGGGAGATTTTATATGCTTGCATGCATGAGATAAAATCTACACTGTGCTTTTTCAGGGAAAATTGCCATGCCATCATGTTATTAACTCCAATTTACTGGAAGAGCATAAAACTTCACTCTTGCATGTTATCATATATGCATGAAATGGATTCAGGTTTTGCCTTGTTCTGATAATATATACCCCAGTGAGACTTACAAAATATTCATTGCACAGTTCAAAGTCCAACTTTGAATTGTATTTAGTTGATATAGAGCTCATAACTCCTGGGTTCTGATATTCAATGTGTATTGCATGTGGACATAGTCCCATGGCTTATTGTCTTGTAAACAAAAGCTCTGTGTTTGAGTCCTGGTAAAATGTGAGGTCTCCTCTGATGGCAAAGTGTTAATATTGTTGCCTTGTAAACAAGAGCTCAGGGTTTGAGTCCTGGTAAAATGTTAGGTCTCCTCTGATGGCAAAGTGTTAATATTGTTGCCTTGTAAACAAAAGCTCTGGGTTTGAGTCCTGGTAAAATGTGTAAGATTGAAATACATGTGGCAAAATAATATCTCCACACGTGAGATTTTGTGAATATTCACTGCTAGCTGATATACAGCTGAGGTTTGAAACCTGGTAAAGTGTGTTGTA
Source organism: Lepisma saccharinum (assembly GCF_977018435.1). NCBI lineage: Eukaryota > Metazoa > Arthropoda > Insecta > Zygentoma > Lepismatidae > Lepisma > Lepisma saccharinum. The sequence continues at coordinate 8,253,946 of NC_139247.1, read as the reverse complement.
CAACAACATAAAAGAGCAAAACTATTTTATATTGGGGATCACCAGAGCCTAGTTATTGCTGTTGTTTGGGTATAAAAGCACCAGCTCAGCCACTAACTGCTGTTATAATTGTTTTGGCATATTGTCCATAGTTCTGTTTTTCTTGGACCAGGAAATTTTATATAAACAAAAAACAAAAATGCCAAAACAAAAATATTGCAATCAATGCAAAAAAAATATATCTAGTTCTAATTGGTCTAGACACCAGCATATTTGTGACCCTAAGAAATGCAGAAAGGCCACAAAAATGTGTCCAAGATGCCATAAAATATTAAGCAAGGCTTATTACAAATGGCATAAGTGTATTTGTTATGAACAGTCATCAACATTGCCCCCACAACCATCTACATCTGGTCTGAAAAGGAAGCATGAAGCACCTGTTAATGCTGGACCAGCAAAGCAGCCACGCTATGCACCACCTATCCATAGCAGTTTTAATGGCCAATTAAGGGATACTCTGATATCAGAGCCAAGATGTGACATTAAGAATTTTTTGAACAGTATAAATCCTGATGTGCAGGCAATTCTAAATGCACAAAATGGCTCTTATAAGCTGTCCCTCAAATTGTTTACACAATATAAGAAGCCAAATGGCACAAAATTTACACAGCCCCACATAACAGAAACTGTACCTGTATATTCAAATGCAAATTTAGACAAAATAATAAGCAGTTTGATAGATCAATTGAATATTAAACACTCTGAATTTGCAGCAAAAGAGTCAGGATGGAGCCTATGCGGAACTTCACACAAGTTCTATGTTAATATTTCTGAATTCAGCCCATTACAAGGATCTACATATCTGCCATTACCTGCCAATATCAAAAACAAAACAGCCGTGGTTAACATAAAAAATAATGATGAGAAATGCTTTTTGTGGTGTATTTTAGCTGCTTTGTATCCAGTTTCAAGGAATCCTGAGAGAATAACTTATTATAAACAACATGAAAATGATTTTGATGAGGCAATGGAGGGTTTAGAATATCCAATGTCTGTTCAGAATATTGATAAATTTGAAAAAAAGGCCAGGGATATTAATGGTAAACAATTATCTATTAATGTATTTATTTGTACTACTGGCCGTGGCAATTCCTTGATAGCACCTCTCAGAATCAGTACATTTGATGATGATTCTGCTGTTCCGATTGATCTGCTCTTAATTGAAGGGGATGATACACGCCATTATACTCTGATACATAATCTTGAAGCTTTAGTCAGAACACAACTAGACAAATTTAATAGAACATTTAAGTTGTGCCGAAGATGTTTAACTGTATTTGATGGTCAAAAAATGGTGAATGGGGTTCGGGAAGAGAATGCAGAAATTGCTAAAAACAAGTTAATTGAGCATCTGAAATACTGTGGGAACCATAAACCTGTTCATATGGTGATGCCTAATCCAAGTGAAAATGCCAAATTCAAAAAATTTGAAGCCTTGTTGGAACACCCAGCATATATAGTCTGTGATTTTGAATCAAATCTCAAACCTCTTGCATTCTGTAGCCCAGATCCTGATGAACCTTCAATTACATCATACCAGTTACATGAACCTTCTAGTTTTTATTTGGTTGTACAGGATGGGGTTGTTAGTAAAGAAGATTTATACATGGGAGCAGATGCCATCAAAGAATTTGCACAAGGAATAGAAAATGAGTGCCGTTGCATAGCATCTAACGTCTTATTAAAATCAAAACCTATGTTGCCTTTAACAGAGGAACAGATTGAAGATTTCAACAATGCAGAAAAATGTCCGGTATGTGATTCTGAATTTTCAGATACAAATATCAAGGTGAAACACCATTCTCATACAGATGGTAAATTCAAAATGGCCCTGTGTAATAGCTGTAATATTAAGATCCAGAGATCAAAATTTGTCCCCATATTTTGCCATGGTGCATCCAATTATGATTTTCATCATTTGATCAGCTACGAGGTGTTTGACAAGCAGAATTTAAATATTTTAGCTGAAAATAATGAAAAATATATTGCCATTAGCAAAATAATTAAAGTTAATGGTGTTCCTATTCACTTAAGATTTCTTGATTCATACAGAATTTTATCGGCTAGCCTGGCTACACTGGCCACTCAATTATCTGATGATCAATTCAAAATCACATGTGCTTTGTTTCCAAATCAGGACCTGAAATTAATTAGGCGGAAGGGTGTATATCCATATGATTATGTTACAGATTTTTCTTAATTTGATGAGTGTTCTCTGCCACCACAACAAGAGTTTTACAGCAAAATCAGAGGATCTGGAATCACAGATGAAGATTATCACCATGCCCAGTTGATGTGGAACAATTTAAAATGCCAGACATTTGGTGATTATCACAAGGCTTATTTAAAACTTGATGTCACTCTCTTAGCTGATATACTTCAGGCATTTAGAAAATCTTCCATGCAAAATTAAAAGCTGGATCCAATGTATTTTTACAGTGCTCCGGCCTAGCATGGTCTGCAATGTTTTTAAACACTAAAATGCAATTGGATCTGATCCAGGATCAAGACATGTATCTGTTTATGGAACAATGTATAAGAGGAGGCATGGTGCAATGTTCTCAGAGATATGCCAGAGCAAATAACAAATATATTCCCGATTATGATCCAGCACTGCCATCAAATTATATACTTTATGTAGATGCCAACAGCCTCTATGGTTATGCCATGATGAAAAAACTGCCATATGCAGGGCTTAAGTGGGTTGAAGATTTCAATATTGAAGATCTTAAGGATTTTGATGACAGTAACTATGGCCTGTTCTTAGAGGTTGATCTGACAATTCCAGATAATTTACACAACACATTTTCTGATCTGCCCCCAATTCCTGAGGTTGAGTGCTCACCTGGCTCTAAACAGAAGCAATTGATGATGACTCTGGAGCCAAAACAGGATTATGTCATATATTACAAAAACCTCCAGTTCCTGATGAATCATGGTGTTCAAGTGACCAAAGTTGGAAACGTTTTGAGGTTCAGGCACTCAAGATGGTTGAAGCCATATATTGATACAAACACAGAGCTTCGAACATCTGCAATGAGCCAATTTGATAAGACCTTGTTTAAATTGATGGTCAATTCAGTGTATGGCAAAACAATTGAAAATGTCAGAAAACAAATTGATGTTAAAATAGTTACTGACCCCAGCCGGAGCAAAAAATTGATTGAAAAGCCCAACTTCAATTACAGAAGAATTTATGATGAAAATATGGCACTTTTCAACATGAAAAAACAAAGATTAAGTTTGAAAAGCCTATTTATGTAGGGGCTGTGATATTGGAATTGGCCAAATTACACATGTTAAAATTGTTTTATAATGTGTTGAAGCCTTTTTATAAGGATCGTGTAAAACTGATGTACTTGGACACAGATAGTTTTGTTCTTGATATTCAAACAGAAGATGTTTATCAAGATATAACACAGCCTGAATTGTTTAAATATTTTGATACCAGTGAACATACAGAGATTCAACACCACAACAAAAAGGTGCCTGGCAAGTTAAAAGATGAGACATTTGGTGATGTTATTGTGGCATTTGCTGGGTTAAGAGCCAAGATGTGCAGCTTTGAAACATGTAGTGGCGCTGTTGCCAAAAAGGCCAAGGGCATTGGCAGAGTGACTGTGGACAAAGAGCTTGAATTTGAAGATTACAAAAATTGCCTCAAATCATGTAGCACAATCAGAACATCAGAATCCAGAATTCAGAGTGTGGATCACTTGTTGAATAGCAATATTGTAAGAAAAGTGGCTCTGGACCCACATGATGACAAGAGATGCATTTTGTCATGTGGCATACATACTCTACCATGGCGTCATTGTGATTTGAAAAATAGCAATCAATGCCCAATTACAGAGCATGATTTGAAATAAATAAACATGCCTATGAACTTATTTGGGTTCAAAAACAGGCTATTATGGACCTGCCAATACCACAACCCTCTTCTGATATGATATCTAAACTAAGTGCTTTGTTAATTATTCATCTGAACAGCATACTTACAGATGTTGATGATGAAACAGGTAAAACATTGTACATATTTAACAATAATTTAAATCATTACCAATTACCTGTAGGTGGTCAATTGCAATTTATTACAACCCCTGAGGGTAATGTCAAGATTTCAGTAGGGAGAAATATTTATAGAATTAAGCACTCAAACATGATTTCTGGCACTGTATATACTGTTTCTGCTGGTGACTGCTTATATATTGAGGTCCCTGGATCCTATGACAAGCTTATACCTTTCTTTATAGAATTAAGAATCAGATATTCAATAATAAATAACCACTAAAACAAAATGCCTAATGATATATTTGGCCATACAAGGCATGAAGATCAAAGTGATGAGATTCTGATGCTTGATGTCAGAGTCAAGAAATTAAGAAGTGATTTACAAGCTTTACAAACCACACTCAATGCCAGTCTTCAACTAGAAATTACAAATTTACAATCACAATGCATGGACCCTCTTCTTAAAATTGACTCAGAACTCAAAGTGCTGCTTCAGAAATATACTGACCTGGCAACATTTGATAATTTTCAAAGTTTAGAAGAAGCTGTAGCATCTCTTCAAGCCAAATTTAAGACCCAGGCCACCAACTCTGAGCAATTGAAACAGCAATTGGAAGAGCAGATAAATAATGTCCAGGCACAGCTCCAAACAATTGTCAAAAGCATAAAATCACAAGAAGATTTTGATCTAGTGATTTCCACTCTAAAGGAACAGATTCAATCATTACAGATACCTAATCTGGACCCCTTGAACAATGCCATAGCCGAGGTTAATGAAAAAATTGAGACACTTGAAAATTTTATGAACAACTTGCCATCTTCTGATGCTTTGAGTGCATTAACTCGGAGTGTTGCCAACATTAAGCTGCAACTTGAAACATACGAAGATTTTGGAAAAATTCAAAGTACCATAACCCATCTTGAGGGTACAATAGCAGCAGTGAAAAGTGATTTGACAAATGTACAAGAATCTCTAGAATCTCGCCTGCCTGGTATTGTAGACACACTTGTCAGTGTCCAGCAACAGATCACTAAGCTTGAAAACCTCAACACTGAATCTGAACTATGTCATTTTCATCACTTGATCGATTATATCCAAACAAAACTTGAAATTTTACAACAATCAACACCCACTCAGGCAGATATAGCCCTGCTCCAAAATGCTATGCAAAATGTGGCTGATGCTTCTGAATTAAATAATGTGAAATTGGCACTTGAATCTTTGCAAAATACTGTAACAAATCTGCCTACATCACAGGAACTTAAAAATATTAAGAGAGCTGTGAATCGCATATTGAAATCAGAAGATATCAAGAATATCCAGACAGAGATCAAACAACTCACTCAGACAGTGGCCACTGTACCAACCAATCAACATATTAATGAACTGCATGCCCTGTTTGAGGATATCAGAAGACAGGTCCATGATCTTACTGCTCAAAATTCAAAATTGGCAGTTATTGAAAATTTGCAACAAATTGTAGCTAATATCGAGCAACAGCTAGGGACCATGGAATCCAATCAAGCAAATGCTCTGTCTGTTTTTGCCACCCAGCTTCAAGAGATTGTGCAACAATGCAAGAAACTTGTTGTGGACATAAAAATCATGATGATGTTGTTAGGACCATCAATGAGCACCTTGAATCTGTAACAAGCAGATTGCTTACAGCAGAAAAAGAAATAACAGGCATAATTGAGAATCCAAAACATACAGTAATTCTTGAATTGTACAGCATCCCCAACAAAGAATATGATTCACCATTTACACCAGGTGGCAAAATATATATGCTGTCCCCTGCACAATTTTATTACCAATTTTTTGTTGGGGGCACACTGATACCAATCAAGGTCAAATATTGGCTACAACCACAGGCACACCACTACCCCACCTTATCAATAACAAATGCTGACAACAAACCAAAAATCACCAGTGTAAATTTAGAGGATTTTACAGATCCCAATACATTAGAAACATCTTATACTGAAGATGAAGGCTCTCTGGAATTTCATATACAAATAGGAGACAAATTATATTTAGAAAATTCTGTAGTATCAGCTGCTGAACACCCCAATAGTTGCAATATTCTTGTTTTCATATTATGTCTAGACAAATTATTGTTGATGAATTACACAGACAAGCCAGACATAATTATAAGAGACTGCCAGTAGTCACAATAGGCATAGATGATTCATGGCAGAGCGACTTGATTGAGATGGCAAGTGGACAGCTGAAAAACTTAGACAAAATCAACAAGGGCTACAAGTATCTACTCACTGTAATAGATACATTTTCAAAATTTGCCTGGGCTGTGCCACTCAAATCCAAGACTGGAAAATGTGTTACAGAAGCCATCAGGACAATCATCAATCAGAGTGGAAGATCACCGCGCTATTTGCAAACAGATAATGGCAAAGAATTTTATAATTCTGTGTTCCAACAACTTATTAAAAGCCAGTCAATACAACATTATTCGAGTTACAGTGATCTCAAAGCCTCAATTGTAGAGAGATTCAACAAAACCCTAAAAAATCTTATGTATAAACAATTTACACTTCAAGGTAATTATAAATGGCTTAATATTCTTCCAGAACTTCTACATAAATATAACAACTCGGTCCATTCCACAATCAACATGAAACCCTCTGAAGTAACTTCATCTGATGAGCAAAAATTGATCAGGACTGTTTATTATCCTAGATACCAGCCAACAACAAGAAAGGCCAAATACAAGGTGGGTGATCAAGTAAGAATCAGCAAATATAAGCACTTATTCAAAAGAGGCTTTACAAGAAACTGGAGCACTGAATTATTTACAGTGGTTCAAGTTAAACCTGGGACCCTTAACACATATATAATAAAAGACCACCGAGGAGAAATTCTCAAAGGCAGATTCTATGAAGAAGAAGTCAGCAAAACTAAACAACCTGACACATATCTCATAGAAAAAATCATTAGCAGAAAAGGCAACAAGTTATTTGTCAAATGGCTAGGACTTCCAGAACACAGCTGGATCGATGCAGACAAAGTGATAATATGAGCACCTGGGATGTTATAAAAAGGCTGCCAGAACCTGAACAGCAGATTAAGAGAAATGGCAAGTTCCTGCCTGAAAATATTTGATGTCTTATTGTTGGGCCATCGGCTTGTGGTAAAACTACACTAATGATTGATAATTTTTTATTGGCACCCAACTGGTTAGACTGGAAAAACAGGCACTTGTATGTTTTCTCTAAGAGCTTGGAACAATTAAAATATCAGCAGCTGATGAAGCTATATGATGGATTGGATATTGCCACTTTTGAATCAGATTTTAAGCCACTTCATGAATGTCTCGATAATTCTGTTGTTGTGTTTGATGACATTATACTGGATAATCAAAACAAGGTTAGAAATTTCTTTACACAGGGCCGACACAAAAACATTGATTGTTTCTACCTGGCACAGACTTTTTCTAAAATTCCGAAGCAGCTGATCCGAGACAACAGCAATTTTATATGTGTGTTTCATCAAGATCATACCAACCTCAAACACATACATGATGAATATGTAGGTGGGGACTTGAGCTACAATGATTTTTCCAAGTTTTGCAGTAGGTGCTGGAATCAAGACAGTTATGGGTTTGTCACAATTGATATGACAAGAAAACCCAATAGTGGCAAATACAGAAATAAAATCAACAATTTTCTAGACATTGAAACATATATAAATAACCATGAAAAGGCCAATCATTGATGATCTTAAATTAAGAGATTATCTTGTAAAAAGATTTAAGGGATGGAAATCACAGAACCGAGGAATTTATGAACAACACAAGCAAACAGAACAGCCTATTATTGATGCTATTAGTGAATTAGGTAAAAATATCAAAACTGTTACAGAGCAAAATCAAAATTTGATCACAGCGCTTGTACCTGTAGCTCCAAGGAACATATTGGATTATCCAATCACCCCACTTTCCAGTATTCATACACCTAGTCCTGTTGCTCCTCGAAGAATTGAAGCTACTCTGGATTCTATTGAATTGGGTCTGCTTGCTCAAAAATATTTAAGCACACCTAAAGACAACAAAGATGAGGTCTTTGGCTTATATGCTGACACAGAGCGTGATGGTAGCATTATACATAGAATTTGCAATTTCAGAGTAACATTTATGGGAGATGATATAATTGTATATTCAGAATCTCATCTTGGACAAAGAGGTGGTTTTGTTAAATATCCCGGCACACCTGGATTGTGGGAACTGATGACTAGGAAAAGGCCTGGCAGCTATACAGATCAAGATTATGAACATTACAAAGAAATATTAATAAAATCAGATGCTCTATACCAGAACAATGATCCCACACAAAAAAGAGTCAAGTCTAGCAGTGGAGCAAAATATAACACCTTAATCAAGCCCATATGGTCACAAATTAAGACTGGCAGTGGAATCAGACAATACAACACCCTGCCTAAAGAATTTGTCTGGGTTTATGATGTCAGGAAACTTGTAGATAGGTTATTGGTGATAGCTGGGGAGGAAAATGCTGGCAACCACAATTTTTACAATGAAAAGGTTGGAATTATGGACATGATAAGCACCAAATTGTCTAATTTTATAGTGAATGACACTAAGGGGATTGGATATCTTATAAAAATTATTAATACTCTACCACCTAAATTTTGGAATATTTCTGAGGGCCGGGGGTTGGTTAATGACATTATAAACAAGCTGCGATTTGAACTACATATTCCATGCTATCAGTATTGTGGTCCCGGTACAAAATTGGACCATAGATTAAACAGAGGTGATCCTGGTGTTAATCCCCTAGATGCTGCTTGTAGAGACCATGACATAGCATACAACACACATTCTGATCTTGACAAGAGGCATGTTGCAGACAAGAAATTAGAAGAGGCTGCATTTGGTAGATTTGTAAGCAAAGATGCTTCTTTGAGTGAAAAAATAGCAGCATTGGGAACCACCATAGTTATGAACACCAAGCAAAACCTGGGGTGGGGGCTGTGAATATGTATATACTAAACCTAGAATGAAGGCCAAGGGTGTTATGTATCAAATACCTTATCCAGGTCTTAAATCTCTTAAAACTATTGATAGTCTTTTAACCAAAAAGCAGCGCAAGAAAAAAGGCTCTTGTATTGCCAAGGGCCATGGTATGAAATTATTACTTAGTACCCCCCAATTAAAAAAATTACAACAATCTAGAAAAAAATCACATGTGGGGGGTTTCATATTTACTATCCCGGCCATCTTAGCAGCACTTGGGGCTGTTGGGAGCTTGGCTGGGGGATCAGCTGCCATAGCAAAAACAGTAATATATGCCAAGAAAAATAACGCACAATTAGATGAATTGAAGCGCCATAACCTGGCCATGGAGAAACAAGGCAAAGGTGTTAAGAGAGCCATGAATAAGTTTAAAAAAACAAGAGCCGCTTACAAACCAAGATATTGAAGCTTTAATCAAGCCACTGGGCATCATAAATTTTAGAGATGTGTACATGTCTGATTCTTTACCAGAAAAACCACTCAACAAAGAGTGTGGCATTGTTAATTTGGATAAGTACAAAAATCAGGGCACTCACTGGATTTGTTATCTTAAATATTTAAAAGATTAGGCATTTGTGTTTGATTCATTTGGAGGTGTTCCACCTGAAAATTTAGTAAAATATCTAAAATCAACTAATCTTTATTACAATAATGCCCGTGTTCAAAACTTCAAAGATGTTAATTGTGGACATTTGTGTTTATCTGTTCTTCGATATATGTCTCAAATAAATAAACCATCAATTGAAAATTTTCAAAAGGTCCTGTGGTATTTAAAACATCATGGGGGTATTCCATCTCACCAGCCAAAATTCAATATTGAAACTCAAATTACTTGATGATATAGTGTATCCCAAAACAATAGCTCTCAGAGCATTTTATGGCATGTACTTGATCCCTAATATTACACACCACAACAACAAAATTGCAGTAGGGGATCAAAATATTGTCACCACTCCAGGGCAGTATAATCTGTCCACTCTAAATGCTCAATTACCCAGAGGTATAGTATTAACTCAAAATTCTGTCACTCACAGAGTAGAGATTGTATCTGCTACAGAAACAGTGGATCTGGGTACTATAGGAGAGCTGTTAGGCTTTGAGAACAACACAAAACTTGAACCAGCCATCAAACACACTGATATTAATATACCTAAATTCTTAGCCATAGAGACTCTGAATATTCACTGTAATGTGGCTGAGGGTATGATCACCAAATCAAATGGCATAGGCACTCACAAACAAACTGGCATCATTGCAACATTTAAACCTAATTCTGAATTTATGGAGCCAATCATCTACACTCCATCCCCAACATTATATTTTCCTGTGTGCCATAACAGAATAGATTACATTGAGTTGATGGTCACTAATGAAAAAGAAGAATTAGTTGATTTTGCTGGAGCCACAACAACTGCAATCATAGAGATTAATATTTAAATAAAAATACATACAAAAAAAATGGAAAATATTGAGAGTCATTCCCCCCAAACAGGAGCACATTTGCAAATTTAAATCAACCCAACACAGAGATTGAGGTTGATCTTGATGCAGGGGATGGCTTTATACACCCCCACAGAGCAGATCTATACATCAAATTTGATGTTGTAACGCTCGATGGAACAGATTATCCGGCAAATTCAAATATAAGATTGGTTGATAATTTTGTGCCGCATCTGTTCTCTGAAATTGAGATCAGAAAGCATGGTGTTGTTATAAACAGAGTGGATTATCCCGGAATTACCTCCACAGCTTTGGCCACACTAAAATTATCCAAACCCGAGGCTTCTTACTACAAAATAGGTGGATTTGAGGCTGGTGATAAAATATTATCCAAGAGCCACACAGTGCTGTTCCCTATGCGCCTGTTGCCAGGATTCTTCTCAGATTACAAAGATATTATGTGGAAGGGTGGTTTAAGAATCACATTTAGAAGAGCTGCCAATGATAATAATGCTTTGATGAGGTACAGTACATTAAACTCTACAGGGGAAGCTCTGCCTGATACCCTACCTGATGAGGGCAAGTGCATTATTCAGACTATGGAGCTAAGAATCCCGGTTGTTGAATATGAAGCCAGTTATGCTCTTAAATACAAAGCAGATATAATAAAAAATCCACAGATTCCTTTACAATTTTATACATATCAATGTGTACAGAAGCCTGCCGCTGGTACTTATTAAGAGTTTGATGCTACAAATTCATTCTCCAGTATACAATATGACATGCCGGATTTTGTGGTGGTACTGTTTCAGACTGGAAGACACAATAATCAGGAAAAAAATCAAGTAAATTTGATAACTGCAACATCAAGAACATATATCTTAAAAATGGCAGAAATGAGGTATTCCCTAGAGAAAATTATAATTTATACATGTCCAAGGATGATTTCCTTAAATTATATGAAGCATTTACAGCATACAAAAGGGTCACTACTGGCAATACTGACATGTATTACACACCAGATGAATTCAAAGCACAGAGACCCATGTTTGTCATCAACACTTCAAAAAGGAAACAAGTTGTGGTTAATGACAGGACAAACATTAAAATTATCTGTGAATTCCACAATACACTCCCTGATGACACTATATGTAGTGTTATTCTCATAGGTGAAAAATTATATGTTTATGATGTAAGAAATGAGAGAGTCACAGAGCAATTCTAGAAGAGCTCTGCTTATTACCGGACCGGAAGTAAATATAAATGGGTGTGGGTGGGTGAGAGTGACTTTTTGCCTTAGTTTTTAAGTGTAGCCAAAACAATATCAAGGGGGGGCATATTTTTGACAAGTTTATGGACAACAAACTGAGAGATGTAGCTTTTACACACATGGGCAAATCTGTCTGAGGGGAGTTTTTCTTTTCTACACTAGAATTCAAAATTCTTTAGATTTAAATATGTACACACATCGCCGATTGGGCTATATGCCCCCTCTTGACATAATTTTAAGCGTGGGCAAATCGGGGCATATGAACTCTTCTTTTCTACACTAGGATTCAAAATTCTTAGAATTAAGAGCATATCACACTTGAAGAATTGGAGAATATGGGCATCTTGGCATAATTTTAAGTGTGGGCAAATCGGGCTGTTTAATCAAATGACCTCTTCTTTTCTACGCTATAAGTGCACTGGTTATATCATCAATTATACTACTCCGTCACCCTCTCGTTCTTCACGTCATGGATGAAGGACTTCTCGGCGACCAGGATGACGCTGCACACGGTGTCCTCGGGCAGCGCGTCGTGGAACTCGCAGACGATCTTGATGTTGGTTCGATCGTTGACCACCACCTGCTTCCTTTTCGTGGTATTGATGACGAACATCGGCCTGCGTGTTTTGAATTCGCTGGGCGTGTAGTACATGTACACGCTTCCCTCGGTCACGCGCTTGTAAGCAGAGAACGCTTCGTAAAGTTTGAGGTAATCGTCTTTGGTCATGTCGAGGTTGTAATTCTCGCGCGGGAACACTTCGTTCCTGCCATTCTTGAGATAAACGTTTTTGATCTTGCAGTCGTCGAACTTGCTGGAATCTTTTTCCTGATTCTTATCGCGTCCGGTCTGAAAGAGCACTACGACGAAATCTGGCATGTCGAACTGTATGTTGTTGAACTGCGTCGTCACGTCGAATTCCATGTGACTTCCGGACGCTATCTTCTGCACGCACTGGTAACCGTGAAAGTGAAACACCTGTGGACTTTTCAAGATCTCCGCTTTGTACTTGAGGGCGTAGTTCGTTTCGTATTCCACCACCGGCATTCTCAACTCCATGCTCCGGATGACGCACTTGGCTGCTTCGGGTAAAGTGTTGGGCAGCGGCGTGGTTCCGTCCGAACCCAAAGTAGCGTATCGCATCAGTGCGTCGTTGTCGTTGGCCGCTCTTCGAAATGTGATTCTCAGTCCTCCCTTCCACATGATCTCCTTGTAGTCCGAGAATAATCCCGGAAGCAGACGCATGGGAAAGAGCACCGTGTGACTTCTCGTCGATATTTTGGTTCCCGCTTCAAATCCTCCCGCCTGATAGTATGCTGCGTCCGTTTTGGATAATTTCAATGTTCCCACTGCCGTCGACGTGATGCCTGGATAATCGATTCTGTCGATGACGGTGTTGTGTTTCCTCACTTCCACCTGCGAGAACAGGTGAGGCACGAAGTTGTCCAAATTTATCAAATTTGCTGCTGCGGGGAACGCTTCTCCGCTTTCCTTTTTCACCACGTCGAATTGAAGGTAAAGGTCCGCTCTGTGAGGATGAACGAACCCGTCGCCTACGTCCACGTCGTATTCGATCTCCCGGTTCGCTTCGTTCAAATTGGCGAACGTGCGACGGTTCGGAGGGAAAGATTGCAATTCGTAACTTTCGATTTGCTCCATTTTTTTTTCACTATGTGTGTTATTTATTATACGTTGATCTCCACGACGGCCGTGGTCGTTGCACCTGCAAAATCCACCACGTCGCCTTTCTCGTTCGTCACCACCAACTCTATGTTGTCTACGCGGTTGCGACATACTGGAAAATAGATCGGCGAAGAGGGTGTGTAGATGATCGGTTCCATGAATTCGGAACTGGGTTTGAACGTGGCTATGATTCCCGTCTGCTTGTGACTTCCTAACAATCCGTCCGAGGATTTCGTGATCATGCCTTCCGCTACGTTGCAGTGTACGTTCAGAGTCTCTATGGCGAAGAATTTAGGAATGTTTGTTCCCGTGTGCTTGATGCCAGCTTCGAGTTTTGGGTGATTGCTCTCGAAACCTAAAAGTTCTCCCATGGTGCCCAGGTCCACGGTCTCCGTCGCCGATACGATTTCCACTCTGTGCGTGACCGAATTTTGAGAAAGGTACGTGACTTTGGGTAATTGAGCTTGCAGAGTAGAAAGATTGTATTGACCTGGCGTGACGACGATATGTTCGCTTCCGACGCTAATTTTGTTGTTGTGCTGCGTGACTTTAGGTATGAGGTACATGCTGTAGAATGCACGCAGAGCTATGGATTTAGGATAGACGATGTCGTCGTGCAGCGTGAGTTTCAAGATCGAAGATTCGCTCGTGAGATGGAACACGCCCATCGTGATGCTGTTTCAGGTTCCACAATGCTTTCTGGAAATCTTCCACCTTAGGCTTATTTATTTTAGAGAGAAACGCGAGCATGGAGAGACAGAGATGACCGCAGTTCACGTCTCCAAAATTTTGAATGCGTTCGTCGTTGTAGTATATAGGTTTGTTCGTTTTCAGATAATGGACTAAATTTGTAGGTGGAACACCTTCGAAAGAATCGAAAACGAATGCTTTATTATTTGCGTAGTGGTAACATATCCAATGCGTGCCTGGATTTTCTTGACTGTCCAAGTTGACTACGCCACATTCTCTATTTTTAACGGTTGAAGGTAACGAGTCGGACATGAAAACGCCTCTGAAGTGTTTGATTTGTAATGGTTTGATCAGAGATTCAATGTCTCGGTTGGTGAGTGCTGTTTCTTTTTCTCAAACTTCCTCATGACGCCCTTCCCTTTTTTCTCCATGGCCAGGTTGTGACGTTTCTGTTCTTCCAATTCCGCCTTGTTCTTCTTCGAGTCGATGACGGTTTTCGCGATGGCGGCGCTACCCCCAGCCAAACTTCCAACGGCCCCCAATGCTGCCAGGATGGCCAGGATGCTGAATATGAAACCTCCGATCTTTTGCTGTTTCCGCGAACGCTGCAATCTTTTCAGTTGTGGAGTGCTGAGAAGTAATTTCATTCCGTGTCCTTTGGACAAGCAAGAACGTTTCTTCTCGCGTTGTTTCTTGGTGAGTAACCCATCGAGTGCACCTAGATTTTTTAGATTCGGATATGGTATCTGGTACACGACACCCTTGGGCTTCATGTTTTTTTTTCACGGTATGTTATTTATATATGTTCTGAGATTTTTTTTGTTTGTTTCGTGTACTTTTTTTTTAAGGTATGTTATTTTATATACTCCGCGCAGTCGTTACACAAATTCTATTACATGCTTTGTTTTCTTACCAAGAAGTTCCTTTGTCCCCTTGTACACGATTCGAGTTTTGTTCTCGATTAAAATAGATAGCTTCTCGTCGGATAACATGTTAGCGTATCGATCTGGAAAAAATAGACTGTATTGTCCGTTGAGCAACAGACGCACCTTGGGACCATACTGGGTAGAAACAATTAAACCGGAAGTTGTCGTGTAAGGTTTGTCGACTTCCAATTCCTGAATTTTTACATACTTGACTGACAAATTTAGCATTTGTTTTAATGCTTGGAGGTCACTTTTTTTTCCACTCATATCGAAGAGAAATTTCAGTGTGTTATAGAAATTTAATTTTTTTCACAATGTGTGTTAGAGATATTTTTTTCACGATGTGTGTTATTTATATATCAAGTTTTGACACGTATATATTATTTTTTTTCACAGAGGAAGAAAGTTCGTGCTTCCGAAAACGCGATGATGTGCGTGATGATTTCTTCGGTCTCCTGTTTAGACTTGCGCCAATCATCCGTGTATCGTCTTCTCCCCTGCCTCGCCTCGTGAAGCTCGTCCATCTTCTCGTTTAATTTTTCCCCTGCGGCCGAAAGAAGAGTGTCGAGATCACCGCACCTCATGCCACTGATCTCCCGAAGATAATCCTTGACAACCATTTCACAAGGGATACGAAATTCCGGCGTTGTTCTTGCTATGATCAAAAGTTTCCCTACATCTCCGTTTACTGCGCGTTTGAATATTTTAGATAGCAGTTCGTGCGGTAAATCGGTTATACAAGACATGTTGTTTTTTTACTGTATGTTATTTATTTCTACACACCCCATCCAAATTTTTGTTTCGTGTTCATGGCGATGGTGGTGCCCAATGCTGCAACTCTTTCACCCAAAGAAGCGTCTCTGCTGACGAATATTTCGAAAGCGGCATGCTCCAATTTCTTGTCTGCTTCGTGACGTTCATCCAGATCGGTGCGAGTGTTGTTGTAAGCGATCTCGTGATCTTTGCATGCGGCGTCCAACGGATTCACACCCTTGTCTCCTCTCTCCAATCTCTTCTCGAGTTTGGTACCCGGTCCGCAGTACTGGTAGCCAGGTAAATGCATCTCGAAAGGTAACTTGTTGATGATGTCGTTCACGAGTCCCTTTCCTTCGGCCACGTTCCAGAATCTCGGAGGCAGCGTGTTGATAAT
Source organism: Lepisma saccharinum (assembly GCF_977018435.1). Lineage (NCBI taxonomy): Eukaryota > Metazoa > Arthropoda > Insecta > Zygentoma > Lepismatidae > Lepisma > Lepisma saccharinum. The sequence continues at coordinate 8,237,691 of NC_139247.1, read as the reverse complement.
TTTGATGAGGTAACCTATGCCCTTGTCGTCGTTCACGATGAAGTTGGAAAGTTTCGTGCTGATCATGTCCACGATGCCAACCTTCTCGTTGTAAAAATTACGATTGCCTGCATTCTCTTCACCGGCTATCACCAACAATCGGTCGATGAGTTTCCTCACGTCGTCCACCCAAACGAATTCTTTGGGTAACGTGTTGTAGCGTTTGACGCCGCTTCCACTCTTCACCTCGTTCCATATCGGTTTGATGAGATTCCTGTACTTCTCACCGCTGCTCGATTTCACCCTATTCTTATCGCCTAAATTAACTTTAATGTCGTTGCCTTCGAAGGTGACTTTCGATTTCCCAATCTTCCACACGACGCCTTCGTTGGTTTCCATGCTCGGATACAATCCGAACACTTCATCCTTGTCGAACTTCCCCGTGCTCAGGTAGTCTCGTGCTAAAGGTCCCAACTCGATCTTATCCGAAGACGAAGAGGTACTGCTTATGGCTTGACGTCGTGCCGGTACTTCCTTCAGTTCGAACGGCGTCCAGGGAATGCTCAAAATGGGCGTGGGTACAGTGTAACTTTTAGCTGCAAGTGGTACGAGTTCGTTGATCAAATTTTTATTTTGTTCCGTGACACTTTTAATTTCTTTACCTAGACCGCTGATGGAGTCGATCACAGGTTGATCCTGACGCTTCTTCTCTTCGTAGGATCCGCAATTCTCGGATTTCCAACCTTTGAAGCGTTTCGCGAGGTAATCCCGCAGCTTAAGATTTTCGTCTTCGATTTTTCGTTTCGTCATAACGTTATTTATACACGTCGTTTCTCACAACGTTGCAACGTTTAGAAAGTCGTCGATTTTGTTTCTGCATTTTCCGTCGTTGGGTTTCCTCGTCATGTCGATCGTCGCGAATCCGAAATCGTCACTGTTCCAGCAAGAAGAGCAGTGTTCCGAAAATTGATTGTAGTTCATGTCTCCGCCTACGTAGTCATCGTACGCGTGCTTGAGGTTGGTGTGATCTTGACGAAACAAACATATGAAATTAGCGTTGTCGCGTAGTAACTGTTTTGGAATTTTGGAAAACGTTTGAGCTAGGTAAAAGCAATACATTCCTTTGTGACGACCTTGCGTGAAAAAGTTGCGAATTTCATTTTGATTTTCCAGGATGACATCGTCGAACACAACGACTGAATTTTCACGACAATCGTCGAGTGGTTTTATTTCCGAAGCAAACGTTGCAATGTCCAGACCATCGTACAGTTTCATCAGTTGCTGGTATTTGGATTGCTCCAAACTTTTCGAGAACACGTACAGATGCCTGTTCTTCCAATCTAACCAATTCGGTGCGAGGAGAAAATTGTCCACGAGCAGTGTCGTTTTCCCACACCCTGAAGGACCTACGATTAGACAGCGGATGCTGTCGGGAAGCAACTCGCCGTTCTTTTTTTTCGTTTGACTTTCCGAATCCGGTAGACGCTTCACCACGTTCCACGTACTCACAAGATCACTTCGTTCGCGTCGATCCAACTCTTTTCCGGAAGTCCCAGCCATTTGACAAACAGTTTGTCAACTTTGTACGTGTCGGGGTGTTTCGTTTTAGAGAGTTCCTCTTCATAAAATCTTCCTTTCAAAATCTCGCCGCTACTATCTTTTATTATATACGTGTGTCGGTTTCCGGGTAAAACTCGAACCACCGTAAAAAGTTCCGTGCTCCAATTTTTTGTGAATCCCTTCTCGAAGGTGCGTTTGAATTTGCTGATTCTCACCTGGTCTCCAATTTTGAATTTTGATTTCTTGGTAGTCGGAGTGTACTTTGGACAGTAAACTGTATAAATTAAACGCTGCTCGTCAGATTTCGTAACGTCAGCTGGCTTCATGCCTATCGTTCTGTGTACCGTATCATTATAGGTGTCGACGAGTTCCGACAGGATGTCGACCCATTTGTAATTTCCCCGAAGCGTGAATCGTTTCCACATGTGTGTTTTCAAGGTTCGATTAAATCCTTCCACGATGCTGGCTTTGATGTGACTGAAAGTCACATAATGTCGAATGCCATGTTTTTGAATAAACTTTTGGAATACGGCGTTGTAAAATTCTTTACCGTTGTCTGTTTGCAAAAACCGTGGTCGTCTGTCGCTTTCGCGAAAAATAGTCTTGAATGCTTCCGTGATGCATGTTCCCGTTTTGGCTTTCAAAGGTAGAGCCATGCGAATTTCGAAAATGTGTCTATGACGGTGAGGAGGTACTTGTTGCCCTTGTTCAATTTATGTACATTTTTTTAACTTGCCGCTACTCATCTCCACGAGGTCACTTTCCCAGAGGAGTAGTGTGTTTGGTGCTACAACCAGGACAACAAATGATAAGCCCCTCTCAGGCCGATTTGGCTACACTTAAACCTAGCTCAACATGCCCATATGAGCTTTTTGCTCAAGTGTGGAACCCCGTCTAATCAAAGATTTTTGTAAAAATGCCCTCGGGAATTTCCCGAAGCTACAGTGTACAAATGATGAGCCCCCTCAGATTGATTTGCCTACACTTACAAAAGGCACTTCTGTCAGATTGTTGTCCATAAATTTGTTAAAAATATGCCTCTCTTGATATTTTTTTTTGCCCACACCTAAAACTGAGCCCCCCTTACCCACACCCACCCACCCACACACACACACACACACACACACACACACACACACAAAGCACATTGTTGAACCCATCTGATATTTTTTATTAAATATAGAGTTTTGATTTGAACCCCAAGAAATTTTATATAAATACTAAAGCCAAAAATATTAACACACATACACACACACACACACTAAATATACAAAACACACTGCTGAACCCAACTGATATTTTTTTATTAAGCATAGAATTTTGATTTGAACCCTAAGAAATCTTATATAATAAACAACAACAAAAATGCCTAATCAAAAATATTGTAATCAATGCAATAAGAATATATCCAGCCCCAATTGAGCTAAGCATCAAAAGATTTGTAATCCAGACAAATGCAGAACTCCCACAAAAATATGCCCTAAATGCCATAGAAAATATAACATGAAATATTTCTCTTATACTTGTTCTGAACAGTCATCAACATTTCCAAACAAAATTGATTGGAAATATTTGTGTAATTGCTCTCTATAATTTAGATTGCAAGGCCATATTTTGTAATTTTCTAGACCAGGAGCTAGACCCTATGCACCAGAAATAGGCCATAAAATGCCTCTCTACAAATTATGTGAGCATCATGGAGCACACAATACACTTTACAATTTTGAGAATCTCAATTTAAATTCAGGAACAAGAGATTTGGATTTGATGTATCTGGAAATATCAAAAATTATTTCATTCTTCACAAACAAATCTCATCTAACAATTCCATAACAGTTCCATGCTCAGCTCTGTGTCTGTGTGAGGCAAGCACAGCTCTGTTAGAGATAGGGATATTATATAAATTTAAAAATTATTTTATTCTTCACAAACAAATCTTATCTAACAATTCCATAACAGTTCCATGCTCAGCTCTGTGTCTGTGTGAAGCAAGCACAGCTCTGTTAGAGATAGGGATATTGAGTATTGAAACATCTAGAAATTATTTTATTCTTCTCAAGCTCAGCTCTGTGTCTGTGTGGGGATTTGTACCTAATAACATCAAAACAACACAGCTCTGTTAGAGACAGAATATTCAATTCCATATCTATAACATCTCTGTGTAATTCCATAACAGTTCCATGCTCAGCTCTGTGTCTATGTAGAGCAAAACAGCACAGCTCTGTTAGAGATAGGTATATTATATAAATTTAAAAATTATTTTATTCTTCACAAACAAATCTCATCTAACAATTCCATAACAGTTCCATGCTCAGCTCTGTGTCTGTGTGAGGCAAGCACAGCTCTGTTAGAGATAGGGATATTATATAAATTTAAAAATTATTTCATTCTTCACAAACAAATCTTATCTAACAATTCCATAACAGTTCCATGTTCAGCTCTGTGTCTGTGTGGGATTTGTACAGCAACATAGCTTTGTTAGAGACAGAGTAGATGGGTATAAATATTATTTCATTCAATTCTTCACATTTATATTCATAACATCTCTGTGTCTGTGTGTCAGTACAGCACAGCTCTGTTAGATATTGAGTATAGATCTATTGGAAATTATTTCATTCTTCACAAACAAATCTCATCTAACAATTCCATGCTCAGCTCTGTGTCTGTGTGGGGATTTGTACCTAATAACATCAGTACAGCACAGCTCTGTTAGAGCTATAACATCTCTGTGTAATTCCATAACAGTTCCATGCTCAGCTCTGTGTCTGTGTGGGATTTGTACAGCAACATAGCTTTGTTAGAGACAGAGTAGATGGGTATAAATATTATTTCATTCAATTCTTCACCTCTATATCCATAACAGCTCTGTTAGAGATAGGGATATTAAGTATAAATTTAAAATTCACAAACAAATCTCATCTAACAATTCCATAACAGTTCCATGCTCAGCTCTGTGTCTGTGTGAGGCAAGCACAGCTCTGTAGGAATATTAAGTATAGATTTTAAAATTATTTCATTCTTCACAAACAAATCTCATCTAACAATTCCATAACAGTTCCATGCTCAGCTCTGTGTCTGTGTGGGGATTTAGCTTTGTTAGAGACAGAGTAGATGGGTATAAATATTATTTAATTCAATTCTTCACATTTTATAACAGCTCTATTCTTCACATCTAACAATTCCCATAACAGTTTCATGCTCAGCAAGGCTCTGTTAAGTATGTTAATATTTCATTCCTTCATAACAGTTCCTGTGTCTGTGTGGGGATTTGTACCTAATAACATCAAAACAACACAGCTCTGTTAGAGACAGAATATTCAATTCCATATCTATAACATCTCTGTGTAATTCCATAACAGTTCCATGCTCAGCTCTGTGTCTATGTAGAGCAAAACAGCACAGCTCTGTTAGAGATAGGTATATTTTATAAATTTAAATTTTTTTTCATTCTTCACAAACAAATCTCATCTAACAATTCCATAACAGTTCCATGCTCAGCTCTGTGTCTGTGTGAGGCAAGCACAGCTCTGTTAGAGATAGGGATATTATATAAATTTAAAAATTATTTCATTCTTCACAAACAAATCTTATCTAACAATTCCATAACAGTTCCATGCTCAGCTCTGTGTCTGTGTGGGATTTGTACAGCAACATAGCTTTGTTAGAGATTCATTCAATTCTTCACCTCCATATCCATAACAGCTCTGTGTTTATAATAGATAGGAATATTGAGTGCATCTAACAATTCCTGCCCATAACAGTTCCATGTTGTAGAAATATTAGCAAGGCTCTGAGTCTGTGAGATTTGAAACCTTGTTCCCAATCAGTTCCAAGCTGTACAGCTCTGTGTCTGTGAGATTTGAAACCTGTTCCTGTACAGCTCTGTGAGAATTTTCATAGTGCCTAATAATATCAGCACAGCTCAGTTAGGATCGCATCTAACAAATATCAAGGATTTGTACCTAATTACAGTAGCACAGGGATAGGGATAATAAGTATAGACTATTGATATAGAAATTATTTTATTCTTCAATCTTATTCATAACAGTTCTATGCTCCTATGTGTCTGAGCTACATCAGTACAGCACAGCTCTGTTAATTAATATCTATTGAAACGTGTGTCTGTGCGGGGATTTGTACCTAAGTATAACTATTATTGAGTATAGAATTATTATATCTAGATCCATTTTCTGTGTCTGTGCAGGGATTTGTACTTAATAACATCAGTACAGCATTGCTCTGATAGAGTATAGATTTATATTATTATTGAAACATCTCTTCAAAAACAATCTCATCTAACAATTCTATAACAGTTCCGCTCAGCTCTGTGTCTGTGCGGGGATAAACATCAGTACAGCACAGCTCTGTTGCTTATCTTTTTAGCTCTGTGTCTGTGCAGGGATTTGTACCTAATAACATCAGTACAGCACAGCTTTGTTAGAGTATAGATTTAATTATATTATTATTGAAACATCTAGAAATTATTCTTCAAACAAATATCATCTAACAATTCCATAACAATTCCATGCTCAGCTCTGTTGCTCATCTTTTCAGCTCTGTGTCTGTGCAGGGATTTGTACCTAATAACATCAGTACAGCACAGCTCTGTTAGAGTATAGATTTAATTATATTATTATTGAAACATCTAGAAATTATTCTTCCTAATTTTATTCTTCAATCTTATTCATAAGAGTTCTATGCTCCTATGTGTCTGAGCAACATCAGTACAGCACAGCTCTGTTAATTAATATCTATTGAAACATGTGTCTGTGCGGGGATTTGTACCTAAGTATAGCTATTATTGAGTATAGAATTATTATATCTAGATCCATTTTCTGTGTCTGTGCAGGGATTTGTACTTAATAACATCAGTACAGCATTGCTCTGTTAGAGTATAGATTTATATTATTATTGAAACATCTCTTCACAAACAATCTCATCTAACAATTCTATAACAGTTCCGCTCAGCTCTGTGTCTGTGCGGGGATAAACATCAGTACAGCACAGCTCTGTTGCTTATCTTTTTAGCTCTGTGTCTGTGCAGGGATTTGTACCTAATAACATCAGTACAGCACAGCTCTGTTATAATATAGATTTAATTATATTATTATTGAAACATCTAGAAATTATTCTTCAAACAAATATCATCTAACAATTCCATAACAATTCCATGCTCAGCTCTGTTGCTCATCTTTTCAGCTCTGTGTCTGTGCAGGGATTTGTACCTAATAACATCAGTACAGCACAGCTCTGTTAGAGTATAGATTTAATTATATTATTATTGAAACATCTAGAAATTATTCTTCCTAACAATTCCATAACAATTCCATGCTCAGCTCTGTGTATGTGCTGGGATTAGTACCTAATAACATCAGTACAGCACAGCTCTGTTAGAGATAGGGATATTGAGTATATATTTAATTATTGAAACATCTAGAAATTATTCTTCAAACAAATATCATCTAACAATTCCATAACAATTCCATGCTCAGCTCTGTGTCTGTGCGGGGATTTGTACCTAATAACATCAGTACAGCACAGCTCTGTTAGAGACATTTAATTCTTCACATTTACATCCATAACATCTCTGTGTCTATGTGTCAGTACAGCACAGCTCTGTTAGAGATAGGGATATTGAGTATAGATTTAATTATATTATTATTGAAACACCTAGAAATTATATCATTCTTCACAAACAAAACTCATCTAACAATTCCATGCTCAGCTCTGTGTCTGTGCGAGGATTTGTACCTAATAACATCAGTACAGCATAGCTCTGTTAGAGACATTTAATTCTTCACATTTATATCCATAACAGCTCTGTGTCTGTGTGAATCAAGCACAGCTCCGTTAGAGATAGGGATATTGAGTATTGAAACATCTAGAAATTATTTCATTCTTCACAAACAAATCTCATCTAACAATTCCATGCTCAGCTCTGTGTCTGTGTGGGGATTTGTACCTAATAACATCAAAACAACACAGCTCTGTTAGAGACAGAATATTTAATTCTTCACAATTCCATAAAAGTTCCATGCTCAGCTCGTGTCTATGTAGAGCAAAACAGCACAGCTTTGTTAGAGATAGGGATATTAAGTATAAATTTAAAAAATATTTCATTCTTCACAAACAAATCTCATCTAACAATTCTATAACAGTTCCATGCTCAGCTCTGTGTCTGTGTGAGGCAAACACAGTTCTGTTAAAGATCTTCACAAACAAATCTCATCTAACAATTCCATAACAGTTCCATGCTCAGCTCTGTGTCTGTGTGGGGATTTGTACCTAATAACATCAAAACAACACAGCTCTGTTAGAGACAGAATATTCAATTCTTCACATCCATATCTATAACATCTCTGTGTAATTCCATAACATTTCCATGCTCAGCTCTGTGTCTGTGTGAGGCAAGCACAGCTCTGTTAAAGATCTTCACAAACAAATCTCTTCTATTAATTCCATAACAGTTTTATGCTCAGCTCTGTGTTTGTGTGTGGATTTGTACCTAATAACATCAAAACAACACAGCTCTGTTAGAGACAGAATATTCAATTCTTCACATCCATATCCATAACATTTCTGTGTAATTCCATAACAGTTCCATGCTCAGCTCTGTGTCTGTGTGAGGCAAGCACAGCTCTGTTAAAGATCTTCACAAACAAATCTCATCTAACAATTCCATAACAGTTCCATGCTCAGCTCTGTGTCTGTGTGGGGATTTGTACCTAATAACATCAAAACAACACAGCTCTGTTAGATACAGAATATTCAATTCTTCACATCCATATCCATAACATCTCTGTGTAATTCCATAACAGCTCCATGCTCAGCTCTGTGTCTATGTAGAGCAAAACTGTTAGAGATAGGGATATTAAGTATAAATTTAAAAATTATTTCATTCTTCACAAACAAATCTCATCTAACAGTTCCATAACAGTTCCATGCTCAGCTCTGTGTCTGTGTGAGGCAAGCACAGCTCTGTTACATGATAGGAATATTAAGTATAGATTTAAATTTCATTCTTCACAAACAAATCTCATCTAACAATTCCATAACAGTTCCATGCTCAGCTCTGTGTCTGTGTGAGGCAAGCACAGCTCTGTTAAATATAGGAATATTAGGTATAGATTTAAATTTCATTCTTCACAAACAAATCTCATCTAACAATTCCATAACAGTTTCATGCTCAGCTCTGTGTCTGTGTGGGATTTGTACAGCAACATAGCTTTGTTAGAGACAGAGTAGATGGGTATAAATATTATTTCATTCAATTTTTCACCTCCATATCCATAACAGCTCTGTGAAATTTATTCTTCATATCTAACAATTCCCATAATAGTTTCATGCTCGGCACGGCTTTGTGTCTGTGTAGATAGGGATATAAATATTTCATTCCTTCATAATAGTTCCTGCGTCTGTGTGGGATTTGTACAGAGCTCAGCTCTGAGATAGGGATTAATAGTTAGGGTATAATTAATTCTTCACATCTATTGAGTGTCTAGATGTTATTTCATCCCTATGCCATGACAGTTTCAACTCTGTATTTGTATGGAATTTAAAACTTGTCTGAAAAGTGGCAATCAATACCCATTGTTTCTATATAAACGTTTCAACGTATGTTCAATATTACGTAATACGTGAAACTATTATGGGAATTGTTAGATATGAAGAATAAATTTCACAGAGCTGTTATGGATATGGAGGTGAAAAATTGAATGAAATAATATTTATACCCATCTACTCTGTCTCTAACAAAGCTATGTTGCTGTACAAATCCCACACAGACACAGAGCTGAGCATGAAACTGTTATGGAATTGTTAGATGAGATTTGTTTGTGAAGAATGAAATTTAAATCTATACTTAATATTAATATATTTAACAGAGCTGTGCTTGCCTCACACAGACACAGAGCTGAGCATGAAACTGTTATGGAATTGTTAGATGAGATTTGTTTGTGAAGAATGAAATTTAAATCTATACTTAATATTCCTATCATGTAACAGAGCTGTGCTTGCCTCACACAGACACAGAGCTGAGCATGGAACTGTTATGGAACTGTTAGATGAGATTTGTTTGTGAAGAATGAAATAATTTTTAAATTTATACTTAATATCCCTATCTCTAACAGTTTTGTTCTACATAGACACAGAGCTGAGCATGGAACTGTTATGGAATTACACAGAGATGTTATGGATATGGATGTGAAGAATTGAATATTCTGTACCTAACAGAGCTGTGTTGTTTCGATGTTATTAGGTACAAATCCCCACACAGACACAGAGCTGAGCATGGAACTGTTATGGAATTGTTAGATGAGATTTGTTTGTGAAGATCTTTAACAGAGCTGTGCTTGCCTCACACAGACACAGAGCTGAGCATGGAACTGTTATGGAATTGTTAGATGAGATTTGTTTGTGAAGAATGAAATTTAAATCTATACTTAATATTCCTATCATGTAACAGAGCTGTGCTTGCCTCACACAGACACAGAGCTGAGCATGGAACTGTTATGGAACTGTTAGATGAGATTTGTTTGTGAAGAATGAAATAATTTTTAAATTTATACTTAATATCCCTATCTCTAACAGTTTTGCTCTACATAGACACAGAGCTGAGCATGGAACTGTTATGGAATTACACAGAGATGTTATGGATATGGATGTGAAGAATTTAATATTCTGTCTCTAACAGAGCTGTGTTGTTTTGATGATATTAGGTACAAATCCCCACACAAACACAGATCTGAGCATAAAAGTGTTATGGAATTAATAGAAGAGATTTGTTTGTGAAGATCTTTAACAGAGCTGTGCTTGCCTCACACAGACACAGAGCTGAGCATGGAACTGTTATGGAATTACACAGAGATGTTATAGATATGGATGTGAAGAATTGAATATTCTGTCTCTAACAGAGCTGTGTTGTTTTGATGTTATTAGGTACAAATCCCCACACAGACACAGAGCTGAGCATGGAACTGTTATGGAATTGTTAGATGAGATTTGTTTGTGAAAATTTTAACAGAGCTGTGTTTGCCTCACACAGACACAGAGCTGAGCATGGAACTGTTATAGAATTGTTAGATGAGATTTGTTTGTGAAGAATGAAATAATTTTTAAATTTGTACTTAATATCCCTATCTCTAACAAAGCTGTGCTGTTTTGCTCTACATAGACACAGAGCTGAGCATGGAACTGTTATGGAATTGTGAAGAATTAAATATTCTGTCTCTAACAGAGCTGTGTTGTTTTGATGTTATTAGGTACAAATCCCCACACAGACACAGAGCTGAGCATGGAATTGTTAGATGAGATTTGTTTGTGAAGAATGAAATAATTTCTAGATGTTTCAATACTCAATATCCCTATCTCTAACAGAGCTGTGCTTGCCTCACACAGACACAGAGCTGTTATGGATATAAATGTGAAGAATTAAATGTCTCTAGCAGAGCTATGCTGTACTGATGTTATTAGGTACAAATCCTCGCACAGACACAGAGCTGATCATGGAATTGTTAGATGAGTTTTGTTTGTGAAGAATGAAATAATTTCTAGATGTTTCAATAATAATGTAATTAAATCTATACTCAATATCCCTATCTCTAACAGAGCTATGCTGTACAGACACATAGACACAGAGATGTTATGGATATAAATGTGAAGAATTAAATGTCTCTAACAGCGCTGTGCTGTACTGATGTTATTAGGTACAAATCCCTGCACAGACACAGAGCTGAGCATGGAATTGTTATGGAATTGTTAGATGATATTTGTTTGAAGAATAATTTCTAGATGTTTCAATAATAATATAATTAAATCTATACTCTAACAGAGCTGTGCTGTACTGATGTTATTAGGTACAAATCCCTGCGCAGACACAGAGCTAAAAAGATAAGCAACAGAGCTGTGCTGTACTGATGTTTATCCCCGCACAGACACAGAGCTGAGCGGAACTGTTATAGAATTGTTAGATGAGATTGTTTGTGAAGAGATGTTTCAATAATAAAATAAATCTATACTCTAACAGAGCAATGCTGTACTGATGTTATTAAGTACAAATCCCTGCACAGACACAGAAAATGGATCTAGATATAATAATTCTATACTCAATAATAGCTATACTTAGGTACAAATCCCCGCACAGACACATGTTTCAATAGATATTAATTAACAGAGCTGTGCTGTACTGATGTTGCTCAGACACATAGGAGCATAGAACTCTTATGAATAAGATTGAAGAATAAAATAATTTCTATATCAATAGTCTATACTTATTATCCCTATCCCTGTGCTACTGTAATTAGGTACAAATCCTTGATATTTGTTAGATGCGATCCTAACTGAGCTGTGCTGATATTATTAGGCACTATGAAAATTCTCACAGAGCTGTACAGGAACAGGTTTCAAATCTCACAGACACAGAGCTGTACAGCTTGGAACTGATTGGGAACAAGGTTTCAAATCTCACAGACACAGAGCCTTGCTGATATTTCTACAACATGGAACTGTTATGGGCAGGAATTGTTAGATGCACTCAATATTCCTATCTAATATAAACACAGAGCTGTTATGGATATGGAGGTGAAGAATTGAATGAATCTCTAACAAAGCTATGTTGCTGTACAAATCCCACACAGACACAGAGCTGAGCATGGAACTGTTATGGAATTGTTAGATGAGATTTGTTTGTGAAGAATGAAATAATTTTTAAATTTATATAATATCCCTATCTCTAACAGAGCTGTGCTTGCCTCACACAGACACAGAGCTGAGCATGGAACTGTTATGGAATTGTTAGATGAGATTTGTTTGTGAAGAATGAAAAAATTTTTAAATTTATAAAATATACCTATCTCTAACAGAGCTGTGCTGTTTTGCTCTACATAGACACAGAGCTGAGCATGGAACTGTTATGGAATTACACAGAGATGTTATAGATATGGAATTGAATATTCTGTCTCTAACAGAGCCCTGTTGTTTTGATGTTATTAGGTACAAATCCCCACACAGACACAGGAACTGTTATGAAGGAATGAAATATTAACATACTTAACAGAGCCTTGCTGAGCATGAAACTGTTAAGGGAATTGTTAGATGTGAAGAATAGAGCTGTTATAAAATGTGAAGAATTGAATTAAATAATATTTATACCCATCTACTCTGTCTCTAACAAAGCTAAATCCCCACACAGACACAGAGCTGAGCATGGAACTGTTATGGAATTGTTAGATGAGATTTGTTTGTGAAGAATGAAATAATTTTAAAATCTATACTTAATATTCCTACAGAGCTGTGCTTGCCTCACACAGACACAGAGCTGAGCATGGAACTGTTATGGAATTGTTAGATGAGATTTGTGTGTGAATTTTAAATTTATACTTAATATCCCTATCTCTAACTGAGCTGTTATGGATATAGAGGTGAAGAATTGAATGAAATAATATTTATACCCATCTACTCTGTCTCTAACAAAGCTATGTTGCTGTACAAATCCCACACAGACACAGAGCTGAGCATGGAACTGTTATGGAATTACACAGAGATGTTATAGCTCTAACAGAGCTGTGCTGTACTGATGTTATTAGGTACAAATCCCCACACAGACACAGAGCTGAGCATGGAATTGTTAGATGAGATTTGTTTGTGAAGAATGAAATAATTTCCAATAGATCTATACTCAATATCTAACAGAGCTGTGCTGTACTGACACACAGACACAGAGATGTTATGAATATAAATGTGAAGAATTGAATGAAATAATATTTATACCCATCTACTCTGTCTCTAACAAAGCTATGTTGCTGTACAAATCCCACACAGACACAGAGCTGAGCATGGAACTGTTAAGGAATTGTTAGATAAGATTTGTTTGTGAAGAATGAAATAATTTTTAAATTTATATAATATCCCTATCTCTAACAGAGCTGTGCTTGCCTCACACAGACACAGAGCTGAGCATGGAACTGTTATGGAATTGTTAGATGAGATTTGTTTGTGAAGAATAAAATAATTTTTAAATTTATATAATATACCTATCTCTAACAGAGCTGTGCTGTTTTGCTCTACATAGACACAGAGCTGAGCATGGAACTGTTATGGAATTACACAGAGATGTTATAGATATGGAATTGAATATTCTGTCTCTAACAGAGCTCTGTTGTTTTGATGTTATTAGGTACAAATCCCCACACAAACACAGATCTGAGCATAAAAGTGTTATGGAATTAATAGAAGAGATTTGTTTGTGAAGATCTTTAACAGAGCTGTGCTTGCCTCACACAGACACAGAGCTGAGCATGGAACTGTTATGGAATTACACAGAGATGTTATAGATATGGATGTGAAGAATTGAATATTCTGTCTCTAACAGAGTTGTGTTGTTTTGATGTTATTAGGTACAAATCCCCACACAGACACAGAGCTGAGCATGGAACTGTTATGGAATTTTTAGATGAGATTTGTTTGTGAAAATTTTAACAGAGCTGTGTTTGCCTCACACAGACACAGAGCTGAGCATGGAACTGTTATAGAATTGTTAGATGAGATTTGTTTGTGAAGAATGAAATAATTTTTAAATTTATACTTAATATCCCTATCTCTAACAAAGCTGTGCTGTTTTGCTCTACATAGACACAGAGCTGAGCATGGAACTGTTATGGAATTGTGAAGAATTAAATATTCTGTCTCTAACAGAGCTGTGTTGTTTTGATGTTATTAGGTACAAATCCCCACACAGACACAGAGCTGAGCATGGAATTGTTAGATGAGATTTGTTTGTGAAGAATGAAATAATTTCTAGATGTTTCAATACTCAATATCCCTATCTCTAACAGAGCTGTGCTTGCCTCACACAGACCCAGAGCTGTTATGGATATAAATGTGAAGAATTAAATGTCTCTAACAGAGCTATGCTGTACTGATGTTATTAGGTACAAATCCTCGCACAGACACAGAGCTGAGCATGGAATTGTTAGATGAGTTTTGTTTGTGAAGAATGAAATAATTTCTAGATGTTTCAATAATAATATAATTAAATCTATACTCAATATCCCTATCTCTAACAGAGCTATGCTGTACTGACACATAGACACAGAGATGTTATGGATATAAATGTGAAGAATTAAATGTCTCTAACAGAGCTGTGCTGTACTGATGTTATTAGGTACAAATCCCTGCACAGACACAGAGCTGACCATGGAATTGTTATGGAATTGTTAGATGATATTTGTTTGAAGAATAATTTCTAGATGTTTCAATAATAATATAATTAAATCTATACTCTAACAGAGCTGTGCTGTACTGATGTTATTAGGTACAAATCCCTGCACAGACACAGAGCTAAAAAGGTAAGCAACAGAGCTGTGCTGTACTGATGTTTATCCCCGCACAGACACAGAGCTGAGCGGAACTGTTATAGAATTGTTAGATGAGATTGTTTGTGAAGAGATGTTTCAATAATAATATAAATCTATACTCTAACAGAGCAATGCTGTACTGATGTTATTAAGTACAAATCCCTGCACAGACACAGAAAATGGATCTAGATATAATAATTCTATACTCAATAATAGCTATACTTAGGTACAAATCCCCGCACAGACACATGTTTCAATAGATATTAATTAACAGAGCTGTGCTGTACTGATGTTGCTCAGACACATAGGAGCATAGAACTGTTATGAATAAGATTGAAGAATAAAATAATTTCTATATCAATAGTCTATACTTATTGTCCCTATCCCTGTGCTACTGTAATTAGGTACAAATCCTTGATATTTGTTAGATGCGATCCTAACTGAGCTGTGCTGATATTATTAGGCACTATGAAAATTCTCACAGAGCTGTACAGGAACAGGTTTCAAATCTCACAGACACAGAGCTGTACAGCTTGGAACTGATTGGGAACAAGGTTTCAAATCTCACAGACACAGAGCCTTGCTGATATTTCTACAACATGGAACTGTTATGGGCAGGAATTGTTAGATGCACTCAATATTCCTATCTATTATAAACACAGAGCTGTTATGGATATGGAGGTGAAGAATTGAATGAATCTCTAACAAAGCTATGTTGCTGTACAAATCCCACACAGACACAGAGCTGAGCATGGAACTGTTATGGAATTGTTAGATGAGATTTGTTTGTGAAGAATGAAATAATTTTTAAATTTATATAATATCCCTATCTCTAACAGAGCTGTGCTTGCCTCACACAGACACAGAGCTGAGCATGGAACTGTTATGGAATTGTTAGATGATATTTGTTTGTGAAGAATGAAAAAAAATTTAAATTTATAAAATATACCTATCTCTAACAGAGCTGTGCTGTTTTGCTCTACATAGACACAGAGCTGAGCATGGAACTGTTATGGAATTACACAGAGATGTTATAGATATGGAATTGAATATTCTGTCTCTAACAGAGCCCTGTTGTTTTGATGTTATTAGGTACAAATCCCCACACAGACACAGGAACTGTTATGAAGGAATGAAATATTAACATACTTAACAGAGCCTTGCTGAGCATGAAACTGTTATGGGAATTGTTAGATGTGAAGAATAGAGCTGTTATAAAATGTGAAGAATTGAATTAAATAATATTTATACCCATCTACTCTGTCTCTAACAAAGCTAAATCCCCACACAGACACAGAGCTGAGCATGGAACTGTTATGGAATTGTTAGATGAAATTTGTTTGTGAAGAATGAAATAATTTTAAAATCTATACTTAATATTCCTACAGAGCTGTGCTTGCCTCACACAGACACAGAGCTGAGCATGGAACTGTTATGGAATTGTTAGATGAGATTTGTTTGTGAATTTTAAATTTATACTTAATATCCCTATCTCTAACAGAGCTGTTATGGATATAGAGGTGAAGAATTGAATGAAATAATATTTATACCCATCTACTCTGTCTCTAACAAAGCTATGTTGCTGTACAAATCCCACACAGACACAGAGCTGAGCATGGAACTGTTATGGAATTACACAGAGATGTTATAGCTCTAACAGAGCTGTGCTGTACTGATGTTATTAGGTACAAATCCCCACACAGACACAGAGCTGAGCATGGAATTGTTAGATGAGATTTGTTTGTGAAGAATGAAATAATTTCCAATAGATCTATACTCAATATCTAACAGAGCTGGGCTGTACTGACACACAGACACAGAGATGTTATGAATATAAATGTGAAGAATTGAATGAAATAATATTTATACCCATCTACTCTGTCTCTAACAAAGCTATGTTGCTGTACAAATCCCACACAGACACAGAGCTGAGCATGGAACTGTTAAGGAATTGTTAGATAAGATTTGTTCGTGAAGAATGAAATAATTTTTAAATTTATATAATATCCCTATCTCTAACAGAGCTGTGCTTGCCTCACACAGACACAGAGCTGAGCATGGAACTGTTATGGAATTGTTAGATGAGATTTGTTTGTGAAGAATAAAATAATTTTTAAATTTATATAATATACCTATCTCTAACAGAGCTGTGCTGTTTTGCTCTACATAGACACAGAGCTGAGCATGGAACTGTTATGGAATTACACAGAGATGTTATAGATATGGAATTGAATATTCTGTCTCTAACAGAGCTGTGTTGTTTTGATGTTATTAGGTACAAATCCCCACACAGACACAGAGCTGAGCTTGAGAAGAATAAAATAATTTCTAGATGTTTCAATACTCAATATCCCTATCTCTAACAGAGCTGTGCTTGCTTCACACAGACACAGAGCTGAGCATGGAACTGTTATGGAATTGTTAGATAAGATTTGTTTGTGAAGAATAAAATAATTTTTAAATTTATATAATATCCCTATCTCTAACAGAGCTGTGCTTGCCTCACACAGACACAGAGCTGAGCATGGAACTGTTATGGAATTGTTAGATGAGATTTGTTTGTGAAGAATGAAATAATTTTTGATATTTCCAGATACATCAAATCCAAATCTCTTGTTCCTGAATTTAAATTGAGATTCTCAAAATTGTAAAGTGTATTGTGTGCTCCATGATGCTCACATAATTTGTGGAGAGGCATTTTATGGCCTATTTCTGGTGCATAGGGTCTAGCTCCTGGTCTAGAAAATTACAAAATATGGCCTTGCAATCAAAATTTTAGAGATCAATTACACAAATATTTCCAATCAATTTTGTTTGGAAATGTTGATGACTGTTCAGAACAAGTATAAGAGAAATATTTCATGTTATATTTTCTATGGCATTTAGGGCATATTTTTGTGGGAGTTCTGCATTTGTCTGGATTACAAATCTTTTGATGCTTAGCCCAATTGGGGCTGGATATATTCTTATTGCATTGATTACAATATTTTTGATTAGGCATTTTTGTTGTTGTTTATTATATAAGATTTCTTAGGGTTCAAATCAAAATTCTATGCTTAATAAAAAAATATCAGTTGGGTTCAGCAGTGTGTTTTGTATATTTAGTGTGTGTGTGAGTGTATGTGTGTTAATATTTTTGGCTTTAGTATTTATATAAAATTTCTTGGGGTTCAAATCAAAACTTTATACTTAATAAAAAATATCAGATGGGTTCAACAATGTGCTTTGTGTGTGTGTGTGTGTGTGTGTGTGTGTGTGTGTGTGTGTGTGTTTGTGTGTGGGTGGGTGTGGGTGAGGGGGGCTTAGTGTTAGGTGTGGGGAAAAAAAATATCAAGAGGGGCATATTTTTAACAAATTTATGGACAACAATCTCACAGAAGTGCCTTTTGTAAGTGTGGACAAATCAATCTGAGGGGGCTCATCATTTGTACACTGTAGCTTCGGGAAATTCCTGAGGGCATTTTTACAAAAATCTTGGATTAGACGGGGTTCCACACTTGAGCAAAAAAACTCATATGGGCATGTTGAGCTTGTTTTAAGTGTAGCCAAATCGGCCTGAGAGGGGCTCATCATTTATTGTCCTGGTTGTAGCACCAAACACACTACTCAGAGGTCATCGATGCCCTTGGTTACCACCGCTAAACGTTCGTAGTTGCGGCGTGCAGTTTTATGTAATTCTTCGACGATGGCTTGCCTAGACATTTTTTTTAGAGATTACGTTTGAAGAGAAGCACCAGCGTGATGGGATTCAAAGAGGGTGGCACCTCGCTCGTGTTTTGAATGATCAGCTTATCGCCGGCACTCACGTCGAAAACCGTAAGATCTTCGTCTTCGTGTATTTCATATATGTTGTGCGTTTCGTTCCAACGTGCCAGAGGAATGTTTCCTGCTTTCTGGACACCACGATTCGATATCAACGTCATGGTGGGAACGCTAGCTTTTCTGCCGTGAGACCAGTACGAAAATTCGTTTATCTGAATCGTGCCATCGAGGAGAAACTTGTAATACGGATGATAAGGATGTAACATGTACAGTTTGTTACCTTCGACGAACGTGGAGATTCTATGTTGATTGGGTACGCCTTGATTTCGATGGCTTGCAAGGTGAACAATTTGGCGATTTTAGTATCGACGCTGAGCAGATTGCTGTGAACGTGTCCAAGTTTATTTTTAATGGGCAACAAATGCTCGACTATGGTATCCGTTACTGCAGAAAATGACGGTTTGATTTACACTTCCACGTTCAACTGCTTGTAGTTTTCGTTCAGTTCTTGCAACTTGGCACCGAAAGAGGCCAGCGTCGATTCCTGCGTGGATTCCAGCACTTCAACTTGATCTCTGATGTTGACGACAATGTTCTAAAGGTTCTCAACTTGATTCAATTTCGAGCTTTTCTCGGTAAGATCGTTCACGATGCTTCGCATCTCGGCAAACTGCGTGTGAAGATCCGTGACGCTCTGCGAAGTGGGCAAGGTCGACACCAGCGAACTAATTTCATCTCGAATCTGTTCTACGTTTGCCGTTTCCGTTTCTAGTCGTTTCAGCATTCGAGATATGTTCCTTTTCAAAGCGTGTAATTCTTTGGAGGTGGGGAGATTGGCCACCGTACTTTCGAGATCGCTCAATGAACTTTTGATGTCGCTCGAATTGGATAATGCCGTCACCACCGTTTTCAATTTTTCCAAATCTTCCTTCGAAGGCACGCTCGTCCGTAACGATTCCAAGTCACCCTGTATGTTGTCGAGTACGTGATGAAAATGAGCAAGGTTCGATTCGACGTTCAAATTTTCTAAATACTCGATCTTCTGCTGAACCGTGCTTAACGTGTCATGAATACTCGTCAACGCGCTTGCTTGAACGTGAATATTTTTAATTTCTTCGTTGATCAACTCCAAAGACGCCTGAAGTGTAGCGATGGTGGTTTGAATGTGTTCGAAATCTTGGATAAGCCTCCAATTGAATTTTTATGTTCGCGACGCTTTTACTGATGACCTGCAGTTCGTCTGACGATGGTAGGTTCGTCATGGTATCTTCCAAAGTCTGTAACTTGGATTTAATTTCTTCCAACGTGTCGGTGAATTCTTCTTGTAATTTGGAAAGGACGACATGCAAGCGTTCTACGTCGATATCATTCACGACGGTTTGAAGTTCAGATAAATTCTTTTCAATTGCGGAAGTTCGTTCTTCGATTTCGAGTTTCAATTTTTCCAAATCTTTCGATTGAAATTGCTGTAATTTGGTCAAATCATTTTGAAGCGAATCCACGCTCAACTGTATATTTTGAACGTTGTCGTAAGAAGGGACATCAACATAATTTTTATCAGCGTTTTCAGTTCGGAATCGATTTTCAGAATACGATCGAGACATTGCGTTTGGAGCGTAGCGATTTCCGACTCTAAACTTTTGTTTAAGGTCTCCTGCAAAGCGATCAAATCGCTCCTCAACTTTTTAACTCGAATATCCAGCATGAGAATCTCTTCTGCGTGGTCTACACGCTTCGTGTGTCCGAAAATGTCGTTAGGCATTTTGTTAACGGTTATTTATTAAAGGATAGACGATTCGTAATTCTACGAAGAGAGGAATGAGTTTGTCGTAATCTCCAAGGAGTTCCACGTATAAACAATCGCCTGCAGAAACATCGTACGCCATGTTAGAAAGCACCTTGTCGTGCTTCATTCGAAAAATGTTCTTGCCGCTAGAAATTTTGATTTTTCGCCCTTCGTTCTACGGATTCACGGTGATCCGAAGTTTCCCGTCGATCGGAATTTCGTAGAAATGTAAATTGTTGTTGAAGACGTAAAAGGTTATACCAACGTCGTCATCCAATTTCGTCCAAATGCTGTTGAGATGAACGATCAGGAGACCGTTGAGTTTAGATAACACGGAAGGTAGATCTGTCGTCGTGCGGTGTACAGTCTCCATGATGATCTGTTTTCGGAAACCAAAAAGATTCATTGTCCTTGCTATTTATTTATTGTGTATGTGAGACAATTAAAGTTTATTATTTTTATTTTAGTTATAGTTATTTAAGTTTATTTTTTTTTCATTTGCATTGCCTACAATTTTTACTAATTTCTAAACGATAGTGCCCCCAAGGCAACGTGTGGATCCCACAAGACAAAATACATCTTTTATCCTCATGCGGATCTAATGCTACTTTCCTAACTTTGTTTGTTGTTATCACATGGTCTACACTTTGGATTCTTTGTACTATACTTAGCATCGTCGATTGTGAGTAAAGGCAATCGATGTAATCGTGGAAGATGAGTTTGTTCTCCACCGCATTCTTGCACACACCTTTTGCTTTCTTCGTGACGCTACGTTCTGTTCTCATGGCATACATTTTCGAACGCAAACCCGCGAACTCGACAATAATATCACCGTTACATTCATCTTTCAGTTTACCTAGGACTTTTTTGTTGAGGGAAGGAATCCCAAATCTGT
Source organism: Lepisma saccharinum (assembly GCF_977018435.1). Lineage (NCBI taxonomy): Eukaryota > Metazoa > Arthropoda > Insecta > Zygentoma > Lepismatidae > Lepisma > Lepisma saccharinum. Next base: position 8,216,357 of record NC_139247.1, on the reverse strand, counting down.
TGGGTTGAGGATATGCAGAAGTATCGAAATATTCAAGCATGGAAGGATTTTTTGTTTTCATAGAGGTTAGGTGTTTGTATGCTGTAAATGAAGCTGTCGGTGTCCGTGTACAAAAGTGATATGTTATCATTGAAGAAGGGTTTCATCACGTCGTAATGAAATTCGAACATGTAAAGTTTCGACAAGTCGAGAACCGTTGCGCCAACGTAAATTGGTTTTCTGAATTTCATCAATTTTATATCTAGATTGAAAAGTGCCAAATTCTCATTGTAAATTTTTCTAGACTTGAATCTAGGATCGGCCACCCACTTCATGCATTTATTTTTATCTGAAACCAATTTCACGTCTACATGATTCCGCACGTTTTTCATCGTCTTGCCATACACCGCGTTATTCATCAATTTAAAAAATCTTTGTCTAAATCGGAAGTGGCAACTGTCCTATGTTGCGTGTTTGTTTCAATGTACGGTTTGAGCTACTCGGAATGTTTAAACCTGAGGACTCTTCTAATATTCGCTACCTTAACACCCTTCCCGATCAAGAATCGGAGATTCGAGTAATGAACAACGTATCTCTTTTTCCCCTCTAGAGTCAATAAAAGCTTGCATTGATTAGAATGAGGCGAAGATTTGAACTCGGATGCCGGTGGTAAATCGCTGAACAGATCGTGTAAATGGTCGGGGAATTCGATATCCACCTCTGCGAAGAAGCCATACTCACTATCGTCGAAATTTTCTATATCTATTGATGCCCATTCGAATCCCCCGTAAGGAAGTTTCTGTACCATGGCATGTCCGTAGAGATTATTAACGTCGGCGTAGAAGATGTAATTCGATGCTCGATTTTAATCATAATCTTCTTTCATGTCCACGTTGTTGGCTTTTGCATATCTCTGCACACATTGTACCATCCCGCCCCGAATCCCCCTCTCGATGAAAAGTAACATGTCCACGTCCGATATCAGTTTCAGCTTGACCTTTGTCTGGAATAACATTGCCGACCACGCTAATCCCGGTAGGCTGTAGAAATACGCTGGATCTAATTTATAAATATTCGTTGCCGTTTTCCTGAACGCTTGAAAAACATCCGCGAGTATCGTTACGTCTAATTTTAAGTAGGCATCGTGGTAGTCTCCGAGTGTCCTACATTCTAATTTCTCAAACATGAGTTGCGCGTGTTGGTATTCTTCGTCCGTAATTCCTTTCTCTCTGAGTCTGCTGTAAAATTCTCTTGGAAGTGGGAGAGCGTCGTCATTAAATTTAGAATTATCACTAACATATTCGTAAGGATAAATCCCTTTACGTCTAACGAGTTCTATGTCTACGTTGGGAAAACTAGCTTTTGTAATTTTGAATTGTTCGTCTAAAAGTTTGCTGGTAAGAGCGTCCAGGCTGGCAGAGAGAAATCTGTATGAATCCAGAAACCTTATCTCGATGGTATTTTTAGTCTCAGGAATCATAACTTTCTTACTTATAGATATGTATCGTTCTTCGTTTTGAGCAAGAATATCTACTTTTTGTGTGTCGTATCCGAGTTTCCTAATTAAGGGATGAAAGTCGTAATTAGAGCCATTGTGAAAGAATATGGGGACGAATTTTGGTTTTTGGATTTTGAGGTTGCATGCATTACAGATTCCGCTTATGAAGCGACCGTCCGTATGCGAATGGTGAAACATTTTACGATTGTCGTCTGTGAAGTGATTATCACACACAGGGCACTTGACAGTGTCATAGTAATTTTGAAGTTCGATAGCAGATAACGGAAGCATCGGTTTCGATGTTTGCAGCATGCATCTAATTTTCCCAACCTCCTCGACCATCTTTTCGAAGAAGCGTTCGATTGCATAGGGTCCTCGGTATACGTACGGTTCATCTATTTTATCCTGTCGCACGACAACGTAACCGAAACTGCTTGGTTCGTGAAGCTGGTAAGGTGTGGTGGAAGAAACTTCGGGATTCGGATCGCAGTATGAGAGTGGTTTGAGGAACGCCTCGAAATCAGCAACGATGATGGCCGGATGTTCCAACAACGCCTTGTGCATTTTGAATTCTTCCACTTCGTTCTTTTCGGGCATCAATATTCGAACCGGTCTGTTGTTGCCGCAATAAATTTTATGTTCGGCAAGTTTATCGGTAGCAATCTGACGTCCGGTGTATTTTCGATAATCGACTTGTTTTATATCGTTGAACGTGGTCAAACACCTTGGGCAAACTTCGATGTTGTTTGCATACTTGGTAGTGTGACTTCTGACCAAGCGTGATAGTGAACGAATGAAACAATAATGGTGAACACTGTCGTTTGAAATTAGAAGAAGGTTAATCACTCGAGCATCGTCATCGTCGACATCGCTTATCCTGACGGGATGCACGACATGTTTATCCAACGTATAGGAATACAAGTTGATGATTAAGCGTTTTCCTTCTGCATCTCGTGCTCGTGTTTCGAATATCAGAAATGGTCATCGGGTATTCGATGCCAGCCATTGCATTTTCCAGTTCAGGTTCATGCTGCTTGTAATGATAAACCTGTTCTAGATTATTTGACCAATGAATCGGGTGAAGTTCCGCCAACACACACCAAAGAAAACACTTGTTATCGCTGTTCTGTATATTTAACACAGCCCTCTTGTGTTGAATGTTCGGTGGAAGAGGGACGTAGCTGGAAGCGCGAAGAGGCGAGAATTGGTTCACGTAAACAGTTAACGTGTGAGGACTTCCACACAGAGACCATCCCGACCCTTTAGCCTCGAAATCGTCGTGTTTCTTAACCAGTTCATTTGAAAGATCAGAATAAAATTAGTCCAAATTATCGACGTCCGCCAAATGAAGAGCCTGGTTTTTTGTTCGATGATAAAAGACTCTTGTTGTACCATCGACTTTTTCGTATTCGGAAAATAGATCATCGTATACTTTTATGGAATTATTTTCCAATTTATTTTTTAGAATATTTATCACGGATGTTTTCGTTTCACGCAAGAAACTAAGAATGTCGCAGCCTGGTTCCGAACTAAAAGAGAAATCCTGAATATGGCGGTTAAATGCAGATCTAATTGGTTTGCGTTCATCCGATAATTTAACTTGTTTGAAAGTGGAAGCTTCCGTTTCTGGATCATCGATTTTTCTTTTCAATGTTCCTTGTTCGATCGATGGTTTGCAAATTTTCAGGTGTTTACTTAAATGTGCAATGCTGATCATCTTTCCGCATCGAGCACAAGGCTTAGAAGGTAACGAACGATTTAAACTCGAAGCTGTTTCGTTACATCTTGCCCTGTGTACCGATAAATTGTTCCTTGAGATTAGCTTCCCACAAGTAACACATTCAGTTTTATCATTTTTACGATTGAAACTGGTGGTGGATGCCATTATGCTTTCTCCAAAATCACAAAAAGTCAAAAACGTCTAGCGATACAATTTTCAGGTATGTTATTTAATATAGAATTTCTTGGGTGTGAATACAAAACTCAAGAATTCACTTTAAATAGAATTTCAGGTATGTTATTTATATAGAATTTCTTGGGTGCGAATACAAAAAACTCAAGAATTCAATCTATACTGTGAATACAATTTTTAGGTATGTTATTTTATATAGAATTTCTTGGGGGTGATTACAAAACTCAAAAAAAATTCAATCTATACTGTGAATAGAATTTTCAGGTATGTTATTTATATAGAATTTCTCAGGGGAATACAAAAATCAAAAATTCAATCTACTGTGAATATAATTTCCAGGTATGTTATTTTATATAGAATTTTCTCGGGGTTCATACGTCCCCTCTACCCGAGCGTCATGGTTGCAGCGGGGCTCTCGCCACTCCAAGTTCACGTTGAAGGGCGTGAATTCCACACCGGAACCACCAGGCATGGAAGTGGACGTTTATCGCGACAGCACGAATCCCCAACCGGCTGCACGGAAGCGGATCTCCGCGTGTATTTTTCGCCCGACACGCTCAACGCCATGTGCATTCGCAAGATCATGACCTTGCGTAAAAAAATCAAGGATGCCAAGAACTGCAAGACCCACTGCCGCCGGGCAAAAATTGCTCGAAATGGACGCGAAACAGAACACGTCGAAGTTGATGATGAACAGCATGTACGGTCAGATGTACGAACTGAAAGACATTCCCGAAGAAATTCGCGCTCACGTAAACCAACCTTACATTCGCAGGCCGTACGGGAAAAACGTTGGGGGCTCGTTCGTTTCGAAGAACACCCCGCTTGCGCGTCCCTCGTTACTTTTCTGTCGCGAACCATCTTACTCAAATCGCGCGACGTGGTCGAAAATTTCGCCTCGAACCCACGACCGCGCATTATGTACATGGACACGGATTCGCTTTTCATCCTCACGGAAAAACGCGATCAGGATAGCTTGATCGATCACCTGCACGAGCGGTTGGTTCCCGAATTTGCGGGTGAAGGTCGAATTCGTACTGAATTTTTTTTTCGCGCTGACCAAGAAAAAGTACGTCGTGCAGCTGGCCGACAGCAACGAGGTGCAATTTAAAGGGTTGAGGACCGCCATAGACGTGCAGGAAAGAAATTTTCTGATCACGATCCTGAAGAAAGCGTGGGGTGAATACTTCGACACGGGATATCGTACGACGGACTCGGTCGATCAGATCGTCACGAGCATCGTGTGGCCAACGGCGAAGGCCTACCTGGAGTTCGTGGAAAGACACGCGACTCAATTCAACACAACATACAGTTCGACATGCCAGATTTCGTCGTAGTGCTCTTTCAGACCGGGAGTGACAAGAATCAGGAAAAAGATTCCAGCAAATTCGACGACTGCAAGATCAAAAACGTTTATCTCAAGAATGGCAGGAACGAAGTGTTCCCGCGCGAGAATTACAACCTCGACATGATCAAAGATGATTACCTCAAACTTTACGAAGCTTACACGGCTTACAAGCGCGTGACCGAGGGAAGCGTGGACATGTACTACACGCCCAGCGAATTCAAAACACGCACACCCATGTTCGTCATCAATACGACGAAGAGGAAGCAGGTCGTGGTCAACGATCGAACCAACATCAAGATCGTCTGCGAGTTCCACGATGTCTTGCCTGCCGATACTCTATGCAGCGTCATCCTGGTCGCCGAGAAGTCCTTCATCCACGACGTGAAGAACGAGAGGGTCACGGAGCAATTTTTAAAAAAAATTCCTAAAAAAATTGCCACATACTAAAAAAATCAATACATTTTTTAGGTTATATAAAATATAATGTAAGTTAGTTCGATGTGCAAATAAAAAAAATGATAGGTTAAGTTATATCACTGAAGATCGTAAAAAAATCGTAAGATAGGTTAAGTTATATCACGTAAGATCGTGATCGAGTGAGGTGTTGGCAACACTGCGAGAAATTGAGGCTTATGCCTTACAAGAGAAAACCATTAAGGCGAGCATCACCGAGCCTCACTTCGAGCCTCACTTTCGGGCGTAGAACCGGGCTTCTACCACTACTAGTAAAGTAGGTCAAGGCACGTAGAGGCTCTATCGTGTAGTTTAGCACGTAATAAAAAAATGAATAGGTTAAGTTATATCACGTAAGATCGTGATATACCTACAAGTGTGAGGTGGGAAAAAAGGGAAATTTTACTAAAACATCGCTAAACGCTAAAACATCGACAAAAAATTGTCAAAATATGTCAAAAACTGATATTCAATTGATAAAAAAAGAGGATACAAATGCATACCTACCAAGTGTGAGTGGGAAAAAAGGGAAATTTTACTAAAACATCGCTAATCGCTAAAACATCGACAAAAAATTGTCAAAATATGTCAAAAACTGATATTCAATTGATAAAAAAGAGGCTACAAATGCATACCTACAAAGTGTGACTTTGAAACAACTAATTTCCACTACTTGCATTACCATGGGCTTAGCCAGAAATTTTTGTACGGGGGAAGGGGTTCAAACTCTGATAAAAGTTAAAACATTAAAAATAGTAATAATAGTTATGATTGTTATTGCACAACAATAACAATTGTAAACTAATAAAATAAAAGTTTTTATAATAATAATAATTTTATTACATTCTTCCTTGTGCAGGCTGTTTTATTCGGTCAACCAGATGAGCGAATATGCAGCTCAACTATTTGTTTATTTATTTACGTTTCAAATACAGTTAGTGTCAGTGACGTCTTTAGGGGGGCCCTGTTAGAGCGTGGAGGTTCATATCAAGTAAAAAGAAGAAGAAAACTTTTTAAAATTTTTATAGTTAATTGGAGAAATAAAGATAATTTATTTAGTATTTGAACTGAATATAGTGACTGTAGTAAGTGTGTTAGATCAAAAAAATAAAGAAAATATATGATCCAACTTGTATCCCCAAGTTCTACCATTTAATTTAAGAAATAAAAGGTGCCACAGTTTTCAATATTCCAAAACAAAAAGAGTTTTATGGGAGAGGTCACAACATAAACCTTATGAGTAAAATTTCATTCTACCTTTTACAGCCTTTTCGCCAATGATGTATGTAAAAGTTAATAACAAATACAATAACTGTGAATTTTAGTACACTGAGTGAAATATGAACAAAAAATGTATAAAATAACTTTGTACTAGATATTCACTTATCTGTTTATTTTTATTAGTATATAATATTAATCATTGTAAAATTAATAATAATAATAATAATCCTTAGCGCGACAGCCCATGAAGGGCCTTGGCTTACCTACCGACTGCCGGTCTCCCTCCCACACTTTCCTCGTCACCTCTAAGCGTGGAGATCTTCAACCAGTATTGGAATAGTCGGGGGGTCGGCCCGACGTATCCCCAGCCGTTATGGTAGGTCGTCTCGACCGGATTACGCTCACTCACTCGGAGCTCCCCAATTTCCTCACGATGGTGGGTTGCCACCGGCCCTATACGTAGGCCGAATAAATTCCGACCAGAGCCGGATTCGAACCTACGCCGTCCCTCAGCGAACGATCTCAAGACGAGTGAACGCCTTAACCCGCTCGGCTACGGAGGAGGACTATTGTAAAATTACAATTTTATTATTATCATTCTTTATAATTGTTAGTATTTCTACAATTAAAGTTTTATCATTTCCACAGCTCCAGCAAAACATTCTGGCAACGCAAATCGTTGGAATGATATCTAACTGAAATTTGTTTCTGCTATTATTATTTACAATAAAAATAATATGCTTTCTGTTTTTTGTAAATTGAAATGAATGATGCCAAATTCTAGGAGCTGGTCAACGGACCGGTTCGAACCCCTGCCCTTCCCGACGCTCATTTGCATTACATACATTTATTTTGAGCTACACAAGAAAAAAGAAAAAAAACGTCGGTTTATAACGTCGTGCAAAACAAGTAAACTTATTGCACTGCAGTAATACCAGCGCTACTAATAATAACTGAAAATTAGATGTGATTGCTACTGAGAAAAATCTCTCAACAGAATAATATTAAATGATCTTGAATAAGCTGTCGATGAAAGCAAGCAATATGTCAAATTTCCTTTGCAAAACTAAACTCGCTGATTCCGCTCCTCTTATCTCTGCTCCATACAATATCAGCTGTGCAAAATATGGAGCTACCGTGAATGCATCTGCACATGTTAGATTGCCGGAATTGGCTTTCGCACATCTCTCGCATGTCATAATCGAAACTTTAATTTAATTTTGAAAATCACAGAAAATCCTCTTTAATATTCAGCGTTACAAACCCGAGGAGCAACGAACGCCTTCGTGCATGGATTTCTAGAGCGCTAAGCAGACAACAGAGTTCATTGCCGAACGAGAACGTCATAACTGGAATATCCAACCAGAGACGGTTCAGTTTTCGTGACGTACAGCATCAATTTGGCACAACTTCTAAGGCCAATTTCTCGCAAACTATTTCGAATTAACACAAACTATTTTGCACAACGTTAAAATAAAATGACTTTCTTCTTTATCAAAAATTTCATCGAGGGGTTTTCACATTTAAATTTGGATGCTTACAATCGGATGGTAGGGTAGATTTACATTTTGCTATAAGCTTAAATTCGAAACCCAAATCGTGTTGAAATTAATAATGGAAGAAATAGTGTAAATATCGCATGAACTCCACGAAAACGACAAAAGTAAAAGTTTGATGCTGTATTCAGATTTACAAGCTGATTATGTGTGATTGGTATTGAAGAAGCAGAGTGGCGCAGTGGAAGCGTGCTAGGCCCATAACCCAGAGGTCCGTGGATCGAAACCATGCTCTGCTGGAACTTTTGCGCTCGTATTCCATTTTCAATTCATTCCAGTGTTCACTATACGAGACATCAAAAATCCCAAGAAAAGCTCACGTGATGATACGAAATTGGTCAATTGTTTTTTCCCAATTATAATTTCTCATAAACCTTAACCTCTCGCCGATTACCAAACGTGAAGATATATTCCAAACTTTGTCATCATGATCACAAAATATACTCAATTGAAGCTTCCACTTTTAGTTGATCAATATGAGCACTATTCCATCTGTCTTTCGCAGATACTTGCGGTATTTGCTGCTTTTCGCCTCAATTGCTGCTTCATGTATCCATCACCTTAAAGGAGTTCAACACGAATTAGTCAATTGCTATTATCAACGACTTCTTCTTCTTTAAAAACAACGCCCCCGGGTGGGATCGAACCACCAACCTTTCGGTTAATAGCCGAACGCGCTAACCGATTGCGCCACGGAGGCTAACATCCTATTAACTTGAAAATATATGCGCTTTTGATTTCGACATACGGTATATCGATGAGAAGAAGTTATTCATGTAAATACAATGAACACCATATTATTCTTGATAACTGAAGGGTAAATCACTTTCCAAAGTTATATTACACATTGGACACTACTTTTTTTTAAATATCATTTTTAAAATCTACACCATCAACAAATAACCCGTACAATTTCCAACGTTCATGTGCATTCGTTTTTAGGTTAAAAATCGAGTTTCTAATTTCCGAGCCGAGCGTTGCGCGTAAAACACACCTGCGCCATGTTGTGGCGTCGTCCTTCGGCTTGTTCTGTCGTCTGCTCTTCGCGTTGGTTGGATTTGGTGTTAGGACGTGTCTGTGTTTGCTATGATATAATGGATTGGAAAAGATACGTAACTACTAGAACAGGGAATGGTCGTATCCACTAATCAAGCACAAAGTCAGTGCTTTACCACAGTTTTCTCTGCTGAATTAACATTACAAATAAGATTTTTTGTTGCCTCGTGCCAAAACAATTTTCCATCTTGTGAGTTACAAGAGCAGAGCAGCCCGAATTTTATAGCTGGTCAGTGTTGTGGATATCACAGTGGAAAATAAAAACTTCACCATTATGCTCCAATATGATATTTCTCAATGTACCCACGAATGAAAATAAAAAACAAGAAAACAGACGACTTGTTTGTGTGCGATTTACATGGCAAGGCCACGAGAATAATAAGCTACAAGAAAAATGAAACTGGTCTGCGAAAGCTATGAAAAAGTGCAAGTTACTAGAAATACTCTTCTATTTGATTATATTGTAGTGCATTACCATGGGCTTAGCCAGAAATTTTTGTACGGAGGAAGGGGTTCAAACTCTGATAAAAGTTAAAATATTAAAAATAATAATAATAGTTATGATTGTTATTGCACAACAATAACTATTATTAACTAATAAAATAAAAGTTTTTATAATAATAATAATTCTATTACATTCTTCCTTGTGCAGGCTGTTTTATTCGGTCAACCAGATGAGCGAATATGCAGCTCAACTATTTGTTTATTTATTTACGTTTCAAATACAGTTAGTGTCAGTGACGTCTTTAGGGGGGTCCGGGGGGGCACTGGCCCCTGAAACGTTCACGTGGCCCCGGCAAACTGTTCTACATTTGCTGAAAATTTTACCTTCATGACAAATATTGCAAAATAGTTTTTCAGTAATTCTTTCTTTCAGTTAGAGACACTGTTTTAATTTGAGTGGCACGAACCCAAAACCACATTTCTTTCTCGTCAAGCCTCAACAGTACGCAGTTTGGTTTTGTATTCACGTGCTTGCAGACAGACGGATGAGAAGAAGCAGCACAAACTTAAGTGACCGAAAACATGTGCATAGGTTATCGATGGCTGTAACAGGACAAAAGTAAATGGAACAGTACAAATAGTGAAAACATTTCTGAAAAGAAATGAAAACTCTTGATAGACAACTTAAGGTTGCTAAATCATACAAACTCATGCATCCAAAATGTTCACAGTACACACACCACTTATCATAGCAGCCTATATATTTTTGCCAGTTATGTACAATCGTTGTGATGATGTTTTTTATTATTGATATTTATCCATGCCATTCCATTCACCTCCTTAATTACCAGCCCGTGTGGCGAAGTGGTTAGCACATCGCGCTACGATGCTATAATAATAATAATAATATAACTTTATCGAGAGGGCGAGGTTCAGCGTATGCTGTTCTCCCACCTAACACTTGTCAGAATACAGTCTACAGTTACAAACGGTATATATATCCAATAAGAAAAAAAGAAAACAAAACAAAATAATAATAATAATAGTAAATAAGTAAGGAAGATAAAAAAACGCATGGACAATTTGAAATCAAATAAGAACTGTAAAGATACAATTAGTGAGTATATGTATACACAAAAAAATACATAAAACTAAATTTTAAATACAATTTTAAGTATATATATATATATATATATATATATATATATATATATATATATATATATATATACGCACACACACATGTACACATAAATGCATATTTGTTAATGTTTGATGGTGCAAGAATAGAAATATTTGACATGAAGTAATATCAAATTCTTACATTGACATTAGTACATTGTGGGATGTATTTTTATTCGTGTGTGCTTCTAGATTCAAACTGTTTACTTAGTAGATAGTCCTTTGCTGTTGATTTAAGAGCATGCAGTGTTGATTGGTTAGTTATTGTTATGGGCAATTTATTCCAGGTTGAAAGTGCATTTACCGAGAATGATGATTTGAAGGAGGCGGTACTGTAATGACATGTAAAAAGTTTGTTATGCCCTCGGGTGAAGTGTGAGTGTATTTGAGTGCCTATTTTAAGTCTTCTAAATAGATAATCTGGTTTACTTACTTTCAAAATTTTGTTTATGAAGGTGATATAGTGCAGATGCCTTCTTCTGTCCATTGTTAATATTTTCTTTGTGTTCAAATGAGGCAGGATATGTTCATATTTTCTTATGTTCAATGCAAATCGTATTCAAGAATTTTGCATCACTTGAATTTTCCTTTTATCTCTGACTGAGACCCCAGGACCATAAACTACATCACAGTAATCAAAGAGTGACCACAATAAGAGCTCAACGAGCTTCAGTTTAACTTTTTCTGTTAGATAATTTTGAGACCTATATAAATTTCTGAGAATGTAGAATGATTTTCTACACAGTCCATTGATGTGTTCTGTCCAAGTAAGAGAACTATCAATCACCAAACCCAGGTTTTTAGATGTTGTATTTTGCGGTATGCACGTCCCACGTATCTTCAAGACTATGTCGTTATACTTGTCGTTCGTAATTGTTTGTCTGTTCCCCAGTAACATGTATGTGGATTTTTTGGGATTTAATATCAGTGCATTGGAGGCACAATAGGTGGAAATTCTTTTTAATTCATCGTTGAGGACCTTAACATCACGTCTAACTGTAATTGGCGTGGTAGGTAGGTATAGCTGTGTGTCATCAGCATAGCAATGATATGTACATGTTTGTATTGCTCTCGATAAGTCTGCTGTGTATAAAGTAAACAGTAGTGGCCCCAATATTGATCCCTGAGGCACTCCAGTTTTTATTGGAACAGATTTTGAAAATGATAGTGGAGTGCCAGGCATTTGTACTTTCTGGTGTCTGTCTGTAACATACAAGTTGAACCACTTGATTGCTAATGGGCTGAAGTTATAATATCTGAGTTTAGCTAAAAGTAGATCATGCTGTACACTATCGAAGGCTTTGCTGAGGTCTAAGAGGACTAGTATGACTGCACTCCGTTCATCCATGAAATGAAGGAAGTCATCTACTACTTTTGTGAGTGCAGTGGCTGTACTATGTTTACTGCGAAAACCTGACTGTAATTCTGGTAAAATATTGTTCGCATCAAGAAATTTGGTGAGTTGCTGACACACTACTTTTTCAATAATTTTGGAGACAACAGGCAGCAAGCTTATTGGTCTGAGGTCATCAAGACTTTGAATATACTTCTTCTTTGCTAGTGGGATTATGTGAGCTTCCTTCCATATGGAGGGAAATTCTCCAGTGCAGATAGAGAAATTTATGATTTGTGTTAGTGCAGGTAGTACAAAGGGAAGCGATAACTTTAACATTTTAACTGTGATTTTATCAGCACCAGCTGCATTTGAGTGTATACTATGTATTGCCTTATATATGTCAAGTTCTGTTATTGTTTTAATTGTGAAACATAAATCTGTGGTATTCTCATTCTTGTTTGTCATGAAGTAATTGTACTGTTCTTGGATAAATGTTTCAGAAAAATTGAGATTCTGTGTTCGCTAACAAAATGGTTGTTTATAACATCTGCATCCCTAAGATTATATGGAAGGGCATCAATATTATTTGTAGTTTTATCAACAATACCTAAATCTTTTAATTTTTGCCAGGTACTATGTGTGTTCATATTTCTGCTGTTTATATGGGATGTGAAATATGCTTTCTTTTCCTGCCTTGTAATTGACGTTGTGAAGTTACGGAGATCCTTGTATTGTAGCCAGTCGTGTGGGTTGTTTGTTCGTTTAAATTTACGTAAGGCATTATCCCTGAGTTTCATTACTAGTTTTACATTATCTGTGATCCATGGAGTATATTTTTTACCTACCCTTGACGTTTTAGTAGGTGCAAGAATTTCAAAGACGCTGATGATTTTTGAATTAAAATAGTTTATTTTGTCTTCAATATCATGGATAGGTTTCAGCAATTCCCAATCTACGGCTTTCATATCATTTTCGAATTTATCACTATCAAAATTAGAAAAGTCACGATATGTAACGTATTTCATCTGCTTTATGGGCTTCTCACAAACCAACGATACATATGTGAGACAGTGATCAGAGGGGCCTATAGGGTTTTCAACATTCGACCTGTGAACAAGTTCAGTATTATCTATTGCTATGAAGTCTAAGAGTGTCCTACTATTTGCTGTGATTCGAGTGGGTTTGTCGATTATTTGAGTCAGGCCAAATGTGTTAAAAATTGCATTTAAATACATAGTGTCTGATTCGCGTTTTAAGAAGTCACAGTTTGCGTCACCCATCACCAAGAGGGTGTCTACACAAGGGTATAGCTAAGAGAGTAGATTTTCTACAATGGAGAGTATTGTGTACGCTATGTTTGGTGCTCTATATATAATACACTCACCTATTCTTTTACTATTATTATTTACAATAATACTGATATATTCAACATCACTGCCATTGTCCAAGTCATTATAACCTACAAAGCGAAAGTTCAGTTCTGTTTTCATGTAAATGGCAATGCCCCCTCCGGTTTTATACATCCGATCATTTTTCACGATCTGATACCCTGGTAGGTTGATAGATGCCATTGGCGTGTAGGCATCAGTTCAGGTTTCAGAGATTGCGACAATATCAAAATCATGCAGTAATGTAACACACTGTAGTTCATCAATTTTTGATACAAGAGACCGCAGATTACAATGAGCGACGCTAAAATTGCCACTTGGCTGCTTTAGACACTCTGGATTTGTCGTTTTACCTTTTAGATTGAAGAAGCATTTGCTTTCTTTAGTAATTTTTCTTTCACTTTTGTTAAGACTTACCATAAAAAATCTTCATTCCATTTTTGGGGCACACGTTTTATCCTTTCTGAGGATCTTAATGTATGAGGTGTATTTATCTTTGAACTGTGAATTTTTTCTACATCACTACCACCACTAACACTATTGCATGCATTTGGCACTTTATGATATATTTCCATATAACTATCACAATCATCACCACTGCCTGCATCTGGCATTTCTTGAAACATTTCTGCATCACTATCACCACTGTTGCATGTAATTAGCACTGTGTTGTATTCCACGTTCACTGTAGAGGGGTTTGTTTCCAAGGGAGAGGGATGGTAGAACCAAAGTAAATATATAATATAGTTGAGAAAGTAGCGCAGTCTTCCCTCCCGAAGCTGAAAAAAGAGGGTCGAGAGCGTTCCCAACCCTGACGTCACTCACGGGACAGAAGTGACGCTGTCACTGACCTTTCTGCTTGTTATAGGATCTGCATTTGTGAACGTGAAAGTGCCTTGTGTTTCCTTTTTCTGTAGCTCTTGTGTGATAGTGGAGGATTTTTTCCAACAACAATAACATTTCTGGAAAATGCCGCTCAATTGTGCAGTTGCTTTGTGCCCGAACAACGCAAGAAATACAGTAGGACAGGCACGTATCCAAGCAAAAGTTTTCAGTTTAAACTAGATAAAATGAGGATTTTGGTTTCTTGTGGTGTGAAATAAGATAATGTGACGATAATTTAAGGAGAGAAATAATTATCAAGGCAAGAAGGAGAATGTTCTGTAACCCTGTTATTGATAATAGCACGCATTCAAAGTGGAGTATAGGGGGCTTGACCCCTCTCTCTAGGATTTTTTTCAGTTTGCATTAGATAAAATTAGGCTTTCGGCTTCGTCAATAATATGACAATAATTTAAGTAGAGAAATAATTACCGAGAAAAGACTGAGAATGTTCTATAACCCTGTTATTGTTAATAGCGCGTATCCAAGATGGGGATCAGGTGGCTCGAGTCCCATCAGGTAATTTTTCAGTTTACACTACATAAAATTAGGTTTTTATCTTCTTGAATAATGTGACGATAATTTAAGGAGAGAAATACTCATGAAAGCAAGACGGAGAATTACCCTGTTGTTGATAATATTGCACATAAACTTTATTTGAGCTTTCAGTGTTGTCGCAGTGTGAGCACTATGTAGAGACTTGTCAGTATTTGGAAGCTGCACAACAAAGGTACGTAGGGCGATTCGTTGTAATTTCTAATCTCTGGAAGACGCGAGAGGGAATGTTCTTGAATAAGAGGAGTCGAAGTACTGGCAATATCTATGGATCGTTTATCTGCGGAACATTCTAGAATATAATGAGGATATAAATATGCTTTAATTAGAACCATTCCTAAATAGATATTCTTTGACCGGACCTTGGATCCAATCAGAAAAATGGCGTTGTTTCTGACTTCATTTCCTTTTAAGCGTTCAATTCAAGGACTTGTTCATGATTTATTTGATCGTGTACAAGGCGCTTTACTTCAGTCTCCAATAAGAAATCATAAAAACTTCTGGGGACTTGATTTCAAAAATGTGTCCGAGATAACGAGTGGCGTTCCCAGGATTTTCGGAAGGAAGAGTGGTTACGTATACTATTTTTGCTGGTCAGTCCTCATTTTGCCATCTTTTCCTGTCTTTGACGTTCAAATGGGGCTATGACCCCACCAATCCTCCCTTGGGCACATCACTGGAGATAAATAAGTAAGCATTTAACTATATTTGGAGACGAAACATTAGATGTGTTGGGAACGGAAGGGTTTTCACTGTGCAATAATTGTTTCGCGATCCAGCTGTATTCTAGAAGACTTCCTTTGTTTCGTGCCGATGTGTGAGAAAACTGCGGAAGCTGTGACAGACAATTTTGAACATTTGCGAGTGCTTAGGCCTGAATATGAACAATTTGGTGGTTGTCTGCTTTTATAACAGCTGCAAACATGGGAGGACAAGACACATTAGTAGTGTTCAGGCTCGAATCAGAGAGAAATATTCGAGAACTGTCTGTGTCCAGTTCGCAGCCCACAGCTTGAATCTCGCGTTGTCGAGTGGATTGTCCATCTCGTGTATGTGTAACTGATTCTTAAAAGCACTTCTGGTACACAGATGGTTTGATCCTGATCAGAAAAAATTGACGAACACACATACTGAGATGGTTCCTGCACATAAAGTTATAGCATGGGAACAGAGGAGTCGAATGGTAAAAAATGTCCCGATTTAACATTCTGATTAAAACGAGAGCCTTAAACAGTGGCGACGATTTAGGGGATAGTTGCTCCCCATTTTCTTGCCTCCACACTATGTTCTCTTAATGCTAAGCCTTGTCTACCAAGAGAAAGTAAACTTTCCTTGCAACCCCCCCCCCCCCACGTTTTAGAACCAAATTGCCACCACTGGCCTTAAACATACAATACCCCTTAAAAATGGTGTTCACCCACCTCCCCGAAAGGAATTTCTGGATACGTGCCTGGGTGTAAGCTATTTTTCGTTCCTAAAGGATCCGATTAGGTGCAAGATGTGGGTTTCAAAGTGAAGAGATTAGATCCTGTTAACACCAAAACAGCGACAGTGTGCTCATCGCATTTTCTGTATGCCGATTACGAACAGAACTTAAAAGCAGAACTGCTCAGTATTATTACCTGTAGACCGCAGCTTAATAGAAACGCTGTACCATGTTTAAATTTGCGTGGTTGTGTGGTGAATTGTAGTAGTGTTCAATAGCAAAATGGCATAATTGATCGGAGTGGACGTGCCAATAAACGTTAGATTCGAAAGCGAGCAGTAGAAAGCAGTGGCGTAGCATGACAATTTCGGGTGGTAACGCCAAGATCTTTTTGTGGGCATAATATGAATAATACAAATCACAAACTTGTGGCACATGCAAGTATAAGTACCGTACATGTCTATATTATAATTTTCGGTACAAAATAACATTTTTAGAAGCATAAAAATATATTACATATGAAATAAATTAAAATAACTTACCTTACACAACCTTGTACACTTGATCCAACCTTCTTTTCTTCTTTTCTGCAAAAATGTATATAACCCTATCAAGAAATGCTGACTCTGATGAAAGTTCACCTAATAAGGACTTCTCAATTGCCAAAGAATTCAAGCATGACAGGCGATTGTTGTACATGGAATTCCTAAGATAGGTTTTGATCCTCTTCAGGGTGCTCATACTTCGTTCACTCCTTGCTGAAGTGGTTGGTATGGTGGTCAGCACTAAGCGGAGTAGTTTTGTTACTTCCTGATAGACTGAATCTAGACCATTTGCAACAAAATATTTCAGGAGATCTTTAGGATACAAATATTTTGTTTCATCTGCATACACATTATGAAGTTCATTTTGTAGTTGGTTGCTATCAAAGAATTTATAATGCTTTACTAAGTTATCTCTGGGGAAATGTTTCGCTATAGTCTCTAAATTTATTTTCATACACCAATTCCATGAAATTTATATGAGGAAGGTCTTCAATTCGGCATTTCATTTGAGTAGTTTGAGAATCTATAATTTCAAAACACAGTACTCTCAAAGTGTCTTTCTTCTTAGCATCATATATCAGATTTCCATTCAAGACCATGCTGTTCTCAATGCAACTCTCAACAAAATCTTCGTTCCTTAGGTTTTCTATATTTTTGATGACAGCATTTATTTCCTTATGACAAGTTAATATACTCACTGTAGATGACTGTAGGAGTTTGAATAGAGGTTCAATGTGTACAAAACAAGCTTCGAAAACACAGAACAGATACACAAAAATTGGATCATCCATGTATCTCTTGAGTCCTACTGCGCAGTTCACAGTTTCGTGGTCCCATAAACCGTCATCATCATCGATAATTTCATTGAAAGTGCAATACAGTTCTGTGAAATGCTTTTTAATGGTGAAAACTGCTCTCGAATGTAAATTCCATCTTGTACTGCTGGCTTGTGGGAGCTTAAATCCTTTTTCAGTTAACAAAACTGTTCTTTTTGAAGACTTACTGAAGAAATTGTGAAAAGCAGTCAAGGCACATACAAATAAACGAACTTGTTTTATAGTTTTCGATCCATGTAAAAGCACCAAATTTAATTGATGGGCATAGCAATGGATGAAAAGAGCATATGGGCAAAAGTATTTCACCAGTTTTTGAACTCCTCCTTGTCTACCTGCCATTACAGAGGCGCCATCATATGTCTGACTTACAACTTTTTTTCCGTCCACATCCCACTCAAGTAAAACTTGACGTATTATTTCTGATAATCCAGTAGCAGATTTGTCCTTCGAAACGTCGTAAAAACCAACGAACCTTTCTTCTACTCTGTCATTCACGCAATATCTAAATATTATGCTCATTTGGCTCTTACAAGATACATCTAGTGTCTCGTCGGCTTGAATAGCAACGAAAAGGGACTCATTTATTTCAGTTTTGATTCATTCATTTAAATAATCGGTTTTTACCTCAATCAGGTCATTTTGAATGTCTGGCGATGTTCCTTTTAATAATGAAGTTGACTGCAAATGATCTCTAACAATTGATTCATTTTGAGCTAGCAGATCCAACAATTCCAAATAGTTTCCTTTGTTGGCAGCACTCCCGTCCTCTCGGTGCCCACGGAAAGCTACAAGTAGCTCCTGTTTGCTTAAATATATTACAGACTGAATGAGTCGCCGTAAGTATTGTCTATTTGAAAACACAATCTCATTGTGTTTTTTTTTTGCCTGAAGTCGGACAGCTTCCGATAAAGCATGATCTATGCGTGTTTTGCCCAGCAAGTGAAATGCCTCACTATACAACAAATGATGTTTGGAAGACTGGTGTTTCATAGCTTTTTTAATTAGATTACTCAAGTCAGAAATACCTTCCTTACACCATTCGGAGTCTTTGAACCCAAACATAATACATGTGTAGCAGAACATTTTGTTTTTTTTCAGCGCACCCAGCTAACCAAGGAAATCTTTCATACCACGAGTACTGAAAAATAACGAACGCGATTTTTACCGACTTCTTTAATCGACAAAAGCGGTGTTGGTCTTTTAGATTTTAATACGCATCGCTGTTCATATGATAAATTACCCAATGAAGTTATCATTAAGAAATTTAGTATGTTTAAGTCTGGTACACTTACGTCAGTCATATTGCTTTTTGTAGCACCACACAACACACAAACACACAAGGAAAGAAAAACAACGCATGCCAACTCCTCCCTGCTTCCCCGCGCGAGAAAAAAACAGCAGGAAATCGGTTTTCGTCTTCTGCTAATAGGGTGGCATTGCAGGAAGGGTCGCATGAACCCTGGAACCAATCAGGTGCTCGTACGCCAGCGTAAAAGGGAGCATTTCGCATGTGCTGTAGAGATCCAATGTTTCACTCCAGGCAGCAGAGTCTTCTAATCTGTAAGGCAGAGTCATGTACGCCAAACCTACTCGGCGTCCAGCCAGCAAAGGCATTGGAAAAATGCTAGCTAGAGAGCTGTTAGCGGAGCGTTGTAGGCGAACCGAGATAAATAGCTATTATAATGCTACATAGGTCAAACATATGTACTATTAGAAATGTTTTACTTTTTATTTACAGGATGCACGAATTTTTTCCTCATTTTAAATAAAGGGAACGCCGGGCGTATGGGCGTTCATTAACGCAACGCCACTGTTAGAAAGACTTGAAGAGTTGTCTCCTCGCAAAAGAATTTGCATGGCACATAATTCAGAGACTTTGAGTACTTGAAATATACCCAATCTCCAACAAGATAGTGTGTTGGAAACTCTGAAAAAGAAATTAAAATGTGTTGAAGAACAAATAAAAAAACTGCAGACACTACAGGGTGAAAGTGCTAAAAAAGCAACTTTTGGATTATAAAACATGAAGTTGTAATGTCTCGTCCCCAGTGATTTATCCAACAACTTCGCCCTAACACCCCACACAATGTTTTAAAAAGGACAACTTTGTGGTCATTTTGGCTCTAAGTATAACTTTTCACCCCCATAAACACGAATTTACACCACTCAAATAGAAAATTCTGAACAAACCTCTGCTCCACGTCCGAGCCGGTTTTCCCGCTTTTCATTACATGTAATTCTATTGATAGTTAACTTTCAGCGACACAGTTTACTAGATATAGTCTGCTCTATACATATACATTTACTTATACACACACGCTAGAACATTCATTCGATTTTTAAAACAAATATATTTCCGAAAACACGGAAGATGTGTGAATTCCTACGCCGTTGCTGGTGCTCGTCTTTGACATGTCCCGTGGCTGACGTCATCCGTGGAGGTTTACGAACGGTTCCGAACTTTTCCGAACGCCAGACTGCACCTCCCTGGGTAGAACAGTCTGTATGAACTTCATTTACTGTATCCATGATCCTTTGAGAAATGCGATTTTTTCCTCTTCTGTTAAAGTGCTAGGGGTCCCGGGTTCGAATCCTGGCCTGGGCATGGATGTTTCTGAGTATCCATTAATCAATTTCCTCATATCATCCCTCATTCCCATCTTCGCAAATTAACCAAAAGTGGCTCAAATGCGAAATAGAATAAAGCAAATCAAATCAACCTTCTCAATTGTTAACATGGGCTTCAATGAACTCTCATTAGATATATTTCTCTTCTTTGTGCAGTGCTCAAGATTTGTGTGAAATATAGTTTTACATAAATTTATTAAGCATTTACTTAATTTATAAAGAAAATTCACAGCACAATAATTATGCATTTATTATGAAATAATTTTTATGAAGATTAATACAAATTTTTGAAACATATGTCATGTAAAAATTAGATGTGGATAAAAATTGTACTTTACAGCAGGTTTTATTTACACATTGTATACTTAGGGCATAGTGTAGATAGAGCACGTATTATCTCACAAACACATGTAAACATTTAGAGTTTGTTGTGACGATTATGTGTTCATTACCATGTGCAAGCTATATTTAATTTTTTTTATTTTTCTCAGGTTCCAAGTTCATTCTAGCTTCCCTGGGATCCTGTCAGGAGCATTAATGCAAGGCATGGTATGGGATTTGTGGTTGAGAAGTGTATTGTACATAAAACTTCTCAGTTCAAATCCTGTAACAGCCAGCACAAAACATCTTTCGATGAATGTAAAATATTATGGATATCACTATTATAAACAAGAAGCACTATATTTCCTCTATGTGCAACCCCTACTACTTATTTTTTAACGGTTAAAAATTTGTGGTAGCAATTATTGTAAAACAACACAACTTTGAAAATAGTTAATATAGGAGAGGAAATTGTATTAGAATATGATTTTTTGAAATTAATTTGTTGCACCAAAGTATTCTAGTGTAAATAGGTAAAGAGGTTAGGGTAACAGTTCGTTTTATCGGAGACACATTAAAATCCGATATTTTGTGTTCCGCATGGTTCGTACTTACAAATTGTGTATTGCAGAACATAGTTCAAGGTGCCATTATGCTTTTTACACGAAAACAAACACAATTTTTCACATAGAGAGTAGTTTTTGTTATTCCTTTTTTTGCTTCCGTAACACATAATATGGCGGGCAGAGGTTGACTACCCTTGTAGGTATGCAGTGTTTCCAACCTTCTTCACCGAAAAATACCTACTATCATGTTTGTCACGTGTGCAAATTGTACATTATGCACGGGTAGCTTACGGATAGCCCCACAAATAATTTCTGATAAGGTTAGGTTAGGTTTGGTTAGGTTAGGCAAGCATAGTTAAAAAACAAGGGGTTGGAAACACTGACAGGGGCTTACGTCATCAAACGTATGCAGCGTCTGGTTCACGTAGCGAAAGCAATGGGACTTGTGCGTTGGTGAGATATTTCTCTTGAAAAATACATGATTTCCCAGCCAAATAGATTCCACGATGAAAGAAAATACCTTGACGAACGTTGGAAACCTTAGAGAAACTCCTTTCCGTAAGTAGTTTCTTCTGTAAAAATGAAGAAATGTGTATCCTATATAACGAACTGTTACCGAGGTTAGCAAAGTATGCTATGATGCCAGGAGTTAAGGGTTCAAATCCTTGCCAGGACACGAATGTTATTGTGAGTGTCCTTTCGTCAATTTAGACATGTCATTCCTCATCCCCATCTCCATGATTAGCCAAAAGTGGCAGAAGAGCAATATAATAAATAAATAAATGTTAAAAAATATGTGAACAGAGCATTTTTATTTTAAATCTATAATCCCATATGGTTGGCTCTTTCATTATTGTGTGATTTCTAATCCAAATTGGTTACAAATGTCAACAGTTCTTTTTTGTTATCTACAGGAATGCAAGGTATATTCTGGAGTGTATCAAATTGTGATGTGTGTAACTTCTAAGAATTTCTTGACATTCTCATTGAATGAAATTTCTGTAAATTGGAGGTGTAAGCAAATGTGATGTGAGTGGTTGTTTTATACATAGATAATACATTAGCAGCTAACAACAGCTATAGCAGTTTGGTGTTACATGCTAAAAACAAAAAGCTACTCGCATATGCATCTGATAGCAAAAATAAACATCTGAAAAAGTTTGGCTGGTTAAATTTGATTTATTTCTGCTCTCAGACGCAGGTGTGAGTACGTTAGGTATGTTAGTTGCTGTCACTAGCTGCTCATAGATAATGCAAATGTATGTTGTTGTTTTTTGCCAGGTGGTGGCAGTACTAGTCCATTCATATTCATATTCATATTCATTCATATTCTTTATTTCCGTTGACCTATGTCCATAGGTATGGAAATCGTCACATAACAATACATACAGTAATAAAATATTAATACAATTTTAGACAAGGATTACAGTAATGATTTTAAGAACTACTACATGAAGGAAATCCAAATACACTAATAAAAATATTAATACAATTATAGACAAGAATTACAGCAATGATTTGAAGAACTTCTGCATAAGGAAATCTAAATAGAGGAAGAATACACTATTGGAGTAAAATTACATACAATATTTAAGGCGAGCACAATAATAAGCAAAGAATTTTTTTTTTTAGTGTAAAAATAAGATGTAAAAGTAACTATGTAACTTATACAACATGGAAGAATGCAATATCTATACAGAACCGATTAATGATTATTTTGGCACAATAATAGCATATAGTGAATACTTCATACGTGATAATATAAATAGTATAATTCCATTTTCTGTACAACCGAACCCTCTTTGTTGACAATTTATGTAATTTAATATTTACAAATTTAGAAATTCATTTATTGAATAAAAACAATGTCGTAATAAGAATTTCGTTAATTCCCTCTTAAATTGGGTAGTTGATTCCATTGTTTTCATGTGATCAGGTAATTTATTATACAGGTGGATACCTACGAATTTAGGACCTTTTTCAAGGAGAGTGGTATTATGAGTTTGTATAACCAGATTGTGATTTTTTCTTGTGTTGTATTGATGTACTTCCTTGATACGTTTGGAGAAACTAGACATATCTTGTTTTACATAGCACAGTAAATGTAATATATATAGGCAAGGTAATGGTAGAATGCCAAGATCCCTGAAAATTTTCCTACATGGTTCATTTATTTTCTTTCCTGCCATAATTCGTACTACTCTCTTCTGCAAAATAAAAATTTTTGCACTGTTTCCAGCATTCCCCCAAAATACAATTCCGTATGTTAGTTCTGACTGGAAAAGACTGAAATATGTTATTCTTATTGTCTCCCTGTTTATTATGTTTCTTAAGGTTCGTATACCATATATGGTTTTGCTTAATTTCCCTGCTAGGTGCTCTATATGTATGTCCCAGTTCAGATTTTCCTGTATCCAAATACCCAGGAATTTTATGGAATTTGTATATTTGACGTGTTCATTTTCTATTTTTATTACTGGTTCTTCATTGTTCTTATTTCTTGAATGATGGAATTTTATTGCTAAAGTTTTGTTTTTATTTATCCTCAACTTATTTGTGGGGAACCATTTGCAGAGTTCGTTTGAGGTGTTTTTTATATTTGAATTTAGAATTTGTTCATTTTTGCCAGTTATCACAATGCTCGTGTCATCTGCATATAAAGTAGTTTTAACTGAGGGTAAGTTTGAAGGCAGGTCATTTATGTATATGGTAAATAGTACTGGCCCTAGAATAGAGCCTTGAGGAACACCGCATGTCACTTCTTCTACCCTAGAGATATGGGAAGATGCATTGGTATTTGTCCCTTCTACATGTAAGATCTCTACAGCTTGACTGCGATTTTGCAGGTAAGATCTAAACCAGGTGTTTACTATACCCCTTATTCCATAGTGATTTCATTTTTTCAGAAGTTGGTCATGCGATACTGTGTCAAAAGCTTTTGATAAATCAAGAAAGAGACCTACACACTGTTCCCTATTGTCCAGGAGTTGTCTGACATGTTCGATGTATTCAAATATTGCTGTAGTTGTTGATTTGCCTTTACGGAAACCATGTTGTGATTGAGATATTATGTTGTTTTTATTTAAGAAGGTTGTAATTTGTTTGTTCATTGCAATTTCCATGATTTTTGAGAAGGGTGAAAGCAGAGCTATGGGCCTGTAATTATCTACACTACGCTTATCCCCTTTTTTATACACAGGTTTGATTTTTGCTTGTTTTAGTTTATCTGGGAACACACCAGTAACAAAGGATAAGTTCACTAGATAACATAATGGGTGTAGGATATGCGTGTGACATTTCTTTATAATTGAGGATGGAATTTCATCCAAGCCAGTTGACCATTTGTTCTTCATTTTTAAAATGATGTCTGTCAGTTCCTCCACAGAAACTGGGCGTAGAAACATTGATGCACTATGTGTATTCATTTTAACCTTACCAGAGTTTTGATTGGTTTTGACTTTATCCTTATTTACATTGATTAGGTATTTATTAAAAAAGTTTGCCACTACCAAAGGATCGCTTACGTTTGTGTCATTTTTATTAAGTGTGATGTTCTCTAGTTTTTTGCAATTTCCCTGCAGTTCTTTTTTTATTATGCCCCACATTGCTCTGGCTTTATTTGAAGAGTCTGAAATTAGTTTCGCATTATGCCCTTTTTTTGCAGCTTGTAACACGCGTTTATATGTTGACTTGTATTTCTTGAAGTATTCTTCAAAATCAATTGTTACAGCTGTGCTTTTCCTAGCCCTGTTTAGGAATCTCATTCTATCACTAGCTATCTTTATTCCTTTAGTGATCCAAGGTTTCTCTTTCTGTGTTGCCCCTTTAACTTCCTTCTTCGGGAAGGCTACATCAAAATAGTAAGAAAATATGCAATGAAATTTGTCGAAAGCATCATTTACTGTGCTACACTCATATATATGTTTCAAATCTTCATTGCTGAGTAAGTGATTGAAGTAAGTTGTATTTTCATCATTAAAAACTCTTTTGGTAGTATAATCATTTATTTGTTTAACATTGCTATTGCTTTGTGAAAATGGTGTTGAAAGTGAGAAAGACTGTGCAAAGTGATCTGAAAATCCAGTGTCAAAAACCTCTACTGTGCATTGGTCGACTAGTGTGTTCAATAGAATTTGGTCCAGAGCACTTTTTGTATTTTTTGTTACTCTGGTAGGTACTTTAACCATTGCTCCTAGGTTGAACATGTTAAGAAGCATCGCAACAGACAATGAATGACTGTCTGTTGAGAATTCCATACAGTATAACATGGGACATGAAAATCGTCCTTAAAGAAAAAAGAAGTAACATGTAGGCCTATCTTTTACGTTTCCCTAGTATGTGCATTCAGTCAGAAATCAAATTCATATTTACAAATGTAGCAAGTAACATGACAACATTTTATTCAACAATTAGAAGTTGGGCCAAGTTCAAGGCATGAACAATTTTTGAGCACAAAAACATTCAAAAGTGTGTTCTAATAATTATTGATATTTGTAATCCGTGAACCTTGACCTTAATTTTCGCTAGTGATTCCAATGGTTGAGATAGGTTCAATACTCAGTGGAGGTACATAGTGGCCCGATTAGCTGGGAATTTCTATTTACAACTGTTATCAATTGTACTCTACTGTTTTCTTGGAAATCTTCTTTAACTAAATGGTTTTCTACCAAACACCTACATTAGGCCCGTATTCATAGTTAAATCTCAAGACACTGTGTAAGATATTCTTAGCCAAGACGATCATGGGAAGTTAATCTCGTCTTGAGACAGTGTCCTTTCATAGTCGTATCTTGAGAAACTCTTGGCTAAGAATCCTCTCTTCCCAAGGAAAGAAACCTTCTCTTCGCCAAGATCTCGATCTTGAGATGAGATTGCCTGAAGTACTGCTAACATTTACGAAATGCAAGATGAAGTGTCAAAAGGAACAACAAAACACACTTTTAAATACATTAATAAATTACGTGAAGTTATGAAAAGAGTGGTAAAAGTACATTTGTTTCGATAACTGATGATTTTGTTACATAAAAGAAATTACTTTCATGTCTTTGTATGTTTTTCTTGGGTCAGCGATGGGGCTGTATGTTGGTATTGAAACAATAGAAAATCAAGCAGCGGTCGTGTGGTCAAAATGCAAATTCACGGCATGCAACGCGTCGTAGCTTCGTGTTTCATGTTCTAATTAAAAATTAACCAGTAGTTAGTCCTACAAGAAAACGAGTTATATCAAAATCCAGTTAATTTAATTCTGCATTAATTCATGCTAACCAGTTTTTTTTCAAATATGCCTTCTATTTTTAATTGTCGTGAGAACAAATAAAACAAAGTGCAGTTATCTTTTTTTGCAAAGGTTTGCTCTCTGAAATTCTATAAATAAGAAACGGGTGATCCGATCGTAACGCATTTTTAGTACAGTGCAGACAGAAAGGTTTTTAAACACAATTATTACTTTTCAGATGTTTAAAATTTGTAAAAAAAACAGCTCTTACCAATTTTTCGAAAAAAACGTTTTCTTAGTATTAGGTAGTCCTATCAAATACAATTTTGGTCTTGTTTTGAAGCCCTTTGCATCCGTTTCTCAAATCCAATGTCATTGTCAATTCACATTGTGAAACCGATTTTATTCGGATTGTTATTCAACAGAGTAAATATGTACGTGAAACAGTTTCCACTGTTGGCTGCATTGAGATGTGCGATATTATATTCAGATAGTAATGAGATATTTTTAAAATAGTTTTTGGTTCAGTCTATTAAAGTAATGTTCAGATACATTGGCTGCGTTCGGAGGACTGACCCGATGCCGAGCGGCTCACTTGCGACCGATCACCGGAAAACTGGAATTTCTTCGAACGCTTCAGCTCAGTGATCGACGGCCTATTTTCGTCTGCTGCAGACAAATGAGCAACATTGCCGTCGTCCTGGACCGCAAGCTTGGCTGTCCTGTTGTCAAAAGTTTGCAACGGATGACCATATATTTTGGACCCTTTTACAGTTTTTTTAAAAGGTTTTAGAGATGTTTTAAGCCAACTTTATGCACAGATAAGCTATTCGGCACTGGAGTTAGTTTTAAAGTGGGATCCGCCTCTATCGCGTAATGGTACCAGCAGTGGCGTCTCGTCCCTTGGGGCTTCCGGGGCTTAGCCCCTAAAGAAAAATGAACGTATTCACGTAATTATCAATCACCATAACGCATAACTATCACACAGTCTTTTAAAAGGCGATTTTTACCCACATAAATTCATCGTCTATTGCAATGGATACGACAGCGCTCCTAGCGGCATTGATATCAATTATTGTTTTCCGGGGCACGTCGCAAAGGAAGGCGTGGCCTACAACCTCCTACGCTACAGTGAAGGTCACATGCTAGCAGAGAGAGGAGGGAAGAGTGCAATGGATTTGAGTGCTGATTCGGGGCTAGCTCCGTTGCGTCGCGTTCGATCTCGCGTGTTGTACTGTAGTGCTTTGGTGGCTTTCATTCGGAATGTTTGACTGAGTTTGGCAGGGTTGATGTTCGAACACAAATTGATGAAGGACATAGGCTGTCAATTACAAGACACAATGAATTTGTCAGGAAAAATTGGCATATATTAAATAGAATTATCTATTGCTTAAAATTCTGTGGTCGACATGAACTTGCTCTACGAGGACATAATGAAAGATAACAATATTTAAACAGAAGCATCTTCCCAGATTTATTATCCCTTCATGGAAGAGGGAAAACTAAGGAGGGAACTTCGTGTTCTTTATTGTAGTGAAGAGTTGAAAAACATAAACTCTATCAGTAGATTGCATTTATTTTTTATTTAAAATTATTTAGATGGTACCTTTTCAGAAACAGTAAAAATGACAAACATAGTTTTAATAACTCCAGTGGCAACAGCTGAATCTGAACGATGTTTCAGCACATTGAAGCGTATTAAAACCTGCTTAAGAAATGCAATGGGACAAGACAGACCAAATGCCTTGGCACTTGCTTACAATAGAGATAGAATATATTTCAAACATAGAAGGCTTCAACGAAAAAGTAATAACAAAATTTGCTGAGCAGAAGAACAGGAGTCAACGTTCGTAGAAAGGTATGTTTCACAACAATACCTTTTTCTTTTGTAATCATGTGAATTGTCATTATATTTTAAATTCTTTAAAAAAAATAAGTTCAGTTTTGTAGTTTAGAAGAAGTTAAATACCAGTTTTTTTGGTAATTCATGTAATCTGTCATTACATTTTAAATTCTATCAAATAAGTTAGTCCAGTTTTGTAGTCTAGAAAAAAAATACCTATTTTTTGTAATTCACATGAATTGTCATTATATTTTAAATTCTTAAAAAATAAGCCCCGGCCAAATTTGAGGCCACGAGACGCCACTGGGTACCAGTGCTTAAAGTGAGGCGGAAGCACCAAAACTGCGTTCTGACAAATCAGTTTGGTACCGGATCTCAGTTCCTGCCACAACATTGGAAGTCTATTTTATTTATATAATTTCTTGTTACATTAATTCTTGCAAACAAGAGATGAAGAGGAAAAGGAAAAGTTCTTGTACTAAATTTACCTCCCGCCGGCGGGCAGTCAGTAGGTGCCAGACATTTCATGGTGACACGACAGATTTCGTTTATCGCATTTTTCTCTTGGTAGATGTTAATCGCAAACCTGCGGAAAAGCGATGGATTTCCCAGAAGCGGAATATAAGCTTCTAGGAGGAGAAATATTTCCTATTGCTGTCAGTTATGTGCTATGAAATGCCTCTTTTTCTGTAGTTTGTTCATCTGCGGCCTTATAATTTCCCCCCTTGTGTAATATACGAGAGTCCGTTAATTTTCTTTTCTTTGTTAGAATAGCAGATTAAAATGAAAAGGAACATTCTGCAATAATTCAGTTTCCTTCCGAAGGAACACAACTGTACAGGTATTGTGAACGAAACTGAAGAAGACGAAAGCGACAGAGATGACACATCTTGCATTTATACGTAGAATAGTTAAGATACTTTGAATACAATAATAATAATAACAACAACAACAACAACTGGTCGAATTGGTTTATAAAGCGAAGTGAAATGAATGAAAATAACGATTGTTATTTTAATATTCATTTACTGCTACTAGTAGTAGTAGTCGTGTACATTCAGTTGTGGCATTAGTGGTTGTCCGGTAAAAATGGCAAAGGAAAAATTGGCAACGGAAAAAATGGCAAACGGAAAAAATGGCAAAGGGAAAAAATGGCAACGGAAAAAATGGCAATCGGAAAAAATGGCAAAAGTGAGAATGGCGAATGTAAAAATGCCGACAAGAAGAAAGGAAAAGCAAATGATAAATAATTGATATAAGTAATTCACATGTAAATTGTAAAGAGTATTCATCAGGTTCTTAAGAATGCAATACATGATACGTGTGAAATTAATTTATGATAGTTTATACACTATATTACCGAAAAAGGTTACCAAACCTGTCAGCACACCTCCACCTTATAACATTCTTCAGATCAAACTGTTTTGTATACGCGTATCCTAGGAAGAAGAGCTTTTCACCACCTTTCTGCGATCTAACAATTTCCATTTCGAAGAAGTAAACAAGTTCGTCTCCCTGAGCGGAATGAGTGACACAAATTAGTGCTGGGGGTAGATAAGGGTTGGGGTGAAGTCATACTTGTATTAAACACGTGTGATTGGTCAGCAGGTGCGCGCAAGATGTAAACTTTATTTTCAGTCAAAATTAAAACACCTGCTATGCTACCCTCCAAGTTTCATTTCACATGCTTGAAATTATTCACAAAGGTCACCTTTCATTAACATGTGATTTTATAGTAATTTTATAGGATCCGCAAGTTCTACCACATTAAAGAATGAAGAATTTAAACAGCATAATAATAATTTTTGAGAACATCAAATACAATTTATCTCTTCAAAGAAAGTGTTAAGACATCAAAAGTATATTATATTTAATTACAAATGATGCAACGCTAGACATAATTTCTCAATTTTCACATAAAATCAGAATATATTGCATGTCCCATTTCTATTCTTGCCATTTTTTCCTATGCCATTTTTTCCGTTGCCATTTTTTCCTTTGCCATTTTTACCTAAATTCCATTAGTGCTATTAAATGAAACAACTTTAAGCACTGCCCGAGACCCAGTCCCGTACCCAGGGAAGGGGCCAAACCCATCCTCGAACTGTGAAATATTTAAATGTTAAAATTTCCAACAGTCGGACTCTGACTGCGGGACGGCATGGGTTCGAGTCCGCCTGGGCTCAGCCTCTGGGTTTTCGGGCTGTGAATGGAACCGGTGGTAATCCACCACCGTAAGGAAATTGGGGGGCTACGAATGAGTAGCGTAACCTGGTCATATAAATCTCCTATAACGATTGGAGGTTCGACGTGCTGACCTCACGTCAGCCCATTATGGGTTGAAGATCTCCACACCTCTAGGTAGGATTGTTAGAGGGACACTGGCAGTCGGGAGATAGGCCAAGGCCCTTCAAGGGCTGTCGAGCCACGGGTTATTACTATTATTATTAGTACAACCTATAAAAAATACGAAAATAACATTGAAAAATAATGTAACACATGTCTAAAGACATATAATATTTCAAAATAAAACCATAAATTGGAGTAAAGTGGAGGGTAGAAAGTTGGGAGGGGGTGACAGGATGGAAAGTAGAGGGCGCAAGAAATCAACCTTGCCCGAGTAAAAATTTTATCTTGAGCCACCCCCAATAATAATTGCTAACACGTATCATTTAATTTACAAACACATATTTTTCTAAACATAGAATTTTCGTGTTTGTTCAGTGGTCCTGGCATAAGTGGTTAGCACAGTGCGCTACGATGAAAAGGGGTTCTGGGTTCGATTCCCAGCTTTGGCATAGGTGTTCTGTGTGTTCCTTCACATCAATTTCATATCATCGCTCATCCTCGCGATTAGACAAACTTGGAAGAAAGCAAATAAAAAAATAATCCAATTCAATGAACTTCATAGGATTTCTGATCTTCTCTTTGTTAAACATTTTCGGATCTACTTCCTCCTCCTTCAAAAAATCCTGGGTATAGCAACATAAACAAAATAAAGATAAAACACGAATGTAAGGCTAATATAAATATGAAATTTGTTTGACCATTATTAATAGAATTAAAATCTAACACTTAATAAAAACATTTATACTATAGCCTCCCTCTACACACACACACACACACACACACACACACACTCAAAAAATTCCTGGATACAGGACTGCCGAAACCCTTGAGATGTGTACATACTGACCGTGCTATGCCTCTCGCGTATAAACATTACTTTCAAGTCGCGGCTACTTTGATACAGAAATGCTTGCGAATAACGATTTATTTTTAACTAAATAATATATATATAAGTATATGGCCACTTATTTGCTTGTAGACGACTATGAATTTTTGCACTAGTTGTGACGGTGTAAACTATATTCGCAAATTTGTAGCATATCGTGGATTCCGCGTCGTCTGCTCCGCCATGTCTACTGAACGGGTTCACTGCAGCGAGCGTACTTCCCAGGCGATCAAAACAATGGCGCCTGATCATTGAGCCTTCAGTACTGAGCTGCCGTTCGGAGCACCGAATCACTGAGCCGCTCCGGAGCGGCTCACTTGGCCGAACGCGACCAATATATATAGGGAAAATGCAATTCATTTGTAAATATGTATCCATAAGCAAA
This sequence comes from Lepisma saccharinum, assembly GCF_977018435.1. Lineage (NCBI taxonomy): Eukaryota > Metazoa > Arthropoda > Insecta > Zygentoma > Lepismatidae > Lepisma > Lepisma saccharinum. Next base: position 8,184,547 of record NC_139247.1, on the reverse strand, counting down.
ATATTTAAAAGAAATCATAGTTGAACGAAATGGCCATTTACAGCTGCAAGCACACATTTGCAGAATCTTATGAATTGGAACCTTACCATTCACTGTAGCATCAATCTGGTTGAACATAATTTCCTTGCATCAGTCTAATACTGCTGGGATACTCCTGTACTACCCTAGTGCCAAAAAGTGCATCAAATTAGGGAGGGCTTTCTAGTCCAAACTTACCTGCATATTGTCATGTTTTTTCTTCAGAAAATCATAGAAAACAAATGTTGATTTTTTAAAAAATCTACATGATGTCCTCTTTCCACATATATTAAATATATATCCCATTTTCTCAAATTTATGAAGATTTTTGTAACCATTTTTGAGAGAAAAATAAACAATGTAATATATAAAAATACAGCTCTTCTTTGTAGCTAATCAGTGGGGATTTATTCATTCTTGGTTTTGGACTTTTAACTACTCTGTTATTTTTTTAAAAAATTCCCAACGTTTCGGAGGCTGAATCTGCCTCCATCTTCAGGGTAGCGTATAGTCTGTTAAATCATATGGTGTCTATAAATGGTTGCCCTGGATAATTATTCTCGGTGGACTAGGCACCACCTCGTCTGTCTGAAACGTTGGTAATTTTTTAAAAAATAACACAGTGGTTAAAAGTCCGAAACCAAGATTAAATACAACATGTCTACCTAAATAACAATTCCAATATTCTTGACCTTTTTCTTAATATGTATTAAATCGCCCCCTTTAGATGGAACTGAATAAAATAGATATTTCTTTTTCATTGAAAAACCACTACCACAAGGCTGGTTAAGATAAGAGATGAAGCTGAATTTAACAAGAGATTTAGACTTGCTTCAATTAATAATGCACCTAAAAATTTATGCTTCAGACATCATCCTGGATGGGAATGGCCACATACCTGAAATATTTTTACAAAACTTTATGCATATAAAATTGTAATTCTTAAAAAACAAAGCAAAAAAAATCTTAACCACAACCCAATACAATTTTAGATTTCCAATTATTCAATCTAATCAAATCCCAGTACAAATATATAAGAATGCAATTTCATTATACTGCAAAAAATAGAAGAAATTCTTGACAACAAGCTTAATTTCTTGTCCTACCTCTCGATTTCTTGGCTGCTCGACACCCTCAAATAATCCATAAAAAATAACCTAAAAACTTCTTCAGGTTTGAAATTGTGACTATAACTGCTAAATCGAAACCGGAATACTCATACTGAATTTCCACGATGTGCATATAAATTGTTCACTCCTATTCTCAAGAGTATAAGCACAATGCAATGATGTAATTTGACACAAGTACAAGTAAAATTCATCAACTAAGAAAGCGTAACATCTAGTAGTTATTATTTGTACGTTTATATTATCAAAATTGGGTTTATTTCCAGGATTGAAAGCCATATACATTGTTTTTTGATAGTTTACATTCAAGTTATATGAATTTAAGTGCTGAGTTATTATATTTACTGATATGTAGGTTTGTCTTTCTAATTGTTCTTGTGTATTTGCACTGCATGTTATGGTTGTGTCATCTGCGTATGTTAAAATATTTGTATTGTCTGGGGCGTATAAGTCGTTGGTATATAGTATGAACAGTAGCGGGCCTAGTATAGAGCCTTGAGAGACTCCTGTTTTTGCATATTCAGTGTCAGATATAATTTTGTGAACCATGGAGTTTTCAGTATGTAGTATCTGGGTGTAATGTGGTCTATCCGTGAGAAAAGATTTTATCAGTTTGTATGTATTTCCTCTAAGGCCAAAATTGTATATTTTTTGCTTGAGCATAGAGTGGTCGAAGCAGTCAAAGGCTTTCGACAGATCCAGGAAAATAGCACAGGGTATCTCATTATCTTCTAATGCATCTATAATTATCTCAATAAATTGAGAAGTAGCTGTACTTGTCGATTTACCCTTTTGGAAACCATGTTGTAGTGGACTAATTATGTTATATTTGGCACAGAATTCGTATATTTTGTTACAAATGATTTTCTCTAACAGTTTTGAGAAAGATGATGTGATCGTTATTGGTCTATAGTTTTTTTTTATTTCTGTCTCCATTCCTTTTTTGAGTATTGATTTGATTATACTTTTCTTGAGTACTTTTGGGAAAATTCCACTATTGATAGAGGCATTTATAGCATAGTGTAGTGGTAATGTTATGTATTGAGAACATTTTTTAATTAGATAATTTGACCAACCATCTGGACCTGCTGATTTCTTATTATTTAAAAATTTTATCGTAGTTTCTAGTTCATTTAAGGTTATTTCATCTAAATAAATGGAGTTCAGTACAGTATTTGATTCAATTTTAGTTGTTTGGGCACTTGTGGGGTCAATGGGACAGTTTACATAGGAGTTTGAGAAATACTTATTGAATGTATCCGCAATGTGTTTAGGGTTAGTTATTTCTACTTCATTTTCAAATAATATGGTATTTTCATTACGCTTATTGGGATTTTTGCCTCTTTGCTCATTTATGATATTCCAAATTGCCTTTGATGTATTACTATTATTTATGATATTATCTTTGAGGTGTTTGGATTTTGCTTATCTTATTAGTTTTTTATATTCATTTTTCTTTATTCTATATGACTCACAAAGTTTGTTTTCCTTAGTTATGCACATTTTGTCATAAATATCTTTGAGGTCATTCTTTTTGTGTATTATTTCATTTGTGACCCAGGTTTTTGTTTTTTTTGTTTGGTTGAACATGCTTTATTTTTAAGGGGCATGCAAGATTTATGAAGTAAGTTAGTATGGTCATGAACTTCTCCCATATGTTTTTGGTTTCACTTTCTTGAAATAATAGAGCCCAGTTTTCTTTACCTAATAGGTGAAACAAATAGTTTATGTTGTCTTCCCCCACGTTTCGGCTTTCTATTCGTATAGGTTTTTTTTGCGTTGTAATGTGGTTTGATTATACTAACTTCAACAATTTGTGCTGTGTGATCAGATATTAAGTTGTGCATCACTTCTGCTTGTATTGTGTCAGAGAGGAGATTGGTGATAACATGATATATTAGACTTTCGGAGTTACATGTTATTCTAGTTGGATCTGTGATTATCTGTGAGAATCCATAGGACCTAAGGAGATCAATGTATTCTGTGTTTTTATTATTGCTCTTGAGGAGGTCAATGTTAATATCTCCCAGGATAATGATTTTGCAATTTGATCTTGTTATTTTTGTTAACATGATTTCTAGCGTTTGATAAAAGAGTCGTAAGTCACCATTTGGAGAACGGTATAGGGTTATTATCTTCACAGATAAATTTCCCATATCAATTTCCATACCTGCTACTTCAAAGACCTTTTCGATGCATAGTGATTCTAACCAGTGTATTTGTTTCCATCCAATTAGTTTTTCTTTAATGAATATGCCTATACCACCACTTTTGAACTCTTTTCTTGTAAAGAATGAGATCAATTTGTACCCTTTTAACCTACAGAATTCTGTTTGTTCTTCATTGAGTCCATACTCAGTTACAGTAAATACATCTGTTTGTAATTCTTCTAGAGATATGATTATCTGATCTAATTTGTTGGTAATGGATTGAACATTGTTATGCATAATTTTTAAGGAAGTGTTATTTTTGCACATTTTTTTACTCTCACTTACCATAAAAAAAGAGTCCCTTAGTTTGTTTTTTTTATATTCCTTTTCAAAGACCTGTCCGTGACACTGACACTAATTTGTTCTTCAACTTTTACCGTGTCATCATTTTTGTTTGGAGTTACGAGGTTAGTATCACACTGCACTTCACACACTTCACTTTCCGGGTTTTCCTTAAGAGGGTACACTGATTTCTGCGAGGGTGGTGTATTAGTAAATAGTGCACAGAGATTATCACACAGAAGTGTTTTCCCTTTTCCGTTCAGATGTTGGCCATGGTTTGTGTGGCCATCTCTTCCAATTTCACTAACGCTTAGCATTTTTGCTGTGGGAAAGGATTTACACACTTTGTAAATTTTAGAGTTCACACTGTTAATTTCGAAATTTACACAGGAAGTTGGTATTAGGTCGTATCTGTGTGGAATGGCAGTAATGACAACGTTGGTATGTTTTGTTGTTTCAAGGCAGTTTTTAAGTACTGAGAATACCAATTTTCCTTCATTTCTTGATATATCATTGGAACCACCCATTATGATCACATGGTCGTTTTTTCCATAGTCCTTGCACATGTCAGGTAATGATTTAACAACTTCTGTCCATGGGGCTCCAGGTTTAGTAAATCCAGATACATTGTATTCACTACACTTCTCGCCCAACTTAGAAGCAATACCACGACTATGGCTATCACCCAAAATTAAGACATTAGCTTTGTATCTTTTATTGACTAGAGTGTTTTGGTCATATTTATTTGTGTCAGGACGTTTACTTCTTTTTTGTGTCGATTTCTCATTTTGCTGATGTGTTTCAATGGGAAAGCATTTGCACTTGATGTGTGAGCCGATGCAGTTGTTCTGGAGCTAACTTCTGCATTCATTAGCACTTCAAACGGGTTTGGATGCACAACTGTATTTGATAAACTGCGATTGCCTGCATAGTTGTTGTTGGACAAGTTTATCGCGGACTTCTTGTTTATGTTTCATTTGACCACATCTGACCATGTACCATGTTCCACCTTCTCTTCTCTTTTCCGGTTTAACAGTTCTAATTTCTCTGCTTCGAGAATTTTTATGACCTCATTTCTTGTTGATAGTTCATGTTGTAGTTTTTCCATTTCCAGCTTTGCTTTGTTACAATTACAACAGCCTGGCATTTTTAAGATTTTTCCTTTAGTTACACCTAATTTTTACCTGTTTATCACTACACTATGTCCCGAGATACTTATGATGTTCGTATCGTCTGTGTGGCAGGTTTTCAGAAGTTTTTCTAATTATCTACAAGTATTCTCAATGAGCACAGCACCACGTATAACTCTACTTGACGCCATTTGTTTCCAATAAATTAATGATATCAAGTGAATTTGATGAACGCACTTACGTCAGCAACTCTTAAATATGCCAAGTTATACTGAATAGTTGTTCCTGTTGAGAATATTTTTTGGTATAAGATACCATAGACTTTTATGTTAATTTATTCATTGACATTTTTTATTGATTCTCTGTGCATGTGTGTGCATATGTATGCACATGGCTTCCAAGAATTACCACATATTATAAATTCATAAAAGAACCAAAGGAATTAGGAAGATGTAGAATTTTCCTAGAGACATGAACATCAATTTGAGATTGTTGGTTGATTTGGTGTTTAAGTCCACTTTATACACAGTAAGGATAATCAGTGGCTCAGTCGGTAACGCATCTCACTACCATGTTAAAGGTCCCGGGTTCGATCCCCGGCCGGTCCACTAACGTTTACCAACTTTTCTAACGTTGGAAGCGGCCCTGGCGCCCACCCAGCGTCGAATAACATGGGTACCTGGGGGGTAAAGGTGGTCAGGGGCGTGATGCTGATCACATCACCCCCACTCACAACCGGATCATGAAAGTGTGGGATGTTACCCCCACACCCCCTATATGCCTTCATGGCGTGGTGCTAAGCACAGGGGAGCACTTTACCTTTTTTAAGGCTAATCGGGACTGGGCCTACAGTTTAAAGTGGGATCCAAACCACTACGTGCCTCCACCGGGTATTGAACCCGGGACACCTTGGTTAGAAGGCGACGACACTACATCACTTTGGGAAACACTAAACTGTATAATAAATAAAAAGCAAAAATAATTTACAAGTAAAAGCACTAATATATTTTGAGAATAATCTCATTGACTGATCACATATAAAAGATCACATATCATTATTTTCTTTGATACCAAAAAAAATTATATATACAGTACTTAACCAAGTTAATTGAAATTATGACATTCACGTACACAAGATACACATGTTTTCGTTGACACTAAAAACCATGTAATGGAATGTATGGGGTACCTGGGGGGTAAACCATGTAATGGAATGTATGGTTTTAAGGAAATACAGTTTTCCAGGATAACGTTTCACATTCTATGAATATGGATGAATAGGAACTTCATGTTATGGAAACTGCTAAAACAACGTTCACATTTAAAATCACAATACTGCAGAAGAGGTACCGAGGTGACATCTCATAAAACAAGGATTCCTACCACTGGAACTCACTTGCTCTCCACACACACACACACACACTGACACAGAAAATTGTGTGAGAGAGAGGAAAAGGAAAACATTGAAAACTGAGTGAATAGTCTTTGATCAAAGTACACGCTGTCCACATCGGTATTGTTCACATGAACAGTCCATTCACAAGAAACTGCCTTGGTAGTTCAGCATTGTTACCATGCACATTCATTTATATGCAGTTCATGGAAAATTTCGATATCGTCACTGTATATGAGACTAGTATTATGGAGAACTGCACATGCAATAGTAATGTCTTGAACTGTTTCCAAATCTTCTGGCCAAACATGGAAAATGCCAATTTGATATCCCAAAGGTCCTCTCCACAACATTCCTCTGCTTAGCATGGGCATAGTTGTACATCTGTTCAGGATCAGTTGTTGGGTCTTGGAATGGGATTTATGGTTGAGCTGCATATCCCTTGCCATGAAGAAGTGCATCTTGTCTTTTGGAATATCAAATTATCATAAATACCTCCTGCCCATGTAGCCACAAAGTCAAGAACTCCTTTCGGGAACCTGCCAGTACCTGAAAAAATAACAACAAACATCCTTAAGACTACAGCGCCTTGAATAACGTAGTGTGGAAAAAGACCCAAGAAACTGGTTCCCCGAGACGATGACAAGTAGATGGCAGTGCGATCGACCCCGGTGCTAATTTTGTTAAGAAAGTAATGCGGCTTAGTTAGTTTTTGGAATATATTGTGTAGATTTGTTTCTCTAGAAAGGCGGTAAGTGAACTGATGGAAACAGTTATATTTGTGGAGTGATTTGCAGTCACGAAATGGCATTAATTTACACAGAAAAGTAACATAAATACGTCTTATGTGCAACGCAACACGAACATCAACATATCGCATGTGAGGCTGGACGTTAAATGTTGGATTGTGTACACAAGTTTATTTTTGTATACTAATAAAATTGAAATAGTGTCATGAAGGAGAAAAAATGTTTCGTGGCGTACATATTATGAAGTCATTTTCATAATTTCATATTCCATGGAGTTCAAATAGCCGATTAGGATGTACCTTGTCATCTCTATCAACAAATTGCTTTACTTTCGTGTCGATTGGTAAGTAGAACATTGGTGTTAAGAACTGTGCATTTTTACTCGTGACTTGGCTGTAAAATGTCTACCTTGTACTTGATGAAAATAAACCGCAAATTAACATAAGTCCACTGTTGTATTTATTCATTGGATTATTTTTTATTTTTTTTTATGGGAAGGCATTTATGAACGATTTAGAGGCAGTGCAATTGCTGGCCGGTTTAACATCGTATGATCATATAATAATAGCACAAATTTCTAAAACTACATTCTCGGATATATAATGAATCAATTACAGTTTGCAAAAGCAAACTATTTGTATAACTATGTTCTTATTGTTGTTATTGTTCTGAATTTTATATTGCACTTTCTGAATCTCCCCAAAAATTAAAAATAAATAACCCATGAAAACCAACAATATTTTCATCATAAAAGTGGACTGTATAATATTTTTTTGTAATGAAGGGTTCTGGTCTTGATCCCTGATAGGAATCAATGCTTGTACTTTAAAGATGCAAAGGTTGCCTTGATAATATTGTCAAGATTGTTGCCTTATCATCCAGATATTGTAGATCTAATTGCTGCTTGCAGTGAGTACACTGGGTGAGATTATAACCAAATTGTTATACACATACAAGGAAGTACACAGTTATATAAATATATTAGTTTCCTGCAAACTATATGGATTCCAGTTACATGCTATGCTGGCTGGTCTATTAAATTGGAATGACTATTTTCACCAGGTGGTGAAGTTAGCTTGCAAACTATTTTCACCAGATTTTTAAAGTGTGCATGTACATGATCTTCAACCTGGCCTACTACATGTATGTGTGCATTCTTTAGTTGTTGATGCATGCCATTATCAAGCTTGAAACAGAGTGCATTTATTTTCATATGTACAAGTACATTTTCTGTTCACATTAGTGCTGGTAATGTAGCATTACATAAGTATAGAGGGGTATTACATTCCTAAATTGGTATGACTTAAGATGACCGGACCCCTCTCCGATTTTCTTCATATATAGCATACTTACTAATTGAGGCCTGCTAATGACGAATGTGACGATAAATTTTTTTGGAAACGTCTAAAAATTGCAAAATAATTGCGAACCACTGACGCTAGTCCCACAAACCATTGACGTGTGGTTAGGTTAGGCCAACATAGTTAAAATTTTGTGTCGTGGTAGTATCAGGGGTATAATTTAACAATACAGGGAATTTCTCCTATTTGTTTGAAATTTCGGATACTTACTAATTTGGGTCTCCTAATCACGAATCTGCAGTTAAAATTTGGTGTCGTGGTAGTACCAGGAATATATATATTTGCTTGTGAATCAAAAAATATCGCGAAAATCGACGGTTTCCATTCCAAAAACTAACACCTTATTTTAGCTTATTTTGCAATTTCTAGACGTTTCCGACAACTTTTAACTTCAGAATCGTGATTAGGAGGCCTCAATTAGTGAGTATGCCAAATATGAAGAAAATCAGAGAGGGGTCCAGTCATCTTAAGTTGTTCCCCTAAATGCTTTTCTTATTAGGTTAAGGGTTGTTAGCATTAAAACATTAAAATTGTTTTTGTAAATACTTCCCAATACCTGATCATGTAATATCTGGTCTTCAAGGCTTCTGCTATTCTCACCACCTGGTGACAATAGCAGTCACACAAATTTGTAATTTTAAATTGTCTCAGTAGTAACTCCAGTAATAATGCCAATGATATTTTAAGTCCACCTTTTGTACAGAAAGGCTAATCTGGACTGGACCTACAGTTTAAAGTGGGATCCAAACCGCTATGTGCCTCCACCAGGTATCGAACCTGGTACCCCTTGTTTACATTACTGCTATGCCATCGGGAGGGCCCCCAATACTACCAATGAATGTAATAAATTATGATAAAATACAATGTTATGGTTATGCTATTACTTTCTCTGATGAAAATAGCCTTATATGGTATTCTCACCACGTAGTGAAAATAGTTGCGGCTTTAGTGTATATATTTAAACTTAAACACTTTGTAATATATATGGGAATTTAAAACAAGCCTTTTTTTTTCAACAAATAATGTTATTTTACACATAGAGCCAACATAATGAATGACATTGTGCATGTAACTTTTCAATATTTCTTACAAGCTATCACAAGTTCCATCATGGTAGTGTGAGAAAATATAATATACACTTTAGTTGATATCTTGCTTCTTTAACTCTGCAGTTTCATAACGTCATCATGTTGTTGTTGTTTTTTCTTTATATATTAATAATGCTGAAAACATTATTGCAAAACTTGCACATGCATCAGGATTTGGATACAACTATATAATATAGCCTATTGGTTTAATGGTGTCTTCCAGGTCCAAGTGAAGCAAAGTCACTGCTTAGAAAATGATAAGAGACATTTACAAGTACTTTCGAGTAATTAAATGCATTTTAGAGGAGAAATTATTATCTTCGACCATATCCACATATCACACAGTACCATGCAGAACAGGAATTTCACAAAATAAAAAGACACCAGGACATGACACTCAAGATGAAATAAGTTCTGTTACTGTTCTATTTGGAATGTCACATTTAACATACAATAATTACTTTGAAATATTTTACCTTCCTAATTTTCCCAGTAAACATCTAGAATAATATGTGTAATTAACTTCAAAACCTGTACATAAATTAACCATTCAGAGATAGAATATGCCATTGACATATATTGAACGCTGATGCAAATCATATGGATAATATTTAAAATACCTTTTACAAGTAGGGTCATTCAACGTCAATTCATCCATACCATGTCACCCACCATCCCCGATTTTGATGAAATTCGGTATGCTTATAGAACTTTTGATGCTGATTACAAAAATGACAACTTTTTAAAAATTGATCAAGGGATTCAGAAGTTAGGCGCTTTTTAAGATCTCCGTGTACGCCACATGTGACTCCACTTTGAATGACACACATTAGGTTATAAACGATCGTATCTGCCCTCGGGTTTGCCTTAGAAACTTCAAGTTTGTCTTCTTTTGTTCATAATAGTATAAGCTTTCATTTAAATAACATTTCAGATGAATGCATCAAGAAACATGTATTTTTATATATAGTTTTATGTATTTTTTTAGAAAGATAAATGACTAACTTCAAGAGCGAATTTCATGCAATGCCCCCCCTTCAATTTCCCCCAAATTTTATAGGTAGGTAGCTCAGAGTGTGTACTAATGCCTGATAGAAAAATTGGGATGGGCGGTTCAGAGACAGGGTGATAAGAAAATAATTTGCATAAAATGACATTAAAAGTAAATCTTATTAAAAATGCTTATGTATTTAGCACAAAGCCTGAAGTACAATATGTTTCAAGCTAGAATATTCAAAATGTATGTTCACTATGTGTGAATGTAATCATAGGCGTAACCTAGCGGGGCAAAGTGAAGCTCTTGCCCTCTCCCAAATTTATAGATTAATTTAAAATTTGCAAGTAATAATTACAGTGGAACTCATATTTAAGTTTCTCGATTTTACATTTTTCATAATTTTGGATTCAATCTTGGTGGTCCCAACATAGCAAATTGTTTAGAAATTTTCCAAGATTTTACATTTTCCCGCGTATTGAGTTTTTTCAGCTTGGTCTCCTGGATAACTTAAAATTGACGTTCTACTGTAAGTTATTTTCTACAGTCTTCATTTTTTAAAAATTTTATATATTATATAATGATATATAATAATTATTAACATTCCCAAGTTTAGCAAATTTATCTTCGAGAACATTCTTATTGTGCATTTTATCTCAATACGGGAGTTTTTTTTGGCTAGTCTTCATGAAGATACGTAATATGAAGTAAGAATTAATACTACACATTTGAGCTGATTGAAGTTTTTTCAAATGGAGCTTTTTCGCAACATACCACAGAAAATATCCTTGTGAAGGGATGGTTGGAACAGTAAAACTAATTGTATAGACTTCTATAGTATAAAGAAACAAGTAAGGCAATTATGTACCAATTCCGTAGAAATAGTATTCAAGTCATGAATTTCTTAGTAATCATCTAGGATGAAATGACAACAACCCACAGTACAATGTGTCAGCGATTGCAAAGTACTATAACAGTACCAGGAAGTATGCACTATTTTGAGCTTACAGGTTCCGTAAGTTACTTTTTACAAGTAACTGAGTTACAGTTACTCAGTTATTGTTACTGGTACTTTGAAAGTAACTGAGTTTCTTTTACAGTTACGTACTGTTAATGATCATTGATTTGTGTAAAAGTTACACAAAATCAATGATCATGAAGACTTCCGTGTTTTGCTTATGTTTTTAGTACATAATATGTATTCATATATGTACATTATTACTGCTAATAAATTATGGAAAACACAGTCAGCTTTGCTTGAACGATTATAATTAAAAAATCATTTGTATGCTGACCACGGTATTTTGAATATGGTGTCATTGATTCCACTTGCACCTATTTCTTTCTCCTCCATTACAAGTTCAACAAAATCCATAGATCCACTCCTTCGACAATGACTTTTTCCTAGCTGTACAACCACATTCCAAACGAACGCAGCAGTCTACCAAAAACAATGGAGTTTTCACATACAATTAGAAATGAATTACAGTAATGTGTGGATGTTCTAAATTTAGCATTCAACATCTACATATTTTATTTTTATAGTCTGGAACAGAATTGTCCAATTTAGCTATTTCTCTTATGCAAAAAGTAACTGTTACCGTTGTTAACTTTACAGGTACTTACTTTTAAAAGTAGCTAGTTAGTTAGAATTCCTAAATAAAAAGTAACTGTACTTGTAACTTTGTAACTATTTACTTCGAAACACTAGTTGTTTAACAGTGAGAGCCAAAATAGTAAGTGCTGTTGTAATATGTTTTGGTTAACTGTATGGTTTGACTTTTGTGAAGAAGTGACTTTCCGAATTCCAACTGTAAACAGTTATGTAGTAGCATATGCATGCGTGACTCAAACTTGTTTGTAGAATTGTTTCAAAAGTCCATGTGAAAATGGAGATGCAGCTATTAAATTCTTGCATCCTCTTGGTCCATCAACTTCCTACTACTGGCCAAAAAGTTAGGTGTGTCCAGTAGACATTATCAACATAAATGGATGGACATATGTACTTACTGATAAGTCAAACACTTTAGTGTGTTTCAAATGGTCAAAATATCCATCTAAAATGTGAACGGCACAATTTATAGTACATGAAATTTTGGAAATCCATAGCGTACAATTTTTAGGTACAATCTTAATGAGTGTCACTTGGAAACTATCTTCGGGTTGAGATAATCACAAAGTTTTCCATCGCATAAAAATAGTGTCCAGGATTATTTGATAAATATATTTGAAGAATCACAATTATTACTCTTTATTCAGTTCTTCCTCAAGTGCCAGGAGGATCACAAAATATATTTAACTTGAAAATTTTAATTAATATATAAATTTGAGAGGGGGCAAGTGCTTGCTTCCCTTTGATTACGCCTATGATTACATTCACACATAGTGAACATACATTTTGAATATTCTAGCTTGAAACATATTGTACTTCAGGCTTTGTGCTAAATACATAAGCATTTTTAATAAGATTTACTTTTAATGTTATTTTATGCAAATTATTTTCTTATCACCCTGTCTCTGAACCGCCCATCCCAATTTTTCTATCAGGCATTAGTACACACTCTGAGCTACCTACCTATAAAATTTGGGGGAGATTGAAGGGGGGGGGCATTGCATGAAATTCGCTCTTGAAGTTAAACTTGAAGTTTCTACGGCAAACCCAAGGGCAGATACGATCGTTTATAACCTAATGCGTGTCATTCAAAGTGGAGCCGCATGTGGCGTACACGGAGATCTTAAAAAGCGCGTAACTTCTGAACCCCTTGACCAAATTTTAAAAAGTTGTCATTTTGGTAATCAGCATCAAAAGTTCTATAAGCATACCGAATTTCATCAAAATCGGGGATGGTGGGTGACATTTTCACAAAATTCTGGATGACTTGACATGGAATGACCCAGTATGTTCTTAGTAAAGGTTCGCATAATCACTCTTGTAGATGTATAGTTATTTCCAGTGGCTAGTGTTTTTTCTGCGAGGTTTCATCCTGTTTTCCCAGGACTTTTTCAAGCTTACACCAAGATAAACAGACACAATAGCTCTGTCTAGTTGGCTGCACTTTTTGATTTTTTTTGCACCGAAGCGTCTATTTGGTTGCACGGTGCAACACCGAGTCGCCTAGTTCGTTGATTTGGAGTCAAGTAGTGTATCTGGTGTCTGCACTACCTTCCGGACTGGTGTATGTTTGGTGTATGGTCAAATATATGACTGTTTAAAGCAGCAGACAGGCATTTGTTGAATATTCTGAACTTGAACACCGCTTTCTGTCTAGTTGGTTGAACGTCATATCCTTGCACCACCCTTACATCAACCTGACACTGGATACACCTGCACTGCACCGAGTGTCAAAAAGTGCAGCCAACTAGACTGGGCTAATGTTACATGACTAATTGCTCTGCACTTTAGAATTATTCATTGCATAAATCTAATGCAAATTGAAACTGCTATGAGAAGATGCACACAGGCTTGGCATTCCAATTATTTGGCAACAATGTTCTCAAAGCACTTTCCCTGTACAAGAACAAAATCGAATCTCAGTGTGGAAGTATATGTGCAACTATCTCTTTTATATCTTTGGTACATAAACCTTGTTCCATACCCATCAATGCAATAAAACAGTGAGATGGAATGAGGCTTTACTTTCTATGAGTGAACTTGTTTCGTTTCTGGACTTCCTTCAAGTTTAGGAGAAGTATGGCTGCTGAAATAAGGGAGTATTTTTAAGTGCAAGTACAGCTATGGGCTTTCTAGTAACCATGAAAAGTACACACTCACTCTCTCTCTCTCTCTCTTGCATACACTCAATTGATATAAATGGGTATGTTTATCTCGGTGTAAGCTTGCGTGTGTGTATATATTTATATATACATGCATAATGTCATTGCACACTTAACTGAAAACATGTACATAATGTCATTGACACATAACTGAAAACATACAGTATATATAAGGCCATTACACACCTAACTGAAAACCTGTGTAATTTAATATGTAATGCTTGGTTGTTAGTATTTTTTACATGGGGAGATTGCTTCCCAAATTATACATTTAACATAAAATTTTGTTCTTGTGGTTGTACAGTTAATACTAAGTTACTCAATATTGTCCAGCATGAAGTAAATAGTGATTTTTTATCTTATACACTAAGAATATCTGTCAGAATAAAACATACAGCAAGCTAGATAACTAAAGGCACGACATGTGATTGTACTTTGTCTTGGGTTCATTTTTAAAAAACTTGCCATACTTTTTTATACTCTCCTACATTCAGATTAATAAGGAATGATTATTTCTCTTGTAGTCTACGGTTATTACAAGCATAAAAACACAGTTTTTCGTTGTGACGTTTCAGGAGAACACACTCCCTTCATCAGACATTTATTTTTAGTTTGACTAAAGATACAGTTATAACAATGGTTAAGAATTTTTAAAATAGAAAAGAAAATTCCTTATACAATGGATGTTGTCAACGTTACATTGTTGAAATATAGCAACTTAACTGTGAAAAACAAGCAGTCTGTTTTATTTTTATTTCAGATAAAAATTTTGATCACATTTTTTATTTATAATTTTTTAAGTAATTTAATTTTATGCTTGTAATAACCGAAGACTACAAGAGAAATAATTCTAGAATGGAAGCAATACATACAAAAAAAAAACTATAAGGAATGATGTGAATTAAAATTGTTAAAACTTTTTGGAAGTATTGTACATTAGGCACATACTACGTAGAAATTTTCAGTGAAAAGTATAGGCTCGACCAGGACTGGAACCCGGGTCTCTGGCATACTGTGCCATTGCTCTTACTACTGAGCTACCGAGCCAGCCTGGCTTCGCCTGACTTTTCGCTATCGCTGTATTACCTGAATCCACGCAGGTAATACAGCCATAGCGAAAAGTCAGGCGAGGCCTGGCCGGCTCGGTAGCTCAGTGGTAAGAGCAATGGCACGGTATGCCAGACCCCCAGGCTCGAGTCGTGGTGGAGCCTGCATTTTTCGATTAAAATTTATTTTTGGAAGTAATTTGTAGGTACTGTTGCTCATTGAATGAAAGATATTGATTATACGAGCTACTACAGTGGTAACATCGGAAGTTCATTTGCAACGTCTTAGTTTTAAGTATTTCATTTTATCTGCCTGTGCATTGGTTGATTTGTTCAGTGATTTTACATAGAACCGAAGTTTCATTACAAAGTAAAATTTGACCAGTTTTGCGGTGACAGTTTCTCTATGATTGGTACAGCCTACATATCCTGCATGTTGACGTTTGAAGACAGACATAATATCATTGATGATGCTACTGTGGAGTCTGTGTGTTGACAAATAAGATGTGAAGGTTTGTTCGAGGTATCTTACAAGCTGCAGGAGTTGATCCGAGGGGTAACATAAACCACCTCTATCAAATTCCTTAGTGTGGCAGGATGAAGAAGCTACAACTTTCTCTCTTCTTGTTATGAGGTTTTCGATGCAGAGTTGACATTGTTGTTGATTGTCTTTAAAAGTTTTGGCAACATAGCCTCCTACGTAATAAATTAGCCTTTCATCACTGTTTTTCTGTACATAACTTTCATGATCTTTTCCAATATATGTGTGTGCCAGTCTGTGCAATTCTTTTTCATCTTCTTTCCTTTCCTCCAACTGCTCTTTTATGAAATTTGGATCCAAATTATCAGCACTTAGCAAGGAATTTATGACTTCTGGAGGACAATTTCCATTTTTGGGGGGACGGGCTAAATTATAAAAGGAAAGACACTGAAGAATGTGGAGGAATTCTGTTGGTGTAGGGTGGTCATTACAGCCTGACGACTGCCTATCCCGAACACTGCATCCTTTGTTAATAATATCCTCCCCCTTGGAAACCTTACCTCCTTACCATTTATTACGTGAACATAATCTCTGATAATGTATTGTTCATCGAAATGCAATTCACAAACACCAGCTGTGTCATAGAGTTCCTTGTCAGCTCTGGGAATTACACGATTCCACTCCGCTAACTTATCTTTTTGTTTGGGAACACTAAATATACAAATACCCTTTTCTTTACTTGAACGATATCGACTAGAACAGCCAGGCACAAAACAGTGGCGACAGTTTCCAGACATGGTGAAAATATAACTCAACCAACGCGTTGTTTACATTTTTCCAGTAAGCGGGAAACGAAAAGTGTCATATTTCACGCTTGAGAGTTTTTAGGCGGTAAGTTGGACAACACGCGAGTGGATGTAAAACAATCTTTGAAAAATAAATCAGTATTGTCTGTGTGAATTTCCATAAAAATAATATTTGTCACAATGACAATATTAATGAACCTTTCAGGATAATGCATACACAATACTAATTCTCGCAGCAATTGTCATGTTACGTGTTACAATCCATACCTATGTTTTCTTCCGTATTGTTAATAAAAACTCAAGGACAGGTCATGATTGACGGTTCATAATATTCTTTAATATTTTCGCGACTACTGTACCAAATATCATAACAATTTTCTGATACAAAGAAATGTTACAAGGAAAAGAATTCGAGTGGAACCAGCGAGAGACGGCAGAACCATGCCGTTTTCCACACTACGTTATTCTAGGCGCTGTACTTAAGACTATGAACGTGAGGTGTGAAATATAAGACTGATCTCACAATTTTAAAACAAGGACATGGAAAGTTTTAAAGAAAATTCATGCAACATAAATTAATGTCTAACCACAAATAAACCCACAATTGCTACATACTTAAAAATATACGTACAATTAGTTAATGTTCATAGCACCTATCCTCATCTGCCTAACCTACTCACATAAGAACACACGAGTAGGATGGTAAAATTGTTCTCGTCAGACAACCTGCTCAGTATTTGCTTATAGGCATATGTAGAATTTGATTAACGTAAATGTATGTACGTGTATTATGAGAATATAAAAATTACAAAATCAGAGTTTGGGCCTGTATTAATTTATGTGAAATAAAAATTATATGAAAGGATATTACATCTTCTGGGAAGTACACATTTTGAATTCATAATAGAAGAGAAATATTCATGATTTCGCAATGCTTGTTCAAATATGTTTATGCTAAATCGTATATTTTTGTGCCATAAATACCTCCCTTTGTAGTAATGAAATGAAATCAGTGACTACCTTCATTCACCAGGTTATGAACCAAGCTTTAGTGCTATTTTCACCAGGTCTCGTGATTTGTCACTGTGAAAATTTTTTGTATGACACAAATATTTTCTTGTATTCTATCTTTTGCACTGCATGTTAAGGAAGGCAGTTAGGTATTCCATGTGTGTGTCTTAAAATAATCAGAAACTTCTACTATAGTGCACAGGTTAGGTAGTTAGATTAAATGTAATTGTTTTGTTTATTTTTCCACGTTATATTTAATGATTATGATTAGTGTAAGTAATTTAACATACATACATTGAAAATGTGTGAAAGATATATCTGGTCTCACCACCTCGTGCCCGTAGTTGCACCCAAAATAGAAATACTTGTCACCCTTAACCATCTCTACTCCCTCAAGAAAGTAAATGCCTTGCATGGTTTATAAATATTGTGTTGAATATGAATGTTTTCCACTATATTTAGCTCGCGCAGATGTGTTATTGTGAAACAAAGTAAGTCTGTTACCTTAATGTGAAACAGCGTGAAGGCTTCGCGCAAGTGACATCACGACATTCCACAACGTCAGCTAAAATTTTTCGTTAGCTGTGCTAGGTTTGGAGTTGACGTGTTCTTTCGCTATTTTAGTGTGCACATAAACAGTTTTTTACTAATAAAAGGCAGCAAAAGTACCCATAGATGGAATGTTTTTACTTACGCTGGCCATACTTTGGAATGAAATAATCCGTTATTTGTGTCTTCCGCGAATTGGAACCAATTAAATATTACGTAAACATTGAAATCTGTCGATTAAAAATAAAACAAAACACAATTCTCGAGGAGTACAGTGGGTTAACGGCCCCGAAATCCCCTATTTTATTCCATTATTTTGCTTCACAACTGAGTGACAAATCTATGCACTACTTCAGAATCAAATAATGTTCATGCAGAAGCAATATTATTATAATACAGGACTATACTTTTCTTTATGAATCAATAAACAGAATGAAAAAAGGCAGCACAACCATTTAACAAGCTTTCTGTTTCCTCGAACTAAGATAATTACGTAGAGAGTAGATCAATTTACATACCTGATGCAAAACCGAGGCATAAAAGCTTGACAAAACAGCTGTTGCAATGAGAAAATCTCCGTCCTCTTCATCATAATTTCTAACTGCAACGTCCATTTTTATTTTCTCAAGAGAACTTTCTCTACCTCAAGAGACCTGTTTAGTTCTCTTGGCGAATACAGGATCTTAAGACACCAAATATCGCTCTTACGCTGCCAAGACATGTCTATGAAACAGCAAATCTAAGATAAATCTTGAGAGAGAACTATGAAACGAGAAAAATCGTCCGTAAGACTCTCTTGGCACAGACTCTTCTGAAGCAAACAGTCTCTTGGCTAGTATCTTGTGATACGTCTATGAAACAGTATAGTGTGTTAAGAGAGATCTCAAGACACTTTCCTTTCTTGAGAAACGACTATGAATACGGGCCGTAGACATAATGTACAGCCAAGAGCAAAGGATATAGTAGGCATATAGTTCATTGCTCTTTTCATTTTTTCATTCCACATCATATGTTGCTTTAAAGAATGGAATTCTGTTGAAGTGAAGCACATATTGTCCTCCACTTTTTTACATTTTCATTTAAATTTCACATTGTACAGAACAGACCAAATGAAAACTGTTATGAACAACTCACCTACCATTTCTTTAACATATTGGCTGTAAATAATTATTGTCATTCCTCACGATAAACGATTTGTTTTCATATCTGCTTGAAA
Organism: Lepisma saccharinum; assembly: GCF_977018435.1. Taxonomy (NCBI): domain Eukaryota; kingdom Metazoa; phylum Arthropoda; class Insecta; order Zygentoma; family Lepismatidae; genus Lepisma; species Lepisma saccharinum. The sequence continues at coordinate 8,165,312 of NC_139247.1, read as the reverse complement.
ATCTAAACGCAGTAGATGTTTCAAAACACCTGTTGATCTACTGAAAACAGTACAGAAGAAACTAAAAGTGTAAATCATTTCTTTAGTATTATATTTAATGTGTATGTAGTGTGCTTAGCATAAGATGATGGCTGCAAATACGTATAACATTTCATTCCTCCTTATTAACAAATTTTATTTACATCTGCTTGAATATGTGAACAATGTTTCAAACCACCCATTGACCTGCTGAAAACAGTAGACAGAATTTTCAGCAGGGCTATTTGTGCAAAAAGTTGAGTAAAGAGAAACAGTTTGTACGAAACTCGCAACGTTAATCTTATCTTTAGGGGTTTGAACAGGTTAAGAAAACGTAGACGTTCTTGCTACGAACGCCTGCCTAAAGAAAATGTAATGCCAAACAACTAAAAATTTGTAAAAAGAAGAAAATTGAGTTTTCACGAGATATTCAGTGAGTGCATAATTTAATGCTATCTTACTCCCTGCATTATAGATAATAATGGCAAAGCATGAAAAACTAGAGCTGCCTTTACATTTTGCATCATTCACTTGCAACATAACAAAAATGGTATTCCTTAGTTTTGCTGCATATGTTTCAACAGTAACATACAGTAGAAGGTAAAACATAGGATCTGCTATTCAATTTAGTTTATTTACACAAAATTGCTTTAATTCAACGAGTATTTTCATTTTATACAAATTACTTTACAGTTACGCGTACATCACGATTACTTAGCAGTTTTAACAAAGTAAACTAGTTCTGTGTAAACAAACAACTCTCGGAATCTCGAAGTACGACATGCATCGATAATGTCAAGGAAATAGCACAACAATCAATACAAATATCGATTCTATCCATAGAAATTGCTTAGTTTCGCCAGGTTTCCCACTTTCCTTGTACCCGTGCGCTGTAGACAATTAAAGATATACTCGATTCTTAGTAGACTGATTCGTGAATTGCACTTTACTCCATCTTTTACTACTAAAAGCTACTACATCGTTGTGGACTCGATTATGTAGTCATTCTCGTGAATCGCCGTGCTCGTGTTGAGACAGTGTCGTTTCATATTCGTATCTTGAGAAAATCATGGCTAAGATCCTCTCTTCCCAAGGAAAGAAACCTTCTCTTCGCCAAGATCTCGATCTTGAGATGAGATTGCCTGAAGTACTGCCAACTCTTAAGAAATGCAAGATATTGTGTCAAAAGAAACAATAAAACACATTTTTAAATACATTAATAAATTACGTGAAGTTATGAAAAGAGTCGCAAAAGTACATTTGTTTCGATAACTGATGATTTTGTTACATAAAAGAAATTACTTTCATGTCTTTGTATGTTTTTCTTGGGTCAGCGATGGGGCTGTATGTTGGTATTGAAACAATAGAAAAACACGCAGCGGTCGTGTGGTCAAAATGCAAATTCACGGCATGCAACGCGTCGTAGCTTCATGTTTCATGTTCTAATTAAAAATTAACCAGTAGTTAGTCCTACAAAGAAACGAGTTATATCGAAATTCAGTTTATTTAATTCTGCATTAATCCATGCTAACCAGTTTTTTTTTTTCAAATATGCCTTCTATTTTTAATTGTCGTGAGAACAAATAAAACAAAGTGCAGTTATCTTTTTTTGCAAAGGATCGCTCTCTGAAATTCTATAAATAAGAAACGGGTGATCCGATCGTAATGCAATTTTAGTACAGTGCAGACAGAAAGGTTTTTAAACACAATTATTACTTTTCAGATTTTTAAAATTTGTAAAAAAAACAGCTCTTACCAATTTTTCGAAAAAAACGTTTTCTTAGTATTAGGTAGTCTTACAAATACAATTTTGGTCTTGTTTTGAAGCCCTTTGCATCCGTTTCTCAAATCCATTGTCATTGTCAATTCACATTGTGAAACCGATTTTATGCAGATTGTTATTCAACAGATTGTTATTCAACGTGAAACAGTTTCCACTATTGGCTGCATTGAGATGTGCGATATTATATTCAGATAGTAATGAGATATTTTTATGATAGTTTTTGGTTCAGTCTATTAAAGTAATGTTGAGATACATTATATATTGTGAAAATGCAATTCATTTGTAAATATGTATCCATAAGCAAAAGATTTTAAAAAAATCATAGTTGAGCGAAATGGCCATTTACAGCTGCAAGCACACATTTGCAGAATCTTATGAATTTGAACCTTACCATTCTTTCACTGTAGCATCGATCTGTTTAAACACAATTTCCTTGCATCAGTCTAATACTGCTGGGATACTCCTGTACTTGCTACCCTAGAGTCAAAAAGTGCATCAAATTAGAAAGGGCTTTCTAGTCCAAACTTACCTGCATATTGTCATGTTCTTTCTTCAGAAAATCATAGAAAACAAATGTTGATTTTTTTTTTAAATCTACATGATGTCCTCTTTCCACATATATTAAATATATATCCCATTTTCTCAAATTTATGAAGATTTTTGTAACCATTTTTGAGAGAAAAATAAACAATGTAATATATAAAAATACAGCTCTTCTTTGTAGCTAATCAGTGGTTTCTTGGTTTTGGACTTTTAACTACTCTGTTATTTTTTAAAAAATTCCCAACGTTGCGGAGGCTGAATCTGCCTCCATCTTCAGGGTAGCGTATAGTCTGTTAAATCATATGGTGTCTATAAATTTTTGCCCTGGATAATTATTCTCGGTGGACTTGGCTCCACCTCGTCTGTCTGAAACGTTGGTAATTGTTTAAAAAATAACACAATGGTTAAAAGTCCAAAACCAAGAATAAATGCAACATGTCTACCTAAGTAACAATTTCAATATTCTTGACCTTTTTCTTAATATGTATTTAATCGCCCCCTTTAGATGGAACTGAATAAAATAGATATTTCTTTTTCAATGAAAACCCATAACCACAAGGCTGGTTAAGATAAGAGATGAAGCTGAATTTAACAAGAGATTTTGACTTGCTTCAATTAATAATGCACCTAAAAATTTATGCTCCAGACATCATCCTGGATGGGGAATGGCAACATAACTGAAATATTTTTACAAGACTTTATGCATATAAAATTGTAATTCTTAAGAAACAAAGCAAAAAAAAATATTAACCACAACCCAATACAATTTTACATTTCCAATTATTCAATCTTATCAAATCCCAGTACAAGTATATAACAATGCAATTTCTTTATACTGCAAAAAATAGGAAAAATTCTTGACCTAACTCTCGATTTCTTGGCTGGTAGATACCCTGAAATAATCCATAAAGAATAACCTAAAAACTTCTTCGGATTTGAAATTGTGACTATAGGTGCGAAATCGAAACCGGAATACTCATATTGAATTTCCATGATGTGCATATAAATTGTTCACTCCTATTCTCAAGAGTATAAGCACAATGCAATGATGTAATTTGACACCAGTACAAGTAAAATTCATCAACTAAGAAAGTGTAACATCTAGTAGTTTGATTTTGAAACAGGTAGTTGCAATACATGTGAACGAGATATGTGGTGCAATTTTAGCCTGATATTCATGCACAATATGAGTGAGCAACGGGCAGGCTATGTCCATCACATATCCAGATTATGTTAAGAGCTTAACTTTTGCCAGAAGATAGAAAAAATCTGTCATTGTCATTTAATGAATATGTGAAATGGATGGATCAAAGTTTAAGGCAACAGTGTGTAACAATACATTGGGTATGTTAGGTGTTCCATCAAAAAAGCAGAACGTACAAGATCATTGGCTTCTCACATAAATCTCAATTGTGAAATGCTCAAACAATACCAAACTCAGAAGAGATACCCAGGTGACATCTCATAAAACTAGGATTCCTACCACTAGAACTCACTTTCTCTCCACACACACACACACACACACACACACACACACAAATACAACACACACACTGACACAGAAAATTGTGAGAGAAAGGAAAAGAAAAACATTGAAAACTGAGTGAATAGTCTTTGATCAAAATACACGCTGTCCACATCGGTAATGTTCACATGAACAGTCCATTCACAAGAAGCTCCCTTGCTAGTTCAGCATTGTTACCATGCACGTTCATCTATCTGCGGTTCATGGAAAATTTTGATATCGTCACTGTATATGATACTAGTATTTTGGAGAACTGCACATGCAATAGTAATGTCTTGAACTGTTTCCAAACCTTCTGACCAAACATGGAAAATGCCAATTTGATATCCCAAAGGTCCTCTCTACAACATTCCTCTGCTGAGCATGGGCATAGTTGTACATCTGTTCTGGATCAGTTGTTGGGTCTTGGAATGGGATGTATGGTTGAGCTGCATATTCCTTGCCATGAAGAAGTGCATCTTGTCTTTTGGAATATCAAATTATCATAAATACCTCCTGCCCATGTAGCCACAAAGTCAAGAACTCCTTTCGGGAACCTGCCAGTACCTGAAAAAATAACAACAAAATATCCTTAAGACTATGAACATGAGGTGTGAAATATAAGACTGATCTCACAATTTTAAAACAAGAACATGGAAAGTTCTAAAGAAAATTCATGCCACATAAATTAATGTCTAACCACAAATTAACCCACAATTGTTACATATTTAAAAATACGCTTTCATGGCATGGTGCTAAGCACAGGGGAGCACTTTTTTTTCTTTTTTCATAGCACCTATGCTTACCTGCCTAACCTACTCACATAAGTACACACGATTAGGATGGTAATATTGTGCTCATCAGAAAACCTGTTCAGTATTTGCTTATAGGCATATGTAAAATTTGATTAACGTAAATGTATGTACGTGTATTATGAGAATATAAAAATTACAAAATCAGAGTTTGGGCCTGTATTAATTTATGTGAAATAAAAATTATATGAAAGGATATTACATCTTCTGTGTAAGTATACCTGTTGAATTCAAAATAGAAGAGAAATGTTCATGATTTCACAATGCTTGTTCAAATATGTTTATGCTAAATCGTATATTTTTGTGCCATAAATACCTCCCTTTGTAGTAATGAAATGAAATCAGTGACTACCTTCATTCACCAGGTTATGAACCAAGCTGTAGTGCTATTTTCACCAGGTCTCGTGATTTGTCACTGAAAATTTTTTGAATAACACAAATATTTTCTTGTATTCTATCTTTTGCACTGCATGTTAAGGAGGGCAGTTAGGTATTCCATGTGTGTGTCTTAAAATAATCAGAAACTTCTACTATAGTGCACAGGTTAGGTAGTTAGTTTAAATGTTATTCTGTTGTTTATTTTTCCACGTTATGTTTAATGATTATTTTGAATTTGAAATTAAAATTTTGGATGCGTCAGCACTAAGGCCATTTAGCACCCGTCACATTATATGGGGTCCAGCCCCTTATCATTACACATAACAACTCTAATGTTGCAGACCTAAAATCATAAAATATTAAAAGCTTCTGACTTTCGTCAAAAACTGGGGCTGTAAAGGAGCACTCAGCACAAATAAGGACAAAACACAGGACAACACAAACAAAATTATACTGGCCATGGGTCCAGTCGCCAGAGCCTTGTTAGTCAAGTCCAGGGTGTACTACGTGGAAATGAGGTTGACTATTGGGTGCACTACGTGGAAGGATCACCCATTACATCCCGTTTAATGATTATGATTAGTGTAAGTAATTTAACATACATACATTAAAAATGTGGGAATGATATATCTGGTCTCACCACCTCGTGCCCGTAGTTGCACCCAAAATAGAAATACTTGGCACACTTAACCATCTATACTCCCTCAAGAAAGTAAATGCCTTGCATGGTTTATAAATATTGTGTTGAATATCAATGTTTTCCACTATTTTTAGCTCGCGCAGATGTGTTATTGTGAAACAAAGTAAGTCTGTTACTTTAATGTGGAACAGCGTGAAGGCATCTCGCACAACATCAGCTAAAATTTTTCGTTAGCTGTGTTATGTTTGGAGTTGACGTGTTCTTTCGCTATTTTAGTGTGCACATAAACGTTTTTTTACTAATAAAACGTTTTAAATCCATTCATTTTACAGATAATGACACAAACATGAAATGTGCAAAATATATCGGCGATATTTGTTTTGGTTCTCGAGAAACACACCGTCAAACACCGCTGAAATTCACCTCCTACGTCACGGATTTGAAAATGTCCTCTCCACAGACACAAGGTCCTCTGACGTCATCACATAGAAATGCGTGCAGGCAGGGCTTCTGCTCTTCCTTACAACTTAGCATGAGTCGCGGAAGCGACAATAAAGTCACTTGTTACTGTGTAAAACAAGTATCTTGTAACTTCCAGTGCAAAAATCTCTGCTCCATTTCTTGGAGATGAATTATGCCCTGGCAGTATAGCAGTATTTACTATAATTCAGCCACTCGGTATAGGGTTTTTCCATTAGGGTGACAAAGCAAAACTTGTAACAGTCAATGGCTGAACACGTGAACAGCCTTGTTCGATGCGAATACATAGGCTGGTTCTGACTGGCAAGAACTTAATATTATAGGAAAGCATTTTCTGGAATTACAATTATTTTCGTCATAATATTTTCTTCGCAAATTTTAAGATAATACGTTTAGAACACTGGTTTACATGCCAATTTCTGCAATATAAGAGGTGATACGGTATAAAATGGTACGGGGAGTTTTTTTAAATTTCCTGCAGTAAATGACAGTTTTCTTCAGTTAATATATATATTGCAAAGTTTTGTATTTAGCCTACTTTTTCGTTACTTTGTTTAACCGCAACGATGAGAACGCATGGTTAATTTAGTATGTATCTTCTCTAACATCACATTTCTTCCCACTTTTGTCTAATCGCTACAATGAAGATGAATGACTACAAGCAGTATTCGAAGTCCGGGTGCAGGAGAACACTCCCCCCACACACACACACTACCAGCAATCACAATCTAAGTATCACCCAACCTGACACGATACGAAACGAACCTTTTTTTCTGTCCCATTTCATTTCGAAAACATTCACTTGTCCCATCTCCTTTTATGAGACGAGATGGAAAATGTCTCGTCTCGTGAGAAACACTAATATTAACAATAGAAGCATCCCCTAGCTGTCCCCAAAGTCTCGAGCAAACATCCTCCCATGTAACAATTTCCAGTTCAATGAAATGTCACTCACAAGGAAACAGTCATGCCCAAGTCGAGAGTCAACCCTGGAACATGCGACTTCCTCAGATAAATCATGAATATTGTGTATAATAATTACAATGCCAGGTCATTCCTCGTAATTCTGAATCTGCGGTTTGGTTTGCATAGATAAGCAGGATAATATTCAGTTTTAGAGGGCTCGTACCGTCGAAAAAAGGAGTAAAAAATAATAATAATAACAATAAATTAAAAAAGTTTTTTGTATTTATAATGATAAGCCTTTGCATCTGTTGTTAATTCAATATTTTTCAAGACTTGAGACGAGAACGAGAATTGCCCTCCCAAACCTAGACGGACTGTCAATGAGACATATACAAATAAACACGAGACAGACATTTACAACTCTCAACGAGAACGAGACCAAGGCTGCCATGTCTCGTCTCGATAGGATCCTTAGTGGTGAACAGACCAATTAATGCGTTCGGGGTATCGAGATGAGGCAGCTTTTTTCGCAGTACAAAATTCAAATATATCGTACCATTTCGGTATGGGATATTTTTATACACATGGCGTATATATAGTTCACGTGGGGGGGAGAATATGGATCAACTTTTGGTATGATTAGGGTTGCTTTATTTCGTAAGTGAAAATCCAGGACACTGCTGCCCGGAAACTGGTTGGGGAGCAGAGGGTGCTGGACCCGACAAAGTTGTGTGTATGTATCACGATGTCACGATAGAATTGATAGTTTTCTGTTCATCCTGTGTCACTGCGTTTTAAAAAACCAAATATATTTAAGATGACTCTATGTAGCGCAAGTTCAAACTGGGTTTCGAGATCTTAAGAAATGCCCCTGGGAATTTGAACTCAAATAAGATTCAAATTCTATGAAACTGACATCGAGGAACTGAAAATCAGATTCTCGATATCTGTTGCAACAGGACCAAAATTTTACAGAAAACCCTAGAACGGCAATCGGTAGCGCTAGTAGCGATGTCAATTGGACTACAGTGAAATCAAGTTAACAATGCCCATCATTTTCAATCAGTCAATTCCCTCAAATACATCTACTCCTTAACAGAATCGCCTTCCTTCAGACTCCCCCCTTCTATACCACATTCCCCCAACGCCCCCAGGCTAACATCATACAACCTGAATATGCCCTAACCTATTGTTTCAGCTATCTTTTCCCACTAAACCTTTCCCCCAAGCATGGAAATAACCCTTATTGACCAGAGCGAAATGTACACTCCTTGACTGAAAAGGAACATTAGCATTAAACACAGAAATATGTATACAATTTACACACTAAGAAAATCATAAGGTTTAAATCGTAAAATCACGAGTCAATAATAGATGTTTATTTAACAACAAGCATTTATGGCAATGTCAATTACAACTTTATAACGGACCCTGTTTATCCTTGAAGTAGGCCACGAACTACAATTGCATGCCTGCGATTTCACAACTATCAGATATGAAGTGATATGTTTCAAGTTGGCTACTGAAATGTTAGTGTCACCAGGGAAACTATGTTTCCCATTGGGCAATTCCCAGTACATAGTATTTGAAGATGAAAATGCAAGAAAATGAATCCTACTGTACGGCACTGTAGAGCATTTATTTAATTTCTAGGAATTATCCACCAGTGTGCGTGTTTTATGCACACATCAAGATAGAAGAGATACAAATGCAAAGTCCGGTATGGGACTTGGACGTGGGAAGTGTAATAAATATGGCACTTCTCTGTTTAAGTCTTGTATCAGCTGGCACAAAGTTCATCGTGGAGGGAAATAAATCAACATTTCTTCATTCATGTTCAGCTATTTAGTAAATGATGAGTATTTGATTTTTAAATAAGCTGTTTTATGTGAGAGATATTGTAGATATCATTTTATATATATATATATATATATATATATATATATGTGTGTGTGTGTGTGTGTGTGTGTGTGTGTGTAGATATTATTTTTGTTAATATTTTCTGTTTTTTTTAAAGTAGAAATATTAATTTTCAATATTAGGGGTTTTCATTCTTTCAATTGCTTTAAATGCTGAAAGAAGTCTTCAAGGAACAACTATTAATTTTCCAAAGTATATTTTCATACTTTTCTTTCAGTGTAAAAAGCATACATGTATAGTAGGTGCTGCTGGACTTGCTACAATAAGGTATGAAAATTCACTTCAACTTAATGGTCAGTGTCATGACAGTAAATTTTGTTAAAAGGCTGAACCTTTTCGTAGCATTCAACCTAGTACTTTTTATTTATGTGATTTTTGAGAAAACTTCCGAGCATTCTCTTGGTAATTATTATATTGTTTCTGTGCAGACTAACCTATTTCTAATCAGTGCCATAAGCATGGGCGTCCACAGGATTTTTTCCAGGGAGGGGCAAGTAAGGCAATTTTTTTTCCAGTGGGCAAAGGAGTCATATTTTCCCCCATAATAGTGATGTCCCTTCAAAAAACACTGTTTCAGTCTGAAATTATCATGTTCTTCAACGCCCTTATAATAATTAACATAAATTACTGACTGAAATGAAATTATGTGTGAAATATATACCTTTTGTCAGACATTCATTATCCAGGGGGAAGGGCGTGCCCCTCCCCCCTTTCGGACGTCCATGGCCATAAGGTATGTGAACTGATCCCTGACAGTATTGAAATTTTTATTATCGAATGGAGCGTAATTGCTGTAGGCAGTTATTTTTTTTCGTTTTAATATGTGGTAAACAAAATGTTTTATTGATCGGTGTAATATCTTGCAATACAATCCTGTACAGTGGAAGGATCAGTCAGTTTTTTTTTGTTTTTTTTTTTATGGATTAGCATGACATAAATCGTTCTGAATTATTGTATACTTATTTCATTCCATTTCTCCACCCAAGAAAAAAAAGTCACCTATTTTAAGACTGTCATTTTCGTATGATGAAGAATGTTTTTAAAAATGCCTTTAGAGGAAATTATATATTTCCGCTTAAAGTAAGAGTGCAATTTCAGGAAGTTTTGGTAATAGTACTTTTTCCATATAATTTTCGTATACTTTTATTTTTGTGATAGAAATCAATTTTAATGCGAAAAGTTTGTACTTAAACGAAAGCATTGCATATAATTAATTTCCGCCACTTCTAACTACGTTTAGTCAATTTGCGCGTATAATTTATTATACGCGCAAATCGGCTGAACGCGGTTAGAAAGTATCGGAACGCGAATGGTACGGAACACGATAGTGTTTTCTCGTTTCGAGCAATCCGCGAGTCCTTGCGCATAGCGTTCGTCTTCTGTTTTTTTTCCCCGACGGTGCTGCCGTCGGTGGTCGCGAGGAAACGACCTTCCAGTGCCGCCATACTGTCAACCATTTTTAACCCGCAGCTGTAACATCTTGTAGTAGTATGTCTTGATGTGTACTTACACGTCACCAGTCCTCCGGCCGGATATATCACCACCGAATTCAACTTATAATATCCTTTTCCACACTAACTTTTATTTCGATACTTGTCGAGATTCGTAAATCGCAACCTTTGGCGAACATGTCCAACCATATGGAATCACTTATTACTTTGCATTCACCGCGATTTCCATCGATTCTTTTCCCACCCGTTGCGTTTCATCTGCCATGCATCCGATTCCATTCGTCCAAGCCCCTTCGTTTTCTACTAGGCCAACGGGTTCCATGATCCGTTCTTTTTTATAACCAGTTCTTGCATCCGATTCCATTCGTCCAAGCCCCTTCGTTTTCTACTAGGCCAACGGGTTCCACGAACCGTTCTTTGGAATCAGTTCCTGTTGAACGCTAACTTTCGTCCTGTTTCATGGATTTTTCCCATTTATGCAACTTCGTAATTATCACTACAAAATAAGTTTGCATTTCAACCTGGAAATATCTTATTCGCAAACACTATCACTCTCTATATTAATATCACAATCATAATTAAATTAATAAAAAAAAACATTAATTTGACAAATTTAAATTCAGGGTGCACTGAGGACATCTATTGAGAGTCCTTTGAATCAAATATCAGCTCTGTCGGCTGATCTGTATCATACTGCCATCTATGGGCAATTACAGTACCCAATAGACTTCTATGTTATCAACCAAGTTAAATCACATATACCATCTTGTGAGGGACGCTTATGACACCTATCGTCATAACTCGGGGGGGGGGGGAAATAACTGATTTGACAGTCTCAATGCAGTTTCTTCTCGCAGAAATTCCGAAACTATCAGGAAATTGCAGACATTTGGTCTGCAGTCCCATCTGGTGTGTGGAATTACGTATTTCCTGGCTGGCGGGCTGTATGATGTCTGCATGACAGGGTTGGCATGTTTAAAACAAAAGTGTTTAAAACACTTTGTTTTAAACGTTTAAAACACACGGCTTTGTTTTTTTTACAAATGTTTTAAACGTTTAAAACAATCTGTTTTAAACATGTTTTTTTTACAAGTGTTTAAAACACATATTTTATAGTCTGTGATAATTTTTTTGTTTGGCAACCCTGTTTTTCATTGAATCTGTGTCAATTAATCCGTTCTTTACAGGTCTCACTTATCGCACAACACTTGAGCAACCTTATGTTCTGACGTCACGGGAGAAAGCTTTATAATTTTAGGCTGCCTATGTTGTTAGCTTAGGCAGGCTAGCAATGTATGCACAAGGTAGCAAGATTGTTGTGCGACAAGAAAGACCCGTGCTTTACTGTAGAAATGGAAACCTCTCAGTTCCTTGTTTCGTATCGTCCTGTAAGTTTGAGACTGGTGGAAGCTTGAAATGGAAACTAATATCTAAATACACAATGCGTGATTTTGATCGTGACGTGATTTTTTTTCTTTTGCGATACGATTCATTGGTTTGTATAACTGAATGAAGCGCAGATGCTTACTTTTGGAAACATAATTTTGTACTTTGAAAAAAATCATCTGGAGAATCTATTATGACACTGCAGGTTGTTTTCTGCTATATAAACTGTTCAGGCAGCAGGACATATTTCACCGTGATTTTTTCAGGACGAGGATAGGAATTCTATAATATTTAGTTTCTTGAAATTTAGATGAATATAAATCCTAACCTACTTCAGTAGTGGCGGAAAAAGGGGGGCTATTACCCACAACTTTTGTCCCTGCAGTCACGGCCGCCGACTTGTCAAAATTATTGGGGGTGTCTCTGATCACTGAAATAAATTATTGAATGACTCACTCTCTCCCTTTTTTAAGTTTTGGCCACAGTGTTCGGAATCTCATAAAAGTCCGATCCGGACTTCGGGAAATGATTTCCCGAATTTTCGGGATCCCGTGCAGTCGGGAAATACCGAATGCTCCTTTGAAAATGTCGTTATTTCTCGACGTTTTCTGCATTGCAAATTTCTGGAACTTACCGTAAATTGTTAGTTTTTAATCCAGAAATCACTTAAAGTGAAAATGACGTGTATAATTCGAGATTTTCAGAGCTTCGGGAAATTTTGAACATTTCCCGACTCAGTAGGGAAATTGAAAATTTTTCCCGTCCCGCACACCCCTAATAAAAGCCCATGAATTCCTCAAAAATGTCATTTTTTTATTCACAGTTCGAATGCAGAATATTAATTGTCCACGGTTGGATATGTCACAAGTTTCGTCAACCATAATAGCAAAATATTCCCGACTTTTATTATCTGCTACCACGGAGCGCAAAACAGATCTCCCTAATATATCAATGATCTCGTTCTGAATGTCATGCGAGAGCCATTTGTAGCCCGAAAGTCCCATCCACTACCCTAGTTCATGCACATCGTCTTTTGAAACTCATGTTTAGTAAAAATTTTAACAATACTCATAATTACATACTTAGTATATACTAGAAATAAATCATGCGTTTTGCTGTCTCTGGTCATAGCCTCCCCAAAGTTGATGGTTTAGCGGTTTTAGTCCACCAAAGTTGATGGTGTAGAAAATTTTAAATGTGTATTAAAAGTTAAGTTCATGTGGCACAGTTCAGAGTAAACTTTACAAGAGAAGCAAAATAATACATTAGATCCTCTTAAGCAAAATTATTTGGGTGGCTCTGCCCCCACATTGTTAATATTGGGGGGCTCGACCCCCCCTTAAGCCCCATGGAGTCGGCGCCTATACCTGCAGTAGAGGTGTGCGAGATCCCGAAAAGTCGGGACCGGGATCGGGAAAGAAAATTTCCGTCCCGATCCTGACTTTCCGACGTTTTGGGATCCCAAGCAGTCTGGAAATTCCGAATGGTCATTTTAAAACGTCGTCAATTCTAGACATTCTCTGCATTGTGGTTTTGTACCAGAAGTGCAAAAACAAGCACTTAAGATGGAAATTACATGTAGAATTCGAGATTTCAAGAGCTTTGGGAAATTTCGAACACATCCCGTCCCGAAAATTTTCCGACTTTTTCGGGAAATTGAGAATTTTCCCCGTCCCGACCCAAAAAATTCTGTACCCCACACCCCTACCCTGCAGCATGGTAAACCTTATCTCCAAATGTAAATAAACTGTCCTTGTCGCCATTGTACTCATAAAAATGAGTATTTTTTCTCTTTAACGACTTTAACTATAATTTACTGGGAAAAGGGTGAATTTGTTTTGTTTAAAACATGTTTAAAACATGTTTTTTTTAAACTCATGTTTAAAACTATGTTTAAAACAAGAAAAACATGTTTTAAACAAAAAAACAGTTTGTTTTGTTCTTTTTTAAAAAAACACAAATTTTGCCAACCCTGCTGCATGATGAGCTGCAATAAGATATCTTCTGGCGGGCTGGCTGCATGATGTCTGCAATAGAATATGTGCTGGCTGGCTGGCTGCCTGATGTCTGCATGATGAGCAGCATGATGAAGTGCAATAGGATATCTGCTGGCTTGCTGGCTGCCTGATGTCTGCATGATGAGCGGCAATAAGATGTCTGCTGGTTGGCTGGCTGCATGGTGTCTGCATGATGTCCACTGGCCGACTGGCGGGCTGCATGATGAGCTGAAATAAGATATCTCCTGGCTGCATGATGTCTGCAATAGATGGCCGCTGGTTGGCTGGCTGCATGGTGTCTGCTGCAATAGCAGGTCTCCTGGCTGGCTGGCTGCATGATGTCTGCAATGGATGGCTGCTGGCTGGCTGCTTGTACAGCTGCTCCAGGATGACTGCTGCGCCATGATGATTCCTCGCTGACCGACTGCTGGGTGACTGGCTCTATGCGGAACTGCGGAAGAGATGCTTGAGAAACGCCGTGAGTGTAGTATGGCCAGATGGTGACGTTGTGCAAGGGGGATCCGACAAGCGTAGGGAAGGGGAAGTTATAATAAAAGGTGTTCGCCTAAGTGCGGAAGAGTAAAGGTTGGAGTCGAAGGTGACATAAGTGAAATGACAGGGGTGGGTAGACAGTAGCCATCATCGAAGGTGATATGTGTGGGAAGAGGAGGAGCTAAGCGAGTGGGAGTTGTAAGTTGACGAAGAGGGGGAGGGGTGGTGGGGAATGTGAATTGAGATATAGCAGCTAAGGAAATAGGGGGACTAATAATAGGGACGGAACATGTCTTAGGAGGAGATGGGGTTCGCCGGTGACAACATGAACAGCAAGAAGTGTGACGTTTTAGACGTAAGTACATGTAAGTAATGCAAATACAAAGAAGCAGGAGAGCTATGAAAATTAAGAAGAGATAGGAGGTTGTATGTGCAGGAGATTTTACAAGGTCATGAGGGGTAAGTGCACGAGCCTTAGAAGTAAAACATAAGAAAAGGGTAATGTGGAGAAGTTTAAATTGGTATATGACACCTAGAGTAAGACATGTGAGCCAGACAAAAATTATAATGATAGGAAAATCCGCATGTCTGTAAAGTGGAGTTATAGGAGGGATGTCAAGAACTTTATATTGGGAGAGGTTAAGGTGAGGGATATGAAATGTCCATTGTTTATGATATAGAGCTGTTGCATTCACAAGGGGGGAAATTTTATAATGGGTGTCTAGTAGAAAATTGGGATTGTTGGTCCAGGCCGCAGGAAGGATATGAATTGTTCGGTGGATTGTTGAATGATCGAAACCACAAGGAAAGATAGCATGAATTTTGATATCGGGGGTGATAAGTACATCTGTACGGCAAGCCACGTGTAACAATACTGCACCGGGTTCGTGAAAAGTGGTAAGATTATAATGTAAAGTGGAGCCATTAGCGTAAAAAAAGGTGATGGTAGGAGGAGGATTAATTATTGCATAAACATTTAAATCTAATTTGATCACATCAGTGAGGTGGGATTCGTGACATGTGTAGGTACACCCATTCATCGTATCAGCCACGGTTGTTGCTTGAATCAATTTGGAAAAACAGAAACTGAGCCCCTCGTGTCTTCCTGTGTGAGAAGGCAGAAGGCACAATTTCTGTGTATGGACCTGACAATTTTCAAGGTCTGTACCACTAATAGTGACAACATTATGAGAATCATCGATGGCGATATACGATGGATTATGCGACACTACGCATGTTAAATTTTGATACGAAAAGGGGACAGGGATTGCTAAATAAAGTTTATATTTCTTCTGAGTGGAAGTGATAGGCACCTTCAACTCAATATTGACAGCATCAGCAGATATTCTGCACTGGGACAGTGGTATCTGATAATACATGTCAATAAGGGTGAGAGGAATCGCTATATCAAATCCAGTAGGAAGAATATTTTTTTGAATCTTTTTCAAGTCTCGGTGCAGTGTTGTTTTAGATACAACATGTTCAGAGAGAAAATGATGTTTACAATTGTTAATGGTGTTCTCATATTCAAAAAGGGTGAACATTTGGCTAAGCTGCAAGGTTAGGGTCATAAATTCAATGAGATATGCCTGTGCTTGATGTGCATCTTTGATTGTTAAATTTTTGAGTTTATTAATCAATGCTTCCTGATTTCTAGCCAAACTATAAGAGTGGTTAGCATTTTCAGTAAAAACATCCTCAATCTGATGTTGGAAAGAGTGAATTTCACCAGTTAAATTTTGATAGAAAATATGATTAGCTTGCAGTTGTAATTTAATGTTAGATATCGTTTGTTTTACTTCATGAGCATTTTGGAATAGGGGTTCTAGTTGCTTAGTAGTGGCAAAATCACAGCAATAGTTAGCAATGCTACTTATAAAGCCAAGGAGTGCACGCTTTTGTCTAACTACGGAAGTGTTGGGAGTGAGTCGTGTGACGAGGGAAAGGTGTGAAAAAAGGTGTGAATGAAAATTTTGGAGTTGGACCGCAAGTTTACATTGGTTGGAATCTTCTTCGCCTTTGTTGCACATGGCATTAAGTAGTGTTGATGGGAAGTGCTGGGGTTTAGGCATTTCTAATTTCACATTATAGTAGATGGGGATGGTATAATGATAAGGGATGGTTCCTGGTAGTTCTTTCAGATAAATTCCCGAGATGATTTTCACATGTTCAGTTGCCGTGGTGACCGAAAAAATGAGGGAAAAAAGGGAAAGTAGTAACATTACTGCCATTGTCGATAGTGAACCCTGAAAGGGACAAAGATACAATTTTAAAACTGAGTTTGCATAAAAAAATATCATGTATTAAGCATGAGATTTGTGATGAAAAAAAAAAGTGTTTTCCGAGTAAGCTACTCAAATAAAATTGTAAAAGATCATTAATGAAAAATTAGAAAAGAGGAGGAATAACAAACTGTAATGCAAGCGATTCTCGAGACTGAATAGTTTATAATATAAACTTCTGCATTTTTTATTTGTTTGTATTTTATTACCATTTGTTTACGTTTTGTGCTCCGCTATGTATTTGCTCGAGCCGAAGCGATTGCTACATCGTCAGCTGTGCGATATTCGTCTACGGGTAGGTCGCGCATGCGCAGATACTTGTGCGAGTTTTTTTTTTTTACAATCTGCTTGCTGCAGACAGAAAAATCGCGTTGTTGCTAGCGAGTGGAAAATTCACGTACTCAACCAGTAGTCAGTTGAGAGATTACGTTCCTGATTGGCCGTTTTTACTTTCTACTTCTTTATTATTATTACTTTGTGGAATATTAAAAGTTTATTTTAGTCTTCGAACTTGCTTTGAAAGTTAATTCCCGACTCTTTTATGTGTACAGTGTTGAGGAGGAGGGAACATAAGGAAGAGGGTACTACGTGAATCAAAATGGCGGAACTTTCGTTTTTACATGTGCTCGTACTTTTGTGCGGCTGAGTGAAAAAAAAATCGCGTTGCGAAAAAGAAAAAAAATTGCGAAAATACAAGTATTATATTAGCATGTGGGTGCGAAAAGAATATTTATAAGGTGTGAATGGACTGTGCAACGGTGAAAAATGGAAAAATTGAATATTTAAGTGACAGACTCGTCCGAGTCAAGGTGCCTTGGTTTCAAACGGTGAATCGTGATAGCATCGGTTTTCAGTTTGCCACGACCATCGGTGTATTCCACCAAATAGGAATTGGCGTCGTTTTGTGAAATTATTTTCCCGTGAAATTTGTAGGAGGAGGAAAATGCCTTGGGTACGTGGGGATGAGGGGTAGTGTCCAAAATATACACTAATTGTCCAGGGGAGTAGGTTGTTTGTTGTGTCTTTTTGTCGGCACATTGTTTTTGCTACTCAAATCGCTTTGCTAAATGTTTGTGTGCTAGTTCTCGAGCGGCCTGGAGTTGTTCTATTCTCTGTTCATTAGAGTGGATAGTGGTGTTGGGATTAGTAAGGAGAACAGCATCTGCAATTAATCTAGGGTGTTGTCCAAATAGCAAAAAATAGGGGGAGTTGTTCATACCAAGATGTGTACTTACATTGTGGGCATGGGTCGCGCTAGCCAAAAGTTCATGCCATTTACCTTGTTTTTGTACCACATAAGTTTTCATGATGGATTTTAAGTAGTGAAAAGATGATTCGACTACACCATTTCTGAAGTGGGCAGCGATATCAACAAATTTTAATGTGACACCAGTAAATTTGGATAATTCCTGTATTAATTTGCTACAGTTCGGGGAGCTCCTGTCAAGCATAATCGTCTCTGGAAGACCAAAAATGAGAAAAACATGCGAGACAAGGGCGTTAGCTATTGAGTTGGCATCATGGTTGGGGAGGGTTGTAGTTATGGCAAATCTGGTACAATTGTCAACAACGGATAGAAAATATTTGTGTCCTGTGTCAGAGGTTGAAGTCAGTGGTCCACACACGTCAATATGTATTTGGCTAAAGGGATGACTAGCGGGTGGGCTCGTTTGCAGTGTATGTTGTACGGCTCCGTGAGCTCTTTTTGCTACTTGACATTCAGTGCATTTGCGTACTGCAGCGTACACATATTTCTTTAGATTAGGCCAATAGTAGCGTAAAGAGAGATGGGAGTATGTTTTAGCAGCACCTTGATGTGCGGCCATCATTTTGTTACAGTGAATTAATTGAAACACTTCTTTTCTTAGTTTTTGGGGAATACATAACTGTTTTCTATAGGCTGGTGAAAATTTAGTGTTCCTATAAAGGATTCCGTTGTCAAGAACAAATGAGTAGGCTGTTTTCTCTAATTTGTGATCAGCATCTGGGTGGTTTTCATGAATTTTGATTAATGCTTGTAAGTATGGGTCCTCTCTTTGTGCCGTACCTATGTCAAAGTCATCAGATTGTAACATGAAGACTTGATTTAGTATGTCCTCCTCGTCTGTGTCAAGGGAAGTGTCTTGTGCTGTGTCGTTGGGCAAGGAAGGGGCTGGGTCTACAGGATTCCTCGATAATGCATCAGCAATACCATTCTGTGATGATGGGATATGGTGGATTTGGAAGTCGAACTCTTGGAAGAAGAGTGATCTTCGAGCAAGGACCCCGGACAACTGTTTTGTTGTTCTAAGGTAAGACAATGCATGGTTATCTGTGAAAACTATAAAGGGTGTGTTGATTAAGAAGAATTTGAATGATTTTAGGACATAAAAGGCAGCTGCAATTTCAAGAGAAAATACATCTGCTTTTTTCTCAGTGTCTGTAAGGTGTCTGCTGCAGAAGGCTATCGGATGTAGTGCTCCATCAGTATCCCTCTGCATAAGACAGCCGCCCATACCCTGGTAGGACGCGTCGATGTATACGCATTAAGTTTGCTTTGAGTCATAAGGTCTAAGAATGGGTGCGGAAATAATTTTGTCTTTTAATGCCTCAAAGCTTTTCTGATGCTCTTCATGCCAATGAAAGTTTACTTTCTTTTTGAGTAATTTGAACAAACATTCTGCGGGTTCCGCAAACCCTTGTACATAGCGTCTGATGAAATTGCATATGCCTAGGAAGGATTTCAAATTCTTCTTAGATTTAGGTGGAGGGAATTCTTTGATTGCACGCAGGATGTGATCAGAAATTTTAAATCCCTTTTGCGACACAAGATGGCCCAAGACTGGAATTTCTTCAAAGCAGAATTTACATTTATTTGGCCCTAGTTTTAAATTGGCTGCACGTAATTTAGCAAAGACTTTATGTAAAACTTGTAGCATTGCGTCAACTGAGTTTGTGTAGCAAATTATGTCATCCGTATATGCAGATATCTCGGAACTATCTATGCCAGATAGAGCCATAGACATTACATTGTTCATGACCTGACTACTTGTCTTCAATCACATTGGCAATACTTCATACTCGTAATTTCCACAATTACGAATTGCAAATGAGGTCATTTTCTTTGACCTTTCTGTTAATTTTACCTGAAAAAATGCCGATTTAAGGTCAAGGGTTGTGTAATATTTCTTGCCTGCCATATCTGCTAAAATGTTATCAGTGTTAGGTGTTGGGAGAGAAGAGGGCTGAATAATTTTATTAAGCGCCCGAAGGTCAGACACCACACGGAACGAATTGTCTCGCTTGCGCACTAAGAGAACTGGGTGTCGGAATGGACTACCTTCTGACCTGCGAATGATGCCATCTTGTAAGAGCTTGTATAGCTCAATTTTCATTTGCTCTCTAAGATTCAAAGAGATGGGGTATTGTCTCATATAAGGAGGTTGATTGTTTACAATGTCAATGTCATACTCATAAATTGGGGTTGTGGTGAGTTTATCGCCTTTCCAAGCTAAAACATCAGCATAATCAAATACTAACTGTATGATTTTTTGTTTGTCTGCCTCTGATAAGTCAGGGTTAATACTGATGCAAGATGGGTCAAATTTTTGCTGACTTTCCTTCAGTCTTGTGTTGTCTTCTGTGCATGCGTATGTAGTGGTAGTCATATCAGTGTTGGATGCGTCTGTCATGTCTATTATTATGTCACAGGGGGTTGCTTGGCCAAGTGGGGTGTTGGATTTGAGAGTGACTGGTTTCTCTGAGGGGTTATGAATTAGTAACAGAGGGGAAGAAGTGTTAAGGAGAGCATGGGGTATGAGGATATTGTATGTAAGGAGTGTTTCCTGAGAAGGTGTGAGTAGGATATTGTGGGGTAGGGGGGAGTGATGGAAACGGACACATATGTTCGGGTTCTAGGTTTTAGGGTTACATTTTCTGGGATTGTTACTAAACTGTGTTGGTTGCTAGTAGGGTGTAGTTTAGAAAAAATTACATCAGGGATGGTGTAGGTGTGTGATTTTGTGGGAAGGTTATAGTTCGGAATATGGCCTAAGCGTCTAAGAGTTAACAGGTTAGTACTAAGTGAAATGTCACAATTTTGTGTCTTCAAGAAGTCATTGCCAAGGAGAGGAGGTAATTCTTTGGATTGCACAACTCTAAAAGGGTGGGAGTACCTATATCTTCCTATGTGAAGGGGGAGTATTACAATTTCTGAGATAGGAAGTCTGTTGCCAGCGACGCCTTTAATAATGCTGTGCATTTGAATTTTCTTTGCATTGGGTGGAATTAAATGCTGAGGACAAATACTAATCTGGCTTGCGTTGTCAATCATAATTTCTAGGGGGGTATTATTTACATGAGCTTGAATGAATAATAGGTTGTTTTTTTCAAGGATAGGAACTGTGTCAAATTTTGTCTTGCGTGTGGATCCGTCCCATCGATTCACACGGTTTTTCAGTTTAAATCGCCCTTGTTTTCATTGTTTGGATTATAAAAACAGTCCCTGGTAGAGTGATTTGAACGGAAACAGATCTGGCATTGCGAAAACTGTGAATTTTGTCGCCCCCCGACTGAATTATTATTTCCACCTCGAGATCTGAAAATACGTCTCGTGCCGCGAGTAGAACCTCTGCGATTGCCATTCCCCTGGCCGTAAAAAGTAGGCCGGGTCTGAAATTGATTACTGTTATTTGATTGTATTTGGTCCGCCAGGTTCTGTACAGTGTGACACAATGCTTCAACTTTATTTTCTAATGTTAAGGTTTGCAATTGATTTGTGACTGCCAGGAGTTGGTCGGGAGAGCTGGTGTTGCTTGATAAGATTGCTGCGGAAGAAAGTTGTATGGAGCTTGAGAGATCTGCGGGAGGGGGGTAAAGGGGGAATACGTCACAAATGACGAAGCAGGCTGAGGTGTGGGGAAAGGATGCGTGTTGCTGACCTGTGGTTGCGTACAGCTGGGAAACTGAGGGGAGGCTGTTGCGTAAATGGAGTGCATGTACTTAGCGGCATCTATCAGTTTCATCGCTTCACTTTGTTCCTCATTGCGTCTAGCTTGAATCAGCATGTCTTGCCTTTCTTGATTCTGCAGATGTGCAATAAGAGAACTTGTGTCGGTGAACTCTTTGTCTCCTATCGCAGCAATGTGTTTAGATCGAAGTCCCGACAGAACATAGGAAAGGATTTGAGGGTTCGTGGCTTGCGGGAAGAATTGAAGGACGAGATTTTTCTTACGAATAACATAATCATGAATGGGCTGGTTAATTTCCTGCTTTGTCTCTAATAAAATTTGGATAGGCATGCTGACTAAGTGACTGCCTTTAAATAATGAAATTAATTCTTTTTTGATTTGCGGAAAGGTGAGGGTGTTGAAGTTTGGCTGCTTCTTGAGATCGTTCAAAAATGTGAGCGCTATGTCTGCGAGGAACAATGGCAACATTTCGCGTTTTTTATTTTCCTCCCATGCCAAAGCGCCCGCAATACTATCGAACTTTTCAAAGAACTGCTCAACTTCTTGAGGGTTTTTTCCTGTGAAGGGGGCGTGGTATAAGCCATGGGGTATATTTACGGACATCCTTGACGGGGATGGATTGATGGTGGTAGGGGTAGGATTGATGGTGGTAGGGGTGTTAGTTTTAGGTGTACTGGTTTGGGGTTATGGATGTTTCTTTTTTCGTTTAGGAGTTTCTAGACCACCTAGAAACTGTGGATAATCGGGATGTTGAGCCTTGGATCTGGTTATTCGGGGGGAAGGAGCGGGGGAATTAATAGCGGAGGCTAAGGAGAGAATCTGCTCAAGAGAACGGTCTAGCTATTCGTGAAGAATAATTTGGGATTCGTTCATGCGAATTTAGGGAGGGGGAATTTTTATGCACTTATTCACAAGAAATGAAAGATAGTGAGCGGAAGAGAAAATTTAAGAGTGGGGGTTTTATAATACAAAGTGTATTATCGAAAAAGAAGAATTTCTAGGGTTGCTGCTGTGTGCGGCGGGGATTTAAATCATGGGGTTTTGAGTGACGTAAAAAAAAAAATTATGCAAATCCACGGAGTGGAGCTGGTAGTATAACCTGCCCAATGACATTTGTTTAATGGCCGCGGTATTTTGACCGTGCGAAGGTAGCATAATCATTAGTCTTTTAATTGGGGGCTAGAATGAATGGTTGGACGAGGAATAGACTGTCTTTAGTTAATTAATATATAATTTTACTTTAAAGTGAAAAGGCTTTATTTTTTAAGGGGACGATAAGACCCTATAGATCTTTATATTATTTTAATGATGTTTTGATTAGCAGTATAACTATATATATTATTTAATAATATTTCGTTGGGGGTGATGGGAAGATAATAATTAGCTCTTTTTTATTTAATATTCAATAATTTTTGTTATTTTGGATCCATTTTTAGTGATTTAAAGAATAAGTTACCTTAGGGATAACAGCGTAATCTTTCTTGAGAGATCCTATCGACAGGAGGGGTTGCGACCTCGATGTTGGATTAAGATATCATTTGGATGTAGCATTTCAAATTTGATGGTCTGTTCGACCTTTAATTTCTTACATGATCTGAGTTCAAACCGGCGTGAGCCAGGTTGGTTTCTATCTTTTAATATTAAAAGTGTTTTAGTACGAAAGGACCAAATACTTATATTATATATGTGATATTGATTAGTAATAATTACTATTATGGCAGAGAAGTGCATTGAATTTAGAATTCAATAATGAAGATAAATTTCTTTTTATAGTAGATGATATTAGATTTATTTATTGGAGTTATTTCTTTTGTTATTTTAGTTGTATGTGTTTTAATTAGAGTTGCTTTTTTTACTTTATTTGAACGTAGGGTATTAGGTTATATTCAAACTCGTAGGGGGCCTAATCGGGTTGGAATTTGTGGTATTTTTCAGCCTTTTGCTGATGCAGTTAAATTATTTACTAAGGAGCAAACATTACCTACTTTGAGAAATTATTACCCATATTATATATCTCCAGTTTTTAGCTTATTCTTATCTTTGGTTGTTTGGGTTGTTTTTCCGTATCACACCTTATTATTTAATTTTTATTTGGGGGTGTTTTTCTTTTTATGTTGTATAAGAATAGGAGTATATAGAGTAATATCTGCTGGGTGATCATCTAATTCTAATTATGCATTACTTGGTGGGCTTCGAGCTGTTGCTCAAACTATTTCTTATGAGGTTAGATTAGTATTAATTTTATTATCTTT
Source organism: Lepisma saccharinum (assembly GCF_977018435.1). NCBI lineage: Eukaryota > Metazoa > Arthropoda > Insecta > Zygentoma > Lepismatidae > Lepisma > Lepisma saccharinum. The sequence goes on along the minus strand of NC_139247.1, from coordinate 8,141,519 downwards.
TATTTTTTTAATTGGTGGTTATAATTTACTTTTATTTAATATCTTTCAGGATTATTTATGATTTATTTTTATTGCTATACCACTGGCGTTGGCCTGATTGAGTTCTTGTTTAGCTGAAACTAACCGAACTCCTTTTGATTTTGCTGAGGGGGAGTCTGAACTTGTTTCTGGATTTAATATTGAGTATAGTGCTGGGGGGTTTGCTTTAATTTTTATATCTGAATATGCTAGTATTTTATTTATAAGTGTTTTATTTAGAATTTTATTATTGGGGGATACCATTTTTCTTATCTTTTTTATTTAAGGGTTATTTTTTTAGGATTTATTTATATTTGAGTTCGAGGTACACTACCACGATTTTGTTATGATAAACTTATGTATTTAGCTTGGAGGAGTTTTCTTCCGGTTTCTTTGAACTATTTATTTTTTTTGTCGGTTTTAGGGGCTTGATTGTATCAGTTTATATTTAGTTGCATAATAATTAGAATGTAAAGACTTCTAGAATATTTACATTCTATTTTATGTTTTCAAGACATACACTTAAAATTTCAGTCAAGAAGTCATTTTTTTAAAATTTTATCTCATAGTAGTAGGGTTGCCGGGGATATAATGAAGTATATAAAATATATAACTGTTAATATTTGCCCAGTAGTAATATATGGAGTTTCTACGGGTCGGGCTCCAATTCAGGTTAATAAAATAAAGCTTGCAAATATTAATCAAAATAATACTTGATTTAAAGGGTAAAATTGTAGTCCACGAAAATTTCTTTTATGATGTATTGGTATAATAAATAAAATTATAATAGATAATACTAGTGCTACTACTCCTCCAAGTTTATTTGGAATTGATCGTAGAATGGCATATGCAAATAGAAAGTATCATTCTGGTTGAATGTGTACAGGTGTTACTAGCGGATTTGCAGGGTTAAAGTTTTCAGGATCTCCTAGGGTTGTTGGAAATATTAATGAGAGTTGTATTAATCTTAAAATTATAAGTATAAACCCTAATATGTCTTTTATGGAGAAGTATGGATGGAATGGAATTTTATCCATGTTGCTATTAATAGATAGTGGATTATTAGATCCGGTTTGATGCAAAAAAAAGTAAATGAACTATGGATATTGCTATTAAAATAAATGGTAATAAAAAATGGAAGGCGAAGAATCGAGTCAGTGTGACACTATCTACTGCAAATCCACCCCAAATTCATTGAACTAATATAGTTCCTAAGTATGGAATTGCCGAGAGTAAGTTAGTAATTACTGTAGCACCTCAAAATGATATTTGACCCCATGGTAGTACATATCCAACAAATGCTGTTGCTATTGTTGCTAATATAATTATGACCCCAATAGATCATGTGTGAAAATCTAAGTAGGATCCATAATATATTCCTCGTCCAACATGTATATATATATATACAAATAAAGAATATGGAGGCTCCGTTAGCATGAATAGTTCGTAATATTCATCCATAATTTACATCTCAGCAGATGTGTATTACTCTAGAAAAGGCTAAATCTGTTCTTGAAATATAATGTATTGCTAAAAAAAGACCTGTTAAGATTTGGATTGAAAGACACATTCCTATAAGTGAACCAAAATTTCATCAGTATGAAATATTTAGTGGGGCTGGTAAGTCCACTAATGCATTATTTGCTAATTTAAGTAGGGGGTGATAAATCCGTGCTGGCTTTGTCATTTGTAATTATTTAATTATTTTTAGAGGACCATATGAAAGTCTAGTAATTTTTACAATTGCAATTAATGTAATAAATAAATATACTACTGTTATAGTAGTTATTATTATAATGGATTCATTATATAATTTTATTCCTGGCAGGGGGGGGTATTTCTTCAGGTTGTATAGGTATCTATATTTTGTAACATTGAGGGGGCTAATAATGGATCTATCATTATTAATATAAATAAACATAATAATATTAGGGTTACGCCCAAAACCAATATTTTTATTCTTATTTTGAATATTTCATTTGGTGTAAGTCTTGTTGTATAAATTTATAGAACTAATATTCCTCCTAAAAATACTAGGAATAATACATAGGAAAGTCATGTGGATTTTAAGAATGTTGATATTGTTAGACATGCAGTAACAGTTTGTATAATTAGTATAACCCCCATAGATAGTGGATGTTTTATATATAATATTATTAGTGCTAATAATAATATAATAATAATTAGTATTAATTGTATTTTAATATCAAGGAGTAGTTTAATAAAAATATTGGCTTTGGGAGCTAATGATGATATAATTATATCTTCCTTGATGTTTTTAGAATTATTAATTCATTTATGATTTACAAGACCATTGTTTTTATTAAACTATAAAAACTTATGTTAAGCATATTATTTATATTAATTATTTTATTTATTAGATTTTTATGTTTTATTTCTCAACGTAGGCATTTATTAGTAACTCTATTAAGACTTGAATTTATTGTATTATCCTTATATTTATATATAGCTTATTATTTTATTAATAATCAGGAAGAAGCTTATTTTTGTTTATTATTTATTTCATTTTGTGTATGTGAGGGGGCTCTTGGCCTATCTGTTATAGTGTCAGTTACACGTACTCACGGTAATGATTATTTTAATTCTTTTGTATTGTTAAAATGTTAAAATATATTTTTTATTTTATATTTTTAATCCTTTTGAGATTTAATAGTTCTTTATGAATGGTGGTTCAAATTTCTATTGTTTTTGGTTGTTTTTTGTTTTTATTAATAGTGTGGTTTGGTATCGGAGTATGGGGGCTGGTTATTTTATTGGATTAGACGTGATGTCTTATTCTTTAATTTTGCTTAGTATTTGAATTGTTTTTTTTAATAATAGTGGCTAGAAATAGTATTATATCTATTTATTTTTATCCTTTTAGATTTATGTTTTTGTTAATTATTTTATTATTATTATTAATATTAACTTTTATAAGAATATTTTTTTTTTTATTTTATTTGTTTTTTGAGGGATCATTATGTTACGTTCCCCGGAATATACTCAAAGGATCAACTTACGTTTATTCCTCAACGGCGAGCCTGAGACTTATCAGCCTACCATGAAGCCCTCAGGTTGTGGGAAAACAGATAAGGATATGTTAATGTTAATATATTACACTAGAACTCACAATTAAACTTCTTATTACAAACAAAAGTGTATTTCGATCATAATACTTCTCCACAACACAAATTAAAACATTCACATTTCCAAAATCACTTCCATTATTCCAGAAACATCCATAATATCTCTCACCTCACAATTCACAATCAAATGTTTTAAGGTTAGTTCATAACCATAAAAGACTAACCAATTCAACAAAACAAATTACGTCATAATAGACAATTAACATTTTAAACATATTAAACACCTAAAATGATACAATAAGTGGGTGCGTATCATGGCATCCTCCCACAAACAAAAAGAAAATTAACAAAATGAAAATGGAGTAAATTTTCTTTTTCAAAACTCTAGGGCCATCCACTCAACTCAAAACTGCTTCTCAGTTTCTTGGAGTGTAGGATGGGGCAGACGTATTCCAAGTGGTAACATCTAATTGTTTAACACTAGTTTCTCCACTATCGAAATCTTCCGTCTGTGTAGCACTTTCTTTCCTCCTCCAATTGTAGTTACCTCTATACCGGTTATAGCGATGTGGGGAGAAATTATTATTACCATATGAACTTCTTCGGAATGGCGTTCTTCTTTCTTCTCCAGAAGATCGCTGTGATCCCTCGCAGTTCCTTCTTCTGTAGAACCTGCCTCTATTTTCTTCTCCTGAAGTATTGTTAGTTTGTCGAGCGCTACCACTAAAGTTCTCATTATCAGATCTTCCGTTACCAGCAGGCACCTTCGCTGAATCGGGTTGATTTCTGGAGAACGTCAATTGCCTAACTCTAGCTTGGTTGGTTCTTCTGTCCTCGAATCTCAGGTTTTCTGTCCTCCATCCGTCGAGTTGCTCCGAGGCTTCATATCTTCCCAAGAAGCTGGTAAGTTGATCCATGTTGCGTGGATCGCGAGTAAGTACCAACTGACGCACTCGCAGCGGAAGTTGACTAATAACCAAGTTCAGCGCTTCGCTTTGGTCAACACTATCCACAAGATTACAATAAGAGCCATATGTGTCCCAGCAATATTCTTCAATTGAGAGGCCACAGCTCCTCGTATACCTTTTGTTTATCAGAGTCTGCATTTCCCTTTGTTTGGCATCAGCAGAGGCATATTGTTTTCTAAAGGCAGCACAAAAGTGTTCAAAAGTCTTCCACTTCTTCTCATTTGCAACAAACCACGCCTTAGCTTTTCCTACCATAAGAGAGGGCAATAACTTCAATCTAAAAATCATAGGGACATTCATTAGATCGAGGTATGTTATTAGCTCTTTTAAATACCTCTCAGCAGAGACAGTATTAATCTCTCCAGCAAACTTTGAAAGAGCGTTAACATCAGACAAGCGAAAAGATTTGTAGGAGCTATTCTTATAGGCATTGTCACGAGATATCTCATCCTGTACCAATCTCTCGGACTTTCCATTATTATGTCTCTTCCTGGGCTTTGTAATTTTCCTAGTTTCAGTTTCCTCAGAACTAGAGGAAACTGCAGAGCAAGAACTTGACGAGTAACGATTTCTTTTCCTCATCTTCCTCTTGGAATCACCTCTAGTTGTTGAACCGTTCATTCCCGGTTGAAATACAGCTTCACCATTTTGAGAAGGTTCTAGAACCCGACAGCCTGCCATTAACATCTGTAGTTGATCGACCTGCCTATCTACAGATGCGACTTTCTCCGTAACTTCTTCAAGTTTCCTTTCTTGCCTTCTCTGATTTAGCTCTAAATTATCAAGTAATTCTGAGGAACCCTGTGTTCCTTCTGGCCTTGCAATTATTTCAACACTCTCTATTCGTCCCCTCAATTTCTCAATTTCATTTTCCATTTCCTTTTCTTTAGCTTCTCTAGATGTTTTCTCCTGTGTCAAGTCTAAGTTCCACTTGTCATAATCCTCCTTTTGTTTTTCTTCCAGCTTTAGAATTAATTCAGCTACTTGCTGCCTCTCACACGCAATTTCCTTCCTCAGAGTCTCCTTAATTTCTCTACATTCCTTTCGCCCCTCTTCTATTCTAAATAATAATTCTTCCTTATCTTGACTGAGCAGCTTCATCAATTCTCCTCTTTCTTCATTCCTTTTTCTTTCTTGTTCATTTCTTATCTTTTCCTGTTCCTCTTTATCTTCTCTTCTGATTTTTTCTTGTTCATTTCTTATCCTTTCCTGTTCCTCTTTATCTTCTCTTCTGATTTTTTCTTGTTCATTTCTTATCCTTTCCTGTTCCTCTTTATCTTCTCTTCTGATTCTTTCTTGTTCATCTTTATCTTCATTTCTTTTTCTATCTTGTTCATTTCTTATCCTTTCCTGTTCCTCTTTATCTTCTTTTCTTATCCTTTCCTGTTCCTCTTTATCTTCTCTTCTGATTCTTTCTTGTTCATTTCTTATCCTTTCCTGTTCCTCTTTATCTTCTTTTCTTATCCTTTCCTGTTCCTCTTTATCTTCTCTTCTGATTCTTTCTTGTTCATTTCTTATCCTTTCCTGTTCCTCTTTATCTTCTTTTCTTATCCTTTCCTGTTCCTCTTTATCTTCTCTTCTGATTCTTTCTTGTTCATCTTTATCTTCTTTTCTTCCCATTTCCATTTTCTCCATCAGGGTTTGAAACAACTGTTCCAAACAAGGACTTCCTTTGTTACCCTTCTCTTTACAAATTAGACATTTCAATTCTTCCCCCTTATACTGCGATTTTGGCAAAGGATAACCAGCACAACGTAAGTGGAAGCTTCTTTTGCAATCATTGCACTCGACCTCTTCATCATCAGCTTTCCCTTTATCGGAACAGCAACTTAAAGTATCCATTTTTAACTTACGACGATCACTTCTTAAATTACGCTTCTGCATACCCTTTTCAAACACATTTATCGAGCCCCACGTTGGGCGCCAAAAAGTTTAAACCTGTTACGTTCCCCGGAATATACTCAAAGGATCAACTTACGTTTATTCCTCAACGGCGAGCCTGAGACTTATCAGCCTACCATGAAGCCCTCAGGTTGTGGGAAAACAGATAAGGATATGTTAATGTTAATATATTACACTAGAACTCACAATTAAACTTCTTATTACAAACAAAAGTGTATTTCGATCATAATACTTCTCCACAACACAAATTAAAACATTCACATTTCCAAAATCACTTCCATTATTCCAGAAACATCCATAATATCTCTCACCTCACAATTCACAATCAAATGTTTTAAGGTTAGTTCATAACCATAAAAGACTAACCAATTCAACAAAACAAATTACGTCATAATAGACAATTAACATTTTAAACATATTAAACACCTAAAATGATACAATAAGTGGGTGCGTATCAATTAGTACCTACTTTATTTTTAATTTTAGGGTGAGGATATCAACCAGAGCGAGTACAAGCGGGGGTATATTTACTTTTTTACACATTACTTGCTTCTTTACCTCTTTTGGTTGGCATTTTTATGTTAAATTATAAGGTGGGTGGTCTGTATATATATATATTTAGATATATTAATATTAATATAAATTATTTTGTTTGATATATTAGAATGGTGTTTGCTTTTTTAGTAAAAATACCTATATTTTTGGTTCATTTGTGATTACCTAGGGCTCATGTTGAGGCTCCAGTTAGTGGGTCTATAATTTTGGCTGGAATTTTATTAAAGCTTGGGGGATATGGGATTTTGCGAGTTATTTCTTGTATTGAGAGATTAGCTATTAAATATAATATTTTTTGATTTGGTATTAGAATTGTTGGAATTTGAATAATTAGTCTTGTTTGTATACGTCAAATTGATTTAAGGGCCTTAGTTGCGTATTCATCTGTAGCACACATAGGTCTTGTTTTAATAGGGATTATAACTATAGGAGCATGAGGGATAAATGGTGGTCTTACTTTAATAGTGGCACATGGCCTTTGTTCTTCTGGGATATTTTGTCTAGTGAATATTACTTATGAACGATTAGGTAGTCGTAGTATACTAATTAATAGGGGAATAATTAATTATATTCCTAGATTATCTTTGTGATGATTTATATTAAGAATTACTAATATGGCTGCTCCCCCCTCTATTAACTTGCTGGGTGAAATTAGTTTAATTAATAGAATTATTGGGTGATCTTACTTTAGTTTTGTGGGTGTTGCGTTACTTTCTTTTTTAAGTGCTGGCTATACTCTATATTTATATTCTTATACTCAGCATGGAATATATTATTCTGGTGTATTTTCTTGTTGAAGAAGTAATATTCGTGAATATTTATTATTATTTTGTCATTTATTTCCATTAAATTTTTTAATTATTTTTTGTTCTCCAATATTTCATTGAATTTAAAATATTTAAGTAGTTTAAATAGAATAGTAAGTTGTGGGCTTAGCGGTAACTAAAAGTTCTTAAATCAATTGTTTTTAATTTTTTTATTACAAGCATAGTATCAATTATTTTATTAATTAGTATAATAATTTTATTGTTATTAGGGATAATATTTTTAATTAAGGATGTTACAATTTTTATTGAGTGAAGTATTGTTAATTTGAATAGATCTAACATTATTATAACAATATTATTCGATTGAATATCTTTAATTTTTATGGGCTTAGTTATATATATCTCTTCTATGGTTATTAATTATAGAGGTTCTTATATGGAGGGAGACTATAATATAAATCGATTTATTATTTTAGTCTTATTATTTGTTGGATCTATAATGTTTTTAATTATTTCTCCTAATATTATTAGAATTATTTTAGGATGGGATGGTCTAGGATTAGTTTCTTACTGTCTAGTAATTTATTATCAGAATGTTCGTTCCTATTCTGCTGGGATATTAACTGCTTTGTCTAATCGAATTGGTGATGTATTTATTTTATTATCTATTGCTTGAATATTAAACTATGGTAGATGAAATTATATTTGTTATTTATGATTAGTTTCTGATTTTGATATAATATTAATTACTAGATTTATTATTATTGCTGGAATAACAAAGAGTGCACAAATTCCGTTTTCTGCGTGGTTGCCGGCGGCTATAGCTGCACCAACCCCAGTTTCTGCATTAGTTCATTCTTCTACTTTGGTTACTGCTGGGGTTTATTTATTAATTCGTTTTGGAGATATATTAATATATACTGTTTTTGGTAGGATACTTTTATTACTATCTGGGCTAACTATATTTATGGCTGGGGTTGGTGCTAATTTTGAATATGATTTAAGGAAAATTATTGCCTTATCTACATTAAGACAACTTGGGCTAATAATATTAACATTATCTATGGGATTAAAGGAGTTAGCCTTTTTTCACTTGTTGACACACGCTATATTTAAGTCTTTATTGTTTTTATGTGCTGGTGTAGTAATTCATATTATAGGAGATGTTCAGGTTATCCGTTGTATGGGGGGATTAATTAATAAAATACCAATAACTATTTCTTGTATAATAGTTTCTAGCCTTGCCCTATGTGGAATACCATTTTTGGCTGGGTTTTATTCTAAGGATTTAATTTTGGAAATATTAAGCATGTCTTCTTTTAATTTAGTAATATTTGCTTTATTATGAATTTCTACGGGTATAACCATAGCTTATAGTTTTCGATTAAATTATTATTTAGCTGGTAAATCTTATAGAGGGTCATCATTTCAATTCTTTTCTGATGATGGGGGGTGAGGTATATTTAAAGGCATATTAGGCTTATTGTTGTTATCTGTTGTAGGTGGTTCTGGGTTAATATGATTAGTTTTTTCTTCTGGGTTTGTTGTTGTTATTCCCCTTAATTTGAAAATAGGAGCAGTTATTTGTATTTTATTGGGAGGGTGAATTGGATATAATATTACATCTTTTTTGTTCGAAGTTTATCCATTTTTTAATAATAAAATAATATACTATTTATTAGGAGGAATATGATTTTTGCCTTATTTATCTTCCGGTGGATTAATTGGTAGATCATTTATTACTGGGGGATATATATTAAGGTTATTGATTATGGGTGAAGTGAGCTTATGGGGGGCAGGGAGTGTATAAATATATAAGGAGTGGTTCTTTAAATATTCAACTAATACATTCTAATTATTTTAATATTTATTTTATATTTTCATTTTTAATAGTAATTTTATTAATAATTTATGTGTGTTTATATAGCTTATAATAAAGCATGATATTGAAGTTATTAGGAAGAATAAAATAATTCTGTAAACATTTCTTGAACTTATTTAAAGTCCAGCTTTATCATGAAAAGATAATGTAAATTTATACTAAAGAAATAATGTGAAGAGTATTAATGGAATTTCACCACTAAAGATGGAAGTTAGCAGCCCCCACTTAATAATATACTCCTTAACTGAGGGGATAACCCTAATTTTATTATTAACATTAATATGCCGCCTTTCTTTGGCTTCAGTCAAGTAAGCAAGGGTAATATATACCAATTTATTCAGGTCGAAGCTGATTGCTTTTGCTTCTTGCTTAGTAAAGTAAATTGAATAATTCAATACCTTTTGAATGCAACTCAAATGTTATTATTAACTATAACTCCAGCATGCTCATTCTAGTGATCCTTGGGTTCATTCATGATACAAGCCTAAAAGTAAAATTAATAGGAATAGGAGTCTAACACATAATCAATATATTAATTTTGAATTAGTAATAATAACTGTTATTGGTAATAGTAATACAATTTCTACATCAAAAATTAGAAAAATTTCTGCAATTAGAAAAAATTTTATAGAGAATGGAATTCGTGCTGAGGATTTTGGGTCAAATCCACATTCAAATGGTGATCTTTTTTCTCGGTCTGTAATTATTTTTTTTGATAGTAGTGTGGATAATATTATTACAATTGATGTAATTATTATAATTAATAATGAAGTACTTATGATTATATTAATTATTTACTTTATTTTATTATAATATTTTTAATTGGAAGTTAAGTGTACTTTAAATATACTAAGTAAATTATCTACCTCATCAATAAATTGAAATATAAAGGAATAATCATTCTACATCTACGAAATGTCAATATCATGCTGCTGCCTCAAACCCGAAGTGATGTGTTGGTGAAAAGTGGCATGAGATGTGTCGAGCTAAGCATACTCCTAGGAATGTTGACCCAATAATAACATGTAATCCGTGAAATCCTGTTGCTATAAAGAATGTGGATCCATATACTGCATCAGCAATAGTAAACGGGGATTCATAATATTCATATGCCTGAAGAATAGTGAAATATACTCCTAATATTAGTGTTAATATAAGTGCTTGCATTGTATGTGAATGGTTTTTTTCTAATAGTCTATGATGGGCTCATGTTACTGTTACTCCTGAGGCTAGCAGAATTGCTGTATTTAATAAAGGTACTTGTATTGGGTTAAATGGAGTAATCCCCCTTGGTGGTCATAGTATTCCTAGTTCAATTGTCGGGGACAATCTTCTATGGAAAAATGCTCAAAAGAATGATACGAAAAATAATACTTCTGAAATAATAAATAAAATTATACCTCATCGTAATCCTATTATAACTTGATTTGTATGTAATCCTTGATATGTTCCTTCTCGTGAAATATCTCGTCATCATTGAATTATTGTAAGGAGTATTGTTGTTATCCCTATTAATAATAGTACTATATTTTGTTGGTGAAATCATCTAATTATCCCTGTTGTTAATATTATTGCTCTAAGGGCTCCTGTTGCTGGTCATGGGCTTTGATCTACTAAGTGATATGGGTGATTTTGATTTGCTGACATTAGTTATTTTGATTCTCTAGAATAAATAGCAATTAATAAGGCAAATACATAAGACTGAATAAATGCTACGGCTGTTTCTATAATAATTAGTATAACTTGTGCTAAAATTAGTACTGAAATCCCAATAATTTCTAATACTGTTCCTGCATTTCCAATTATTGATATTATTAAATGGCCAACTATTATGTTGGCTGCTAGTCGTACTGATAGAGTTATTGGACGAATTAGGTTTCTAATCATTTCAATCCCTACTATAATTGGTATTAATAGTGCTGGCACACCTTCCGGTACTAGGTGTGCTAATATATGTTTTGTGTTATTAATTCACCCGAATATTATAAATGATAATCATATTGGTAGGGCTAGGGTTAGGGTAAAGACTAAGTGGCTTGATCTAGTAAATACATAACGTAATAATCCTATTGAATTATTAAATAAGATTATTGAAAATATACTAATAAATATTAGAGTTCTTCCTTGGTGATTAATTATTCCTAAAAATGTTTTAAACTCTTCATGTAATTTTACTATTATTATATTATATAATATAGAGGTTCGTGATTGTATTAACCAAAATGGGACTGGAATTATTAATAACCCCAAGAATGTTCTTATTCAATTTAGTGATATACTTATAACTGATGATGTTGGGTCGAATGATGAAAATAATCTTGTTATCATTTTCAGTATTTCATTTTTGGCTTATTTTCTATTTTAAAATTATTATTATTTAATAATTTATTATAATTATAATAGTTGACAATTAAAAATAAAAAATAAATTAATATAAATATTGTAAATAGAATAATTCAGTTTAACGGATATATTTGTGGGATAAAAAAGTATCTACAAGGATAATTTAGGTTTGACATTCCTATGTTATTATATTAACTAACTCTTTTCATTAGAAGTAGTTGTTATATTACTATTTTGTGGTTTAAGAGACCATTACTTACTTTTCAGTCATCTAATGATTCTTGTATAATTTTTATTAATCAATTAATAAAAGATTTGTGAGTTGTAGTTTCAACAATAATCGGTATAAATCTATGATTAGACCCACAAATTTCTGAACACTGTCCAAAAAATAGACCAATTCGACTAATGTTTACCCCTGCCTGGTTAAGTCGTCCTGGAGTGGCATCTATCTTAATTCCTATGGATGGTATGGCTCATGAATGCAATACCTCAGCAGATGTAGTTAATACTCGAATATCTATGTTAATTGGTAGTACTGTTCGATTATCTACATCCAATAATCGAAACGAGTTTAAAGATATTTCATTTGTTGGGGATATATATGAATCAAATTCTGCCTTTATAAAATCGGAGTATTCATAACTTCAGTATCATTGATGCCCAATAGTTTTAAGCGTTAATGAAGGTTGATTAATTTCATCTAATAAATATAATAAACGTAAAGAGGGTAGGGCAATAAAAATTAGGGTAATTGGTGGCATAATTGTTCATATTGTTTCTAGTGTTTGTCCTTCTAAAAGTATTCGATTTGTTAATTTATTATTAAATAATGATGCTATTAAATATCCTACTAATACTGTAATTATAATTAAAATTAATATTGTGTGGTCATGGAAAAATATTATTTGATCTATTAATGGGGAGGATCTATCTTGTAATCCTATTTGATTTCAGGTTGCCACTTTTAAGTAAGGGTATCCTTATATTTGAAGCTTAAGTTCAATGCACTTCTCTGCCACCTTAAAGATTAGTTGTTAGTAAGTAGTATTGGAAGTTCTGAGTATGTATGTTCAGAAGGAGGTGATATTTGATATCACTCAATTGATGATGCTTGTTGTAGATTAAATAATGTTGGTCGGGCGCTTGTCATACCTTCTCAGGTAATAAAAATTATAATAATTACTGCTGTAAATGATAAGATTGACCCTAATCTTGAAACAATATTTCATATTATATATGCATCTGGGTAATCTGAGTATCGTCGTGGTATCCCTCTTAATCCTAGAAAATGTTGTGGAAAGAATGTTAGGTTGACCCCAATAAATATTGAGATGAATTGAATTTTTAATCAATCTGGATTTATCATTACTCCTGTAAATAGCGGAAATCAATGTACTAGTCCTGCTATAATAGCAAATACTGCTCCTATAGACAGTACATAGTGAAAGTGTGCTACAACATAGTATGTATCATGTAGTACAATATCTAGTGATGAATTTGCTAATACTACTCCTGTTAATCCCCCTATCGTAAATAAGAAAATAAATCCTAATGCTCATAATATTGATGGGGAGTAATTAATTTGTGTCCCGTGTAATGTTGCAATCCATCTAAATATCTTAATTCCTGTTGGTACAGCAATGATTATTGTGGCTGCAGTAAAATATGCTCGTGTATCAACATCTATTCCTACAGTAAATATATGATGTGCTCAAACAATAAATCCTAGGAATCCAATTGCTATTATTGCATAAATTATTCCAAGGACTCCAAATGTTTCTTTTTTACCTCTTTCTTGAGTTACAATATGTGAAATTATCCCAAATCCTGGTAGAATTAGGATATACACTTCTGGGTGTCCAAAAAATCAGAATAGGTGTTGATATAAGATTGGATCTCCACCACCAGATGGATCAAAGAATGAGGTATTTAAGTTTCGATCTGTTAATAATATAGTAATTGCTCCTGCTAGAACTGGTAGTGATAATAATAGTAGAACTGCAGTAATTACTACTGATCATACAAATAATGGTACTCGTTCTATAGATATTCCTATAGTTCGTATATTAATTACTGTTGTAATAAAGTTTACTGCCCCTAGAATAGAGGATACTCCTGCTAAATGTAATGAAAAAATTGATAAATCAACAGAGGCTCCGGCATGTGCAATTCCTGCAGATAGGGGAGGATACACTGTTCAACCAGTTCCTGCACCACTTTCTACAATTCTTCCTGATAATAGTAGAGTTAATGATGGGGGTAGTAATCAAAATCTTATATTATTTAATCGTGGGAAGGCTATGTCTGGGGCTCCAATCATTAAAGGTACTAATCAGTTTCCAAATCCCCCAATTATAATGGGTATTACTATGAAAAAAATTATAATAAATGCGTGTGCAGTTACAATTACATTGTAGATTTGATCATCTCCAATTAAACTTCCTGGTTGGCCTGATTCTATGCGGATTAAGATACTTAATGATGTTCCAACTATTCCTGATCATACTCCGAAAATTAAATATATTGTACCAATATCTTTATGGTTAGTAGAAAATAATCATCGTTGCAAGAATGAGATGACTGAAGTTATATAGGTGATAAACTGTAAATTTATTTATGAGTTTTAAACTCTCTCATTAAATTTTGGCTTTATAGTTAAGAATAATAATTTTGAACTGCAATTTCAGGGTAATACGTTATATGTATTAAGGCCTAAAAGAATACCCTTTATTTATGACTTTGAAGGTCATTAGTTTAAAATTAACTTAAGACCTTATGAAGATCTTATAAAGATATATAAATTGGTTGAATTATGGGTAACCCACACACTGCGAGAAAAATTGTAACTACCGATAATACTTGTTCTTTTAAATTTAATGGTTTATTGTTAATAATGTTTCATATATTAGTTTTATAATTTATTAAAATTGATGTAAGTGAGGTTCGTAAGTAATAGTATAGGGTTAATAGTGATATACTAATTAGAATTATAATTATAATTAATTGTTTAAGGTTGGTTGTTTGAATAATAACTAGTCATTTTGGTAAAAACCCTAGTAGGGGGGTAGCCCACCAAGAGATAATATTGACATGAATAAAGACATTTTTTTGATGGGGGAAAGTTTCAATATGAACAGTTGATGGATGTAGTATGTTTTGTTTATTGAAAAAAGCATAATGGTAGAGGTGGTTATAAGGATGTATAGTAGTAAATATGTTAATCAGGTGTTATCTTCTGATGTTATTCTTAGGATAATTCATGATATGTGGTTAATTGATGAAAAGGCTATAATTTTTCGTAATGAGGTTTGATTTAACCCTCCAATTGCCCCAATAATTGCTGATGTTCTAATCGTTAAAATTAGAATTATATTTAAATTGTCAATTACATATGTAAGTAATGTTGATGGAGCAATTTTTTGAATAGTTGTTATTACTAAACAGTTAATTCATGTTATTCCTTCTATAACTTCTGGTATTCAAATGTGAAATGGAGCAGCTCCTATTTTTATTAATAAAGCTATAATTAGAAGTTGGGCTTGCATATTGAAATTTGCAGCATTAATTATAATTAATGCTGCGGCTAAAATTATTGATGATGCTAATGCTTGAATTAGGAAGTATTTATGTGATGCTTCTGTATTTCGTTGATTATTTGGTGTGGAAATTAATGGAATAAAAGATATTAAATTAATTTCTAAGCCTATTCAGGCTCCATATCATGAGGTGGAAGAAATAGAAAGAAGGGTTCCTATTGTGAGGGTCAATAGGAATATTATTTTTTGGGGGGTTGTGAACATTAAAAAGGGAAGGATTAATTATAGACCTTCATATGTGGGGTATGAGCCCTCTAGCTTAATTAGCTTACCTTTTTATTATATTTTGGTGTATGATGCACTATGGGGTTTGATACCGTTGGAGAAAGTGTAATTCTTTCAATTATAAAAATTCATTTTTATTAAAAAATAAATTTAATAAGAACATGTTAAATTTCATGTATACTTTACCCTATCATGGTAATCCTTTTTCAGACATCTTATTTATAAGTAAATTATAATAGTGGGCTAATAATATTATTTATTAGACTTTTATTATTATGATCAATAAGTAGAACCTATTTATTAAATAATATAAAATACTTCAAAATTGATTTTAATTTTATCCAATTTTTTTTAAGTTTTTGTAGTCTAACTTAAAGTAATTGACTTAATTAACATGTCATTTTAACACTTATTGAGTCTAGAGAAAAAAGAAGTTAATATATCTATATAGAACACAATTTTGAGGGAAAAAAAATTGTGTTCTATATAGTACGGGAAAGTGAGTAAAAATAAAAAAGGGAGGGAATTTTCGTGAGATAATTTCTAATTATAATTTAATTTAATATAATACATAGTATGTAATAATAAAGAACCTCTCTTTATATTTTAAAATTAAAGTTTTATTCTAGCTTAAATCTCCCTAGTTAAATTTTACATATGTATTTATTAAAGAGAGGAAAAATTTCCGTCAATTTTTTATGGGTTGAAACGGTGTATTTTGATTTAGTTCGCAATGTGTGGGTTTGTTTAATTTTAATGTAAATTAGATTACAGGATTTTGAGTTTTAATATTTATTTTGTCCGGCTAAATTCGTGCCAGCTGCCGCGGTTAGACGTGGGGACATAAGTGGAGGGTTGTTGGCTTAATTGTAGTAATAATTGATTTTTGGTTGTTTATATTTTATTTATTAGGTGAAATTTTTTATATAATTTGTTCTTTATTTTTATTAATTCTATAAAGGTGATATATTGAACTAGGATTAGATACCCTATTATTATCATTGTGAATTTGGTTTGAGTAGTATTAGTTATGATCTTGAAACTCAAAGAATTTGGCGGTGCTTTATTCTATTTAGAGGAACCTGTCCCGTAATCGATATTCCGCGTTTTATTTGACCTATTATTGTAAAGTATCAGTTTGTATACCGCCGTAGTTTGAATATTTAAATATATATGTTTTTTTTTTCTATTGGAATATATTTCAGGTCAAGGTGCAGCTTATTAGTGGGTTGAGATGGGTTACATTATGTTGATTTGGATAATGTATTGTAATTATATTTGAAATTGGATTTAATTGTAATTTTGTTTTAGAATAACATTTTGGTTTATTAGCTCTAGGGCATGCACACATCGCCCGTCGCTCTCATTTATATAGGTGAGATAAGTCGTAACATAGTAGGCGTACCGGAAGGTGTGCCTAGTTTGAATAGTATCAAAATATTTCTGTTAGTTAGAATATTCATTTACATTGAGTAGTTAGTCGTGCAATTCGATATATTTTGATAGAAATTTTATTACTATTTGAATTTTGTTTATAAATTGTTTATATATGAAAAGGAATTTTATTGTGGTTGGTTATATGCTTAGTACATATAAATTAGTTTGTTATAGATTATTAGTACAGTGTTGGGATTTATTAAATATATGAAATATTAATTTTTATTATAGGAGATGCTAATAATCGTACCTTTTGTATCAGGGAGGATTAAATTTTAATTGAATATTCTGTTTTCTCGAAGGGTGAGGAGCTAGTAGAATTAATTTTAAGGTAAAAGTGTTATATTTTTCTGTTAAAATTGCTACTTGTAATAAAATGTTATTCGACTTACCCTATATCTAGTTATTAGGGAATTATATTTAATATAGCTTTACATTTTAATATTTTTTATATTAATATATATTATAATATTAATGCTTAGTTATGACTAGGGGGATGTGCTTCTGGTTAATATGTTGGTTATAACTTTATAATAAACTATTATATTTATTGGTTTGGAGATTGCTAATTTTTGTAATTTTGTTATAATTTATTTGAAATTTTATTAAAAATTTAGTTTGGTTTTACTTTCTTACTTAATTATATGTTTTAATTGGTTTTATTTTGAAATTATGATTCTATTAGTATATTTATTTAATTAATTAAAGGAATTAGGCAAAATTTATTCTCGCCTGTTTATCAAAAACATCTTTTCATGATTTTTATATGAAGTATAACCTGCCCAATGACATTTGTTTAATGGCCGCGGTATTTTGACCGTGCGAAGGTAGCATAATCATTAGTCTTTTAATTGGGGGCTAGAATGAATGGTTGGACGAGGAATAGACTGTCTTTAGTTAATTAATATATAATTTTACTTTAAAGTGAAAAGGCTTTATTTTTTTAAGGGGACGATAAGACCCTATAGATCTTTATATTATTTTAATGATGTTTTGATTAGCAGTATAACTATATATATTATTTAATAATATTTCGTTGGGGTGATGGGAAGATAATAATTAGCTCTTTTTTATTTAATATTCAATAATTTTTGTTATTTTGGATCCATTTTTAGTGATTTAAAGAATAAGTTACCTTAGGGATAACAGCGTAATCTTTCTTGAGAGATCCTATCGACAGGAGGGGTTGCGACCTCGATGTTGGATTAAGATATCATTTGGGTGTAGCATTTCAAATTTGATGGTCTGTTCGACCTTTAATTTCTTACATGATCTGAGTTCAAACCGGCGTGAGCCAGGTTGGTTTCTATCTTTTAATATTAAAAGTGTTTTAGTACGAAAGGACCAAATACTTATATTATATATGTGATATTGATTAGTAATAATTACTATTATGGCAGAGAAGTGCATTGAATTTAGAATTCAATAATGAAGATAAATTTCTTTTTATAGTAGATGATATTAGATTTATTTATTGGAGTTATTTCTTTTGTTATTTTAGTTGTATGTGTTTTAATTAGAGTTGCTTTTTTTACTTTATTTGAACGTAGGGTATTAGGTTATATTCAAACTCGTAGGGGGCCTAATCGGGTTGGAATTTGTGGTATTTTTCAGCCTTTTGCTGATGCAGTTAAATTATTTACTAAGGAGCAAACATTACCTACTTTGAGAAATTATTACCCATATTATATATCTCCAGTTTTTAGCTTATTCTTATCTTTGGTTGTTTGGGTTGTTTTTCCGTATCACACCTTATTATTTAATTTTTATTTGGGGGTGTTTTTCTTTTTATGTTGTATAAGAATAGGAGTATATAGAGTAATATCTGCTGGGTGATCATCTAATTCTAATTATGCATTACTTGGTGGGCTTCGAGCTGTTGCTCAAACTATTTCTTATGAGGTTAGATTAGTATTAATTTTATTATCTTTTATTTTTTTAATTGGTGGTTATAATTTACTTTTATTTAATATCTTTCAGGATTATTTATGATTTATTTTTATTGCTATACCACTGGCGTTGGCCTGATTGAGTTCTTGTTTAGCTGAAACTAACCGAACTCCTTTTGATTTTGCTGAGGGGGAGTCTGAACTTGTTTCTGGATTTAATATTGAGTATAGTGCTGGGGGGTTTGCTTTAATTTTTATATCTGAATATGCTAGTATTTTATTAATAAGTGTTTTATTTAGAATTTTATTATTGGGGGGATACCATTTTTCTTATCTTTTTTATTTAAGGGTTATTTTTTTAGGATTTATTTATATTTGAGTTCGAGGTACACTACCACGATTTCGTTATGATAAACTTATGTATTTAGCTTGGAGGAGTTTTCTTCCGGTTTCTTTGAACTATTTATTTTTTTTTCGGTTTTAGGGGCTTGATTGTATCAGTTTATATTTAGTTGCATAATAATTAGAATGTAAAGACTTCTAGAATATTTACATTCTATTTTATGTTTTCAAGACATACACTTAAAATTTCAGTCAAGAAGTCATTTTTTTAAAATTTTATCTCATAGTAGTAGGGTTGCCGGGGATATAATGAAGTATATAAAATATATAACTGTTAATATTTGCCCAGTAGTAATATATGGAGTTTCTACGGGTCGGGCTCCAATTCAGGTTAATAAAATAAAGCTTGCAAATATTAATCAAAATAATACTTGATTTAAAGGGTAAAATTGTAGTCCACGAAAATTTCTTTTATGATGTATTGGTATAATAAATAAAATTATAATAGATAATACTAGTGCTACTACTCCTCCAAGTTTATTTGGAATTGATCGTAGAATAGCATATGCAAATAGAAAGTATCATTCTGGTTGAATGTGTACAGGTGTTACTAGCGGATTTGCAGGGGTAAAGTTTTCAGGATCTCCTAGGGTTGTTGGAAATATTAATGAGAGTTGTATTAATCTTAAAATTATAAGTATAAACCCTAATATGTCTTTTATGGAGAAGTATGGATGGAATGGAATTTTATCCATGTTGCTATTAATAGATAGTGGATTATTAGATCCGGTTTGATGCAAAAAAAAGTAAATGAACTATGGATATTGCTATTAAAATAAATGGTAATAAAAAATGGAAGGCGAAGAATCGAGTCAGTGTGGCACTATCTACTGCAAATCCACCCCAAATTCATTGAACTAATATAGTTCCTAAGTATGGAATTGCCGAGAGTAAGTTAGTAATTACTGTAGCACCTCAAAATGATATTTGACCCCATGGTAGTACATATCCAACAAATGCTGTTGCTATTGTTGCTAATATAATTATGACCCCAATAGATCATGTGTGAAAATATAAGTAGGATCCATAATATATTCCTCGTCCAACATGTATATATATATACAAATAAAGAATATGGAGGCTCCGTTAGCATGAATAGTTCGTAATATTCATCCATAATTTACATCTCAGCAGATGTGTATTACTCTAGAAAAGGCTAAATCTGTTCTTGAAATATAATGTATTGCTAAAAAAAGACCTGTTAAGATTTGGATTGAAAGACACATTCCTATAAGTGAACCAAAATTTCATCAGTATGAAATATTTAGTGGGGCTGGTAAGTCCACTAATGCATTATTTGCTAATTTAAGTAGGGGGTGATAAATCCGTGCTGGCTTTGTCATTTGTAATTATTTAATTATTTTTAGAGGACCATATGAAAGTCTAGTAATTTTTACAATTGCAATTAATGTAATAAATAAATATACTACTGTTATAGTAGTTATTATTATAATGGATTCATTATATAATTTTATTCCTGGCAGGGGGGGGGTATTTCTTCAGGTTGTATAGGTATCTATATTTTGTAACATTGAGGGGGCTAATAATGGATCTATCATTATTAATATAAATAAACATAATAATATTAGGGTTACGCCCAAAACCAATATTTTTATTCTTATTTTGAATATTTCATTTGGTGTAAGTCTTGTTGTATAAATAAATAGAACTAATATTCCTCCTAAAAATTCTAGGAATAATACATAGGAAAGTCATGTGGATTTTAAGAATGTTGATATTGTTAGACATGCAGTAACAGTTTGTATAATTAGTATAACCCCCATAGATAGTGGATGTTTTATATATAATATTATTAGTGCTAATAATAATATAATAATAATTAGTATTAATTGTATTTTAATATCAAGGAGTAGTTTAATAAAAATATTGGCTTTGGGAGCTAATGATGATATAATTATATCTTCCTTGATGTTTTTAGAATTATTAATTCATTTATGATTTACAAGACCATTGTTTTTATTAAACTATAAAAACTTATGTTAAGCATATTATTTATATTAATTATTTTATTTATTAGATTTTTATGTTTTATTTCTCAACGTAGGCATTTATTAGTAACTCTATTAAGACTTGAATTTATTGTATTATCCTTATATTTATATATAGCTTATTATTTTATTAATAATCAGGAAGAAGCTTATTTTTGTTTATTATTTATTTCATTTTGTGTATGTGAGGGGGCTCTTGGCCTATCTGTTATAGTGTCAGTTACACGTACTCACGGTAATGATTATTTTAATTCTTTTGTATTGTTAAAATGTTAAAATATATTTTTTATTTTATATTTTTAATCCTTTTGAGATTTAATAGTTCTTTATGAATGGTGGTTCAAATTTCTATTGTTTTTGGTTGTTTTTTGTTTTTATTAATAGTGTGGTTTGGTATCGGAGTATGGGGGCTGGTTATTTTATTGGATTAGACGTGATGTCTTATTCTTTAATTTTGCTTAGTATTTGAATTGTTTTTTTTAATAATAGTGGCTAGAAATAGTATTATATCTATTTATTTTTATCCTTGTAGATTTATGTTTTTGTTAATTATTTTATTATTATTATTAATATTAACTTTTATAAGAATAATTTTTTTTTTATTTTATTTGTTTTTTGAGGGATCATTATGTTACGTTCCCCGGAATATACTCAAAGGATCAACTTACGTTTATTCCTCAACGGCGAGCCTGAGACTTATCAGCCTACCATGAAGCCCTCAGGTTGTGGGAAAACAGATAAGGATATGTTAATGTTAATATATTACACTAGAACTCACAATTAAACTTCTTATTACAAACAAAAGTGTATTTCGATCATAATACTTCTCCACAACACAAATTAAAACATTCACATTTCCAAAATCACTTCCATTATTCCAGAAACATCCATAATATCTCTCACCTCACAATTCACAATCAAATGTTTTAAGGTTAGTTCATAACCATAAAAGACTAACCAATTCAACAAAACAAATTACGTCATAATAGACAATTAACATTTTAAACATATTAAACACCTAAAATGATACAATAAGTGGGTGCGTATCATGGCATCCTCCCACAAACAAAAAGAAAATTAACAAAATGAAAATGGAGTAAATTTTATTTTTCAAAACTCTAGGGCCATCCACTCAACTCAAAACTGCTTCTCAGTTTCTTGGAGTGTAGGATGGGGCAGACGTATTCCAAGTGGTAACATCTAATTGTTTAACACTAGTTTCTCCACTATCGAAATCTTCCGTCTGTGTAGCACTTTCTTTCCTCCTCCAATTGTAGTTACCTCTATACCGGTTATAGCGATGTGGGGAGAAATTATTATTACCATATGAACTTCTTCGGAATGGCGTTCTTCTTTCTTCTCCAGAAGATCGCTGTGATCCCTCGCAGTTCCTTCTTCTGTAGAACCTGCCTCTATTTTCTTCTCCTGAAGTATTGTTAGTTTGTCGAGCGCTACCACTAAAGTTCTCATTATCAGATCTTCCGTTACCAGCAGGCACCTTCGCTGAATCGGGTTGATTTCTGGAGAACGTCAATTGCCTAACTCTAGCTTGGTTGGTTCTTCTGTCCTCGAATCTCAGGTTTTCTGTCCTCCATCCGTCGAGTTGCTCCGAGGCTTCATATCTTTCCAAGAAGCTGGTAAGTTGATCCATGTTGCGTGGATCGCGAGTAAGTACCAACTGACGCACTCGCAGCGGAAGTTGACTAATAACCAAGTTCAGCGCTTCGCTTTGGTCAACACTATCCACAAGATTACAATAAGAGCCATATGTGTCCCAGCAATATTCTTCAATTGAGAGGCCACAGCTCCTCGTATACCTTTTGTTTATCAGAGTCTGCATTTCCCTTTGTTTGGCATCAGCAGAGGCATATTGTTTTCTAAAGGCAGCACAAAAGTGTTCAAAAGTCTTCCACTTCTTCTCATTTGCAACAAACCACGCCTTAGCTTTTCCTACCATAAGAGAGGGCAATAACTTCAATCTAAAAATCATAGGGACATTCATTAGATCGAGGTATGTTATTAGCTCTTTTAAATACCTCTCAGCAGAGACAGTATTAATCTCTCCAGCAAACTTTGAAAGAGCGTTAACATCAGACAAGCGAAAAGATTTGTAGGAGCTATTCTTATAGGCATTGTCACGAGATATCTCATCCTGTACCAATCTCTCGGACTTTCCATTATTATGTCTCTTCCTGGGCTTTGTAATTTTCCTAGTTTCAGTTTCCTCAGAACTAGAGGAAACTGCAGAGCAAGAACTTGACGAGTAACGATTTCTTTTCCTCATCTTCCTCTTGGAATCACCTCTAGTTGTTGAACCGTTCATTCCCGGTTGAAATACAGCTTCACCATTTTGAGAAGGTTCTAGAACCCGACAGCCTGCCATTAACATCTGTAGTTGATCGACCTGCCTATCTACAGATGCGACTTTCTCCGTAACTTCTTCAAGTTTCCTTTCTTGCCTTCTCTGATTTAGCTCTAAATTATCAAGTAATTCTGAGGAACCCTGTGTTCCTTCTGGCCTTGCAATTATTTCAACACTCTCTATTCGTCCCCTCAATTTCTCAATTTCATTTTCCATTTCCTTTTCTTTAGCTTCTCTAGATGTTTTCTCCTGTGTCAAGTCTAAGTTCCACTTGTCATAATCCTCCTTTTGTTTTTCTTCCAGCTTTAGAATTAATTCAGCTACTTGCTGCCTCTCACACGCAATTTCCTTCCTCAGAGTCTCCTTAATTTCTCTACATTCCTTTCGCCCCTCTTCTATTCTAAATAATAATTCTTCCTTATCTTGACTGAGCAGCTTCATCAATTCTCCTCTTTCTTCATTCCTTTTTCTTTCTTGTTCATTTCTTATCCTTTCCTGTTCCTCTTTATCTTCTCTTCTGATTTTTTCTTGTTCATTTCTTATCCTTTCCTGTTCCTCTTTATCTTCTCTTCTGATTCTTTCTTGTTCATCTTTATCTTCATTTCTTTTTCTATCTTGTTCATTTCTTATCCTTTCCTGTTCCTCTTTATCTTCTTTTCTTATCCTTTCCTGTTCCTCTTTATCTTCTCTTCTGATTCTTTCTTGTTCATTTCTTATCCTTTCCTGTTCCTCTTTATCTTCTTTTCTTATCCTTTCCTGTTCCTCTTTATCTTCTCTTCTGATTCTTTCTTGTTCATTTCTTATCCTTTCCTGTTCCTCTTTATCTTCTTTTCTTATCCTTTCCTGTTCCTCTTTATCTTCTCTTCTGATTCTTTCTTGTTCATTTCTTATCCTTTCCTGTTCCTCTTTATCTTCTTTTCTTATCCTTTCCTGTTCCTCTTTATCTTCTCTTCTGATTCTTTCTTGTTCATCTTTATCTTCTTTTCTTCCCATTTCCATTTTCTCCATCAGGGTTTGAAACAACTGTTCCAAACAAGGACTTCCTTTGTTACCCTTCTCTTTACAAATTAGACATTTCAATTCTTCCCCCTTATACTGCGATTTTGGCAAAGGATAACCAGCACAACGTAAGTGGAAGCTTCTTTTGCAATCATTGCACTCGACCTCTTCATCATCAGCTTTCCCTTTATCGGAACAGCAACTTAAAGTAGCCATTTTTAACTTACGACGATCACTTCTTAAATTACGCTTCTGCATACCCTTTTCAAACACATTTATCGAGCCCCACGTTGGGCGCCAAAAAGTTTAAACCTGTTACGTTCCCCGGAATATACTCAAAGGATCAACTTACGTTTATTCCTCAACGGCGAGCCTGAGACTTATCAGCCTACCATGAAGCCCTCAGGTTGTGGGAAAACAGATAAGGATATGTTAATGTTAATATATTACACTAGAACTCACAATTAAACTTCTTATTACAAACAAAAGTGTATTTCGATCATAATACTTCTCCACAACACAAATTAAAACATTCACATTTCCAAAATCACTTCCATTATTCCAGAAACATCCATAATATCTCTCACCTCACAATTCACAATCAAATGTTTTAAGGTTAGTTCATAACCATAAAAGACTAACCAATTCAACAAAACAAATTACGTCATAATAGACAATTAACATTTTAAACATATTAAACACCTAAAATGATACAATAAGTGGGTGCGTATCATGGCATCCTCCCACAAACAAAAAGAAAATTAACAAAATGAAAATGGAATAAATTTTCTTTTTCAAAACTCTAGGGCCATCCACTCAACTCAAAACTGCTTCTCAGTTTCTTGGAGTGTAGGACGGGGCAGACGTATTCCAAGTGGTAACATCTAATTGTTTAACACTAGTTTCTCCACTATCGAAATCTTCCGTCTGTGTAGCACTTTCTTTCCTCCTCCAATTGTAGTTACCTCCATACCGGTTATAGCGATGTGGGGAGAAATTATTATTACCATATGAACTTCTTCGGAATGGCGTTCTTCTTTCTTCTCCAGAAGATCGCTGTGATCCCTCGCAGTTCCTTCTTCTGTAGAACCTGCCTCTATTTTCTTCTCCTGAAGTATTGTTAGTTTGTCGAGCGCTACCACTAAAGTTCTCATTATCAGATCTTCCGTTACCAGCAGGCACCTTCGCTGAATCGGGTTGATTTCTGGAGAACGTCAATTGCCTAACTCTAGCTTGGTTGGTTCTTCTGTCCTCGAATCTCAGGTTTTCTGTCCTCCATCCGTCGAGTTGCTCCGAGGCTTCATATCTTCCCAAGAAGCTGGTAAGTTGATCCATGTTGCGTGGATCGCGAGTAAGTACCAACTGACGCACTCGCAGCGGAAGTTGACTAATAACCAAGTTCAGCGCTTCGCTTTGGTCAACACTATCCACAAGATTACAATAAGAGCCATATGTGTCCCAGCAATATTCTTCAATTGAGAGGCCACAGCTCCTCGTATACCTTTTGTTTCTCAGAGTCTGCATTTCCCTTTGTTTGGCATCAGCAGAGGCATATTGTTTTCTAAAGGCAGCACAAAAGTGTTCAAAAGTCTTCCACTTCTTCTCATTTGCAACAAACCACGCCTTAGCTTTTCCTACCATAAGAGAGGGCAATAACTTCAATCTAAAAATCATAGGGACATTCATTAGATCGAGGTATGTTATTAGCTCTTTTAAATACCTCTCAGCAGAGACAGTATTAATCTCTCCAGCAAACTTTGAAAGAGCGTTAACATCAGACAAGCGAAAAGATTTGTAGGAGCTATTCTTATAGGCATTGTCACGAGATATCTCATCCTGTACCAATCTCTCGGACTTTCCATTATTATGTCTCTTCCTGGGCTTTGTAATTTTCCTAGTTTCAGTTTCCTCAGAACTAGAGGAAACTGCAGAGCAAGAACTTGACGAGTAACGATTTCTTTTCCTCATCTTCCTCTTGGAATCACCTCTAGTTGTTGAACCGTTCATTCCCGGTTGAAATACAGCTTCACCATTTTGAGAAGGTTCTAGAACCCGACAGCCTGCCATTAACATCTGTAGTTGATCGACCTGCCTATCTACAGATGCGACTTTCTCCGTAACTTCTTCAAGTTTCCTTTCTTGCCTTCTCTGATTTAGCTCTAAATTATCAAGTAATTCTGAGGAACCCTGTGTTCCTTCTGGCCTTGCAATTATTTCAACACTCTCTATTCGTCCCCTCAATTTCTCAATTTCATTTTCCATTTCCTTTTCTTTAGCTTCTCTAGATGTTTTCTCCTGTGTCAAGTCTAAGTTCCACTTGTCATAATCCTCCTTTTGTTTTTCTTCCAGCTTTAGAATTAATTCAGCTACTTGCTGCCTCTCACACGCAATTTCCTTCCTCAGAGTCTCCTTAATTTCTCTACATTCCTTTCGCCCCTCTTCTATTCTAAATAATAATTCTTCCTTATCTTGACTGAGCAGCTTCATCAATTCTCCTCTTTCTTCATTCCTTTTTCTTTCTTGTTCATTTCTTATCCTTTCCTGTTCCTCTTTATCTTCTCTTCTGATTTTTTCTTGTTCATTTCTTATCCTTTCCTGTTCCTCTTTATCTTCTCTTCTGATTCTTTCTTGTTCATCTTTATCTTCATTTCTTTTTCTATCTTGTTCATTTCTTATCCTTTCCTGTTCCTCTTTATCTTCTTTTCTTATCCTTTCCTGTTCCTCTTTATCTTCTCTTCTGATTCTTTCTTGTTCATTTCTTATCCTTTCCTGTTCCTCTTTATCTTCTTTTCTTATCCTTTCCTGTTCCTCTTTATCTTCTCTTCTGATTCTTTCTTGTTCATTTCTTATCCTTTCCTGTTCCTCTTTATCTTCTTTTCTTATCCTTTCCTGTTCCTCTTTATCTTCTCTTCTGATTCTTTCTTGTTCATCTTTATCTTCTTTTCTTCCCATTTCCATTTTCTCCATCAGGGTTTGAAACAACTGTTCCAAACAAGGACTTCCTTTGTTACCCTTCTCTTTACAAATTAGACATTTCAATTCTTCCCCCTTATACTGCGATTTTGGCAAAGGATAACCAGCACAACGTAAGTGGAAGCTTCTTTTGCAATCATTGCACTCGACCTCTTCATCATCAGCTTTCCCTTTATCGGAACAGCAACTTAAAGTAGCCATTTTTAACTTACGACGATCACTTCTTAAATTACGCTTCTGCATACCCTTTTCAAACACATTTATCGAGCCCCACGTTGGGCGCCAAAAAGTTTAAACCTGTTACGTTCCCCGGAATATACTCAAAGGATCAACTTACGTTTATTCCTCAACGGCGAGCCTGAGACTTATCAGCCTACCATGAAGCCCTCAGGTTGTGGGAAAACAGATAAGGATATGTTAATGTTAATATATTACACTAGAACTCACAATTAAACTTCTTATTACAAACAAAAGTGTATTTCGATCATAATACTTCTCCACAACACAAATTAAAACATTCACATTTCCAAAATCACTTCCATTATTCCAGAAACATCCATAATATCTCTCACCTCACAATTCACAATCAAATGTTTTAAGGTTAGTTCATAACCATAAAAGACTAACCAATTCAACAAAACAAATTACGTCATAATAGACAATTAACATTTTAAACATATTAAACACCTAAAATGATACAATAAGTGGGTGCGTATCATGGCATCCTCCCACAAACAAAAAGAAAATTAACAAAATGAAAATGGAATAAATTTTCTTTTTCAAAACTCTAGGGCCATCCACTCAACTCAAAACTGCTTCTCAGTTTCTTGGAGTGTAGGACGGGGCAGACGTATTCCAAGTGGTAACATCTAATTGTTTAACACTAGTTTCTCCACTATCGAAATCTTCCGTCTGTGTAGCACTTTCTTTCCTCCTCCAATTGTAGTTACCTCCATACCGGTTATAGCGATGTGGGGAGAAATTATTATTACCATATGAACTTCTTCGGAATGGCGTTCTTCTTTCTTCTCCAGAAGATCGCTGTGATCCCTCGCAGTTCCTTCTTCTGTAGAACCTGCCTCTATTTTCTTCTCCTGAAGTATTGTTAGTTTGTCGAGCGCTACCACTAAAGTTCTCATTATCAGATCTTCCGTTACCAGCAGGCACCTTCGCTGAATCGGGTTGATTTCTGGAGAACGTCAATTGCCTAACTCTAGCTTGGTTGGTTCTTCTGTCCTCGAATCTCAGGTTTTCTGTCCTCCATCCGTCGAGTTGCTCCGAGGCTTCATATCTTCCCAAGAAGCTGGTAAGTTGATCCATGTTGCGTGGATCGCGAGTAAGTACCAACTGACGCACTCGCAGCGGAAGTTGACTAATAACCAAGTTCAGCGCTTCGCTTTGGTCAACACTATCCACAAGATTACAATAAGAGCCATATGTGTCCCAGCAATATTCTTCAATTGAGAGGCCACAGCTCCTCGTATACCTTTTGTTTATCAGAGTCTGCATTTCCCTTTGTTTGGCATCAGCAGAGGCATATTGTTTTCTAAAGGCAGCACAAAAGTGTTCAAAAGTCTTCCACTTCTTCTCATTTGCAACAAACCACGCCTTAGCTTTTCCTACCATAAGAGAGGGCAATAACTTCAATCTAAAAATCATAGGGACATTCATTAGATCGAGGTATGTTATTAGCTCTTTTAAATACCTCTCAGCAGAGACAGTATTAATCTCTCCAGCAAACTTTGAAAGAGCGTTAACATCAGACAAGCGAAAAGATTTGTAGGAGCTATTCTTATAGGCATTGTCACGAGATATCTCATCCTGTACCAATCTCTCGGACTTTCCATTATTATGTCTCTTCCTGGGCTTTGTAATTTTCCTAGTTTCAGTTTCCTCAGAACTAGAGGAAACTGCAGAGCAAGAACTTGACGAGTAACGATTTCTTTTCCTCATCTTCCTCTTGGAATCACCTCTAGTTGTTGAACCGTTCATTCCCGGTTGAAATACAGCTTCACCATTTTGAGAAGGTTCTAGAACCCGACAGCCTGCCATTAACATCTGTAGTTGATCGACCTGCCTATCTACAGATGCGACTTTCTCCGTAACTTCTTCAAGTTTCCTTTCTTGCCTTCTCTGATTTAGCTCTAAATTATCAAGTAATTCTGAGGAACCCTGTGTTCCTTCTGGCCTTGCAATTATTTCAACACTCTCTATTCGTCCCCTCAATTTCTCAATTTCATTTTCCATTTCCTTTTCTTTAGCTTCTCTAGATGTTTTCTCCTGTGTCAAGTCTAAGTTCCACTTGTCATAATCCTCCTTTTGTTTTTCTTCCAGCTTTAGAATTAATTCAGCTACTTGCTGCCTCTCACACGCAATTTCCTTCCTCAGAGTCTCCTTAATTTCTCTACATTCCTTTCGCCCCTCTTCTATTCTAAATAATAATTCTTCCTTATCTTGACTGAGCAGCTTCATCAATTCTCCTCTTTCTTCATTCCTTTTTCTTTCTTGTTCATTTCTTATCCTTTCCTGTTCCTCTTTATCTTCTCTTCTGATTTTTTCTTGTTCATTTCTTATCCTTTCCTGTTCCTCTTTATCTTCTCTTCTGATTCTTTCTTGTTCATCTTTATCTTCATTTCTTTTTCTATCTTGTTCATTTCTTATCCTTTCCTGTTCCTCTTTATCTTCTTTTCTTATCCTTTCCTGTTCCTCTTTATCTTCTCTTCTGATTCTTTCTTGTTCATTTCTTATCCTTTCCTGTTCCTCTTTATCTTCTTTTCTTATCCTTTCCTGTTCCTCTTTATCTTCTCTTCTGATTCTTTCTTGTTCATTTCTTATCCTTTCCTGTTCCTCTTTATCTTCTTTTCTTATCCTTTCCTGTTCCTCTTTATCTTCTCTTCTGATTCTTTCTTGTTCATCTTTATCTTCTTTTCTTCCCATTTCCATTTTCTCCATCAGGGTTTGAAACAACTGTTCCAAACAAGGACTTCCTTTGTTACCCTTCTCTTTACAAATTAGACATTTCAATTCTTCCCCCTTATACTGCGATTTTGGCAAAGGATAACCAGCACAACGTAAGTGGAAGCTTCTTTTGCAATCATTGCACTCGACCTCTTCATCATCAGCTTTCCCTTTATCGGAACAGCAACTTAAAGTATCCATTTTTAACTTACGACGATCACTTCTTAAATTACGCTTCTGCATACCCTTTTCAAACACATTTATCGAGCCCCACGTTGGGCGCCAAAAAGTTTAAACCTGTTACGTTCCCCGGAATATACTCAAAGGATCAACTTACGTTTATTCCTCAACGGCGAGCCTGAGACTTATCAGCCTACCATGAAGCCCTCAGGTTGTGGGAAAACAGATAAGGATATGTTAATGTTAATATATTACACTAGAACTCACAATTAAACTTCTTATTACAAACAAAAGTGTATTTCGATCATAATACTTCTCCACAACACAAATTAAAACATTCACATTTCCAAAATCACTTCCATTATTCCAGAAACATCCATAATATCTCTCACCTCACAATTCACAATCAAATGTTTTAAGGTTAGTTCATAACCATAAAAGACTACCCAATTCAACAAAACAAATTACGTCATAATAGACAATTAACATTTTAAACATATTAAACACCTAAAATGATACAATAAGTGGGTGCGTATCAATTAGTACCTACTTTATTTTTAATTTTAGGGTGAGGATATCAACCAGAGCGAGTACAAGCGGGGGTATATTTACTGTTTTACACATTACTTGCTTCTTTACCTCTTTTGGTTGGCATTTTTATGTTAAATTATAAGGTGGGTGGTCTGTATATATATATATTTAGATATATTAATATTAATATAAATTATTTTGTTTGATATATTAGAATGGTGTTTGCTTTTTTAGTAAAAATACCTATATTTTTGGTTCATTTGTGATTACCTAGGGCTCATGTTGAGGCTCCAGTTAGTGGGTCTATAATTTTGGCTGGAATTTTATTAAAGCTTGGGGGATATGGGATTTTGCGAGTTATTTCTTGTATTGAGAGATTAGCTATTAAATATAATATTTTTTGATTTGGTATTAGAATTGTTGGAATTTGAATAATTAGTCTTGTTTGTATACGTCAAATTGATTTAAGGGCCTTAGTTGCGTATTCATCTGTAGCACACATAGGTCTTGTTTTAATAGGGATTATAACTATAGGAGCATGAGGGATAAATGGTGGTCTTACTTTAATAGTGGCACATGGCCTTTGTTCTTCTGGGATATTTTGTCTAGTGAATATTACTTATGAACGATTAGGTAGTCGTAGTATACTAATTAATAGGGGAATAATTAATTATATTCCTAGATTATCTTTGTGATGATTTATATTAAGAATTACTAATATGGCTGCTCCCCCCTCTATTAACTTGCTGGGTGAAATTAGTTTAATTAATAGAATTATTGGGTGATCTTACTTTAGTTTTGTGGGTGTTGCGTTACTTTCTTTTTTAAGTGCTGGCTATACTCTATATTTATATTCTTATACTCAGCATGGAATATATTATTCTGGTGTATTTTCTTGTTGAAGAAGTAATATTCGTGAATATTTATTATTATTTTGTCATTTATTTCCATTAAATTTTTTAATTATTTTTTGTTCTCCAATATTTCATTGAATTTAAAATATTTAAGTAGTTTAAATAGAATAGTAAGTTGTGGGCTTAGCGGTAACTAAAAGTTCTTAAATCAATTGTTTTTAATTTTTTTATTACAAGCATAGTATCAATTATTTTATTAATTAGTATAATAATTTTATTGTTATTAGGGATAATATTTTTAATTAAGGATGTTACAATTTTTATTGAGTGAAGTATTGTTAATTTGAATAGATCTAACATTATTATAACAATATTATTCGATTGAATATCTTTAATTTTTATGGGCTTAGTTATATATATCTCTTCTATGGTTATTAATTATAGAGGTTCTTATATGGAGGGAGACTATAATATAAATCGATTTATTATTTTAGTCTTATTATTTGTTGGATCTATAATGTTTTTAATTATTTCTCCTAATATTATTAGAATTATTTTAGGATGGGATGGTCTAGGATTAGTTTCTTACTGTCTAGTAATTTATTATCAGAATGTTCGTTCCTATTCTGCTGGGATATTAACTGCTTTGTCTAATCGAATTGGTGATGTATTTATTTTATTATCTATTGCTTGAATATTAAACTATGGTAGATGAAATTATATTTGTTATTTATGATTAGTTTCTGATTTTGATATAATATTAATTACTAGATTTATTATTATTGCTGGAATAACAAAGAGTGCACAAATTCCGTTTTCTGCGTGGTTGCCGGCGGCTATAGCTGCACCAACCCCAGTTTCTGCATTAGTTCATTCTTCTACTTTGGTTACTGCTGGGGTTTATTTATTAATTCGTTTTGGAGATATATTAATATATACTGTTTTTGGTAGGATACTTTTATTACTATCTGGGCTAACTATATTTATAGCTGGGGTTGGTGCTAATTTTGAATATGATTTAAGGAAAATTATTGCCTTATCTACATTAAGACAACTTGGGCTAATAATATTAACATTATCTATGGGATTAAAGGAGTTAGCCTTTTTTCACTTGTTGACACACGCTATATTTAAGTCTTTATTGTTTTTATGTGCTGGTGTAGTAATTCATATTATAGGAGATGTTCAGGATATCCGTTGTATGGGGGGATTAATTAATAAAATACCAATAACTATTTCTTGTATAATAGTTTCTAGCCTTGCCCTATGTGGAATACCATTTTTGGCTCGGTTTTATTCTAAGGATTTAATTTTGGAAATATTAAGCATGTCTTCTTTCAATTTAGTAATATTTGCTTTATTATGAATTTCTACGGGTATAACCATAGCTTATAGTTTTCGATTAAATTATTATTTAGCTGGTAAATCTTATAGAGGGTCATCATTTCAATTCTTTTCTGATGATGGGGGGTGAGGTATATTTAAAGGCATATTAGGCTTATTGTTGTTATCTGTTGTAGGTGGTTCTGGGTTAATATGATTAGTTTTTTCTTCTGGGTTTGTTGTTGTTATTCCCCTTAATTTGAAAATAGGAGCAGTTATTTGTATTTTATTGGGAGGGTGAATTGGATATAATATTACATCTTTTTTGTTCGAAGTTTATCCATTTTTTAATAATAAAATAATATACTATTTATTAGGAGGAATATGATTTTTGCCTTATTTATCTTCCGGTGGATTAATTGGTAGATCATTTATTACTGGGGGATATATATTAAGGTTATTGATTATGGGTGAAGTGAGCTTATGGGGGGCAGGGAGTGTATAAATATATAAGGAGTGGTTCTTTAAATATTCAACTAATACATTCTAATTATTTTAATATTTATTTTATATTTTCATTTTTAATAGTAATTTTATTAATAATTTATGTGTGTTTATATAGCTTATAATAAAGCATGATATTGAAGTTATTAGGAAGAATAAAATAATTCTGTAAACATTTCTTGAACTTATTTAAAGTCCAGCTTTATCATGAAAAGATAATGTAAATTTATACTAAAGAAATAATGTGAAGAGTATTAATGGAATTTCACCACTAAAGATGGAAGTTAGCAGCCCCCACTTAATAATATACTCCTTAACTGAGGGGATAACCCTAATTTTATTATTAACATTAATATGCCGCCTTTCTTTGGCTTCAGTCAAGTAAGCAAGGGTAATATATACCAATTTATTCAGGTCGAAGCTGATTGCTTTTGCTTCTTGCTTAGTAAAGTAAATTGAATAATTCAATACCTTTTGAATGCAACTCAAATGTTATTATTAACTATAACTCCAGCATGCTCATTCTAGTGATCCTTGGGTTCATTCATGATACAAGCCTAAAAGTAAAATTAATAGGAATAGGAGTCTAACACATAATCAATATATTAATTTTGAATTAGTAATAATAACTGTTATTGGTAATAGTAATACAATTTCTACATCAAAAATTAGAAAAATTACTGCAATTAGAAAAAAATTTATAGAGAATGGAATTCGTGCTGAGGATTTTGGGTCAAATCCACATTCAAATGGTGATCTTTTTTCTCGGTCTGTAATTATTTTTTTTGATAGTAGTGTGGATAATATTATTACAATTGATGTAATTATTATAATTAATAATGAAGTACTTATGATTATATTAATTATTTACTTTATTTTATTATAATATTTTTAATTGGAAGTTAAGTGTACTTTAAATATACTAAGTAAATTATCTACCTCATCAATAAATTGAAATATAAAGGAATAATCATACTACATCTACGAAATGTCAATATCATGCTGCTGCCTCAAACCCGAAGTGATGTGTTGGTGAAAAGTGGCATGAGATGTGTCGAGCTAAGCATACTCCTAGGAATGTTGACCCAATAATAACATGTAGTCCGTGAAATCCTGTTGCTATAAAGAATATGGATCCATATACTGCATCAGCAATAGTAAACGGGGATTCATAATATTCATATGCCTGAAGAATAGTGAAATATACTCCTAATATTAGTGTTAATATAAGTGCTTGCATTGTATGTGAATGGTTTTTTTCTAATAGTCTATGATGGGCTCATGTTACTGTTACTCCTGAGGCTAGCAGAATTGCTGTATTTAATAAAGGTACTTGTATTGGGTTAAATGGAGTAATCCCCCTTGGTGGTCATAGTATTCCTAGTTCAATTGTCGGGGACAATCTTCTATGGAAAAATGCTCAAAAGAATGATACGAAAAATAATACTTCTGAAATAATAAATAAAATTATACCTCATCGTAATCCTATTATAACTTGATTTGTATGTAATCCTTGATATGTTCCTTCTCGTGAAATATCTCGTCATCATTGAATTATTGTAAGGAGTATTGTTGTTATCCCTATTAATAATAGTACTATATTTTGTTGGTGAAATCATCTAATTATCCCTGTTGTTAATATTATTGCTCTAAGGGCTCCTGTTGCTGGTCATGGGCTTTGATCTACTAAGTGATATGGGTGATTTTGATTTGCTGACATTAGTTATTTTGATTCTCTAGAATAAATAGCAATTAATAAGGCAAATACATAAGACTGAATAAATGCTACGGCTGTTTCTATAATAATTAGTATAACTTGTGCTAAAATTAGTACTGAAATCCCAATAATTTCTAATACTGTTCCTGCATTTCCAATTATTGATATTATTAAATGGCCAACTATTATGTTGGCTGCTAGTCGTACTGATAGAGTTATTGGACGAATTAGGTTTCTAATCATTTCAATCCCTACTATAATTGGTATTAATAGTGCTGGCACACCTTCCGGTACTAGGTGTGCTAATATATGTTTTGTGTTATTAATTCACCCGAATATTATTAATGATACATGAGTTACCACCAGATAGATGACACGATGCATGCTATTAAAAGATATTCCAGTTCGAGTTACACAGAAGCTATATGAAACTTGTTTTTTTCTTTATTTTTTTACTTTTCTTGTTTCTTTCCAGTAGCTATGAAAAGTTTTATTTCTGAGCATTCATTTCTAAGCAACATGTGTTGCTTGTAGCTTCTCGCTTTGCTATGATAGCTTGCTATATATAGAGTGTTTGGTTTTTGCTTGGTAGATAGGATGGTATTCTAAGTAGTGATTCTTGATCATCTTGCTTTGCTATCTAAGGCATCAGACTTTGGACTCTATGTACTGGACATCATTCAGGTATTTATGTCACTCCATAACTGGTTGGATTATTTCAGTTTAAAACACTTGAGGTGAGGATGATGTATCAGGCACACACTTGACCTTCAAATTTTCCATGTTATTTTTTTTATTGTCACGTGGACATCAACTGTGTATTTAGTTTCGAGACATATAGGTCATTTAGAAGAACTTTTACCATCAGCCATATTCACGTGTCACAGAGAGCAGGCCTGATTCAAGTGCTTTGCAAATATTGGCTTCACTAATAAATATACAGGGTGGTGTAAAATTCCGTTTACAACGCGGAGGAGGTGAATTGCCAAGTGAAATGAAGACGAAAATGTAAATGGAATTTTGTCAAATGATGCACCATGCCAGAGCTAGAGGATGCAAAAATCGTGTGAAAATGGACTTCACACCTCCATATGCCAACATATAGTAGTCATAAAGAAGATGCGGCACGATATTACCAAAGAAAACACACCTGGGCTAGCGAATGATGCACAAATCGCGTGTCGAAAATGAATGCGGCAGGGATTCCCCACAAGAAGTGCGGGATTCCCAGGAATATGTCCGACATGGAACGCAGGTATCGAATGGGGGTACAAAGGGAAATGACGAAGATCACAGCACCTGAAGAACATTTCGCCAGGAAGTGTCCGAAAAGCAGGCTGCAGAAGGGGATTCCCCAGAGAAGAGGGGACACAGACAACATGTGCAAGAGGTGTATGATGACACACACGTACACAAGTAGTATTCTTTATTGGCCGTGGAAATGACATACGATACATATCACAGAAGTTGTTGAAAATGTCCGCCAGCCACATTTACACACAGACGGCATCGGCGTAGCAGGGATGCCCTGGTATGCTCAAATACATTGGGCATGTCAGAGATCATCCCAGCATTGACGGTAACTCGAGCAACTAGGTCCTCCACACTTTCCACCGGGGTTTCGTAGACCAGCCTCTTCATTTCGCCCCACAAGAAGATATCTAGCAATGTGAGGTTGGGTTACCGAGGTGACCACAGAATAGGTCCACGCCTACCAATCCATCTATCACCATATGTATTGTTGAGTACAGCTCTGGCTCGGCGGTCAAAATGTGCAGGGGCACCGTCATGTTGATACCATACATCTTGCCTAATTGCAAGGGGTACATTTTCCAACAGTTCAGGTAGAACTTCCCGTAGGAACACACAATAGTTCCCACCAGACAAAGTATTGGGCAACACGTACGGACCTATCAGGTTGTCCCTGACAATGCCACACCACATATTCATTGTGAACCATCGCTGAAAATGACGCTCAATGATTGCATGCGGGTTTTGCACGTCCCACACATGACTATTATGAGTATTGAAGTTGCCTTCTCTGGTGAATAGTGCCTCGTCGGTCCACAACACTGCATTTGGAAAATTGGGGTTTGCAAGGGTTTGTTGCAAATACCACTGACAAAAATCAAGGCATAGGGGAAAGTCCGTTGGTTACAGGTGTTGCACCATCTGCACTTTGTATGGGTGCATACCCTCATCGTGCAGCACGCGTAACACATTGGTATGGTGTACATGGGCAATGGCACGGGTGCTGGTGCCTGGCATCTCCTGTATCCTGTCCAACACTTCCTCCTCAAATTGGACACTGCGCACACTGCACGGTCTGCCACGATCCCACACCCTAGGTCGTACAGATCCAGTTTCACGTAAACGAGCATCCACCTGTTGAAACAAGACATGTGATGGTAGGCGCCGATTTGGAAATCGTTCGCGATACACACACCTTGCCTGATGGATGTTTTGGTGTGTCTCACCGTAAACGAGATGCATATTGGCAAGCTCGTTGGTGGTGTATGTCACCATTGTCAGGCTCACAAAGGAGCACATGAATACGTACGAAACTAACTTGTGATGTACCGTTCATGACTACAGCACTGAACACTCCACACCTAGGTGTCCACCCCATACAGACAACACAGATGGTACACACTACGTACTTCCTAACGGTCACTTTAGCAATATGCTCAATTTCACCACGCCTCAGGATGAACACCTTGCGACAACACGCGTAACTGACAGGCAGATCGCTAGTCGCGTACACTGATGCGTTGTTTGTACGTACGTATACCAGCGATAGCGGGCCGTGACAGGTGGCATCCTGCCGAGCGCCTCTAGCAGAGCTTTATATACTACTACGTCTTCTGTCGTAATATTTGGAGCCGATATCAGTACGTGCTGGTCGTTCTCTCACGTGTACGTACGTGGATAATACTTGTGTCCGTGTGTGTCATCATAGTACACCTCTTGCACATGTTGTCTGTGTCCCCTTTTCTCTGGGGAATCCCCTTCTGCAGCCTGCTGTTCGGACACTTCCTGGCGAAATGTTCTTCATGTGCTGTGACCTCCGTCATTTCCCTTTGTACTCCCATTCGATACCTGCGTTCCATGTCGGACATATTCCTGGGAATCCCACACTTCTTGTGGGGAATCCCTGCCGCATTAATTTT
The DNA here is from genome assembly GCF_977018435.1 of Lepisma saccharinum. Taxonomy (NCBI): domain Eukaryota; kingdom Metazoa; phylum Arthropoda; class Insecta; order Zygentoma; family Lepismatidae; genus Lepisma; species Lepisma saccharinum. The sequence goes on along the minus strand of NC_139247.1, from coordinate 8,102,866 downwards.
CAACACGCGATTTGTGCATCATTCGCTAGCCCAGGTGTGTTTTCTTTGGGGATATCGTGCGGCATCTTCTTTATGAGTACTATTTGTCAGCATATGGAGGTGTGAAGTTCATTTTTACACGATTTTTGCATCTTCTAGCTCTGGCATGGTGCGTCATTCGACAAAATTCCATTTACATTTTCGTTTTCATTTCACTTGGCGATTCACCTCCTCCACGTTGTAAACGGAATTTTGCACCACCCTGTATATATACACCAGTATATATTAAACATCCATTGTTACATAAACTCTCAGTTAATATTTTTATTTATGCACTACTCTGATATGCGAGATTGAGAATATGTTGAGGCCCTACCCCTACATCCCATAAATCTTTCTTCATGGCACAGCCCTATATAGATGGAAAACTTTACCTTTTACTACACTGATATAACCCTTGAACACTTCATTTAATCCTTAATATCCTTTGCCCCCTGGACTCTTCTTTTACCTTCTTTCTTCCTTAAGTTTTCACTAGCCCTTTCCCTTTTTTCCCTTTTTGTATACTAATGTTTAATTGACTTAAGTTTTAATGAACAGGGTGGTACAAAGCAACATCTACTGTACAGACAGAACTGTTGTCCGTGCCTCCCTGATAGCATGGTGGTAATGTCATTGCCTTGTAATCAAAGTATCCAACGTTAGATACATGGTTGGGACGTGTAGTGGATTGTATCCCAAGGTAAACTATAAGTCCAGTCTCTATTAGCGTTTCTGTAGATACATTGTTGCAGACACTCACAAATTAGTAAATACTTCACACTAGAACCCAAGTTCAAGATCCATATTTGATTAATGTTACTCTTATTTGTGAACTTTTTTTTTAATATTTTGTGTGTACTAGATGTTGATGTTGCTGACCACAAATCGCGATGCATTTGAAATATTGTGCATTGTATTAAAGATTGAATTACCTAGCTTCTGTATTATTCTGTAAGTTTATGAATTAGGTCTTCCTTATTTCTGACAACATGTGCAAGTATATACATATGAATAACAAATATTGACCTAATTTTTATTGTTTTTTGAATGATCGTTTTGTTTTAAGTTACTTTGCAATTCTATCACCTTTGGCTAATCACAAAGGTGTGGATATATGCACGTCAAGTATCTGAGCAATGCTCGCCATAAGATTTTTGCTCATTGAGCAGACAGATCATTTACTTGACGCAATTTTCTGAACGTGGTTATTACACTGATGAGAAGACATTCACAAACACAAATGGGTGAAACACAACAAGACCCCAAAAAAGGATTATATTGGCTGTGGGTTCACGAGTAAACGCTTGTCATGATCCACACACAATCTAGCCAGAGGTTATACTGGCTGTAGGTTCAGATGCCAGAGCCTCATTAGTCTGTAACAATGCAGTCCTGAGTGTACTAGGTAAAGAATTGACACTTTTAGTGCCTTGTGAGCAGACCACTTACCCCAGTAGTTGGTAGTCAACTTTTATATTTATTTAATTCTTTCTTTTAGGCAACAACTCCACTGCATTCATCAGATACTGTGTGCACCCATTGTTTGGCAGAGATTGATATTTTTCACTATTTCCTCCAAGCATGTGTTAATGCTGATGTGATGGTGAAAGATGAGACGTTTATCAAGAGGGTGAATCTCAATCAAAGAGAGGCAGAACAGGTAAACGATGGTAATTTTCAAATATTAAGTTAGTATGACCAAAAGAGAAAAATGTCCATTCCTGGGGAAAATATGCATATTTTATTTTGACATGTGTAGGAACAGTTCTTGAGGTATGGCCCAAATATTGGCACCATGTTGGATTTTGCACATTGCTTTCTTTCTTATATCAAGGATAGTGTTAAAAAAAAAAAAAAAAATTCTGGTACTCTTTCACCAACCAAGATTTTTTTTTTTTTATAACTGATTGCTACTTTTTCATTCATTTTCAGCCTAAACCCTTAGACATAAGAACTTGAAAATCCTCATATAATGAACATCTTCAACATGTTTTTGTGCTTGTCTTTTGTGGAGATCAATGTAAATAGACAAATGAACCAGCACATTATTCTTACAAGTGCAAACTTCAGTGATCATAATGCTTCACAAAAAAGTTGCTTCTTTGGTAGCTATCTTTTGATAACCTGTAGATACTTTATCACTCGTAGCTGAAAACTTAGGAAATCTGCAGATAAAAATAATCTTCCTTAATATGGGGCTTATATCTCATAATCAGGTAGACTGTGGACTGTAATATCTCCTGAATTTTCTACGCATCTTCCAATAAGATATATGTAGCTAAAATAAGTTGTAATTCCAGTGCAAGTTTTAATTACATTTTACTTTTTGAATATTTTACTGGATTCTATTTCTTCTTCCAGGTCAATGTGGTGAGTGAAACGTCAAGTGATGATGGTGATTTCAATGAGTCTGAAGAAAATGGGTCTGCAGTTGTTGATCCTAACCCCAGCTTAGAGAGCAACTCAGAGTCACAAGAAGAAACATCAAGGTATGGAAGTGATTGCAGATATTGTGTTATGACAAGGGTATGGATTTTCAGGTACTAATACATGTGGGAAGATATCATATATACACTATATTGAATGACACTTGTTCACTTCTAAGAATTATTACCAGCATCTTCCTATTCAGAGAACTTAATACAGACACTAAAATACACTCACACTCCACATGAGGGCATAACAAACTTTTTACATTGTCATTGCAGTACCACCTCCTTCAAATCATCATTCTCGGTAAATGCATTTTCAACCTGAAATAAATTGCCCAAAACCATAACTAACCAATCTTAAGTTCAAAGCAAAAAACTTTATTCTATACAAACAGTTTGAACACATGAATGAAATTATATCCCACAATGGGTCAGTGTCGAAACCCTTACTCAACTTGATATTATTTCATATTAAATATTTCTCTGCTTCTACCATTAAACATACACACACATGGCTTACATATATATGTATGTGTGTGTGTGTGTGTATATATATATATATATATATATATATATATATATATATATATATATATATTAACACAGGAATAGGGTCAGAAAAGGTGCCAGAAGGGCGGATAAATACAAATTATGAAGGAGACAGTAAACACTTACCACACGAAGAGAAATAATTCTATATTTCGCGATCTGAGTCGCATTTTCATGATAGAAGATAAAAGATCGACGACACTTGTGGAAGAGGCACAGAATACTGACCGTAGCGTCTGTACGATCAGTGTTGCCAGAAACAGTTGATAGGAAACATGAAGTACTTTAGCCAGTGTTTACTGTAAGGTGGGTAGGTAGTTTTGGGGAGGAGAGGAAAGAGTTACTGGTTGGCTAGGTTGAGTCCGGGGGGTATAGTGGCGGCATGCCTGCTATATAGGCCCTTTCCCATCGCCTGCGGAAAGATGTGTCAGAGCAGGGGGGGGGGGTAAAAGATGGATGATGGCAACACGGAAGCAGTTATTGAAGGTTGTGTTATGGCTGTTGGTGTGGATGGCAACTGTGAAATCGGAGTTTTGGGTGGAGGAACGGTGATTATTTATCCTTAGATTCAAGGGGGTGGAGGTTTCGCCTAAGTAAAAGTTGCCGCAGATTTGGCAGATGAGGGTGTAAATTAGGTTGGACGAGTGGCAGGTGCCCTTAGGGTGAAGGGTGAACTCATCTGCTGCTGTGGGGATCAGGAGGGTGGGGGAGGTGATGAGTATGGGACAGGTCTTGCATCTGGGTTTGTTGCACCTGTGAGCTGGGGGAAGTGGTGCAGAAGGGGTGGGAGTGTTTTGGACCAAGATGTTTTGGAGGTTAGGGGGGCGACGGAAGACGACCCTAGGTTTATATATCTATATATATATATGCATGTGTGTGTGTACTTAGTTTTGTGTAGTTTTACTTGTATAGCTACATATATCCTTAATTGTATGATTACAGTTGATAGTTTTGATTTGATTTCCAATTGTCCACACATTGTTGTTTTGTATTTTTCTTTTTTCTTCTTTCTTTTTCTTATTTGATATATATGCTGTTTGTATAAACTGTGTGTCAACTATAGATGGTATTCTGACAAGGATTAGGTGGGAAAACAACACTTGCTGAACCTCGCCAGCTAAATAAAGATATTATTATTATTATTTTATTATTATTTTCTTCAGTCACCACATTAGGACAGTAGCAGAGTAAAGATGCATCCTTTGATGGATGTGGAGGCCTTTTTTGTCTCCCCTGACATTTGGCATCCAACACATATGAACCCGTCCTCCCCCCTTCAAAGAAAAAATGAATTGTCATGTGTGTCATAAAACACCATAATACTTGCTGCACATACAATTCATTCTAAGTTTTGGAAACACACAAAACAATATTCTATATTTTAAATTTAAATAAAAAGAAAAATATTTTTTTCACAAGTCGGAATAAATTGACTGTGTACAGCAGATGACAGTAGGGACCAGTATCAGTGCCAGAATGAAACACCTTACTCTCTACCCCCCATCCACCCCCCATCCCAACAAACAAGACAAGCTTTGTGATTTGTACCCTGCACACGCACATCAATGTGTTTTTTTTTTTCATAACAAGAAGCAAGTTCCTTTGGCATGTATAGAGCTGTAAAATGGGATATATTATCATCCTAACCAAAATGGAAGTTGGTAGGCAATAAATTGATTGATTGATTGATTGATTTGTTGTTTAAGTCCACTTTATGCACAGTAAGGCTAATCGGGACTGGATTTAAAGTGGGATCCGAACCACTATGTGCCTCCACCGGGTATCAAACCCAGTACCCCTTGATTACAAGATGACGACACTACTACTGCGCATCGAGGAGGCCACATTAGACAATAAAAAACAAAATAGTTGGTGTGTAATTAGTGCAACTAAGTAACTGACCCTGATCCTTGCTATTGCAGTGTCCTTTTTATATGATATCATGAGTGACAAATGTGGTTGTGTCACTTTTTTTCTGTGGTGCTGCACCATTTCGAAATTGATTTAAACAATGATTTTAAATTAGGGCTGAACCGATGTCAATGTATCGGTATCGGCCGATACCAGTGGTATCAGTATCGGAAAATATCGGTTGGAATTCATCTACCGATACCAGCCGATACTTGTATGGGATTTCGGTCTTAACGGGATTCGCAAAAATGCCGCGCTACACTTTCGCGGAGTCTAATTATTATGGGAATTATGCAAAAGTCAAACTTTCTGTCCATTTCGCACCGATTTTAAACGAAAAAACTATACTTTGTGATTACATAATATCCATTGTAATATTGTGATGCGATTCTTGAATTTAAGGCAAATTTCTTGTTAAATTGATGTATGTAATTGGAGAAGAATATTTACACACCAATATTGTTCATTATTTTTAACAAATTTAAATTATAGAATTTTTCAAGTATCGGTATTGGTATTGCTGGGAATCGGTAAGAGTATCGGTATCGGTCCAAAGTGGTATCGGCTCAGCCCTATTTTAAATACATCATAATTCGACATAAGTAACCGCTAAAAGTATCGCACCTGAACAACCAGATATGAAGAAAATTTACAATGCTCTCAATATTTATGCTGAATTCAAGTGTAGCATAAATATTCTAGAGATATCTTGACTCTTACATCCTTAAGTGAGGCAAAACTGCCTCCCCCATGGTTTAGTGATGTAGTAGCAAATGTGTCGCCTTTTGCAAATTTCGATACAAGGGTAGCCTAATCTTGGCTGTAATAATTGTAAATTGAGATCCAAACCAATAAATTGTGTACCTGTATGTATCATACCAGGGAGTCCTTTAATGCAAAGCAACAGCATTAGCCAAACCTGTTTTCATACAAAGGCGGCCAAGATCTAACTTCATCATTGAGAAAGCCTGTGGATGGAATTTTAGTCGTAACATTTAGGACAAGTTATGTGAGATGTTGAGTCATATATTTTGTATATAGTTCTAAAAATCAATTATTTCATGGAGAAAAAATAGGGCTTGAGCTTTCAAAGTCGAATCCCCTCCCCCAAAATATGTATCTCTTTTTAGCCACTGTTCTATTGGAGAGGTTCTTTGTAACTTTTATTGACCAGTGTATTACTGACTTCAAAATATTTTATGTATATGGCAAAATGTCTGTGCACAAAATAGTATGCCTCAATGGAACAGTGTTCTGATAAAATGAAAATACAAAAAGGGGATGCCATGGCTAATGCTCTAGCAGTCAGACCACCCACTTTCTGCCATATAGTGGAAAGCACAAAAACTGTTCATTGTAGTACATGGTGCTGTGTTGGTTATTTTTGTCTTGCATTCTACATGCTTTTAAAGAATGGAACTTTCCATGTGCTCTTGCATATGTTGACAGCACCTTGATTGGTTGGTTATTTATATTCTTGAAGTTCTCATGTGTAAAATAAAGTGAATGAACATTGTGATGGACAGTTTATTTGGAAATACCACAGGCATTTTTTGTTCCATATTTAGCTAATTGCAAAAATGGGGATGAGTGATGATGTGATGAATTTAATGAATAGACCCTCACAAACACCCTAGTCTGGATTCGAACCTAGTACTCCTAGCATCATAGCATGACTCCGCCATGTAGCCCAGCCATTAATAATCTGAATCCATGTCAGGTGTAGTTGGAGCAGAGAGGTGGCAGAGAAAACGAGGGCAGTTTCAACTCCATGTAGTGTTATGCTCGGCTGCCATATTGCAACTTTCACTTTGTAGAGACAGCATTTATTCCATAGACGATCCAAAAGTGGACATATAATCAATAACAATGTTTTATAAGGATTATAAAAGAAGTAGTCACATGTCAAATTTTCAACTGCAATTGGAAATAGGTAGAAATGAGTTATGTTGTTTTTGTGGCATCTGGTATTTTGCACCTTTTCTCCAGAGCAAAATGGGTGATGTTAAATCTAACACTTGATGGGAAAAATGACAACTGTACTGCTTGAGAGGCTTTCGATTCAGACGACTTTCACATGAAAATGATGGGATAGAAGATAATGGTGCATCATTGCTGTCAAGGTTGATCAATTGGAGTACATGATCCTGAGAACAATTTTAAACAAATTAATGGAGACACAGAATGCATTCACTTCTATTTTGTAGTAAAGAGAAAGTGACACTGAAAATGGAAAACCCATGCTTTTGAGAAGAGAAAGAAAGAGCTATGAAATATTCTTGTCGGTGTTTATTTAACAACGATCATACAACAAGGAATAATGTACAGGGTTGTCCAAAAGTATGGAGACACCTGAATAAATGTTAAATTACATACTGTTCTGCGAAACTAACACTACAGGTTTGTAATAGGAGTTGGGGAAATGTTATTCGGCATATGCGGATGATGATCGCCATCTTGAATTCAACTTCAAAATTTTAAAGGTGAAGGGGGTGATATGACATATCAAAGCAGGCTAAAATATCACGAGAAATGCAGTGGTGAAGGTTATTTTGACATATCTTTAACCAGTAAAAAAGTTATGAATGGATTCTTGTACCAATATGCTCCTTTTCGAGGTGTCAGAAAAAAGCATGAAAATGGCTCTAACGTGTCAGTAATGCATCAAGATCATACTGACATCTAGTGATATAAGTTTACATGCCAATGGACATGATTTTAATCAGGGATACTCCAGAAGGGTTGAATTATGTGAATGGTTGTTTAAACAATTACAGTGTGATGCTTCCACTGAAATGAAAAGTCCTTCTCATTCACATGGCCAATTTTTATGTTCACGAGTTAATAAACAAAATGAACAGTTTTTTTTTTCATCTTTCCTTACAGAAAAAGGTACTTTTTACAGAATTTATCTTGTTTGTTTTTCATGCAGAGCACCACAATGCTATGGAAATGTTGTGAGACAGTTTCTGTCTAAAGTGAGTTATCAGATAAAATTATCACGTATTCTGTTTATTAACTTCCTTATGAGCATAAAGACTGGCCTCGTCAGTGTGAAGGACTTTTCATTCCAGTGGAAGTATCACACTGTAATTGTTGGAGACAACCATTCACAAATGGGAAATAACTGCCTTCTGATTTAAAATTTGAAGTAGAATTGAAGATGGCGGCCATCATTTTCATATGCCCTATGTTTTCCCCCAGCCCTAATACAAACGTGTACTATTAATTTCACGGAACAGTATGTCATTCAACTTTTATTCAGGTGTCTTCATACTTTTATACCACCCTGCATATGTATGTTCTAAAACTTTAGATGAAACACAACAATGTGATGATTAATTGCAATGCAACGTCAAGCTGAAATGTTTTATTCAATAGAGGTACTGTGATTAGTGGTGAAGTAAACAAGAAAGTATTGTGTATATGGTTGCAATCATTTCATCTCCTCATGAGAAATTAATTTATAACCACATATAATGTACTTTGTTCACAGTAGTTTTTGCTTCTAGTTAAAAATTACTTTTTATTGCAAATAACACTGTAACACATCATTGTAAGATCACTATACATCCACCTGAGACAGTGTTTGAGAGAAATCGCATGCTTCCACTTCCTCCACTGTCCTGTCAGAATGATTGATTAATTTGGTTTATTTTAATTTATTTTTCTATCACTTTTGGCTAATTACAAAGATAAAAATGGGTGATTATATGATGAAATTGATGAAGGGACAGACCCCCCTGATGGTGCAGTTGTAGCATCATCACCTTGTAATCGAGGAGCCTCAGGTTCAATACCCTGTGGTAGCACATAGTTGTTCGGATACCACTTTAAACTGTACGTCCAGTCCCAATTAGCCTTTCTATGCATAAAGTGGACTTAAGGTGATCTCCTACCCTGACGAAGGTTGGGGCATTTTCCATGTAAGCTTATGGGGTTTTGGGGGTATCTTTGGTCACGATTGTCTTGAGAACCAGTTGACAAGAATTTCAAATTTTAACTGAACACTGAGAAAGGTTGTTTCTAGAGAACTACTGATTAATATTTTCATTTTCTGCAACAACGTCTCGAAAACTGATTAATTCATTTTACTATTTGTTCATTTTTTCGACAGGGCAACCCTGCAGAGAGCCTAGTCGGCTCTTTGCAGAACCTCGTTCATGACTAATGAGCTGGGAGGAGAAGGGAGGGAGACCCGAGGAGAGCTCACCAGATGTTTTAGAGCTGCATAAATTGGTTATGGGTATATATATCCGGGGAGGGAAGCCCTGTGAAGATTGAACTGGGTATTTTTTAAATTAGAGGGCTAGATTGAAAATGGACAGAATAATGTGTTCACGAATGCGAATAGGATCGGGCAGTTTCCTGTTGAGGAAGAAACTGAAAGTGGGTGTGGTCTGCAGCTGTGGTCAAATTCCAAGAATTCAAAGAATCATGTTTCGCTGAGTGCTGTCCAAACGTTTGGAACTCTAAGGGAGGTACTTTCTCGAAGTACTGGGATGTCAAAAGTATGCTGTAAATAATTGCTGATCTCAAGGAGGGGTTGATGGTGACCTATTCTCCAGTATATTGATGTCAAGAAGAGAGATGAATTACATAATGCCCATTTTAAAAAAAAATTCGGCAATGGAATAAAATATTGATATTTTGTGATGATTAGAAATGTAAATATCTGTCTTATCACTAGTGTGCGCAGGGGGAGAAGCTGAAGGGCTACAGCCCATCCTGAAATTTTGAGAAAATGAAATAAACCACAGGTTAAATAGTTCATGAATATCTGGGTAATGAATTTCTAACAGTTATCCAGATCAGCCTCCCCCCCCTTGCGCAATAGCATGTCCCCCCAGATGATGCCATAATTTCCATAAAGCATTTCTATTAGGACTGTGTGTCGATTACTATCCTAACGTTTTTTAGCTTTACTGAACACTACTTGGTCTGCCCCCTACTCCAAATTATTCCTTTTCTTCATCTAGCAGATTAAATGTGGTGCACCTAGTAGCAAAAGTGACAAGGAACCAACTAAAGTGAATTAATTACTAATAAAATATGTTCCTCTCCGTCTCATCGCACACATTGCAGCACGATGTCCTTTTTATACATATATTTAAAAAAAAATATGTTGAATTTTATGATATTGAAAGAAAATATTGCCCTCCCCAAGAATTTTGATGGCGTGGTATGCGTCATTATCACCTCCCTGTTCCTGTTGACACCCCTGGTCCAGATTGATGCTCCATAAAATGCACAAATCCGTACATCCTAGTTCTCAAATGAAGTGGCTTATTTTGTGAAGTGAAATGAACAACCATTTTGATTGATCCCTCTATGTCAGTTGCATGTGCCCGGTGCGTGCGTTTTGTGTAGCTATATCATGGGGCCTTGTTCTGTACTCTTCTCCTGGAAATGTCAAGTAATATTTCTTACATTCATTTTATATTGGGGCTGGTAACAGTGACCGATTTGAAGGGGGAGTTGGGGAATCTCTACATTTTCTTCCCCCACCTCTACATCTTCTTAAATTCACAACCAGGGAAGGAATTTTTCCTTTCCATGTTTCATATAATTTTTTTGCTTATTAATGAATTTTTATAGTTAATTTCACACTAGTAAGTTGGTGTTAATTGTTGGGTTTTACACCAACATTTCAATTAAATTGGTGGTTTGCAAGGAATTTTTGAAAAATTTTCTTGCTCACAAATCTAATGTTATTGTACGATTTACATCAAGTTTTTAATTGATAGATAGCATAGGTGCGCCGTTAAATTATTGTTTGTTTTCAATATATATCTAAATAGAAAGGATTTTGCTGTAAATTTTTTCCTCATAGAAATCTATTTCAACTGTTCTGAGTGTGTACAAATATGATTCAATGTTTTATTTGAAGCTAAAAATAATATGTTTTATACGTTTGCACATAATAATAACAGTAATAATAATAATAATGATGAACATTATTTGAATATTTGCATTTCTGTATCCTTTACTTTGAACTAGGTCCATAGCGATGCACTTCCATCAGACCTTGATATTCTCAAATTAGTGAAGGATAAATTTACAGAACATGAACAGCTACTGTTACATTCGTTACAGCCCACCCGAGATCAATTCTTGCTCCTGGAGCCCTGATAGATAAAAGGAAATAAATCGGCACGTATGTTTTGAAGGATTCTTGGCACACCCCATGAGGGAAGAAAAAATGCTGTCTACTGCCTTGCCTTCCGAAGGTAAAAATGTCCAAATGTGAAGATAAAAAGCTGTGACATTCCCACCCCGTTCTACATTTCTTCAATTGAAACACTGCCTGGTAGCATATTTTCTCACTCGTTTCCACTTTTCTTGTTTATTTGATAGATGGTTTACCTGACAACACTCGTCAGTAACACAGTACACTAGAAATTAAGTCATACATTTATAACACACACACACATTTAAAAGTTTTATTTGCCAAATTCCAAACTCTCGAGATGTCCCATGGTTGACGTCACCCGTCGAGGTTCACGAATGGTTACAAATTTCTCCGAATGCCAGACCACCTCCCTTAGAGTTCCAAACGTTTGGACAGCACTCAGCGAAACATGATACTTTGAATTCTTGGAATTTGACCACAGCTGCAGACCACACCCACTTTCAGTTTCTTCCTCAACAGGAAACTGCCCGAAGGGGAATTATCAGAAATAAACAATATTAGCTGTGGAAAACAGATGGACGTTGATACTGATTTAAAGAAAGGAAACTTTTCAAACAGAAAGATGTAATATTATATCCAACTCACCCCCCACTAAAATACAGATAACTGCACCAAACATCAAATGAAACAGAATAATAACAATAAAAACTGGATTTCTGTTGTTTTATAATGTTTGGAAGAGCTGCGTTGGTCTAGTTTGTCGACCCGCATGGCAAGTGGTGAGTGCAACGTGCTAGGAATCCAGGGATCTCGGGTTCGAATCCTGGTTCGCACATGGATGTATGTGATTGTCTGTCCTCAATGAACATTGCGACATTTGAGATTAATTGAGATTAGGTTTTGAGTACCAGATATCACCTTAGCAACCTCAGACAGTTGAAACTTACTTAGCAACCAAATAAACAAACTTCTGCTATAAAAGCGAGAAATTTTGACTGAAATATTGAGACATATAGGGTCTTAACCTGTGTGTACTCTGCTCCCAAAGTCCCGCCAATAGGGCCAACCTTTGGATGACGACTTACCTGTCTGAGGATCACTTCAGAAACCTGGAAGGGGACGAGGTCTTAACCTAAACCCAAGCAGGACCTTTCGTTTGATAATCACCAGCAGAGTCAGCAATAAGGCGACCCAGGGTCTTAACCCAGGTACCTTTTTCTCACTGCTAACAGGATTTTTAGTCTTTCCACAGGAATCGGCAACATCAAGGAAATTTACACAAGCTACGTTCTTGGAATAGCGGTATCACATAAGCTGGTGATATCAATATACCGAATTGATGAGAAAAAGCAGCAACACAATACGAAATTATCCGATAATAGAATACAATCTGTTCGAAGATAGAATGGATAGATTCCGACCTGTATCTCTGGCAACAGACTAGGTGTTACCTTAGTCTTAATAAAGAGTCCGATATAAAAGGTAAATGATACCTGTGGTGTCCAAAGGAGCGGGACGCAGGTACATCACAGTTTGTGTGGGGGAAAGCTGCCTCTTAGGGACTTCCCTTTGAAAAAAAGTTGGTATTGTGTCTGACTGCCACACGAGAGACCTAGGATCGATTCCCGTGGTGGGTGATCTAAGGTTGTAATTTCCCCAGGCTTGTCTTCCCATAAAGCGGCTCTGTGCTTTACCCAACCTCAAATCAATAGGCAACTGGAGGGTAAATGCAGCCAAGCTGTGGTACTGATCACCTCCAAAAGGACAAAAATCGAGAATGTGTGGGATGGTATCCTCACATCCTTCAACTGTGTCTTCATGGCACAGTGCTACATACATGGCGAAAGTTTACCTTATTATAGTGTTTGTAATGAAATTGAAATATATTGGCATAAATACTTGTGTTTTGTGCCTGAAATGTCTCATTGCATTAGTGATAAAGAGCTGTCAAAATAATTGGTTGTAATAAACACAGTCAAAAAAGTTTTACATCAGCACGGAAAATAACAAAACATATATGAAGCACAAGGTTTATTGACAATGACAGTGGGAATACAAAAGAAAAATTGAAGAACAAGACATGTTGAATGAAAAGGGAACAAAAAGCGTACAATTTTCTCAGAAATGTGTTTAAAACGCAAATGGCACAATTCATGATGGAGGCGAAAAAACAGAACTGTCACAAGAAGACTGTTCGTCATAGCGGATCCACCAGAAACATTGTCTACCACCTGGTGTGTCCTCCCCTGGCTGCAAGAAGGTCTTGAACACGCTGTGGCATACTGAGGATGAGACGATGAAGGTGATCTTGCGGTAAGTCAACCCATTCGTCCTGTGCCGCAAGAAGAAATTCACGAAGATTGGTGGGAGCTACAGGACGGTTTGCAATGGCAGTTTTTAGCATTGCCCATGCATGTTCGATGCAATTCATGTCGGGACTTCGTGCTGGCCAGAGCATGCGACGGATATTCGTGCACTATCTGTGCACGGTGTGAACGGGCATTGTCATCCACCAAGACAAATTCATCACCAATTTCCTGATGAAATGGTTCCACAGTCGTCTGAATGTCCCTGATATAACGAACAGCGGTTTGTGTCCCTCTAATTGGAATTAGGGGCGTTCGACGTCCGAGCATGATCCCTGCCCACACCATGATTCCTCCTCCTTGGTATGGATGGACCCCCTGGACACCATGAAGCCGCTCCTGCAGTCCACGCCCTCGCCACACCCGTCCTCTTCATGAATCTGGCCTTAGACAGAGCCTACATTCATCGGTGAAGAGCACATGAGCCCAATGACCGGGTCCCCAATTTCGATGTGCATGGGTCCAATGCACACGGTCGCGCCGTTGTCATGGCAATTGGTACTGGCACCGGAGAGCTCTTCTGGAACGTAAACCACTTTCTCGGAGTCTTTTATAGACAGTTTGGTTTGACACACGCACACCAGAGGCTGCCTGGAGGGCATTAGTGATGTTCCTTGCCGTCATGGTATTCTGTTGCCTAGCTGAGAGTCAGTCGTACATAGCGGTCTTGTGCTGGTGTTGTGACGCGTGGATGACCTGTCGGTTGATGATCTGCTACTGTTCTTGTGTCTGTATACCGCCTCCAGGACCTACAGACATCGCTTTGCGCCACTCCAACAACCCCAGCTATAGCCCGTTGTGACATGCCAGTCTGCATTAGTGTGATGATCCTGGCCCGATCAAACTGCACTATCGTACGCCTAGGCATGCCTTGCACACAGCTGCACTCGCTCGCCTTCGCTAACTGGACACAAGGAACACCTAACTAACCTTCGCAGACTACCGTGGTGCTACGCTCGAACACACGCATACGCTTGCCGACTCCGGTAGTCGTCTGTGGTGATCGATATTGCACGTCGACCACGTTACTTCGCACAATGAGCTCTGCTTCATCGTTTCTTGTCCACTTAGGCATTTTGCGGACGCTATTTTCATCACTTCTCGGGTGATGCAAAACTTTTTTGACTGTGTTTAGTTAATTGGTCTAAAATTCATACATCCACAACCTGAATTCTGGATGCTTGGGCCGATTTGCATGCAAAGTGGTTAGCATAGCCTGCTAAAATGCTGGGTGTCATGGGTTCGAAACCAGACCAGGGCATAGGAGTTCTTTGTGGGTGGCTGTTCAACAATTTCATTTTAGCCCCATTCTTCATCATTGTCGCAATTATGCTAACATTGCAGGAAACAACTAATATTAACCAAATTTATAAGTCAGTCAACGGACACTCGGTTCTAGGATCCAGATCCAGGTACCCGGTTCTGGTTACCCCGAACTGTACATTGTTGACCATCCCTAGTATATATGTGGATTGATTGATTTGATTTATTTTACTTCATTTTTTGTGCCACTTTTGGCTAATTTGCAAAGATGCAGATGGGTGATGAAATTGATGAATGGACACTCCAAAAATCCATGGCCAGGCCGGGATTCGAACCCAGGAACCCTGTCATCGTAGCGCGATGTGCTAAGCACACTGCCATGGTGGCCGACCCTAGTATATATGTATTTATACACAAACCTTCCCAATGTCATAGTGGTATAATTAATGTCATTGCCTTGTAATCAAGGAGTCCCGAGGTCGATACTCAGTGGATGCACATTATGGAAGAATCGGTAATGTATTTTACAATAACTAGAATAATGTCATAACCAGCCCGTTTCGGGAACGCCACTGCTTTAGAAACATAATTCACCCTCTCAGTAAGTTGACGCATATTCTCGGAACACCCTTCACCAATTTCATTCCACCATTTCCAGTTTACAATTTAAAAGCTACCTAGTCAGATGTTCAAAAGACATGTTTCTTTCTGGTCATCTTCTAAACCTGTTGTGTGTTGGGTCGAAACGACTCTGCGTGTTCCAACCCTCTTTCTACAAGGTCATTAGGTGACCACGAGCACCTGGAGTGAGCCCGCTGCACGAAAAGTGAAAAATATGTGATGAAAATGAATTAATTACTTTTCGGGACGTTGATGCAGAAAATGAAAATATTAATCTGTGGTTCTCTAGAGACATCCTTTCTCAATGTTCAGTTAAAATCTGAAAATTTTCTGTCGACTGATTCTTGAGATAATCATGGCCAAATGTACCCCCATAAGCTTAAATGGAAAGATCGCCGGAGCAGGAGATCGCCTTAAAACCTAAAAAAAAAAAAAAACAACTTAAAACCAGTGATGAAGGAAAAGAACGCCCATGCCCAGGTCAGGATTAATAACTGTCATTGTTGCCCCTTGGAAAAAATCTTTCGAGAACTCATGTAGGCCTCAAATATTTTCATTGGGGTGATGCATTGTGTATTTATTTCCCAACCTCCTTTTGTTTTGCTCAGTCAGTCCTTATTTGTTAAGAGACCAATTGCCCCACCTGTATTTTTGGTTCAGAATATGTAAATGCTTTTGAGTAAATTGGTAAATATTTTTTTATGACTCACACCTAGTATTTCTCCTTGTTCTCCACTTCAAGGTTGTTCCTGATATTCCCTCAAATTCATATCCAAATTCATATCCAAACATTTTTTTCTACTTTACTAAGTATTCTAATAGCCCATCCCTGCATTTATGTCTTGCATGGCAGTCCCAAAAAATTATGCATTACTTTCAGCTAAAGACAGGTGAGAATTTACCCACTGTATTAGTGTAAGTAACCTTAACGAAGTGTAATATTTATGGGTTAAACTTTTAAACATTATCTGCACAGGCCTAACTAGAGTATGATCTTCATCACTTGAATGTGACAAAATATACAGGGTGCAGCATTGAATTGGGCAATTTTCCAACACTGGATATAGTTGTGACATTAAAGGTAACATGTGACTACCTCCATATTGCAGACCAATATGCATTTCCATTTAGTTATCAAAGAGTAATAGAATGGGGCACAGCTTGCATTCAGATGTAAAGGCCAACTAATAGATTCTAAACTGTTCAAGGAACACTTGAAATGTTCATCACATTTATTAATTTGAAATTGCAGAGATTTATTCCGTGGTAGAAAACATTTGTATCACTCACATCCAGTGGCGACGATTGGGTTCCAAAACTAGAGGGGGGCAAGGGCAGTTTATTTTCCCTTAGTGCATAAAGTTAGTGTGGTGCAAAAGTAAAGTGGCAAAAAGTGCAAGGGGGGGCAACTGCCCCCTCTGGCCCCCACCCCTAATTGTCGCCACTGCGGACACCTGCAAAGGAGTACGAACCAAGTTTCGCAAAAGTGCCATCGTAAATATTTTGGACCTTTGTGTGACTGGTGGTTGTTCTACAGTAAACATTTTTTGGGGGGACTCCCCTATGGCGCAGTGTAATAATAATAATAATAATAATTCCTTTATTTAGCGGGCGAGGTTCAGCTGTGGGCTGCTCTGCCACCTAACCCTTGTCATGAGCTACATAAGAAAATATAAGTATATATAATATAATAATATATGAGTACAGATGGAAAGATTGATTACACTAAAGAGACATAAAAAAATCACATTACCTACAATTACGAATATTCTCATTTCAGTAATATTAGCCATAGGATAATATAAATGTGAAAGAACAAGAAAATATATAAAAAAAGAAAATACAAATGTGAAAAGAAAAATATAAATGTAAATATTAACATAAGGTTGCATTTAAGTAAATAATAATAATAATAATAATAATAATAATTTGAAGATATTAATAAAATTCCAATAGTTACAGTTATAGAATATGAGTGTTTTGTCGTTTGTTGAGTGCCAGTTCACTTCTAGTATGTGCTGCTGTTCTGCTGCTGTTCCTGTAGAAGCATTTCTTTCAATTTAATTTTGAAACTCTTATTGAGTTTTATGGATTTAACATTTGTTGGTAGTGCATTCCATGCTTTCGGGGCAGATATAGAAAAGGATGAGGTATATAGCGTAGTCGAATGGTGAGGAATGTCAAGTTCGTTGTGACGACGTGTCACGTGTCTGTGAATTGTGTTGCGATTACATAATTTTTCAAGTAAGTACGCGGGTTTACGTTCAGTTTGCAGAACATGAATGAAAGATAGATAGTGCAGTAGCCTCCTGTTGGCCATTGTTAAAATATTATATCTGTTTAAGATGGGAAGGATGTGATCGCGTTTATCCAGGCCAAAAGTATATCTGATGCATGCATTTTGTGCGATTTGAATTTTTCTGCTGAGTTTTATCGCAAGTTTGGACCCATACACAGTGTCACAATAATCAAATAGTGGAAAAATTAAAGATTGAACTAGTCTAAGTTTACATTCTGCAGGTAGTTGATCTTGGAAACAGTAGAGATTTCTCAGAATAAAATATGCTTTTTTACATTGTGCATTGATGTGGTCCGCCCAGTCCAACGTATCGTTAACAATCAAGCCAAGATTTTTTGCTGAATTTTTACATGGAATGGTTTCATTATTAATTTTAAGGTCAATTTGCTCTACAATATAATTTTTTTGCGATTGTTTCGTTCCAATTAGCATATAAAGTGATTTTTCAGGGTTTATCTTAAGTCCATTTGATGTACACCATGTGTAAATATTATTTAAATTGGTGTTGAGTGAGGAAATACTACTTTCTAGTGCTGTACGTCTAGTCGAAAAATACAGTTGTGTATCATCTGCATAGAAATGTGGTGTGAAAAGTTTTATAACTTTATTTAAGTCTGCGGTGTAGAGGGTGAAAAGGAGAGGCCCTAAAATTGATCCCTGCGGAACCCCTGCTTTTAAAACTACAGCTTCGGAGATCTGCGAGGGTGAATTTTGAAGGAATGTTCTCTGTTTTCTATTAAGTAAATAGGATTCAAACCACCTTACGGCTACAGAGTCAAATTTAAAGTATTTGAGTTTAGATATTAACAAATCGTGTTGGACTGTGTTGAAAGCTTTACTAAAATCCAATAATATGAGAAGTGTAGAACAACGGTTGTCAATTTCACAAAGAATATCATCTGTAACTTTTGTTAAAGCTGTTGCTGTGCTATGCCGTGCACGGAACCCAGACTGAACTGTAGGTAACAAGTTGTTCGCGTCAACATAACATATTAGTTGCGAAAACACAATTTTTTCTAGTACTTTAGAGAGTAATGGCAATAGGCTTATGGGCCTTAAGTCATCGAAAGAACTGATCTCTTTTTTCTTTTGAAGAGGCAAGACTCGCGCTTCTTTCCATCTTTCTGGAAACACGCCTTTAGACAAAGAATAATTGATTATATGAGTTAATGGAGTCAGTACATATGGTAGTGCAATCTTTAACATCTTAGTGTTTATGCCGTCTGCTCCAACACTGTTTGATTTAATTTTATGCACTGCTTTGTGCACATCAATTTCGGTTACTGTGTTAAAACAAAATAATTTATCAAGTATCCCAGTTCGATACCTGATGGAGGCACATAGTGGTTTGGATCCCACTTTAAGCTGTAGGTCCAGTCCAAATTAGCCCTATTGTACATGAAGTGAACTTAAATCACCAAATAAATAAATCAATCAATTAAACAGACTTTCTCTCTGGTGTAATTTTGCCAATTCAGTATCCGAATTAGTTGCTCAAGATATATCCACCTGAACACTAAAGCACGATGGTCCTTAAAACGGAACATGAAATCAGAATATGCGTTACAAAATGTTTTTGCGTATTGCCATTTCTTTCAACAAATCGTCGTTAGCTCACGTTGTTTGAGACTTATCTACTTCTACAGTAACATGATGCAAAATATTATTGTTAGTTTGTATCTTCAGATGGGTGCAAATAGTGGGCAATGCTATTTACACATTTCAACAAACAAACAACGTAAAAATGAAACCGAGAAAAGATGTACGATTTCAAGACCAGAAAAGTGACATAAATTGAACAAGACACACAAATCTATTTCAAGACCTTCAAATCAAATTTGGAAAATATGTGGTAGTCGGTTTGACATAATAATGAAACTAATTTGAGAAGTTACAAAATCTTACAGTTATACTACAGTGACGTAGCAACATATTGCGAGGCCCTTAGATTAGAATGCAAGGCTCCATCCGTTCTTTAAATTTGAAACCTCAATCTGAATAGATACACAGTCATTGAGAAAACGTTAGCAAATTATCATATTTATATAATAGCATAATTATATTAATAATAATAAATATCTG
The DNA here is from genome assembly GCF_977018435.1 of Lepisma saccharinum. NCBI lineage: Eukaryota > Metazoa > Arthropoda > Insecta > Zygentoma > Lepismatidae > Lepisma > Lepisma saccharinum. Next base: position 8,083,189 of record NC_139247.1, on the reverse strand, counting down.
ACAAAAATTATATGTAATAGTATGCGACAGAGAAATTTATACTTGGCACAGCTACAGTAACATACTGCTGCAATTTTTATTAACCAAAGTAATAGTAATAGTACATTTATAAAGATTTTCTTCAGGCAGTAAGACACAACTGAAATATCCTTAAATATACTAAACTTTTTAAAAAAAATCAGAAATACAAACAGAATTTTTAAATATAATATATATATTATTTAATGAGTCTTTCTTTGTATACTCACTTCAACATTTGTAGGATATAAATGTCACAAACCATTTCTTCAGTAGAAAATATCAAAGGACGCACATAAAATGTCGCTGCGTGATAGAGCGATGGGGAAGAGAGTGTTGTAAACCACAATCCTCTCTAGGGGCCCTAAATTTCTACCTACTAGCTCTTCGACACAATTGGTTTCAACATCAACAAATCTTAAAACGATAGTCTTTTGTTCCATAAGTGTGAAATCTTTGAAAACGATACCATGCAAATAAGTTTATAATAACATTGCTTCTACAGAGGGAACGGTATAAGCTACAATCACGCTTGTTTATCGTACATACTCGCAAATTCATTATCTTTCCATCTGTTGAACTACTGACACTGAAATAATCTATTTATATCCGAGTGCCAGGTACACAATTTAGTAGCGAGGTGAAACAGGTTCTGAACTAGGCAACACCGCACGTCTGTGAATCGCTGGTGCTATTCAGCCATTCAAGGCCATATGCAGGAGATTTGACGTGCACTTTAATATTATCCATGCCCTTCTTCAGTTGAAAACAACGGAAACATTTAAATACCCCATAGCTTGCTCCGTGGCAGTTTGAACTGCTTTAATGTTAACATATTAAAATCGGGTAGGTTATGCAAGGTCATGAGACAGAAGAAAAGCCAAACCAAAGCCCTTTGTATTCAGCAAGAGAATAAATGGATAATGGATTAAAATGTCCAGGCAATTTTTGCATTAATGTTTCACATTAAAAAATAGATAATTTTGACTTTTTCGGGACCCCTTAGGTTTAAGGCTCCCTCCCACCTCTATGTTATGCCTCTGATTTGACGTATGAATTCAAATTGTAAGTTTAAACTAGAATATAAAGCCAGATAAAAACAAAATGTTTTCATTTTATTGCCCACAAAAATTAGCCTTTTCTATTTTTCTCACTTCTATTTATTACGTTTTTCATATCAACCTCATGGGACACGAGGCTCAGGGTGGTCACCCACTTCTCCCACCCCTTGCTATGCCAATGATTATACTAGCTCAAGGCACCTGCAACTAGCAGAAATTCAAATATTTCCATGCGTAGTGAAATATATTATGGCTGTTGGCAACGCTGACAGTAGTGCCACGTCTATCTCCAGGAACTACATTGAGTCTTCTTGACTTCTTAGTACCCGGGTAAAGACAGAAACCTGGCAAGCATCGCAGCCTGTGCACAGCTGTTGTCAATGAAGCTCGCTTGCCTGATGTCGAACACCTGGGTTTGACGTGCGTGTTGCATATTATTGTAGGTGTGCCTCTTTGCAGATGGGTTTCTTCCAGGTCTTGTGCAGGCCTCTGCTCACCTACACTATAGCTCAATTAATACTACACTGCTGGACAAAAAAAAAAAAAAAAAAAAAATGGACACTTACATTTTTTTTCTAACACATAAATTCTGATTCGAAGGCTAACAATGTTGCAGAAATTATTGGAAATAAGAAAACCTGAATATATTCAACAGAAAACAAATTAAGATTTATTGTTAATAAGTTAAATTAGAACAAGAAATGAAAGTTGCAGAAAACTACCAAAAAGAAAAAAGGAAATCTTAGCAATATATATTTTTTAATATTGTTAACTGGTACTGGTGGGGTATATAAGCTGTCTAGTAGTGGGTGTTACCTTCCTGGGCATCAATTACAGCTTGTAATAGCCGTGGAATACTTCGAATAAGGTTTGCAAACACTTCCTAGTCCAATTACTCACATTCTTCTTGAATAGCACATCTTAACTCTTCAATTGTTTCTGGAACTATTACGTGGTTTCTGTTATGTTGTTTCAGTTGATCCCAGACGTGCTCTATCGGATTTAGGATGGGACTTTGTGGTGGCCATTCTAACCACGTAATCCCAAATTCGTCCAGGTACTCCGTGACAATATTTGCAATGAGGAAGCGCGTTCTCATGCATAAAAACAAAGTCTGGGCCTATGAATGGTGTACATGGTACTACATGATCTGCCAAACATTCTGTAATATACCTGCGAGCTGTCATTACCCCATTCTCTACAAGAACCAACTCTGTCATCCTTGTAAAGAGATACCTCCCCAGACCATGACACCACCACCTCCAAAGGGTGTTATTTCAATGAAACAACATTGTGCATAATGCTCATTAGGTCTTCTATACACATGTTCACGCCCGTCAGATGAACGTAGGTTGAAGTTTGACTCATCGGAGAATAAAATCTTTTCCTACTGCTCCACATTCGAATGTAAGTGTTGTGTAGCAGATTCCAGTCTTCGCTTCTAGTGACATACTAACAACCTGGGACCTGTAGCCAGCCTCTGAGATGATAAACCACTTTCATTCAGTCTTCTATGAACTGTTCGTGAAGAAACCACAGCTCTATGAACATTTCTCAAATGCTGTGCCACAATATTTGAAGTCGTCCGACGGTCTCTTAAGTCTATGATAAACATGAAACGATCTTCCCGTGCTGTTGTGCATCGTTTCCGACCAGAACCCAGTCTTCTACCATAGGAACCAGTTTCATCATATCGTCTGATAGCTTCATGGATAGTACTTCATGCTATATTTAGCACCCTGGTAATATAGCACACACTACGACCATCATCACAAAGATCTACTGCTTTTACTACCTCTTCACGTCTCATTTTCAAGCTAGCAAACTTAAATACACTTGAAAAAATAACACCAGCAATGACAATGGCAATAATATCTGTTACTATGAACCAAAATGCATGGCGCTCTAGACATTAAACATATCAACAGGAGTTGAAAATCAATAAATTTGAACAAAATTGCATGAAATTTATTTTGAGCCTAGTAGGTGTTCCAAATAAGTAAATACGAGTAAATATATAAATAAATAAATAATTATCAGAGAAAGTATGGAAAATGTTCAATAATGAATGTTCAATTGTTCAATACTTAACTGAGAGCATAAGTCATAAGTAATTGCAATTCAGATGTCAAATATTAAAGTGTCCGTTTTTGTTTTTTTGGCCAGCAGTATATATGTTCAGAATGTAAATGTTTAGTGGCTGTGGTCTTATATATGGAACTAGCAATGGTATGAGAAATTGTATGCAACATGTTATAATGCCACTTCTCATTAAAATACATGAGATACACCACATTTGAATAGATGGGTGGGAATAAGTTGCTTCAAAAGTCTTGTCGCAAACCTCAAGTCTATTCCAGCTTGTAAAAATAAACTAGTGAGAAACAGCAGGTAGGCTAACCAAGTTTGTAAACCCGAACCTCCCTGATAACCAAGACAAGAAGATAGCCATCATCCTATACACAGGTAACCTCTGTGCAGTAATCAGTCATATTCTTTGAAAACACAACATTAAGGTGATCCACAAACTGCCACCGAAAGTCATAAATCAACTTCGAAATCCTAAGGACGACTTAGGACAGAAGACACCCGGTGCTTTACTGTATGAGCTCTTCCTGCGGTATAACCTACATTGGACAAACAGGGAAGACAATCAAACCATGTTGCAAAAAACATGCCAGCTTCATCAAGAATTTTCACCCCATAAAAATCAGGGTTAGCAGAACATTATATCCTGGAGGGTCATTGAATTGACTTCACAACCACCAAGATCATCAACTACTGGTACCAAATTATTAATGAAGCAATAGCCAGGGCTACAAGACTAGTTAGTTCATTTGAAGTCTCCAGCCTAACTATTGCCTAATTTTGTGGGAGTAGGAAAAGGTTTATTATCCATTTGCCTTGACTCATCTCTCAACAGGTTGCTAGATATCAGGGCTTTCCCCGAGTTGCTAGCTTCCTGGAAATGAAGCCTGCTCGAAAAGGTTTATTATCCATCTCTGCACTTCAGTCCCTGAAGATGAGAGTGACCTTAGCTCTTGAAAGCTTGGAAGCCTATCTAGAAATTACTTGTTGGCTGATTTCCAAAGAAAACCTCTTCATAATTACTTGTTGGCTGATTTCCCAAGAAAACCTCTTCATCATTCGCCACAAAGAATTATTTCATCTTGGAATTGTTAGTAACTTCATGACATGCTGTAATTTCATGAAGTGATGTCTCTTGCAGTTTGCCATTTACATTTCTTCAGTTTCTATTAAAATGATAAATGATTTATGTTGCTTATTACATTGAAAAATTGTGTAGTTTTAGACATTGTATAAATGGAGTGAGTGAAGATAATATCGAGTTTGTATCACTGCAGTCATCAGTCCTTAAATATTCAAGAAACGATATCACCTCCCTCCTCTGTATGCAGCCATATTCCTCGCTTACATAATTACTTGTCTCTCCATTGCACAGAGATTTTGCTTGTGTGGAACTATATGATTGAACTAATGATGCCTGTTGCGCCAGAGAAAACCACACTTCCACGAGCCTTGGGGCAACATACTATTGCAGAGAAAACAAGGAGCTAACTGCATGTGTGTGACTTACATGTCTGACAGAAACCAGGTCTTTCTGTCCATGTTCCCCACTTCACTATTCTTCCCTTTAATTCCTAAACTCAAATTTTTGTTGAATAATAAAATGGTGTAATTTTTTTATCTACTGAAGCCTAAATGGTCAAATAATGTCCATTAATGTGACATTTTAAGTAAGTCTGTATGATAACTTTGTTACATTCCCACAACTGCGGGGTGTGAGTGACTCAACACTGTATCTGAAACAGACACATGCAGTTGCAGAACACAGTTAATTACCCTCAGCTCCTGTAGTCAGCATCATGAGAACTCCCAAAAGTCTGCACTGGAACCATCTCAGATGGGCAGAAGAAAACTCGAACCACAGGATATAAGTTTTATCTAGTTTTATTTAGGTAAGTCAATTTATGTACATGGGGGAAAAGTAGGAGCACGAGACTGAGAAACCGGTTCCTTTGAAATTTAGAAACGCGATAACTTCTTAAATATCCATCTGAGATCGTTCCTAAGAACTTGACTCAGTTACCGTTAAAAACCTTGTGTGGGTGTGAGCGACTCTACACTAGGCCTATGACCAGACCCACGCAGGTGCGGATATTAAGAAACAACTCCCTTTGCAATGAAATTTGGCTCATTTATACCCGATTTCTGTACTCTCGTACCCCTGACTAGTAAGTTATAAAGACAAACTATTTCTAAAATTACAATGAAAGGAGCAGAATGTACATAAGTTGGATTTGATAAATTATCCAATATGTTTTGATACATCTTTTTCAGCTAACAAATACTTGTACATTCATAAATATAAAATTAAAAACGTCTGCCATTAGTTTCTTACATAAAGGTTAGTACATCAACATCTTTTGAAATTTAATAGGCGTTCATTCGATTACATCATAATACTTAGTTTATTGGAACAATCAACTCTATTCTTTTTGTCATGACATATCCTTTACTTTCCAACTTTTTACTTTGTGCCTTATACAATTTTATGTTTCTTTCTTTATAATTGATCTAACAAATTTATTAAACTAAGCAAAGTGTAACAACTTAGAAACATACCAATTGACTGGATTCGCTTCTCATCAGAGGAATATTTTATTTTTACAATGCAGTGTCAACTTGTATACCTAGTATAGAATTAATCACATTTTGTTTTTTATATACAGGGTGACTTGTAATTGGATGTATTCCCTGAAATGGATTAAAGTAGAGGCAATTTGCAATAAATTTAACCATATGATACCCCGTTCAAAAATTAGTAGTTTTAGAGATAATCGAATTTCTATTGTTTTTTTTTTTTAACAAAATGACAATTTTCCACATAAAAAGATGAATTGAGAAAAAACTGCTCATTGTATGGTACATATTTCAGCGTTTTCTAATAGCTAACAAATAAGTGGTTCGTTGAAAAGAAAAGTTATTTCCCAAATAACAATCACATGTAAGTAATGGGTGAGTCTAAACTTACAAGTGGTGATAAAAAAATACACTCTTAGTTTACTAGGCAATGTATTAATAACAAAAATGGTATGACACGAAGCATACAAATTACTTAAATTACTTCCTTGGGTCATCAGCTATCCAACAAGGTACAAATGTTGCTAACATTCACATTTGTGTACAAGAAATAATACTAGCTTCATTTTCATGTGAGTTTAATCAACGAACATTACAATTAAAGAATATTACACATCTTGCTCAAAGTGGCACCTCCGTTACAAATGCAGGCATGCAGGTATTTACGGACATTTCTTCTCATAACTCGTGCTGTGATGGTGTCCTTGATGTGTTGACCAGCTGTTAAGATCCTCTCCCGGAGCTCTTCTTGCAAGTTTACCGGTGTGTTGTAAACTAAGTCTTTCATGTGGCCCTAAATTAAGAAGTCGCAAGACGTCAAATTGGGGGATCGAACCGGCCAGGGAATCAGGCCACCTCGGCCAATCCATTTCTTCGGGTAATTTTTATCCAACCACACAGGCAGAGCGTCATGAACAATCATTTGATCGAGCCATTTTTTCTACCCCAAATCTTAAATGGCATCACTTATGAACATTTTTTGAGGAACGGGATGGCAATGATGTTGGAGGATATGCCTCAAGCCTCAAGACGTGACATGATTTACCAGCATGATGGCTGCCCAGCTCGATTCCCCGATCGATTTGACGCCTTGCGACTTTTACATTTGGAACCCGTGAAAGACTTAGTTTACAAGACACCGGAAAACTCGCAAGAAGAGCTCAGGGAGAGAATATTAACAGCTGGTCAACACATCAAGGACACCATCACATCACGAGTTACGAGATCAAATGTCCGTAAAAACCTCCGTGCCTGCATTCGTAACGGAGGTGCCCACTTTGAGCAAGACGTGTAATGTTCTTTAATTGTATTGTGCATTGATTCCATTCACATGAAGATGAATGAAGTATTATTTCTTGTACACAAAAGTTAATGTTAGCAACATTTGTACCTTGTTGGATAGCAGATGACTCAAGGAAGTAATTTAAGTAATGTGTACGCTTCGTGTCATACCATTTTTGTTATTAATACGTTGCCAAGTAAACTAAGAGTGCAATTTTTTATCATCACTTGTAAGTTTAGACCCATCCGTTACTTACATGTGATTGTTATTTGGGACAAACTTTTTTTTTTTCAACGAACCACTTATTTGTTAGCTATCAGAAAATGCTGAAATATGTGCCATACAATAAGCAGTTTTTTTCTCAATTCATCTTTTTATGTAGAAAATTGTAATTTTTTTTAAGAAAAACAAAAAACAATAGAAATTCGATTATCTCTAAAACTACTAATTTTCGGACAGGGTATCATATAGTCAAATTTATTGCAAATTGCCTCTACTTTAACCCCATTCAGGGAATACATCTAATTACAAGACACCCTGTGTATATATATATACAGGGTGACTGGTAATTAGATGTATTCCCTGAAAGGAGTTACAGTAGGGACAATTTGCAATAAATTTGACCATATGATACCCCTTCCGAAAATTAGTAGTTTTCGAGATAATAGAATTTCTTTTGTTTCTTTAAAAAAATGACAATTTTCCACATAAAAAGATGAATTGAGAAAAAACTGCTCATTCTGTGGAACTTATTTCAGCATTTTCTGATAGCTAACAAATAAGTGGTTCGTTGAAAAAAAAGTTTTTTCCCAAATAACAATCACATGTAAGTAACGGGTGGGTCTAAACTTACAAGTCATGATAAAAAAATGCACTCTTGGTTTACTTGGCAACGTATTAATAACAAAAATTTTATGACACGAAGCGTACAAATTACTTAAATTACTTCCTTGTGACATCTGTTATCTAACAAGCTACAAATGTTGCTAACATTCACATTTTGGTACAAGAAATAATACTTCATTCTTCTTCATGTGAATGGAATCAATGAACAATACAATTAAAGAACATTGCATGTCTTGATCAAAGTGGGCACCTCCGTTAGGAATGCAGGCACGCAGGTTTTTGCGGACATTTGGTCTCTTAACTCATGATGTGATGGTGTCCTTGATGTGTTGACCAGCTGTTAAGATCCTCTCCCTGAGCTCTTCTTGGGAGTTTACCGGTGTCTTGTCATGTTGCTCCAAATGTAAAAGTCGCAAGGCGTCAAATCGATCGGGGGATTAAGCTGGGCAGCCATCATGCTGATAAATCATGTCACGTCTTGTAGCTAGAGGCACATCCTCCATCAACATTGCCATCCCGTTCCTCAAAAAATGTTCATAGGTGATGCCATTTAAGATTTAGGGCAGGAAAAATGGTTCAATCAAATGATTGTTGATTACGCCCATCCATACTTCTGTCTGGGCGTGCGACAGTGGCTGGATGAAAATTACCCAAAGAAATGGATTGGCCGAGGTGGCCCGATTCCCTGGCCGGCTCGATCTCCCGATTTGACGCCTTGCGACTGTTACATTAGGATCCACATGAAAGACTTAACAAGACACTGGTAAACTCGCAAGAAGAGCTCAGGGAGAGGATCTTAAGAGCTGGTCAACACATCAAGGACACCATCACATCATGAGTTACTAGACCAAATGTCCGCAAAAACCTGTGTGCTTGCATTCCTAACGGAGGTGCCCACTTTGATCAAGACGTGCAATGTTCTTTAATTGTATTGTTCACTGATTCCATTCACATGAAGATGCATGAAGTATTATTTCTTGTACACAAATTTGAATGTTAGCAACATTTGTAGCTTGTTAGATAACAGATGTCACAAGGAAGTAATTTAAGTAATTTGTACACTTCGTGTCATACCATTTTTGTTATTAATACGTTGCCAAGTAAACTAAGAGTGCAATTTTTTATCATCACTTGTAAGTTTAGACCCATCCGTTACTTACATGTGATTGTTATTTGGGACAAACTTTTTTTTTTCAACGAACCACTTATTTGTTAGCTATCAGAAAATGCTGAAATATGTGCCATACAATAAGCAGTTTTTTTCTCAATTCATCTTTTTATGTAGAAAATTGTAATTTTTTTTAAGAAAAACAAAAAACAATAGAAATTCGATTATCTCTAAAACTACTAATTTTCGGACAGGGTATCATATAGTCAAATTTATTGCAAATTGCCTCTACTTTAACCCCATTCAGGGAATACATCTAATTACAAGACACCCTGTGTATATATATATACAGGGTGACTGGTAATTAGATGTATTCCCTGAAAGGAGTTACAGTAGGGACAATTTGCAATAAATTTGACCATATGATACCCCTTCCGAAAATTAGTAGTTTTCGAGATAATAGAATTTCTTTTGTTTCTTTAAAAAAATGACAATTTTCCACATAAAAAGATGAATTGAGAAAAAACTGCTCATTCTGTGGAACTTATTTCAGCATTTTCTGATAGCTAACAAATAAGTGGTTCGTTGAAAAAAAAGTTTTTCCCAAATAACAATCACATGTAAGTAACGGGTGGGTCTAAACTTACAAGTCATGATAAAAAAATGCACTCTTGGTTTACTTGGCAACGTATTAATAACAAAAATTTTATGACACGAAGCGTACAAATTACTTAAATTACTTCCTTGTGACATCTGTTATCTAACAAGCTACAAATGTTGCTAACATTCACATTTTGGTACAAGAAATAATACTTCATTCTTCTTCATGTGAATGGAATCAATGAACAATACAATTAAAGAACATTGCATGTCTTGATCAAAGTGGGCACCTCCGTTAGGAATGCAGGCACGCAGGTTTTTGCGGACATTTGGTCTCTTAACTCATGATGTGATGGTGTCCTTGATGTGTTGACCAGCTGTTAAGATCCTCTCCCTGAGCTCTTCTTGGGAGTTTACCGGTGTCTTGTCATGTTGCTCCAAATGTAAAAGTCGCAAGGCGTCAAATCGATCGGGGGATTAAGCTGGGCAGCCATCATGCTGATAAATCATGTCACGTCTTGTAGCTAGAGGCACATCCTCCATCAACATTGCCATCCCGTTCCTCAAAAAATGTTCATAGGTGATGCCATTTAAGATTTAGGGCAGGAAAAATGGTTCAATCAAATGATTGTTGATTACGCCCATCCATACTTCTGTCTGGGCGTGCGACAGTGGCTGGATGAAAATTACCCAAAGAAATGGATTGGCCGAGGTGGCCCGATTCCCTGGCCGGCTCGATCTCCCGATTTGACGCCTTGCGACTGTTACATTAGGATCCACATGAAAGACTTAACAAGACACTGGTAAACTCGCAAGAAGAGCTCAGGGAGAGGATCTTAACAGCTGGTCAACACATCAAGGACACCATCACATCATGAGTTACTAGACCAAATGTCCGCAAAAACCTGTGTGCTTGCATTCCTAACGGAGGTGCCCACTTTGATCAAGACGTGCAATGTTCTTTAATTGTATTGTTCACTGATTCCATTCACATGAAGATGCATGAAGTATTATTTCTTGTACACAAATGTGAATGTTAGCAACATTTGTAGCTTGTTAGATAACAGATGTCACAAGGAAGTAATTTAAGTAATTTGTACACTTCGTGTCATACCATTTTTGTTATTAATACGTTGCCAAGTAAACCAAGAGTGCATTTTTTTATCATGACTTGTAAGTTTAGACCCACCCGTTACTTACATGTGATTGTTATTTGGGAAAAACTTTTTTTTCAACGAACCACTTATTTGTTAGCTATCAGAAAATGCTGAAATAAGTTCCATAGAATGATCAGTTTTTTCTCAATTCATTTTTTTATGTGGAAAATTGTCATTTTTTAAAGAAACAAAAGAAATTCGATTATCTCGAAAACTACTAATTTTCGGACGGGGTATCATATGGTCAAATTTATTGTAAATTGTCTCTACTTTAACCCTTTTCAGGGAATACATCTAATTACCAGTCACCCTGTATATATATATATATATAAAATCAATGGTTTGAGAGTAACTACTTGATGTTAAATCTCTTACAAAATGTGGAAAGGCATTTGAATCAGTCATACAGTTTTTGCTTTTTGTATCACACATTGTGATAAAAAATGAGTGGAACATTAATTTGGACGTTCTTAATGGCGACATCAATAATTCGATGTGTTATTGAAAAAATATTGGTTGAGTTATGAATAGAATTTGCATTGTATAGATTTTGATGTTTAAATGTAAAGTATAGTAGCTAAAAACATACTAGTTGATATACAACTGAAGGTTTCCAAATCTTAACATTTTTTTGGGTAAAATCAGTAGCTATGTAAAAGAATGGAGAAATGAATGTTCTTGAGATCACCTTAGCACATTTTTTTTGCCAATCAGTATGGTCCCAATTTACATTTGTAGTATCCAGATGCTGTGCAAGAGTATAAACATCTTATTCATCCCTATTCTAGGATTACAGAAAAATATACCTTTTGATACATATTAAATTACACATATTAATAGGTGACTACAAATTTGTGTCAACAAACTTGAAATTACCTTTAATTTCAAATAATGGGGCATGCAATTTGTAGTCACACTGAAAGTAGGTATGGTCTGACAGCTTCACATTTAGCCTGCAGACGTAAAATGATTTTGTGAAGATGTTCTAGGAAATTAGAGGGGGATATCATGGATGTCATATGCATTCCCTCTCATCTCATATATTTGAGAATCTGCATAGTAAAGAAAGGTTTTGTAATTATTATTTAAATTGAAAAGATTTACACTTTGCAAATGCGTATTCGGATACACACATGTTAGAACCTCATTTGCAACTAAAAAAAGGAAACTTGCTTGAGAGGGTTTCGAACATGCATCCTTCAGATTGTGAACCTGTAATGCTAATCATTCATCTACATCTTCTACCGGTAGTCGAGCATTTATTTTATTTACAATGTAAGCTGTTTCAATTGGTTCATCACTGCCGACTTTCTTGTCACTCATTTCTTTTCAGATGTGGTTGTTTTTCCAGATAGCTATATTAGTTTACCTTCTGCCACCCACGAAAATCCTTGTGGAATACATTATTGAGATGCAACTCCCAGACTAGAGAATATCTTACTTTAAATAAAATGAAGTGGGAATGACGTGTTCAGTCACACATTTAACCTTAATATTTTTTCATGTTTGAAGTTTAACTTGCAATGCTACCATCAACCGAGCATTTAAATTCTGGACAAATTATACATTTCACCCTTGCCAGTAACAAATCTATTCTGCAGTCATCAAAAATAATTACTTCCTTGTCAAATATTTAGTCTATTCATATGGTATAATGCAAAGAGATGATTGGAATGTCTTGTAGCATATGTTGGCAAGAACAATTTCTTAATTTATTTTTCTTTCTTATTCTAGAGTCTTAGTGAAATCCATGCACATGGAAAAATCTTCATCAAGATTTAATCACCTTCATAGGTGTACCAGTGATAAGTCACACACCTCCAGAATTTGGAATAAAACATTTTGTGCTGAAGATTCTGGGAAGAAACACACATGCATTCAAACTGGCCGCAGAACAGTTTCATGTAACATTCACGAGATGTTCCAGAATAAACATTCTGTGAAAGATCATTTACTGGACCATTTGAATGCAGTAGCACATTTCCCCTTATTATGTGAAAAGCCAGTTGAACAGAAGAATAAATGTGATTATTACTTGCGGAGACATGCTGGTGGAAAGGATTGCAGCTGTGGTACTCATAAAAGATCATTTGCTACAAAGTCTTACTTCCCTTGTCCAGAAAAGAAGCTTGCTCGTAAAATATGTCGTAAAAAAATTAGAACAGAAAATGCAGGGATTGGTCGTTCAAGTGTTGATATGATTGAAAAACCACATCTCTGCGACATTTGTAAAAAGTGTTTCAAGTTTAAATCAGTTCTGAGTATCCACATGCTGTGTCATAATGATGAAAAACCCTACCAGTGTGATATATGTAAGAAGTCTTTGAAGAATAAATTAAAGCTTAACAGGCACATGTGGTGTCATGCTGTTGAGAAACCGTTCCAATGCAGCATATGTAAAAGGTATTTCAGTCTGAGATCACAATTAAACATACATATGCGGTGGCATATGGATGGAAAACAATTCCAGTGTGATATATGTAAAATGTCTTTCACACTTAAATCAGAACTTAAGAGGCATGTGTGGTATCATACTGATGTAAGGGCATTTCAATGTGACACATGTAAAATGTCCTTCAAGGAGAAAAGGAATCTTAACAGGCATGTGCGGTGTCATACTGATGCAAAACCATTCCAATGTGATACATGTAAAAAGTCTTTCAAGGAGATGGCACTTGCTAAACTCCACATGAAGTGTCATTCTGATGAAAGACCATACAGTTGTGATATATGTAAGAAGACAATGAAGCATAAATCATCACTTAGAATCCACATAAAGTGTCATGCTATTGAGAAACCTTTCCAGTGCAATACATGTCAAAGGTCTTTCAAGTGTAGGCAACACCTTATAATACACATGCGGTGCCATACAGATGTAAAACCATTCCAATGTGACATGTGTAAGAAATCTTTCAAGAAGAAATCAAGTCTTCATTCCCACATGAAGTGTCATGTAGATGAAAAACCATTCCAGTGTGGCATATGTAATAAGTCTTTTAAGATGAAAGGAGTTCTTCAAGGCCACATTCTATGCCATATGGATGAAAGACCTTTTCAGTGTCATATGTGTGAGAAGTCTTTCAATCTTAAAACCCAGATTACCAAGCATATGTTGTGTCATTCTGATGTAAAACCATTCCAGTGTGAGATATGTGGAAAGTCTTTTAAGGCCAAATCATATTTTAATATCCACATGCGGTGCCACAAAAAACTTTCCTAGTGTCACAAATGTAAATACATAGATTTTGAAGGACAAATCAAGTCTTGACACTAATTTCTGTGTTGTGTGCATGAGAAACAATTTGAGTGTGAGATATGTAAAAAGGTCTTTCAAACTGAAATCGTAACAGAAATATGCAATGCATACTTATGACAATACTATTCCAATGTAACACATGTAAAAGGTCTTCCCAGGAAAATCACATATTTATATACACATGCAGTGTCATTCGGATGAAAAATCATACCAGCATAAGGTATGTGGGAAATCTTTAAAGAATAACTCATTGCTTAACAAGCACATGCAGTAGGTATCATACTGAAATAGGAACCCTTCCAGTGAAACAATTGTAAAAACATTTTCAATCATCAATAATCCATTAATATACATGTGCACTCTCATGTTCGTGAAAAATCACACCAGTATGACATGTTAACAGTCTTTCAAAAAATTTCAAACATTTAACAGCCACTTGCAGTGTTATGCAGATAAAAAACCATTGCAACTCATCATGTGTGAAATGTCTTTCAACCATAAATCATACCTTAGCATCCAAGTTCAATGTCATATGCTGACGAACCATACTTGTTGAAATTTCAAAAGAAGTACTTCACAGTTTGACTCTGTGAAATCAAGTAAATCAAGTTCTTTAAACTGAAACGGGTGGGGTGCCAGCTTGTAACACAATGGGCGTCATGTAGTCCAATGGAAACCAAATGTAATTTATTTTTTCTAACAGTTATCAAAACGTTTGCAAAATATTTTACAAATTATCATGTATTTTGGATCATATTTGTGGAATTGTGATTAAATTTTATCCACTAATTACATTATTGCCGTTTTATTACTCAATTTATGTAACACTACAAGAATCTGCCACATATTTGTAACAGCTCCAAAAGTACATTCTCATATGACTATAAGATACAAAAAATGCTTTTGTTGGTCAATTATCACAGAACATACATGTAGCTACCCAAGTATAACAAAATCACATAGTGAAGTCATACACAATATCTGTACAATATCAAAATGAGGATGAAAGCTCTACGATCAGAACAATAGTCAGTGGTGATAAGAATTTCATTATCACTTTTATCAGAATTCAGGATCTTTTTTGAACACTTCCAAAATTTGCAATATTCGACAGAATAATTATCATACCTATCCCCCGTAACAAAATCTATCAAAGTTAATGTTGAATTTTGATAAATGTCTATGCACATAAATCAACCCGAGAAAAGTTTACAATATTTTCTTATGAGGATTTCAATCAAATTACCTGGAGTATGATTTCTAATAGACACTATTGCACACTTTCAATCAATGATTGGTTATCCTCTTTAGCATTTACTTTATCTAATTTGCATCGTCTTTTAGATAAGACTCACTAGGTTAGCCATGACTAATTTGGAGTCCCAGGAGTCTGCATGAGACACCAAATCGAAGAGTGAAAATCTGTCAAATTTCTCATCACTTTCAACCTTAATTCTGCAGGTGCAAAACCAGTTTGCAAGGATATTGAGTTATTCAAGAAATTTCGATCTTGGTCTATGCTGTCTTGCCACTTGGCCTGGTTTGAAGAACATACCACTCTCATTAATCTATTTAGTTCAGCTTGATATCTCTCGACCAAATTTGAAGATGGATGGTAATTAGGAATATAAGAAATATGTACCCCCAACTTTTCATGGCTTCCTGAAATAATTTTGATCTAAATTGAGGACCGTTATCGGTTACAACATGTTTAGGGACACTCAGATGAACTAAATAAATTTTGACTAACTTATTAAGTATTATCTTGCCATCTATCTTATCTCTATGATACTAAAAATTTAGAAACTGCATCAAGCATCATACATTTCTTTCTTGGGACCTGAAGTGAATGGTCCATGAAGAACCAAGAACAGTATGTCTCAGTATATCTGTGACGTAGGACTTGGCAATAAACTTTGATGGATGTTAGTTCAGCTTGGTACGCTCACAAAGTTCAAAATCTTCAATGTGAGTTTTCATATCGTACTTCATTCCCTTCCAATGAAAGATCTGATAAATCAACGCCAAGTCTTTGCAATCGTAAATGCCCTGGGTTATCGTCACACTGAACCAAATTTTATCCTATTAACTTAATGGGAATACAAATTCTCAATTTGCTCTTATTGTGGAAATGCCTTAATATACAAGACCTGATCTTTAAAATGTTAAGTTTTTTTCTAAGGTCTCTAACGAGATTGAGCTACTGGTGAACCTCCTTGTAAATGAGATATTTTCTCTTTTATATATGGGTCATTCCTTTGCAGGGTTACTAATCCCTGCTTTGAAAATTACAAACAACCCAATAGATAACACAGAAGAATTGTTTACTTTGAATTGTGAATGAGATATAAATGTGGGAAACTCCTCTAAGAGGGCCAGCAAGGACATCCTCTGAACCCTTGGAATATTCAACAACAAAGTAGTATTCCTGTATCTGAATAAACCAACAAGTTGATCTAGCATTCCAAGAATGAGCCGTTTCAAGCCATGTCAACGATTTGTGATCAGACACCACAACAAATTGTCTTCCTTTCAGAAAAGTGGAAAACTTGCTAATAGCGTAAAGAATTGCAAGTACTTACATCGATCTGCATTGAAGTATACGATTTTATGTATGATTTGAGTAATTACTCACAAACCCCAAAAGTCTAATATTTCCCTCGTCCAGTTGATAACAAGACCCACGTATGCAAACAATATAAGCACCCGTTTTGATGTAGAATGTCTTCTCAAATTCAGGATAGTTTATTGATACCTCTTGTTCCACTAAAACTTTGAGATTTTGAAACACTTCATTCTCTTCATCCATTTAGATTTTTCTTTAACAATTCATGTATAAGATAAGCTATTAAAGCATAATTGGGTATGTATTTTCTGAGCCAGTTAAACAACCTAGCACCCTTTGCAACTGTTTCAAATTTTCCTGTTTTGGCAACAATACTTTTCACAAATGAGGGATCCTTGCGATACCCTTGCATCTTAATAATGTGCCCCAGAAACTTGCATTCCGGTACCACAAATGAGCAGTTTTCTAACTTAAGACTAAAACCAGCTTCCCTTAGTCTTGACAACACCAGACTAACATGTTTCAGATGAGAATCATAAATTTTGAAGTTAACAATTATGTCAACGAAATCATCAAGAGATCCAAGAACACGGTTCATAACATCTACAAGCACAGCTGTTCCATTGACCGACCTAAAGACTACCCAATTAAAATGTTAAAGAATTCCTTCAAAGGAAAAGGCTGTCTACCTGCGACTATCGGTGCAGCATGATCTGCCAGTAGGCATTACCCAAATCAAGATACGTGAAATAAGTTCTACTTTGGATGGAAGAAAGCACGTCATTAATCTTTAGAGGAGCCTACTGAATGAGCTTCACTTGTTTGTTGACTATCTTCAGGTTTACACATAAACTAATACCACCATTAGGCTTAGGGATAACTAACAATGGATAGTGGTACTCTGAATCAGACAATTCAATTATAGGCCAGTCAACAAGGGGGTCCAATAAGGAAAAAAATCTGGGAAAGCTGCAAGAAATTTTAATATCTTCATAAAAGTGTTCTTAACAACACATTAATTTTTCACCTCCTTCACCCCCCCCCCCTGCTTTGGCCGCTATCTTTGAAAAATCGCACCCAAAATCAGCTTTTTTTTTACAAATGTCTCGCTTGAAAAGCATTTTACAGGAAAATAGATTATGACAAAAATTGAACTACATAATTCTCTACAAAAAATGTTTTGTATATTTTTCTTCTAGGATGTGCCATTTAGGTGCTAGAGGAGCGAGAATTTTCACTTTCCCCCAACCCATTTTGCAGGAGCGAAACTCAGGAAACCTCTCTTCCACGTTATTTTGTAGCATTTCCCTTCTATTCAACTGGAGTTATTACATTTGTTCTTTCTTTCTTTATGGGTTCAACTGGTTTTATCATTGCACACAATAGTTTATAGGAAATATTAACATCGCCTATGGATATCATCCTATATTTAGGATCAGATATGATTGATATCAAAGAGAAGATAACCCCAATTAATTATGTTGACTTTGTCCAAAAAAAGTTATTTCACGATAGAACGATGAGAAAGTTATGGTCTGGGATCTGGTTAGATATGACGACTGAACAGATTGTGATGTGCTTCATGAAGGTGTTGTGGGATTGAGATCAAGGATGAGTGATTTGCTTTATTTTACTTTGTTTTTTGTGCCACTTTTGGCTAACTTGCAAAGATGGGAATGAGTGATGATATGATGAATAGACACTCACAAACATCCATGCCCAGGCTGGGATTCGAACCCAGGATCCCTGGTATCGTAGCGTGATGCGCTAACCACTGTGCCACGGACTCCGGCAACAGTTGTTGGGAATTGCAGAGGAGTGACTGACTCAGTGCTAACTAAGTGTATTCTAGGCATGTACACTAGTTTACAGATAAAATTTAAGAGCAGCATGTCGATGCACGAAAGTCTTGTATATGAATGGATAAGCAAGACTTCCAGTTCTTTTCTCAGTGATTCTTATCTCAACTCCATTCCCTGATTTTGATGGTATTGAGTCAATAATTCAGGAGTAACAAGGAATAAGGAAGTAAATAAAAAATGTAGTTCAATAATGAAAAAGTGAAATAGCCCATATTGCTGCATAGAAAATAGCAAGAAGGTATGCAAATTTATATCGTGGTTTTAATGGTCTGAATTAAATGCTCACCAAATATGGCAAACTTTTTGAGTTCAGATAGGCGCCAAACTCAAAATTACAGTCTCATTTTGAAATTAGCGAGAGCTAAATTGTGACTGCATCATGAAGAAAAAATATTATTTAAGCGTTTCCATCATTGTGTAAAAATTTTAGTTACCTGATTGGTAGGGACATTGAATTTTCGCAATGCGCAAAATGTGAAAAAAAGATGCAATTTTGAACATTCTGCATGTAACTACACCCTCAATGATGAAATATGCATGAGTTTTATTCGTGAAGTAATGCAAAATGTGTGCTTTTACACGAAATGAACGCTTTTTCGTGAAATAACCGTGAAATATCATCAAATTAAGTAGAAAACACTCAAAAACCGGCAATCGAGGTTGTGTGCGCAAACTGTCTATTTGTAACGAAACGTTTGCCTAAAGTTTTCTACCACTTGCAGCTGAAGAACATTTTATCTTTGATCACATCACATATGGCCTCTAAATACTAAGTCTTGTCTAGCAAGAAAAGTAAACTATTCTTGCCCCATCCAATCGCCGCTACTGGCAATTACAGTTGAAATCTAAGTACTTGTGTATGTATCCAGTATATAAAAATGAAGTAGTTTATCAATTTATAGCTCTTTTGTATGTTGTTTCCTCTCATGATGAAAAAGTGTGTGCCAATTTTTTTTTCCACCGCTGGTATATACCTCTGATCTAACATTTTATTTACCGCTCTCCTCAGTTTTTATTTACCATAAATTTGTCTCCCTACTGATTGGATAGTCCCAAGTCTCTTTCCCTTATACTATTTAAAAAGGAGTTAAGAAATAAAGTTTATCCAATGTGCTTATCTCTGTTGCAGACAACAGCACACACCACCGTTTTTTTAAAAGTGTACACATTTGAGATGAGAAGCAACTTGGTAGCAATAAATGTATAATTTTCAACATGAATAGGTTGGTATAATTCCCTCACTACAGGTGAAACCTCCAATTACAGTCTTGTGCATGCGTACAAAATTTTATGAGCATTTAGCTACTATATATGTGGTAAATTCTGCTACATCTCATGAATAAAACTTGCTTTCTAGTCTCATAATACTAAAAGTAGTAAACAAAATCTCATCAGAGAATACAAACCAAGTAACACTGTAAGACTCAAAATTCTATCATTTTTAAAATTTAATTATCGATTTCTCAAACAAGAAGACATTTTAACCTGTTCTTCAAGCGAACGCAAAATTACTATAATTTCAGTCGATTTAAAATAAATTTCGAATATATATAACACCTTCAACCAGACTTACAAAGATGTCTTGATTTTACAATTTTTACCAACATATTTCTCCTCCCATCCAGAAATTACTGATATAAAATCGAGCTTGCAACAAGTCTGACAGTGTTTGATTGTGTGTGTGTGTTGGGGGGGGGGGTGAAACGAAGGGAAGTGGCAAATGAGGGAAGACATTAATCTTCACTTATGGATGTAACCCAAAATTTCGAACTTAAATTCTGTGATTTTTCTTTCACAGAAGAATAAAGTTTGACCTTCTGGTGATGTAACAACACAATAAAGAAAAATACGTTCCAAATTCAAAATTATGCCACATGTATAGTCCTTTCAATAATTATTTTCTCCTTGCCACACGGAACAGCAACGTGATTCAGTGAAATACTTTTTGTGGCACCCGTTTGGCAGAAGAAAAAAAAACTTTGACCACACAGGAAATCGAACCCTAGATATCAGCTTACGAAGCTGGTGTTTTGCCGACATGGACACGAGCCGCGGTGTGAAAAATCATTCTTTTAGGATGATTTCTCCTGAAGATCGCACTTTTACCTGTCCGGTTCCAAATTTTCTTTCTCCCTTCTCTTTATGGCATAGTCTCTGTAAGCTGTGCACACATTGCTCACAGACAATAAGTTAATGTTGTTTGTGTGTATATTGTGCTTTTGTCCAAGGTTAGTGTTTCCAACCCCTAAAAATCTTCGTGCTCTAGTTCTGTGAACAAAGCAGAAACATATAAGTCAATGACACATACATAATTATATTTTTAAACTAACTATTTGACGAAGAAGAGTGATTTTTCAGGAAAATATGAGGACATTCATTCAGCCTGTACTGATTTTGGGAGATTTATTATCCTATTTTTGTGTTCAAACTATAAGCTAGAAAAGCCATTTGCATACGTAAGAGAAAGTGATCCTGAAGTCAAATTATTCGGACTGTGATAAATATTCTTATTGCCTTGGTTTGTTTATTTTCTCCCGTCCACATCTTGAACGTCAATTTGATTTATTTTTTGTTAGCTTCGCTTTTCTTCCACATTTAGTTCATCGTGACGAAGAAGATAAATGATGACGTGGGGAAATTGATGAAGGGACACTCGCAAAGAACACCCACGCTCAAGTCGGAATTCGAACCCGGGTCCTCTTGGTGAACGTCGACGTTCCAGTTACGTTAAGCTAGGGATGGAGGTAATGGAACCACCATCCACTCCCCTCTGCTTACAACTGAATATGATATTTTCCCCAAGCGAAGGGATTGAGGCAGTTTTTTTTTTATTAGTTGTGGGATACCGAGTATCTCGAACATATTTTCCTGATTTTTTTCCTGCCATTCTCTCAAAATTGGACACTGCATTGCATTAATAATTATAATTAAAATGTAAGGCTTTCCTGTAACTGTTTCTTTGCACTCGGCAAGTCAGAAAATTCCCTCTTTCCGGTGAAAAACTTTAGTGGTCAGCAACACTGCAGAGTGCTGTTTTCCTGACAGAGATGGCCATTTGACTTCGGCCTCGCGAGGCCCAGCCTACGAGTTGAAGATCGGCATTCGGCCTCATAAGGCGTCAGCCTCCGACTTCCAAATCGGCCTCACAGGGCCTCAGCCTCCAAGCTCAAGGTCCGCCTCCGGCCTCACACAGCCTCAGCCTCCGAACTCTATCTCTGCCTCCGGCCTCATCCGTGGAACACCAACTCGGCCTCAGCTTCCAAGCACAAGTTCGGTCTCCGGACTCACACGGCTTCAGCCTCCGAGCTCTATCTCGGCCTCACAGGGCCTCAGCCTCCAACCTCAAACTCAGCCTCACATAGCCTCAGCCTCCGAGCTCCATCTCACCATCCAGCCTCACATGGCTTCAGCTTCACACGGCCTCAGCCTCTCACGGCCTCATATAGCCTCAGCCTCGCAAGGCTTCTGGAGGCCGAGGCTGAGGCTGGACAAACAAGAAGTTGGCCAATTTCTTTTACAGTTCATGGGAAATCCTGTGTGTGTTAAGAGAAGGGGCTAATGATTACAATATTAATAATCATGTTAGATTTGACATAGAATTTTACTGGGTTCAGAACGTGTCTATATTTTCACTCTTTTCAGAATGTAAACACCTTAGTTATAGTCTGCTGTCCTCCCGTTTCTTAACAGAGGTGGTGAACAGGAGCATGCTTTCCTTTCCAGGAGGCACGTAACAACCACTGTACAATTTCTGGATGTGGTTTCTAGATAGTCCAGAAGTTACGGACTTTTTTTCCAGAATAGATTCGAGATAACATCTGACAAAAATAAAACAGGAAATGGAACAGACTGCACCCTATGCAACAGACCACCAAGTGAGAAGCCAAATAGAGATATGCAACATACCCTCAAGGCCAAAAATCACCTCTGGCATGGCTCATATCAACAACTGGTAGAAGGCGAGCTTTCTTTCTGAAGGACAAAGACAGTGTCACAAAGTCCGAACTTCTTAAAAATTCCCGTAGTACAATCTATTGGAAGCGAGATACAAATCAGATTCTGATATTGTGTAGTGAGAGCTGTTCATTTGATTTGCTTGCGAGCCCCAACCTCCAGCCTCACACTGCCTCAGACTCCGAACTCCATCTCGGCCTCCGTCCTCACATGGCCTCAGCCTCCGAATTTCATCTCGGCCTCTGGCCTCAACCTCCAAGCTGAAAGTCGGCCTACGACCTTACACGGCCTCACCCTCCGAACTCCATCTCAGGCTCCGGCCTCAGCCTCCAACCTTCAACTCGACCTCGGCCTCACATGGCTTCAGCCTCCAAGCTCAAGGTCGGCCTCTGACCTCAACCTCCAACTCGGTTTCACAGGGCCTCAGCCTCCAACTCGGTCTCCGGCCTCAGCCTCCGAACTCCAACTCGGCCTCAGCCTCGCAAGCCTCCTGGAGGCCGAGGCTGAGAGGCACATCCTCCGGAGCCTGGACATCTCTGTTCGCGAACCTTTACTTCGGCTGTACTACCACACTCGTTCGGCTCCGAAGCTGATATTTAACTCAAACGAGTGTGCCAGAGTCTCTGAACAGAAATGTACAAGAACGAACCATTTCCATTAAGTTCCAGACATTTACAATGCAAAGAACGTCGAGAAGTAACGACCTTTTAAAATGACCATTCGGTATTTCCCTACTGCTCGGGATCCCGAAAAGTCGAGAAGTAATTTCCCGAATTCGGAATCGGGATGGGAAATTTTTTTCCCAGTCCCAGTCCCGACTTTTTAAGATCCCGTGCACCCCTAGTGCTCTGTGAACACTGCAATGGCATGCTCAACATCTGACAGTGTTCTAGAACAGCGGCCCGCATTGTCCCTTCATGCGGTCCGGCCTGGCCCTACGTACAATTCATGCATGTAGGACAATCTGTCAGTACACTTTTCCTTATCTCATAAAACAAGCCTCAATTCATCCGAACTTCACTAGATTGACCTATTTTCTCCCAACAGGTGCATTCTTGCATTCCTATAAGGAGAAGGTGTTTAGTAAACTGATTGACAGGTTAGACCTTTAGTATTTGCTGGTTGGAGGAGGGGAACGTGCATGCTTTCTGTCGCCAATGAGTCAGTTTCTTCATTGTAAAAGATTTGCCTTGAAGAAAAGTCAATTTCCGGAAACCCTGTCGCTTAATATTTGGCACACACAGGAGATTTTCTACTGCCTAAGCCTTGTGTGAGTAAGATAATGTATATTTTTAAAGTGATATTTGAGATTGCCTATTTTTGTTATGAAGTGGACAGTGAATACCATGTAAATTTTGTGCCCTGAAGTAAAGGTAATGATACGTTCTGGAACATTTATTTTTTATTTATTTATTTTACCCCAATTTCAGCAAATTTTCTATGGGGAAAAGATCCAAAAAATCCATTTTTTTCATTTTTATAGTGTAAAAAATAATTATGTTTTTTTATTAAAAGCTCAATTTTATATTTCACACATTTCTATAGGGCAAAATTTACTTTTTGAGTCAAAATTGGTATATTTCAAGCAAGCATTTATAATCACATATTTCTATAGGGCAAAATTGACTTTTTGAGCCTAAATCATTATATTTCAAGCAAGCATTTACATTTATCACATTTTTAAAAAGAAAATAGATGTGTACAGCAAGTGCTGTGCGTCGAATAACATGGGTACCTGGGGGAAACCCTGGGGGAAACCCTGGGGGGTAAAGGCGGTCAGGGGCGTGATGCTGATCACATCACCCCCACTCACGACCGGATCAAGAAAGTGTGGGGCATTACCCCTCTCTATGCCTTCATGATGTGGTGCTATGCACAGGGGAACACTTTACCTTTTTACAGCAAGTGATGTACAGTACAGTGCAGTGAATGTACAATTGAAAATGTAGATACTGATAAAAAGTTATTACCAGTGGTAGTATATATATAATTATTTCTTCCAGATATATATATTCTGAAATCATGTACGTCTGAAAAAATGTAGATGTCTGTAATTTTTTAAAAGAAAAGCAAAAGCTATATTTATAAAAATATATTTGATTGCACCTGGAGATGTGAAGCATCCAAAATTGAGCATAGTAAATGAAGTTAATTTTTATAAATACATATATATACTGTGTGTGTGTGTGTATTGAATAATAGCCAAATTGGAAAAGCAATCAAAAATATTAGTGCCAGTAATCTATATCAAAGTTACCTTGAAGAGGTTTTTTTAAAAAATGAAAGAAAATCTTGAAATTATTTCATATGTTAAAAGCTGATGCCACAAAAATACAGTATTAAAAGAGAAAAAAATTCACATGTCAAGCATTAACTATGCAAACTTATTTTGCTTCTGACGGAAGCTAAAGTTGTTCCTCTGATGGAGGGACCCAAGTCCTGGCAGCCTCGGACACTATGCTATGTATATAATATTTCAGATGCAATTTTTTAGATTTAGCATGCTTGTTTGCTTACAGGCTCAAACAGATTTGGCCTAACCGAGGAAACTAAATATGTTTGCTTATATACGTACGGTCACATGAAATGACGGAATGTAACTGTGTTCCTATTGGCTGATGTTGCCCGCACTAAAGAAAGGGAGTTTCCCAGTAAAAGTATTGACGCAATGCGGTTGGATTACTGCGAATCTGTTGACTGATGTAGCCATGAACTTAGTGAAATGTCATTCACCCCAGTTGAATAGACAGAAATGAAGTCCCAGAATGTCTGAGTCAAAATAATGCTGTCTAAAATATCAATACTTATACATGCAAAGTTATTATTCATGCACGGGACAAACGGAAGGAGGAAATATACCTGCATTATTCTACAGCATGAGTAGATCAGATAAGAGAATACAACGGAACACAGAATTGTTGTCGGATCAGATAAGAGAATTTCCAAACATGTAAAGGGTTATTATTTATTCATCTATCCCATACGAAACGGAGAAATATATGTTGTATTCTCTTGTCTGATCTTCGCATATTATAGAAATGAGCTTGATACTTCGATTTTTGCTTTTTCTATTTGAAATTTAACTGCGAACTATATAAATACGAAAATCTCGAGAATGAATTATCATAGAAAGATAGGCTTTTTGCATTGATTTCATCTTGAAATTATCTTTCATTGGATACCTGACTCGACATAGGTCATCATAAATGAAGAAAATTTTTTTATTTTATATCTCAAGAATTAATATAGCGTCGTTGGCTTGCAATGAAGGGGATGCCGGATTCGATACCTGGTGAGATAGAAGTGCTTTGGATCTTATTTTAAACTGTAGGTCCAGTCTCGATTAGTCTTTCTATGTATAAAGTGGACTTAAAACACCAAATCAACCAACCAACCAATCAAGAATTAATAAAAATATAATATATTAAAATGATAAAAATATCCCAAAAGAATAAAATGCCAATGAAAGAATATATTTCCCAAATAGCAAGAATTCGAGACAGCAGCATGCAAGTGATTTCCGATCTTCATCGTAAATTGAGAGGGTTGGTCATTATTCAACTTAATAGTATATGGTACGAAGTTGACGAGAATACCGGAAAGCAACTATATGTTTTTAACAACAACCATCCATCATATGAAATCCCTGAGACGGGAAAGATCCAAATAAGTATCTCTCCTCAAAATGCTGCTGTTGTTCATGTAGGAAAAAATCTGTATAGGATTAAGCACACTAATATGTTTCCTAACACATACGGTGTAGAAAAAGGAAATTTCCTCTATGCTGAAATAATTGGCGATTATAATAAACTAATTCCTCTCTTCATCGAAATAAGAATAATCTATCCACTCATGAATATACAAATACCGAAACAAAAATAAAAAAAAACAAAAGAATGGACATATTTAGAAACAGAAGAAGGCAGGAAATACCAGATAATTCTGCGACATTGCCAGATTAGACGAACGTCTTAAGAAACTTAAATCTGATTTATTAATATTACAAAATTCTTTGAATGTAAACCTACACGCTGAAATTACCAATCTACAGTCTGAATTAATTAATCCCATAGTGAAAATTGATGGGGAACTCAAGTCTCTACTTCAAAAATATACTAATTTAGCATCTCTCGATAATGTTGAAAATTTAAAGGAGAATTTAGCTAAATTAAAAAATGATCTTGAGAAATTCCGTCAAATTCAAACTACCTCGGAACATCTAAAGCAAGAACTAAATAACCAAGCGATTACTATTCGTACCGAACTACTTTCCATAATTGAAACTATGAAGACTCAAGACCAATATGAACTGCTTAATACAAGCATTCTCGAATTACGGGACCAATTTTTATCTTTTGAAATTCCCTCACTCACTGGAATATATTAAATCCGAACTGCAAACAGACCAATTTCATGCAGCCATAACAGAAGTTCAATCCAAACTACAAATATTAGAAGACTTTATTAATAATTTACCTTCATCTACCGAATTAAATGCCATCGCTCGCAGTGTTGCCAGTATCAAATGGCAATTAGAAACTTACGAAGATTTTGGAAAGATACAGGGTACCATAGCTCATATTGAAGTCACTTTGACAACCTTGAGAAACGAATTGACAAATGTACAGGAAACTCTGGAATTTAAATTGCCAAGCATAACTGAATCTTTAAATGGAATTCAACGACAGATCACAAAATTAGAGAATCTCAACACTGAATCTGAACTATCTCATTTTCACCATCTCATAGACGACATACAGAACAAATTGCAAACACTGCAACAGTCTACCCCTATGCAAGATGACATACAGCAACTTAAAAATGCCTTAACCAGTATAGCAGGTGCTACAGAGTTAGATGTAGTTAAACAGGCCTTGACAACACTTCAAAACACAGTATCCAATTTACCCACTTCCCAGGAGATAAGATTTGTAAAAAGAGCAGTAAATAGAATATTGAAATCAGAGGACATCAAAAATATTCAAGCGGAAATTCCTGTAATTCAAGATACTATTGCTACTTTGCCTACCAACCAGATAGTCAACGAACTTTATGCATTGTTTGAAGAAATCAGAAGTCAGGTACACGATCTTGCAAGCCAAAGTACCAAATTGAAACTTGTAGAAAATTTACAGGAGATTATTTCTAACATTAACCTACAAATCAGTACCCTCGAAACAAGTCAAGAATCTGCTTTATCAAGTTTTACCTCGCAACTTCACAATCTCAAAGAACAATTTAAACATTTGTACGTCGATGTGAAAATCAAACCCAGCTACGATGAAGTGGTACGCACCATAAACGAATATCAAGAAACGATATTAAGCAGATTAGACGATCTCGAATTACCTCAATTTTTCACCGTTGAGATAGTTAGGCTTTAGAGTGTACCAAATATACGAGGGCACTGGACTTATGTTAATGGAGGAAATGTTTACAAAATGTACCCTTACAGTCAGTCTCATGAATGTTTCCTTGCGGGCGAAATTAACTTTAATTAAATTAAAAGTACCAAATTTCACCATTCAGAGGAAAGATGGCGTCTACAGAGCACTACAGATACCTGTTGCATATTGGGACGAATCTGGAAAGAAATATAAAATACATGAGGATCAAGAATTATCTGTTCTCCGTGTGCAAGCTAATGGCCAATTATTATTTGAAGTGAAACAATTATACCCCGAGGATAATCCATTTTATGTCATATTTTCTTATAGAACTCGATGTCAAGACAAGACATAGTTAATGAATTACACAGACCAGCTTGTAACTACAAACGACTGAGTGTGGTAACGAAAGGTGTGAATGAATTATATCAGGCTGGTCTGATTGAGATGGCTACAGGGATTTGGATAAGATAAATCATGGTTACAAATATATGCTTACAGTTATTGATACCTTTAGCAAATATTCATGAGCTGTTCCCCTAAAATCCAAGACTGGTACTTGTGTTACCGAGGCTTTTAAGTCGATATTTAGTGAGGGAAGGATACCAAAATATTTACAGACAGATAGAGGGAAAGAATTTGACAATTCTACATTTACCAGGTTAATGCAACAACATAATATTAAACATTATTCTACATACAGAGATCTTAAAGCTAGTATAGTGGAACGATTCAACAGGACATTAAAAAATGTGGAGACAATTTACTCTACAGGGTAACTATAAATGGGTACAAATTTTACACGAGCTAGTTCATAATTACAACACAGTACACAGTACTATTCACATGAAACCTGCTAAGGTAACCAAGTCTGATGAGCAACGATTGATTTCTACTGTTTATTGTCAAAAATATACATACACTACCAAAAAGCCAAAGTTTAAAATAGGGGATCAGGTGAGGGTCAGTAAATATAAACAGTTATTCGAGAAGGGATTCACTAAAAATTGGAGTACAGAGTTATTTTTTGTAGTTCAAGTTTTACCAGGGAATAGAAATACATATATCATAAAATATATTCATAACAAAATATTGAAAGGGAGATTCTATGAAGAGGAACTTAGTAAAACAAAATATCGAGATACATATTTAATCGAAAAAATATTGAAAAAGAAAAATAATAAATTGTATGTGAAATGGTAAGTCTGCCAGACAAAAGTTGGATAGAAGCAAACCAGGTGATTCCTTGACACCAACATGGAATGTGGTACAGCGTTTACCAGATGTAGCGGAAACTAATAAAAGATAATGGAGAGCTTTTACCTGATAACATAAGTTGCCTCATTGCAGGCCCATCCGGTTGTGGAAAAAACACTTTGCTGGTTGATAATTTCTTGCTTGCCCCCAATTGGCTAGATTGGAAAAATTCTCAAAGAGTTTAGAACAACCGAAATACCAACAACTCATGAAGCTGTACGAGGGTCTGCGCATAGCCACATTTGCATCAATAATAAAACCTCTCGACCAATGTTTGAAAAATTCTGTTGTGGTGTTTGATGATGTCATTCTGGAAAATCAGAATTAAATTAGAATTGTTTTTACACTGGGTCGTCACAAAGAAATAGACTGCTTTTATTTAGGTCAAACTTATTCCAAATTTCCCAAACAGTTACTACGAGATAATAGAAACTTAATCTGTTTGTTTCGTCAAGATCATACTAATTTAAAACATGTATACGATGATTACATGGGAGGAGACTTAAATTACAACCAATTTTCAAAATTCTGTTCATCTTGTTGGAACAACGACAATTTGGATTTGTCACCATCGACATGACTCGTAAACCTAACAATGGTAAATCCAGAAATAAAATTAACGACTTTTTGAACGTTTAAACGATATAAAATAACCATTAATCAAAAAATAAATATGACAAAACACAAGATTGAAGATAATTCGAAATTACGAGAGTATTTGTCCAAACGTTTCAAAGTTTGGAAATCAGAGAAAGCAGGGGCTTTTACGAACAACACAAACGTCAAGACCAACCCATTATCGATGCGATCAGTGGTCTCGGTAAAGAGATTAAGGATGTGATAGAACAAAATAAAAATCTCATAAATGAAATGGTACCTCTTACTGCTGAAAATTATGCAGACTTTCCACCTACCCCTTTATCCAGCATTCACACTCCTCTGATACTCAAGGAGCCACCTACTAAAGCACCTATAGAAGAAGCAGAGAAAATCGAGTTGGGTCCCCTGGCAAGGGATTACCTAAGTACTGGAAAATCCGAAAAAGATGAAGTATTTGGATTGTATCCGACTATGGAGGCTAATGAAGGTGTAGTATGTAAAATTGGCAAATGTAAAGAAACATTCGAAGGGGACAACATAAAAATTAATTTGGGTGAGAGAAACAGCTGGTCCAGATATCCTGGTACTGTTGGGCTATGGAGCTCATCACTAAGAAACAACCAAAAAAATTTACAGAAGATGATTATCAAAGTTACTCTGAAATTTTGACACTCTCTGATGCCTTGTAACAAAATAATGATGCCAGTCAGAAGCGAGTAAAATCGAGCAGTGGTGATAAATACAAAAATCTGATCAAGCCCATCTGGAACCAACTTAGTGGTATCAAGCAATACAATACTTTACCTAAAGAATTTGTGTGGGTAAACGATGTTAGAAAACTCATAGATAGATTGCTGGTTATAGCAGGGGAAGAAAATGCTGGGAACAACAACTTCCATAAGGAGAAAATGGGTATTGTAAACATGATCAGTGACAAACTAGCTAATTTCATTGTAAACGATCCCAAAGGTATAGGATACTTAATTAAAATTATCAATACTTTACCTCCTAAATTCTGGAATATATCAGAGGGTCGAGGTTTTGTGAATGATATTATTAATAAACTTCCATTCGAATTACACGTACCTGGTTACCAATACTGTGGTCCGGGGACAAAACTTGAAAAAATGTTAGAAAGAGGAGACAAGGGTACTAATCCTCTCGATGTAGCTTGTAAATAACAAGACATTGCATAGAACACACACAAAGATCTGGGTGATCGTCATGTGGTTGATCAAAAATTACAAGATGCAGCATTTGGAAGATTAACAAGCAGAGATGCTTCTTTGGGTGAAAGAATAACAGCATTGGGTACAACTATTGCTATGAATACAAAACAAAAGTTAGGGTGGGGTTTGTAATATAAATAAATATATAATATACTAAATACCTTGAAAAATAATAATAATTGATAACAACAACATGAAATCAAAAGGAGTTGTGTACCAAATACCATATCACAATCTTAAAAATTTAAAAATAAATTCAATTTTAACTAAAAACAACAAGAAAAGAAGAGACAATGAATGGCCAAAGGAAATGGAATGAAATAATTACTCAGTACGCCACAATTAAAAAGATTGCAAAATAAAAGAAAGAAAACACATAGTGGAGGATTCATATTCAGCATTCCAGCTATCCTGGCAGCTTTGGGGGCAGCTGGGAGCTTAGCCGGGGGCAGTGCAGCTATAGCCAAAACTGTAATTGATTAAAAAAAGAATAAGGCAGAACTAGAAGAGTAGAAGCGTCATAATCTTGCTATGGAGAAAAAATTAGGCAGTGGTGTGAAGTCCAAAGCGCTCAGAAAATTAAAAAAAAAGAAGAAGCACTCACGAACCAAGACATTGAATCTTTAGTTAAGATATTTAAAATTAAACACTTCAGGGGGGTTTTCATGTCTGATTCTCTCCCTAAAGGTAGTCCTCACTCTCGAGAATGTGGCGTGGTGAATTTGGACAAGTCCGAAAACATTGGTGCTCACTGGATATGCTATTATATACAAAATGACAATGCTTTTATTTTCGATTCTTTCGGAGGGGTACTCCCTACAGAATTAATTTGTTACTTGAAACGTGTTAAAGTTTATTACAACGACGATCGTATTCAAGATTTCGATCAAAATATATGTGGCCATGTTTGCATTACGATGCTCAGAATATTAAATAAAATACCAAACATCAAATTAAAAGATTTTCAAAAAGCTGTATTATATATTAAATATGAGAATTTTTCATCTCTCCAGCGAGACTTCGGTCTTGAAACTGCATGTTCACGATGATATTATCTATCCAAAATCCATAGCTCTGAGAGCATTCTACAGTATGTATCTAATTCCGAATGTAACTAACTACAACAATACCATATTAGTAGGTAATGAAAAAATTATTATTCCTCCCGGACAGTATAACTTATCTACTTTACAATCTGAACTTCCAGACACTGTATTGCTATCTCAAAATTCTGTAACACACAAGAGTGGAGATTGTGTCTACCAATGGAACATTGGACTTATCTACCATGGGGGAACTTCTAGGATTCGAGAACAATAGCAAATTAGAACCAGGTGTTAGGCACATAGGTAAATTTATACCAAAATTCTTAGCTATTCAGACATTGAATATTCACTGCAACATTGCCGAAGGTATGATTATCAAAGCAGAAGAAAATTCGATTGGTAGCCACAAAGAAACAGGTATCATTGCTACATTTAAACGAAATTCAGAATTTA
This sequence comes from Lepisma saccharinum, assembly GCF_977018435.1. NCBI lineage: Eukaryota > Metazoa > Arthropoda > Insecta > Zygentoma > Lepismatidae > Lepisma > Lepisma saccharinum. The sequence goes on along the minus strand of NC_139247.1, from coordinate 8,050,842 downwards.
TGTAACCCATCTTCTATTCCCCAATCCCATCAATATATTTCCCTGTTTTGATAAAGTTAGTTACATAGAGATAACAATTACAAATGAGAAAAATGAAATAATCGATTTTGCTGGTGCTAATAGCACTGCAATAATAGAAATTAATATTGAAAATATATAAATAAATAGCAAGATGGAAAATATCGAGAGTTATGAATTACAGTCCTTCCCACCAAACAGGAGGACATTTGCAAATTTGAATCAGCCCAACAAAGAGATACAGTATGACATCACGGTGGGGGATGGATTCATTCATCCACATAGATCAGATCTGTATATAAAATTTGATATTGTAAAACAAACTAATGGTGAAGAATATCCCCTCCCCGGGGCTAATGTCAAACTTATAGATAATTTTGTTCCATTCTTATTCTCTCAAATTTAAATTAGGAAGCATGGTACAGTGATTGACAGGATTGATTGCCCTGGAGTTACATCCACTACAGTGGGGACATTGAAACTGTCCAAATCAGAGAGTGCATATTATAAAGTTGGTGGGTTCGAAGCTGGAACAAAAATTCAAGCAAAAAGTCACACAGTACTGTTCACCATGAGATTGCTCTTTGGCCTTTTCTCTGATTATGGAGAAATTATGTGGAAAGGTGGTTTGGGTGTCATATTTCGCAGAGCACCCAATGATCATAATGCCATCATGAGATACAAAACTTTAAATGCAGATGGAACAGCCAATGAGGCTAGTTTACCCGAAGCTGCGAAATGTGTGATCCAGTCTATGGAGTTACGAATGCCTATAGTTGAATATGAGTCAAATTATGCTCTCGAATACAAAGCCAACATTTTGAAAAATCCTCAATTTCCGATTCAATTTTATACTGATCAATGCATTCAGAAGCCTGTGCAGGGTATTTTTTTTTAATTTGATATTACTAATCAGTTTCAATCTTTACAATACGACATGCCAGAGTTTGTAGCTGTGTTGTTTCAGACAGGGAGATATGACAATCAGGAAAAAGAGAGCAGCCAGTTTGATAATTGCAAAATTAAAAATGTGTATCTGAAGAATGGCAGAAATGAGGTGTTCCCTCGTGAAAATTATAATTTAAACATTGCAGAACAAGATTATTTGAAGTTATATGAAGCATTTAGTGCTTTTAAGAGAGTGACTGAAGGTAACATAGCTAATCCGTGGTGATCGACATGGAGATCAGATGGATATTTCAAATCAACTTCCAGTAGACAACCTATTGATGATCTTCAGACCAATTTAAGAAATCCCTGTCTTCAAGTTCTTTCTTGCTCATCCATTCGTAATTACCAATTAGCAGTGATTGAGTCATCGCATAACCATATAAATTGTTCATATCAACATAAAATATGTATTTAGATGGTTTGCTAGGATCATAGTTAGGTAAATATTTATTGTTTGCTTTTGCATATCTTAAAGGACAGTGCACTATACCACCACGTTTAGCAGATTCAACAAACATGAACTGGTTAATATTATTAATAAGACCAATTTCAACTTTAGTATTTCAAAGCATGGCCTGCCAGGATAAACCGGGCGTTGTGTACATAAAAACAGGATCTACTTCATATAATTTAAAACAAGGTTCTCGAAAAGTTTCGAATACATCAGCCAACTGGAGAGTATCCAAAATCAAGTAGTTGTCATGATAATCTCCCATTGTTTTGCAATCTAGTGTTTTCCAGACTATGTGTGCATATTGATAATCTAACTCGCTACATTCTTTATCATCAAGTTTGTTATAAAATTTATCTATCGATGGTAACTGTGTCTCATCAAATTTTTCAAAATCATCCATGTGATCATATGGGTAGACCCCTTTTCTTTTGAACAATTCTATCTTATCCTCACCAAAATATTCTTTTGTGTGAACAAATTTCTCGTTGGTTAATTTACTCACTAGAGTATCCACAAAGCTGGGAAGAAACTGATATGAATCCAAGAATCTAAGAACAACTTTTTTTCCATTTTCTAATTTGATAGTTTTCTCTATTGCAATATATTTATCTTTACTACGTGGTATAATATTGATATTCTCTGTATCATACCCTAATTCTTTGATAAATAAATGTGCATCAAAATTTTGCAAATTGTGAATAAATATTGGAATGAAATTAGTTTTTTTATTTGTAAATTACATGAATTACAATAGTTGTGGTATTTCTATTGTTCACTATCAGAATTGAAATATCTATTAAAATATCTGCAACTTAAAGTATTATCATGTTCCTGTTCCTTTTGATTGAAACATCATAAGTCCCAGGAGGGTGGAGAGAGCAATATTTTATATGTTCCTTTAATTTCTTTTCACATGTTTTCGCACCTCTTCCATCAAATTTTGACAAGCATCGATCACATATTACTATTTCACCATGATATGATGTTATTTGACTATGTACCAATCATCCTAGATCCTGTATAAGATAATAGTGTTTCTTGTTTCTCTTTGTAACATATAATAAATGTATAACACATGTACCATCTGCTGCTGGATAGTGACGCAGTGGATAAATTTTATTATTTTTATCAGTACCATAAACTTGCACAGCTATCGGTCGATTGTAGTATTCTTGATATTGTGTTTCAAATTTAATAATATGAGATATCGACAGATTATGTTATGCCTGACATAGGTTTTTCAAACTCTGCTATATATTCAGGGTAATTGTAATTAGACACACGATGTTTATTGTGAGGTGCTGGATGAAAATAGGCTATGATGCACCAGAGAAAACATTTATTATCTTCATTTTGAATATTTATTACAGCATTTTTGTTTTTGATGTCGTCGGGTAATTTAATATAACTAGATCCACCACCAAGAGGGACATTTTTTGCTATTTTCAAGTCAAGTTTATGGTTTGTATCACAAAGTGACCAACCCGAACCTCTTCCTTGGAACGTTTCTTCTTTTGACTTAAGTTCTTTACAAACTTTTTCATAAATATCATACAAAGAACGAATATCACTCTTGTATAAAATTAACACATGAGTACGGTGAATGTATTGTTCTTTTTCACTATGAGAATTTATATATATAGAGAATAGATTAAAATATATTTTGAGACAACATTTTTCAAGTTTATTTTTAATTGCTTCTATAATTTTTCTTTCAATTTAGCTAAAAAATGTGGAATATCTGTATCTTCGTTATTTATGTCTAATATAGTATATATTTTTGTATACAAAATGTTTTTGTTTTTGGTTTCTGTTATTAATTTTTTTGTTATTCTTTTATATAATTTGTATATATATATAATTATATATATATTTTTTGAAAAAAATGTTTTGGTTTTATATATTTAATTTTTATTTTTAAAAATAAAATTTCTTTGGTTTTATATATTCAATTTTTTCAAAAATATGTTAGAACAATTTATACTTAATAAAAATTAATATAAATTTATATGTTATTAGTATTAGTAGTTGTATTTGCTATAATACCAGGACCGGAAAGTATGAACCCCCCTCAAGCAGATTTGGCTACACTTAAAACAAGCTCAACATGCCCATATGAGCTTTTTGCTCAAGTGTGGAACCTTGTCTAATCCAAGATTTTTGTAAAAAATGCCCCTCGGAAAGTATGAACCCCCTCAGATTGATTTGCCTATACTTATAAAAGGCACTTCTGTGAGATTGTTGTCCATAAATTTGTTAAAAATATGCCCCTCTTGATATTTTTTTTGGCCACACTTAAAACTAGGCCACCCACACCCATACACACCCACCTATACACACCTACACCCACCCACACCCACCCACATATATTTACTTCCGGTTTACTTCCGGTCCACTTCCGGTTCACTTCCGGTCCACTTCCGGTCCACTTCCGGTCCACTTCCGGTCCACTTCCGGTTTAAGTTCAATTGGACACCAGGCTCATCTTGCATATCTAGTACTAAGACAATGCAATATGCAGAGACCCTCTAGAATTGCTCCGTGACTCTCTTATTTCTTACATCATAAACATATGATTTTTCCCCTATGAGAATAACACTACATATGGTGTCATCAGGTAATGCCTCATGGAATTCACAGATAATTTTAATGTTTGTCCTGTCATTCACCACAACTTGTTTCCTTTTTGAAGTGTTGATTACAAACATAGGTCTCTGTGCTTTGAATTCATCTGGTGTGTAATACATGTCAGTATTGCCAGTAGTGACCCTTTTGTATGATGTAAATGCCTCATATAATTTGAGGAAATCATTCTTGGACATGTCTAAATTGTAATTTTCTCTAGGAAATACCTCATTTCTGCCATTTTTAAGATATATGTTCTTGATGTTGCAGTTATCAAATCTACTTGAATTTTTTTCCTGATTATTGTGTCTTCCAGTCTGAAACAGTACCACCACAAAATCCGGCATGTCATATTGTATACTGGAGAATGAATTTGTAGCATCAAACTCATAATAAGAACCAGTTGCGGGCTTCTGTACACATTGATATGTATAAAATTGCAGAGGAATCTGTGGATTTTTTATTATATCTGCTTTGTATTTAAGAGCATAACTGGCCTCATATTCAACAACAGGGATTCTTAACTCCATAGTCTGAATAATGCATTAGCCTGCATCTGGTAAGGTATTAGGCAGAGCTTCTCCTGTAGGGTTTAATGTGCTGTACCTCATCAAAGCATTATTATCATTGGCAGCTCTTCTAAATGTAATTCTTAAACCACCCTTCCACATAATATCTTTGTAATCTGAGAAGAATCCTGGCAACAAGCGCATGGGAAACAGCACTGTGTGGTTCTTAGATAATATCTTATCACCAGCCTCAAATCCACCTATTTTGTAGTAAGAAGCCTCGGTTTTGGATAATTTTAGTGTGGCCAAAGCTGTGGAGGTAATGCCGGGATAATCCACTCTGTTTATAACAACACCATGTTTTCTGATCTCAATTTCAGAGAACAGATGCGGCACAAAATTATCCACCAATCTTATATTTGAATTTGCCGGATAATCTGTTCCATCGAGCTTTACAACATCAAATTTGATGTATAGATCTGCTCTGTGGGGGTGTATAAAGCCATCCCCTACATCAAGATCAACCTCAATTTCTGTGTTGGGTTGATTTAAATTTGCAAATGTCCTCCTGTTTGGGGAGAATGATTGTAGCTCATAACTCTCAATATTTTCCATTGTATGTATTTTTATTTAAATGTTAATCTCTATGATTGCAGTTGTTGTGGCTCCAGCAAAATCAACTAATTCTTCTTTTTCATTAGTGACCATCAATTCAATATAATCTATTCTATTATGGCACACAGGAAACTATAATGTTGGGGATGGATTGTAGATGATGGGCTCCATAAATTCAGAATTAGGTTTGACTGTTGCAATGATGCCAGTTTGTTTGTGAGTGCCTATGCCATTTGATTTGGTGATCATACCCTCAGCCACATTACAGTGAATATTCAGAGTCTCTATGGCTAAGAATTTGGGTATATTCATAGCAGTGTGTTTGATGCCTGCTTCAAGTTTTGTGTTGTTCTCAAAGCCTAACAGCTCTCCTATAGTACCCAAATCCACTGTTTCTGTAGCAGATACAATCTCTACTCTGTGAGTGACAGAATTTTGACTTAACACTACACCTCTGGGTAATTGAGCATTTAGAGTGGACAGATTATATTGCCCTGGAGTGATGACAATTTTTTGATCCCCTACTGCAATTTTGTTGTTGTGGTGTGTAATATTAGGGATTAAGTACATGCCATAAAATGCTCTGAGAGCTATTGTTTTGGGATATACTATGTCATCATGTAATTTGAGTTTCAATATTGAATTTTGGCTGGTGAGATGAAATACCCCCATGATGTTTCAGATACCACAAGGCTTTTTGAAAATCTTCAATTGATGGTTTATTTATTTGAGACATATATCTGAGAACAGATAAACACAAATGTCCGCAATTAACATCTTTGAAATTTTGAACACGGGCATTATTGTAATAAAGATTAGCTGATTTTAGATATTTTATTAAATTTTCAGGTGGAACACCTCCAAATGAATCAAACACAAATGCCTCATTTTTTAAATATTTAAGATAACAGATCCAGTGAGTGCCCTGATTTTTGTACTTATCCAAATTAACAATGCCACACTCTTTGTTGAGTGGTTGTTCTGGTAAAGAATCAGACATGTACACACCTCAAAAAATTTTTGATGCCCAGTGGCTTGATTAAAGCTTCAATACCTTGGTTTGTAAGCGGCTCTTGTTTTTTTTAAACTTACTCATGGCTCTCTTAACACCTTTGCCTTTTTTCTCCATGGCCAGGTTATGGCGCCTCTGCTCATCTAATTCTGCCCTATTTTTCTTGGCATCTATTACTGTTTTTGCTATGGCAGCTGATCCCCCGGCCAAGCTCCCAACAGCCCCGAGAGCAGCTAAGATGGCAGGGATAGTAAATATGAAACCCCCCCACATGTGATTTTTTTCTTGATTGCTGTAATTTTTTAATTGGGGGGTACTAAGCAACAATTTCATACCATAGCCCTTTGCAAGACAAGAGCTTTTTTTCTTGCGCTGCTTTTTGGTCAAGAGACTGTCAATAGTTTTAAGAGATTTGAGACCTGCATAAGGTATTTGATACATAACACCCTTGGCCTTCATTGTAGGTTTATTATATACATATTCACAACCCCCACCCAAGTTTTTGTTTAGTGTTCATAGCTATGGTGGTTCCCAATGCTGCTATTTTTTCACTTAAAGAAGCATCTTTGCTTACAAATCTACCAAATGCAGCCTCTTCTAATTTCTTGTATGCAACATGTCTCTTGTCAAGATCAGAATGTGTGTTGTATGCTATGTCATGGTCTCTACAAGCAGCATCTAGGGGATTTACACCAGGATCCCCTCTGTTTAATCTATGATCCAATTTTGTGCCTGGACCACAATACTGATAGCCTGGAATGTGTAGTTCAAATGGCAGCTTGTTTATAATGTCATTAACCAACCCCCGGCCCTCAGAAATATTCCAAAATTTAGGTGGTAGAGTATTAATAATTTTTATAAGATATCCAATCCCCTTAGTGTCATTTACTATAAAATTAGACAATTTTGTGCTTATCATGTCCATAATTCCAACCTTTTCATTGTAAAAATTGTTGTTGCCAGCATTTTCCTCCCCAGCTATCACCAATAACCTATCTACAAGTTTCCTGACATCATCAACCCACACAAATTCTTTAGGCAGGGTGTTGTATTGTTTGATTCCACTGCCAGTCTTGATCTGTGACCATATGGGCTTGATTAAGTTGTTGTATTTTGCCCCACTGCTAGACTTGACTCTTTTTTGTGTGGGATCATTGTTCTGGTATAGAGCATCTGATTTTATTAATATTTCTTTGTAATGCTCATAATCTTGATCTGTATAGCTGCCAGGCCTTTTCCTAGTCATCAGTTCCCACAATCCAGGTGTGCCGGGGTACTTAACAAAAGCACCTTTTTCTCCGAGACGAGATTCTGAATAAACAATCAGATCATCCCCCATAAATGTTACTCTGAAATTGCCAATTCTATGTATGATGCTACCATCAAGCTCTGTGTCAGCATATAAGCCAAAAACCTCATCTTTATTGTCTTTAGGTGTGGTTAAATATTTTTGAGCAAGAAGACCCAATTCAATAGGATCCTGAGTAGCTTCAATTCTTCTAGGAGCAATAGGACTAGGTGTATGAATACTGGAAAGTGGGGTGAATGGATAATCTAATATGTTTCTTGCAGCTACAGGTACAAGCTCTGTGATCAAATTTTCATTTTGCTCTGTAACAGTTTTGATATTCTTACCTAATTCACTAATAGCATCAATGATAGGCTGTTCTGTTTGTTTGTGTTGTTCATAAATTCCTCGGTTCTGTGATTTCCATCCCTTAAATCTTTTTACAAGATAATCTCTTAACTTAAGATCATCAATTATTGGCCTTTTCATGTTTATTTATTTATATTTCAATGTCTAGAAAATTGTTGATTTTATTTCTATATTTGCCACTATTGGGTTTTCTTGTCATATCAATTGTGACAAACCCATAACTGTCCTGGTTCCAGCACCTGCTGCAAAACTTAGAAAAATCATTGTAGCTCAAGTCCCCACCTACATATTCATCATGTATGTGTTTGAGGTTGGTATGATCTTGATGAAACACACATATAAAATTGCTGTTGTCTCGGATTAGCTGCTTCGGAATTTTAGAAAAAGTCTGTGCCAGGTAGAAGCAATCAATGTTTTTGTGTCGGCCCTGTGTAAAGAAATTTCTAACCTTGTTTTGATTATCCAGTATAATGTCATCAAACACAACAACAGAATTATCGAGACATTCATGGAGTGGCTTAACATCTGGTTCAAAAGTGGCAATATCCAATCCATCATATAGCTTCATCAGCTGCTGATATTTTAATTGTTCCAAGCTCTTAGAGAAAACATACAAGTGCCTGTTTTTCCAGTCTAACCAGTTGGGTGCCAATAAAAAATTATCAATCATTAGTGTAGTTTTACCACAAGCAGATGGCCCAACAAAAAGACACCTAATATTATCAGGCAGCAACTTGCCATTTCTCTTAATCTGCTGTTCAGGTTCTGGCAGCCTTTTTATAACATCCCAGGTGCTCATATTATTATTTTGTTTGCATCGATCCAGCTGTGTTCTGGAAGTCCTAGCCATTTGACAAGTAACTTGTTGCCTTTTCTGCGAATGATTTTTTCAATGAGATATGTGTCAGGCTGTTTAGTTTTGCTGAGCTCTTGTTCATAGAATCTGCCTTTGAGAATTTCTCCTCGATGATCCTTTATTATATATGTGTTGAGGGTCCCGGGTTTAACTTGAACCACTGTAAATAATTCAGGGCTCCAGTTTCTTGTAAAGCCTCTTTTGAATAAGTGCTTATATTTGCTGATTCTTACTTGATCACCCACCCTGTATTTGGCCTTTCTTGTTGTTGGCTGGTATCTAGGATAATAAACAGTGCTGATCAATTTTTGCTCATCAGATGAAGTTACTTCAGAGGGTTTCATGTTGATTGTGGAATGGACCGAGTTGTTATATTTATGTAGAAGTTCTGGAAGAATATTAATCCATTTATAATTACCTTGGAGTGTAAATTGTTTATACATAAGATTTTTTAAGGTTCTGTTGAATCTCTCTACAATTGAGGCCTTGAGATCACTGTAACTCGAATAATGTTGTATTGACCGGCTTTTAATAAATTGTTGAAACACTGAATTATAAAATTCTTTGCCATTATCTGTTTGCAAATAGCGCGGTGATCTTCCACTCTGATTGATGATTGTTCTGATGGCTTCTGTAACACATGCCCCAGTCTTGGATTTGAGTGGCAGAGCCCAGGCAAATTTTGAAAATGTGTCTATCACAGTGAGTAGATACTTGTAGCCCTTGTTGATTTTGTCTAAGTTTTTCAACTGTCCACTTGCCATCTCAATCAAGTCGCTCTGCCATAAATCATCTATGCCCTTTGTGACTACTGGGAGCCTCTTAAAATTATGTCTGGCCTGTCTGTGTAATTCATCAACAATAATTTGTCTAGACATAATATGTAAACAAGAATATTGCAACTATAGGGTGTTCAGCAGCTGATACTGCAGGATTTTCTAAATATAATTTGTCCCCTATTTGTATTTTAAATTCCAAAGAGCCATCATCTTCAGTATAGGCTGTTTTTAATGTATTGGGATCTGTAAAATCTTCTAACTCTACACTGGTAATTTTTACTTTGTTGTCAGCATTTGTTATTGATAAGGTAGGGTAGTGGTGTGCCTGTGGTTGAAGCCAATATTTGATTTTGATTGGTCTCAATGTGCCCCCAACAAAAAATTGGTAATAAAATTGTGCAGGGGACAGCATATATATTTTGCCACCTGGTGTAAATGGTGAATCATATTCTTTGTTGGGGATGCTGTACAATTCAAGAATTACTGAATGTTTTGGATTCTCGATTATGCCTGTTATTTCTTTTTCTGCTGTGAGCAATCTGCTTGTTACAGATTCAAGGTGCTCATTGATAGTCCTAACAACATCATCATGGCCTGGCTTGATTTTTATGTCCACAACAAGTTTCTTGTATTGTTGCACAATTTCTTGTAGCTGGGTCGCAAAAACAGACAGAGCATTTGCTTGATTGGATTCCATGGTCCCTAGCTGTTGCTTGATATTAGCTACAATTTGCTGTAAATTTTCAACAACTGCCAATTTTGAATTTTGAGCAGTAAGATCATGGACCTGTCTTCTGATATCCTCAAACAGGGCATGCAGTTCATTAATATGTTGATTGGTTGGTAGAGTGGCCACTGTCTGTGTGAGATGTTTGATCTCTGCTTGGATATTCTTGATATCTTCTGATTTCAATATCCTATTCACTGCCCTATTAATATTTTTAAGTTCCTGTGATGTGGGAAGATTTGATACTGTATTTTGCAAAGATTCAAGTGCCAATTTTACATTGTTTAATTCAGAAGCATCAGCCACATTTTGCATAGCATTTTGGAGCAGGGCTATATCTGCCTGAGAGGGTGTGGATTGTTGTAAAATTTCAAGTTTTGTTTGGATATCATCTATCAAGTGATGAAAATGAGATAGTTCAGATTCAGTGTTGAGGTTTTCAAGCTTTGTGATTTGTTGCTGGACACTGACAAGGGTATCTACAATTCCAGGTAATCGGGATTCTAGTACATTTGCCAAATCACTTTGCATTGCTGCTATTGTACCTTCAAGATGGGTTATGGTACTTTGAATTTTTCCAAAATCTTCATATGTTTCAAGTTGCAGCTTAATATTTGCAACACTCCGAGTTATTGCATTCAAAGCATCAGAAGATGGCAAATTGTTCATAAAATTTTCAAGTGTCTCAATTTTTTCTTTAACCTCGGCTATGGCATTGTGCAGAGGATCCAGATTAGGTATTTGGAGTGATTGAATCTGTTCTTTTAGAGTGGGAATCACTAGATCAAAATCTTCTTGTGATTTTATGCTTTTGACAATTGTTTGGAGCTGTGTCTGGACATTATTTATTTGCTCTTCCAATTGTTGTTTCAATTGCTCGGAGTTGGTAGCCTGGGTCTTAAATTTGGCTTGAAGAGCTGCTACAGCTTCTTCTAAGCTTTGAAAATTATCTAATGTGGCCAGATCAGTATATTTCTGAAGAAACAATTTGAGTTCAGAATCAATTTTAAGAAGAGGGTCCATGCATTGTGATTGTAAATTTGTAATTTCTTATTGAAGACTGGCATTGAGTGTGGTCTGTAAAGCTTGTAAATCACTTCTTAATTTCTTGACCCTGACATCAAGCATCATAATCTCATCACTGTGATCTTCATGTCTTGTATGGCCAAATATATCATTAGGCATTTTTGTTTTAGTGGTTATTTATTATAGAGTATCTGATTCTTAATTCTATAAAAAAGGGTATAAGCTTGTCATATGACCCAGGGACCTCAATATATAAGCAGTCACCAGCAGAAACAGTATAAACAGTGCCAGAAACCATGTTTGAGTGCTTAATTCTATAAATATTTCTCCCTATTGAAATTTTAACATCACCCTCAGGGGTTGTAATAAATTGCAATTGCCCACCTACAGGTAATTTGTAATGATTTAAATTATTGTTAAATATGTACAATATTTTGCCTGTTTTATCATCAACATCTGTAAGTATGCTGTTCAGATGAATAATTAACAAGCCACTCAGTATAGATATCATATCAGAAGAGGGTTGTGGTGTTTGCAGCTCCATAATAGCCTGTTTTTTGAACCCAAATAAGTTCATAGGCATGTTTATTTATTTCAAATCATGCTCTGTAATTGGGCATTGATTTCCATTTTTCAAATCACAATGACCCCATGGTAGAGTATGTATGCCACATGATAAAATGCATCTCTTATCATCATGTGGGTCCAGGGCCACTTTTCTTACAATATTGCTAGTCAATAAGTGATCCACACTCTGAATTCTGGATTCTGATGTTTTGATTAAATTCTGGGATTTGAGGCAATTTTTATAATCTTCAAATACAAGCTCTTTTTCAACAGTTACTTTGCCAATACCCTTGGCCTTTTTGGCAACAGCGCCACTACATGTTTTAAAACTATACATCTTGGCACTTAACCCAGCAAATTTCACAATAACATCACCAAGTGTCTCATCTTTTAACTTGCCAGGCACCTTTTTGTTGTGGTGTTTAATTATTGTATGTTCACTGGTATCAAAGTATTGAAACAATTCAGGCTGTGACATATCTTGATAAACATCTTCTGTTTTAATATCAAGAATAAAACTATCCGTGTCCATGTACATCAATTTTATATTATCACCATAAAAAGGTTTCAACACATAATACAATGTTAACATATGTAATTTGGCCAATTCCAATATCACAGCCCCTACATAAATAGGTTTATCAAACTTAATCTTTGTTTTCTTCATGTTGAAAAGTGCCATGTGCTCATCATAAATTCTTCTATAATTGAAATTAGGCTTTGCAACCAATTTTTTGCTCAGGCTGGGGTTAGTAATTATTTTAACATCGGTATGTTTTCTGACATTTTCAATAGTTTTGCCATACACTGAATTCACCATCAATTTAAACAAGCCCTTATCAAATTGGCTCTTTGCAGATGTTCTAAGCTCTGTATTTGTATCAATGTATGGTTTCAACCATTCTGAGTGCCTGAACCTCAAAACTTTTCCAATTTTGGTCAATTGAACACCATGTTTCATCAGGAACTGGAGGTTTTTGTAATATATGACATAGCCTTGTTTCGGCTCCAGAGTCATCATGAGCTTCTTCTGTTTAGAGCCAGGTGAGTACTGAACCTCGGGAATTGGGGGCAGATCAGAAAATTTATTGTGCAAATCATCAGGAATTGTCAGATCAACCTCTAAGAATAGGCCATAATTACTGTCATCAAAATCCTTAAGATCTTCAATATTGAAATCTTCAACCCACTCAAGCCCTGCATATGGCAGTTTTTGCATCATGGCATGACCATAGAGGCTGTTTGCATCTACTTACACTATATAATTTGATGGCCGTGCTGGATCATAATCAGGCATATATTTGTTATTTGCTCTGGCATATCTCTGGGAACATTGCACCATCCCCCCTCTTATACATTTCTCCATAAACAGATACTTATCTTGATCGTGGATCAGATCCAAATGCATGTTAGTGTTCAAAAACGTTGCAGACCATGCTAGGCTCGGGGCACTGAAAAAATATATTGGATCCAGTCTATAATTTTGCATGGAAGATTTTCTGAATGCCTGCAATATATCAGCTAAGAGGGTCACATCAAGTTTCAAATATGCAATGTGATAATCACCAAATGTCTGGCAATTTAAATTGTTCCACATCAATTGGGCATGGTGATAATCTTCATCAGTGATTCCAGATCCTCTGATTTTGCTGTAAAACTCTTCTTGTGGTGGCAGAGAACACTCATCAAATTTAGAAAAATCTGTAACATAGTCATATGGATATACACCCTTCCGCCTAATTAATTTCAGGTCCTGATTTGGAAACAAAGCACTTGTGATTTTGAATTGATCATCAGATAATTGATTTGCCAGTGTAGCCAGGCTAGCAGATAAAATTCTGTAAGAATCAAGAAATCTTAATTGAATAGAAACACCATTAACTTTAATTATTTTGCTAATAGATATATATTTCTCATCATTTTCAGCTAAAATATTTAAATTCTGCTTGCCAAACCCCTCGTACCTGATCAGATGATGAAAATCATAATTGGATGCTCCATGGCAAAATATGGGGACAAATTTTGGTCTCTTGATCTTAATATTGCAGCTATTACACAGGGCCATTTTGAATTTACCATCTGTATGAGAATGGTGTTTCACCTTGATATTTGTATCTGAAAATTCACAATCACATACCGGGCATTTTTCTGCTTTGTTGAAATCTTCAATCTGTTTCTCTGTTAAAGGCAACATAGGCTTTGATTTTAATAAGATGTTAGATGCTATGTCACGGCACTCATTTTCTATTCTATGTGCAAATTCTTTGATGGCATTTGGTCCCATGTATAAGTGTGGCTCACTAGCTACACCATCCCGTATAACTATATAACAAAAACTGGAAGGTTCATGTAGCTGGTATGGTGTAATTGAAGATTCTTCAGGATCTGGATTGCAGAATGCAAGAGGTTTGAGATTTGATTCAAAATCACAGACAATATATGCTGGGTGTTCCAACAAGGCTTCAAACTTTTTGAATTTGCAATTTTCACTTGGATTGGGCATCACCATATGAACAGGTTTATGGTTGCCACAGTATTTCAGATGCTCAATTAACTTGTTTTTAGCAATTTCTGTGTTACATTCAGGAACCCTATTTACCATTTTCCTGCCATCAAATACAGTTAAACATCTTCTGCACAACTTGAATATTGTCTTAGATTTGTCTAGTTGTTTTCTGACTAAAGCTTCAAGATTATGTATCAGAGTGTAATGATATGTGCCATCCCCTTCAATTAAGAGCAGATCAATCGGAACAGCAGAATCATCATCAAATGTACTGATTCTGAGAGGTTCTATCAAGCAATTGCCAGTGGAACAAATAAATACATTAATAGATAATTGTTTGCCATTGATATGCCTGGCCTTTTTTTCAAATTTATCAATATTCTGAACAGACATTGGATATTCTAAACCCTCCATTGCATCATCAAATTTGTGTTCATGTTGTTTGTAATAAGTTATTCTCTCAGGATGCCTTGAAACTGGAAACGAAACAGCTAATATACACCACAAAAAACATTTTTCATCATTATTTTTTATATTAACTACGGCTTGTTTGTTTTTAATATTGGCAGGTAATGGCAGATATGTAGAACCTTGTAATGGGCTGAATTCAGAAATATTAACATATAACTTGTGTGGAGAGCCGCATAGGCTCCATCCAGACTCTTTTGCTGCAAATTCAGAGTGTTTAATATTCAATTGATTTATCAAGCTGCTTATTATTGTGTCTGAATTTGCGTTTGAATATACCGGTACAGTTTCTGTTATGTGGGGCTGTGTAAATTTTGTGCCATTTGGTTTCTTATATTGTGCAAACAACTTAAGGGACAGTTTATAAGAGCCATTTTGTGCATTAAGAATTGCCTGCAGATCAGAATTTATACTGTTCAAAAAATTCTTAATGTCACATCTTGGCTCTGATACAAACCGGTAATCCCTAAGTTGGGCATTAAAACTGCTATGGATGGGTGCATGGCGTGGCTGCTTTGCAGGTCCAGCATTAACAGGTGCTTCATGCTTTCTTTTCAGACCAGATGTAGATGGTTGTGAGGGCAATGTTGATGACTGTGCAGAGCAAGTATCTTTATGTGTATATGTGAAGTATTGCATGCTATATTTTTTATGGTATTTGGGGCATATTTTTGTGGGAGTTCTGTATTTGTCTGGGTTACAAATCTTTTGGTGCTTAGCCCAATTGGGGCTGGATATATTCTTATTGCATTGATTACAATGTTTTTGATTCGGCATTTTTGTTGTTGTTTATTATATACAATTTCTTGGGGTTCAAATCAAAACTCTATGCTGGATAAAAAATATCAGCTGGGTTCAGCACTGTGCTATGTGTGTGTGTGTGTATGTGTGTATGTGTGTATACACTTAATATTTTTGGCTTTGGTATTTATATACAATTTCTTGGGGTTCAAATCAAAACTCTATGCTGGATAAAAAATATCAGCTGGGTTCAGCACTGTGCTTTGTGTGTGTGTGTATGTGTGTATGTGTGTATACACTTAATATTTTTGGCTTTGGTATTTATGTACAATTTCTTGGGGTTCAAATCAAAACTCTATGCTGGATAAAAAATATCAGCTGGGTTCAGCACTGTGCTTTGTGTGTGTGTGTATGTGTGTATGTGTGTATACACTTAATATTTTTGGCTTTGGTATTTATATACAATTTCTTGGGGTTCATATCAAAACTCTATGCTGGATAAAAAATATCAGCTGGGTTCAGCACTGTGCTTTGTGTGTGTGTATATGTGTGTATGTGTATGTGTGTGTGTGTGTGTGTATGTGTATGTATGTGTGTGTGTATGTGTGTATGTGTGTTGATATTTTTGGCATTGGTATTTATATACAATTTCTTGGGGTTCAAATCAAAACACTATGCTGGATAAAAAAAGCAGAAATAGGCCACAACTTGGCCACAAGTGGACCGGAAGTAGGCAAACCGGAAGTGGACCGGAAGTGGACCGGAAGTGGACCGGAAGTGGACCGGAAGTGGACCGGAAGTGAACCGGAAGTAAACCGGAAGTAAATATATGTGGGTGGGTGTGGGTGGGTGTAGGTGTGTATAGGTGGGTGTGTATGGGTGTGGGTGGCCCAGTTTTAAGTGTGGCCAAAAAAAATATCAAGAGGGGCATATTTTTAACAAATTTATGGACAACAATCTCACAGAAGTGCCTTTTATAAGTATAGGCAAATCAATCTGAGGAGGTTCATACTTTCCGAGGGGCATTTTTTACAAAAATCTTGGATTAGACAAGGTTCCACACTTGAGCAAAAAGCTCATATGGGCATGTTGAGCTTGTTTTAAGTGTAGCCAAATCTGCTTGAGGGGGGTTCATACTTTCCGGTCCTGGTATTATAGCAAATACAACTACTAGTATTCTACATACCAAAGTGCATATATATTTTTATATATAGCCTTTTTTCTTTCTTTCTAAAAAAAAGACACACATGTACATTTTCAGACGTAAAAATTTATCAGAGTATATTATGCATTAGAAAAATAATTTTATATACACTGCCACTGGTAATAACTTTTTATCAGTATCTACATTTTCAATTGTAGATACACTTTTTGAATTATATATATATATTTAAATATACACACACATTCACTGTACTGTACAGAACTTGATGTACACATCTATTTTCATTTTAAAAATGTGATAATTGTAAATGCTTGCTTGAAATATAATGATTTAGGCTCAAAAAGTCAATTTTGCCCTATAGAAATATGTGATTATAAATGCTTGCTTGAAATATACCAATTTTGACTCAAAAAGTAAATTTTGCCCTATAGAAATGTGAAATTGGGCTTTTAATAAAAAAACATAATTATTTTTTACACTATAAAAAAATGATAAAATTGGATTTTTTTGGATCTTTTCCCCTTAGAAAATTAGCTGAAATTGGGGTAAAATAAATAAATAAAAAATAAATGTTCCAGAACGTATCATTACCTCTACTCCCTGATAATGTTATTTTTTGTCATGAAATACAGTTGCCGATTTCCGTGGCGCAAGGAAGTTAGCTCAACGACCCTTCATTTAAGTCCCGATCTGGCGTTAGTGTTCTTTGCATCCCTTCATCAGATCATCATTCATCCTCATTGTTGCGATTAGCCAAAAGTGGTAGAAAAGCTGCGCTAAGTAACCAAAGTCAAAAGTAAAACAATTACTTGTGGAATGATGACTTAGCAGGCAATATTAACGAACAACTGAAAGCCAACATTGGTAGTTTTGTTGCATTTTCATTCGCCATTGATGAAAGTATAAGGGTAGCACAGTTATTTGTATCATTCGTGTGGACGAATGTGACAGAGGAACTGCTTGACGTGATTCCTCTCCTCATGGGTGCACCGAAAAGGGGCTTGTAGGAGTCAGACACCACCCTTGGACTATCATGTTATGAAGTAAATAATTTTTCGTCACAAATTTTACAATTTTACAATTATCATCTTCAAATATGAGGAATCACTGTTTGGAACGGCTCAACAGCAATTATCAGTTATTGCATCCTTTTCTAGGACTTTCAATTCATGCTTGAGAATTAGAACCACACGGTTTTCTTCTTCTTCATAGTTTTCATTTGATTGAATCCCTCTCCGTAACACAACATCAGAAAAAGTTATTTTCAAGGATGGAGGCAATTTTACAAAAATACAGTCTTTCTTTATCTAAGTTAGTAATATATTGATGAAGGAATTGGGAGCATAAAAGTCGAAACATTAATTTGCCTCAAACATCGCTCTGAAGCTCGCAAGTTGAACGCTCATTCACCCCATATTCCACCGGATGCACAGCCGAGCAACAAGAATTTTCCACTCGGCTCTGCACAGTCAGCAAGGCAACGGCCCTCGCCAGCGGTGAGTGCACCTCCACTGTAAATTTCCATCTGCATCCAGGGATACCCCAGGTGCACAGTGGAGGTGCAAAGTCCACCAACCTATGACTCAAATCCAATGTATAAAACCGCTGGAGACAGTAAATCGATCTCTCACTTCGCTCCAATATCACCACCAAACTGATCGACGAGAAGAGGACGACGGCCTGCTGAGAGATCGCGACACTACGAGGCGGCAACAAGCGAGAAGTCCATAAGCAGTCCGGATTAAGCCAACCGAAGAATCTGCAAGAATAAAACAAGTCGCCGAATTGCCTGCCGTCTCTTATCGTCATCTTCGATCTCTCCAGCGGACACCTGTCACCGTCGCCGACGCCAGAAGCCGAGGGCCAGACCAACAGGAGGGGGTGAGTAGCGTTCAACAACACAGGCTCCCAACAATCCTTCATCAGCCTCCTTAAGGGTAGAGGTGGTTAGCCAAGTCAAACTTAAGACCTATTGTATTTATCTGAGCTACGCCCCGGCGTGACTCGATCCCGTACCTTACCCGACGTCACGCTACATGGTGGAGATAGCCGGCTCCACTCCGTGGAATTGCAGAATTTTTTTTTACATCACTCAAAACCCCATAATTTAAAATCCCCGCCGCACACAGCAGCAACCCTAGAAATTCTTCTTT
Source organism: Lepisma saccharinum (assembly GCF_977018435.1). Taxonomy (NCBI): domain Eukaryota; kingdom Metazoa; phylum Arthropoda; class Insecta; order Zygentoma; family Lepismatidae; genus Lepisma; species Lepisma saccharinum. Next base: position 8,032,013 of record NC_139247.1, on the reverse strand, counting down.
TTCGATAATACACTTGGTATTATAAACTCCCCACTCGTAAAATTTCTCTTCCGTTCACTATACTTCATTTCTTGTGAATAAGTGCATAAAAATTCCCCCTCCCTAAATTCGCATGAACGAATCCCAAATTATTCTTCACGAAGAGCTAGACCGTTCTCTTGACCAGATTCTCTCCTTAGCCTCCGCTATTAATTCCCCGCTCCTTCCCCCAGAATAACCAGATCCAAGGCTCAACATCCCGATTATCCCCAGTTTTTAGGTGGTCTAGAAACACCCAAACGAAAAAAGAAACACCCAGAACCCCAAACCAGTACACCTAAAACTAACACCCCTACCACCATCAATCCATCCCCGTCAATAATGTCCGTAAATACACCCCATGGTTTATACCCCGCCCCCTTCACAGGAAAAAACCCTCAAGAAGTTGAGCAGTTTTTTGAAAAGTTCGATAGCATTGCGGGCGCTTTGGCGTGGGAGGAAAATAAAAAACGCGAAATGTTGCCATTGTTCCTCGCAGACATAGCGCTCACATTTTTGAACGATCTCAAGAAGCAGCCAAACTTCAACACCCTCACCTTTCCGCAAATCAAAAAAGAATTAATTTCATTATTTAAAGGCAGTCACTTAGTCAGCATGCCCATCCAAATTCTATTAGAGACAAAGCAGGAAATTAACCAGCCCATTCATGATTATGTTATTCGTAAGAAAAATCTCGTCCTTCAATTCTTCCCGCAAGCGACGAACCCTCAAATCCTTTCCTATGTTGTGTCGGGACTTCGATCTAAACACATCGCTGCGATAGGAGACAAAGAGTTCACCGACACAAGTTCTCTTATTGCACATCTGCATAATCAAGAAAGGCAAGACATGCTGATTCAAGCTAGACGCAATGAGGAACAAAGTGAAGCGATGAAACTGATAGATGCCGCTAAGTACATGCACTCCAGTAGTTGTATTTGCTATAATACCAGGACCGGAAAGTATGAACCCCCCTCAAGCAGATTTGGCTACACTTAAAACAAGCTCAACATGCCCATATGAGCTTTTTGCTCAAGTGTGGAATCTTGTCTAATCCAAGATTTTTCTAAAAAATGCACCTCGGAAAGTATGAACCCCCTCAGATTGATTTGCCTATACTTATAAAAGGCACTTCTGTGAGATTGTTGTCCATAAATTTGTTAAAAATATGCCCCTCTTGATATTTTTTTGGCCACACTTAAAACTAGGCCACCCACACCCATACACACCCACCCACATACACCCACACCAACCCACACCCACCCACACCCACATATATTTACATCCGGTCCACTTCCGGTCCACTTCCGGTTCACTTCCGGTCTACTTCCGGTCTACTTCCGGTCTAAGTTCAATTGGACACCAGGCTCATCTTGCATATCTAGTACTAAGACAATGCAATATGCAGAGACCTTTTAGAATTGCTCCGTGACTCTCTCATTTCTTACATCATAAACATATGATTTTTCCCCTATGAGAATAACACTACAAATGGTGTCATCAGGTAATGCCTCATGGAATTCACAGATAATTTTAATGTTTGTCCTGTCATTCACCACAACCTGTTTCCTTTTTGAAGTGTTGATTACAAACATGGGCCTCTGTGCTTTGAATTCATCTGGTGTGTAATACATGTCAGTATTGCCAGTAGTGACCCTTTTGTATGATGTAAATGCCTCATATAATTTGAGGAAATCATCCTTGGAAATGTCTAAATTATAATTTTCTCTAGGAAATACCTCATTTCTGCCATTTTTAAGATATATGTTCTTGATGTTGCAGTTATCAAATCTACTTGAATTTTTTTCCTGATTATTGTGTCTTCCAGTCTGAAACAGTACCACCACAAAATCAGGCATGTCATATTGTATACTGGAGAATGAATTTGTAGCATCAAACTCATAATAAGAACCAGATGCGGGCTTCTGTACGCATTGATATGTATAAAATTGTAGAAGAATCTGTGGATTTTTTATTATATCAGCTTTGTATTTAAGAGCATAACTGGCCTCATATTCAACAACAGGGATTCTTAACTCCATAGTCTGAATAATGCATTTGCCTTCATCAGGTAGGGTATTAGGCAAAGCTTCCCCTGTAGAGTTTAATGCGCTGTACCTCATCAAAGCATTATTATCATTGGCAGCTCTTCTAAATGTAATTCTTAAACCACCCTTCCACATAATATCTTTGTAATCTGAGAAGAATCCTGGCAACAGGCGCATGGGGAACAGCACTGTGTGATTTTTAGATAATATTTTCTCACCAGCCTCAAATCCACCTATTTTGTAGTAAGAAGCCTCGGTTTTGGATAATTTTAGTGTGGCCAAAGCTGTGGAGGTAATGCCGGGATAATCCACTCTGTTTATAACAACACCATGCTTTCTGATCTCAATTTCAGAGAACAGATGCGGCACAAAATTATCTACAAGTCTTATAATTGAATTTGCCGGATAATCTGTTCCATCGAGCTTTACAACATCAAATTTGATGTATAGATCTGCTCTGTGGGGGTGTATAAAGCCATCCCCTACATCAAGATCAACCTCAATTTCTGTGTTGGGTTGATTTAAATTTGCAAATGTCCTCCTGTTTGGGGAGAATGATTGTAGCTCATAACTCTCAATATTTTCCATTGTATGTATTTTTATTTAAATATTAATCTCTATGATTGCAGTTGTTGTGGCTCCAGCAAAATCAACTAATTCTTCTTTTTCATTAGTGACCATCAATTCAATATAATCTATTCTATTATGGCACACAGGAAAATATAATGTTGGGGATGGAGTGTAGATGATGGGCTCCATGAATTCGGAATTAGGTTTGAATGTTGCAATGATGCCAGTTTGTTTGTGAGTGCCTATGCCATTTGATTTGGTGATCATACCCTCAGCCACATTACAGTGAATATTCAGAGTCTCTATGGCTAAGAATTTGGGTATATTAATAGCAGTGTGTTTGATGGCTGGTTCAAGTTTTGTGTTGTTCTCAAATCCTAACAGCTCTCCTATAGTACCCAGATCCACTGTTTCTGTAGCAGATACAATCTCTACTCTGTGAGTGACAGAATTTTGAGTTAACACTACACCTCTGGGTAATTGAGCATTTAGAGTGGACAGATTATATTGCCCTGGAGTGATGACAATTTTTTGATCCCCTACTGCAATTTTGTTGTTGTGGTGTGTAATATTAGGGATCAAGTACATGCCATAAAATGCTCTGAGATCTATTGTTTTGGGATACACTATGTCATCATGCAATTTGAATTTCAATATTGAATTTTGGCTGGTGAGATGGAATACCCCCATGATGTTTCAGATACCACAAGGCCTTTTGAAAATTTTCAATTGATGGTTTATTTATTTGAGACATATATCTGAGAACAGATAAACACAAATGTCCACAATTAACATCTTTGAAATTTTGAACACGGGCATTATTGTAATAAAGATTAGCTGATTTTAGATATTTTATTAAATTTTCAGGTGGAACACCTCCAAATGAATCAAACACAAATGCCTCATTGTTTAAATATTTAAGATAACAGATCCAGTGAGTGCCCTGATTTTTGTACTTATCCAAATTAACAATGCCACACTCTTTGTTGAGTGGTTGTTCTGGTAAAGAATCAGACAAGTGCACACCCCTAAAATGTTTGATGCCCAGTGGCTTGATTAAAGCTTCAATATCTTGGTTTGTAAGTGGCTCTTGTTTTTTTTAAACTTATTCATGGCTCTCTTAACACCTTTGCCTTTTTTCTCCATGGCCAGGTTATGGCGCTTCTGCTCATCTAATTCTGCCCTATTTTTCTTGGCATCTATTACTGTTTTTGCTATGGCAGCTGATCCCCCAGCCAAGCTCCCAACAGCCCCGAGAGCAGCTAAGATGGCAGGGATAGTAAATATGAATCCCCCCACATGTGATTTTTTTCTAGATTGTTGTAATTTTTTTAATTGGGGGGTACTAAGCAACAATTTCATACCATGGCCCTTGGCAATACAAGATTTTTTTTTCTTGCGCTGCTTTTTGGTTAAAAGACTATCAATAGGCCCAAGAGATTTGAGACCTGCATAAGGTATTTGATACATAACACCCTTGGCCTTCATTGTAGGTTTATTATATACATATTCACAACCCCCACCCCAGTTTTTGTTTGGTGCTCATAGCTATGGTGGTTCCCAATGCTGCTATTCTCTCACTCAAAGAAGCATCTTTGCTTACAAATCTACCAAATGCAGCCTCTTCTAATTTCTTGTCTGCAACATGTCTCTTGTCAAGATCAGAATGTGTGTTGTATGATATGTCATTGTCTCTACAAGCAGCATCTAGGGGATTTACACCAGGATCCCCTCTGTTTAATCTATGGTCCAATTTTGTGCCTGGACCACAATACTGATAGCCTGGAATGTGTAGTTCAAATGGCAGCTTGTTTATAATGTCATTAACCAGGCCCCGACCCTCAGAAATATTCCAAAATTTAGGTGGTAGAGTATTAATAATTTTTATAAGATATCCAATCCCCTTAGTGTCATTCACTATAAAATTAGACAATTTTGTGCTTATCATGTCCATAATTCCAACCTTTTCATTGTAAAAATTGTGGTTCCCAGCATTTTCCTCCCCAGCTATCACCAATAACCTATCTACAAGTTTCCTGACATCATCAACCCACACAAATTCTTTAGGCAGGGTGTTGTATTGTTTGATTCCACTGCCTGTCTTAATTTGTGACCATATGGGCTTGATTAAATTATTGTATTTTGCCCCACTGCTAGACTTGACTCTTTTTTGTGTGGGATCATTGTTCTGGTACAGAGCATCTGATTTTATTAATATTTCTTTGTAATAATCATAATCTTGATCTGTATAGCTGCCAGGCCTTTTCCTAGTCATCAGTTCCCACAACCCAGGTGTGCCGGGGTACTTAACAAAAGCACCTTTTTCTCCGAGACGAGATTCTGAATAAACAATCAGATCATCCCCCATAAATGTTACTCTGAAATTGCCAATTCTATGTATGATACTGCCATCAAGCTCTGTGTCAGCATATAAGCCAAACACCTCATCTTTATTGTCTTTAGGTGTGGTTAAATATTTTTGAGCAAGAAGACCCAATTCAATAGGATCCTGAGTAGCTTCAATTCTTCTAAAAGCAATAGGACTAGGTGTATGAATACTGGAAAATGGGGTGAATGGATAATCTAATATGTTTCTTGCAGCTACAGGTACAAGCTCTGTGATCAAATTTTGATTTTGCTCTGTAACAGTTTTGATGTTCTTACCTAATTCACTAATAGCATCAATTACAGGCTGTTCTGTTTGTTTGTGTTTTTCATAAATTCCCCGGTTCTCTGATTTCCATCCCTTAAATCTTTTTACAAGATAATCTCTTAATTTAAGATCATCAATGATTGGCCTTTTCATGTTTATTTATTTATATTTCAATGTCTAGAAAATTGTTGATTTTATTTCTGTATTTGCCACTATTGGGTGTTCTTGTCATATCAATTGTGACAAACCCATAACTGTCCTGGTTCCAGCACCTACTGCAAAACTTGGAAAAATCATTGTAGCTCAAGTCCCCACCTACATATTCATCATGTATGTGTTTGAGGTTGGTATGATCCTGATGAAAAACACATATAAAATTGCTGTTGTCTCGGATCAGTTGCTTCGGAATTTTAGAAAAAGTCTGTGCCAGGTAGAAGCAATCAATGTTTTTGTGCCGGCCCTGTGTAAAGAAATTTCTAACCTTGTTTTGATTATCCAGTATAATGTCATCAAACACAACAACAGAATTATCGAGACATTCATGAAGTGGCTTAACATCTGGTTCAAAAATAGCAATATCCAATCCATCATATAGCTTCATCAGCTGCTGATATTTTAATTGTTCCAAGCTCTTAGAGAAGACATACAAGTGCCTGTTTTTCCAGTCTAACCAGTTGGGTGCCAATAAAAAATTATCAACCATTAGTGTAGTTTTACCACAAGCCGATGGCCCAACAATAAGACATCTAATATTATCAGGCAGCAAGTTGCCATTTCTCTTATTTTGTTGTTCAGGTTCTGGCAGCCTTTTTATAACATCCCAGGTGTTCATATTATTATTTTGTTTGCATCGATCCAGCTGTGTTCTGGAAGTCCTAGCCATTTGACAAGTAAATTGTTGCCTTTTCTGCGGATTATTTTTTCTATGAGATATGTGTCAGGCTGTTTAGTTTTGCTGAGCTCTTGTTCATAGAATCGGCCTTTGAGAATTTCTCCTCGGTGATCTTTTATTATATATGTGTTAAGGGTCCCGGGTTTAACTTGAACCACTGTAAATAATTCAGTGCTCCAGTTTCTTGTAAAGCCTCTTTTGAATAAGTGCTTATATTTGCTGATTCTTACTTGATCACCCACCCTGTATTTGGCCTTTCTTGTTGTTGGCTGGTATCTAGGATAATAAACAGTCCTGATCAATTTTTGCTCATCAGATGGAGTTACTTCAGAGGGCTTCATGTTGATTGTGGAATGGACCGAGTTGTTATATTTATGTAGAAGTTCTGGAAGAATATTAATCCATTTATAATTACCTTAAAGTGTAAATTGTTTATACATAAGATTTTTTAAGGTTCTGTTGAATCTCTCTACAATTGAGGCCTTGAGGTCACTGTAACTCGAATAATGTTGTATTGACCGGCTTTTAATAAATTGTTGAAACACTGAATTATAAAATTCTTTGCCATTATCTGTTTCCAAATAGCGCGGTGATCTTCCACTCTGATTGATGATTGTCCTGAAGGCTTCTGTAACACATTTTCCAGTCTTGGATTGAGTGGCACAGCCCAGGCAAATTTTGAAAATGTATCTATTACAGTGAGTAGATACTTGTAGCCCTTGTTGATTTTGTCTAAGTTTTTCAACTGCCCACTTGCCATCTCAATCAAGTCGCTCTGCCATAAATCATCTATGCCCTTTGTGACTACTGGGAGCCTCTTAAAATTATGTCTGGCCTGTCTGTGTAATGCATCAACAATAATTTGTCTAGACATAATATGTAAACAAAAATATTGCAACTATGGGGTGTTCAGCAGCTGATACTACAGGATTTTCTAAATATAATTTGTCCCCTATTTGTATTTTTAATTCCAGAGAGCCATCATCTTCAGCATAGGCTGTTTCTAATGTATTGGGATCTGTAAAATCTTCTAACTCTACACTGGTGATTTTTACTTTGTTGTCAGCATTTGTTATTGATAAGGTAGGGTAGTGGTGTGCCTGTGGTTGAAGCCAATATTTGATCTTGATTGGTCTCAGTGTGCCCCCAACAAAAAACTGGTAATAAAATTGTGCAGGGGACAGCATATATATTTTGCCACCTGGTGTAAATGGAGAATCATATTCTTTGTTGGGGATGCTGTACAATTCAAGATTACTGAATGTTTTGGATTCTCGATTATGCCTGTTATTTCTTTTTCTGCTGTGAGCAATCTGCTTGTTACAGATTCAAGGTGCTCATTGATAGTCCTAACAACATCATCATGGCCTGGCTTGATTTTTATGTCCACAACAAGTTTCTTGTATTGTTGCACAATTTCTTGTAGCTGGGTCGCAAAACCAGACAGAGCATTTGCTTGATTGGATTCCATGGTCCCTAGCTGTTGCTTGATATTAGCTACAATTTGTTGCAAATTTTCAACAACTGCCAATTTTGAATTTTGAGCAGTAAGATCATGGACCTGTCTTCTGATATCCTCAAACAGGGCATGCAGTTCATTAATATGTTGATTGGTTGGTAGAGTGGCCACTGTCTGTGTGAGATGTTTGATCTCTGCCTGGATATTCTTGATATCTTCTGATTTCAATATCCTATTCACAGCTCTCTTAATATTTTTAAGTTCCTGTGATTTGGGAAGATTTGATACAGTATTCTGCAAAGATTCAAGTGCCAATTTCACATTATTTAATTCAGAAGCATCAGCCACATTTTGCATAGCATTTTGGAGCAGGGCTATATCTGCCTGAGAGGGTGTGGATTGTTGTAAAATTTCAAGTTTTGTTTGGATATCATCTATCAAGTGATGAAAATGAGATAGCTCAGATTCAGTGTTGAGGTTTTCAAGCTTTGTGATTTGTTGCTGGACACTGAGAAGGGTATCTACAATTCCAGGCAATCGGGATTCTAGTACATTTGCCAAATCACTTTGCACTGCTGCTATTGTACCTTCAAGATGGGTTATGGAACTTTGAATTTTTCCAAAATCTTCATATGTTTCAAGTTGCAGCTTAATATTTGCTACACTCCGAGTTATTGCATTCAAAGCATAAGAAGATGGCAAGTTGTTCATAAAATTTTCAAGTGTCTCAATTTTTTCTTTAACCTCGGCTATGGCATTGTTCAGGGGGTCCAGATTAGGTATTTGGAGTGATTGAATCTGTTCTTTTAGAGTGGAAATCACTAGATCAAAATCTTCTTGTGATTTTATGCTTTTGACAATTGTTTGGAGCTGTGCCTGGACATTATTTATCTGCTCTTCCAATTGTTGTTTCAATTGCTCAGAATTGGTAGCCTGGGTCTTAAATTTGGCTTGAAGAGCTGCTACAGCTTCTTCTAAACTTTGAAAATTATCCAATGTTGCCAGGTCAGTATATTTCTGAAGCAATAATTTAAGTTCAGAATCAATTTTAAGAAGAGGGTCCATGCATTGTGATTGTAAATTTGTAATTTCTAATTGAAGACTGGCATTGAGTGTGGTTTGTAAAGCTTGTAAATCACTTCTTAATTTCTTGACTCTGACATCAAGCATCAGAATCTCATCACTGTGATCTTCATGTCTTGTATGGCCAAATATATCATTAGGCATTTTGATTTAGTGGTTATTTATCTGATTATTAATTCTATAAAAAAGGGTATAAGCTTGTCATATGACCCAGGGACCTCAATATATAAGCAGTCACCAGCAGAAACAGTATAAACAGTGCCAGAAATCATGTTTGAGTGCTTAATTCTATAAATATTTCTCCCTATTGAAATTTTAACATCACCCTCAGGGGTTGTAATAAATTGCAATTGCCCACCTACAGGTAATTGGTAATGATTTAAATTATTGTTAAATATGTACAATATTTTACCTGTTTCATCATCAACATCTGTAAGTATGCTGTTCAGATGAATAATTAACAAGCCACTCAGTTTAGACAGCATATCAGAAGAGGGTTGTGGTATTGGCAGCTCCATAATAGCCTGTTTTTTGAACCCAAATAAGTTCATAGGCATGTTTATTTATTTCAAATCATGCTCTGTAATTGGGCATTGATTTCCATTTTTCAAATCACAATGACCCCATGGTAGAGTATGTATGCCACATGATAAAATGCATCTCTTATCATCATGTGGGTCCAGGGCCACTTTTCTTACAATATTGCTAGTCAATAAGTGATCCACACTCTGAATTCTGGATTCTGATGTTTTGATTAAATTCTGGGATTTGAGGCAATTTTCATAATCTTCAAATACAAGCTCTTTTTCAACAGTTACTTTGCCAATACCCTTGGCCTTTTTGGCAACAGCGCCACTACATGTTTTAAAAGTATACATCTTGGCACTTAACCCAGCAAATTTCACAATAACATCACCAAGTGTCTCATCTTTTAACTTGCCAGGCACCTTTTTGTTGTGGTGTTTAATTATTGTATGTTCACTGGTATCAAAGTATTGAAACAATTCAGGCTGTGACATATCTTGATAAACATCTTCTGTTTTAATATCAAGAATAAAACTATCCAATTGCATGTTAGTGTTCAAAAACGTTGCAGACCATGCTAGGCTCGGGGCACTGAAAAAATATATTGGATCCAGTCTATAATTTTGCATGGAAGATTTTCTGAATGCCTGCAATATATCAGCTAAGAGGGTCACATCAAGTTTCAAATATGCCATGTGATAATCACCAAATGTCTGGCAATTTAAATTGTTCCACATCAATTGGGCATGGTGATAATCTTCATCAGTGATTCCAGATCCTCTGATTTTGCTGTAAAACTCTTCTTGTGGTGGCAGAGAACACTCATCAAATTTAGAAAAATCTGTAACATAGTCATATGGATATACACCCTTCCGCCTAATTAATTTCAGGTCCTGATTTGGAAACAATGCACTTGTGATTTTGAATTGATCATCAGATAATTGATTTGCCAGTGTAGCCAGGCTAGCAGATAAAATTCTGTAAGAATCAAGAAATCTTAATTGAATAGAAACACCATTAACTTTAATTATTTTGCTAATAGATATATATTTCTCATCATTTTCAGCTAAAATATTTAAATTCTGCTTGTCAAACCCCTCATACCTGATCAGATGATGGAAATCATAATTGGATGCTCCATGGCAAAATATGGGGACAAATCTTGGTCTCTTGATCTTAATATTACAGCTATTACACAGGGCCATTAAGAATTTACCATCTGTATGAGAATGGTGTTTCACCTTGATATTTGTATCTGAAAATTCACAATCACATACCGGGCATTTTTCTGCTTTGTTGAAATCTTCAATCTGTTTCTCTGTTAAAGGCAACATAGGCTTTGATTTTAATAAGATGTTAGATGCTATGTCACGGCACTCATTTTCTATTCTATGTGCAAATTCTTTGATGGCATTTGGTCCCATGTATAAGTGTGGCTCACTAGCTACACCATCCCGTATAACTATATAACAAAACTGGAAGGTTCATGTAGCTGGTATGGTGTAATTGAAGATTCTTCAGGATCTGGATTGCAGAATGCAAGAGGTTTGAGATTTGATTCAAAATCACAGACAATATATGCTGGGTGTTCCAACAAGGCTTCAAACTTTTTGAATTTGCAATTTTCACTTGGATTGGGCATCACCATATGAACAGGTTTATGGTTGCCACAGTATTTCAGATGCTCAATTAACTTGTTTTTAGCAATTTCTGTGTTACATTCAGGAACCCTATTTACCATTTTCCTGCCATCAAATACAGTTAAACATCTTCTGCACAACTTGAATATTGTCTTTTATTTGTCTAGTTGTTTTCTGGCTAAAGCTTCAAGATTATGTATCAGAGTGTAATGATATGTGCCATCCCCTTCAATTAAGAGCAGATCAATCGGAACAGCAGAATCATCATCAAATGTACTGATTCTGAGAGGTTCTATCAAGCAATTGCCAGTGGAACAAATAAATACATTAATAGATAATTGTTTGCCATTGATATGCCTGGCCTTTTTTTCAAATTTATCAATATTCTGAACAGACATTGGATATTCTAAACCCTTCATTGCATCATCAAATTTGTGTTCATGTTGTTTGTAATAAGTTATTCTCTCAGGATGCCTTGAAACTGGAAACAAAACAGCTAATATACACCACAAAAAACATTTTTCATCATTATTTTTTATATTAACCACGGCTTGTTTGTTTTTAATATTGGCAGGTAATGGCAGATATGTAGAACCTTGTAATGGGCTGAATTCAGAAATATTAACATATAACTTGTGTGGAGAGCCGCATAGGCTCCATCCAGACTCTTTTGCTGCAAATTCAGAGTGTTTAATATTCAATTGATTTATCAAGCTGCTTATTATTGTGTCTGAATTTGCGTTTGAATATACCGGTACAGTTTCTGTTATGTGGGGCTGTTCAAATCAAAACTCTATGCTGGATAAAAAATATCAGCTGGGTTCAGCACTGTGCTTTGTGTGTGTGTGTATGTGTGTATGTGTATATACACTTAATATTTTTGGCTTTGGTATTTATATACAATTTCTTGGGGTTCAAATCAAAACTCTATGCTGGATAAAAAATATCAGTTGGGTTCAGCACTGTGCTTTGTGTGTGTGTGTATGTGTGTATGTGTATATACACTTAATATTTTTGGCTTTTGTATTTATATACAATTTCTTGGGGTTCAAATCAAAACTCTATGCTGGATAAAAAATATCAGTTGGGTTCAGCACTGTGCTTTGTGTGTGTGTGTATGTGTGTATGTGTATATACACTTAATATTTTTGGCTTTGGTATTTATATACAATTTCTTGGGGTTCAAATCAAAACTCTATGCTGGATAAAAAATATCAGCTGGGTTCAGCACTGTGCTTTGTGTGTGTGTGTATGTGTGTATGTGTATATACACTTAATATTTTTGGCTTTGGTATTTATATACAATTTCTTGGGGTTCAAATCAAAACTCTATGCTGGATAAAAAATATCAGTTGGGTTCAGCACTGTGCTTTGTGTGTGTGTGAATGTGTGTATGTGTATATACACTTCATATTTTTGGCTTTGGTATTTATATACAATTTCTTGGGGTTCAAATCAAAACTCTATGCTGGATAAAAAATATCAGTTGGTTTCAGCACTGTGCTTTGTGTGTGTGTGTATGTGTGTATGTGTGTATACACTTAATATTTTTGGCTTTGGTATTTATATACAATTTCTTGGGGTTCAAATCAAAACTCTATGCTGGATAAAAATATCAGTTGGGTTCAGCACTGTGCTTTGTGTGTGTGTGTATGTGTGTATGTGTATATACACTTAATATTTTTGGCTTTGGTATTTATATACTATTTCTTGGGGTTCAAATCAAAACTCTATGCTGGATAAAAAATATCAGCTGGGTTCAGCACTGTGCTTTGTGTGTGTGTGTATGTGTGTATGTATATGTGTGTATGTGTGTGTGTGTGTATGTGTGTGTGTGTGTGGGTGTGTGTGTGTATGTGTGTTGATATTTTTGGTATTTGTATTTATATACAATTTCTTGGGGTTCAAATCAAAACTCTATGCTGGATAAAAAAAGCAGAAATAGGCCACAACTTGGCCACAAGTGGACCGGAAGTAGGCAAACCGGAAGTAGACCGGAAGTAGACCGGAATTGGACCGGAAGTAGACCGGAAGTGGACCGGAAGTGGACCGGAAGTGGACCGGAAGTAGACCGGAAGTGGACCGGAAGTAAATATATGTGGGTGTGGGTGGGTGTGGGTGGGTGTGGGTGTATGTGGGTGGGTGTAGGTGGGTGTGGGTGTGTGTGGGTGTGGGTTTTATAAGCATCTTGGCTTAATTTTAAGTATGGCCAAAAAAAATATCAAGAGGGGCATATTTTTGACAGGTTTATGGACAACAATCTCACAGAAGTGCCTTTTGTAAGTGTAAACAAATCAATCTGAGGGGGTTCATACTTTCCGAGGGGCATTTTTTACAAAAATCTTGGATTAGACAAGGTTCCACACTTGAGCAAAAAGCTCATATGGGCATGTTGAGCTTGTTTTAAGTGTAGCCAAATCTGCTTGAGGGGGGTTCATACTTTCTTGGGTTTATAATAGTATCAATACAACTACTCACTCCATTTACGGAACAGCCTCCCCTCAGTTTCCCAGCTGTACGCAACCACAGGCCAGCAACACGCATCCTTTCCCCACACCTCAGCCTGCTTCGTCATTTGTGACGTATTCCCCCCTACCCCCCTCACGCAGATCTCTCAAGCTCCATACAACTTTCTTCCGCAGCAATCTTATCAAGCTACACCAGCTTTCCCGACCAACTCATGGCAAGTCCAAACCACGCCCACAGCCCCTCCTTCCCTCCCCTCCAGTCAAGCTCCACACACGCAGTCCGCTAGTTCTACCAGCGCGGCCGTTTCCCAGTCTTGCAACGCAATTTTGCCATCTGGCGGTTCAACAGCGAACCAACTAGATTCAGTCACGAACCAATTGCAAAACTTAACATTAGAAAATAAAGTTGAAGCGTTGTGTCACACTGTCCAGAACCTGGCAGATCAAATACAATCAAATAACAGTAATCAATTTCAGACCCGGCCTACTTTTTACGGCCAGGGGAATGGCAATCGAAGAGGATCTACTCGCGGCATGAGACGTAATTTCAGATCTCGAGGTGGAAATAATAATTCAGCCGGGGGGCGACAAAATTCACAGTTTTCGCAATGCCAGATCTGTTTCCGTTCAAATCACTCTACCAGGGACTGTTTTTATAACCCAAACAATGAAAACAAGGACGATTTAAACTGAAAAACCGTGTGAATCGATGGGACGGATCCACACGCAAGACAAAATTTGACACAGTTCCTATCCTTGAAAAAAACAACCTATTCTTCATTCAAGCTCATGTAAATAATAACCCACTAGAAATTATGATTGACAACGCAAGCCAGATTAGTATTTGTCCTCAGCATTTAATTCCACCCAATGCAAAGAAAATTCTAAAGCACAGCATTATTAAAGGCGTCACTGGTAACAGACTTCCAATCTCTGAAATTGTAATACTCACCCTTCACATAGGAAGATATAGGTACTCCCACCCTTTTAGGGTTGTGCAATCCAAAGAATTACCTCCTCTCCTTGGCAATGACTTCTTGAAGACACAAAATTGTGACATTTCACTTAGTACTAACCTGTTAACTCTTAGACGCTTAGGCCATATTCCAAACTATAACCTTCCCACAAAATTACACACCTACACCATCCCTGATGTAATTTTTTCTAAACTACACCCTACTAGCAACCAACACAGTTTAGTAACAATCCCAGAAAATGTAACCCTACAACCTAGAACCCGAACATATGTTTCAGTTTCCATCACTCCCCCCTCCCCCACAATATCCTACTCACACCCTCTCAGGAAACACTCCTTACATACAATATCCTCATACCCCATGCTCTCCTTAACACTTCTTCCCCTCTGTTACTAATTCATAACCCCTCAGAGAAAGCAGTCACACTCAAATCCAACACCCCACTTGGCCAAGCAACCCCATGTGATATTCTAGTAGACATGACAGACGCATCCAACACTGATACGACTACCACTACATACGCATGCACAGAAGACAATACAGAAAACACAAGACTGAAGGAAAGTCAGAAACAATTTGATCCATCTTGCATTAGTATTAACCCTGACTTATCAGAGGCAGACAAACAAAAAATCATAAAGTTAGTATTTGATTATGCTGATTTAGCTTGGAAAGGCGATAAACTCACCACAACCCCAATTTATGAGTACGACATTTACATTGGCGACAATCAACCTCCCTATATGAGACAATACCCCATCCCTTTGAATCTTAGAGAGCAAATGAAAACTGAGCTTAACAAGCTCTTACAAGATGGAATCATTCGCAGGTCAGAAGGTAGTCCATTCCGACACCCAGTTCTCTTAGTGCGCAAGCGAGACAATTCGTTCCGCGTGGTGTCTGACCTTCGGGCGCTGAATAAAATTATTCAGCCCTCTTCTCTCCCAACACCTAACATTGATAACATTTTAGCAGACATGACAGGCAAGAAATATTACACAACCCTTGACCTTAAATCGGCATTTTTTCAGGTAAAATTAACAGAAAGGTCAAAGAAGATGACCTCATTTGCAATTAGTAATTGTGGAAAATACGAGTATGAAGTACTGCCAATGGGATTGAAGACAAGTAGTCAGGTCATGAACAATGTAATGTCTATGGCTCTATCTGGCATAGATAGTTCCGAGATATCTGCATATACGGATGACATAATTTGCTACACAAACTCAGTTGACGCAATGCTACAAGTCTTACATAAAGTCTTTGCTAAATTACGTGCAGCCAATTTGAAACTAGGGCCAAATAAATGTAAATTTTGCTTTGAAGAAATTCCAGTCTTGGGCCATCTTGTGTCGCAAAAGGGATTCCAAATTTCTGATCACATCCTGCGTGCAATCAAAGAATTCCCTCCACCTAAATCTAAGAAGAATTTGAAATCTTTCCTAGGCATATGCACTTTCATCAGACGCTATGTACAAGGGTTTGCGGAACCCGCAGAATGTTTGTTCAAATTACTCAAAAAGAAAGTAAACTTTCATTGGCATGAAGAGCATCAGAAAAGCTTTGAGGCATTAAAAAACAAAATTATTTCCGCACCCATTCTTAGACCTTATGACCCAAAGCAAACTTCATGCGTATACATCGACGCGTCCTATCAGGGTATGGGCGGTTGTCTTATGCAGAAGGATGATGATGGAGTACTACATCCGATAGCCTTCTGCAGCAGACACCTTACAGACACTGAGAAAAAAGCAGATGTCTTTTCTCTTGAAATTGCAGCTGCCTTTTATGTCCTAAAATCATTCAAATTCTTCTTAATCAACACACCCTTTATAGTTTTCACAGATAACCATGCATTGTCTTACCTTAGAACAACAAAACAGTTGTCCGGGGTCCTTGCTCGAAGATCACTCTTCTTCCAAGAGTTCGACTTCCAAATCCACCATATCCCATCATCACAGAATGGTATTGCTGATGCATTATCGAGGAATCCTGTAGACCCAGCCCCTTCCTTGCCCAACGACACAGCACAAGACACTTCCCTTGACACAGACGAGGAGGACATACTAAATCAAGTCTTCATGTTACAATCTGATGACTTTGACATAGGTACGGCACAAAGAGAGGACCCATACTTACAAGCATTAATCAAAATTCATGAAAACCACCCAGATGCTGATCACAAATTAGAGAAAACAGCCTACTCATTTGTTCTTGACAATGGAATCCTTTATAGGAACACTAAATTTTCACCAGGCTATAGAAGACAGTTATGTATTCCCCAAAAACTAAGGAAAGAAGTGTTTCAATTAATTCACTGTAACAAAATGATGGCCGCAAATCAAGGTGCTGCTAAAACATACTCCCATCTCTCTTTACGCTACTATTGGCCTAATCTAAAGAAATATGTGTACGCTGCAGTACGCAAATGCACTGAATGTCAAGTAGCAAAAAGAGCTCACGGAGCCATACAACATACACTGCAAACGAGCCCACCCGCTAGTCATCCCTTTAGCCAAATACATATTGACGTGTGTGGACCACTGACTTCAACCTCTGACACAGGACACAAATATTTTCTATCCGTTGTTGACAATTGTACCAGATTTGCCATAACTACAACCCTCCCCAACCATGATGCCAACTCAATAGCTAACGCCCTTGTCTCGCACGTTTTTCTCATTTTTGGTCTTCCAGAGACGATTATGCTTGACAGGAGCTCCCCGAACTGTAGCAAATTAATACAGGAATTATCCAAAATTACTGGTGTCACATTAAAATTTGTTGATACCGCTGCCCACTTCAGAAATGGTGTAGTCGAATCATCTTCTCACTACTTGAAATCCATCATGAAAACTTATGTGGTACAAAAACAAGGTAAATGGCATGTACTTTTGGCTAACGCGACCCATGCCCACAATGTAAGTACACATCTTGGCATGAACAACTCCCCCTATTTTTTGCTATTTGGACAACACCCTAGGTTAATTGCAGATGCTGTTCTCCCTACTAATCCCAACACCACTATCCACTCTAATGAACAGAGAATAGAACAACTCCAAGCCGCTCGAGAACTAGCACACAAACATTTAGCAAAGCGATTTGAGCATCAAAAACAATGTGCCGACAAAAAGACACAACAAACAACCTACTCCCCTGGACAATTAGTGTATATTTTGGACACTACCCCTCATCCCCACGTACCCAAGGCATTTTCCTCTTCCTACAAATTTCAAGGGAAAATAATTTCACAAAACGACGCCAATTCCTATTTGGTGGAATACACCGATGGTCGTGGCAAACTGAAAACTGATGCTATCACGATTCACCGTTTCAAAACAAGGCACCTTGACTCGGACGAGTCTGTCACTTAAATATTCAATTTTTCACCGTTGCACAGTCCATTCACACTTTATAAATATTCTTTTCGCACCCACATGTCAATATAATACTTGTGTTTTCGCAATTTTTTTTTAACAAGCCGCACACAAGAACGAGCACATGTAAAAACTGAAGTTCCGCCATTTTGATTTACATAGTACCTTTTTCTTCCTGTTCTCTCCTCCTCAAATACTGTACACATAAAAGAGTCGGGAATTTACTTTAAAAGCAAGTTCGAAGACTAAAATAAACTTTTAATATTCCACAAAATAATAATAAAGAAGTAGAAAGTAAAAACGGCCAATCAGGAACGTAGTCTCTCAACTGACTACTGGTTGAGTACGTGAATTTTCCACTCGCTTGAGACAACGCGATTTTTTTTTCTGTCTGCAGCAAGCAGATTGTAAAAAAAAAAAAAAAAACTCGCACAAGTATCTGCGCATGCGCGACCTACCCGTAGACGAATCTCGCACAGCTGACGATGTATCAATCGCCTCGGCTCGAGCAAATACATCGCGGAGCGCAAAACGTAAACAAATGGTAATAAAATACAAACAAATAAAAATGCAGAAGTTTATATTATAAACTATTCAGTCTCGAGAATCTCTTGCATTACAGCTTGTTATTCCTTCTCTTTTCAAATTTATCATTAGTGCTCTTTTACCTTTTTATTTGAGTAGCTAACTCGGAAAACATTTTTTTCATCACAAATCTCATGCTTAATACATGATATTTTTTTTATGCAAACTCAGTTTTAAATTTGTATCTTTGTCCCTTTCAGGGTTCACTACCGACAATGGCAGTAATGTTACTACTTTCCCTTTTTTCCCTCATTTTTTCGGTCACCACGGCGACTGAACATGTGAAAATCATCTCGGAATTTATCTGAAAGAACTACCAGGAACCATCCCTTATCATTATACCATCCCCATCTACTATAATGTGAAATTAGAAATGCCTAAACCCCAGCACTTCCCATCAACACTACATAATGCCATGTGCAACAAAGGCGACGAAGATTCCAACCAATGTAAACTTGCGGTCCAACTCCAAAATTTTCATTCACACCTTTTTTCACACCTTTCCCTCTTCACAAGACCCACTCCCAACACTTCCGTAGTTAGACAAAAACGTGCACTCCTTGGCTTTATAAGTAGCATTGCTAACTATTGCTCTGATTTTGCCACTACTAAGCAACTAGAACCCTTATTCCAAAATGCTCATGAAGTAAAACAAACGATATCTAACATTAAACTACAACTGCAAGCTAATCATATTTTCTATCAAAATTTAACTGGTGAAATTCACTCTTTCCAACATCAGATTGAGGATGTTTTTACTGAATATGCTAACCACTCTGATAGTTTGGCTAGAAATCAGGCAGTATTAATTAATAAACTCAAAAATTTAACAATCAAAGATGCGCATCAAGCACAGGCATATCTCATCGAATTTATGACCCTAACCTTACAGCTTAGCCAAATTTTCACCCTTTTTGAATATGAGAATACCATTAACAATTGTAAACATCATTTTCTCTCTGAACATGTAGTATCTAAAACAACACTGCACCGAGACTTGAAAAGATTCAAAAAAATATTCTTCATACTGGATTTGATATAGCGATTCCTCTCACCCTTATTGACATGTATTATCAGATACCACTGTCCCAGTGCAGAATATCTGCTGATGCTGTCAATATTGAGTTGAAGGTGCCTATCACTTCCACTCAGAAGAAATATAAACTTTATTTAGCAATCCCTGTCCCCTTTTCGTATCAAAATTTAACATGCGTAGTGTCGCATAATCCATCGTATATCGCCATTGATGATTCTCATAATGTTGTCACTATTAGCGGTACAGACCTTGAAAATTGTCAGGTCCATACACAGAAATTGTGCCTTCTGCCTTCTCACACAGGAAGACACGATGGGCTCAATTTCTGTTTTTCCAAATTGATTCAAGCAACAACCGTGGCTGATACGATGAATGGGTGTACCTACACATGTCACGAATCCCATCTCACTGATGTGGTCAAATTAGATTTAAATGTTTATTCAATAATTAATCCTCCTCCTACCATCACCTTTTTTTATGCTAATGGCTCCACTTTACATTATAATCTTACCACTTTTCACGAACCCGGTGCAGTGTTGTTACACGTGGCTTGCCGTACAGATGTACTTATCACCCCCGATATCAAAATTCATGCTATTTTTCCTTGTGGTTTCGATCATTCAACAATCCACCGAACAATTCATATCCTTCCTGCTGCCTGGACCAACAATCCCAATTTTCTACTAGACACCCATTATAAGATTTCCCCCCTTGTGAATGCAACGGCTCTTTATCATAAACAATGGACATTTCATATCCCTCACCTTAACCTCTCCCAATATAAAGTTCTTGACATCCCTCCTATAACTCCACTTTACAGACATGCGGATTTTCCTATCATTATAATTTTTGTCTGGCTCACATGTCTCACTCTAGGTGTCATATACCAATTTAAACTTCTCCACATTCCCCTTTTCTTATGTTTTACTTCTAAGGCTCATGCACTTACCCCTCATGACCTTGTAAAATCTCCTGCTAATACAACCACCTATCTCTTCTTAATTTTCATAGCTCTGCTGCTTCTCTGTATTTGCATTACCTACATGTACTTACGTCTAAAACGTCACACTTCTTGCTGTTCATGTTGTCACCGGCGAACCCCATCTCCTCCTAAGACATGTTCCGTCCCTATTATTAGTCCTCCTATTTCCGTTGCTGCTATATCTCAACGTCCCACACATTCCCCACCACCCCCTCCCACTCTTCGTCAACTTACAACTCCCACTCGCTTAGCTCCTCCTCTTCCCACACATATCACCTTCGATGATGGCTACTGTCTACCCACCCCTGTCATTTCACTTATGTCACCTTCGACTCCAACCTTTACTCTTCCGCACTTAGGCGAACACCTTTTATTATAACTTCCCCTTCCCTACGCTTGTCGGCTCCCCCTTGCACAACGTCACCATCTGGCCATACTGCACTCACGGCGTTCTCAAGCTTCTCTTCGGCAGTTCCGCATAGAGCTAGTCACCCAGCAGTCGGTCAGCGAGGAATAATCATGGCGCAGCAGTCATCCTGGAGCAGCTGTACAAGCAGCCAGCCAGCAGCCATCTCTTGCAGACATCATGCAGCCAGCCAGCCAGCAGATATCTTATTTCAGCTCATCATGCAGCCCGCCAGTCGGCCAGTGGACATCATGCAGACACCATGCAACCAGCCAACCAGCTGACATCTTATTGCAGACATCATGCAGTCCTCATGCGGCTCATCATGCAGACATCATGCAGCCAGCAGCCATCTCTTGCAGACATCATGCAGCCAGCAGCCATCTCTTGCAGACATCATGCAGCCAGCCAGCCAGCAGATATCTTATTTCAGCTCATCATGCAGCCCGCCAGTCGGCCAGTGGACATCATGCAGACACCATGCAGCCAGCAAACCAGCTGACATCTTATTGCAGACATCATGCAGTCCTCATGCGGCTCATCATGCAGACATCATGCAACCAGCCAGCCAGCAGGCATCCTATTGCAGCCAGCCAGACACCATGCAGACATCATGCAGCCAGCCAGCCAGGAGCCTTCCCATTGCAGCAGACATCATACAGCCAGGCACCCTGCTCATATTCTACTGCAGACATCATACAGCCAGCCAGCCAGCACATATTCTATTGCAGACATCCTGATGCAGACATCATGTAGCCAGCCAGCCAGGAGACCTCCTATTGCAGCAGACATCATGATGCAGACATCATGCAGCCAGCCAGCCAGGAGCCTTCCTATTGCAGCAGACATCATGCAGCCAGCCAGACACCATGCCGCCATCCTGCAGCAAGCACATAAACATGTAGCCAGCAGACCACAGGCAGCCTGCAGCTCAGCATACCACCAGTAGTCAGCATTCCAGCTGAACATGCAGCCAGACCCGTGCAGTACAGCTATGCCGACAGCTTCAACTTTTTTTTATTTTATTTTATTTTTCCACATTATTATATACAGGGTTTTTATTTTTCTTTACTCAATGTACTTTCAATTATTATTTCAAAATATACTCTCCATAACCATCTCTACTCTGCTTCGTAACCACTCACAGTGGATACATCTTGGCCAGGGGAATGATGAAGGAATTGGGAGCATAAAAGTCGAAACATTAATTTGCCTCAAACATCGCTCTGAAGCTCGCAAGTTAAACGCTCATTCACCCCACATTCCACCGGATGCAGAGCCGAGCAACAAGAATTTTCCACTCGGCTCTGCACAGTCAGCAAGGCAACGGCCCTCGCCAGCGGTGAGTGCACCTCCACTGTAAATTTCCATCTGCATCCAGGGATACCCCAGGTGCACAGTGGAGGTGCAAAGTCCACCAACCTATGACTCAAATCCAATGTATAAAACCGCTGGAGACAGTAAATCGATCTCTCACTTCGCTCCAATATCACCAACAAACTGATCGACGAGAAGAGGACGACGGCCTGCTAAGAGATCGCGACACTACGAGGCGGCAACAAGCGAGAAGTCCATAAGCAGTCCGGATTAAGCCAACCGAAGAATCTGCAAGAATAAAACAAGTCGCCGAATTACCTGCCGTCTCTTATCGTCATCTTCGATTTCTCCGGCGGACACCTGTCACCGTCGCCGACGCCAGAAGCCGAGGGCCAGACCAACAGCAAGGGGTGAGTAGCGTTCAACAACACAGGCTCCCAACAATCCTTCATCAGCCTCCTTAAGGGTAGAGGTGGTTAGCCAAGTCAAACTTAAGACCTATTGT
This sequence comes from Lepisma saccharinum, assembly GCF_977018435.1. Lineage (NCBI taxonomy): Eukaryota > Metazoa > Arthropoda > Insecta > Zygentoma > Lepismatidae > Lepisma > Lepisma saccharinum. Next base: position 8,009,472 of record NC_139247.1, on the reverse strand, counting down.
ATTTATCTGAGCTACGTCCCGGCGTGACTCGATCCCGTACCTTACCCGACGTCACGCTACAATATATAACTTATTCATGTAAGTTACAATGTAAGTCATTTTCCAACTTCTCAGAATCGAACCTTATTAAGCCAATACTCGTCCAAAGTCAAAATACTACTTCATGAATTTGAAAACAGGTTTCAAGACTTCAAAAAGTGCGAAGACTTCCTTGTTCACTGCTCCCTTTTGTTTCGATCCTCGAGTAAGCCATTTTGTTTCTGCCCTGGAATCATAGCAATTTTTGACAGCATTTACATTTGTGATCAAGTGTTCTCCATTATGAAGATTAATAAAATAGGCCAAAAATCAATAATGATTACAAACATTTGTTGTCTGTATTAAGAGTTTCCTGCTCACAAAAAACATAATGAGAATCTACAGTCCCTACCAAAAGTTTTAAGACCACCAACTTTTTTCATATAAATGAATCCTGACGGAAAGTTTTTGGTACAAATATGGAGTGAAATTGTATGCAAGTAATATATTGTGTGAGGCATATATTGCCGAAAAAATATTGATATACGTCTTGTAGTTCTTGAGATACGAAAGTGGAAAATCAAATTTGTTAACTGAAAAATCCAGCATTTTGAAGTACAGATGAATGTGTATATACGTAACCGACGTCGTTATGACAGTACTTAATTTTTTCACTATTGTGGAACATGAACGAAGGTTTTGGCGCAAAAAAATCCATTTTTTTCCTCCTGTTTTATTTTTTTTCTAAAATTCGCAAATTAAAAAGAATACTGCGAGGAGTGAACACAGTTTATCAGTCATTAGTTGAAATGTGTGTCAATAGATGGCGCAGAAAGACATATCTCGAGTAGCAGCATTGTGCAAGTCCAAACCTGTTTTCGTTACGCTTGATAATAAACAGGCTGTTTGAATCGCAAGCTACGTGATAATGGGGAAAACATCTGTGCCCGTGGCCATGAAATGGTAAATAATTGGTATGTACAGATGCAATAGGTCTCATAGAGAAATTGCAGTCGCATTGATTGTGAGTAAAACCTGTGTGGCGAACACAATAAACAAATTCAAGCAGCAAGGTTGATAAACCACGCTGTGGCCGGCCCAGGGTAACGTCCAGGAACTTCGTGAACAGATCTCCGAAATATGGAATGAGGTTACGACCCATGATTGCCTGAAATTGGTCCGTAGAATGAGAAAACGTGTGGAAATGTGCTTGAAACTTAAAGGTGGACATATTGACTATTAAAATTTCACACTTCATTCATCTAATTTCAGGGGCCTCCCCGATGGCGCAGTGGTAGCATCGTCGCCTTGTAATCAAGGGTCCCGGGTTCGATACCCAGTGAAGACACATAGTGGTTTGGATCCCACTTTAAACTGTATGACTTGTCCCGATTAGCCTTACTGTGCATAAAGTGGACTTAAAACGCCAAGTCAACCAACAACCAACCAAATCATCTAAGTTCAGGAGAAATGTTTGTTTCCAAGTATATTTTTAAAATTCAGATTTAATGATTTTACATTGTACATTTAGTTGCATCTATTAGTTATTAGTGCATTAATATGCCCTTACACTTTCTTGATCTTGATGTACCTTTCAATAACATTACATAATAATTCCAATTCTGTATTAAAGTGTTTATTTCATGAAAAGCACTCGTATATGTACTTTTTCTGTGTGTCTGAAAAACACTTGACAACGTGGTCTTAAACTTTTGATAGGGACAGTAGTTTCTAAAAAAAGTGTCAAATTTCTAGGAAACGTTACTAAACTTGTCCATGGACTGTTCATTTGAAAAATTTAATAAAGTTATATTTGAAACAAACATGTAAAATGGTGTCACTGGCTACGGAAAAAACATTTCAATTTTATTTTATTTCAATGAAATATATAAATAGTTTGATTACAATTTCATATACATGTAATCATTGGTTCTAAGCAGAGTGGTTTTTGAAAGGAGGTGAGGGGAATCCAGTATTTTGCACCCCTTCGAGTTGCTAATTTTTGGCACTTGGGGATGGGACTCTATATATAATTTGCATAACATGTTGATTTTGCAAGAATAATCACTGGAATCCGTACTTAGGGGGCAATCGCTTAGTTTTGGAGTTCCTGATATGTGGCCTGGAGAATTTTTATGTTATCGTTATGCGGCACTACTTATGATTTGACTTTGACATGGCTGTTTTAGAATATAAAGTTTTCAGAACAAAGCGACAAGCTGGACGTGTCGCTTGTCGCTCTGAATGTGTCGTTTTCTCAATACCGTGAATTATGTCGCCTCATATACTGAGTTAAGTCCACTTTTTGCACAGTTTATAAGTGGGATCTGAACCACTATGTGCCTCCACCGCAGGGTTGGTAAAATTTGTGTTTTTCATAAATGAAACAAAGCAAATGGCCGGTTTGTTCAAGCATCGTTAGAACGTTCTTAACGAGCTGATAGTTAACGCATCCCTAAAATCTTAGCAGCCTGTTAAACTTTTATTGTTCGCTCAAGCGTTTTTATAGGCCCATTAACTAATGATATTTTAAAGGCGTTTTGCTTTGATTCCTGGGTATTCTCATACTTTGATACGAGAAATGCAACGTTTTGATTGGTTGTGCCGTAGACAGTGGACTGTACATAAGCGCGTTCTTCCGAAACATTTGTTTTGGGCTTTTTTGTATGATCCCAGGAACAGCAAGAAATAATGTAATGTGTAACACATAAATATATGTTTAAGAAATGAATGTTAGTTGGGTATTTACGTCCGCACACCGAAAATGTTATGTATTAACAGTTACATTGTAATTTCGTAAGTTCATTTAAATGCGTGCCTGCCGACTTCAAATACAAGATCATAAATATGTAAATGAAAACTACTGGTCTAGGTTAGGCTAATGTGTTTAAATTTTGAAAAATTAAATTATATTAAATAGCATTCCAAATAGGCCTAAAGGGGAACATGAACTAGTGTTTGCTATGACACTTTTCCTCAACAAAAGAGAACATTTCACGAAATATACACCATACACTTAACTTGCTGTGCTTAAATATTGGAAGTCACTTCTTTTGGCATTGATGTGAATGTGATATTGCAAACAAGAAACCGACTGTTTCCAAATAATCACTAACAAAATGGAAGGCACGTATAACCTATGCTTCCCGTTCATGTATATGTGCAAGGTACGTTTCTAAGTAGTATATTTGGGGAGTTCACCGGACGACCTTGTCCAAGGTCATTTGGCACCATAGCCTATTTGGGCTAAAATTAAGCTATATTTTCATATCTTCTGGTGGATTTAGCTAATTCATAGGTGTAGCAAATTGCATAATCATGCTACGAATTCCAAAACTCTCGTACCATGATTATTAATATTAGCAAACTATTTTGGTCAAAATGAAGCTATATTTTCATATATTCTGGTGGATTTAGCTAATTTCTTTGTGTAGCAAATTGCCAGAAGGAGTTGATATGTTCTGGCCCACCTAGTACTAGGATGGTTAATATTAGTATAGACTATTTTAGTCAAAATTAAGCTTTATTTTTATATTTTCTGGTAAATTTAGCTAATTTATAGGTGTAGTAACTTGCCTAACTATGCTACGAATTCTAAAATTTTGTATTAAAATGATTAACATTCTTGAATATCTAGCTTGGAAATTCTACCCCCAGTGTCACGTGACCCCCACTGTTGATTGTTTTAGAGTGTATTTATATATATATTAGTATGCTTCTCCTCATGAATTTTCTGACCGTAGCTACTTCTGGCCAAAAAATAAATAAATATATTTTTAAAAAATTAAACAATTTTTCAAAAAGAGTTTTTTTTTAAAAAAATTCAGGAAAAAATATGGCCAAAATACCTTTCATACACTTAGACATAGACTTTTGTCTCCAGAAAAATCTATATATAAATACAATACCCAAAATATTTTACAATTTTTGATACACTTAAGCAGAGACTTGTGTCTCCAGCAATATATATATATATATATATATATATATATATATATATATGTGTGTGTGTGTGTGTGTGTATAAATACAATACGCAAAATATTTTACAATTTTTGATACATATAAGCATAGACTTGTGTCTCCAGCAAAATCTATATATAAATACAATACCCAAAATATTTTACAATATTTGATACACTTAAGCATAGACTTGTGTCTGCAGTGAAATCTATATATAAATACAATACGCAAAATATTTTACAATTTTTGATACACATAAACATATACTTGTGTCTCCAGCAAAATGTATATATAAATACAATACCCAAAACATTTTACAATATTTGATACACTTAAGCATAGACTTGTGTCTCCAGCAAAATCTATATATAAATACAATACGCAAAATATTTTACAATTTTTGATACATTTAACCATAAACTTGTGTCTCCAGCAAAATCTATGTATAAATACAATACCCAAAATACTTTACAATTTTTGATACACTTAAGCATAGACATGTGTCTCCACTCCAGCAAAATCTATATATAATAACCAATACCCAAAATAATTTACACTTAGGTATAGACTTGTGTCTCCAGCAAAATCTATATATAAGTAAAATACCCAAAATATTTTACAATTTTTGATACACTTAAGCAAAGATTAGTTTCTATTCAATTTTTAAAGTATTTGTACTAAATATATTATCTCCAAGTAAGATTAAATTATTGACACCCTCTAGAGTTGTGATATATCCATAAAAATTTATATATAAATACCAAATTTAGAAACAATGGCTAAAACTGAATTCCCCAAATGTGGTAAATTCATATCCTAAGCAAATTTGTCAAAACACTTGGTAATATGTTCTGGTCAACCAACATTCCTAAATTACCAAACCAAATCTGTCCCTATTGTAGAAATCATATTAGTATACCTAATATAAGCAGACATAAAAAGAGTTGCATATCTCAACCATCAACCAGCCAGACTAATCATAGAAAGCGACAAGCAGATATAGATCCAACTGATGGTCCTAAACCAAAATAAAGTAAATCGTCAACTACACCCAGTGCAACAGCTTTTGGTGGGCAACTTAATGATTACCCCTTTGAATCAGAGGCACACTGTGATATCAACAATTTCTTGAAGAACATAAAATCTTCAATAATAGAACTCCTGAGAAATGAACTTAAAAATAAATCTATCAATTTTTATACTACTCTATCCTCTGAATATGAGAAACCTGATAAAACACATCATACATTTTGCCATTGTTCCAAGACTCAGACTCTATATTTGAGTGGTATAGATAATTTGGAACAAATCTATGCCCAGTTTATGGATATATTACTTACAAAACATGAGGAATTTGAGGCTAATGGATCTTGTTGGAAATTATGTGGACTCCCACATAAACTAAGACTGAAAATAAGTCAATCTCCACCTCTCTGTGCTTCTACTTATGTCCCTCTTCCAGTGAATATTCAAAATAAGAATGCTGTAGTTAATATAAAAAATAAAGATAAGTGTTTTCTGTGGTGTCTTGACAAAACTTTACCCAATTCATTGGAAAGACAATCCAGAGCTAATTCATCATTCTATACACTATGAGACAGAGTATAAACATATCCAATATCCTGTTTCTATATCTGATATAACAAAATTTGAAAAACAAGCAAAAGAACTCTTAGCAATCAATGTGTATGCCTATACAGAGAATAATTTTCTATTTCCTCTGAGAATAAATATTATTAATATTGATAATGCTATTGTTATTAATTTGTTACTTATTGCAGATGACAAAAATTTCCATTACTGTCTAATTCGTAATCCTTCTCGTCTGGTTAGAAGCCAAATAACTAAACATAATGGGAAAATTCAAATTTGTCATAGGTGTTTGACTGCATTTGATAATCGTAAACAACAGAACTATGTCAAATATAATAATCAAGAAATCGCTATCCAGAAACTTAAAGAACACAAACAATACTGTGGTGAGAACAAGCCTATACGTATGATTATGCCCAAACCAAAAGAGATTGAGAAATTGAGACAAAACAAGGGCCTGTTGTAGCATCCAGCTATAATAATAGCAGATTTTGAGGCATTACTCAAACCATTCAACTATTCAGACTCTGACTCTGAAATATCTTCTACTACACCTTATCAGCTCCATGAGGTTTGTAGTTATGGTTACGTAGTTGTGTGGCGTAATTCATTAAAATCTAATGAGCCTTATGTATACAGAGGACCTAATGCTGTCAAACATTCTTTCCAAAAAATAAAAGAAGATGTAAAAAAATTGGTGATGTATTATCTGCGTCAAAACCAAGAGTACATTATCTGCTGATGAAGAACAATTATATGATACTACTTAGATTTCCGCATAGTGCAATTAATATTTTACAAATGAAAATAAGAAAAGTCATCACCATGACCATTTCACAGGGAAAAATTTGGGGATTTTGTGCAACAGCTGTAATCTGAAAATGCAAAGACACAAATTTGTCCCCATATTCTTTCATAATGGCAATGGCTATGATTTCCACTATTTAATTAGGCATCTAAGTTATGATACAGAGCATATAGATGTTCTAGCAGAAAATCAAGAAAGATATATTAGTCTTCGCAAAACAGTAAAGATTTATGAAAACATTCTATTAATATTAGATTTCAAGACTCTATGAGATTTCTCTCTGCTGGCCTGGATGTTCTTGCCAACAAATTATCTGATGATCAGTTTCAAATCACAACTAATAGTTTTCCCTGGCTCAGACATAGAACATATTAGACAATAATTGGTCTCTCCATATGAATGTGTAACTGATCATACTATGTTTAATGATGAAACTGTTCCTCCTCTCAATAAGTTCTACAGCCAACTCAGAGAAAATAATCGATAAAGATAACCATCATGCACAACTAATGTGGAAGAAATTAGAGTGTAAGGCACTGGGAAACTACCCTGATGCTTATCTAAAATTGGACGTGACAATTCTTGCTGACGTATTTCAGGCCTTTAGAAAATTGCATATGAATATCTATGAATTGGACCCTACACATTTTTACAGTCTCCCAGGGTTAGCTTGGTCATCTATGTTATACAAAACAAAAATTGAGTAGGAGCTAATTTCAGATGTGGACTTGTTTCATTTCATAGAAAGAACTATACGTGAGGGCATAGTACAATGCACACAAAGATATGCAAGAGCCAACAATATACATATGACAAAAGAATATAATCCAAATGAACACTCCAGCTACATATTCTATGTTGATGTGAATAATTTGTATGGTTATTCAATGATGCAGAAACTCCCCTATGGTGATTTTGAGTGAGATAGACCCTACATAAATAGACAGAAAATTTTTATGATACTGAGTATGGTTTCTTTGCTGAGGTGAATCTTGTTTTTCCTCATGCGTTACATAATCTGTTTTCTGATTTGCCACCAGCCCCTGAGTGCATGGTAAGACCATGGAGAATATTAGGAAGCATGTAGATGTAAGACTAGCATCTGATTCAAAAAAATGTAATAAATTAGTGGCAGATCCAAAATTTAAATGGAGAACAATATATCATGAAGATTTGTCAGTTTTTTAAATGGCGAAGCCATGGTTCAAATTAAACAAACCTATCTATGTGGGAGCTGCAGTTCTGGATATGTCTAAGCTCCACATGTTGCAGCTTCACTATAATACAATAAAACCATTTTATAAAAATGACCTTTCTCTTCTGTATATGGACACAGATAGTTTTATATATCATATCAAGACACCTAATCTGTATGAAGATATAAAACACCCTAAGTTGGTTGATTATTTTGACACATCTTCATACCCTCCTAATTTTGATATTCCTTCCCACAACAAAAAGGTGCCAGGTAAACTAAAACATTAAAAAGTAATGATAATGTTAAGGAATTTATTGGATTACGAGCAAAGATGTATGCAATGAGATCAGAGAAAGATACTATCAAAAATGCCAAGGGAGTAGGTAGAACTATAGTAGAGAATGAACTCTCCTTTGATGATTATTACAACTGTCTCAAACCCAAGTCTCCCAAACTAAGGGAGGAAAAAAGAATTCAAAGTGTTGATCATATAATAATCACAAACAAAATACGCTATATGCTCTAACACTGAATACGAAAAAATTGCCCTGGATTCAGAGGATGACAAGAGACAGATTCTCTCATGTGAAATATATACATTACCATGGGGTCATCACTATTGATTAGGAAATGACAACATATGAAATATTTGCCAATAAAAATAACAATGAATCTATTTGGATTTAGAAAACAAGCTATGTAAGTGCCTGTTCAGATAGTCTCACCAAATTTTACTAATTTGTTGTCTAAACTAAATGGACTACTAATTTTCCACTTGAACAGTATCCTAACAGAATATAATGATGATACTGGTAAAATATTTTATTTTTTTTAATAATAATCTAAATTGTTACAAATTCCCCATTGGTGGGAAACTGCAATTCACCATAAATCCTGAGAACAAGGTTGAGATAAAAATATTTACTGGGAGTAATATCTATCGTATTAAATATTATAAAATGGATACTGTCAACATATATGACATATTTGCAAATGATTGTCTGTATATAGAGTGGCTGGGAGATTATGATAGACTTATACCTTTGTTATACATCCTATAATAAATAACCATTACCAAAATGCCTAATGATATTTTTGGTCATACAAAACACAATTATCACACTGATAACATTATTGTACTTGATATTAGAGTCAAAAAATCACGTACTGATCTACTAACATTACAGGAAACTCTCAACTCTAGTCTCCAATCTGAGATAACTAGCCTCCAATCTCAGTGTCTGGATCCTATTCTCAAAATTGATGCTGAACTCAAATCCTTACTGCAAAAATACATTAATTTGGCCTCAATGGACAATCTCCAAAACTTGGAAGAGAGTGTAGGCAAATTAAGAAATGAAGTTGATAAATTCAGACAAGCTCAGACTACTAATGTAGAAAAACTAAAACAATTAAATAATCAAACAAACAGTATTTGTACAGAACCACAAGCTATTATCCAAAGTATTAAAACTCTAGAAGGTTATGATAGTATAATTTCTGATTTGCGTGATGTGCTGCACACTGTCCTAACTGAAGTCCAAATCAAACTTCAAATATTAGAAAATTTTATAAATAATCTACCCTCCTGCAGTGAACTTAATGCCATTACTAGTAATGATACTAACATCAAACTCCAGCTTAAGACTTACGAGGATTTTCGGAAAATTCAAAGTACCATAGCCCACATTGAGGAATCTTTGACAACAATTAAAAATGTACTAATGAGTGTTCAGGAAATACTGGAATAAAAATTACCTGGCATTACAGAAACTCTGAGTATAGTCCCACAACAAATTACTAAGCTGGAAAATCTGAACACTGAATCTGAATTATCTCATTTTCATCATTTGATAGATGACATACAAAACAAATTAGAAACACTTCAACAATCAACACATACACAAAATGACAAAATACAACTCCAAGATGCCTTAAGTATTGTATCTGATGTCATTCAATTAGATGCTGTTAAAAAAGCTTTGACAATATTTCAGAATACTGTAGCTAGCTTACCCACTTCTCAGGTAACTAAGAGCTGTGAAAAGATCAGTAAATAGAATACTAAAATTTCAAGATATTAAAAACATTCAGGTGGAAATTACACAAATTCAAGAAACTATTGCCACTTTGCCCACCAACCAAATTGTCAGTGAACTTCACTCATTATTTATGGAAATCAGAACCCAAGTACATAATCTTTCTAGCCAGAGTTCCAAGTTGAGGCTTGTGGAGAGTTTACAGCAAATTATTTCAAATATTAAGCTTCAAATTGGGACTATAGAAACAAATCAAGACTCAGCCTTATCAAGTTTCACCACACAGCTTCATGATTTAAAAGAACAATTTATATAACTGTATGTTGATGTGAAAATTAAACCCAGCTATGATGAGATTGTTCGTACTATAGGAGAACAGTTGGAACCATTGTTGAGCAGATTGGATGAAGTAGAATCTAGTCAGTTTTTCTCTGTTCAGATTGTCAGACTTCACGTTATTCCAAATACTAGAGGGCACTGGACATATGTTAAGGCTGGTAATATTTACAAATGTATCCATACTCACAGACTCATGAATTTTTCCTCAATGGGGCTATTCAGTTTCTAAAGTTTGGATATTTGAAAAAGGGAAAACAATTTGAGGTGCCACTATTCACCATACATAGAAAAGATTGTGTTAAGGGCACTTCAAATACCAATAACATCTTGGGATAATACTACCAATAAATATAAAATACATGAAGATAAACAATTGTCTGTTTTTGATGTTGAAACTGTTTACCAAATATTATTTGAAGTTAAACAGTTTTAACCTGAGGATAATCCCTTTTATGTAATCTTCTCTTACCAAACACAATGTCTAGACAAAATATATTTAATGAACTAAACAGGCCAGCTCGACGTAACTACAAACGAAAATCTGTGGTAACAAAGGAATTTATGATTTGTGGCAGGCTGATTTGATTGAAATGAACACAGGAAATTTGAAAAATTTACGTAAGATAAATCATGGTTTTAAGTATTTTCTTTTCTTTTTTCTTTCTTGAAAAACTACACTACTTGTAGATAATTTTCTTCTTGCTCCCAGTTGGTTAGACTGGAAGAACATCACTTGTATATATTTTCAAAAAGTTTGGAGCAACCAAAATACCAGCAGCTGATGAAACTGTATTAGGGACTGGGGATAGCTACATTTAAATCAGAAATAAAGCCACTTGACCATTGTCTTGAAAACTCACTTGTAGTGTTTGATGATGTAATTTTAGAAAATCAAAATGAAGTACGTAATTTTTTAACTCAGGGTCATCACAGGGGAATAGACTATTTTTATCTAGCTCAGCCTTATTCTAAGATTCCCAAACAGTTATTTCGTGATAATACAAATCTAGTTTGTCTGTTTCGTCAGGACCACACTAATCTTAAACATGTATATAATGACTATGTAGGAGGAGATTTAAACTACAGTCAATTTTGAAAATTCTGCTCTTCCTGCTGGAACAAAGATGATTTTGGGTTTGCCACAATTGATATGACTCAAAAACCAAACAATGGAAAATATAGAAACAAAATTAACAATTTCGTAAATGTTGAGTCATTATAAAATACGTTGTGACGTTATAAATAACCTATGAACAAAAATGACAAGACATAAAATTGAAGAAAATTTGAATATACGTGACTATCTGGCTAAAAGATTTAAAGACTGGAAATATGACAATAGAGGATACAACATCACAAGCGTCAAGATCAATCATGTTGATCAATTATTGATGCTATCAGTGGTCTTGGTAGAGAAATTAAGGGTGTCACAGAACAAAATAAGAATCTCATAAATTAGGTAGTGCCTCTTGCTGCTAGAAAGTATGCAGATTTTCCTCCTACACCATTATCTAGTATTCATACTCTTCAAGTACTCCAACAACCACCTACGAAGGCCATAGGAGATTCAGAAAAAAATGAATTATGTCCCTTGGCAAGAGACTGCCTGAGTACTGGGAAATTTGACAAAGATGAAGTGTTTGGATTATATCGAACCATGGAGCCTAATGAGGGAGTAATCTGGAAAATTGGAAAATCTAGAGTTACATTTCAAGGGGATGACGTAAAAGTCAATTTGGGTGGGGCAAATAGCTGGTCTAGACATCCTGGCACTGTAGGACTGTGGGAACTCCACCAAGAAACAGACTATACAGATGAAGATTACCAGAGTTACTCAGAAATGTTAATACTGTCTGATGCTCTATACCAAAACAATGATGCTAGTCAGAATAGAGTTACATCTAGCAGTTAGGATAAATACAAAAATGTGATTAAACCTATATGGAACCAACTTAAAACTGGTAGTGACATTATACACTACAATACTCTACCCAGAGAGTTTGTGTAGGTGGATGATGTGAGAAAACTCATAGATAGATTGTTGGTCATAGCAGGAGAAGAAAATGCTGGCAATAATAATTTCTAGAATGAAAAAATAGGCATTGTGGATATGATTGGTGCTAAACTAGCCAATTTTATTGTAAATTACAGTAAAGGTATAGAATACTTAATTAAAATTATTAATACTCTACCTCCCAAATTCTGGAAGGGTCAGGGTTTAGTTAATGACATTATTAAGAGACTTCATTTCGATATGCACTTACCTGGTTACCAATACTGTGGTCCAGGAACTAAACTAGAAGAAAGACTGGAGAAAGAATTCAAGGGAATTAATCCTTTGGATACAGCTTGTAAATACTATAACATTGCCTACAATACTCACAATGACCTTTGTGTTCGTCATATGGCTGACCAAAAATTGGAAGAAGTAGCATTTGGAAGACTAATCAGCAAAGATTCTTCATTAGGTGAAAAAATAGCAGCATTAGGTACAACCTATGTCATGAATACAAACCAAAAATTAGACTATAATTTTAAATATATATATAAATACCCATTGTGATGAACAGGAGAAGAAAAGACAACAGGAGAAGAAAAAAATCCTGTTTGAGTAGAGGTCATGGAATGAAATTAACACTTAATACACCTCAGTTGAAAATATTACAGAGTTCTAGAAAAAAGAAACACACTGGTGGATTCATATTTAGTATTCCAGCTATTTTAGCAGCTCTGGGTGCATTGGGGAATCTAGCAGGGGATAGTGCAGCTATAGCAAAATCAGTAATTGACGCAAAGAAGAACAAAGCTGAACTAGATGAGCAAAAACGTCATAATCTGGTAATGGAGAAGAAAGGCAAGGGTATTAATGCTTTGAGAAAATATATAAAAAAAATAGAACCATTATACAACTATGATATTGAAAATATGATTAAGTTACTGAAAATTAAATACTTCAGAGGTGTTTTCATGTCAGATTCCTTACCCTTCTAGGATCCATATAAAATAGAGTGTGGAGTAGTCAATTTGGATAGTTTCAAAGATCAAGGCACCCACTGAATTCGTTATTACAAACAACCTAACATAGCTTTTGTTTTTGATTCATTCGGTGGCATACCTCCATTGGGTTTAGTTAGTTATCTTAATACTTGTAATCTTTATTATAGTGACGAGCGTATCCAGGGTTTTGAGGATGTACATGGTGGCCACCTATGTGTTTCAATACTGGCCTTCTTATATCAAATAAATAAACCAACAATTGAAGATTTTCAGAAAGCATTGTGGCATCTAAGCATCATGGGAGTATTCCATCTCACTAGTGAGACTTCAGTATTGTAACTTAGCTTACACAATGATATTATCTATCCTAAATCTATAGCTCTACGTACTTTCTACAGTATGTATCTTATTCCCAATATCACAGAACACAATAATAGGGTTGCAGTAGGAAATGAAAAAATATTACTCCTGGTCAGTCTAATCTATCAACATTAGAAGCTCATATGCCTAGAGGTGTGTTACTATCACAAATTTCTGTTACACACAGAGTAGAATTAGTTTCTGCACCTGAAACAGTTGATCTGGGTACACTTTGTAACCGACTAGGATTTGAGAACAACACAAAACTTGAGTCTGCCATTAAACACATAGGTAGCAATATTCCTAAATTCTTGGCCATAGGGAATTTGAATATTCATTGTAATGTGACAGAAGGAATGAATACCAATTATGATGGCAACATAGGAAGTCACAAATAAACTGGAATCATAGCAACTTTCAAACCAAATTCTGTGTTCATGGAACCTATTATCTACACACCCTCCTCGCCTATCTATTTTCCAGTATCTCACAATCGTATAGACCACATAGAGTTAGTTGTAACCAATGAAAAAGGAGAAGTAGTAGATTTTGCTGGTGCTTTTACAACAGCAATCATAGAAATTAATATATAAAATAATCATTAACATGGAGCATATTGAAAGATATGAATTACAATCTTTTCCTCCCAATCGTCGTACATTTGCTAATCTCAATGAACCCAATCGTGAAATTGAATTTGATATGTACGTGGGTGACAGTTTTGTACATCCTCACATGGCTGACTTGTATATTAAATTTAAATAGTAAAAAATGAAAATAATGAAACATTTGCCCCTGGTGCAAACATAAAACTAGTAGATGATTTTGTACCACACTTGTTCTCTCAAGTGGTAATTAGAAAACATGGTACTGTGATAGATAGAGTAGAGTATCCTGGCATTACTTCTACTGCCATAGGGACACTTAAATTTTCCAAAGTAGAACCAAAATTCTGACAAAAAAAAACACGCAGTACAATTTCCCATGCGTCTGCTGCCAGGTTTTTCTCAGACTACAAGGACATCGTATGGAAAGGTGGTTTGAGAATTACTTTTCGTAGGGAAGCTAATAACAGTAATGCACTAATGCGTTATAGTACCTTAAATGCAGATGGTACAACATTACCCAACACCTTACCTGAAACCAAGTGTATCATCAAGACCATGGAGCTAAGAATACCAGTAGTAGAATATGAATGCCTTCAAATACAAAGCAAATATTCTAAAAGAATCCACAAATTCCTATTAGATTTTAAGCTTACCAGTGTGTCCAAAAAAGCAGTTTCTGGTGAACATTATGAATTTGACACCACTAATCATTTCAGTAGTATGCAGTATGATATTCCAGATTTTGTAATTGTATTGTTTCAGACTGGGATAAGGAACAGTCAAGAAAAAAATTCTAGCAAATTGGATGAATACAAGTTTAAAAATATTTAACTTAAAAATGGACGTAATGAGATTTTCGCCCGTAAAAATTATAATCTGGACATAGCACAAGATGATCTTCTTAAATTATGTGAGGCTTACACTGCTTTCAAGAGAGTAAATAAAGGAAACATAGATGTATACTACACTCCCAGTGAATTCAAGGCACACAGACCAAAATGTTTGTTATTAACACATCAAAAAAAAAAAAAGTGGTAGTCAATGATAGAACTAATATCAAGATTGTGTGTGAATTCCATGAGCCTCTGGCTGACAACACTTTATGTAGTGTTATTCTTATTGCAGAGAAGACTTTTGTATATGATATGAAGAATGAGAAAATCACAGAAAAATTTTAGTTGTCAAAACTCTCTTCATTGTAGTAGTGTTATTTGTGATATTACTGGGACGAGAAATGATGAACCCCTTCAGGCAGATTTGGCTACACTTAAAACTAGCTCAAGATGTGCATATGAGCTTATTGCTCAAGTGTGGTACTCTGTCTGATCCAAGATTTTTGTAAAAATGCCCTCGGGAATTTCCCGTGAAATGATGAGCCCCCTCAGATTGATTTGCCTACACTTACAAAAGCTACATCTGTGAGATTGTTGTCCATAAGCTTCTTAAAAATATGCCCCTTGATATATTTTTTAGCTACACCTAAAACTAAGCCAAGATGCTCATAAGAGCTACCCACATACACCCACACCCACCCACCCACACCCACACATATTTACTTCCGGTCAATTCCGGCCCATTTCCGGCCACTTTCGGTCCACTTCCGGTCATTTCCGGTCACTTCCGGTCCACTTCCCGTTTACTTCTGGTCACTTCCGGCCCATTTCTGGTCACTTCAGGTCCACTTCCGGTCATTTCCGGTCACTTCCGGTCCACTTCCGGTTCACTTCCGGCCCACTTGTGGCCTATTTCTGGTTTATTTCTATTGCATCATGTTTTGCAACAAATTATTACCCAATATTATGCAATAAATTATTAGGCATGTGTTGTTTTCTGATTGGTTGGTTATGACATACTGTGATGATGTGTTATATTCTGATTGGCTTATTGTTTCAGATGTTTTCAATGCGGTCCGTGCTTAGGCTATATAATGAGATTTTGCATTGCATATCAGCCAGTATTGTGAGAGTTGTTGAAGAGTAAAGTTATGTTGTTGCAGTGCTCCTCATATTTTTTAAACACAAAAATATTGCAAATTTATATAAATTGAATTACAAATCTATTTGATTTAATAGACAGAATTTTTTATTATTCATATCAAACATATTTGTAATATATTGAACAAAAGGTTTATATCTGCCCCAGTTTGTTATACATGACACATGGTATTAGGTTATTGTTTTTCTAGGACATGCATTTGTGCTAGGGCAGTGCTTCTGTACTTATTCTACCTTTGTGCATGTAGGCTATCAGCTTTATACAACCTGTCATAGGTTTATTAAGTATAGAGTTTTGATTTGAACCCCAAGAAATTTTATATAAATACCAAAGCCAAAAATATTAACACACATACACACACATATACACACACTAGGTATACAAAGCACACTGCTGAACCCAACTGATATTTTTTATTAAGTATAGAATTTTGATTTGAATCCCAAGAAATTTTATATAATAAACCAACAACAAAAATGCCAAATCAAAAATAATGTAATCAATGCAATACGAATATATCCAGCCCCAATTGGGCTAGGCACCAAAAGAATTGTAATCCAGACAAATGCAGAACTCCCACAAAAATATGCCCTAAATGCCATAGAAAATATAGCATGGAATACTTCACATATAAACATATAGATACTTGTTCTGCACAGTCATCAACATTGCCCCCACAACCATCTACATCTGGTCTGAAAAGGAAGCATGAAACACCTGTTAATGCTAGACCGGCAAAGCAGCCACGCTATGAACCCATCCATAGCAGTTTTGCTGGCCAACTTAGGGATCACTGTTTTGTATCAGAGCCAAGATGTGACATTAATAAGTTTTTGAACAGTACAAATCCTGATGTGCAGGCAATTCTAAATGCACAAAATGGCTCTTATAAGCTGTCCCTCAAATTGTTTACACAATATAAGAAACCAAATGGCACAAAATTTACACAGCCCCACGTAACAGAAACTGTAGCTATATATTCAAATACAAATTCAGACAAAATAATAAGCAGTTTGATAGATCAATTGAATATTAAACACTCTGAATTTGCTGCAAAAGAGTCAGGATGGAGCCTATCCGGATCTCCACACAAGCTCTATGTTAATATTTCTAAATTTAACCCATTACAAGGTTCCACATATGTGTTTTTACCTGATAACATTAAAAACAAAAAAGCCGTGGTTAACATAAAAAATAATGATGAGAAATGCTTTCTGTGGTGTATTTCAGCTGCTTTGTTTCCAGTTTTAGATCATCCTGAGAGAATAAGTTATTATAAACAATATGAACACAATTTTGATGAAGCAATGGAGGGCTTAGAATATCCAATGTCTGTTCAGAATATTGATAAATTTGAAAAAAAAGGCTAGGGATATCAATGGTAAACAATTATCTATTAATGTATTTATTTGTTCTACTGGCCGTGGCAATTGCTTGATAGATCCTCTCAGAATCAGTACACTTGATGATGATTCTGCTGTTCCGATTGATCTGCTCTTAATTGAAGGGGATAACACATACCATTACACTCTGATACACAGTCTTGAAGCTTTAGTCAGAAAACAACAAGGCAAATCCAATACAATATTCAAGTTGTGCAGAAGATGTTTGACTGTATTTGATGGTAGAAAAATGATGAATGGTGTTTGTGAACAGAATGCAGAAATTGCTAAAAACAAGTTAATTGAACATTTAAAATACTGTGGCAACCATAAACCTGTTCATATGGTGATGCCTAAGCCAAGTGAAAATGCCAAATTCAAAAAATTTGAAGCCTTGTTTGAACACCCAGCATATATAGTCTGTGATTTTGAATCAAACCTCAAACCCCTTGCATTCTGCAGCCCAGATCCTGATGAATCTTCAATTACATCATACCAGTTACATGAACCTTCTAGTTTTTATTATGTTGTTGTACAGGATGGTGTGGTTAGTAAAGAATATTTATACATGGGAGCAGATGCCATCAAAGAATTTGCACATAGAATAGAAAATGAGTGCCATAACATAGCATCTAATGTCTTATTAAAATCAAAACCTATGTTGCCTTTAACAGAGGATCAGATTGAAGATTTCAACAATGCAGAAAAATGCCCGGTATGTGATTCTGAATTTTCAGATACAAATATCAAGGTACAGTCTTAGAAAAAAATACCTGGGCCACGGGACGTAGAATTTCGTAACGTCTTAAAGCCTGTTGTTTATGCAACCCAAATAACAAAATATTCGCTTAAGTTTGCCTGGTGATTCCGAGTTCTCGGGAAGGATTGAGCTTTGATAGCATGAGTCACATGACTCGTGCCCCAGCCACAACAAACAGCTGGGTGCTACGATGCCTCCAGAAGAAAATTTCAGGAACTGGCTACTCGTAAGGAAATACTATTCTATCAAGTGATATTAGAGTCATTGTCAAGAAGGTTCGCTGAAATGATGGTTCTCATCACAGACCACATGCCACACGTTAATTGTTTAAGTCTAGTTCATGCACTGGACCTACAGATTAAAATGGGATTCGAACCAAATGCCTCTCTACTTGGTATTGAATTCGGAAGCCTTTCATTACATGGCGAAGACGTTACCACTACGACATCAGAGAGGCAATGGAACCCCTTGAGAAAGAGATAAGCGAAAATTGCTACCTGACAAACCATATTTGCCCGTAAATTTTAAATATAAGACAATATTTTGTACTGACAGTTTCGAACCGTGGGAGAGACATATATTTTTTTGTACCATCGTCCATTTCACGAGTTTATAATTCTTCCTCACCGACAGGAGTAACGCGAGTGGTAGAAGAAAAGCGAAGTAAAATAACTGAAATAGAAATAAAAGGAAAAAGCGAAATAAATTTTATTCATAATATTCTGCAGTCACTTGAGCTGTATTCACGGGATGCTATCTTTAAAGAAAGCCGTGGTCTCTTCCTTGTCTTTTTCGCTTTCTTTGTGCTCTTGCTTCCCCCGTCACGATTGGTCTAAAACTAATTAATGCGACGTTAATTAAACAATCCAAACAACGAAACAATGCACAATCAACTGCACAAAACAACATTCCAAATGTTTTCGAATCGGAAAACAATTGAGATGCTGTAAAATGACTTAAGATGCAGTAATAAAGTGGGAATTCGGTACCGTATAGAATTAAATCGGTAGAGATGTTCGATTTGATTGGATGTTTGTTATTTAGATTTGCTATTCTTTCACTTTTGGCAAATAGCGACGATGAAGATGAGTGATGCTATGATGAAATTGATGAAGGGACACTTACCAAGGACACCCACGCCCAAGTCGAGATTCTAACCAGGGACCCATGGCATCGTAGGGCGCTGTGCTAACCACTCTTCCATGGAGTGGACATTATAGCATATTTTGTGTGCTCAATTGGGATCAATCAATGGAATGAATAGGCATATTATATGATTAATAAATTCATATCATAATACCACGTCATATTATTCGGCACGAAGTAACATCAGAGACATTCAATCTTGCATTTTTGCCTTTCAACTAATTCTTTGAATTCAGGTTAATCACAACAATAAGATAAATTATGAAGAAAATGATAGTGAATGTGGGATATTGACAGTTATTACGAATTTCCTGAGAGAAACAACATTAAGCAGGCTCGGTGGTCAAGCTCATTAAGTGATTGACATTCGATATCGTCGCCAAAGTTCCCGGGTTTGAGTACCGTCCTTGTCGGGGGTGTTTGACTATTTCGTCATCAATTTCATGTAATGGTCACTCGTCCTTATCGTCGCGATCATCGAACAGGGAATAAAAATTATAAAAATAAATACGATGGAAGAGTACTTATTTCATCTCTCACGAAATCTCCTAAAAAACCGGAATATATAAAATACATGTATATTCATTCACATACATTTTCGATTTCTATATTTAACTAGTCGAGACCGAGAACGGGAGAGCAATTTTCAATTCGACAAACCGAGAGGCGGAGAAACTGTCAAGTCTCGTTTCTTCTTGGCACCTCCGTAATCGAGTTGTTCTGTTTGTCATTGGCTTTGTATTGGCAATTATTGTCATTATTCTTCCCCTGCAGGTAAACCATAACGATGAATTATGATGAAATGAAGCAGATAAAAGGGCAAGAACAAGAAAGTCATGCCTGTTCGGGACTCCAACCCAGAACCTTATGTAACGAGATTTGAAATTCTGGAGAAGGCGTCCGTGTTTCGCTTGGTTTTCTCTTTCCTCTACTTCTCTTATATTATCATACATGTATAATAAAAATGGATCTCATACGATATGTTGCGATTCATAATTGTGCTGGTTAGATGCTACAGATGTGAACTCCAACCTGCAATATATTATTCCCTTTTGTTTCGTATCTGGTTGAACATGAAATTTTCTTACACTGTGACAATTTCTTTCTTAGTTTTGGTTTGGTGCACAGATATGCTAATCTGGACTCGACCTTCAGTTTAAAGTGGGATACTAACCACTATGTGCATCCATCGTGTATCAAACCCGGGATCCACTGATTACAAGGCGACGACGTTATCACTACTCCATCGAGGAGGCCCCATGACAAAATGTTATTCACTCGATCTCTACCATAATTTATTTCAGCATTTACATTTTCGTTTTCTTCTTCTTTTTTCCTTTTGTTAACTACTCTTATACAACTCTTTTTGCGTCTTCGAATATCTTCTTGTTTCAGGAAAAAATAATACATGCAGGCTCTATAAAAATCCCCCGTTCAAATAGATAAAACGTTCACTCTCGAGAACTAATTTACATGTTTATCACTAACGTAACCATTAGAAAACTATTGAAGTGTTAACTGATATAACTGCAGATGAAACAATACTTACAGCCACTAACGAAATATCTATTCTTGTGTAGCCTCACAGACAAGTATCTGGTGAGTCATTCACTCTTTCTGACTACGGGCGAAGGTCACTGAACTAAAGGGTGGTGGCAAGCAAGCAGGCTTCTGCTCTACCAAAGACGAGGTCACGTGTTCCAGTTATCAATGGCGTACGAAATAAGGAGGAACACAGCTATCTGACGTATGTTTTGGTCCCGTCATTGCACGTAGACAGTGGCGTATGCTGGTTCTAACGAGTGGGTAATCTCCGACCTTTTGATCCTCAAACTCCAAAAGTTTCCGTGCAATTTATGTCACGCTCCATATTGGATTTAGGAATATTGTGTCGGAATGTTTGTCTTATTGCTACGATCACAATCAATTAATTCTCGTTAGTGTAGTTTAATATACGTGTAGAATTTCAAATAATAAAACAAGACAGTATTATAAAGCTATAAAAAACAACCTGTGAAATATAAAATGAAAGACGTGCACTAGTGAAATAAAAACCCGCAATATTAATTTAAGGGCAAAATTCAACTTACTCCAGGACCCGATTACTTGTGCCGTACCACATCCAAAGCACGCTGTTTGTCCAGTTCACGTCCATACGTGTCTTTGCGAAAGATTGCAGCTTAACAAAGGAAGTTATGTGACTTTTGGATTTTTCATGTTTGACACAAGTGTTGCAAAGATTACAGTCACGCGTCCATACATTCTTTTCAGCCCCGAAAAGTAAGCACGGCGAACAAAAATGCAAAGCTTATTAACACTTATACTTCCTGTCAACCATGGTGTTTTGTCATAATTTGCTTGCGAAAATGCCTCACATATTCCCGATTTTGTCTTTGTGTGTAGAAATAAGTTCAAGCGATGACACTGGCCTACCTGTATTAACAATTTGCAACTTCTCCTGAAAAGATCTTGTTCCAAAAGGTTTCACCAGCAAATCTTGTATCACATCCATTACCCTTTAACACAGCACTATCACGACAAACACTAACACCTAAATAAATAATAAACACGAAGCACAGCACGAAGCCAACGACTACACGCATTCAGTTTCACGCGCCAAACTTCTGTTGTTGTGTTCCTGGCTCAGAATGAAATTCCCTATGAATAATAAAAAAAATCCCTTTCCGAGCTCGAAATGACAGGTTTTTAAAAGTTCGAATCATTGCAGGTCAGAGTCAGAATTTTATTTCGGGATGGGGATCATCCCTTATTAGCAGCCGCCACATAAATTTGAAACAGTGGGGTTAGAAGTCCTGAAGATGAATCTCAGATTATTACAACGTATTAAGCAAAGTGTTTAATCCTGCTAATGAAGTAAAATGAATTACCACTATACACTTTTTAAATTAGATATTTGTAGGATTTCGGGGAGGGGGGTTTCCCTTTAAAAAAATATTCAGTTCCGTGAGAGAAGTATTCTCGCTGCTTTTGAAGATTAGAGAGGAGAAACAATCACTATTTTTGTAAATACAAGGATGGGGGGGAGTCAGCAAATAGGTGCTTTAATTGCTTAAGCCTTGAATTTTAATTCAGTTTGCTTCATCTTCAATATTTAAGCTTTTCCCTTTTGATAAATTTATGTTCAAGTAACAGAAATCAGCAAGACAGAAGCAAATGTAAAGTGAAAATTAGCGTAGAATTGGTTTGCCCATGTTATTCAGTTTTCCTGTTTGTTTCGGGTATGTTTTCCCTAGTTGAGCGGAGGGAACGGAAAAGGCTCTCAAGGTTGAGAGTGCGACCGGTGGACTCTCACAAGAAGGAGCTTACCCTGGGCACGGAATCACCGCGCCTGAAAAGCAGTGTTTCCTCCCCCTCTTTCCTTTCTCCTCCCTCCTCGCCAAGGGTTGTAAGGAAAGCGGGAGGAATGACGTCAGGGTGAGATTCCCTGAAGTCATTCCACCGGCTGGAGAAAGGTTCCCGGACATTCGGTGGCAAACGATTGGAAGTATTCGCGCGCTGGAAGCAAGGAAATGTATGCATCGAAATTGGTTTGGAAGAATATTGCGAGGAAATGTGTGTGTGTATATATATATATATATATATATATATATATATATATATATATATCTATATATATATATATATTTAAAAAAAAAGAAATACAGCCGGGTCATCTGCGATTACCTAGATGACCCAGAGTATACGCCGCTGCACGTAGAACACTTTATCGTCGTGGCCTTGAAGTTCCCTCAGGGCACTCCTACGTAAATGCTTCTCAGCTAGAAGGATATCTTCCCCATTGAGTGGAGGAAAAGTGGGTGCGTATAGAGGTCCCTCAACTTTCGTATTCTGTTTCATTTCAGAACCCGTGCTGTATCGTCGACTTAATCCAATCTATCCGATGTAGGTTTTAGGTTCTGTTTCTGTTCGGTTATTTCACGTTGTCTTCCTGCTTATGTTATTCGCGACGAAGGCTCTGGATTCGATAATCTGGACAATAACGGGATTGTGTTGGTTGCTTGATTTGGTGTCTTAAGTTCACTTTATGTCCTGTTAGGCTAATCGTGAATGGACCTACAGTTTAAAGGGGGATCCGAACCACTATGTTCCTCCACCGAGTATCGAACCCGGGATCCCTTAATTACAAGGCGCCCACGATCCCACTCCGCCATCGGGGATTGTGTTCGCAACGAATGAATCAAATTTGAGTGATATGATATGCAACCATTGGAAGACTATTGAAAGAAAAGCTACGGGAACCTGCCAGTTTTTCTACTGCAGACAGGAAACCATAAACATGCAAGAGAAGCTTATATTCTATGAAACCTGACGCTATGTGCTCGAATACTGGCTATATATAATCCATAGAGGCATAGCAACGTTAAACAACCTCTTATATGATACATATAGGTTTAAAAAGGTCGAAATACAAAGATTGTGTGCGCCTCACTGATCGCGTAGTGGTAAGGTCTTGTAATCAAGGGGTCTCGGGTACGATACCAGGTGATCGCACATAGTGGTTCGGATCCCACTTTAAACTGTATGCAGTTCAGATTAGTCTATCTGTGCCGGTGACTCAGTCGGTAACGCGTCTGACTACCATGCTATAGGCCCCGGGTTCGATCCCCGGCCGGTTCAAGCCCGGGAACTTTTCTAACGTTGGAAGCGGCCCCGGCGCCCACCCAGCGTCGATTGACATGGATACCTGGGGGAAACCCTGGGGGTAAAGGCGGTCAGGGGCGTGATGCTGATCACATCACCCCCCACTCACGAACGAATCAAGAAAGTATGGGGCGGCGTGATGCTGATCACATCACCCCCACTCACGAACGAATCAAGAAAGTGTGGGGCGTTACCCCCACACCCCCTATACGCCTTCATGGCGTAGCGCTAAGCACAGGTGAGAACTTTACCTTTTTTTTTTTGCATAAAGTGGACTTACAACAAAATTTAAAATTGCTATAAAGATTATGATAAGGTATTAAAGAATTGGGTCTAACACATTTTTTTATTGTTTACCAATGACCTTGTTAACGGTGGAAGCGGTCCCGGCGTCTACCCAGCGTCGAATAACATGGGTACCTGGGGGAAACCCTGGGGGGTAAAGGCGGTCAGGGGCGTGATGCTGATCACATCACCCCCACTCACGACCGGATCAAGAAAGTGTGGGGCGTTACCCCCACACCCCCTATACGCCTTCATGGCGTGGTGCTATGCACAGGGGAACACTTTACCTTTTTACCTTGTTAACTAATATTCTTAATTTCAGTTTCAAGATGAAATCGGCTACGAAATAAAAGGAGTGGGTTCATATTTCTGTTACGAAATTCCACTTTTGTAGTAGACCTGTGCCACACTAAGATGTGACATAATAAACAAATCTGAGACACTTTTAAAGTATTAAATTGCTATCTACGTATTTGGGAACAATCTTTCAATATAATACTTTTTTTGGACGCGTCAAATCATAGTATTTAATTCCTGTTTTAGCAGCTTTAAGAAACCTGATTTGGGGGGGGGGGTTACAAATGCCCTTTCTGCTCCCGTCAAGTTACGCCTATGACAAACAGGAATTCAAAGTAAAAGACTGTCCCGACTAAATCGGGAGACACGTCTGATAGATTTACAATTGGGAAAATCATAATTAAGCGTGTAGTTGAAAACAACCTATTTTCATATATTGCATGCAGCTCTACTTTTTCTGCAATGTGGATCAAGAACTGGGGACGTGGAGAAGCACAACACTCCACGTAACCAATAGTCACGTGACCCTCTTTGCTTTCCTGTCATGTTGACCTTCGCGTGGAACACATTTCTCGGTGTTAAGACAGGCAAAATCACCCGATGATCGAAGGGTGCAATATGTGTTGCCTACCCTCCTGCATTAATTGCTCCTATTAAAGCCTTATGGGGAAGAACTTTTTTCCATGACTGTACATCACCATTCTCATACAGATGGTAAATTCTTAATGGCCCTGTGTAATAGCTGAAATATTAAGATCCAGAGACCAAAATTTGTCCCTATATTTTGCCATGGTGCATCTAATTATCATTTTCATCATTTGATCAGGTGCGAGGGGTTTGACAACCAGAATTTAAATATTTTAGCATAAAATGATGAGAAATATATTACTATTAGCAAGATAATTAAAGTTAATGGTGTTCCCATTCACTTAAGATTTCTTGATTCCTACAGAATTCTGTCGGCTAGCCTGGCTATACTGGCCACTCCATTATCTGATGATCAATTCAAAATCACATGTGCTTTGTTTCCAAATCAGGACCTGCAATTAATTAGGCGGAATGGGTGTATATCCATATGACTATGTTACAGATTTTTCTAAATTTAATGAGTGTTCTCTGCCACCAAAACAAGAGTTTTACAGCAAACTCAAAGCATCTGGAGTCACTGATGAAGATTATCACCATGCCCAGTTGATGTGGAACAATTTAAAATGCCAGACATTTGGTGATTATCATAAGGCATATTTAAAACTTGATGTCACTCTCTTAGCTGATATACTTCAGGCATTTAGAAAATCTTCCATGCAAAATTATAAACTGGATCCAATGTATTTCTACAGTGCTCCAGGCCTAGCATGGTCTGCAATGTTTTTAAACACTAAAATGCAATTGGATCTGATCCAAGATCAAGATATGTATCTGTTTATGGAACAATGTATAAGAGGAGGCATGGTGCAATGTTCTCGGAGATATGCCAGAGCAAATAACAAGTATATTCCCAATTATGATCCAGCACTGCCATCAAATTATATACTGTAAGAAGATGCCAATAGCCTGTATGGTTATGCTATGATGTATAAATTGCCATATGCAGGGCTTGAGTGGGTTGAAGATTTCAACATTGAGGATCTTCAGGACTTTGATTACAGTAACTATGGCCTGTTCATAGAAGTTGATCTGACAATTCCTGATGATTTACACAATAAATTTTCTGATCTGCCCCCAATTCCTGAGGTTAAGTGTTCACCTGGCTCTAAACAGAAGAAGCTATTGATGACTCTAGAGCCAAAACAGTGTTATGTCATATATTATAAAAACCTCCAGTTCCTGATGCATCATGGTGTTCAAGTAACCAAAGTTGGCAAAGTCTTAAGGTTCAGGCACTCAAAATGGTTGAAGCCATACATTGATACAAACACAGAGCTTCGAACATCTGCAATGAGCCAATTTGATAAGACATTTTTTAAATTGATGGTAAATTCAGTGTATGGCAAAACCATAGAAAATGTCAGAAAACATATTGATGTTAAATTAATTACTGACCCCAGCCGGAGCAAAAAATTGATTGCAAAGCCTAATTTCAATTATAGAAGAATTTATGATGAGAATATGGCACTTTTCAACATGAAAAAACAAAGATTAAGTTTGATAAGCCTATTTATGTAGGGGCTGTGATATTAGAATTGGCCAAATTACACATGCTGGAGCTCTATTATAATGTGTTGAAGCCTATTTATGGTGATTGTGTAAAACTGATGTACATGGACACAGATAGTTTTATTCTTGATATTCAAACAGAAGATGTTTATCAAGATATATCACAGCCTGCATTGCTTGAATATTTTGATACCAATGAACATACAAAGATTCAACCCCACAACAAAAAAGTGCCTGGCAAGTTAAAAGATGAGACACTTGGTGATGTTATTGTGGCATTTGCTGGGTTAAGGGCCAAGATGTACAGCTTTGAAACATGTAGTGGTGCTGTTGCCAAAAAGGCTAAGGGCATTGGCAGAGTAACTGTTGACAAAGAGCTTGAATTTGAAGATTACAAAAATTGTCTCAAATCATGTAACACAATCAGAACATCAGAATGCAGAATTCAGAGTGAGGATCACTTGTTGACTACAAATGTTGTAAGGAAAGTGGCTCTGGACCCACATGATGATAAGAGATGCATTTTGTCATGTGGCATACATACTCTATTATTGGGTCATTGTGATTTGAAAAATGGCAAACAATGCCCAAAAATAGAGCATGATTTGAAATAAATAAACATGCCTATGAACTTATTTGGGTTCAAAAAACAGGCTATTATGGACCTGCTTACACCAGCACCCTCTTCTGATATACAATCTGTAATATCTAAACTAAGTGCTTTGTTAATTATTCATCTGAACAGCATACTTACAGATGTTGATGATGAAACAGGTAAAATATTGTACATATTTAACAATAATTTAAATCATTACCAATTACCTGTAGGTGGTCAATTACAATTTATTACAACCCCCGAGGGTAATGTCAAGATTTCAATAGGAAGAAATATTTATAGAATTAAGCACTCAAACATGATTTCTGGCACTGTATATACTGTTTCTGCTGGTGACTGCTTATATATTGAGGTCCCGGGATCCTATGACAAGCTCATACCTTTTTTATAGAATTAAGAATTAGATATTCAATAACAAATAACCACTAAATCAAAATGCCTAATGATATATTTAGCCATACAAGGCATGAAGATCACAGTGATGAGATTCTGATGCTTGATGTCAGAGTCAAGAAATTAAGAAGTGATTTACAAGCTTTACAAACCACACTCAATGCCAGTCTTCAACTAGAAATTACAAATTTACAATCACAATGCATGGACCCTCTTCTTAAAATTGACGCAGAACTCAAATTGCTGCTTCAAAAATATACTGATTTGGCTACATTGGATAATTTTCAAAGTTTAGAGGAGGCTGTAGCAGCTCTTCAAGCCAAATTTAAGACCCAGGCCACCAACTCTGAGCAATTGAAACAACAATTGGAAGAGCAGAAAAATAATGTTCAGACACAGCTCCAAACAATTGTCAAAAGCATAAAGTCACAAGAAGATTTTGATCTAGTGATTTCCACTCTAAAGGAACAGATTCAATCACTCCAGATACCTAATCTGAACCCTCTGAACAATGTCATAGCCGAGGTTAAAGAAAAAATTGAGACACTTGAAAATTTTATGAACAACTTGCCATCTTCTGATGCTCTGAGTGCTATAACTCGTAGTGTTGCCAACATTAAGCTGCAATTTGATTTGGAAAAATTCAGAGTACCATAACCCATCTTGAGGGTACAATAGCAGCAGTGCAAAGTGATCTGACAAATGTACAAGAATCTCTAGAATCCCGCTTGCCTGGTATTGTATATACCCTTGTCAGTGTCCAGCAACAGATCACAAAACTTGAAAACCTCAACACTGAATGTGAGCTATCTCATTTTCATCACTTGATCGATGATATCCAAACAAACTTGAAATTTTACAACAACCAACACCTACTCAGGGAGACATAGCTTTGCTTCAAGATGCTATGCGTGGTGTGGCTGATGCTTCTGAATTAAATAATGTGAAATTGGCACTTGAATCTTTGCAGAATATTGTATCAAATCTGCCTACATCACAGGAACTTAAAAATATTAAGAGAGCTGTGAATCGCATATTGAAATCAGAAGATATCAAGAATATCCAGACAGAGATCAAACAACTTACTCAGACAGTGGCCACTCTACCAACTAATCAACATATTAATGAATTGCATGCCCTGTTTGAGGATATCAGAAGACAAGTCCATGATCTTACAGCTCAAAATTCAAAATTGGCAGTGGTTGAAAATTTACAGCAAATTGTAGCCAACATCAAGCAACAGCTAGGGACCATGGAATCCAACCAAGCAAATGCTCTGTCTCTTTTTGCCACACAGCTTCAAGAGATTGTACAACAATACAAAAAACTTGCTGTGGACATAAGGATCAAGCCAGGGCACGATGAGTTTGTTAGGACTATCAATGAGCATCTTGAATCTGTAACAAGTAGACTGCTTACAGCAGAAAGAGAAATAACAGGCATAATCGAGAATCCTAAACATACAGTAATTCTTGAATTGTACAGTATCCCCAACAAAGAATATGATTCACCGTTTACACCAGGTGGCAAAATATATATGCTGTCCCCTGCACAATTTTATTACCAGTTTTTTGTTGGGGGCACACTGAGACCAATCAAGATCAAATATTGGCTACAACCACAGACACACCACTACCCCACCTTATCAATAACAAATGCTGACAACAAACCAAAAGTCACCAGTGTAGAGTTGGAAGATTTTACAGACCCCAATACATTAGAAACATCTTATGCTGAAGATGATGGTTCTCTGGAATTTAATATACAAATAGGAGACAAATTATATTTAGAAAATCCTGTAGTATCAGCTGCTGAACACCCTATAGTTGCAATATTCTTGTTTACATACTAGACACATTATTGTTGATGAATTACACAGACAAGCCAGACATAATTATAAGAGACTGCCAGTGGTTACAAAGGGCATAGATGATTTATGGCAGGGTGACTTGGTTGAGATGGCAAGTGGACAGCTGAAAAACTTAGACAAGGTCAACAAGGGCCACAAGTATCTTCTTACTGTCATAGATACGTTTTCAAAATTTGCCTGGGCTGTGCCACTCAAATCCAAGACTGGAAAATGTGTTACAGAAGCCTTCAGGACAATCATCAATCAGAGTGGAAGATCACCGCGCTATTTGGAAACAGATAATGGCAAAGAATTCTATAATTCTGTGTTCCAACAATTTATTAAAAGCCAGTCAATACAACATTACTCGAGTTACAGTGATCTCAAGGCCCCTATTGTTGAAAGATTCAACAAAACCCTAAAAAATCATAGGTATAAACAATTTACACTTCAAGGTAATTATAAATGGCTTAATATTCTTCCAGAACTTTTAGATAGATATAACAACTCGGTCCATTCTACAATCAACATGAAACCCTCTGAGGTAACTTCATCTGATGAGCAAAAATTGATCAGCACTGTTTATTTCCCTAGATACCAGCCAAAAACAAGAAAAGCCAAATACAAGGTGGGTGATCAAGTAAGAATCAGCAAATATAAGCACTTATTCAAAAGAGGCTTTACCAGAAACTGGAGCACTGAATTATTTACAGTGGTTCGAGTTAAACCTGGGACCCGATACACATATATAATAAAAGACCACCGAGGAGAAATTCTCAAAGGCAGGTTCTATGAAGAAGAACTCAGCAAAACTAAGCAGCCTGACACATATCTCATAGAAAAAATCATCCGCAGAAAAGGCAACAAGATACTTGTGAAATGGCTAGGTTTCCCAGAACACAGCTGGATCGAGGCAAACAAAGTGATACTATGAACACCTGCGATGTTATAAAGAGGCTGCCAGATCCTGAACAGCAGAATAAGAGAAATGGAATGCTGCTGCCTGATAATATTAGATGTCTTATTGTTGGGCCATCGGCTTGTGGTAAAACTACACTAATGATTGATAATTTTTTATTGGCACCCAACTGGTTAGACTGGAAAAACAGGCACTTGTATGTCTTCTCTAAGAGCTTGGAACAATTAAAATATCAGCAGCTGATGAAGCTATATGATGGACTGGATATTGCCACTTTTGAATCAGATGTTAAGCCACTCCATGAATGTCTCGATAATTCTGTTGTTGTGTTTGATGATATTATACTGGATAATCAAAACAAGGTTAGAAATTTCTTTACACAGGGCCGACACAAAAACATTGATTGCTTCTACCTGGCACAGACTTTTTCTAAAATACCGAAGCAGCTGATCCGAGACAACAGCAAGTTTATATGTGTGTTTCATCAAGATCATACCAACCTCAAACACATACATGATGAATATGTAGGTGGGGACTTGAGCTACAATGATTTTTCCAAGTTTTGCAGTAGGTGCTGGAACCAGGACAGCTATGGGTTTGTCACAATTAATATGACAAGGAAACCCAATAGTGGCAAATACAGAAATAAAATCAACAATTTTCTAGACATTGAAACATATATAAATAACCATGAAAAGGCCAATCATTGATGATCTTAAATTAAGAGATTATCTTGTAAAAAGATTTAAGGGATGGAAATCAGAGAACCGAGGAATCTATGAAAAACACAAGCAAACAGAACAGCCTATTATTGATGCTATTAGTGAATTAGGTAAAAATATCAAAACTGTTACAGAGCAAAATCAAAATTTGATCACAGAGCTTGTACCTGTAACTGCTAGGAACATTTTAGATTATCCAATCACCCCACTTTCCAGTATTCATACACCTAGTCCTGTTGCTCCTCGAAGAATTGAAGCTACTCAGGATCCTATTGATTTGGGTCTTCTTGCTCAAAAATATTTAAGCACACCTAAAGACAACAAAGATGAGGTCTTTGGCCTATATGCTGACACAGAGCGTGATGGTAGCATCATACATAGAATTGGCAATTTCAGAGTAACATTTATGGGAGATGATATAATTGTATATTCAGAATCTCATCTTGGAGAAAGAGGTGGTTTTGTTAAATATCCTGGCACACCTGGATTGTGGGAACTGATGACTAGGAAGAGACCTGGCAGCTATACAGATCAAGATTATGAGCATTACAAAGAAATATTAATAAAATGAGATGCTCTATACCAGAACAATGATCCCACACAAAAAAGAGTCAAGTCTAGCAGTGGAGCAAAATACAACAACTTAATCAAACCCATATGGTCACAGATCAAGACAGGTAGTGGAATCAAACAATACAACACCCTGCCTAAAGAATTTGTCTGGGTTTATGATGTCAGGAAACTTGTAGATAGGTTATTGGTGATAGCTGGGGAGGAAAATGCTGGCAACCACAATTTTTACAATGAAAAGGTTGGAATTATGGACATGTTAAGCTCCAAATTGTATAATTTTATAGTGAATGACACTAAGGGCATTGGATATCTTATAAAAATTATTAATACTCTACCACCTAAATTTTGGAATATCTCTGAGGGTCGGGGGTTGGTTAATGACATCATAAAGAAGCTGCCATTTGAACTACACATTCCAGGCTATCAGTATTGTGGTCCAGGCACAAAACTAGATCATAGGCTAAACAGAGGGGACCCTGGTGTTAATCCCCTAGATACTGCTTGCAGAGACCTTGACATAGCATACAACACACATTCTGATCAGACAAAAAATTAGAAGAGGCTGCATTTGGTAGATTTGTAAGCAAAGATGCTTCTTTGAGTGAGAGAATAGCAGCATTGGGAACCACCATAGCTATGAACACCAAACAAAAACTGGGGTGGGGGTTGTGAATATGTATATAATAAACTTAGGAAGAAGGCCAAGGGTGTTATGTATCAGATACCTTATGCAGGTCTTAAATCTCTTAAAACTATTGATAGTCTTTTAACCAAAAAGCAGCGCAAGAAAAAAATTCTTGTCTTGACAAGGGCCATGGTATGAAATTATTACTTAGTACCCCTCAATTAAAAAAATTACAGCAATCTAGAAAAAAATCACATGTGGGTGGCTTCATATTTACTATCCCAGCCATCTTAGCAGCACTTGGGGCTGTTGGCAGCTTGGCTGGGGGATCAGCTGCTATAGCAAAAACAGTAATAGATGCCAATAAGAATAAGGCAGAATTAGATGAATTGAAGCGCCATAACCTGGTCCCTTACATTGAAAGAAGAACATAAATTGAGAGTATTTGAAAATAAGATCCTTAGGAAAATCTTTGGACCTAAAAGGGATGAAGAGACAGGTGAGTGGAGAAGGTTACATAATTTAGAACTACACAATTTGTATTCATGTCCAGATATTATTAGAATAATTAAATCAAGAAGACTTAGGTGGGCAGGCCATGTGGCACGAATGGGAGAGGAAAGAGGAGTTTACAGGATTCTTGTTGGGAAACATGATGGTAAGAGACCTGTAGGAAGGCCAAGACGAAGATGGAGGGACAACGTTGAGATGGACCTAAGGGAAATCGGTAGGGATGGAAAAGAGTATATTGAACTTGCTCAAGATAGGGAAAGATGGAAGGCCTGTGTTGCTGGAGCCATGAACCTTCGGGTTTAAGAAGGCTAGAGAGTTAGTTAGTTAGTTATAACCTGGCTGTGGAAAAACAAGGCAAAGGTGTTAAGAGAGCCATGAATTAGTTTAAAAAAAAACAAGAGCCGCTTACAAACCAAGATATTGAAGCTTTAATCAAGCCACTGGGCATCAAAAATTTTAGAGGTGTGTACATGTCTGATTCTTTGCCAGAACAACCACTCAACAAAGAGTGTGGCATAGTTAATTTGGATAAGTACAAAAATCAGGGCACTCACTGGATTTGTTATCTTAAATATTTAAAAGATGAGGCATTTGTGTTTGATTCATTTGGAGGTGTTCCACCTGAAAATTTAGTAAAATATCTAAAATCAACTAATCTTTATTACAATAATGCCCGTGTTCAAAACTTCAAAGATGTTAATTGTGGACATCTGTGTTTATCTGTTCTTAGATATCTGTCTCAAATAAATAAACCATCAATTGAAGATTTTCAAAAGGCCCTGTGGTATCTGAAACATCATGGGAGTATTCCATCTCACCAGCCAAAATTCAATATTGAAACTTAGATTACATGATGATATAGTGTATCCCAAAACAATAGCTCTCAGAGCATTTTATGGCATGTACTTGATCCCTAATATTACACACCACAACAACACAATTGCAGTTGGTGATCAAAAAATTGGCATTACTCCAGGGCAATATAATCTGTCCACTCTAAATGCTCAGTTACCCAGAGGTATAGTGTTAACTCAAAATTCTGTCACTCACAGAGTAGAGATTGTGTCTGCTACAGAAACAGTGGATCTGGGTACTATAGGAGAGCTGTTAGGATTTGAGAACAACACAAAACTTGAACCAGCCATCAAACACACTGCTATTAATATACCTAAATTCTTAGCCATAGAAACTCTAAATATTCACTGTAATGTGGCCGAGGGTATGATCACCAAATCAAATGGCATAGGCACTCACAAACAAACTGGCATCATTGCAACATTCAAACCTAACTCTGAATTTATGGAACCGATCATCTACACTCCATCACGAACATTATATTTTCCTGTATGCCATAATAGAATAGATTACATTGAGTTGATGGTCACTAATGAAAAAGAAGAATTAGTTGATTTTGCTGGAGCCACAACAACTGCTATCATAGAAATTAATATTTAAATAAAAATACATACAAGAAAAAAATGGAAAATATTGAGAGTTATGAGCTACAATCATTCCCCCCAAACAGGAGGACCTTTGCAAATTTAAATCAACCCAACACAGAGATTGAGGTTGATCTTGATGTAGGGGATGGCTTTATACACCCCCACAGAGCAGATCTATACATCAAATTTGATGTTGTAAAGCTCGATGGTACAGATTATCCGGCTAACTCAAACATAAGATTGGTAGACAATTTTGTGCCACATCTGTTCTCTGAAATTGAGATCAGAAAACATGGTGTTGTTATAAACAGAGTAGATTACCCTGGCATTACCTCTACAGCTTTGGCCACATTAAAATTATCGAAGACCGAGGCTTCTTACTACAAAATAGGTGGATTTGAGGCTGGTGATAAAATAATATCTAAAAGCCACACAGTATTGTTGCCCATGCGCCTGTTGCCAGGATTCTTCTCAGATTACAAAGATATTATGTGGAAGGGTGGTTTAAGAATCACATTTAGAAGAGCTGCCAATGATAATAATGCTTTGATGAGGTACAGTACATTAAACTCTACAGGGGCAGCTCTGCCTAATACCTTACCTGATGAAGGCAAGTGCCTTATTCAGACTATGGAGCTAAGAATCCCGGTTGTTGAATATGAAGCCAGTTATGCTCTTAAATATAAAGCAGATAT
Organism: Lepisma saccharinum; assembly: GCF_977018435.1. Taxonomy (NCBI): domain Eukaryota; kingdom Metazoa; phylum Arthropoda; class Insecta; order Zygentoma; family Lepismatidae; genus Lepisma; species Lepisma saccharinum. Next base: position 7,974,519 of record NC_139247.1, on the reverse strand, counting down.
TCTAAAAAATCCACAGGTGCCTTTACAATTTTATACATATCAATGTGTGCAGAAGCCTGCCACTGGTAGCTATTATGAATTTGATGCTACAAACTCATTCTCCAGTATACAATATGAAATGCCAGATTTTGTGGTGGTACTGTTTCAGACTGGAAGACACAATAATCAGGAAAAAAATTCAAGTAAATTTGATAACTGCAACATCAAAAACATATATCTTAAGAATGGCAGAAATGAGGTGTTTCCTAGCCTCTTAACTGGGTATGACGTAATACTCCGTTCTGGCTCTACTGATTTATAATGGGCATGACGGGATACTACGTTCTCATGTTCTTACTGCTGATATCTGTTGTGTATGACGAGATACTTCGTACAATTACTTTCTTCTTTGTTTCACCAGATGGCTCTGACTTCCAGACTGTTGTAACCGTTAGTTAGCGGGAAGCAACGAACACAGCCCGACGTTCAGTTCTATCGCGTATGCAATAATGGCTCAGGCAAATCAGAAGCGATGGCGTGTTTTTCCTGCTGAGGAAATCCGAGATATATTGTAGTTGTAAATCTCGCATATTGTAAAAAGTACAAGAAGGACCAATAAAAGAATAAACAATACCTAAATGGTATGCCATGGAGCACAGAAATATTAACTCAAATATTGGTTTACGAAATTCATCAATTTATCAACAAAAATTCCCAGGGCAGATTGGGCTTTCGACGAGGAAATTACCCAGTTAAGAGGCTAGAGAAAATTATAATTTAGACATGTCCAAGGATGATTTCCTCAAATTATATGAGGCATTTACAGCATACAAAGGGTCACTACTGGCAATACTGACATGCATTACACACCAGATGAATTCAAAGCACAGAGACCCATGTTTGTCATTAACACCTCAAAAAGGAAACAAGTTGTGGTTAATGACAGGACAAACATTAAAATTATTTGTGAATTCCATGATGCACTCCCTGATGACACCATATGTAGTGTTATTCTTATATGTGAAAAATCATATGTTGATGATGTAAGAAATGAGAGAGTCACAGAGCAATTCTAGAAGGCCTCTGCAAAATGCATTGTCTTAGTACTAGATATGCAAGTTGAGCCTGGTGTCCAATTAAAATATTGAGCATATTCCAGGTAACATATTAATTCTCTGAACTTAAACCGGAAGTGGACCGGAAGTAAATATGTGTGGGTGTGGGTGGGTGTGGGTGTGGGTTTTATGAGCATTTTTAGCTTAGTTTTAAGTGTAGCCAAAACAATATCAAGAGGGGCATATTTTTGACAAGCTTATGGACAACAATCTCACAGATGTAGCATTTGAAAGTGTAGGCAAATCAATCTGAGGGGGCTCATCATTTCACGGGAAATTCCCGAGGGTATTTTTACAAAACTCTTGGGTTAGACAGAGTACCACACTTGAGCAATAAGCTCATATGCACATCTTGAGCTAGTTTTAAGTGTATCCAAATCTGCCTGAGGGGGGTTCATCATTTCTCGTCCCAGTAATATCACAAATAACACTACTCATTGTTAATATAATTTAGATCCAAATATTATAAAATTAAACTCTTAAATAAGAGTATATAATAAGTAACATACTTGTAACAATTGTAAAAATTACTAGCCTCTCGCATTGACCACTAAAAATAACTAAATATTTACAAATGACAAAGCCAGCACGAACTTATCACCCCATACTTAAATTAGCAAACAATACATTAGTAGACTTACCAGCCCCACTAAATATTTCCTACTGATGAAATTTTGGTTCACTTATACGTATATGTCTTTCAATTCAAATTTTAACAGGTCTTTTTTTTTAGTAAATACTAGATCAGAGCAAATATGAGTATCTCAAAAGTAACTAGTAATCAAGTAGTCAGTAATTTTCATATAAAGAAAACTCCTTTGCACCATTCTTAAACAAGACTAGTCACCTGCTTGGATCATAACCCCAAGTACACTCTTAACCAATCAACAGAGTGTCACATGACCCTGATGGAAGAATTCCCAAGCTAGATATTCAAGAATGTTAATCATCTTACTACAAAAATTTAGAATTCGTAGCATGGTTAGGCAATTTGCTACACCTATAAATTAGCTAAATCCACCAGACGATATAAAAATATAGCTTAATTTTAGCCCAAATAGGACATGGTTTAAAATGACCTTGGACAAGGTCGTCCGGTGAACTCTCCATTGTATACTATTTTTCTGAATGGTTGTGCGTTTTGTTTTGTTTTGCACGAAGATGAAAATAATGTTTACGCACTGGTCCTTCAAAGCAGTGCTTTATCATCTGCATCTCATGTTGTAACTGTCTCACCCGGCATTTCCCGTGAAGCCCTGTTCGTGGGCGCCAAATCTCACTGGGAAACTTTACCTTAGTCCGGAGTCCGAAGTCCCCTTCCTAGGTGCCAAACTAAACGGTTGAATTCCAGGGTACGTGTGACCGGATCGGTTTTCACCCCCGGCACATAGCCGACTCGTGCATAAAGTGATGTTAAATAATTAATAATAATGATCAATAATAATAATAATAATAACGACGTTGATAATAATAATAATAATAATTGATGTTAGCCCTAAAGTCCAGCGGATATGCTTTGCTGAGTTAACGTTGAACAAAATATTAATACCAATAGTTATGAGGATATGTATATTATATGTATAAACACAAATCATAGTCAAATCATAGTTAACAAAAATGTATATTATATAACACACAAAAATAGACACATTACACAACACCTCACTATCGCTCAAGCACTCACACTCTCATTCATACTGCAGGTATAAAATTACATTAAAATGAATACAATGAATACATTGGCCCTTTTTTAGATAGCAAGCAATATTTAGTTTTCCTATGAGTCGGGATGAATCTTAATCTGCCCCTGCAGACGTTAATTTGTTTAGAATCCAAGATACTTAACTTTCATCTGCGCACGCTCGTTAAATTCCGCCAACGAGCATAACACGTAATCTTTTATATTTCGCAATTTATTAAACCATTAAATAATTATTGTATAATTTTCACAAATACGCCTTGGAACTTCGAAAACATTTGGCAGGGCACGCAACTCGTGCAACATAAGTATCAAATGCAAGGCACAGACATGTTTACAGAATGAAAAATGAAAACACTAATGTATGAATATATTAAAATAGAACGAAGTTAATTTACTTCCTTATTTAACAAACTTGAGAGGTGATCTCTACAAGAGATACACGATTTCTCCGGACGGGAGACAAGTTACGCACTTTTAATCAAATATTTACCAAGTAAGGCATATAAAGTGACATAAATAAAAATTATTACTCAACAGCTCGGCGCAGAGCGTGGAAAAACAACAGTATGCCGTGAATCGATCTTCCTAATTAGAAATTGTCGTGAAATTCAGATTATGTTGGGCAAAAATTTAATCAGTACCTTTGCGACTTTTAATTTAAAAACCGGTAACTTTTCGTCCGACGGCCGATCTTTGGAGTCCTGTGTCGATGATCACTCACACATATAGAAAATTAACAGTTGTATACTGTACCATCTCGGCGTTCTAGACGTTCCAGCGACGTTTACCGTAGTCCTTTAGACTGTGGCTTGACGTCAATTCGCGGTCCTCCTCGCGACACTAACACTTCCTCACATTACTTCTTTGTAGCGGCGCTTCGCAAACTTCTTGAGCACACCTTCCTTCTACGCTTCGACATCACGGCGACCAAGATGAGGGAAAACTGCCTCTCTGCTATCTGTCTGCTTCGTGGTGGAGCGATTAATTGCTTCGACATCGTCTCTCTCTACTCCGGGGACGGCGAAAATGGGCGAAGTTGCTTTACCGGGGGCATTTGTGCCTTCTCACCGCTAGTCTTACGCGGGACGTCGGCGTCGTCTCAAGACGCAGTAAGTGTCGCTTCATATCTCAATCTCTTCTTCTAGATGGTATGTATAAGTGAGGGCTGGTGTCGCTTCATCTACCCATTCCACTCTATCTCTCTCTGTAGAATTTTTGTCGGGCGTCGGCGTCGGCATCGGCGTCGAAGTACTCAAGGATGCTGATTCCGCTGGCGGCTTTCGTCGGTATCTTTGCATGGCTTCATATCGGGCTGCAGACGTCATTTGTGGTGATGTGGCGTTTGTGGCGGAGTTTTAGCGGTGTGGCGTCGGGACGCTTAGCGGTGGTGATCTGCTGCGTCGGCTTCATGCAGGCTAACATCAGGAAGACCCATGGCCCCCCTTTTCTTTTAATCTAGCCCGCCATGCTCGTATTACTGTTCCTCGTCACAAAAAGAATAACACAAATCCAGTGTACAGGTCACTAATTAACACTGCGTATTTATAACACTAGTCACTGTAACTCACGCTGAGTAAAACACACGGCGCGGAAGAAAAAAAGACAAAGTCCCGAATCTTACTCCGACTGTCGCAGAGGTGTTGTCGGATCGAAAACTGGCGGTCTACTGTGTACTGTTCGTCTGTTCTTCCACTATTTAAAGACAACTTGAAATTTCGAATTCTAACAGACTGACTTTTAGGCGCAAAAAATCTGAAGTTCCGTCGTTGCTGGTCAAGCGTCCTATTTGGTCCAGTCTCCATCAGACACACGTGTTGCATTAGAATGGGGTGAAAAGAATAGTTCTAGGGCTGGACCCTCATCTGGTTCGTAACATATTCCTCCAATAATGGGCCTCCCAAGTGGAACTTTCTGTCGTCAAATGCACAAAAGTCACTCTAACAGTGAAAGATTTATCACAGCGCACTGTTGTAGTTCCCAGCTCCTTTGACCGAACGGTGGAAAAGTCTTCAAAGCAGAGAAACACAAAAGATTCAGAAAAGTTGTGTTTCTCTACCCGAGATTCAAGAGAATACAAAGGTACGCAAAAATATAAATAATGAAAACCTGGGATATAGAATAATAAAAACGTATGTGACAAAACTGATTGTCATAACTGGAGCCATCGGAGATGATTTGCAAATAAAGCAATTCACCTGTACTTGTAAAGCTGGGACAGGAGAAAAATGTAAACATACCGTTGCTGTTCTTCTACATTTAAATAGATCTTTGTGATGACTAGCGTAACTTCTAAGCCAAACAATTCTATATCATGCAAACATCATGCAACTGTTAGGTGGTAAGGGTCGTGATTTTTTTACTTTATATTAATTCGTTTACGTTATTCATAACTGGAATGCTCATATTCTAGTGAAGTATTGAGACGTGTGTGCTGTACGCTGAACAAATAGAGCAGAATTTAAGAAATAACAAACATGCTGGCTAAGATGATCGGGATTCTTTCTATATTTTACTCGCATTTTTGATATTACAACATTATAAATCGTTTATCATTTTGGAGGATCAAATGAACATGTGGAAAATATTGTATATAATTTCTGTATAAAATGATGGGCAAGGTCATTATACTTCAGCACACAAGTTGAGAACCTCTCGAAAAATAAAGGTCTCCTTTTTTGTAGGGTTTGTGTGGTAGTTATGATCAAACCAAACTTAACTAGTCTAACAGAAACACAATTTCTGAAATGGAAATAATCAAACAAATAAGTACAATCTGTGAAACATGAAATGTAACCATGACAGATCATTTCCATAACTGGCACATATCACAAATACATAAAGTTATTAAACTAATAAAGCAAGGCATTCTAAAATTAAAACATCATTAGTATGTATAATTAGTAATGACATGAAAGAAACTATTTTTATAAATCTCACAATACTTTCAATTTGAATTTCATTAATTTAGACTTCAGTTTTGAAATTCAGAGTGACTATTTTCACCAGGTTAAGCTAGCTTTTGAGCTATTTTCACCAGATTTGCAGATTTTAAACTGCATGTACATGATCTACAATTTGGCCTGGCCTGCTTCACGGATGTGTGTATTCTTTAATTGTATTTATTATCGTGCAGCTCATTTAAATAACTTCGTAGCAGTAAGTTCAGCAACACTGCTAATAAATGTAATAAAATAAGATACAATGTTATGGTATGATTCAGGTAATTACTCTTGCTGGTGAAAATAGCCACATATGGTTTTCACAGTATCTGGTGAAAATAGCCCTACATGCTGTTTTAACCACCTGGTGAAAATAGCCTATATGCTATAGAGCAACCACAAGGAAAAGAACCTTCGGCGAAAAGTCTCTGTACATTTTCCCCGTCATCCTTTCAACTCTGTCCAAAGAAAGTATGCTCCACTCTGCCCCTCCCCTCCATGTGGGAGTACAGTGTACAGGAGTCACAGGTTTGCACAGGCTTTTAACCACCTGGTTAAAATATTCGCAGTGTTTAAAATTAGTTTATATGTTATGTGGAACCTGTAAGTAAATAAAGAAAAATTTTTTGTTTTTCTTTCTTCAGGAATGATGTCAATTCATTGGAAGTTATTTCCTCAACCGATGTTAAATGCATATGGTCACAGAAGAAAGTGGAAGCAGGTGAAATATATGCCCCAGCTTCCGTAGATAATTTTTGCTGTTTAAAGAAACCGAAGTGCGAATCAGTAGATCAACTGCAGAAAAATGGAGAAATGCTGCAAGACTTGCAGAGCTCCTTTGCAAATGCATGCCCAGGTCCCGCATTTTCTAGGTTTTTGGAGATGTAGAAGAGAGCAGGCCAGGAGGAAAACTCGTCCAGTGATGTCACTATCCCAGTGAAACTTTGTTAGGATGGTGGACTGATGAAGGAACTGCCAAAAGTTTTTGTTAAGAATCTGCCAGAGTGTTGCCGCAATACATACAGCACCATAATACTTGTGGATTCTGCAAATGATTTGTTTTCAGTTCCTCAAAATAGTGAACGCTGGCACAAGGAAAGACAGTACCATGTAACAGACAGTAGATGTTATGGATACACCAGGTATGTGAATGGGAAAGTAAAGCAAGAAAATATTTCTGGCCAAACCAATTTGAAAATAAATATGTAAAATATTGGCTGGCAGTGGAAATTCATGCTAAGGCACTCTATGAAAAACATTCTAGTTTTCCAGTAATTACAAAATGTGGTTTTGGTGGTAAGTGCTTAAAATCCATGGCTGGCCTTTTCTCCAAATTGTGTGGTGATGAAGGATGGTAAACCAGTGAAACTAGTGGAAATAAAGTGTCCATTCAGTGGAGTGTATCAGCGTATAGAAAATGTTTTGACCCAGTGTAAGTTCTTGAAGAAAGATGGTGTTCAGTATCATCTTAAGAAAAAACATCAGTACTATGCCCAAATAACCCTTGGAATGCTGATGTTAAATGTCACCGAATGTGATTTTGTTATTTACAGTTCTTATGATAAATCCATGTTCTTAGAAACAATAACTTTGGACATAGAATTTGGATGGAATTTGCTATGCACTTTGAAAAAAATGATCCACGTTCTTTGCACATCATGTCTCATATGAGGATCATGAAATAAGACAATCCCAGCTATTCTCTCATGAAGAGAGAGACAGAGCCGAATCTGTAAAAGTTATGTTTTTCCATCTCTCCACTTCTAACCTAAGATCCTATTATTCACTGACAAAGCTGCATACCGCTGAGTATGTAATTCTGGCCTCGCCACATCCTGTAGGGATTTTCCACTCAGGACAGAAGCTTTTGTCCTTTCATCGAAAGGCAAGAACAGGAATGAGTATAAAACATCCTACAAAGTCAAACTCGCTCTCAGTTGGCATCAAGAAATCGTAAGGTATAAGCGAGTGCGGGATCGTGATAGTTCGAGGCGCGTAAGAACTTACGGTGCGCGTCACCTCAGTAGGTTGCACCTCGAACCAAGGAAAATTCATGGATTAACAACATCTCGGTCGGATCTAGGTAAGTGTGGAGAGAAATCAGCTCTGTCATCCTCTTCTTTCTTCTCCCTGACAAATAAGGTAATTTAACATTACAAACTGAAACCTCCCGCATTGCATAATTAATTACATCTCTTGTGACTCTAAGATTCCCTAGTTATAAATTGAATCACACTTCAATAAATTTTTTATGTATCAGTAGGGTTAGAATATAAAGTGTGTGTGTGGAAGGATTTACCCATAATTTCTGTAAATAAGCTTAAAAAAGTCCTGTAAGTGAATAAGCTTAAAAATGAGTGTGCCGAAGAATTTGTATCATAACGTGTAATGGTTTTTTATCCAATTTTGGAAATCCAGTTCTTTGGAAAGGCAGGCTTTTGTAGTAGTATGGCAGTCATTCAGTTAGTAGCGTAACGAACCTTAAAGTTCGTGGGATCTGAACCAGTTAATTGATGGGGTGATGTAAACTACTCATCATTCATCCTCTTGATGAGACCAGTCGTCATTGACATGACGAGTTATTGCTTGGCATGCGAAAGGTACAAATTACACAAAGGAATTAAACTACTGAAAAGACAATGGCAACTCGTTGGATTTTGTGAACCGTTGAACCTGTATCATGGCTGGGTGTAGGATAATTACCTGTCTAACTGAAGTCTCTGAGCTGAATCGAAAATAGCGAAGTCCTCTGTAAGCTTCTCTCTAAGTGTTGACCAAAGCGTGCTTCCACTATCGACCTCCTGTCTTGCTGACCTCCTCTCTCTACCAACTCAATTCCCAAAGTCCGGTCCCTTCCCAGCTTGTCTCACCTCTATATTCCCTGGCCATCGAGCTCTTCCTCGATGCCGAATCGCCGAATCGTGTTTATTATAATTGCTACCATGCAAACCGCTGACACCAAACCCAGAAGTGTTACCTGTTTCCTGAATGCTCAGGAGGTTTGCATGGCACAACACAATGCATTGTAAACATGCCTAAGAGGCTTGAGACAGCTGAGAAAAACTAGTGAATGCCCTGGTCAACATGAAGCGTTCAGAGAGACTTAATAAAATAAACATACAATCTTAGGGATTGATACGTTCGCGCCTCCTAGGAAAAATTTTCTCCTTTGAAAATTTAAAAGTCAAATCGCAAAGCTTGACATGACTCAGGTTCGCCAATTCCATATATTTTCTTAAAAAACCCAAATATACAAAAGAAATACACCATAACTGTCTGTTGTTTACTGCATCCTGAAGGAAAGAAATTTTTCATTCCCTAAACTTTATAATGAATAATACCCTTAATACTAACAAATTCGTATGTTTATACGATGTAAAAAACAATAATATATACTATTATAAGACTAGAAATCACAAAAGTTCATGTCGTTAAGCGAGAAAACTCTTAATGTATCACATGTGCGTGTACGTAATGTGTATTATGTATAATTGCTCATGAACCTGCTCCTAGTCAAGAGTCTGTGATGCCTCGCCACGCGGTAACGACTCTGTGTCTCCCGCGAGGCCAACGGCTGGAGCGTCTTGCAAGATCGAACGGAATTCACAATGTTTATTTATATTGCCACTTGATATAGACTCTTCAAATAAATAAAAAAAACCTTAAAAAGGTGCACAAGTAAGTACACGTAAGTAAGCATGTAAAACATTGTCACTTCTCACTGTTTTGTCCGTGTGAAAACCTGATCATATCAAAGTGCGTATGTTTTACGAACTACGTAGCACTGCACTCCTAACATCGCCAAATATATAAACTTGCATGGCTGTGTTGCACATTCCAATGTATTATTATACAATATTCAAATGCATATAGTGAGTTACACTGAAAACTGTCGCTGGTAAAACTTAATTATAGCGTTCAATTTTCTTTTCTACGTTTAAACTGTACACTGTATACACATCTATGGCGTGGTGAATACCTTTGTATGACTGCACACGAAATTAATAATCTTCCAAGTAACAAAACTATGTGCTTGAATTTAAATATCAAATAAATGTTCTGCGAACAAATGTGTCGCTTTCAATATTCCATGTTGGTGAGAAGAGGGAAAAAAAATAACAATAATACCTGCATGCGACAAACATATGCATAAAATATTGTCACTAAAGCATGCTTTCTAAAATGTTCGAAAGTGCTGGAATTATGTTTTTTATTGCTTGCATGTCCGTTTATTATTCAAAGTGCAAAATTTCATCTTAAAAAAAATTATGCACTAATTGCACTGGTCAATTGACACCACTGGTGCTTGTCGCTTCCTTGTAGTATGATGTAAACTTGCATGCATATAAAACTAGTTCTTATGCATGACACAAAACTGAAAATGTATATAAGGACTATGGAAAAGTACTGTTTCCCATAATGCATGTTAAATGACCAAATAGATACACATGATAGGAGCTCGCATGTGTATGTGTAGAAACACTGTAGCACAATTCTGTAATTATTGTTTGTGACCGGAACTGCTGTTTGTAAAATGTATGTTTTCTATGCTTCTTCTTCTTTCTGGATTGCTTGTCGTCTTGACTGCATTGGGGCAATGTAAAAAATGTTGTCAATTACCCGTAGAACTTGGGAGATGGGGAAAAGTTGTTGATAATGTATAGTCCGCTATACTGGGAAATGTATGGTTGACTACATCCTTCCTGTAAAAGGTAGTCTCCGTGCAGTAATAAGTAGAAATGTCTGCATGTCTCCCTCAAATTGGTGGTGACGAGTCTCTTCTTGAAATAGTACTTAAAATGTCTGCATGTCACCCTCGTAGAATGATACTCAGTCTTTCTGCCTGGTAATAATAGACTGCTTGCGGATGTCCGTCATGAAAAATTGCCCATGGATGGTGTAGGTATTGCTTGTCCATGGCGCTCCGTATAGACAGGTTAGGTTAAAAGGAAAAATTATGACAAAGAAAGGAAATTGCAATAGGATGGGGATATATAATTCAAGTATGCATGTACACAAAACCAACTAATTTCCACTGCCTTTTCTTTAAAATCAAATTAAATTGTCTCATCAAAATAAAATAAATTAAATAAATATATAAAATAATTGCCATAACTCTTTGAAAATAAATAAGGAAAATTTAAATAAAATATCCAACCGTAATTAAAATATTAATGTCCATGATTAATGTGTTGCCTTAACCTATTAATTATTACTGCGCTGCTCTAAATGAATCTGTTTAGAAAGCTGATAATGCTTATAAAAGTAATATCCTAGGGTTGCGGTTAATAACACATTCCAAATAACAAAAACTAATATAGACATGGACAAAGGGTTTAAAACTAATTCTTGAAATGAAATGTTCTTACTAATTGATTGATTAAGTTGCTTTAAAGCAAGTTCAAGTGAAATCCATTGGGGAATAGTGAAATCAGATAAATTCTTGGGAATATTAAGTAGTAACTCAATTTCCTGCATTTTTACTTGTTCGAAAGCTAAAATTCTTGTGAGTAAAATTTGTTGATCCACAATAATTTGCGAAAAATCCTGATAATTAAAAAATAAAGATTCCCCTTCGTTAAGCTGAATTGGTCTGTGCGTGTTCAAATTATTATTCAAATTCTGAATAACAATAAATTGACCTGAACCTGATATTAAAATACCATTGCGTGTCCTAATAAACGGAAATAATTTATTGTCAGTAATAGATTTCACTTCAAAATTACAAAATGTAGAATTAATAAACAAAAATAAGTGTTGCAAGCATGTTCTAAAGTCTGTTGAAAATTATAAAATAAATTATGTTGTGAACCCTTAAAATAAGTATACAAAATTTGTGTTGCGCAAAGCAAGCTGTTAATATCTAAAAGGTTGCTTTGACAAGCCTCTAATGGCCTCCTAATAAACGATAGGCCGGTGCAATTTGCCGTGGTTCATAAATATGCAATGTAAGACAAAATTTCAGTAAATGCTACTTCTGACTTTCGTTGAGACTCCAGGTGGTAACAAATATAGCATCAGGGAATTAAAAAGGTGAAATTCAAATTTGAAACACAATAAAAATAATAAAAAACTTTCTCAATTTCAAATTTCCTTTAAACAAAAGAAATGTATCCACTCAAAACTTCTTGAGTCCGCCGTATACCTCAAATCACTTGGTCGTGTAAACAGACCCGCCGCGGAAAGGTATACTTGACTCATATAAGAATGGTGTCAATCCCTTAGGTATGTTTAAACAAAATAGATAGAGAATAGTTATGCTATATATTAGAATATAAATACAAATTAATAGTTATTACCTACTGTACTAACATTAACATGAAGTTAATCAGTAAGAAGTAATGAATTTATTGCTGCATTGTCGAATAAGGTGCAAATTGGGTAAATGAGCTAAATTTCCTAATAATAATTATTAATAATAATAATAATAAATTCTCAAGTTATAACATTTGTGGTAAACCACACTGTTTAAATTTGGAAAGGCTAACGATGCTATGGCGACTTTTGCTGCACATGCCTGTGCTAATCACCGAGGCTTAGCCTGGGCATGTTGCTGACAAATTTTGATTACTCTAAGTGCATAAAGTGCTAAAATTGCCCTTTTGTAGAATTTCCCTGATTTTTTTATCAAAATTTCGTTTATCTTTATCCTGATTTAAACCAAATGTACGTCGATTTCCCAAAAAATTTTACTTACTATAAATATATCTATGAAAAACGGGAAAATTTTGCGAGAAAAACGAAAAAAAAATTCGTCTTGTTGTTCCTTTGAAAATTATTGGTCGTGATTAGTCTGAAGTGCATAAATGCGACGTTTTATGGCAAAAATTATTTATGTAGCAAAAAATATCCCTAACATTGTTGACATGAACTTCTATCGTGCAAATCAAATTCTGATGGCTATATGCGTAACTAAACTGATTCCCTAAAATTTTAATGGACGACCGCCACTAATGCGAAAAAATGTGCAAAGCCTATGGTAGGTGTTTTCTGACTTTCAGCGTGTTCAAAGTACTCGGGAGAGCGCTTGAGTGCAGAAAAGGAATTCGCTGATACCAGACATTCTAAATTGTGCAAGGTTGCATTTGTGGTCGCTGGACGTAACTGAAAATTTCTCTATGGCGACAACGAGAGCTCTGGCAAGTTCGCTGCCGTGATCGGCGACTTCGGGTACGTTCGGGGAGCGGTCGGAGAGGGGGAGGGGAAAAAGTCGCTGCTCCAGGCAGCGAGCAAAGGAACGGAGAAAGAAAATGCAACGCCATGATTCGCTGATTCGTACGCTGACGCGCTAAAGTTTACAAAACTTTAAATTATTGCGAACAAGGTCTAGTAAGCGCTGCGGGAGTTCGAAATAAAGTCAAGGACTTTAAACTGACGTAATAAATGGGATAGAAAAAGAAAAAACTTCGTTGCGCTTGCGACAGCGTGTTTACTTGAACACTTCCATGCTCGTAAAATAACAACAATTGGGAAGCTGTTAGCAAACTAAATGACTAATAAACCTTGCATAAGGTACAATCAAACGTAAAAAAATGAATTATACTTAAAATTTGAGTCGTAATAAATATAAAAATTCTAGGCAAACGTGAAGTCGTAAAAAAATATGGTCTGTGAACGATACGACAGGTTCGGGAACCTGAGAATTTGGCTTACTTTCTGCCTTTAAAGTAACACTTGAAACTTTCTCGACTTTTACTGGTGACTGATTCGCAAATGACTCTTTAACTTTTACAACTGGCTGAACACAGTGTGAACTAGGCAATTCACTTTCCATTTTGCGACTGTTTTGAACAAAATTAGGATCCTTGCTTACGGCAAATTTCTGAACTCTATCTTTAACGGATAAAATATTCTTCGGCAAATCTATACTGTCGTCTTTAGTGACTAAACTATTTCTGGATACATCTTGAACTTCTTGTTGTACCCTAGGTTGAATAATAATGGACTGAGGCAGTGGTGGCGGCAGTGGCGGATTTATTGTTTTCAATGGTACCACTTCAACAATCGGTGCAACATCGTCGTAAATCTGGTCAATGGAAGGTGGATCATTATTAAATTTGCTTAACGGTAATTCGTTGGTACACTCATGGTCATAAATAATAGATTTCTTGCGTTGACATTGAAAATAACAGATTATGAAAATTATAAAAATACTGATAATAAATGTTGTTAATAATAAAATTGTAATTATATTATAAGGATAGTCAAAGGACTTGTTCAACAGATAAATAAAATTAGAAGCTTTTACGTGTGGAAGTAATCCGTTTAAAATAACTAAAATCGCAATGATTTTCATGTTGCTTAGGCAATCAAAACAAACAGTTCTTCAAAACTAACACGTACTTTAAGCCTGCCTAGTCTAATTAGTAGATATTTTAACTCAACTTTTAATTATTTCTGACTCTAGGCTCAAATTATCTGCGTAATTTATTTATTTAATATAATTTCTTTATTCTCTAAATTTATTAGCACTGTTTAACTGATCTTATTTTAATTTCAGGTGTTAACGTTACGTTTAAATACTTAAAATTAATTGAACCGTACTAAGGTACAAGGTAAGGAAAAATTGAGTCTGATTTACTCCTGACTACCTGAAATAAAATAATAATTATTATTTATGCGATCTTTAAATGCATTAAAATACTAACATCACTAAAACTTGAAGAATCTTTAATTCTCTCTACTCATTCTAAAATATGCTTAGCATATTATTGTGGCAAAGCTTTAAACTAAAACCGTTGTGGTTTACTCATAATCATTCTGCGATGGCAGAATGGATTTCCAGGATTATCGGTCTAGATCCAATATCTGAAGGGAAATACTTGTAACTGGAGCGCAATAAAATCTTGACGTCGACGTCTACATATTCATATAATATAAATATTCTCATAACTGGCGCTTAAAATAAACTTTGCTAATATAATCATATACCTTCTTCTGAAGAGTAACTATAAAATTCTAGTGATGTATTCGCTGAGCTAGTATTATTACATACTGCAAAAAAACTTTTGTGCCTAAAGCACATTATTAAATAATAAGTCTGCTTTTAATTGTTAATATTATTAGTGCTATTTTATTATAACTTATTATTATGTCACGCGAGTGGATTTAATATATTAGACCTGTTTCACTTTAATAAATGCCGTAACTTGGAGCAAACTTGTAATATTTATATTTAAACTTTTAAAACAATCTGCATTTTAAAGTTTTTAACGTTCGAAGCTACAACGTGCTAAGGATAAATATTCAACTGTCAAACGAAACAATGTTTCGGACAGGAAAAAAATATATAAATATATACTAACAAAAAAAATCTCGTTAATATGTGAGAAACGTCCACGCCGTGTGATGCTCTCATAATTCTCTTCTAGTTATTCAAAATAAGTTGGCTGTGCCTAACTTTGCTTAAAGCATATAAGTATATGTATATCTGTGTACGGACTCATTCTCGTCACTACTGCTTACCTGTGAACGGACATCTCTCGTCACTGCAGCCTAATTATACATCTATTACTTCTCAACTAGAACTTTTAATTAATCGGGCGGTTTATACCCTAAATCACGGTACGCCACTCTAACTATATACGCTTGGCGTAATAGCGGACATAATTGTACAGCGTGTCGAGGAATATAATTAGCGTTTCGTTTCTTTACATATTAACATGAATTAAAAATTTTCAGGCAATGTATGCGTAAGTTAAAGTAACGTAAGGCAAGTGACTATCTCGTATAAACTTGACTATCTCCTTAATCTAAGCTCCCTTCATGAGGTGCTAGGAGACTTCAGTCATTAAGAATATAAATGAGTGGTCCTCGGGGCCTTATTCGTTCCCAAAACTATATATGTATAAAAATGTAATATCCTCGTTGCAAAAATCTTAGCAGTCATAGTTCAAGCATTCTAAATCCTTTACAAGTTACGGTCAGTTTTGAACCAAATTTAAATTAAACTTTTAAGGAATTTCAATTAATAATAATTACAAAAACAAAACATTGACTCAAACAAGCATACTCTGTGCTATGACTCATTAAAATGCACTATAGTGCCGATTGACTCTAACTCGGTGGCACTAATTTATTTTCCTCATTCATAAATAACTTTAAAATCCACTTTTAATCCACGTTGTTAATTAATTAAAATGTTAAAGGTAAAATAGTTTACTGTTCACTGTAGCTTACTGCATCCTCATAACCAACGTTGTAATAATTTTCGTATTCAAGATTATGTAAAAAAAAATTCTAAAATCACTGTCAATGCAAGAAATCTTTAAATCTAAATGCCTTTCCCTTATTCCTTATGTAAAATTCTGGATGGTTAAAATTTCCCAGGTGGGAATTTGTCGTAACCATGGTACCGGGTTCGTGAGTGAACCACAGAGCTACCAGGAGCAGATTGATAGGAAAACGTCCACAGACGTCCCTGGCCGACCGCATTTTTGGCAAAATGTGGCTGCCTGAAACCCGACATTGAACCTTCCGCCACGCGGACTGCCGGACGCTCCTGATACCATAGCGCCAGCCCGACGCGGGTAACCGCGACGGAGCTAGGGCGCAGGTTCCTTCGCATTCTACATTTCGCTGATTACCGACCCAAACTTGAAGTCGATAAATTTAATCAAATTCATCCTCATGTTAGACTAAACATCTATCATGGCATATATAAATTCTTCTCCCCCCCTATAATGCAAAAAACTTTAAGCCCTATGTATTTTCAAAATTAATTCTGGCAAGGACATACTAACGAAACTAAATAAATGAGCAAAATTTTGGGGTGGGATTGAATTTAAACTGGTTAAAAATTTCTTTTCATTTCTAAAAAAAATGAAAAGACCCGCAAATCTCCACCACGTAACGAAATTTGGGGTGGGGAATAATTCTAAACTGGTTACAAAGACTAATCTTTCAATTTTCATTTAGTTCATGAAGAAATAAATGAAAATCCCAGCACCTCGACCACGTAACGAACCTTAAAGTTCGTGGGATCTGAACCAGTTAATTGATGGGGTGATGTAAACTACTCATCATTCATCCTCTTGATGAGACCACTCGTCATTGACATGACGAGTTATTGCTTGGCATGCGAAAGGTACAAATTACACAAAGGAATTAAACTACTGAAAAGACAATGGCAACTCGTTGGATTTTGTGAACCGTTGAACCTGTATCATGGCTGGGTGTAGGATAATTACCTGTCTAACTGAAGTCTCTGAGCTGAATCGAAAATAGCGAAGTCCTCTGTAAGCTTCTCTCTAAGTGTTGACCAAAGCGTGCTTCCACTATCGACCTCCTGTCTTGCTGACCTCCTCTCTCTACCAACTCAATTCCCAAAGTCCGGTCCCTTCCCAGCTTGTCTCACCTCTATATTCCCTGGCCATCGAGCTCTTCCTCGATGCCGAATCGCCGAATCGTGTTTATTATAATTGCTACCATGCAAACCGCTGACACCAAACCCAGAAGTGTTACCTGTTTCCTGAATGCTCAGGAGGTTTGCATGGCACAACACAATGCATTGTAAACATGCCTAAGAGGCTTGAGACAGCTGAGAAAAACAAGTGAATGCCCTGGTCAACATGAAGCGTTCAGAGAGACTTAATAAAATAAACATACAATCTTAGGGATTGATACGGTAGTAGCATTTTGTCATGACTGGTATAAACATGAAGTGCAATACTACAGCACTGTTTTGAAGGACCAGTGCATAAATATTTGTTTAGTCTTCATTTTCCGAGTTCTTTTTTCCAATCATAATTAAATGCTTTGCTCTCAGCGCAGCTTCTCCTTCATTATAGTTCCTTTATTTCACATCACATTTTCAATATTTAAAAATATCACAACTGCAATTGCTTGATCCGTAGCAGAAATTATGTAAGTAGTTTGGTGTTGTAAATCATTTTGAATATTTTCAGTGTGAATTTTGTCATGAGATGTATCTCAAGCACTGTGGAAATATACATGTGTGAAGTATTTTATTCCTCTGTGATGATTTATATATATGTTTTCTTTCATAACTTCCCACATGTTTATTTGTAAAATATAAAATTTTGAAAAAGTGGTGATAAGATGGTTTGGAAATCAAAAGTCTGGGAAAAAGCACATATGGCACACACCATGATTTTCTGTTGCTTTCATTTAAGTCGCACTGAATCAATTAAGAGAAAATTTAATTGTATATTGGCCACGTGTGAAGATTCTAAACAGTGATGATCCAACATGTCTGCCATGCCTCTAATGTTTGTTATTAATATAATCAACATAAAATAACTACCTCCTGTAAAGTTCCATTATTTAAGTGCGTTTTCCCCAAACAGTAGCTATGTTAGGACCACTCCTGACACCACATTGTGTGGCCCTTTCTCTTGGATTCAGGAAACAATCAGTTTTAAAGGTTCACGGTAGTCAAGTAAAATAAATTACGCATACATTTACCAATTCTCAAGGACACCAAGGATTACGTCAAGTGTCCTAGGTTGAGAATATTTGAAAGGTAGGGGATTCGCCTCTGCTTTGCTTGGACGTTTTTATCAATTTCATATGCATACAGTGTGCCCGAGAAGTTTCTGTACCCTACTTGCATGTATCCTTTTTGGACTGGACTGATTATAGGCCAGCATGATTTGTTTTGTGTGTGTGCCATCTGTACTAAAAAGGTCACATGAAACATTCACTGAAATTCAAATATCAGTTCTGGTGCAATAGTTGATGTGAGCTGATATAGTTTTAGTGCTGAGGATGAGAACACAAAAGGCAAATGATTTACTGTAGCGTAAAGTTTGAAAGTATGTTGTAATGTAAATAAATAGATACAAGGATTCAAGTAAATATGTCATCAGGGTATGGGGACTTCACAGATAGGGTTACCTAACGTCCAGTTTTTCCTGGACATGTTCTACATTTTGGCCGAGGAGGAATTTAAAAAATATAAATGCCCAACATTTTGAGTGTCGCATAGTATCAATTAGAAAGAAAAATAAGTATCAGTTAAACAAAGAGAAATAAGGCAAATTACACATCTATGGGCTGAACTCCCAAACTCAATAGTGAAATTTATTTTGATTGTCATTGCCGTAAAAGTTTCTGCTTGAACAAAGACAGAAGCAAATGATGAATAAAGATTTTTGAGCCACATTCAGTATGTTGATTGTAAAGCAGCGGTTACAGAGAACAAAGTTATTGAACTAAAAACTACCCTAGATGAAACTTCTGTAACCATTTTCAGTTGTGGTAATTGATAAATATTTGTTTGTCTTTTCAAGGCAGAAAAGTTAAATTTCAATTACTTTCTAACATGTTGAGGAAATGTGTGTTATTTATTGTGATTGTTTCGTGTCCATTTTGGAATATTATGTCCTCCTTTTTCCTGATAGCGATCTGGTAACCCTATTCACGGACACAATGAATATGTAAACAAAAAAAATGGGAAGAAGGAGAGCTTAAGGGGGAGAGGGACAATTTCTGCCAGCTTCGCTCTTTTGGAGCCAGATCTGGCTCTTCCGTGCGCTCGTTTGGCTGTGAACTATGGCACCCGCCTCCTGCCCCACTATGATGCCATCACTGGCTCCAGCTTACATAGACAACTTCTGTCATAACTATACATTTTGCACCAGACGTGATAATTAATTGTAGCAAACACCGACGATTCTCGATCGTCAGGAACATACTGGGTGGCTTTCTATTTCGATAAAAATAATTCTGCAGAATTTTTCGATTCTTATGGATTTTATCCTTATTGCCACGAATTTTTACATTTTTTTAAATCAGCATTCTTCAAAATGGACTTACAATAAAATTCCTTTACAACGTGTTTTGGCAAAAACATGTGGTCATTACTGTTGTGTGTATGCGTATTATAAATCTCGCAATGTGACAACTTATAACTTTATTCAGTCATTTCCAACGTATCTTGATAGAGATGTGTATATTGTAAAACATTTCCCGCAGATTTTCAAACATTTACCGCATAAATGTTATCAGCGAGGAGAACAAGCATGTCGATCTTTTTATGCAACGTACAACTGCAACGATACAGATGGTGCTGGTGGCGTACAATAAATAAAAGTATATATCGTTCGTATTCGTCCACCCTGTTAGTATTCCACGAAGACATACTACGGTCACATCATGTATTCTCCTGTGAACTCTTCTGCAACGGACAAAGAGGAAAAACTTAAAAAACGTCTGACACAGCAAAACGCTCTTTCCGGTACTACACCTAAAATTAAAATTATGAACGTATACAAACCATGCCACTGCAAGAAAAACAACCGTGTGAAACCAAAAATATAATGGAGAACAAAGGAAAAGAAGAAGAAGAAGGTATGGATGTGGCTTATGATTGCTCTTTTATAAGAGTCCCGTGGAAATTACCTCTCCGGTACCTTTTCCATCCAGAGAGCCTGAACATTGGGTAGGTGGAAGACTCAATCCGGAAGTATGCATGAACCTTCATCTTGCAAAAACATACTTTTTGAACCACGAAAGAAACAAATTTGTAACGATTTGATTTGAAAGAGAACCTCCTTACAGACTAACATGGGAGTTCACGCAACTCATCAAACATCCCATACGTATGAATTCTTCACAGATTGATAAACTTTGTGACATGGAAAATTATATATTACGTTATATCAACAGTGGTAAACGTTTCTCCCCAACACCTGCCGGAAATGTTATAGTCTGTGGTGGAATTTTTTTCGGTAAAAGATGTACTTCTATGTACAAGTTATCCAATTCGACACTGGACGAGCTATGACTGTTGTGTGTGCACAACGTGCCTGTATTACTGACAGTCGATATCCAGACTAACTCCCGATCGCTTGGTAGGCACGTGCGTCATTTCGTTTCCTCTCTGTGAGCGCATGATTAATGGGACGTCAAAAACGGGAAGAACTTTTTTGGTTACCTTGTACAGTGTCTCTCAAAAGATTTAGGACAACGACATTTTAAAGTAAGCAACCCAATTTACACAAAGCGTTGGTGAGTTGCGTGTAGAGTTAGTCTCAATTTCAGGGTTGCCACATGCACAATAGATATTTATAAAATACGCTAAAGAAATAAAAACAAGTATTATTGCATAAAATTATTAAAAATATCACTATTATATCGCAAATGACAAAATTCTTTCTCAAAGAAAAAAATAGTCTACAGAAAGGAAGAGAGGTGAGAGAAAACGAGAGGCGACAAAGGACAGGAGAAAGAGAAAGCGAAAGGAGAAGAGGAAAAGTAGAGGAGAGAAGAAAGAGACGATAGAAGAGGAGAGGAGATGTAGGGAGGAGAATGGAAAAATATTCGAGGAGAGATGAGGAAAATGGAGCAAAGAAGAGAAGGAAAACGAGATGAGAGAAGAGGAGAGTGGAGAGTAGAGTAAAAAGAGAAAAAGAGAAGAACGAAAATAAGAGGAGAAGAGTGCAGTGGAGGCGGAAATCTAAGACAGGAGAGGAGATAAGAGGAGTGGAGATGAGTGGGATGGAGATAATATGCGAGAAGAGTAGGGAAGGCGATATGAGATAAAAGCGGAGCAGAAGGAGGGGGAGAGAAGAAGGAGAAGAGAAGAACAGAAGGCACTGAAGAGAAGAGGTAGTTGCAGAAAATATCGTCTCAGCGTCAAGAATTGATGCATTGGTCAAATTGTCGACATGAAACATTCAATGACATTTTGCAATGTATTGGAGAATGTATTAGATCGGTGCGAAATGTCTTTTGGCTTAGTTCAGAGCAGGATATAATCTTCCATGTAAGTTCTTTGATTTTACCTGCGATTATACCACTAAAAGCATGAATGTAATTTTAATATGTATAAGAATTATCCAATGTTTTTCCACTTCTCGGTTCGTTGAAATGGAGATTTTGTAATTTAATATTTCCCCTCCCCCCCATTGTTAATTCCAAACTGAATCAAACTAGATTCACAAAAACAGTGGTGTAAGTGAACACTTATATTAGAAAGAAATGGCTGTTTACTGGTTGGAATCTAGTCTTACGTTAATTAGCATAGATGTTCACTTATGTAAAAGGAATAAATGTACCACAATAATTAAGACACGGGATTATACATCGTGTCGACGGTACAAGAGTTCGGCCAATGGATAAAGACGCACAGGTTCCTTATACATTGGTCTTCATTTACGAGCCAAGGTCATGCCAAAGTTATTATTTCAATAAGAAATCAGAAATCAAGACACTGAAACATATTATGATATAGTATTTAATGCACTGTCGTTGACATACTTACAACACCTCGCCACACACGCACACACCGTGCAGCAAAACACTATCGTTTACCCATAAGCCTTTGGGTAAAACAATTTAGCAGCGGAGGCCGCTGATGGGCAGCGTTGCTTACAAGCACTAGTCTTTAGTTGAGCACCATTCTCTAACAAGTTAAAAAGTTAAAGTTGAAATTTCAAAGCTAAGAAATTAGACTTTTCAAGACAGGAGAAAATATTTTCCTCTCCCACACGTTAAGGTGCTGAAACGAGAGTCTCAATGTGAATGTTGAACTGTGAATCTCAAGTCCCTACTTCTTCCTTTTCCCTGAGTTTCTTAGTTCCCGGAAGAATTGTCGCTTTCTCTATTGGTCGTCGAACTTTTAACTCCTCCCACACGTGGCCATGTTTACACCGAAGGGGTGAGAATCGCATACACTGAAGGGCATGAAGGGTGATAATCGCGTAGCACAAAAACACAATAACACCTTGTTTGAGAGCTGATCTCGAGAACGAAAAGTTCCTGGTTCTAATTAATTTTTATTGCTCACAATAAGACACTTCGTTAAAGTTATGCCTTCTGTAGCTGTCTAAACTTCACTGATGCGAAGAGATACGAATATATATTTTCGGGCAGGGTTGTAGTTCAAGATTCCATATTATTTACCTTTGTCACTTCACTGTCACTGAGCCAGACTGGCGGGCGCGCGATCGTAGGAATTATGTCATCTGCGAGACTGTTATGTGTAGGACGATTGTTTCCATTCGGAGCCAGAGGGTCCTTGTTCAGGACGAGGGTGAGAGTCTTCGTCGGGGGATTTAAATTTTAAAATGCCTGAAGTTCCGTGATTAGCTGCACGCTGAACTCTAATTGATTGTGACGTGAGCCGAATGTGGACCGGATGGATATGAGAGTTTATTGCGGGACACACTGGCTTCCTTAACTCGAAGTAGGGGCGGTGATATATGCAGGGCTTCACGGGAAAGAATGCTTGTTTATAGAGACGGCTGTCCTTTTCTCAGAGAGCAGAAAAATGAAATCTTGGGGAGAAATGCGTAGAAAGACTGATGGTAGTGGTAATTGGTACATCGGTTATACATTCCCCTGCTCCCGAATAAAATTTGCTGTGATGTACTGAAGCAAATTTTTCAGCTTGCTGTTGCGATACCTCATCCAGGACTTCTGATGTGTCTTGCCTCATCATGTTGGCTTAGGTCAGAATGTAACCCTAGCACCCGTAGACTTAAGTGTTCGGGTCACATCTGCCTCTTATTGGCAAGTCTGCCTGTCTCTTTCTTTCTCCCATTGGTGGAGTTCTCGGCTGCTGCTTCTCCTCCTGCCTGGATTGGCTCTGGGCAAGTGAGTAGTGCCCCCACTGCTTCATCTGGTGTCCACTCCATCATCTTCCCTCTTCCAGCTGCTAACTCTGGTGTTTAGTGGCTCGGGAATACAGTTGGTAATAATGGTGTGCCGCCCGCATTGTATCGTCATCTTGGAATAGTAGCCCATCCTGGCCTCTTCTTCTGCCATCTGTTCTGCCTGGCTGGAGCTCTCGTACCGGCTGGAGAAATGTGTCCAGGGTCTCCTTGGTGCATCTTCTTCCATGTTATTGGCTGTAGTATCTTATTCTGTGAAAGTTCAAAGGCATTAGAATATGCTTAGTTGAGAGTCTTAATTTATCTTCATGCACTTTCTTCACATGTCACAACTTCAAGTCTCTTGACCACTTTAAGTTCCTTGTCTTCATGCACTTGACCACTGTGTCTCTTGAAAGTTGTCACTTTTACTCTTTATTTTTTTACATTGTTGCTATTAGCAATGAAAATGAAAAAAAAATGTAGATTCTACATAAATCGTATGAGAATCAATACATGATTTAATAAAATATTATATAAAAATTTGTTGGCTAGTTTTGAAAAAATTAAAAAAGTTACCTATATATATATTAAAATAAGATAATTCCTTTTATTTTATATTTTTCATTCACCCTTCTCTTTAATTTTATCTCTTAGTTTGTTAGCCTTTTTCAAATTCAATTACCGGGCTCAAGGTTTTACCAACACAAGTCTATTTCACTAATACACTTCACAGGTTAAACGCATTTAATGCCCTTACCTGTGCACATTCAAAACAATAATGGCCTCTGTGGGCAAATCTTCTGCTCTATGGCAGGAATTATGTGTGCATCATAGGCACATTCTTTATGCTATGTAAAGCATAGGCCTCCTCAGGCAAATCAAAAACAACAAACTTCTTATAACAATAAAATTCTTGTTATGTGTTGTTGGCAAGTGTATGTGGTAGATGTATTTATTCTGTGTCGTATACCTCACATTAAGTAAAAATATGCAACTTGAGCCACTTAAGATGGAAACATGTAAATATTCTCCTTATCAAAGCTATATGGTGCATGAAACTAGTTCCATTTTCAGAAAACATAATCCTTCTTTTACTATACAGACCCAACTTATTTTCTTCATCATACATCATTGGCTATTCCATGCCCCTGGTTGGTCTGGTCTGCCTTGCCTATCTAATATTAACTATAATAAATTAAAATACAGCTTTAGATAAAACAGAAATAGAACAAACAAAAATCAATTGATATTAATATTTTTCTGTAAATATTGACTAACAAATAAAAAGAATAAAAAACTATTTCTCTTAAGGAAAATAAAAAGATTACATGGCACATGACTGTGTTAATTACCCTTAATAAACAAAATTATGAGTTTCAGTATTAACTAGATATTAATAAAATTATAAGGTGACTTACTGAGTCACCTGTGTGAACTTATAGTGTTGCACCTGATTACACAAGTTTACAAAAATTAGGGTTACAAAATGATAAACATAACATAGAACTCAAACACATCAAAATAATAGAGGATGTTATTGTTTAAAAATAATAAAGAAGTTAATATGAACAAATGTAGGAGATGAGTACAAACAGAAGACCTAACACCACCTTATGTTAGTTACATCATAAAACACAAATCAAAAGATCAAAATACATCTAAGTAGTATGATTTGTGATATTACTGGCGCACTTATAGCGTAGAAAAGAAGAGGTCATTTGATTAAACAGCCCGATTTGCCCACACTTAAAATTATGCCAAGATGCCCTTATTCCCCATTTCTTCAAGTGTGATATGCTCTTAATCCTAAGAATCTTGAATTCTAGTGTAGAAAAGAAGAACTCCCCTCAGACAGATTTGCCCATGTGTGTAAAAGCTACATCTCTCAGTTTGTTGTCCATAAACTTGTCAAAAATATGCCCCCTTTGATATTGTTTTGACTATACTTAAAACTAGGGCAAAAATGCTCATAAGAGCTTTTGCTTACACAATAATATAATGTAATATATGCTTAAATACTTGTTGCTGTTATGTTAATATGTTACCTGGAATATGCTCAATATTTTAATTGGACACCAGCCTCAACTTGCATATCAAGTACTAAGACAATGCATTGTGCAAAAATCTTCTAGAATTGTTCTGTGACTCTCTCATTTCTTACATCATAAACATATGATTTTTCATCTATGAGAATAACACTATATATGGTGTCATCAGGGAGTGTATCGTGGAATTCACAGATAATTTTAATGTTTGTCCTGTCATTAACCACAACTTGTTTCCTTTTTGAAGTGTTGATTACAAACATGGGTCTCTGTGCTTTGAATTCATCTGGTGTGTAATACATGTCAGTATTGCCAGTAGTGACCCTTTTGTATGCTGTAAATGCTTCATATAATTTAAGAAAATCATCCTTGGACATGTCTAAATTATAATTTTCTCTAGGAAATACCTCATTTCTGCCATTTTTAAGATATACGTTCTTGATGTTGCAGCTATCAAATTTACTTGAATTTTTTTCCCGATTATTGTGTCTTCCAGTCTGAAACAATACCACCACAAAATCCGGCATGTCATATTGTATACTGGAGAATGAATTTGTAGCATCAAACTCATAATAAGTACCAGCGGCAGGCTTCTGTACACATTGATATGTATAAAATTCTAAAGGTACTTGTGGATTTTTTATTATATCTGCTTTGTATTTAAGAGCATAACTGGCTTCATATTCAACAACCGGCATTCTTAGCTCCATAGTCTGAATAAGGCACTTGCCTTCATCAGGTAGGGTATTAGGCAGAGCTTCCCCTGTAGAGTTTAATGTACTGTACCTCATCAAAGCATTATTATCATTGGCAGCTCTTCTAAATGTGATTCTTAAACCACCCTTCCACATAATATCTTTGTAATCTGAGACGAATCCTGGCAACAGGCGCATAGAGAACAGCACTGTGTGGCTCTTAGATATAATTTTATCACCAGCCTCAAATCCACCTATTTTGTAGTAAGAAGCCTCGGTTTTGGATAATTTTAGTGTGGCCAAAGCTGTGGAGGTAATGCCGGGATAATCCACTCTGTTTATAACAACACCATGTTTTCTGATCTCAATTTCAGAGAACAGATGTGGCACAAAATTATCGACCAATCTTATATTTGAATTTGCCGGATAATCTGTTCCATCGAGCTTTACAACATCAAATTTGATGTATAGATCTGCTCTGTGGGGGTGTATAAAGCCATCCCCTACATCAAGATCAACCTCAATTTCTGTGTTGGGTTGATTTAAATTTGCAAATGTCCTCCTGTTTGGGGGGAATGATTGTAGCTCATAACTCAATATTTTCCATTTTTTTGTATGTATTTTTATTTAAATATTAATCTCTATGATTGCAGTTGTTGTGGCTCCAGCAAAATCAACTAATTCTTCTTTTTCATTAGTGACCATCAACTCAATGTTATCTATTATATTATGGCACACAGGAAAATATAATGTTGGGATGGAGTGTAGATGATTGGCTCCATAAATTCAGAGTTAGGTTTGAATGTTGCAATGATGCAAGTTTGTTTGTGAGTGCCTATGCCATTTGATTTGGTGATCATACCTTCGGCCATATTACAGTGAATATTCAGAGTCTCTATGGCTAAGAATTTAGGTATATTAATAGCAGTGTGTTTGATGGCTGGTTCGAGTTTTGTGTTGTTCTCAAAGCCTAACAGCTCTCCTATAGTACCCAGATCCACTGTTTCTTTAGCAGATACAATCTCTACTCTGTGAGTGACAGAATTTTGAGTTAAGACTATACCTCTGGGTAATTGAGCATTTAGAGTGGACAGATTATATTGCCCTGGAGTGATGACAATTTTTTGATCCCCTACTGGAATTTTGTTGTTGTGGTGTGTAATATTAGGGATCAAGTACATGCCATAAAATGCTCTGAGAGCTATTGTTTTGGGATACACTATATCATCAAGCAATTTGAGTTTCAATATTGAATTTTGGCTGGTGAGATGGAATACCCCCATGATGTTTTAAATACCACAGGACCTTTTGAAAATTTTCAATTGATGGTTTATTTATTTGAGACATATATCTAAGAACAGATAAACACAAATGTCCACAATTAACATCTTTGAAGTTTTGAACACGGGCATTATTGTAATAAAGATTAGTTGATTTTAGATATTTTACTAAATTTTCAGGTGGAACACCTCCAAATGAATCAAACACAAATGCCTCATTGTTTAAATATTTAAGATAACAAATCCAGTGAGTGCCCTGATTTTTGTACTTATCCAAATTAACAATACCACACTCTTTGTTGAGTGGTTGTTCTGGTAAAGAATCAGACATGTACACACCTCTAAAATTTTTGATGCCCAGTGGCTTGATTAAAGCTTCAATATCTTGGTTTGTAAGCGGCTCTTGTTTTTTTTAAACTTATTCATGGCTCTCTTAACACCTTTGCCTTGTTTCTCCATGGCCAGGTTATTGCGCTTCAATTCATCTAATTCTGCCCTATTCTTCTTGGCATCTATTACTGTTTTTGCTATGGCAGCTGATCCCCCAGCCAAGCTCCCAACAGCCCCAAGTGCTGCTAAGATGGCCGGGATAGTAAATATGAAACCCCCCACATGTGATTTTTTTCTAGATTGTTGTAATTTTTTTAATTGGGGGGTACTAAACAACAATTTCATACCATGGCCCTTGGCAATACAAGAATTTTTTTTCTTGCGCTGCTTTTTGGTTAAAAGACTATCAATAGTTTTAAGAGATTTAAGACCTGCATAAGGTATTTGATAGATAACACCCTTGGCCTTCATCCTAGGTTTATTATATATATATTCACAACCCCCACCCCAGTTTTTGTTTGGTGTTCATAGCTATGGTGGTTCCCAATGCTGCTATTCTCTCACTCAAAGAAGCATCTTTGCTTACAAATCTACCAAATGCAGCCTCTTCTAATTTCTTGTCTGCAACATGTCTCTTGTCAAGATCAGAATGTGTGTTGTATGCTATGTCATGGTCTCTACAAGCAGCATCTAGGGGATTAACACCAGGATCACCTCTGTTTAATCTATGGTCCAATTTTGTGCCTGGACCACAATACTGATAGCCTGGAATGTGTAGTTCAAATGGCAGCTTGTTTATAATGTCATTAACCAACCCCCGGCCCTCAGAAATATTCCAAAATTTAGGTGGTAGAGTATTAATAATTTTTATAAGATATCCAATACCCTTAGTGTCATTCACTATAAAATTAGACAATTTGGTGCTTATCATGTCCATAATTCCAACTTTTTCATTGTAAAAATTGTGGTTGCCAGAATTTTCCTCCCCAGCTATCACCAATAACCTATCTACAAGTTTCCTGACATCATCAACCCAGACAAATTCTTTAGGCAGGGTGTTGTATTGTTTGATTCCACTGCCAGTCTTGATCTGTGACCATATGGGCTTGATTAAGTTGTTATATTTTGCTCCACTGCTAGACTTGACTCTTTTTTGTGTGGGATCATTGTTCTGGTATAGAGCATCTGATTTTATTAATATTTCTTTGTAGTGCTCATAGTCTTGATCTGTATAGCTGCCAGGCCTTTTCCGAGTCATCAGTTCCCACAATCCAGGTGTGCCGGGATATTTAACAAAACCACCTTTTTCTCCAAGATGAGATTCTGAATATACAATAAGATCATCTCCCATAAATGTTACCCTAAAATTGCCAATTCTATGTATGATGCTACCATCACGCTCTGTGTCGGCATATAAGCCAAAAACCTTATCTTTGTTGTCTTTAGGTGTGCTTAAATATTTTTGAGCAAGAAGACCCAATTCAATAGGATCCTGAGTAGCTTCAATTCTTCGAGGAGCAACAGGACTAGGTGTATGAATACTGGAAAGTGGGGTGATTGGATAATCTAATATGTTCCTTGCAGCTACAGGTACAAGCTCTGTGATCAAATTTTGATTTTGCTCTGTAACAGTTTTGATATTTTTACCTAATTCACTAATAGCATCAATAATAGGCTGTTCTGTTTGCTTGTGTTTTTCATAGATTCCTCGGTTCTCTGATTTCCATCCCTTAAATCTTTTTACAAGATAATCTCTTAATTTAAGATCATCAATGATTGGCCTTTTCATGGTTATTTATATATGTTTCAATGTCTAGAAAATTGTTAATTTTATTTCTATATTTACCACTATTGGGTTTTCTTGTCATATCAATTGTGACAAACCCATAACTGTTTTGATTCCAGCACCTACTGCAAAACTTGGAAAAATCATTGTAGCTCAAGTCCCCACCTACATATTCATCATGTATGTGTTTGAGGTTGGTATGATCTTGATGAAACACACATATAAAATTGCTGTTGTCTCGGATCAGCTGCTTCGGTATTTTAGAAAAAGTCTGTGCCAGGTAGAAGCAATCAATGTTTTTGTGTCGGCCCTGTGTAAAGAAATTTCTAACCTTGTTTTGATTATCCAGTATAATGTCATCAAACACAACGACAGAATTATCGAGACATTCATGAAGTGGCTTAACATCTGATTCAAAAGTGGCAATATCCAATCCATCATATAGCTTCATCAACTGCTGATATTTTAATTGTTCCAAGCTCTTAGAGAAAACATACAAGTGCCTGTTTTTCCAGTCTAACCAGTTGGGTGCCAATAAAAAATTATCAATCATTAGTGTAGTTTTACCACAAGCTGATGGCCCAACATTAAGACATCTAATATTATCAGGCAGCAACTTGCCATTTCTCTTAATCTGCTGTTCAGGTTCTGGCAGCCTTTTTATAACATCCCAGGTGTTCATATTATCACTTTGTCTGCATCGATCCAGCTGTGTTCTGGAAGTCCTAGCCATTTGACAAATAACTTGTTGCCTTTTCTGCGGATGATTTTTTCTATGAGATATGTGTCAGGCTGTTTAGTTTTGCTGAGTTCTTCTTCATAGAATCTGCCTTTGAGAATTTCTCGTCGGTGGTCTTTTATTATATATGTTTTAAGGGTCCCAGGTTTAATTTGAACCACTGTAAATAATTCAGTGCTCCAGTTTCTTGTAAAGCCTCTTTTGAATAAGTGCTTATATTTGCTGATTCTTACTTGATCACCCACCTTGTATTTGGCTTTTCTTGTTGTTGGCTGGTATCTAGGATAATAAACAGTGCTGATCAATTTTTGCTCATCAGATGAAGTTACTTCAGAGGGTTTCATGTTGATTGTGGAATGGACCGAGTTGCTATATTTATGTAGAAGTTCTGGAAGAATATTAAGCCATATATAATTACCTTGAAGTGTAAATTGTTTATACATAAGATTTTTTTAGGGTTTTGTTGAATCTCTCTACAATTCAGGCTTTGAGATCACTGTAACTCGAATAATGTTGTATTGACTGGCTTTTAATAAATTGTTGGAACACAGAATTATAAAATTCTTTGCCATTATCTGTTTGCAAATAGCGCGGTGATCTTCCACTCTGATTGATGATTGTCCTGAAGGCTTCTGTAACACATTTTCCAGTCTTGGATTTGAGTGGCACAGCCCAGGCAAATTTTGAAAATGTATCTATTACAGTGAGTAGATACATGTAGCCCTTGTTGATTTTGTCTAAGTTTTTCAGTGTCCACTTGCCATCTCAATCAAGTCGCTCTGCCATAAATCATCTGTGCCTTTTGTAACTACTGGCAGTCTCTTATAATTATGTCTGGCTTGTCTGTGTAATTCATCAACAATAATTTGTCTAGACATAATATGAAAACAAGAATATTGCAACTATGGGGTGTTCAGCAGCTGATACTACAGGATTTTCTAAATATAATTTGTCTCCTATTTGTATAAGAAATTCCAGAGAGCCTTCATCTTCAGCATAAGATGTTTCTAATGTATCGGGATCTGTAAAATCCTCTAACTCTACACTGGTGATTTTTGGTTTGTTGTCAGCATTTGTTATTGATAAGGTGGGGTAGTGGTGTGCCTGTGGTTGTAGCCAATATTTGATCTTGATTGGTCTCAGTGTGCCCCCAACAAAAAACTGGTAATAAAATTGTGCAGGGGACAGCATATATATTTTGCCGCCTGGTGTAAATGGTGAATCATATTCTTTGTTGGGGATGCTGTACAATTCAAGAATTACTGTATGTTTAGGATTCTCGATTATGCCTGTTATTTCTTTTTCTGCTGTAAGCAATCTGCTTGTTACAGATTCAAGGTGCTCATTGATGGTCCTAACAACATCATCATGGCCTGGCTTGATTTTTATGTCCACAACAAGTTTTTTGTATTGTTGCACAATTTCTTGTAGCTGGGTGGCAAAAACAGACAGGACATTTGCTTGATTGGATTCCATGGTCCCTAGCTGTTGCTTGATATTAGCTACAATTTGTTGCAAATTTTCAATAACTGCCAATTTTGAATTTTGAGCAGTAAGATCATGGACCTGTCTTCTGATATCCTCAAACAGGGCATGCAGTTCATTAATATGTTGATTAGTTGGTAGAGTGGCCACTGTCTGAGTAAGTTGTTTGATCTCTGTCTGGATATTCTTGATATCTTCTGATTTCAATATGCGATTCACAGCTCTCTTAATATTTTTAAGTTCCTGTGATGTAGGCAGATTTGTTACGGTATTTTGCAAAGATTCAAGTGCCAATTTCACATTATTTAATTCAGAAGCATCAGCCACATTTTGCATAGCATTTTGGAGCAGGGCTATATCTGCCTGGGTGGGTGTTGATTGTTGTAAACTTTCAAGTTTTGTTTGGATATCATCGATCAAGTGATGAAAATGAGATAGCTCAGATTCAGTGTTGAGGTTTTGAAGCTTTGTGATCTGTTGCTGGACACTGACAAGTGTGTCTACAATACCAGGCAGGCGGGATTCTAGAGATTCTTGTACATTTGTCAAATCACTTTGCACTGCTGCTATTGTACCCTCAAGATGGGTTATGGCACTTTGAATTTTTCCAAAATCTTCATATGTTTCAAGTTGCAGCTTAATGTTTGCAACACTTCGAGTTATTGCACTCAAAGCATCAGAAGATGGCAAGTTGTTCATAAAATTTTCAAGTGTCTCAATTTTTTCTTTAACCTTGGCTATGGCATTGTTCAGAGGGTCCAGATTAGGTATTTGGAGTGATTGAATCTGTTCTTTTAGAGTGGAAATCACTAGATCAAAATCTTCTTGTGATTTTATGCTTTTGACAATTGTTTGGAGCTGTGCCTGGACATTATTTATCTGCTCTTCCAATTGCTGTTTCAATTGCTCAGAGTTGGTGGCCTGGGTCTTAAATTTGGCTTGAAGAGCTGCTACAGCTTCTTCTAAACTTTGAAAATTATCCAATGTTGCCAGGTCAGTATATTTCTGAAGCAGCACTTTGAGTTCTGAGTCAATTTTAAGAAGAGGGTCCATGCAGTGTGATTGTAAATTTGTAATTTCTAGTTGAAGACTGGCATTGAGTGTGGTTTGTAAACCTTGTAAATCACTTCTTAATTTCTTGACTCTGACATCAAGCATCAGAATCTCATCACTGTGATCTTCATGTCTTGTATGGCCAAATATATCATTACGCATTTTGTTTTAGTGGTTATTTATTATTGAATATCTGATTCTTAATTCTATAAAAAAGGTATAAGCTTGTCATATGATTCCGG
Organism: Lepisma saccharinum; assembly: GCF_977018435.1. NCBI lineage: Eukaryota > Metazoa > Arthropoda > Insecta > Zygentoma > Lepismatidae > Lepisma > Lepisma saccharinum. Next base: position 7,941,568 of record NC_139247.1, on the reverse strand, counting down.
GACCTCAATATATAAGCAGTCACCAGCAGAAACAGTATAAACAGTGCCAGAAATCATGTTTGAATGCTTAATTCTATAAATATTTCTCCCTACTGAAATCTTGACATTACCCTCAGGGGTTGTAATAAATTGCAATTGACCACCTACAGGTAATTGGTAATGATTTAAATTATTGTTAAATATGTACAATGTTTTACATGTTTCATCATCAACATCTGTATGTATGCTGTTCAGATGAATAATTAACAAAGCACTTAGTTTAGATATTATATCAGAAGAGGGTTGTGGTGTTGGCAGGTCCATAATAGCCTGTTTTTTGAACCCAAATAAGTTCATAGGTATGTTTATTTATTTCAAATCATGCTCTGTAATCGGGCATTGATTACCACTTTTCAAATCACAATGACCCCATGGTAAAGTATGTATGCCACATGATAAAATGCATCTCTTATCATCATGTGGGTCCAGAGCCACTTTTCTTACAATATTGCTAGTCAACAAGTGATCCACACTCTGAATTCTGGATTCTGATGTTCTGATTAAACTCTGGGATTTGAGACAATTTTTGTAATCTTCAAATTCAAGCTCTTTGTCCACAGTCACTCTGCCAATGCCCTTGGCCTTTTTGGCAACAGCGCCACTACATGTTTCAAAACTGTACATCTTGGCCCTTAACCCAGCAAATGCCACAATAACATCACCAAGTGTCTCATCTTTTAACTTGCCAGGCACCTTTTTGTTGTGGTGTTGAATCTTTGTATGTTCACTGGTATCAAAATATTTAAACAATTCAGGCTGTGTTATATCTTGATAAACATCTTCTGTTTGAATATCAAGAACAAAACTATCTGTGTCCATGTACATCAGTTTTACACGATCCTTATAAAAAGGCTTCAACACATCATAATACAATTTTAACATGTGTAATTTGGCCAATTCCAATATCACAGCCCCTACATAAATAGGCTTATCAAACTTAATTTTTGTTTTTTTCATATTAAAAAGTGCCATATTCTCATCATAAATTCTTCTGTAATTGAAGTTGGGCTTTGCTATCAATTTTTTGCTCCGGCTGGGGTCAGTAATTATTTTAACATCAATATGTTTTCTGACATTTTCAATTGTTTTGCCATACACTGAATTGACCATCAATTTAAACAAAGTTTTATCAAATTGGCTCATTGCAGATGTTCGAAGCTCTGTGTTTGTATCAATATATGGCTTCAACCATCTTGAGTGCCTGAACCTCAAAACTTTTCCAACTTTGGTCACTTGAACACCATGTTTCATCAGGAACTGGAGGTTTTTGTAATATAAGACATAACCCTGTTTTGGCTCTAGAGTCATCATCAATTTCTTCTGTTTAGAACCAGGTGAACACTTAACCTCAGGAATTGGGGGCAGATCAAAAAATGTGTTGTGTAAATCATCAGGAATTGTCAGATCAACCTCTAAGAACAGGCCATAGTTACTGTCATCAAAATCCTTAAGATCTTCAATATTGAAATCTTCAACCCACTCAGCCCTGCATATGGCAGTTTTTTCATCATTGCATAACCATAGAGGCTATTGGCATCTACATACAGTATATAATTTGATGGCAGTGCTGGATCATAATCAGGAATATATTTGTTATTTGCTCTGGCATATCTCTGAGAACATTGCACCATGCCTCCTCTTATACATTGTTCCATAAACAGATACATATCTTGATCCTGGATCAGATCCAATTGCATTTTAGTGTTTAAAAACATTGCAGACCATTCTAGGCCTGGAGCACTGTAAAAATACATTGGATCCAGCTTATAATTTTGCATGGAAGATTTTCTAAATGCCTGAAGTATATCAGCTAAGAGAGTGACATCAAGTTTTAAATAAGCCTTGTGATAATCACCAAATGTCTGGCATTTTAAATTGTTCCACATCAACTGGGCATGGTGATAATCTTCGTCAGTGATTCCAGATCCTCTGATTTTGCTGTAAAACTCTTGTTGTGGTGGCAGAGAACACTCATCAAATTTAGAAAAATCTGTAACATAATCATATGGATATACACCCTTCCGCCTAATTAATTTCAGGTCCTGATTTGGAAACAAAGCACATGTGATTTTGAATTGATCATCAGATAATTGAGTGGCGAGTGTAGTCAGGCTAGCAGACAGAATTCTGTATGAATCCAGAAATCTTAAGTGAATAGGAACACCATTAACTTTAATTATTTTGCTAATGGCAATATATTTCTCATTATTTTCAGCTAAAATATTTAAATTCTGGTTGTCAAACCCCTCGTACCTGATCAAATGATGAAAATCATAATTGGATGCACCATGGCAAAATATGGGGACAAATTTTGGTCTCTGGATCTTAATATTAAAGCTATTACACAGGGCCATTAAGAATTTACCATCTGTATGGGAATGGTGATGTACCTTGATATTTGTATCTGAAAATTCAGAATCACATACCGGGCATTTTTCTGCATTGTTGAAATCTTCAATCTGTTCCTCTGTTAAAGGCAACATGGGTTTTGATTTTAATAAGACATTAGATGCTATGCAACGGCACTCATTTTCTATTCTTTGTGCAAATTCTTTGATGACATCTGCTCCCATGTATAAATCTTTTTTACTAACAACCCCATCCTGTACAACCACATAATAAAAACTAGAAGGTTCATGTAACTGGTATGATGTAATTGAATGTTCATCAGGATCTGGGCTACAGAATGCAAGAGGTTTGAGGTTTGATTCAAAATCACAGACTATATATGCTGGGTGTTCCAACAAGGCTTCAATTTTTTTGAATTTGGCATTTTCATTTGGGTTAGGCATAAGCATATGAACAGGTTTATGGTTGCCACAGTATTTCAGATGCTCAATTAACTTGTTTTTAGCAATTTCTGCATTCTGTTCACAAACACCATTCACCATTTTTCTACCATCAAATACAATTAAACATCTTCTACACAACTTGAATATAGTCTTAGATTTGTCTAGTTGTGTTCTGACTAAAGCTTCAACATTATGTATCAGAGTGTAATGGTGTATATCATCCTCTTCAATTAAGAGCAGATCAATCGGAACAGCAGAATCATCATCAAATGTACTGATTCTGAGAGGTGCTATCAAGCAATTGCCACGGCCAGTAGAACAAATAAATACATTAATAGATAATTGTTTACCATTAATATCCCTGGCCTTTTTTTCAAATTTATCAATATTCTGAACAGACATTGGATATTCTAAACCCTCCATTGCTTCATCAAAATCATTTTCATGCTGTTTATAAAAAGTTATTCGCTGAGGATCCTTTGAAATTGGATACAAAGCAGCTAAAATACACCACAAAAAGCATTTCTCATCATTATTTTTTATATTAACCACGGCTTGTTTGTTTTTAATATTTGCAGGTAATGGCAAATATGTAGATCCTTGTAATGGGCTGAATTCAGAAATATTAACATAGAGCTTGTGTAGAGATCCGCATAGGCTCCATCCTGACTCTTTTGCCGCAAATTCAGAGTGTTTAATATTCAATTGATCTATCAAACTGCTTATTATTTTGTCTGAATTTGTATTTGAATATATAGGTACAGTTTCTGTTATGTGGGGCTGTGTAAATTTTGTGCTATTTGGCTTCTTATATTGTGTAAACAATTTGAGGGACAGCTTATAAGAGCCATTTTGTGCATTTAGAATTGCCTGCACATCTGGATTTATACTGTTCAAAAAATTCTTAATGTCACATTTTGGCTCTGATACAAACCGGTGATCCCTAAGTTAGCCATTAAAACTGCTATGGATAGGTGGTGCATAGCGTGGCTGCTTTGCTGGTCCAGCATTAACAGGTGTTTCATGCTTCCTTTTCAGACCAGATGTAGATGGTTGTGGGGGCAATGTTGATGACTGTTCATAACAAATACACTTATGCCATTTGTAATAAGCCTTGCTCAATACTTTATGGCATCTTGGACACATTTTTGTAGCCTTTCTCCATTTCTTAGGGTCACAAATTTGGCGATGCCTAGACCAATTAGAACTAGATATATTTTTTTTGCATTGATTGCAATATTTTTGATTTGGCATTTTTTTTTTATTTATATAAAATTTCCTAGTCCAAAAAAACAGAACTGTGGACAATATGCCAAAACAATTATAACAGCAGTTAGTGGCTGAGCTGGTGCTTTTATACCCAAACAACAGCAATAACTAGGCTCTGGTGATCCCCAATATAAAATAGTTTTGCTCTTTTATGCTGTTGTACAACACACTTTACCAGGTTTCAAACCTCAGCTGTATATCAGCTAGCAGTGAATATTCTCAAAATCTCACGTGTGGAGATATTATTTTGCCACATGTATTTCAATCTTACACATTTTACCAGGACTCAAACCCAGAGCTTTTGTTTACAAGGCAACAATATTAACACTTTGCCATCAGAGGAGACCTCACATTTTACCAGGACTCAAACCCAGAGCTCTTGTTTACAAGGCAACAATATTAACACTTTGCCATCAGAGGAGACCTCACATTTCACCAGGACTCAAACACAGAGCTTTTGTTTACAAGACAATAAGCCATGGGACTATGTCCACATGCAATACACATTGAATATCAGAACCCAGGAGTTATGAACTCTATATCAGCTAAATACAATTCAAAGTTGGACTTTGAACTGTGCAATGAATATTCTCTAAGTCTCACTCGGGTATATATTATCAGAACAAGGCAAAACCTGAATCCATTTCAGGCATATATGATAACATGCAAGAGTGAAGTTTTATGCTCTTCCAGTAAATTGGAGTTAATAGCATGATGGCATGGCAATTTTCCCTGAAAGGGCACAGTGTAGATTTTATCTCATGCATGCAAGCATATAAAATCTCCCAGGCGTGCATAATTTATTGCTGGCCGGGACATGAAACTGATCAAAGATTAGAAAAAACATGAAACCATTTTGCTTGCCTGCCCTTGTCCTATTGCATTGATCTGTAAGTTGTAGAGGATGAGAATATAAGCTTTTTGCCTTAGTTTTTAAGTGTAGCCAAAACAATATCAAGGGGGGGCATATTTTTGACAAGTTTATGGACAACAAACTGAGAGATGTAGCTTTTACACACATGGGCAAATCTGTCTGAGGGGAGTTCTTCTTTTCTACACTAGAATTCAAGATTCTTGGGATTTTGACAGAATAACACACTATAAACAATAAAATCACATGGGTACTTGACATAATTTTAAGTGTGGGCAAATCGGGGCATATGAACTCTTCTTTTCTACACTAGGATTCAAGATTCTTAGAATTAAGAGCATATCACACTTGAAGAATTGGGTCTTATAGGCATCTTGGCATAATTTTATGTGTGGGCAAATCGGGCTGTTTAATCAAATGACCTCTTCTTTTCTACGCTATAAGTGCGCCAGTAATATCACAAATCATACTACTCATCTATATTACAGGTGTAAGCATGTGTATGAATTTTTGCTTTTTGGTCGAGTGTATTTGTTGTCTTAATTATTCTCAAGCAATTGTTGCAATGTTTTAGCCCTACAGGGATATTTTATGGGGACTACGTAGTTAGGCCCTAACTTCTAGCAGCCAGATGTCGACCTATCACGTGGCTGATAGAACCCAGGAACCGAATACGTTTAAACCCAACCCGCATGTATATATAAAAGAGCCCCCCTGAATCAGACAGCTAGATAATATGTTGATAAAAAAAATCCCTTAAAACCTAAAGAAGCCAAAGTGTAACTTAAAATATGCTTCGCGCATGAAAACTGTCGAATTCCGCAATGATTAAGTCAATTCCATATTTGAAATCATTTTTAGCTCATGCTGCCATAGCGTCTTATGAGCTGTTGGGAGGACAGGTGACACAGGGTGTGCTCCAGTCTTCCTCTTCCTAATTCCTTAACTTCCACACCAAAAAAATCTTTCCAAGTTACCCGGGGCATATCAAAATATTCCGAAATGGTGGCAAAATAAATTTTGGGTTCTAGTCTCCTTTGAGAATAGAAATTTTGATATTTTGAGATTCTCTATAGCAAGAAATTAACCCTAGGGAGATATATAAAAACGAAGAAGTTGGTCTCCCTTTCATTATAAGCTCTTATCTATCATCAGGTCATCCGTCGCATTCAGCATGTACAAGTAAGCACGCATGCTGAGAAAAATTTTAAAGCTGATGGTTGCAAAACCATTTATAATGTATTGTTACTTAGTAACTATTATACTGTATGATAAACAAGTCACATGTATGCTGGTTTAATCAGTACATCGAAGAAAGGTTATTTTTTAAAATAATTCCTCGGAACGTCGAAAATTTTCTAAAAAATTAGCTGGGAACACTGATTTTCACTATCTTTAACTGGTAGTTGGTTGCAAAACATCTTGAACACTTATATTAAATAATTAAACAAGTTTGAAATAAATATCATGAAATAAAAGTAAAATTTTTACATAAATTCAAGGTTTCTCGGTTTACGAGTCTCTGATACGACACCTTCGTATAAAAACTGGGTATTTAAAAATAAAATTATGCAAGTTCTGGTTGATATTTAGTAATTTTCCTCAAGGGTAGTCTATTTATGACTCCAGTAATTAGTTTTCTTAAAGATTTATCTGTAATTAAGCTTTTTATGGTTGATTTAAAATTCAAGTTTTCTGCAAAAGTACTAGTTCAGACAAAATTTGGATTTTAAGTCACAATAGTTCAATTTTATGAAGCAATACAAGTTTAACTCTTTATATTTAAGTAATTTATAGTTTAATTATTATTATTAAGTTCTAAATGTATAAGATTATTATAAAAATTGTAGCTTTTATGCTGAAAATTAATTTTAAGTGCTTTATTTAACAGCGTAATGCTTTTAAATTTGGAAAATGAAAGATATGCCAAATATTGTTTTTAAGAACCAATTTTTACGTTGAAGGAGAAATAAAGAACAAGATTCTATTTACGCCATTCTGAGAATCAAGTGTTGAAGAATCTCCCAGCTTCCAGTCCTTTAAGAGGACTTCCCTTTTGTTAAAGTATGTGTGTTATGTAACCTGAGTATCATTAACATACCATGGAAAAAGATCTGGTCTCTTACCCTTCAACATCCTGAGGTACAATGTCCTTTTACCTTCGGTACAATGCCACAGCTTCATGTTTTCCACATGCTGATTGGTTACCATCTGGCCGGTACAGCAGTCCAACAGCGTGAACACGTGAACTCTCTCCTCCTGATAGCAGTAATAAGGACCGGAGAAGGCATTGCATTATTTCCTGGTTATGGCATCCAATAAGCTACTATGGTGCAGGAGGCCTTAGAAAGATCGCTTCGCGGGCTTACAGAAGACGACAATATGGGGGTGTGTCTGTGAGAACCAATAAGGTCCGCTAATGAGCGAGCCCGGTTGCCACAGCTAGCTCGCTGCACCCTTCTGGAAGGGTGAATGACCTCTGCCTCTTGCTACCTCGGCCTGTTTGTTCGGCTGAGGAGCAGACGACACGAGAGTATCGGCAATAGTGTGAGAGCGACGTCTGCTGTTAGCCCGCGAAACGCTCTTTCTAAGGCCTCCTGCCTTATAAGAAAGTGTGTTTTCAAAAAGATTAGGTTACCTACAATGACATTTTGCCTTTGGGACAATTGTGCATTTATCCTGGCATTTCTTTTGTTCCTTTCACCCGTTGTATTAATACTAGCCATGTACAGCTTGTGTTCCCAGTTCATTTCTTCACCAGTTGGCAAGTCAAAGTGTGTTTTTACTGCATTGTCAATGGGATAATTTAGCTGAAGCTCTATGGGTGTAAAGCCAGTGGAATGGTTGACACTTCCATTCAACAAGTTAACAACTTTGGTGACAGTTCTGGCCAAGCATTATGCGCGCCTTTCCAGACCACTCGCATAAGCCGGTTCAAATCTTTGTGTATCCTCTCTACTAGGTTACTGCTCGGTTTGTATACCGGTGTGTAAGCAACCTTTATGCCTAGAGAGGCTAGTGACTGTACATATTTATTTTCCTTGAACTGAACTCCATTGTCACTCACTATTAAATTTGGGATCCCGAAATGTAAAAAATAAATTAGCTTCTGTAGTATGCTGTCGGTACTACTGTTACGTAATGTGTATGCAGTTAGATACCTAGTTTTTGCATTTTGAACAGTTAGTAAGAACCTTTCACCTCTCTTACCCCTTAGTAATGGGTCCTGAATATCTATGAACAAAACAATATCTCTACCTTCCATACTGTCCATTAACAGCGTTTGTTTAGGTGGGTGTGTGTTATCTTTAGTACTTTGACATGTAATGCAGTCTGCAATATAAGATCTGACATATTTCCTCATATTTCTCCAATTATGCAGTTTTAAAATCCTCTTCATCATTTTATCTACTCCAAAATGTCCTAAATTATCATGGTAAGCTCTAAGCACTACTGGTACAAATGATTCTGGTACGCAGAGCTTCCATTCATTCAAAAAATGATAATCTCTAGTAACTAATAAGTTATTTGGCAAAATTTTGTAAAACTTAAACCAATTTCTAGATCTGGTTGAATTTTCTGTGTGCGTACCATCCAAAAACTGTATGATAGGAAGAAGTATGGGGTCTTTCCATTGCTCCGCAGCTACGAAGTCAAAGGAAAAGTCAAGTATCTCGTTACGGAACGGTTCACTTGTGGCATTTATATGTAAGTTTTCAGTTTCTTTATTTTTAAAAGTTCTGCTTAACAGGTCTGCCAGACCATTTTCTTTGCCCTTGCAGTAATGTACTTGAAACTGGTAGGCTTGCAACTGTAAAGACCACCTGGTTAGCCTAGCATTCCAGTTTTTTGAGCTGTTTAGCCACTGCAAAGCATGGTGGTCGCAAATGACTGTAAATTTAGTACCAGCTACATATTGTCTAAATTTAGAAATGCAAGAGATTATACTCAAACACTCTAGTTCAGTAATAGTGTACTTTTCCTCATATGGTCTCAATGTTCTACTTACATAATAGATGACACGAGGTTCCCCGTTATCAATTTGAAATAGATATCCCCCTATGCCAATTCGACTCGCATCTGTCTGTATGAAAAATTCCTTATGCATGTCAGGGTGATATAATGTAGCATCTCTGGCTATGGCATCCTTCATAGATAAGAAACTATTTTCTTCTTTTCTACCCCACTCCCACTTTTTGTCTTTCTTAAGCAAATTAGTTAGCGGTTTACAAATTTCTGAATAACTGGGAATAAATTTTCTCAACCAACCAAAAGCACCTAAAATTTTCTGTAGTTGTTTCCTAGTTTTGGGTCTAGGAAGTTCAACTATTGACTGTATCCTATCTTGATTTATGTGAATCCCTTTCTGATCAATTGTATGGCCTAAATAGTTTATTTTTTCCTTGCAAAAGAAACTTTTCTTCAGTTTGATGGTCATGTTAGTAGCCCTAATCTTTGAAAATACTTCTCTTAAGAGCTCTATGTGTTCTTCAAAAGTCTCTGTCCTAATACATAAATCATCTACATAGATCATTACTTTATCTGAAAGTGTATCCCCCAGTGTTCTATTCATAGCTTCAGTAAAAGCTTGCAGTCCATTCGAAGAATCAAAAACCAACCTTTTATACTGGTATAGTTTACCATCGAAACTGAACGCTGTAAGTGGTTTAGACTATTCTGTAATTAAAATCTGGTAAAAACCTGAAAACATGTCTATGGTAGTTATGTATTTCTTGCCTTGAAAACCTTGCAAAGCCTCATCTATCCTAATAGGCTTTGTTTGAATTAATTTCTGGTGCAAGTTGACATTACGCATGTCAGTGCAAATGCATAGCGACCCATCAGATTTCGGTATTACCACCAGGGGGGTTGAGGTGACAAGATTCACTAAATTCTATTATATCCCACTCTAAAAGTTTCTGTAAGTGTTCCCTGACTTGAGATTTATAGTTATATGGTATGGGATAAGTCTTCGCTACCAAAGGTTCTGCAGTATCTACCTCTATTTGATGCATATACTTATTGCAACACCCAGGCTTATCATCAAAAAGATCATTAAATTCTAATAACGTATCTAAAAGTATACCCTTTTCTGCAGGATTTAGAATTTCTGCATCTTGTGCTTTTTGAAAAAGTTCTTGGGATGTGGCCCGTGTATTACAATGAGTATTCCCAACCGGTACTGTATACCTAGGTTGCTTGTGTACCTGGTTACAAGGATTATCTAAATCCTGAGTGCCTTCAGCAAGTGGTAGGGGTAACAGTGGTACTACTTTTCTTCCTTGTTCAGTGTTTAGTAACAGCTCTCTTTCCTTCAGGTCTAGCTTAGCCTCTAGTGCAAAAAGTAAATCCAACCCAATCAAAATGCTTGCTGGTAGTTCTTTAACTATTAAAAATTGTCCTGTTACTACTCTGCCCCCAATATTCACATCTGTAATAAATTTCCCTAATGATTTTTGTATCTTTTTCCCACTGTAATCTATCAGCATCATATTATCAGTATTAAGCAAGGTAGGTCTTGAAATTTCACTTGTTATTTCTCTCCAAACACTCTCAGCCATTACGGAAATTTCTGCTCCCAAGTCTGCAAGTGCCTTATATTCTTTATTATTGAAACTTACATTAACAAATGAAATATATTTTAATTTGTACCTTATATTTACTGGCAATGAAAGGTTTTTTGTACTATAATATTCCTCATTATCTTTCAAATCCTCATAAAAATTTAAATCAACCCTACAAATTTCATATTTACTGTCATCATTCATCAGTTGTTTTATTTGTGTTTCCCTGTCATCAGTAACAATTGAGCTTCCCCCTTGCCTACCTTCTGTAAGAGGGGAGCCTAAGCATTTAAAGATCTGGTAGGCTGGTTACCAGTTCTAAATGGAGGGCTGTTTGGATTTAATGTGCGGCCTTGTTGAGGTGTTCAGGTCCGATCCGCAGCCACCACTTGTGCATAAGTGGGACCCCGACCCTGGCTAGCCTAGTTGTTGTTTCTATGCACCGGGGAGTTTCCTCTCCCGTTATGGTAGTTGAAACTACTACCTCCCTCGTTATGATTATCGGAGTAGGTGTTCGATCTGCCCCGGTATGAACTGTTTCGTCGCGGGTTGCTATTCCAAGTGCTACCCCGACCGAAGTTCTTTTCAGGTATTCGTGGGGGACTGGGTTCGAACCTAGGTCTTTGTACCCTGACCTGCCTAGCCTGAAAGTTTTCTTGCCTATTTGGGGGGTACCGGGGTTGGAACCTCCTTTGGTCCTCCCTTTTGCTAGATTGGGACACGATGTCCAACCTGCCCACAATCTCTGCTGCCATCTCTAGGCTAATGTAGGGGTGGATTATAAGAGCTTCTTTAACCTTGTTGGGGAGCTGATTTGCTATAATGACCATTTGTTGCTGGTCTGTCATGCCAGTTTGTATGTTATTAAGTAAGTTGACTTGTTGCCAAAAATAAGAGAGCATGCTATGGTCAGTGTACCTACTGTTCATTATCTTAGCTAGGTACGTTGACTTCGACGTATCTGATTGATACGTGGACAGAAACAATGCCTTGAACCGAGTTCCCCTTTACTTGTAGATACCAGTTCTTGGCTACCCCAGTTAATAACTTTGGCAGGTAGGATAGAATATCCTCTTCCTGCACACCCAGCAAGCAAAAAGACTCTTCAATGCCTGCAAGGAACTGAGAGGCTAGGTACTCAGGTCTTGCAGCACTGAATTTGGGGAGTTTTTCAAGGTCCCCAAACCTGATGGTAGTCCTTTTCCTTGGCTTTGGCTTATGCTCTACCCCGGAGTCACTGCCAGAGTCGAAGAAGCACAAGGGGTGCTTTGGGACTGAACCTTAGGCTTAACCGCCTGTTTTCCCTTTTCTAGGCTTAGCTGGCTAATCTCCCCATGGTTGCTTTCATATTTTTTCTCTAGGTCTTCAACAGCCTGTTCTAACTTGGCAATTTTCCTACTATTATATTTTCTTCCCTTCACATTTTTAGACAGCTTCTCAACTCTATCTAATCTGCTCTGTAATTTATTCAGTATTTTGGTATTTCCCTTTTCTAGCTCACCTAGCCTAGCATTCACTTGATCACTCTCTTCCTTATTAATCTCTTCTATACCACTTACTCTGCGTTTAATCACTTCAAGCTCTTTTTTACTTCTCGCTTCAAAGCTAATCACGTAAGTGTTGAACTCTTGTTCCCTGGCATCCCTTAATGAGTTCATGTAGCTAACAGCCTCCCTGTTAAGTCTACCCTCTGCCTGTTGTACCTCCCTAACAATTAGCTCTCTATTTTCTCCCTCTGACTTCTCTACTCACTTCTCTAACTGGTCTATTTTCCCTCTCGTTACTCCACATTTCTTTATCTGTGCCTATATCCTGTTTCCCAATTCCCCTTTGTAATGATTATATTCTTTGGCTCAAACTTGCGTTACTTGCATCTATCATTTCATTTAAGTCTGTTCTTAATAGCCCTATTGCCTTTACCATTTCATTCATGGAGTCCCTGAGTTCCTCTAATAACTAACTAACTCCCTAGCCTTCTTAAACCCGAAGGTTCATGGCTGCAGCAACACAGGCCTTCCATCTTTCCCTATCTTGAGCAAGTTCTATATACTCTTTTCCATCCCTACCGATTTCCCTCAGGTCCATCTCAATGTTGTCCCTCCATCTTCGTCTTGGCCTTCCTACAGGTCTCTTACCATCAGGTTTCCCAACAAGAATCCTGTAAACTCTTCTTTCCTCTCCCATTCGTGCCACATGGCCTGCCCACCTAAGTCTTCTTGATTTAATTATTATAATAATATCTGGACATGAATACAACTTATGTAACCTTCTCCACTCACCTGTCTCCTCATCCCTTTTAGGTCCAAATATTTTCCTAAGGATCTTATTTTCAAATACTCTCAATTTATGTTCCTCTTTCAATGTAAGGGACCAAGTTTCACATCCATATAATGCTACAGGCAAAATTACTGTTTTGTATATTTTAACTTTTAGTTTCTTAGATATTAAACGAGAAGACAAAAGTTTATGAAGACAGAAGTAACATTCATTAGAGAAGTTCCTCTAATGACATTGCCATTTTTTTTGGTTATGGGCATTCAACATTTTACAAAAGCAAAAAAAAATCAGTAATTGTTAGTTTTAGCAGGAGGTTAGTGCACTCGCGAGGCATGCAACTACTATTGTAGTGTCCTGATTTCTTAAAATTTAGGGCAAATTTTAAAATTTAGAACGATTTTAGAATTCTACCAATTGTACATTAAATTACAATTTGGCTTCTAAATAAATCCCTGTTCGGGAAAAGCCATTTATATTAGAAGGAAAAGGGAGTTTACTGGTTCGAATCTAGTCTTACGTTAATTAGCATAGATGTTAACTTATGTAAAAGGAATAAATATACCACAATAATTAAGACACGGGGTTATACATCGTGTCGACGGTCCAAGAGTTCGGCCAATGGATAAAGACGCACAGGTTCCTTATACATTGGTCTTCATTTAACAAGCCAAGGTCATGCCAAAGTTATTATTACAATAAGAAATCAGAAATCAAGACACTGAAACATATTATGACATAGTATTTAATGCACTGTCGTTGACATACTTACAACACCTCGCCACACACGCACACACCGTGCAGACAAAACACTATCGTTTACCCATAAGCCTTTGGGTAAAAACAATTTAGCAGCAGAGGCCGCTGATGGCCAGCGTTGCTTATAAGCACTAGTCTTTACTCGAGCACCATTCTCTAACAAGTTAAAAAATTAAAGTTGAAATTTTAAAGCTAAGAATCTAGACTTTTCAAGAGAGGAGAAAATATTTTCCTCTCCCACACGTTAAGGTGCTGAAACGAGAGTCTCAATGTGAATGTTGAACTGTGAATCTCAAGTCCCTACTTCTTCCTTTTCCCTGAGTTTCTTAGTTCCCGGAAGAATTGTCGCTTTCTCTATTGGTCGTCGAACTTTTAACTCCTCCTACACGTGACCATGTTTACACCGAAGGGGTGAGAATCGCATACACTGAAGGGCATGAAGGGTGATAATCGCGTAGCACAAAAACACAATAACACCTTGTTTGAGAGCTGATCTCGAGAACGAAAAGTACCTGGTTCTAATTAATTTTTATTGCTCACAATAAGACACTTCGTTAAAGTTATGCCTTCTGTGGCTGTCTAAACTTCACTGAGGCGAAGAGATACGAATAGATATTTTCGGGCAGGGTTGTAGATCAAGATTCCATATTATTTACCCTTGTCACTTCACTGTCACTGAGCCAGACTGGCGGGCGCGCGATAGTAGGAATTATGTCCATCTGCTAGACTGTTATGTGTAGGACGATTGTTTCCATTTGGAGCCTGCCAGATGCAAACTCCCTTGAGAACAGAGGGTCCTTGTTCAGGACGAGGGTGAGAGTCTTCGTCGGGGGTTTTAAATTTTAAAATGCCTGAAGTTCCGTGATTAGGTGCACGCTGAACTCTAATTGATTGTGACGTGAGCCGAATGTGGACCGGATGGATATGAGAGTTTATTGCGGGACACACTGGCTTCTGTATCTCGAAGTAGGGGCGGTGATATATGCAGGGCTTCATGGGAAAGAATGCTTGTTTATAGAGACGGCTGTCCTTTTCTCAGAGAGCAGAAAAATGAAATCTTCGGGAGAAATGCGTAGAAAGACCGATGGTAGTGGTAATTGGTACATCGGTTATACACTTAAGCAAAACACATCACTCAGGATCGTGTTCATAACGCGAAGGTCATGGGTTCGTTCCCCTTACTGGCCACTAATTATACTGTGACGATCACTTGTCAATCATTTGCACGATTACAATTAGTTCATAAATATTTCGAACTAAAACGCGAACGTGAAGATACATCTTCTATGGGCCTATATATTAGTGAAATAACTGAGCAATATGCACTTCACTATTACCTGTATTTCCAATTCCATTACATCCATTGTTATATCCGACTATTGATTCTCGATGCTATAGCAACGTTAGAATTCTAAATAGTATCTAATTTATACAGCGTTTAGCACAATAAATATCATAAAATATAATCAACGTTGTACAAAGTCATTATTATATATTTTTTAAAACTGTTAATAGAAAGTGACTTGTATAATATGAAATTAATAATTTCATGAAACATATTATTATATTGTACGGATCAAGAGGACCGTCACATAGTTATGTGTTATTTACGTTTTGAATTTTCAGTTCTTTCATTTTTGATTTTGTTAACAGTTCAGTGTGTCTCAGACATCTACTGTTGAATTAAAAATTATAGATACTCGAGTTTGGACTCCAATTAAAAATTAACAAATACCCCTACATAAAAACGATTTACATAAAAATTTAGCTCATTCAATTCTGCGTTAATCAATGCTTACCATTTTTTTTGGAGTGTGCATTCTACTATGTATCGTCGTGAGAAATAAAGTGCCCTTTTAGTGGCCGCGGTGGCTCAGTCGGTAACGCGTCTGACTACGATGCTAAAGGTCCCGGGTTCGATCTCCGGCCGGTTCAAATCCGGGAACTTTTCTAACGATGGAAGCGGCCCCGGCGCCCACCCAGCGTCGAATAACATGGGTACCTGGGGGAAATCCTGGGGGGTAAAGGCGGTCAGGGGCGTGATGCTGATGACATCACCCCCACTCACGACCGGATCAAGAAAGTGTGGGGCGTTACCCCCACACCCCCTATACGCCTTCATGGCGTGGTGCTATGCACAGGGGAGTACTTTACCTTTAACGATCGCTCTCCTTCAAATTTTAAAATAAAAAAACTGTTTGTCCGATCGAGATGAAATTTTAGTAAGATGCAAACAGAAAGGTTTTAAACACAGTTCTTAATTTGGAGATATTTAATTTTTTTAAAAAAAAACAGTTCTTATCAATTTTGCGAAACAACTTTTTCTTCGTATTGGGTAGTCCCACATATACAATATTGATCGTGATGTAAGGTTCTTTGAATCTGTTTTCAAATTCCTTTATCATTGTCAATTCACATTGCGACACCGATTTTACACAGATTTTTATTCAATGTAGTAAAGATGTGCGTGGAACGTGGCAACACTGCACAGAGCGATGTCCGTTGAACAGTGGAAACAGCTGGCTGTCACTGCGACTTCGCAGTGCTACCGATTGTCCAGGGAGCACCATGACTGTACATCTATAATTAAAAGAAATGGGATTCCATGGCCGCAAGCGAAACATCACTGCTGTAAATGTTAATCGTCGCCTGTAATGGCGTAAATAATGATGTCACTGGACTGTGGAAGATTGGAAACGTGTGGTTTGGAGTGGCGAATCACGCTTTGCCATAAAATAAATGAGTGCTTGGGGGCAACCCTATGGGGTAAAGACAACAGGATCATGGTTCTGATCACACCACCTCCAAAATTGCCAGGGTCGATAATTTTTGGGGCCCTACCCTCCATGGCTCGGTGCAGTATGTGCGGTGAACTTTAAAAACAAAGCTCTAAAGAACGCAGAACAAATGTATTCATTATACAGGGTGTGTCTACAAAGTTGTTAGACTGGCTTAATAAAAAGTGTAAATATTTTACACTTGCCATAAGTCTCTGCAGATATATTCTCTTAGGATTGTGATTACGTACCTCGTCTCAGCTTCTTCAATTTTCAAAATGGTGTCAAAACGTTGGCCCCTCAGGTGGGATTTTAATTTGGGTAATAAAAGTAGTCAGCAGTGCCAAGTCTGGCGAATAAGGCGGATGGCTTAACACAATCACTTGTATCCGTGCCAAAAAGTGTTGGACAATAATTGCCTTGTGGCTTGGCGCATTGCCATGCTGCAGGAACCAAGCACCTGATTCAACCAGTTCTGGTCCCACACATCGTAATTTCTTTAGCAAGAGCTCTAAAATAAATAGTAGTGTATATTAGCCGGTTCTACGCCATACTTGGTACGAGTGCATTTGTAGCCTCTTTTTTTATCAATTGAATATCAGTTTTTGACATATTTTGACAATTTTTTGTCGATGTTTTAGCGTTTAGCGATGTTTTAGTAAAATTTCCCTTTTTCCCACTCATACTTGGTACGAATGCCACGATCTTACGTGATATAACTTAACCTATTCATTTTTTTTCGTGCTAAACTACACGAGAGCCTCTACGCGCTTTGACCTACTTTAGAGTAGGACCATCAAGACAGTTCTGCAACCGAAAGTGAGGCTCGAAGTGAGGCTCGGTGAGGCTCGACTTAATGGTTTGCTCTTGTAAGGCATAAACCTCATTTTCTCGCAGTGTTGTCAACACCTTACTCGAAATAAAATCACCAAGGTTTTTTCCTTGGTCTAACCTATGTTATTGAACTGCGTCGTCACGTCCAAACCCGCATGACTTACGGACACTATTGGTTCTATTCATACTTTTTCTTACGTATAGGTGTACATGATGAATCCCCAAACAGATTTTTCCTAAGTCTTACCGTTTCCAAGATAATCCCACTTCCGGTCGCTATTTTGGATTTCCGAGCATAGGTTCTATTTATACTTTTTCTCACGTATAGGTGTACATGATGAATCTGCAAACAGATTTTTTCTAAGTCTTACAGTTTCCAAGATAACCCCACTTCCGGTCGCCATTTTGGATTTCCGAACATAGGTTCTATTCACACTTTTACTCACATATAGGTGTACATGATGAATCCCCAAACAGATTTCTCCTAAGTCTTACCGTTTCCAAGATAATCCGACTTCCGGTCGCCATTTTGGATTTCCGAACATAGGTTCTATTCATATTTTTTCTCACGTATAGGCGTACGTGATGAATCCGCAAACAGATTTCTCCTAAGTCTTACCGTTTCCAAGATAACCCGACTTCCGGTCGCCATTTTCGATTTCCGAACACAGGTTCTATTCATACTTTTTCTCACGTATAGGCGTACGTGATGAATCACCAAACAGATTTTTCCTAAGTCATGAATTGGAGGGTTCTATGACAACCAATATTAATTCTCGTAAGAGAACAGAAAAAAAAACAATACTGTGGTCACTACAACAAATAGTCTTCTGCAACCCCAATCCAACAACCCAAAAATCATCATCCTAACTATAACCATGTAACTATCTGCCATCTGTTAGAGGTTTTGTGAACTAAGTGGTGCTTTGTTTGTGTGTAAAAAAAAATGCAATGCTTTTTGCACTTGGTTATCATCACCTAACATGTTATTAATTGTTTTTTAAAATTAATTACAACTGAAAACTAATAATTAATATTATCTAAAGTTACTAATTAATATTATACAAGTAATTGATATATTTTTTGTTCTTGTTGCTAGTGTTGGGTAATTATAGTTGTTGCAAAATATAGCTCTCGCGTATGACAGTTTCTGAGTTTTGTTGGGTATATATAGACGAATCGAAATTTTACTTGTTATGTTAAATTGTATGTTAGGGTACATGGTAGGAGAAATCATTGTATATTAGAGCGCTCTTTTAATGATTTGCCTATAACTGCATACAGGCAGCCGTAAATTTAGCATAAAATATCCTGATCCTGTTTCTTCTAGCATGTGCGACGTTTGTTGTGGTAGGCTCATTGGGGGAAATGTGATTCTCCCATTATGTCATCTGACTTACTAGCATATGCGATACGAAGAACAGGTGTGTATGTGGCTTACTAGGATTAGGCTCATGGTAATGAGGTCCTAGTAGCTGGAACGTTGTCGGGGTATTTTGCATTTTTTTTATTAAGCATAGCAGTGTGTTTTCGCTTATTTTAATATCAGACAACAATGTTAGAAAATGGCCCCAAGAATACAATTTAAAATCACTAATGTGATATGAACCTTTTTTTTTACTTGTGTGTATTTGAATATGAAAGTGAGGTACTTTAAATAATTGAGGGGAACAATCACAAATAAGCTTGCAACGGTATTGGGAGGTGTCACGAGTTCAAATTTTAGACGATTTCTGTTAATCTGCTAAGGCGATATCAGTACGAAAATTTGTAAAAAAGAAGAGGCAATTTTAGCGAATGGCAACGATGAGGATGAATAATGATAATTATGATGAAATTGATGTGTGGCACTTAGAAAACAAAACTTCAAAGTGTATTGCACCAACAGCTACCCCCTCCCCAAATACAAGGCAGTTAACAGAGGTGTATATATTTGTTGGTTTACGAGTCTGAGGGCTTAAGTTAGTATGTTCACTATAGCTATACATATTAAAAAATGAAATGACCTGAGCAATAAAATATAACAATACCGATTCTGGCTTTTTGTCGGATGACGTAATGGTAAAGTTGTTGCAATCCCACACCCTGATGGCGTATAGACTTAAATGTTTTGCATAATATGAAATATTGTTAATGGGAATGTGTTGTTTCTAATGTTCAATATAGAAAGCAGATAACAAGAAAAAAGAAGAAAAGAAATGTTGCAAGTAGATACGGAGCCTCAACCCAAACACATATATGATCAGACAGGATGTCAACAATGCATTCATAACTAACATGTGATTATTCAAAAATTGAAATAGTGCAGTGGGAAACAATCAACTAACTAACTCTCTAGGCTTTTTAAACCCGAAGAGAGCAAAATACAAGCACAAGCGTAAATAATTAAATAAGTTCGAATCTTTTGATCTAGGTATGGATGCAGATAGGTACTAAGTTTTGTGTGTGAACACAATTGATAATGGAAAATCCCCTTCAATATAATAGCATAGTGGTAATGTTGGTCTTGCCTTGTTCCTAGCCATTTCAGTCTTCAAACTGCTTCCAATAGCTTCCATACGTTGATTCGCAATTAGTCAAACATGTCAAATGTAACTGCTATTAGTAAACGTACGATTAAAAATAAGTTTTGTAGAAATTCTCTTCTCAATAAGAATACTATATTACTACCTTTATTACATTAAATATTAATTAATTCTCTAGCACTCTTGATTCTGAAAATTCGTGGTTACAGTTCAATTTGTACTTATCCTGAGCAAAATTTATATGTATTCTATTACAATCTTTACAGATTTCTTTTAGATTCATCTCCATCTTCGTTTTGGTCCTTTACCATCAGGTTTCCCAACAAGATTCCTGTAAAATCTCCTTTCTCATTCGTGCCCACCTAAGTATTTGTGATTTAATCATCAATCTAATAATACTTGGAAACTAACATAAATTATATATACTTCTAAATTATGTAACCTTCACCATTCACTTGTTTCTTCATCCCCTTTTAAAATATTTTCCTAAGAATCTTATTTTCAAATACTCTCAATGTCAATGCAAGGGATCAAGTTTTCGCATCCACAGGCAAAATTACTGTTTTGTATATTTTAACATTTAGTTTCTTAGATATTAAACGAGAAGACAAAAGTTTATGAAGAAAAAAGTAAAATGCATTTCCTAAATTAAGCCTACTTAAGAGACCTGTAGGAAGACCAAGACGAAGATGGAGGGACAACGTTGAGATGGACCTAAAGAAAATCGGTAGGGATGAAAAAGATTATATAGAACTTGCTCAAGATAGGGACAAATAGAAGGCCTGTGTTGCTGAACCTTCGGGTTTAAGAAGGCTAGGGAGTTAGTTACTTAGTTAGTTAGTTAGTGTGTCTCACTGCTACACGGAAAATCCTACAGGAGTTTTTTTTTTTTTTTTTGGAAGCTTCTAACATTTTAAGATATATCCTACCATATTCTACATATTCAACGAATTCATTTGATTACAATGCAACAACGTTTTATTATTACATCATATGTTTCAATATTTTCATAGTCATCCAAACATTTGACAAAACATTTTTTTTAGTTACGAAGATAGGAAGAGAAAAAAGTAGTTGAATAATTTCGATAAGTATTTCTTAATAGGGGACAGTGTTTTAATTTTTTTTTATTTCTTTCTTTCGTGTAACCACTATGTTATCGATAGGAACAAGGCAAGACCAACATTACCACTATGCTATTATATTGAAGGGGATTTTCCATTATCAATTGTGTTCACACACAAAACTTAGTACCTGTCTGCATCCATACCTAGATCAAAAGATTCGAACTTATTTAATTATTTACGCTTGTGCTTGTATTTTGCTCTCTTCGGGTTTAAAAAGCCTAGAGAGTTAGTTAGTTGATTGCTTCCCACTGCACTATTTCAATTTTTGAATAATCACATGTTAGTTATGAATGCATTGTTGACATCCTGTCTGATCATATATGTGTTCGGGTTGAGGCTCCGTATCTACCTGCAACATTTCTTTTCTTCTTTTTTCTTGTTATCTGCTTTCTATATTGAACATTAGAAACAACACATTCCCATTAACAATATTTCATATTATGCAAAACATTTAAGTCTATACACCATCAGGGTGTGGGATTGCAACAACGTTACCACTACGTCATCCGACAAAAAGCCAGAATCGGTATTGTTATATTTTATTGCTCAGGTCATTTCATTTTTTAATATGTATAGCTATAGTGAACATACTAACTTAAGCCCTCAGACTCGTAAACCAACAAATATATACACCTCTGTTAACTGCCTTGTATTTGGGGAGGGGGTAGCTGTTGGTGCAATACACTTTGAAGTTTTGTTTTCTAAGTGCCACACATCAATTTCATCATAATTATCATTATTCATCCTCATCGTTGCCATTAGCTAAAATTGCCTCTTCTTTTTTACAAATTTTCGTACTGATATCGCCTTAGCAGATTAACAGAAATCGTCTAAAATTTGAACTCGTGACACCTCCCAATACCGTTGCAAGCTTATTTGTGATTGTTCCCCTCAATTATTTAAAGTACCTCACTTTCATATTCAAATACACACAAGTAAAAAAAAAAAAGTTCATATCACATTAGTGATTTTAAATTGTATTCTTGGGGCCATTTTCTAACATTGTTGTCTGATATTAAAATAAGCGAAAACACACTGCTATGCTTAATAAAAAAAAATGCAAAATACCCCGACAACGTTTCAGCTACTAGGACCTCATTACCATGAGCCTAATCCTAGTAAGCCACATACACACCTGTTCTTCGTATCGCATATGCTAGTAAGTCAGATGACATAATGGGAGAATCACATTTCCCCCAATGAGCCTACCACAACAAACGTCGCACATGCTAGAAGAAACAGGATCAGGATATTTTATGCTAAATTTACGGCTGCCTGTATGCAGTTATAGGCAAATCATTAAAAGAGCGCTCTAATATACAATGATTTCTCCTACCATGTACCCTAACATACAATTTAACATAACAAGTAAAATTTCGATTCGTCTATATATACCCAACAAAACTCAGAAACTGTCATACGCGAGAGCTAATATTTTGCAACAACTATAATTACCCAAGACTAGCAACAAGAACAAAAACATTATATCAATTACTTGTATAATATTAATTAGTAACTTTAGATAATATTAATTATTAGTTTTCAGTTGTAATTAATTTTAAAAAACAATTAATAACATGTTAGGTGATGATAACCAAGTGCAAAAAGCATTGCATTTTTTTTACACACAAACAAAGCACCACTTAGTTCATCGAGTCTCGGTGTCCTCTCTCCTCCCATACCAGGTCGTCATGGAACCAATTTTTTTTTTTCATCAATCGAAAATTTTCCAAGTCCACAGCGTTAAATAAATCTTAAATTGCAAATATCTCGAAAATGGTAATAGTTATCGAAAAAATATATCGAAAAACACCCCCATACGGCATCGTTAGATGCCCCTTGTCGATTTTGGAGGTGTAGAATACGTATACCAAGTTTTGGTGGTCCTGGGGTCAAGAGGTAAGAAGTTAGCCCACCACCTCCCAATGACTTTGATCACTCGTAACTTTTGAACGAATAGTCGTAGAGAGGTCGGGTTTAGTGCGTTGGTCGAGTCTCTGTGTCCTCTGTCCACCCATACCAAAATAAACATAGGTCGTCATGGAACCAATTTTTTTCAACAATCGAAAATTTTTTCCAAGTCCAGCGTTAAATTGCAAATGTCTCGAAAAACAGTGAGAGATAGCGCAAAAATCCTCCCGTTGACCCTTTTGTCGATATTGGTGATGCAGAGTACGTGTACAAAGTTTTTAGAGGTCCTGGGTCAAGGGTGGGCCAATTGCCAAAATATTTTTCGTAACTTTCGAAAGGATGTTCATAGAGAGCTGGGATTTCTTGCGTTAGCATCGTCTAGGTGTCCTCTGTCCTCCCATACCAAAATAACCATAGGTCGTCATGGAACCAATCGAAAATTTTCCAAGTCCAGCGTTAAAAAAATCATAAATTGCAAATATCTCGAAAATGGTAAGAGTTATCGAAAAAATATATCGAAAAACACCCCCATCCTGGTATCGTTAGATACCCCCCATGTCGATTTTGGAGGTGTAGAATACGTATACCAAGTTTTGGTGGTCCTGGGGTCAAGGGGTAAGAAGTTAGCCCACCCCCCTCCCAAAACTTTGATCACTCGTAACTTTTGAACGAATAGTCGTAGAAAGATCGGGTTTAGTGTGTCAGTCGAGTCTCGGTGTCCTCTGTCCTCCCATACCAAAATTGGCAAAATTGTTCGGAAATCCAAAATGGCGACCGGAAGTGGGGTTATCTTGGAAACGGTAAGACTTAGGAAAAATCTGTTTGCGGATTCATCACGTACACCTATACGTGAGAAAAAGTATGAATAGAACCTATGCTCGGAAAACGAAAATGGCGACCAGAAGTGGGGTTATCTTGGAAACGGTAAGACTTAGGAAAAATCTGTTTGGGGATTCATCACGTACACCTATACGTGAGAAAAAATATGAATAGAACCTATGTTCGGAAATCCAAAATGGCGACCGGAAGTGGGGTTATCTTGGAAACGGTAAGACTTAGGAAAAATCTGTTTTAGGATACACCATGTACACCTATACGTGAGTAAAAGTGTGAATAGAACCTATGTTCGGAAATCCAAAATGGCGACCGGAAGTGGGGTTATCTTGGAAACGGTAAGACTTAGGAAAAATCTGTTTGGAGATACATCATGTACACCTATACGTGAGTAAAAGTGTGAATAGAACCTATGTTCGGAAATCCAATATGGTGACCGGAAGTGGGGTTATCTTGAAAACTGTAAGACTTAGGAAAAATCTATTTTCGGATTCATCATGTACACCTATACGTGAGTAAAATATGAATAGAACCTATATTCGGAAATCCTCACAGAGCGGACCTCTACCTTCAATTCGACGTGGTGAAGAAAGAAAGCGGAGACGCGTTTCCCGCAGCAGCAAATTTGATACTCGTGGACAACTTCGTGCCTCACCTGTTCTCGCAGGTGGAGGTGAGGAAACACAACACCGTCATCGACAGAATAGATTATCCAGGCATCACGTCGACGGCAGTGGGAACATTGAAATTATCCAAAACGGATGCAGCGTACTACCAAGCGGGAGGGTTCGAAGCCGGGACCAAAATATCGACGAGAAATCACACGGTGCTCTTTCCCATGCGTCTGCTGCCCGGTTTCTTCTCGGACTACAAGGAGATCATGTGGAAGGGAGGACTGAGGATCACGTTTCGAAGAGCGGCCAACGACAACGACGCACTGATGCGATACACCAACTTGAACGCAGACGGCACGCCGATAGCCAACACATTACCCGAAGCAGCCAAGTGCGTCATCCGGAGCATGGAGTTGAGAATGCCGATCGTGGAATACGAAACCAACTACGCCCTCAAGTACAAAGCGGAGATCTTGAAAAGTCCGCAGGTACCGATTCACTTTCACGGTTACCAGTGCGTGCAGAAGATGGCGTCGGGAAGTCACATGGAATTCGACGTGACGACGCAGTTCAACAACATACAGTTCGACATGCCAGATTTCGTCGTAGTGCTCTTTCAGACCGGGAGGGACAAGAATCAGGAAAAAGATTCCAGCAAATTCGACGACTGCAAGATCAAGAACGTTTAGCTGAAGAACGGGAGGAACGAAGTGTTCCCGCGCGAGAATAACAACCTCGACATGACCAAAGACGATTACCTCAAACTTTACGAAGCGTTCTCGGCTTACAAACGCGTGACCGAGGGAAACGTGGACAGGTATTACACGCCCAGCGAATTCAAAGCACGGAGACCCATGACCGTCATCAACACGACGAAGCGGAAGCAGGTCGTGGTCAACGATCGAACCAACATCAAGGTCGTCTGCGAGTTCAACAGTCCGTTGCCCGAGGACACAGTGTGTAGCGTCATCCTGGTCGCAGAGAAGTCCTTCGTCCACGACGTGAAGAACGAGAGGGTCACAGAGCAGTTTTAACAGGTTTAACATTTTTCTTGCACAATCAGTTACAATAAGAATTTTGTACTAACACAATCATTTACAATGGCACAATACGAATTTCACTAGTTCAGATCAGTTACAATGTCAATTTCATCAGTTATCAGTTACAATATCAATTTCACCAGTTTTTTTTTTTTTTTTGCACTATCAGTTACAATGTCTTTTTTTTTCTCATCACTATAGCACGAGACAATCAGTTACAATGAATATTTTTTTTGCTTTCTCATTTCAGGCGCTGTCGAACATCAAAAAAACACATAAACATACACATACACACTAGAAAAAAAAAGCATGCAACTTTATTTGTAACACACACATATTCTCCATCTTCATCAAGAAAATATTATAATAAACATAATTTTTTATCTATCTCACAATAAAGCTCTATATCCAAAAAATTACAACATCAAAATAACACTAGAGTCGTTAGTACACGTTGCATGCATTACGGAGGTCCTCTGTAGAGTTTCATGGAAGTTTGAGAGAAAAAAAAAAAAACACGTGAAACTCTATAGAGGTGTGGTAATCTATAACCGCAGCCGTTAGAGAACCTTTACTTTTTTTTTGGTTGGGCACCACGCACCCCTGGCGAGGTTATAGGGGCCAGGGATCCTAAAAAAAAAAACAATTATTATTTGTTTGTTTGCGTCACAATACGGAAATAATGAGAGGCACGCGCGCGTGTGTGGCACATCGTTCCCCCGAGAGAGGTTTACAAAGGTCACGATATATAAACATTGGTCCCGGACTTGGAAAATTACGATAAGGTGCACTCATCCTTCAAAGGATGAGAGGATGAGAGAGTGAATTTCACTCATCACTGCTTTTCTACGCTGTGAAACATCGTCAGCGCAATAAATGAGGCGCGGAACGTGGAGAGAAAGTGAGTTTTTCAGGTTTTGGTGGTCGTTTGGTCAAGAAATCAGAGTTGGCCTCAAAGGTACAAATACTATCTACACACTGCTGCATTCATCAGTCATTATCAGCAATCATCCTCACTGGCTGTGCCCGGTCTTCATTAAATTTTTGTCGAACTTATTCAACATTACCGCCAGTTCGATAGGTGGGGGGACGAGCCTTACAGGGATCATCCGCCACGTCTTCCTGACCCTAAGAGAATCGACGATGCCAAATGAAAACATTGGAATGACAAAAGGCTTCATTACAGTATGCAGTTTTCAGCATTTCAACGGTTTCTGAAGGGGTTTTACTGAATTTTACACAAACGTTAATCCCCACTCTTTGTTCTGTTTTCAAATGCATGACGAGCGTACAAAACACTGCACTAGTTTAAAAGCTGTAACTCACTCAAGATTGCACCGAATCAGACATGAATTTCACTACGCACTCACTACATGAGACACTACGTAATACATGTACCAAATGCCACATTCCAGCATTTATCTTCTTAAAATGTTGCCAGTCTAAAGCTTAGTAGACATTCTGTGAATTACGAAAATATTGTTTCTTTTATTGTTATTTTGCGTTGCCTTCCTTGCACTCTCGACTAATAGCGACGACGAGAACGAGTGAAGATGAGACAAAATTGACGAAGGGACACTCACAAAAGACACCCATGTCCACTCCAAAATTCGAACCCATAACGAGATCGAAACTCGAGCAGTTAATTCGCAGGAAAGAGAGCAGACAGGAGCTAAGATAATTCAGTGTGATACCTTTATACTTAAAGAAGAATTCTCGGTGTCTAGATGGTTAGATTCTCCTGGTGGGTGATATAAGATCGGTATTTACCGGTCTTGTCGCAACATAAACCGACTCTGGGGCTCACCCAGCCTCAAATAAATGGGTACCTGGGAGGGGGTAAAGGTGGCCTGAGCATGGTACTGATCACAGCACCTCTAACATAACCGAGATCGAGAGAATGTACGGGAGCCTTCCACAGATCCCCTTTATACCTCATGGCATAGTGAAAAGTGAACTGGGAACTTTACTATACCTTATACGTACATAAAGAGGGAAGCATTGAATCATTAATTTTTGTACGAATTAGGTAACGGGCTAATGAAAGGAACAAACCTCCTCTAAAAATTAAATTTTATTGCTACAAATCACAAAACTTTTTTTCTTTTTTCACGAGATTCCTATTATAGATTACACGAGAATTGGCTTGAGATAAGATTTTTTGTTTCCAATCGCTGGATATGGCGGGGAGATTGATTTCGCTGCGCTATTTAAACAGATTCTGTTTTCAGTACAAATCGATAGAAGTAAACCAAAATATCTAAAATATAAGTACAGTAAAACCTCGTTAATCCGGACTCCGATAAGACGGACTTCGCTTAATCCGGGCAGCCAAAAGGAAAAGAAAGAGAGCAGAATGCAAGGTTTTAAATGTGGTTAGAAGTCAACAAGAGAACTTCCCAAAGAAAAGCAGTCAACCACTGATGAAATTCAGTTTCCCGCAGACTTTGTACTGTACTGTATAGTGTATTTAGGCCTATGACCTTTAAATACACCATATTAAACGTGTTTTGTTGCTATAAACGGAGTTTTAATGCACTTTCTACTGTTCTTTTAGGTTATTTCAGTTAATCCGGACTTTCGCTAAACCGGTCAACTTATCCCCCCATAAGTCCGGATTAACGAGGTTTTACTGTATAATAATTGAATGGGGTGATATATATATACTCCAGCCTGTATTTCAATAAATTGGAATAAGTTAACTTGATATGCAATTTACTCATACGTTATGTACTTAAGTTTTGTTTTCTTTCTTTCAGTGTAGACTTTCCATCTTATTTTTCTGTTCTGTTGTAATGTTGTAATTGTTATGTATTTATATTGTGGTGTTCTTAATCAGGAGTTTATATACAATTTTCCATTCTGGCAGGTGTAAGTTCGTATTTCGGCGGATGCATGTGTAAATGTAGAGCAAAAACACCTTTATTGTGCAATCGCGAACAATTCTGTGGAGGGTGTTTTATTATATCACTATTTTATTGTTATGTTTATTATTATTGTAGCTGTGGTATAGGTGATAAATGGATAAATACACTTTCTCTTTACACTACCAAGCGATCAAGACTATCGATTGATTGATTTGGATAATTTTAGTTTGCTTTTCTTCCACTTTTGGCTAATCGCGAAGATGAGGATGAGTGATGATATGATGAATTTGTTGAAGGGGCACTCACAAAGAACACCCCTTCCCAGGCCGGAATTCGAACCCAGGACCCCTGACGTCGTAGCGAATGTGCTAACCACTCTGCCGCGGAGGTCGGCGAACGATGATGTAACAGTTTCAGCAGATCCTTGCTTGCGTGGCGTGGTGATCTAAGGTCGAATTCTAGCAACCTTAGAATAAAGCGGCTCTGGGACTCACTCAGTCTCAAATCAATGGGTACCTGGGGGAAACCCTGGGGGGTAAAGGCGGCCGGGCTGTTTTGCTGATAACATCGCTTCCAAAATGGAAAAGATAATGTGTGGGGCCCTTCCACCACATGCCTCAAATTTACCTTCATCGCAAGGAGCTTTATGCAAGTGGAACTTCACCTTTTACATTTTCCTTGCTTATGAATAATTTCAAGTTCGCGTGCAAAGTTCACACTGGGTAAAGAACCAAACCATCGGAATCCATGGAACGTAATTGGTACTTGGCTCTTACCGTCTTGCCTCTACTTTCTGAACGGTGATTACAAGACACCAGTGGAAAATGTCCCCAAATTGTTGTACCCTTGTTAATTAGCATATTGATTGAGTGGTAGACATTGGCGTTTCACGAAAACATTGCGTAAGAAGAGGCAGCCTGCTCTCACTTGCTGGAGATAAGATCTCTCAATTAATCAGCTCCTGTCGCCGCTTTCAGGAATGCAATAATCACGACTTTATCTAATTTGGAAAAATGGGAGCAAACGGTATAATTTGTGCCTCTAGTGTGACTTTCATCTGCCATAACTTTACCGTCCTTTCTGAAATATAATTTGCCTAAATAACAGGGAAGTGGAATCGGTAACCTTAAGAATGTATTGTAAAAATCTTCAAGGGAACCTCTTGTCTCTCACCTAACGTGGAAAAGCTTGCCGAGTTCACGTTTCTTTTCAATATTCAAAGAGCTGAAAAATTAAATGGACGACGAGTTTGACTGCTAACCGGGAATTCCTTGAGTTCGACAAATTATGCGTAAATCATTGACACTGGTAGTTTGTCCTGAATTCCGGGATAATTTTTCTACTCAGATCTGGAGGAAAAACTGCTCCTAGTAATTCACGTCTTATATTAAATAGATATTCGTGTAGGCTCTGATATTCAGGGTTTTTCAAAAGGAACTACCTGGTTTGGTGATTTTTACTGCATGCAACTTACGAGACATATCGTTATTATATGGATTTACATCTTTTCCTGGTATCCGGAATTTTTCATTCGAATTGTTCTGCAGTTCGATACCCCGCGGAGGCACATAGTGGTTCGGATTCCACTTTAAATTGTAGGTCCAGTCCCGATTAGCCTTACTGTGCATAAAGTGGACTTAAAACAGCAAATCAATCAATCAGTCAATCAATCAATTGTTCTGTACACCACAGATTCCACATTTTGCCGCTAAGAAGGTGAAATGCAACATGGCAGTATGTGGAGAGAAGAAGGCATTGTGTGTCCCAACATTCCACGAAGCAATTGAAACTGGTATGGCTTGATTCGTAGAAAATACTCTACGCCGTTTTTTTTTTGTTTTTTTACATTTGAAGCTCTAGACTTTACAGATTGGGTGACTTCCATAGGGTTCATTGGAAAGCATGCCAGATTCGGTCCACAGCCTCGTTCGACACTGATGGTCAGCCAGTGGATTTTCCATTGCACAGACAACCAGTAGCCATGAATTGTTTGTACTCTTACGAGTGCTTTTCTCCATTGACGGCTCTTTATGAAATTTTGTCCTCCACTGTCGTCGTAGGATTACTTTGTATCGTGATTCTGCAGGACACAGAATGACTTCTTCTCTCTACATGCCACCATGTTGCATTGCACGCTTCTAGCGGCGAATTTGGGAAGCAGGTGTGTGTGTGTGAGGGACTATTCGAACTTGTGGACGTCAGGCACAGATATACACCCATATAATGTAGATATGATACATAAGTTCCCTTCAATAAAATCACGAAACCAGGGAATTCGTTTTGAATAACTCTGTCTCGTACATATCACGGTTTAGAAGCAAAAAATATCGCTAAGAAGATTCATTGGTGGGAAATGACGGAAAATTAAAAAAAAAAACAGCCAATCCTGATTTCTTGAGCTTAGCCTGAAATGTACCCACACGAGGCTAAGATTTAACGATTAACTTAAAAAAGAAAATAGTTTGCAATTTCATTTTATTCCCAGATTATCTAATTGAAACAACATTATGAGAAATATTCAACTATGTGTCGCCCCGGTAGATTCTGACTTTGCCCACAATGTAAACTGGTGATGTAATATCTGCGTGTTCAATAATCTGTGCCATGTGCAAGAATCTAATCATTTGAGAGAAATTTGCTAGATATTTTAGAAATCAAAATTAAAACTTATTTCTATTTTTTTTTTTTTGCATTGCAAAAATGTGTTATGACATGGCATGCCAATTTCAAGTTTAATTATTTTATACAGAAATAGTAAAAGCCAAAAATTAATGATGTAATTATGTAAATCCGTAGATACGTGTAAATATTGACCAGGTTATTTAGATATCTTGTCAACAATAATTTTATAATAAAAAAAGCCCTAATTGTAGGTTTTTCGGCCTACTTTTCTGGTTGCAGTGAGACTGGTGTCACAGGTCTACCTACACGGAAGAACTACCCTTACCTTCGGGATTAGCCAATGGGTTGTTCTTCGTAAACCTGTAACTTCGGGTGAGGTTCCTGCGATACTAAAATACCGTGAATTGATTCTGGAAGATTTACCCGTTACAGATTGCACGGAGATCTGCATATGATAACTCGCCACAGGATTGCCAATACAAAAGTTTTATTGTGTTTGTGTGGATAAGAAAGAAATACGAAGTTACTGCAAAATAGTCCCTCAAACTTTTTGTTTCATATTAGAAAAGGTATTCATCCGACACCAGTGGCCAGTTAAGACCTGGTCATCTCTTATCCTGTTAGCTGAACTGAAAAGTCCGATTTGGGGTAACTCAGCTGTGGCGAGTCGCAGGCCCTAGAGAACCAGCTGAGATGCCTGTCCACTAGGCTTTACGTTGTAATGACTACTTTTCGAAGAATAGGTTGAAGAGTGATATTAATTCATTTCCAATTTTTGATTTTCCCAATGCCACTTCACGGTAACTATTCATGATGCCCATTCTATCTATACGCAATTCTCGAACACTACCACATTCAGGGTATTCTCACAATTTTTAATGAGCATGCCTATATATATATATATATAGTATATATATATATATATTACTCGTACTCTCCTCGTGACTTCATTATTGAATTTTTCACGTCCACATTTTCTTTCATTTAGCTACCTTGTAAGATGCATATGCATGTTGTAATTATATAATACAAAATATTATTGCAATTAAAGTTCATTGTAATAATCATTATTACCATGAGTTTTGAATTTCAGAATGCAATTTGCTCCTCTCCCCCCTCTCTCTCTCTCTCTATCGCGTCAAAAATTTTGGGCAGGGTGTTTCTATCACTAGGGGACGTTTTATATCAGTGTAATTTCTCGCCTTGCGAAAAAAGAATTACATCAAATAGCTGCGATTAGTTCCATGTGCGTCTTAGAAAGTAGATGACAAATTTATGTACAGGAAAATTCAATAATCAATCTCACGAGGAGTGCAATAATTTTCTTGAATTGACATGTTCATTACAAATTGTGAGAGTGCATTTTGAACTAAATATGGTCACGAACGTTCAGGGGGGCGCAAAGGGTAGCTTGCACCCCCTTCAGCACCCCTATTCAAAACCTAGGTTGAAAACATTATCTCTTACAGCGGCATATATCGTAGTCACATTGAGCGTCCGAATGTTAGGTATTGTAGCGAGACCGCTGTTATTGCATACAACAGCCAAGCATTGAAAGACAAGCCGCATATAATTTCCTGTACTGTCGGCAGTCTCTATAAAGATGAGATGCCGTTGTCTTTTCTTTCATCAGTATTGTTGTTAAGAATTGTTTCTTCTTTTGTTTTAAGTGCCTTGCTTGTGTTATTCGATATTTGCCTATAACTCAGTAAGGTTTTTTGTCATTGTTGTTAGACGGTTTTATTGTCCACCTACTTCATGTTCCTCTGTTCTCGAAGTCGCATTGAAACAAAAGTTTCAGGTGCTTTCAAGATATCAGAGATATCTCAAATGTGTCACCTGAAAATTTACAAGTAAAAAAATTGTAAGAAATTCTATTTAATACTGCTGAACGATTATACTTTTTAAAATACAAATATCGTAAAAATTTAAACTGAATTCGTTCAATATTATCTGAATGTACTTGATAAAATGGATCCCAAATTTCACTTAAGTATTCAAGCCTTGAACGAACAATTGCATTATATAGGTTCATTAAAACCTGCGTATTCTTAAAATCTTTAGTTGACCTAATTATAAATCCAAGACGTTTATGTGAATCCAAGCAGATGTAAGAATAATGATGTTTATAGTTCAAATTCTTATCCAATATTAATCCTAAATCATTGATTACATCTACGCGTGTAAGTACACTTCCATTAAGAATATAATTAGGAAGTACGGCTTTTGTTTTATTTGTAAACGTTATTGTTGAGCATTTACTAATATTAAAATATAATTTATTCTGAACGCTCCATTGATAACAAGCATCTATATCTTTTTGTAATAAGATAGCATTTTCTGGAAGTATAATGCTTTTAAAAATCTTTAAATCATCTGCATACAATAAGCAGCGTGAAAACTTTATAACAGATGGAAGATCATTTATATATAACGCAAAAAGAAGGGGACCAAGACTTGATCCCTGAGGGACACCTGAATATGCTGTATATACTGTAGATGTATCATAGTTATCAAGCACTTTGTATTTTCTGTTTTTCAAATAAGAGAGAATTATTTTTAATAAAACATCAGATAAACCAAATGAAGAAAGTTTATTTAATAATAACCTATGATCAATCTTATCAAAGGCCCGACCCTGTGGCCGAGTGGTTAGCACATCGCGCTGCGACGCCAAGGGTCCCGGGTTCGAATCCCGGTCGGGCTTGGTTGTTTGTGAATGTCCATTCATCAATTTCATCATTTCATCACTCATACCCATCTTCGCAAATTAGCCAAGAGGCACAAAACGCGAAGTAAAATAAACTAAATCAACAACAACAACAACAATCTTATCAAAGGCCTTAATAAAATCAGTGTATATAACGTCTACCCGAATGTTTTCATTAAAAGAATTCGAAATATATTGAGTAAAATACATTAAATTAGTGAAAGTTGATCTTTTTGTATAAAAAAGATATGCAACATGCATGCATATTTCAGGCTTTCTTTATTTCAACATCGCACCCCCTAAAATGTATTCTCCATCCCCTCAGCACCCTCAGATGATTAACCCTAGCGCCGCCACTGCGAACGTTCAAGAATTGTAGCAGTGTATAGATTGAAAGACCATCATGAATAGTTACTCTGAAGTGACATTAGAAATTTGAAAATTTGGAAATGAATTAAAATTCAGTCTTGAAAGTTTTGTTCGAGAAATAGTCATTGCAACCTAAAGAAGCCTAATTGAATATATTTCAAAACGTCGTCCCGATTAGCCCATCTGAGCTTCAACATTAAAACAAGTTATTAATGAAGTCTTAGACTGCTAGTTAGGTACATTTTTAGGCTATGTTGACGAAATAAGCATTGTTGGTAGTTTCTTTTGCCTTTCTTTATTCTCAGAGCCTTTCCGATGGCGTAATGATAATATCATCGCCTTGCAATCAAGGAGTTCCAGGTTCAATACCCGGTCGAGGCACATAGTGGTTTTGATTCCACTTCAAACTGTATAATATGTTTCATAACAACGATAACACTTTTAACCGATGACCACCTCAAAATTAGCCTTAAGTCTCATAAAATTATAATTTAGTTAATATATGTTTATACATAACAATATATGAATAATAAAGTTTAAACTAAATCCCTGTTACTTAAAAATAAAGATTATTTTTGTTTGGAAAAACATATTTTTGTAGGAATTCTGATCAACCAAGAAGCTGTGTATTCCCAAGATAATTGTCGGAGATTAAATGTGTATGTCCTCATGTCGTAGGTGTACTAATATAAATAAGGCAGGACACATGCAGTTGGTGGTTTTTGGTGATAGATATATAACATTAAGCTCTACGTATAGTTACAAATTAGCTTTTCTGTGCATAAAGTGAACTTAAAACAAAAAAATTAAAAACATTATTATTATTATTATTATTACAATTTAGTAATCATTATTATTTCATGTCTGGCATTTATTTGACAATATTGCGAATTTGCGGCTAAAGAAAATTCGTTTTCGTGCAAAAAGGAATGAAAAGCAATTTTAAAACTAACACTTAATTTAGTTACTAATTATTTGGAGAATTAACAGAGTTACAGTTACTAATTTAAAAAAGTAACTAGTTACAGCTAACATTACAGTTAGTTACAGTTTGAAAATCTTGTCACTTGTTATGTAATTAATTCGTTGCTTCCAAGGAATGGATATGTGGCAAGGTCGCTAAAAAGGTTCTTTCTCAGGGAAGCAGTAATGCTCAGAGTGGGGAGAACGTGGGGTGATGATATCCCTCAATTAAGAAAATGCTCATAAATCTTCCCCTTCTAGGAAAATTTTCTAGACATCTCAACACCCACTGCATGTTCTCCACGTTGTCCATACAACCTTCAGCTCACCTTTTCTCAAACTGGATGAATCATCCTCCCCAGATAGGAATTTCCACTTCGAGCTCTTGGGGCGGGGCAGAGTAAAATTTATTATCTTGCCCTTCAGTTATAAAAGCTCACATTTTACGTTTCATTATTATTATTATTGTTAGTAGTATAATTGGAGGTGTTCAAACCAACACTTGGTACGAGGCCTATTATTTTTATTAATTTAAGCACAATGGTAAACCTATTTTGATGATGTTTTTGTCGATTTTATACTATTGCAAATCTGTGATTTTTACCTCACACTTGGTACGAGTGTCGAGGCCTATTATTTTCATTAATTTAACCACAGTTTTAAACCTATTTTGATGATGTTTTTCTTGATTTTATACTATTGCAACTCTGTGATTTTTTCACCTCACACTTGGTACGAGTGTCATAATTTCTTACGAGTTAAATTACGTAACATTACATAATATTGTGATGCCCCCATATTAAGCTCCCTTTATTGTATTTTTATAAGGGTAAACTATTGCACCATGCTTATGCAACAGGTTATTACATAACATTACGCAACATTACAATGGCACAGAAGGTAACTTGTTGCATCATGTTTATGCAACAGGTTATTACGTAATATTATGATGACTTGTATTTGACATGGTATCTTCTGATTAGCTTTTTGTCTCAGATGTTTTTATGCTACTTAAAGAGTGTTTTGCATTACAGTATTTGAATTTATGCAACTTATCTAAATACCACACTAACATACTCTGCGACAGTTTCAAAGTCTGACATTTTTTTCACATTTTACAATATACACCAACATGAAAAATAACACTAAAGACCAAACATACTGAGGAATAGTCTTACAAAAACTGAAACTTAATAAAATACTAACCTGTCATGATAAGATGTGACGTGACAGATTAGTCAGTTTTGCGAGATCAGTTGAAGAGTACGGACGTGTTGTTGAAGTACTCCTCTATACATTTTTTCATGTCCTAAGCACAGGGGGATATTTTTTACTACATGTATTTATTATTTTTTATACTTAGTACAAATATATATTTTATATATAATGAAAAATAGCTAATATAAAATAAAACGTCATGAATATTTTTGGGTTTAAGAACCAACAACATAATCAGCCTGTAGAGAGAATTCCAGTAAAGATGGATGTATTTAGAGAAATTTATCATCAATTGAAATGGTTACTTCTTGTTCACTTGAATAGTATTTGGTCTCATGTTGACGAGGATACTGGAAAGCACTTATTTGTATTTAATAATAACTTATCATCATATAAGTTACCTGTTAGTGGGAAAATTCAAATAAACATTTCACCACCCAATGCGGCAGTTTTGCACATACGTCGAAATTTGTATAGAATTAAACATAGTACATTACTTCCTGATACGTCTTATGATGTGGAAGCTGGTGAATTTTGGTATGGTGAGTATCATAAATTGATTCCTCTGTTTATCGAAATAAGAATAATCTATCCTTTTATTAATATATAAAATACCTAAAAAACAAAGCAAAAAAACATTGATATATTTGGTAATAGAAGGCGACAGGAGATTCCAGATAATTCCAGCGAGATTGCTTGCTTAGATGTACGTCTAAAGAAACTGAAATCAGATTTACTCATATTACAGAATTCGCTAAATCTAAATATTCAAGCAGAGATTACAAATCTTCAAACTCAACTGATTGATCCTATAGTAAAAATTGATGGAGAACTCAAATCTTTGCTTTAGAAATATACTAATTTAGCTTCAATAGATAATCTTCAGAACTTAGAAGAGAATATTGCCAACTTGAAAAAAGAACTTGATAAATTTAGACAAATCCAGAAAACGAATACCGAACAGCTGAAACAGCAATTAAATGACCAGGCAAATAGCATTCGTACCGAACTGCAAAGCATCATCCAGAATATCAAAATTCAAGAAGAATATGAGCAGGTAAATGCTAGTATTGCTAAATTGCAAGAACAGTTTCAATCTTTCGAATTTCCTACATAACAAAGTATCAAATCTGAATTACAGACAGATGAACTGCATACAGCTATAACAGAAGTTCAATCGAAACTACAGACATTGGAAGATTTTATCAATAATTTAAATTCATGTTCTGAATTAAATACTATTGCTCGAAGCGTTGCCGGCATCAAATTACAGTTGGAGACTTACGAAGATTTTGGTGAGATACAAGGTACCATAGCTCACATAGAAGATACTTTGACAACTATGAGAAATGAGCTAACAAGTGTACAGGAAACTCCAGAATCAAAACTGCCTGGCATTACTGATATTCTAGTTATAGTTCAACAGCAAGTTACTAAGCTTGAAAGCTTGAATACTGAATCAGAATTATCGCATTTCCATCATCTTATTGACGACATTCAGAGTAAATTAGAGACACTGCAACAGTCTACACCTACGCAGGATGACATACCGCAACTGCAAGAAATTTTGAAAAATGCGGCTGATGCAACAGAACTCGATGTTATAAAATTAACTCTTACCATACTTCAGAATACTGTAGCTGCTTTGCCTACTTCTCAGGGTTTGATTTGATTTGGTGTTTTAAGTCCACTTTATGCACAGTAAGGCTAATCGGGACTGGACCTACAGTTTAAAGTGGGATCCGAACCACTATGTGCCTCCACCGGGTATCGAACCCGGGACCCCTTGATTACAAGGCAACGACGCTACCACTGCGCCATCGGGGAGACCTACTTCTCAGGGAATCAGAGCTATGAGGAGAGCCGTACATCGAATTTTAAAATCTGAGGATATCAAAAACATTCAAGCAGAAATTGCTCAAATCAGAGAAACTGTTGCTAGTCTCCCCAACAATCAAATATTTAATGAAATACATGCATTATTTACAGAAATCAGAAGTCAAGTACACGATCTTGCTACCCAGAGTTCTAAATTGAAACTTGTAGAAAATTTACAGGAGATTATTTCTAATATTACGTTACAAATTACTACTCTTGAAGGAAGTCAAGAATCTGCTTTATCAGGTTTTGCTGTTAGTAGTGTAAACTTATTGTTTCAAAATAACACTTTGTAGGTATCCTCTTTTTTTATCAATTGAATATCAGTTTTTGACATATTTTGACAATTTTTTGTCGATGTTTTAGCGTTTAGCGATGTATTAGTACAATTTTCAATGCACCACTTTTTTTCCCACCTCACACTTGTAGGTATATCACGATCTTACGTGATATAACTTAACCTATTCATTTTTTTTTGCTAACCTACACGAGAGCCTCTACGTTCTTTGACCTACTTTAAGTAGTAGGTGGAACCGTACGTTCTGGCTGGGTCCTTTGACCTACTTTTTATTTTACGACGTTTTACGGACTAAACTAACCTACAATGAGAGAAAAATGGACAGAAAAAGCTCTGGCATCACTTTTTAAGCTATTTTTTACCTCCTGCAAATTTTGCTCTTATGCTAACTCGTCCTTTGACCTACTTTTGAAATGACTTACGACATTTTCCTATAAGTCTGCTGTCTCCTCTTACGGTAAGGTCCCTCAGTGTAATCTACTACGACCTTGCTCTCAGCGTAATCTGCCACGATGTGTTTTTTTAAAACACATGTGTGATCTTCTACAATGTGTGTGGCCCCCTGCTACGACCTAACGGGACACCTCTCTCCTACGATGTTTTTGGCCCCCCTGCTACGATGTTTTTCTCCTCATGATGTAAAAAAATGGTATTGTAGCGGTATTTGAAATCGACTGTGCTGTGTGAAGGGCATGTTCAGTGAACAATAGGAGAGCGGGAGAGTACAAGCAAGCGTCCCCTCAATTTTTTTTTCAAGAAATTCGATTTGTCAAGTTAGTTTTTTTGATCCGAAAAAACTCTGCAAACCTATTGGGGTGCTTTGGGTGTTTTTTTAGATTAAAAATTTTGTAATGGGGGTTGTAGAAAAGCCATTCTTGCTCGACGAAGGCGATATTTAAAACTGCTCTGTGACCCTCTCGTTCTTCACGTCAAGGATGAAGGACTTCTCGGCGACCAGGATGACGCTGCACACGGTATCCTCGGGCAGCGCGTCGTGGAACTCGCAGACGACCCTGATGTTGGTTCGATTGTTCAGTACGAATTCGACCTTCACCCGCAGTTCGGGAACCAACCGCTCGTGCAGGTGATCGATCAAGCTATTCTGAGTACGTTTATCCGTGAGTATGAAAAGCGAATCCGTGTCCATGTACATCATGCGCGGTCGAGGGTTCGAGGGAAATTTTTCGACCACGTCGCACGATTTCAGTAGGATGGTTCGAGACAGAAAAGTGACGAGGGACGCGCAAGCGGGGTTCTTCGAAACGAACGAGCCCCACGTTTTCCCGTACGGCCTGCGAATGTAAGGTTGGTTCACGTGAGCGCGAATTTCTTCGGGAATGTCTTTCAGTTCGTACATCTGACCGTATATGCTGTTCATCATCAACTTCGCAGTATTCTGTTTCGCGTCCATTTCGAGCAATTTGCCCGGCGGCAGGGTCTTGCAGTTCTTGGCTTCCTTGATTTTTTTACGCAAGGTCATGGTCTTGCGGATGCACAGGGCGTTGAGCGTGTCGGGCAAAAAATACACGTGGAGATCCGCTTCCGTGCAGCCGGTGGGATTCCTGCTGCCGCGATAAACGTCCACTTCCGTGCCTGGTGGAACGGACGTTCCGGTGTGGAATTCACGCCACTCCAAGTTCACGTTGAAGGGTGAGAGCCCCGCTGCGACCATGACGCTCGGGTAGAGGGAAGTATGAACCCCGAGAAAATTCTATATAAAATAACATTCCTGGAAATTCTATTCACAGTAGATTGAATTTTTGATTTTTGTATTCCCCCGAGAAATTCTATTTTAATAATTTACCTGAAAATTCTATTCACAGTATAGATTGAATTTTTTCAGTTTTGTAATCACCCCCAAGAAATTCTATATAAAATAACATACCTGAAAATTGTATTCACAGTAGATTGAATTCTTGAGTTTTGTATTCGCACCCAAGAAATTCTATATAAATAACATACCTGAAATTCTATTCACAGTAGATTGAATTCTCGAGTTTTGTATTCACACCCAAGAAATTCTATATAAATAACATACCTGAAAATTGTATCGCTATATATACTAGACTTTTTTTGATTTTTGTGATTTTGGAGAAAGCAATGGCATCCATCACCAGTTTCAATCGTAAAAATGATAAAACTGAAGGTTACTTGTGGGAAGCTAATCTCAAGGAACAATTTATCGGTACACAGGGCAAGATGTAGCGAAACAGGTTCGAGAATTAATCGTTCGTTACCTTCTAAGCCTTGTGCTCGATGCGGAAAGATGATCAGCATTGCACATTTAATTAAACACCTCAAAATTTGCAAAGGATCGACCGGACAAGCATCGAAAAGGAAAATCGATAATTCAGAAACGGAAGCTTCCACTTCCAAGCAAATTAAATTATCTAATGAACGCAAACCAATTAGATCTGCATTCAACGACCAACTCCAGGATTTTTCAATTAAATCAGAACCAGGCCGTGACATCCTTAGTTTCTTGGATGAAACGAAAACATCTGTACTAAATATTTTAAAAAATAAACTTGAAAACAACTCTATAAAAGTATACATTGTTGTGTTTTCTGAATACGAGAAAGTTGATGGCACAACGAGTATTTTTTATCATCGAACAAAAAACCAGGCTCTTCATTTGGCGAACGTCGAAAATTTAGACAACTTCTATTATAAAATTACCAATGAGCTCGTTAAGAAACATGACGATTTCGAGGCTAAAGGGTCGGGATGGTCTCTGTGTGGAAGTCCTCATACGTTAACCGTTTACGTGAACCAATTCTCGCCTCTTCGCGCTTCCAGCTACGTTCCTCTTCCACCGAACATTCAACACAAGAGGGCTGCGTTAAATATACAGAACAGCGATAACAAGTGTTTCCTTTGGTGTATATTGGCTGCACTGCATCCTGTTTATTGCAAAAATAATCCACAGTGGGTTGGACATTACAAACAATACGAGTCCGAGTTTGAAAGTGTAATGTCTGGCATCGAATACCCGGTGACATTGTCGGATATAACAAAGTTTGAAAATCGTGCAGGAAAACGCATCGCTATTAATGTATATTCCTTCACGTCAGATAAATATCTCGTGCATCCCGTCAGGATAAGCGATGTCGACGATGACGATGCTTGTGTAATAAATTTTCTTCTTATTTCCAACGAGGATGTTCATCACTACACGCTAATTCGTTATCTATCACGTTTGGTCAGAAGTCAAACTACCAAGTATGCAAACAACATCGAGGTTTGCCCGAGATGCCTAACCACATTCAACGATATAAAACAAGTCGATTATCGAAAATACACCAAACGTCAGATTGCTATCGATAAACTTGTTCAACATAAAATATATTGCGGCAACAACAGACCGGTTCGAATGTTGATGCCCGAAAAGAACGAAGTGGAAGAATTCAAAATGCACAAGGCATTGTTGGAACATCCGGCCATCATCGTTGTTGATTTCGAGGCGTTCCTCAAACCACTCTCATACTGCGATCCGGATCCCGACGTTTCTTCCACCACACCTTACCAGCTTCACGAACCAAACAGTTTCCGTTACGTTGTCGTGCGACAGGATAAAATAGATGAACCGTACGTATACCGAGGACCCGATGCAATCGAACGCTTCTTCGAAAAGATGATCGAGGAGGTTGGAAAAATTTGATGCATGCTGCAAACATCGAAACCGATGCTTCCGTTATCTGCTATCGAACTTCAAAATTACTATGACACTGCCAAGTGTCCTGTGTGTGATAACCACTTCACAGACGACAATCGTAAAGTGTTTCACCATTCGCATACGGACGGTCGCTTCATAAGCGGAATCTGTAATGCATGCAACCTCAAAATCCAAAAACCAAAATTCGTCCCCATATTCTTTCACAATGGTTCTAATTACGACTTTCATCCCTTAATTAGGAAACTCGGATACGACACTCAAAAAATAGATATTCTTGCTCAAAACGAAGAACGATACATCTCTATAAGTAAGAAAGTTATGATTCCTGAGACTAAAAATACCATCGAGATGAGGTTTCTGGATTCATACAGATTTCTCTCTGCCAGCCTGGACGCTCTTGCCAGCAAACATTTAGACGAACAATTCAAAATTACAAAAGCTAGTTTTCCCAACGTAGACATAGAACTCGTTAGACGTAAAGGGATTGATTTTGTTTCTGTATTTTCCGTCGTTGGGTTTCCTCGTCATGTCGATCGTCGCGAATCCGAAATCGTCACTGTTCCAGCAAGAAGAGAAGCGTTCCGAAAATTGATTGATCAACAGGCCGTTGAGTTTAGATAACATGGAAGGTAGAAATTCATGATCTGCTGTGGGGTGTACAGTCTCCATTGTTTGATTTCGGAAACCAAAGAGATTCATTGTTCTTGCTAGTTCTTTATTGTGTATGTGATAATTTGAGACAGTTACATTTTTTTATTTTAGTTATAGTTATTTAAGTTTATTTTTTTTCAATTGCATTGCCTACAATTTTTACTAATTTCTAAACGATAGTGTCCCCAAGGCAACGTGTGGATTCCACAAGACAAAATACTTCTTTTATCGTCATGCGGATCTAATGCTATTTTCCTAACTTTGTTTGTTGTAATCACATGGTCTACACTTTGGATTCTTTGTTCTATACTTAGTATCGTCGATTGTGAGTAAAGGCAATCGATGTAATCGTGGAAGGTGAGTTTGTTCT
This sequence comes from Lepisma saccharinum, assembly GCF_977018435.1. Lineage (NCBI taxonomy): Eukaryota > Metazoa > Arthropoda > Insecta > Zygentoma > Lepismatidae > Lepisma > Lepisma saccharinum. The sequence continues at coordinate 7,898,716 of NC_139247.1, read as the reverse complement.
CCACCGTATTCTTGCACACACCTTTTGCTTTCTTCGTGACGCTACTTTCTGTTCTCATGGCATACATTTTCGAACGCAAACCCGCGAACTCGACAATAATATCACCGTTACATTCATCTTTCAGTTTACCTAGGACTTTTTTGTTGAGGGAAGGAATCCCAAATCTGTTGGGTTGAGGATATGCAGAAGTATCAAAATACTCAAGCATGGAAGGATTTTTATGTCTTCATAGAGGTTAGGTGTGTGTATGCTGTAAATGAAGCTGTCGGTGTCCGTGTACAAAAGTGATATCTTATCATTGAAGAACGGTTTCATCACGTCATAATGAAATTCGAACATGTAAAGTTTCGACAAGTCGAGAACCGTTGCGCCAACGTAAATTGGTTTTCTGAATTTCATCAATTTTATATCTAGATTGAAAAGTGTCAAATTCTCATTGTAAATTTTTCTCGACTTGAATCTAGGATCGGCCACCCACTTCATGCATTTATTTTTATCTGAAACCAATTTCACGTCTACATGATTCCGCACGTTTTCCATCGTCTTGCCATACACCGCGTTATTCATCAATTTAAAAAAATCTTTGTCTAAATCGGAAGTGGCAACTGTCCTAAGTTGCGTGTTTGTTTCAATGTACGGTTTGAGCCACTCGGAATGTTTAAACCTGAGGACTCTCCTAATATTCGCTACCTTAGCACCCTTCCCGATCAAGAATCGGAGATTCGAGTAATGAACAACGTATCTCTTTTTCCCCTCTAGAGTCAATAAAAGCTTGCATTGATTAGAATGAGGCGAAGATTTGAACTCGGATGCCAGTGGTAAATCGCTGAACAGATCGTGTAAATGGTCGGGGAATTCGATATCCACCTCTGCGAAGAAGCCATACTCACTATCATCGAAATTTTCTATATCTATTGATGCCCATTCGAATCCCCCGTAAGGAAGTTTCTGTACCATGGCATGTCCGTAGAGATTATTAACGTCGGCGTAGAAGATGTAATTCGATGCTCGATTTGAATCATAATCTTCTTTCATGTGCACGTTGTTGGCTTTTGCATATCTCTGTACACATTGTACCATCCCGCCCCGAATCCCCCTCTCGATGAAAAGTAACATGTCCACGTCCCATATCAGTTCCAGCTTGACCTTTGTCTGGAATAACATTGCCGACCACGCTAATCCCGGTAGGCTGTAGAAATACGCTGGATCTAATTTATAAATATTCGTTGCCGTTTTACTGAACGCTTGAAAAACATCCGCGAGTATCGTTACGTCTAATTTTAAGTAGGCATCGTGGTAGTCTCCGAGTGTGCTACATTCTAATTTCTCAAACATGAGTTGCGCGTGTTGGTATTCTTCGTCCGTAATTCCTTTCTCTCTGAGAATGCTGTAAAATTCTTTTGGAAGTGGGAGAGCGTCGTCATTAAATTTAGAATTATCACTAACGTATTCGTAAGGATAAATCCCTTTATGTCTAACGAGTTCTATGTCTACGTTGGGAAAACTAGCTTTTGTAATTTTGAATTGTTCGTCTAAAAGTTTGCTGGCAAGAGCGTCCAGGCTGGCAGAGAGAAATCTGTATGAATCCAGAAACCTCATCTCGATGGTATTTTTAGTCTCAGGAATCATAACTTTCTTACTTATAGAGATGTATCGTTCTTCGTTTTGAGCAAGAATATCTATTTTTTGAGTGTCGTATCCGAGTTTCCTAATTAAGGGATGAAAGTCGTAATTAGAGCCATTGTGAAAGAATATGGGGACGAATTTTGGTTTTTGGATTTTGAGGTTGCATGCATTACAGATTCCGCTTATGAAGCGACCGTCCGTATGCGAATGGTGAAACACTTTACGATTGTCGTCTGTGAAGTGGTTATCACACACAGGACACTTGGCAGTGTCATAGTAATTTTGAAGTTCGATAGCAGATAACGGAAGCATCGGTTTCGATGTTTGCAGCATGCATCAAATTTTCCCAACCTCCTCGATCATCTTTTCGAAGAAGCGTTCGATTGCATCGGGTCCTCGGTATACGTACGGTTCATCTATTTTATCCTGTCGCACGACAACGTAACCGAAACTGTTTGGTTCGTGAAGCTGGTAAGGTGTGGTGGAAGAAACGTCGGGATCCGGATCGCAGTATGAGAGTGGTTTGAGGAACGCCTCGAAATCAGCAACGATGATGGCCGGATGTTCCAACAATGCCTTGTGCATTTTGAATTCTTCCACTTCGTTCTTTTCGGGCATCAACATTCGAACCGGTCTGTTGTTGCCGCAATAGCAATCTGACGTCCGGTGTATTTTCGATAATCGACTTGTTTTATATCGTTGAATGTGGTTAGGCATCTCGGGCAAACCTCGATGTTGTTTGCATACTTGGTAGTTTGACTTCTGACCAAACGTGATAGATAACGAATTAGCGTGTAGTGATGAACATCCTCGTTGGAAATAAGAAGAAAATTTATTACACAAGCATCGTCATCGTCGACATCGCTTATCCTGACGGGATGCACGAGATATTTATCTGACGTGAAGGAATATACATTAATAGCGATGCGTTTTCCTGCACGATTTTCAAACTTTGTTATATCCGACAATGTCACCGGGTATTCGATGCCAGACATTACACTTTCAAACTCGGACTCGTATTGTTTGTAATGTCCAACCCACTGTGGATTATTTTTGCAATAAACAGGATGCAGTGCAGCCAATATACACCAAAGGAAACACTTGTTATCGCTGTTCTGTATATTTAACGCAGCCCTCTTGTGTTGAATGTTCGGTGGAAGAGGAACGTAGCTGGAAGCGCGAAGAGGCGAGAATTGGTTCACGTAAACGGTTAACGTATGAGGACTTCCACACAGAGACCATCCCGACCCTTTAGCCTCGAAATCGTCATGTTTCTTAACGAGCTCATTGGTAATTTTATAATAGAAGTTGTCTAAATTTTCGACGTTCGCCAAATGAAGAGCCTGGTTTTTTGTTCGATGATAAAAAATACTCGTTGTGCCATCAACTTTCTCGTATTCAGAAAACACAACAATGTATACTTTTATAGAGTTGTTTTCAAGTTTATTTTTTAAAATATTTAGTACAGATGTTTTCGTTTCATCCAAGAAACTAAGGATGTCACGGCCTCGTTCTGATTTAATTGAAAAATCCTGGAGTTGGTCGTTGAATGCAGATCTAATTGGTTTGCGTTCATTAGATAATTTAATTTGCTTGGAAGTGGAAGCTTCCGTTTCTGAATTATCGATTTTCCTTTTCGATGCTTGTCCGGTCGATCCTTTGCAAATTTTGAGGTGTTTAATTAAATGTGCAATGCTGATCATCTTTCCGCATCGAGCACAAGGCTTAGAAGGTAACGAACGATTAATTCTCGAACCTGTTTCGCTACATCTTGCCCTGTGTACCGATAAATTGTTCCTTGAGATTAGCTTCCCACAAGTAACCCCTTCAGTTTTATCATTTTTACGATTGAAACTGGTGATGGATGCCATTGCTTTCTCCAAAATCACAAAAATCAAAAAAAGTCTAGTATATATAGCGATACAATTTTCAGGTATGTTATTTATATAGAATTTCTTGGGTGTGAATACAAAACTCGAGAATTCAATCTACTGTGAATAGAATTTCAGGTATGTTATTTATATAGAATTTCTTGGGTGCGAATACAAAACTCAAGAATTCAATCTACTGTGAATACAATTTTCAGGTATGTTATTTTATATAGAATTTCTTGGGGGTGATTACAAAACTGAAAAAATTCAATCTATACTGTGAATAGAATTTTCAGGTAAATTATTAAAATAGAATTTCTCGGGGGAATACAAAAATCAAAAATTCAATCTACTGTGAATAGAATTTCCAGGAATGTTATTTTATATAGAATTTTCTCGGGGTTCATACTTCCCTCTACCCGAGCGTCATGGTCGCAGCGGGGCTCTCACCCTTCAACGTGAACTTGGAGTGGCGTGAATTCCACACCGGAACGTCCGTTCCACCAGGCACGGAAGTGGACGTTTATCGCGGCAGCAGGAATCCCACCGGCTGCACGGAAGCGGATCTCCACGTGTATTTTTTGCCCGACACGCTCAACGCCCTGTGCATCCGCAAGACCATGACCTTGCGTAAAAAAATCAAGGAAGCCAAGAACTGCAAGACCCTGCCGCCGGGCAAATTGCTCGAAATGGACGCGAAACAGAATACTGCGAAGTTGATGATGAACAGCATATACGGTCAGATGTACGAACTGAAAGACATTCCCGAAGAAATTCGCGCTCACGTGAACCAACCTTACATTCGCAGGCCGTACGGGAAAACGTGGGGCTCGTTCGTTTCGAAGAACCCCGCTTGCGCGTCCCTCGTCACTTTTCTGTCTCGAACCATCCTACTGAAATCGTGCGACGTGGTCGAAAAATTTCCCTCGAACCCGCGACCGCGCATGATGTACATGGACACGGATTCGCTTTTCATACTCACGGATAAACGTACTCAGAATAGCTTGATCGATCACCTGCACGAGCGGTTGGTTCCCGAACTGCGGGTGAAGGTCGAATTCGTACTGAACAATCGAACCAACATCAGGGTCGTCTGCGAGTTCCACGACGCGCTGCCCGAGGATACCGTGTGCAGCGTCATCCTGGTCGCCGAGAAGTCCTTCATCCATGACGTGAAGAACGAGAGGGTCACAGAGCAGTTTTAAATATCGCCTTCGTCGAGCAAGAATTGCTTTTCTACAACCCCCATTACAAAATTTTTAATCTAGAAAAACACCCAAAGCACCCCAATAGGTTTGCAGAGTTTTTTAGGATCAAAAAACTAACTTGACAAATCGAATTTCTTGAAAAAAAATTGAGGGGACGCTTGCTTGTACTCTCCCGCTCTCCTATTGTTCACTGAACATGCCCTTCACACAGCACAGTCGATTTCAAATACCGCTACAATACCATTTTTTTACATCATGAGGCCAAAAACATCGTAGGAGAGAGGTGTCCCGTTAGGTCGTAGCAGGGGGCCACACACATTGTAGAAGATCACACATGTGTTTTAAAAAAACACATAGTGGCCGATTACGCTGAGAGCAAGGTCGTAGTAGATTACACTGAGGGACCTTACCGTAAGAGGAGACAGCAGACTTATAGGAAAATGTCGTAAGTCATTTCAAAAGTAGGTCAAAGGACGAGTTAGCATAAGAGCAAAATTTGCAGGAGGTAAAAAATAGCTTAAAAAGTGATGCCAGAGCTTTTTCTGTCCATTTTTCTCTCATTGTAGGTTAGTTTAGTCCGTAAAACGTCGTAAAATAAAAAGTAGGTCAAAGGACCCAGCCAGAACGTACGGTTCCACCTACTACTTAAAGTAGGTCAAAGCACGTAGAGGCTCTCGTGTAGTTTAGCAAAAAAAAAAATGAATAGGTTAAGTTATATCACGTAAGATCGTGATATACCTACAAGTGTGAGGTGGGAAAAAAAAGTGGTGCATTGAAAATTGTACTAAAACATCGCTAAACGCTAAAACATCGACAAAAAATTGCCAAAATATGTCAAAAACTGATATTCAATTGATAAAAAAAGAGGATACCTACAAAGTGTTATTTTGAAACAATAAGTTTACACTACTGCTGTTCAACTTCACGATCTCAAAGAGGAATATAAACAACTGTATCTTGATGTAAAAATCAAACCTAGCTACGATAGTTGGTTCGTACTATCAACGAACACTTGGAACCGGTATTAAGCAGACTAGATGACGTAGACACTCGTCAATTTTATTCTATTGAAACTGTTAGGTTAGAAAGTGTTCCAAATGCTCGAGGGCACTGGACGTACGTCAATTATGGCAATGTTTACAAATTATATCCGTACACTCAGGTACATGAATTTTTTGTTGATGGTAGTTTACGATTTCTGAAGTTTAGTTTTCTAAAACATGGAAAACATATTACTATAGTGCGAAAAAATGGTGTACACAATGCAGCTCAATTACCTATTGCATACTGTGATGAGTCTACCAATAAATATAAAGTACATGACGACGAACAATTGATATTTTGATATTGAAATTGGTGACAAGCTAGTATTTGACATAAAGCGGTTATACCCTGAGGACAACCCATTTTATGCGATATTCTCACTTCGAACTCCATGTCAAGACAAGATAAAGTTCATGAATTACACAAACCAGCCAGTCGCAATTACAAGCGATTAAGTGTAGTAACAAAAGGTATAAATGAATTCTTCCAGGCATATCTCATCGAGATGCCCCCCCGAGGGGGGCTTTAAAAAAATTGGATAAGATAAATCATGGTTACAAATATATGCTTACAGTTATTGATACATTTAGCAAATATGCATGGGCTGTTCCCTTAAAATCCAAGACTGGTACTTGTGTTACCGGGGCTTTTAAGTCGATATTTAGTGGGGGAAGGATACCAAAATATTTACAGACAGATAGAGGGAAAGAATTTTAGAATTCTACCTTTGCTAAGTTGCTACCAAGAAACCAAAGTTTAAAATAGGGGATTAGGTAAGGGTCAGTAAATATAAACAGTTATTCGAGAAGGGATGCACTTAAAATTGGTGTAAGCAGTTATTCTCGGTGGTTCAAGTTTTACCAGAGAATAGAAATACATATATAATAAAATATAATCATAACAAAATATTGAAAGAGAGATTCTATGAAGAGGAACTTAGTAAAACTAAATAGCGAGATACATATTTAATCGAGAAAATATTGAAAAAGAAATATAATAAATTGTATGTGAAATGGTTAGGTCTGCCAGACAAAAGTTAGATAGAAGCAAACCAGGTGATTCTTTGACACCAACATGGAATGTGGTACAACGTTTACCCGATGTAGTGGAAAGTAATAAAAAAATGGAGAATTGTTACCTGATAACATACGATGCCTCATTGCAGGCCCATCAGGTTGTGGAAAGAACACTTTCCTGATGGATAATTTCTTGCTTGGCCCCAATTGGCTAGATTGGAAAAATAGACACTTGTATGTATTCTGAAAGAGTTTAGAAGAACCGAAATACCAACAACTCATGAAGCTGTACGAGGAACTGGGCATAGCTACATTTGCATCAACAATAAAACCTCTCGACCGATGTTTGAAAAATTCTGTTGTAGTGTTTGATGATGTTATTTTGGAAAATAAGAATGAAATTAGATTTTTTTTTACACAGGGTCGTCACAAAGAAATAGACTGGTTTTATTTAGCTCAAACTTATTCCAAAATTCCCAAACATTTACTTCGAGATAATACAAACTTAATCTGTTTGTTTCGTCAAGATCATACTAATTTGAAACATGTATACGATGATTATGTGGGAGGAGACTTAAATTATGCAGATTTCCCTCCTACGCCATTATCTAGTATCCACGCACCCCTGGTACTTAAGGAACCACCTGCTAAAGCAGCTATAGAAGAATCAGAGAAAATCGAGTTTGGTCCCCTGGCAAGGCATCTCCTGAGTACTGGAAAATTCGAAAAGATGGATTGGATTGTATCCAACTATGGATGCTAATGAAGGTGTGGTATGGAAAATTGGCAAATCTAAAGTTACATTCGAAGAAGACAACATAAAAATTAATTTGGGTGGGAGAAACAGCTGGTCCAGATATCCTGGTACCGTAGGGCTATGGGAGCTTATTACCAAAAACAACCAAAATTTTTTACACAAGATTATTATCAAAGTTACTCTGAAATTTTGACACTCTCTGATGCTTTGTACTAAAATAACAATGCCAGTCAAAAGCGTGTGAAATCGAGCAGCGGGGATAAATACAAAAATCTGATTAAACCTATCTGGAATCAACTAAAAACCGGTAGTGGTATAAAACAATACAATACTTTACCTAAGGAATTTGTATGGGTAAACGATGTGAGAAAACTTGTAGATAGGTTGCTGGTTATAGCAGATAAGGAAAATGCTGTTAACAATAATTTCCATAATGAGAAAATGGGTATTGTAAACATGATTAGTGACAGATTAATAAATTTTATTGTCAACGATCCTAAAGGTATAGGATACTTAATTAAAATTATCAATACTTTACCTCCAAATTCTGGAATATATCAGAGGGTCGAGGTTTAGTAAATGATATCATTAATAAACTTCCATTCGAATTACACGTACCTGGTTTCCAATATATTGGTTGGTTGGTTGATTTGTTGTTTTAAGTCCACTTTATGCACAGTAAGGCTAATTGGGACTGGACCTACAGTTTAAAGTGGGATCCGAACCACTTGTGCCTCCACCGGGTTTCGAACCCGGGACCCCTTGATTACAAGGCGACGACGCTACCACTGCGCCATCGGGGAGGCCATCCAATATTGTGGTCCTGGTACAAAACTTGAGGAACGAATAGAAAGAGGGGACAGGGGTATTAATTCTCTGGATGCAGCTTGTAAAGAACATGATATTGCACACAAAGATCTGAATGATCGTCATGTAACTGATCAAAAACTGGAAGAGGCAGCTTTTGGAAGATTAACAAGCAGAGATGCATCATTGGGTGAAAAAATAACAGCGTTGGGTACAACCATTGCTATAAATACAAAAAAATAAGGGTGGGGTTTGTAATATAAATACCCTAAATAATAATAATAAAAAAACAACATGAAACCAAAAGGAGTTGTATACCAAATACCATATCATGATCTTAAAATTTTAAAACTTAATTCGATTTTAACTAAAAAAACAACAAGAAAAGAAGAGACAATGAACAGCCAAAAGAAATGGAATGAAATTATTACTCAGTACGCCACAATTATAACTTTTGCAAAATACAAGAAAGAAAACACACTGTGGAGGATTCATATTCAGCATTCCAGCTATCCTGGCTGCTTTGGGGGCAGTTGGGAGCCTAGCTGGGGGTAGTGCTGCTATTGTAAAAACTTTAATTGATTCGAAAAAAGATAAGGCAGGGCTAGAAGAGCAAAAGCGTCATAATCTTGCCATGGAGAAAAAAAATAGGCAAAGGTGTGAAGTCCAGAGCACTCAGAAAATTCAAAAGAAAGAAGAAGCTCTTACCAACCAATACATTGAATCTTTAATTAAATTATTTAAAATTAAACACTTCGGGGTTTTTTTCATGTCTGATTCTCTCCCTAAAGGTAGTCCTCACTCTCGAGAATGTGGCGTGGTGAATTTGGACAAGTGCGAAAACGTTGGTACTCACTGGATATACTATTATAAACAAAATGACAATGCTTTTATTTTCGATTCTTTCGCTGGGGTTCCCCCTACAGAATTAATTCGTCACTTGAAACATGTTAAAATTTATTACAACGACGATCGTATTCAAGATTTCGATCAAATTATATGTGGCCATGTTTGCATTACGATGCTCAGAATTTTAAATAAAATACCAAACATCAAATTAAAAGATTTTCAAAAACCTGTATTATATATTAAATATGGGAATCTTTCATCTATCCAGCGAGACTTCGGTTTTGCAAATCAGATCAATAAAGAGATACAGTATGACATCACAGTGGTGGACGGATTCATTCATCCACATAGATCTGATCTGTATATAAAATTTGATATTGTAAAACAAAGTAATGGTGAAGAATATCCCCTCCCTGGGGCTAATATAAAACATATAGATAATTTTGTTCCATTCTTATTCTCTCAAATTGAAGTCAGAAGCATGGAAGAGTGATTGACAGGATTGATTGTCCTGGAATTACATCCACTACAGTGGGGACATTGAGGCTGTCCAAATAAGAGAGTGAATATTATAAAGTTGGTGGGTTCGAAGCTGGAACAAAAATTCAAGCAAAAAGTCACACAGTACTGTTCCCCATGAGATTACTATATGGATTTTTCTCTGATTATAAATAAATTATGTGGAAAGGTGGTTTGATTGTCATATTTCGCAGAGCACCCAATGATCATAATGCTTTCATGAGATACAAAACTTTGAATGCAGATGGAACAGCTAAGGAGGCTAGTTTACCCGAAGCTGCAAAATGTGTGATCCAGTCTATGGAGTTGCGAATACCTCTAGTTGAATATGAATCCAATAATGCTCTCAAATACAAAGCCAACATTTTTAAAAATCCTCAAATTCCGATTCAATTTTATACTTATCAATGCATTCAGAAGCCTGTGCAGGGTAATTTTTTTAAATTTGATATTACTAATCAGTTCCAATCTGTACAATATTATATGCCAGAGTTTGTAGCTGTGCTGTCTCAGTCAGGGAGAGATGACAATCAGGAAAGAAATAGCATCCAGTTTGATAATTGTAAAATTAAAAATGTGTGTCTGCAGAATGGCAGAAATGAGGTGTTCCCTCGTGAAAATTACAATTTAAACATTGCAGAACAAGATTATTGGAAGTTATATGAAGCTTATAGTGCTTTAAGCGAGTAACTGAAGGAAACATAGACATGTATTATAATCCAGATGAGTTCATAATTCACAGACCAATGTTTTTAATAAATGCGTCAAACAGAAAATTGGTAGTTATAAATGATCGAACTAATATAAAATTGATATGTGAATTTCATGAAACTCTACCAGATAATACTACATGTAGTGCTATATTAATAGTAGAGAAGTCATATGTATATGATGTAAAGAATGAGAAAGTGATAGAACAAATTTAACAGGAGAGATTAATATATATAAAAAATTAAACAACGTGCAGATTTTTCTTTTGTTATTTTCAAAATTTTTTGTTTGATGTTAGGTTTATTTTTTTCACATGTGTTGAGTGAAATTATTATTAACTTCTAAACTAAAGTGCCCCCAAGGCAAAAAATGGATCCCACACTCGAGAATACACCTGGAATGTTAGTTTGTTTTCCACAGTATCTTTGTAGTTTCCTTTTGCTTTCTTTGTGACGCTGCTTCTGTTCTGAATGTATACATCTTCGAACGCAAACCAACAAACTCAACAATAATCTCACCATTACACTCATATTTGAACTTGCCGAGAACCTTCTTGTTGCGGGAAGGAATTCCAAATCTGTTGGGTTGAGGGTAGGAAGAAGTGTCGAAATACCCTAGCATGGAAGGATGTTAAAGATCTTCGTAGAGGTTAGGTTTTTGTATGTCATAAATAAAACTACAAAATTGACAGCTTATCATTATAGAAGGGTTTCAAAATATTATAATGAAATTCCAACATGTACAGTTTTGACGAGTCGAGAACTGTTGCACCAACATAAATAGGTTTTCTGAATTTTATTAATTTTATATCTAGATTAAAAAGTATTAAATTCTCGTTTTAAATTTTTTGCGATTTTAATCTAGGATCAGATACCAATTTTCTACATTTATTGTTATCTGAAAGCCAATTTTATGTCTATATGGTTTCTGACATTCTCCATCGTTTTTCCATAAACAGCATTATTCATTAGTTTATAAAAATCTTTAACTAATTCTTAATGGCAGCTGTTCTGTGTCTCGTGTTGGTCTCAATATAAGATTTGAACCATGGAGAGTGTTTGAACTTCAGAATTCTTCTCACATTTACTACCTGAACACCCTTCTCAATCAAAAACCGGAGATTCTTGTAGTGGACGACATATCTCTCCTTTTTCTCCAGAGTTAATATAAGCTTGCTTTGATTAGAATCAGGTGGACATTTAATTTCGGAAGCCGGAGGTAAATCGGAAAAAGTACCATGCAAATTATTTGGAAATTCAATGTCCACCTCAATGAATAAACCAAATTCACGATCATCGAAACGATTAATATCAATTGAAATAGGATCTATCCACTCGAATCCTCCGTATAGAAGTTTTTGTATCATTGTGAATCCGTAGAGATTATTTACGTCAGCGTAAAATATGTAATTTGATGGTCGATTTGCATCGTATTGATTCTCAGAAATGTGGATATTGTTTGCCTTTGCCTGTCTCTGCGAGCATTGCACCATCCCTCCACGTTTCCCTCTTTCTATAAAAAGTAACATCTCCACATCCGATATCAATTCCAACTTCATCCTGGTCTGGATCAACATAGCAGACCACGCCAAACCAGGAAGCCTGTAGAAGTATGCTGGATCTAATTTATAAATATTTATTGCTGTTTTTCTCAATACCTGAAAAACATCAGCAAGTATTGTTACGTCTAATTTGAGATATGCATCATGATAATCCCCGACAGTATTGCATCTCAATTTCTTCCATATTAATTTCGCATGTTCGTATTCTTCATTCGTAATTCCGTTTTTTTTTCTAAATTGAGTGAAGAATTGTTTTTGAGGTGGGAGAGTGTAATTGTCAAATTTAGATTCATCAGTAACATATTCGTAAGGATAAATGCCTTTACGTTTAATCAGTTCTACGTGTATGTTGGGAAAACTAGCTTTTGTAATTTTAAATTGTTCGTTGGTAAGTTTACTCGCTACAGTATCGAGACTTGCCGATAGGAATCTAAAAGAATCTAGAAACCTCATTTTTATGATTTCCTTCTCCTGAGAAGGGTGCAAAATATGCAAAAGCATATATTTTATCATGCGATACTACATTCTTAATAGAAGGTGGTCCATATTGATGGAATACATTTCATATGCACATTTGTAGTAATTGAATAAGCCAATAAGTACTATGTATAATACATAACCAAGATATCGTAGTTTACAGCACCGCTCATCGTTTGAATATAACATACCGTAGATGGCCACCGCCTTGAGGAGAACATTCTTGGGCATTGTAAGTCACACTGTCTACACTGCGGTGCAGCAAATCGGCCGGAATGGCCTCTGTCTCCCTCCGGATGCTTCCCTTGAGTTTACTAATTGATTGGGTCTTGTCGTGTATATTTTTCCATTTAAGTAACGCTACAGGAAGTAGTCCTCTAGGGCTGCATCTAATGATCTGGATTGCCAATTGATGTAACCGAATCTGGAAATGAAGCTACCATGGAAATGCTCTGTAAGGGCACTAATCCTGTACGATTAGTGGCACCGTCTTGTTGCATCCGCATTTGTGTAAGACCGAGCCAACTCATTCTGGGAACGAAAAACGTGATTAACATGTACAATACCCAAAATATTTTACAATATTTGATACACTTAAGCATAGACTTGTGTCTGCAGCGAAATCTATATATAAATACAATACGCAAAATATTTTACAATTTTTGATACACATAAACATAGACTTGTGTCTCCAGCAAAATGTATATGTAAATACAATACCCAAAACATTTTACAATATTTGATACACTTAAGCATAGACTTGTGTCTCCAGCAAAATCTATATATAAATACAATACTCAAAATATTTTACAATTTTTGATACATTTAACCATAAACTTGTGTCTCCAGCAAAATCTATGTATAAATACAATACCCAAAATATTTTACAATTTTTGATACACTTAAGCATAGACATGTGTCTCCACTCCAGCAAAATCTATATATAATAACCAATACCCAAAATAATTTACACTTAGGCATAGACTTGTGTCTCCAGCAAAATCTATATATAAGTAAAATACCCAAAATATTTTACAATTTTTGATACACTTAAGCAAAGATTAGTTTCTATTCAATTTTTAAAGTATTTGTACTAAATATATTATCTCCAAGTAAGATTAAAATATTGACACCCTCTAGAGTTGTGATATATCCATAAAAATTTATATATAAATACCAAATTTAGAAACAATGGTATATTAGTATACCTAATATAAGCAGACATAAAAAGAGTTGCATATCTCAACCATCAACCAGCCAGACTAATCATAGAAAGCGACAAGCAGATATAGATCCAACTGATGGTCCTAAACCAAAATAAAGTAAATCGTCAACTACACCCAGTGCAACAGCTTTTGGTGGGCAACTTAATGATTACCCTTTTGAATCAGAGGCACACTGTGATATCAACAATTTCTTGAAGAATATAAAATCTTCAATAATAGAACTCCTGAGAAATGAACTTAAAAATAAATCTATCAATTTTTATACTACTCTATCCTCTGAATATGAGAAACCTGATAAAACACATCATACATTTTGCCATTGTTCCAAGACTCAGACTCTATATTTGAGTGATATAAATAGGGGCATGCATATTTCGTTTTTGACGAAAAAAACGAAATTTGAAAAACACATTGTAGTGTTAATTTTTCATGTTTTTGAAAGGTGAGAGGTGCATTTAGTGACCATATTTTGTCACGAAATAATGCGAAATGAACTGCAAAAAGCGAAATTAACTCTTAAACACGAAATTCAGGGTTTATTCACCGACGCGACACCTTCCGAGGTCTGAATTATCCTGAGAGTTATTCAATTCCCGGAAAATTGATTAATTATGCTGTTAATATTGGAGAAGCAAAAATGGACTCCTTTACACAGAAATAAACTTAATACTCTGATAACTACATAAATGTGCTATTAGAAGTGAAATGTTAATTCTGTGGAATAAGTGTAGTTTTTAAATCAAATTTAGGATTATTTTCACAATTTTAAAACCAATATGTCTTTTTATATACCACTTTTCATCCATTTTTTCACCGCTATAACACCGATATTTTATTTTATTTACCGCTTTTGAACCCGAAATTGACTCAGTTTTTGTACCGAAATTTTGCCCTTTTATTTACCAAAAATATGTGCCTCTAGGTATAGATAATTTGGAACAAATCTATGCCCAGTTTATGGATATATTACTTACAAAACATGAGGAATTTGAGGCTAATGGATGTTGTTGGAAATTATGTGGACTCCCACATAAACTAAAACTGAAAATAAGTCAATCTCCACCTCTCTGTGCTTCTACTTATGTCCCTCTTACAGTGAATATTCAAAATGAGAATGCTGTAGTTAATATAAAAAATAAAGATAAGTGTTTTCTGTGGTGTCTTGACAAAACTTTACCCAATTCATTGGAAAGACAATCCAGAGCTAATTCATCATTATATACACTATGAGACAGAGTATAAACATATCCAATATCCTGTTTCTATATCTGATATAACAAAATTTGAAAAACAAGCAAAAGAACTCTTAGCAATCAATGTGTATGCCTATACAGAGAATAATTCTCTATTTCCTCTGAGAATAAATATTATTAATAATGATAATGCTATTGTTATTAATTTGTTACTTATTGCAGATGACAAAAATTTCCATTACTGTCTAATTCGTAATCCTTCTCGTCTGGTTAGAAGCCAAATAACTAAACATAATGGGAAAATTCAAATTTGTCATAGGTGTTTGACTGCATTTGATAATCGTAAACAACAGAACTATGTCAAATATAATAATCAAGAAATCGCTATCCAGAAACTTAAAGAACACAAACAATACTGTGGTGAGAACAAGCCTATACGTGTGATTATGCCCAAACCAAAAGAGATTGAGAAATTGAAACAAAACAAGGGCCTGTTGTAGCATCCAGCTATAATAATAGCAGATTTTGAGGCATTACTCAAACCATTCAACTATTCAGACTCTGACTCTGAAATATCTTCTACTACACCTTATCAGCTCCATGAGGTTTGTAGTTATGGTTACGTAGTTGTGTGGCGTAATTCATTAAAATCTAATGAGCCTTATGTATACAGAGGACCTAATGCTGTCAAACATTCTTTCCAAAAAATAAAAGAAGAAGTAAAAAAATTGGTGAAGTATTATCTGCGTCAAAACCAAGAGTACATTATCTGCTGATGAAGAACAATTATATGATACTACTTAGATTTCCGCATAGTGCAATTAATATTTTACAAATGAAAATAAGAAAAGTCATCACCATGACAATTTCACAGGGAAAAATTTGGGGATTTTGTGCAACAGCTGTAATCTGAAAATGCAAAGACACAAATTTGTCCCCATATTCTTTCATAATGGCAATGGCTATGATTTCCACTATTTAATTAGGCATCTAAGTTATGATACAGAGCATATAGACGTTCTAGCAGAAAATCAAGAAAGATATATTAGTCTTCGCAAAACAGTAAAGATTTATGAAAACATTACTATTAAGATTAGATTTCAAGACTCTATGAGATTTCTCTCTGCTGGCCTGGATGTTCTTGCCAACAAATTATCTGATGATCAGTTTCAAATCACAACTAATAGTTTTCCCTGGCTCAGGCATAGAACATATTAGACAATAATTGGTCTCTCCATATGAATGTGTAACTGATCATACTATGTTTAATGATGAAACTGTTCCTCCTCTCAATAAGTTCTACAGCCAACTCAGAGAAAATAATCGATAAAGATAACCATCATGCACAACTAATGTGGAAGAAATTAGAGTGTAAGACACTGGGAAACTACCATGATGCTTATCTAAAATTGGACGTGACAATTCTTGCTGACGTATTTCAGGCCTTTAGAAAATTACATATGAATATCTATGAATTGGACCCTACACATTTTTACAGTCTCCCAGGGTTAGCTTGGTCAGCTATGTTATACAAAACAAAAATTGAGTAGGAGCTAATTTCAGATGTGGACTTGTTTCATTTCATAGAAGAACTATACGTGGGGCATAGTACAATGCACACAAAGATATGCAAGAGCCAACAATATACATATGACAAAAGAATATAATCCAAATGAACACTCCAGCTACATATTCTATGTTGATGTGAATAATTTAATGGTTATTCAATGATGCAGAAACTCCCCTATGGTGATTTTGAGTGAGGTAGACCCTACATCAATAGACAGAAAATTTTTATGATACTGAGTATGGTTTCTTTGCTGAGGTGGATCTTGTTTTTCCTCATGAGTTACATAATCTGTTTTCTGATTTGCCACCAGCCCCTGAGTGCATGGTAAGACCATGGAGAATATTAGGAAGCATGTAGATGTAAGACTAGTATCTGATTCAAAAAAATGTAATAAATTAGTGGCAGATCCGAAATTTAAATGGAGAACAATATATCATGAAGATTTGTCAGTTTTTTTAAATGGCGAAGCCATGGTTCAAATTAAACAAACCTATCTATGTGGGAGCTGCAGTTTTGGATATGTCTAAGCTCCACATGTTGCAGCTTCACTATAATACAATAAAACCTTTTTATAAAAATGACCTTTCTCTTCTGTATATGGACACAGATAGTTTTATATATCATATCAAGACACCTAATCTGTATGAAGATATAAAACACCCTAAGTTGGTTGATTATTTTGACACATCTTCATACCCTCCTAATTTTGATATTCCTTCCCACAACATAAAGGTGCCAGGTAAACTAAAACATGAAAAAGTAATGATAATGTTAAGGAATTTATTGGATTACGAGCAAAGATGTATGCAATGAGATCAGAGAAAGATACTATCAAAAATGCCAAGGGAGTAGGTAGAACTATAGTAAAGAATGAACTCTCCTTTGATGATTATTACAACTGTCTCAAACCTAAGTCTCCCAAACTAAGGGAGGAAAAAAGAATTCAAAGTGTTGATCATATATTAATCACAAACAAAACACGCTATATGCTATAACACTGAATACGAAAACTTGCCCTGGATTCAGAGGATGACAAGAGACAGATTCTCTCATGTGAAATATATACATTACCATGGGGTCATCACTATTGATTAGGAAATGACAACATATGAAATATTTACCAATAAAAATAACAATGAATCTATTTGGATTTAGAAAACAAGCTATGTAAGTGCCTGTTCAGATAGTCTCACCAAATTTTACTAATTTGTTGTCTAAACTAAATGGACTACTAATTTTCCACTTGAACAGTATCCTAACAGAATATAATGATGATACTGGTAAAATATTTTATTTTTTTAATAATAATCTAAATTGTTACAAATTCCCCATTGGTGGGAAACTGCAATTCACCATAAATCCTGAGAACAAGGGTGAGATAAAAATATTTACTGGGAGTAATATCTATCGTATTAAATATTATAAAATGGATAATGTCAACACATATGACTTATTTGCAAATGATTGTCTGTATATAGAGTGGCTGGGAGATTATGATAGACTTATACCTTTGTTATAAAGGTAAAAAAAAAAAGGTAAAGTGTTCCCCTGTGCATAGCACAACGCCATGAAGGCGTATAGGGGGTGTGGGGGTAACGCCCCACACTTTCTTGATCCGGTCGTGAGTGGGGGTGATGTGATCAGCATCACGCCCCTGACCGCCTTTACCCCCCAGGGTTTCCCCCAGGTACCCATGTTATTCGACGGTGGGTAGGCGCCGGGGCCGCTTCCACCGTTAGAAAAGTTCCCGGATTTGAACCGGCCGGGAATCGAACCCGGGACCTTTAGCATGGTAGTCAGACGCGTCACCGACTGAGCCACCGCGGCCACCTTTGTTATACATCCTATAATAAATAACCATTACCAAAATTCCTAATGATATGTTTGGTCATACAAAACACAATGATCACACTGATAACATTATTGTACTTGATATTAGAATAAAAAATCACGTACTGATCTACTAACATTACAGGAAACTCTCAACTCTAGTCTCCAATCTGAGATAACTAGCCTCCAATCTCAGTGTCTGGATCCTATTCTCAAAATTGATGCTGAACTCAAATCCTTACTGCAAAAATACATTAATTTGGCCTCAATGGACAATCTCCAAAACTTGGAAGAGAGTGTAGGCAAATTAAGAAATGAAGTTGATAAATTCAAACAAGCTCAGACTACTAATGTAGAAAAACTAAAACAATTAAATAATCAAACAAACAGTATTTGTACAGAACCACAAGCTATTATCCAAAGTATTAAAACTCTAGAAGGTTATGATAGTATAATTTCTGATTTGCGTGATGTGCTGCACACTGTCCTAACTGAAGTCCAAATCAAACTTCAAATATTAGAAAATTTTATAAATAATCTACCCTCCTGCAGTGAACTTAATCCCATTTCTAGTAATGATACTAACATCAAACTCCAGCTTAAGACTTACGAGGATTTTCGGAAAATTCAAAGTACCATAGCCCACATTGAGGAATCTTTGACAACAATTAAAAATGTACTAATGAGTGTTCAGGAAATACTGGAATAAAAATTACCTGGCATTACAGAAACTCTGAGTATAGTCCAACAACAAATTACTAAGCTGGAAAATCCGAACACTGAATCTGAATTATCTCATTTTCATCATTTGATAGATGACATAAAAACAAATTAGAAACACTTCAACAATCAACACATACACAAAATGACAAAATACAACTCCAAGATGCCTTAAGTATTGTATCTGATGTCATTGAAGTAGATGCTGTTAAAAAAAGCTTTGACAATATTTCAAAATACTGTAGCTAGCTTACCTACTTCTCAGGAACTAAGAGCTGTGAAAAGATCAGTAAATAGAATACTAAAATTTCAAGATATTAAAAACATTCAGGTGGAAATTACACAAATTCAAGAAACTATTGCCACTTTGCCCACCAACTAAATTGTCAGTGAACTTCACTCATTATTTATGGAAATCAGAACCCAAGTACATAATCTTTCTAGCCAGAGTACCAAGTTGAGGCTTGTGGAGAGTTTACAGCAAATTATTTCAAATATTAAGCTTCAAATTGGGACTATAGAAACAAATCAAGACTCAGCCTTATCAAGTTTCACCACACAGCTTCATGATTTAAAAGAACAATTTATAGAACTGTATGTTGATGTGAAAATCAAACCCAGCTATGATGAGATTGTTCGTACTATAGGAGAACAGTTGGAACCATTGTTGAGCAGATTGGATGAAGTAGAATCTAGTCAGTTTTTCTCTGTTGAGATTGTCAGGCTTCACGTTATTCCAAATACTAGAGGGCACTGGACATATGTTAAGGCTGGTAATATTTACAAATATATCCATACTCACAGACTCATGAATTTTTCCTCAATGGGGCTATTCAATTTCTGAAGTTTGGATATTTGAAAAAGGGAAAACAATTTGAGGTGCCACTATTCACCATACATAGAAAAGTTTGTGTTAAGGGCACTTCAAATACCAATAACATCTTGGGATAATACTACCAATAAATATAAAATACATAAAGATAAACAATTGTCTGTTTTTGATGTTGAAACTGGTTACCAATTATTATTTGAAGTTAAACAGTTTTAACCTGAGGATAATCCCTTTTATGTAATCTTCTCTTACCAAACACAATGTCTAGACAAAATATATTTAATGAACTAAACAGGCCAGCTCGTCGTAACTACAAACGACTATCTGTGGTAACAAAAGGAATTTATGATTTGTGGCAGACTGATTTGATTGAAATGAACACAGGAAATTTGAAAAATTTACGTAAGATAAATCATGGTTTTAAGTATTTTCTTTACTTTTTTTCTTTCTTGAAAAACTACACTACTTGTAGAAAATTTTCTTCTTGCTCCCAGTTGGTTAGACTGGAAGAACATAACTTGTATATATTTTCAAAAAGTTTGGAGCAACCAAAATACCAGCAGCTGATGAAACTGTATTAGGGACTGGGGATAGCTACATTTAAATCAGAAATAAAGCCACTTGACCATTGTCTTGAAAACTCACTTGTAGTGTTTGATGATGTAATTTTAGAAAATCAAAATGAAGTACGTAATTTTTTAACTCAGGGTCATCACAGGGGAATAGACTATTTTTATCTAGCTCAGCCTTAATCTAAGATTCCCAAACAGTTATTTCGTAATAATACAAATCTAGTTTGTCTGTTTCGTCAGGACCACACTAATCTTAAACATGTATATAATGACTATGTAGGAGGAGATTTAAACTACAGTCAATTTTGAAAATTCTGCTCTTCCTGCTGGAACAAAGATGATTTTGGGTTTGCCACAATTGATATGACTCAAAAACCAAACAATGGAAAATATAGAAACAAAATTAACAATTTCGTAAATGTTGAGTCATTATAAAATACGTTGTGACGTTATAAATAACCTATGAACAAAAATGACAAGACATAAAATTGAAGACAATTTGAATATACGTGACTATCTGGCTAAAATATTTAAAGACTGGAAATATGACAATAGAGGATACAAGATCACAAGCGTCAAGATCAACCAATTATTGATGCTATCAGTGGTCTTGGTAGAGAAATTAAGGGTGTCACAGAACAAAATAAGAATCTCATAAATTAGGTAGTGCCTCTTGCTGCTAGAAAGTATGCAGATTTTCCTCCTACACCATTATCTAGTATTCATACTGTTCAAGTACTCCAACAACCACCTACGAAGGCCATAGGAGATTCAGAAAAAAATGAATTATGTCCCTTGGCAAGAGACTGCCTGAGTACTGGGAAATTTGACAAAGATGAAGTGTTTGGATTATATCGAACCATGGAGCCTAATGAGGGAGTAATCTGGAAAATTGGAAAATCTAGAGTTACATTTCAAGGGGATGACGTAAAAGTCAATTTGGGTGGGGCAAATAGCTGGTCTAGATATCCTGGATCTGTAGGACTGGGGGAACTCCACCAAGAAACAGACTATACAGATGAAGATTACCAGAGTTACTCAGAAATGTTAATACTGTCTGATGCTCTATACCAAAACAATGATGCTAGTCAGAATAGAGTTACATCTAGCAGTTAGGATAAATACAAAAATCTGATTAAACCTATATGGAACCAACTTAAAACTGGTAGTGACATTAAACACTACAATACTCTACCCAGAGAGTTTGTGTAGGTGGATGAAGTGAGAAAACTCATAGATGGATTGTTGGTCATAGCAGGAGAAGAGAATGCTGGCAATAATAATTTCTAGAATGAAAAAATAGGCATTGTGGATATGATTGGTGCTAAACTAGCCAATTTTATTGTAAATTACAGTAAAGGTATAGAATACTTAATTAAAATTATTAATACTCTACCTCCCAAATTCTGGAAGGGTCAGGGTTTAGTTAATGACATTATTAAGAGACTTCATTTCGATATGCACTTACCTGGTTACCAATACTGTGGTCCAGGAACTAAACTAGAAGAAAGACTGGAGAAAGAATTCAAGGGAATTAATCCTTTGGATACAGCTTGTAAAGACTATTACATTGCCTACAATACTCACAATGACCTTTGTGTTCGTCATATGGCTGACCAAAAATTGGAAGAAGTAGCATTTGGAAGACTAATCAGCAAAGATGCTTCATTATGTGAAAAAATAGCAGCATTAGGTACAACCCATGTCATGAGTACAAACCAAAAATTAGACTATAATTTTAAATATATATATAAATACCCATTGTGATGAACAGGAGAAGAAAAGACAACAGGAGAAGAAAAAATCCTGTTTGAGTAGAGGTCATGGAATGAAATTAACACTTAATACACCTCAGTTAAAAAGATTACAGAGTTCTAGAAAAAAGAAACACACTGGTGGATTCATATTTAGTATTCCAGCTATTTTAGCAGCTCTGGGTGCATTGGGGAATCTAGCAGGGGATAGTGCAGCTATAGCAAAATCAGTAATTGACGCAAAGAAGAACAAAGCTGAACTAGATGAGCAAAAACGTCATAATCTGGTAATGGAGAAGAAAGGCAAGGGTATTAATGCTTTGAGAAAATATATAAAAAAATAGAACCATTATACAACTATGATATTGAAAATATGATTAAGTTACTGAAAATTAAATACTTCAGAGGTGTTTTCATGTCAGATTCCTTACCCTTCTAGGATCCATATAAAATAGAGAGTGGAGTAGTCAATTTGGATAGTTTCAAAGATCATGGCACCCACTGAATTCGTTATTACAAACAACCTAACATAGCTTTTGTTTTTGATTCATTCGGTGGCATACCTCCATTGGGTTTAGTTAGTTATCTTAATACTTGTAATCTTTATTATAGTGACGAGCGTATCCAGGGTTTTGAGGATGTAAATGGTGGCCACCTATGTGTTTCAATACTGGCCTTCTTATATCAAATAAATAAACCAACAATTGAAGATTTTCAGAAAGCATTGTGGCATCTCAAGCATCATGGGAGTATTCCATCTCACTAGTGAGACTTCAGTATTGTAACTTAGCTTACACAATGATATTATCTATCCTAAATCTATAGCTCTACGTACTTTCTACAGTATGTATCTTATTCCCAATATCACAGAACACAATAATAGGGTTGCAGTAGGAAATGAAAAAATATTACACCTGGTCTGTCTAATCTATCAACATTAGAAGCTCATATGCCTAGAGGTGTGTTACTATCACAAATTTCTGTTACACACAGAGTAGAATTAGTTTCTGCACCTGAAACAGTTGATCTGGGTACACTTTGTAACCGACTAGGATTTGAGAACAACACAAAACTTGAGTCTGCCATTAAACACATAGGTAGCAATATTCCTAAATTCTTGGCCATAGGGAATTTGAATATTCATTGTAATGTGACAGAAGGAATGAATACCAATTATGATGGCAACATAGGTAGTCACAAATAAACTGGAATCATAGCAACTTTCAAACCAAATTCTGTGTTCATGGAACCTATCATCTACACACCCTCCTCGCCTATCTATTTTCCAGTATCTCACAATCGTATAGACCACATAGAGTTAGTTGTAACCAATGAAAAAGGAGAAGTAGTAGCTTTGCTGGTGCTTTTACAACAGAAATCATAGAAATTAATATATAAAATAATCATTAACATGGAGCATATTGAAAGATATGAATTACAATCTTTTCCTCCCAATCGTCGTACATTTGCTAATCTCAATGAACCCAATCGTGAAATTGAATTTGATGTGTACGTGGGTGACAGTTTTGTACATCCTCACATGGCTGACTTGTATATTAAATTTAAATAGTAAAAAATGAAAATAATGAAACATTTGCCCCTGGTGCAAACATAAAACTAGTAGATGATTTTGTACCAATCTTGTTCTCTCAAGTGGTAATTAGAAAACATGGTACTGTGATAGATAGAGTGGACTATCCTGGCATTACTTCTACTGCCATAGGGACACTTAAATTTTCCAAAGTAGAACCAAAATTCTGACAAAAAAAAAACACGCAGTACAATTTCCCATGCGTCTGCAGCCAGGTTTTTCTCAGACTACAAGGACATCGTATGGAAAGGTGGTTTGAGAATTACTTTTCGTAGGGAAGCTAATAACAGTAATGCACTAATGCGTTATAGTACCTTAAATGCAGATGGTACAACATTACCCAACACCTTACCTGAAACCAAGTGTATCATCAAGACCATGGAGCTAAGAATACCAGTAGTAGAATATGAATGCCTTCAAATACAAAGCAAATATTCTAAAAGAATCCACAAATTCCTATTAGATTTTAAGCTTACCAGTGTGTCCAAAAAAGCAGTTTCTGGTGAACATTATGAATTTGACACCACTAATCATTTCAGTAGTATACAGTATGATATTCCAGATTTTGTAATTGTATTGTTTCAGACTGGGATAAGGAACAGTCAAGAAAAAAATTCTAGCAAATTTGATGAATACAAGATTAAAAATATTTAACTTAAAAATGGACGTAATGAGATTTTCGCCCGTAAAAATTATAATCTGGACATAGCACAAGATGATCTTCTTAAATTATGTGAGGCTTACACTGCTTTCAAGAGAGTAAATAAAGGAAACATAGATGTATACTACACTCCCAGTGAATTCAAGGCACACAGACCAAAATGTTTGTTATTAACACATCAAAAAGAAAACAAGTGGTAGTCAATGATAGAACTAATATCAAGATTGTGTGTGAATTTCATGAGCCTCTGGCTGACAACACTTTATGTAGTGTTATTCTTATTGCAGAGAAGACTTTTGTATATGATGTGAAGAATGAGAAAATCACAGAAAAATTTTAGTTGTCAAAACTCTCTTCATTGTAGTAGTGTTTTTGTGATATTACTGGGACGAGAAATGATGAACCCCCCCTCAGGCAGATTTGGCTACACTTAAAACTAGCTCAAGATGTACATATGAGCTTATTGCTCAAGTGTGGTACTCTGTCTAATCCAAGATTTTTGTAAAAATGCCCTCGGGAATTTCCCGTGAAATGATGAGCCCCCTCAGATTGATTTGCCTACACTTACAAAAGCTACATCTGTGAGATTGTTGTCCATAAGCTTGTTAAAAATATGCCCCTTGATATATTTTTTGGCTACACCTAAAACTAAGCCAAGATGCTCAAATTATTACCCAATATTATGCAATAAATTATTAGGCATGTGTTGTTTTCTGATTGGTTGGTTATGACATAATGTGATGATGTGTTATATTCTGATTGGCTTATTGTTTCAGATGTTTTCAATGCGGTCCGTGCTTAGGCTATATAAAGAGATTTTCCATTGCATATCAGCCAGTATTGTGAGAGTTGTTGAAGAGTAAAGGTATGTTGTTGCAGCGCTCCTCATATTTTTTAAACACAAAAATATTGCAAATTTATATAAATTGAATTACAAATCTATTTGATTTAATAGACAGAATTTTTTATTATTCATATCAAACATATTTGTAATATATTGAACAAAAGGTTTATATCTGCACCAGTTTGTTATACATGACACATGGTATTAGGTTATTGTTTTTCTAGGACATGCATTTGTGCTAGGGCAGTGCTTCTGTACTTATTCTACCTTTGGGCATGTAGGCTATCAGCTTTATACAACCTGTCATAGGTTTATTAAGTATAGAGTTTTGATTTGAACCCCAAGAAATTTTATATAAATACCAAAGCCAAAAATATTAACACACATACACACACATATATACACACTAGGTATACAAAGCACACTGCTGAACCCAACTGATATTTTTTATTAAGTATAGAATTTTGATTTGAATCCCAAGAAATTTTATATAATAAACCAACAACAAAAATGCCAAATCAAAAATATTGTAATCAATGCAATAAGAATATATCCAGCCCCAATTGGGCTAGGCACCAAAAGAATTGTAATCCAGACAAATGCAGAACTCCCACAAAAATATGCCCTAAATGCCATAGAAAATATAGCATGGAATACTTCACATATAAACATATAGATACTTGTTCTGCACAGTTATCAACATTGCCCCCACAACCTTCTACATCTGGTCTGAAAAGGAAGCATGAAACACCTGTTAATGCTAGACCGACAAAGCAGCCACGCTATGAACCCATCCATAGCAGTTTTGCTGGCCAACTTAGGGATCACTGTTTTGTATCAGAGCCAAGATGTGACATTAATAATTTTTTGAACAGTATAAATCCTGATGTGCAGGCAATTCTAAATGCACAAAATGGCTCTTATAAGCTGTCCCTCAAATTGTTTACACAATATAAGAAACCAAATGGCACCAAATTTACACAGCCCCACATAGCAGAAACTGTAGCTATATATTCAAATACAAATTCAGACAAAATAATAAGCAGTTTGATAGATCAATTGAATATTAAACATTCTGAATTTGCTGCAAAAGAGTCAGGATGGAGCCTATGCGGATCTCCACACAAGCTCTATGTTAATATTTCTAAATTTAACCCATTACAAGGTTCCACATATGTGTTTTTACCTGATAATATTAAAAACAAAAAAGCCGTGGTTAACATAAAAAATAATGATGAGAAATGCTTTCTGTGGTGTATTTTAGCTGCTTTGTTTCCAGTTTTAGATCATCCTGAGAGAATAAGTTATTATAAACAATATGAACACAATTTTGATGAAGCAATGGAGGGCTTAGAATATCCAATGTCTGTCCAGAATATTGATAAATTTGAAAAAAAGGCCAGGGATATCAATGGTAAACAATTATCTACTAATGTATTTATTTGTTCTACTGGCCGTGGCAATTGCTTGATAGATCCTCTCAGAATCAGTGCACTTGATGATGATTCTGCTGTTCCGATTGATCTGCTCTTAATTGAAGGGGATGACACATACCATTACACTCTGATACACAGTCTTGAAGCTTTAGTCAGAAAACAAAAAGGCAAATCCAATACAATATTCAAGTTGTGCAGAAGATGTTTGACTGTCTTTGATGGTAGAAAAATGATGAATGGTGTTTGTGAACAGAATGCAGAAATTGCTAAAAACAAGTTAATTGAACATTTAAAATACTGTGGCAACCATAAACCTGTTCATATGGTGATGCCTAAGCCAAGTGAAAATGCCAAATTCAAAAAATTTGAAGCCTTGTTGGAACACCCAGCATATATAGTATGTGATTTTGAATCAAACCTCAAACCCCTTGCATTCTGCAGCCCAGATCCTGATGAATCTTCAATTACATTATACCAGTTACATGAACCTTCTAGTTTTTATTATGTTGTTGTACAGGATGGTGTGGTTAGTAAAGAATATTTATACATAGGAGCAGATACCATCAAAGAATTTGCACATAGAATAGAAAATGAGTGCCATAACATAGCATCTAATGTCTTATTAAAATCAAAACCTATGTTGCCTTTAACAGAGGATCAGATTGAAGATTACAACAATGCAGAAAAATGCCCGGTATGTGATTCTGAATTTTCAGATACAAATATCAAGGTACATCACCATTCTCATACAGATGTTAAATTCTTAATGGCCCTGTGTAATAGCTGAAATATTAAGATCCAGAGACCAAAATTTGTCCCTATATTTTGCCATGGTGCATCTAATTATGATTTTCATCATTTGATCAGGTACGAAGGGTTTGACAAGCAGAATTTAAATATTTTAGCAGAAAATGATGAGAAATATATTGCTATTAGCAAGATAATTAAAGTTAATGGTGTTCCCATTCACTTAAGATTTCTTGATTCCTACAGAATTCTGTCGGCTAGCCTGGCTACACTGGCCAGTCAATTATCTGATGATCAATTCAAAATCACATGTGCTTTGTTTCCAAATCAGGACCTGCAATTAATTTGGCGGAAGGGTGTATATCCATATGATTATGTTACAGATTTTTCTAAATTTGATGAGTGTTCTCTGCCACCACAACAAGAGTTTTACAGCAAAATCAGAGGATCTGGAATCACTGATGAAGATTATCACCATGCCCAATTGATGTGGAACAATTTAAAATGCCAGACATTTGGTGATTATCATAAGGCATATTTAAAACTTGATGTCACTCTCTTAGCTGATATACTTCAGGCATTTAGAAAATCTTCCATGCAAAATTATAAACTGGATCCAATGTATTTTTACAGTGCTCCAGGCCTAGCATGGTCTGCAATGTTTTTAAACACTAAAATGCAATTGGATCTGATCCAAGATCAAGATATGTATCTGTTTATGGAACAATGTATAAGAGGAGGCATGGTGCAATGTTCTCAGAGATATGCCAGAGCAAATAACAAGTATATTCCCAATTATGATCCAGCACTGCCATCAAATTATATACTGTATGTAGATGCCAATAGCCTCTATGGTTATGCTATGATGGATAAATTGCCATATGCAGGGCTTGAGTGGGTTGAAGATTTCAACATTGAGGATCTTCAGGACTTTGATGACAGTAACTATGGCCTGTTCATAGAAGTTGATCTGACAATTCCTGATGATTTACACAATAAATTTTCTGATCTGCCCCCAATTCCTGAGGTTAAGTGTTCACCTGGCTCTAAACAGAAGAAGCTATTGATGACTCTAGAGCCAAAACAGGGTTATGTCATATATTATAAAAACCTCCAGTTCCTGATGCATCATGGTGTTCAAGTAACCAAAGTTGGCAAAGTCTTAAAGTTCAGTCACTCAAGATGGTTGAAGCCATACATTGATACAAACACAGAGCTTCGAACAACTGCAATGAGACAATTTGATAAGACATTGTTTAAATTGATGGTAAATTCAGTGTATGGCAAAACCATAGAAAATGTCAGAAAACATATTGATGTTAAATTAATTACTGACCCCAGCCGGAGCAAAAAATTAATTGCAAAGCCTAATTTCAATTATAGAAGAATTTATGATGAGAATATGGCACTTTTCAACATGAAAAAAAAAAGATTAAGTTTGATAAGCCTATTTATGTAGGGGCTGTGATATTAGAATTGGCCAAATTACACATGCTGGAGCTCTATTATAATGTGTTGAAGCCTATTTATGGTGATTGTGTAAAACTGATGTACATGGACACAGATAGTTTTATTCTTGATATTCAAACAGAAGATGTTTATCAAGATATATCACAGCCTGCATTGCTTAAATATTTTGATACCAGTGAACATACAAAGATTCAACCCCACAACAAAAAAGTGCCTGGCAAGTTAAAAGATGAGACACTTGGTGATGTTATTGTGGCATTTGCTGGGTTAAGGGCCAAGATGTACAGCTTTGAAACATGTAGTGGTGCTGTTGCCAAAAAGGCTAAGGGCATTGGCAGAGTAACTGTTGACAAAGAGCTTGAATTTGAAGATTACAAAAATTGTCTCAAATCATTTAACACAATCAGAACATCAGAATGCAGAATTCAGAGTGAGGATCACTTGTTGACTACAAATGTTGTAAGGAAAGTGGCTCTGGACTCACATGATGATAAGAGATGCATTTTGTCATGTGGCATACATACTCTACCATGGGGTCATTGTGATTTGAAAAATGGCAAACAATGCCCAAAAACAGAGCTTGATTTGAAATAAATAAACATGCCTATGAACTTATTTGGGTTCAAAAAACATGCTATTATGGACCTGCCAACACCAGCACCCTCTTCTGATATACAATCTGTAATATCTAAACTAAGTGCTTTGTTAATTATTCATCTGAACAGCATACTTACAGATGTTGATGATGAAACAGGTAAAACATTGTACATATTTAACAATAATTTAAATCATTACCAATTACCTGTAGGTGGTCAATTAGAATTTATTACAACCCCTGAGGGTAATGTCAAGATTTCAATAGGAAGAAATATTTATAGAATTAAGCACTCAAACATGATTTCTGGCACTGTATATACTGTTTCTGCTGGTGACTGCTTATATATTGAGGTCCCGGGATCCTATGACAAGCTTATACCTTTTTTTATATAGAATTAAGAATTAGATATTCAATAATAAATAACCACTAAATCAAAATGCCTAATGATATATTTGGCCATACAAGGCATGAAGATCACAGTGATGAGATTCTGATGCTTGATGTCAGAGTCAAGAAATTAAGAAGTGATTTACAAGCTTTACAAACCACACTCAATGCCAGTCTTCAACTAGAAATTACAAATTTACAATCACAATGCATGGACCCTCTTCTTAAAATTGACTCAGAACTCAAATTGCTGCTTCAAAAATATACTGATTTAGCTACATTGGATAATTTTCAAGGTTTAGAGGAGGCTGTAGCAGCTCTTCAAGCCAAATTTAAGAC
Source organism: Lepisma saccharinum (assembly GCF_977018435.1). Classification (NCBI taxonomy): domain Eukaryota; kingdom Metazoa; phylum Arthropoda; class Insecta; order Zygentoma; family Lepismatidae; genus Lepisma; species Lepisma saccharinum. The sequence continues at coordinate 7,868,500 of NC_139247.1, read as the reverse complement.
CCAGGCCACCAACTCTGAGCAATTGAAACAACAATTGGAAGAGCAGATAAATAATGTCCAGACACAGCTCCAAACAATTGTCAAAAGCATAAAGTCACAAGAAGATTTTGATCTAGTGATTTCCACTCTAAAGGAACAGATTCATTCACTCCAGATACTTAATCTGGACCCTCTGAACAATGCCATAGCCGAGGTTAAAGAAAAAATTGAGACACTTGAAAATTTTTTGAACAACTTGCCATCTTCTGATGCTCTGAGTGCTATAACTCATAGTGTTGCCAACATAAAGCTGCAACTTGAAACATATGAAGATTTTGGAAAAATTCAAAGTACCATAACCCATCTTGAGGGTACAATAGCAGCAGTGCAAAGTGATCTGACAAATGTACAAGAATCTCTAGAATCCCACTTGCCTGGTATTGTAGATACGCTTGTCAGTGTCCAGCAACAGATCACAAAACTTGAAAACCTCAACACTGAATCTGAGCTATCTCATTTTCATCACTTGATCGATGATATCCAAACAAAGCTTCAAATTTTACAACAATCAACACCTACTCAGGGAGACATAGCTTTGCTTCAAGATGCTATGCGTGGTGTGGCTGATGCTTCTGAATTAAATAATGTGAAATTGGCACTTGAATCTTTGCAGAATACTGTATCAAATCTGCCTACATCACAGGAACTTAAAAATATTAAGAGAGCTGTGAATCGCATATTGAAATCAGAAGATATCAAGAATATCGAGACAGAGATCAAACAACTTACTCAGACAGTGGCCACTCTACCAACCAATCAACATATTAATGAACTGCATGCCCTGTTCGAGGATATCAGAAGACAAGTCCATGATCTTACAGCTCAAAATTCAAAATTGGCAGTTGTTGAAAATTTACAGCAAATTGTAGCCAACATCAAGCAACAGCTAGGGACCATGGAATCCAACCAAGCAAATGCTCTGTCTGTTTTTGCCACACAGATTCAAGAGATTGTACAACAATACAAAAAACTTGCTGTGGACATAAGGATCAAGCCAGGACACGATGAGATTGTTAGGACTATCAATGAGCATCTTGAATCTGTAACAAGTAGATTGCTTACAACAGAAAGAGAAATAACTGGCCTAATCGAGAATATTAAACATACAGTAATTCTTGAATTGTACAGTATCCCCAACAAAGAATATGATTCACCGTTTACACCAGGTGGCAAAATATATATGCTGTCCCCTGCACAATTTTATTACCAGTTTTTTGTTGGGGGCACACTGAGACCAATCAAGATCAAATATTGGCTACAACCACAGGCACACCACAACCCCACCTTATCAATAACAAATGCTGACAACAAACAAAAAATCACCAGTGTAGAGTTGGAGGATTTTACAGAGCCCAATACATTAGAAACATCTTATGCTGAAGATGATGGTTCTCTGGAATTTAATATACAAATAGGAGACAAATTATATTTAGAAAATCCTGTAGTATCAGCTGCTGAACACCCTATAGTTGCAATATTCTTGTTTACATACTATGTCTAGACAAATTATTGTTGATGAATTACACAGACAAGCCAGACATAATTATAAGAGACTGCCAGTGGTTACAAAGGGCATAGATGATTTATGGCAGTGTGACTTGGTTGAGATGGCAAGTGGACAGCTGAAAAACTTAGACAAGATCAACAAGGGCCACAAGTATCTTCTTACTGTCATAGAAACATTTTCAAAATTTGCCTGGGCTGTGCCACTCAAATCCAAGACTGGAAAATGTGTTACAGAAGCCTTCAGGACAATCATCAATCAGAGTGGAAGATCACCGCGCTATTTGCAAACAGATAATGGCAAAGAATTCTATAATTCTGTGTTCCAACAATTTATTAAAAGCCAGTCAATACAACATTACTCGAGTTACAGTGATCTCAAGGCCTCTATTGTTGAAAGATTCAACAAAACCCTAAAAAATCATATGTATAAACAATTTACACTTCAAGGTAATTATAAATGGCTTAATATTCTTCCAGAACTCGGTCCATTCTACAATCAACATGAAACCCTCTGAGGTAACTTCATCTGATGAGCAAAAATTGATCAGCACTGTTTATTATCCTAGATACCAGCCAACAACAAGAAAGGCCAAATACAAGGTAGGTGATCAAGTAAGAATCAGCAAATATAAGCACTTATTCAAAAGAGGCTTTACCAGAAACTCGAGCACTGAATTATTTACAGTGGTTCGAGTTAAACCTGGGACCCTTAACACATATATAATAAAAGACCACCGAGGAGAAATTCTCAAAGGCAGGTTCTATGAAGAAGAACTCAGCAAAACTAAGCAGCCTGACACATATCTCATAGAAAAAATCATCCGCAGAAAAGGCAACAAGATACTTGTGAAATGGCTAGGTCTCCCAGAACACAGCTGGATCGAGGCAAACAAAGTGATACTATGAACACCTGTGATGTTATAAAGAGGCTGCCAGATCCTGAACAGCAGAATAAGAGAAATGGAATGCTGCTGCCTGATAATATTAGATGTCTTATTGTTGTGCCATCGGCTTGTGGTAAAACTACACCAATGATTGATATTTTTTTATTGGCACCCAACTGGTTAGACTGGAAAAACAGGCACTTCTCTAAGAGCTTGGAACAATTAAAATATCAGCAGCTGATGAAGCTATATGATGGACTGGATATTGCCACTTTTGAATCAGATGTTAAGCCACTCCATGAATGTCTCGATAATTCTGTTGTTGTGTTTGATGATATTATACTGGATAATCAAAACAAGGTTAGAAATTTCTTTACACAGGGCCGACACAAAAACATTGATTGTTTCTACCTGGCACAGACTTTTTCTAAAATAACGAAGCAGCTGATCCGAGACAACAGCAAGTTTATATGTGTGTTTCATCAAGATCATACCAACCTCAAACACATACATGATGAATATGTAGGTGGGGACTTGAGCTACAATGATTTTTCCAAGTTTTGCAGTAGGTGCTGGAACCAGGACAGCTATGGGTTTGTCACAATTGATATGACAAGGAAACCCAATAGTGGCAAATACAGAAATAAAATCAACAATTTTCTAGACATTGAAACATATATAAATAACCATGAAAAGGCCAATCATTGATGATCTTAAATTAAGAGATTATCTTGTAAAAAGATTTAAGGGATGGAAATCAGAGAACCGAGGAATCTATGAAAAACACAAGCAAACAGAACAGCCTATTATTGATGCTATTAGTGAATTAGGTAAAAATATCAAAACTGTTACAGAGCAAAATCAAAATTTGATCACAGATCTTGTACCTGTAGCTGCTAGGAACATATTAGATTATCCATTCACCCCACTTTCTAGTATTCATACACCTAGTCCTGTTGCTCCTCGAAGAATTGAAGCTACTCAGGATCCTATTGAATTGGGTCTTCTTGCTCAAAAATATTTAACCACACCTAAAGACAACAAAGATGAGGTTTTTGGCCTATATGCTGACACAGAGCGTGATGGTAGCATCATACATAGAATTGGCAACTTCAGAGTAACATTTATGGGAGATGATCTGATTTTATATTCAGAATCTCATCTTGGAGAAAGAGGTGGTTTTGTTAAATATCCTGGCACACCTGGATTGTGGGAACTGATGACTAGGAAGAGACCTGGCAGCTATACAGATCAAGATTATGAGCATTACAAAGAAATATTAATAAAATCAGATGCTCTATACCAGACCAATGATCCCACACAAAAAAGAGTCAAGTCTAGCAGTGGAGCAAAATACAACAACTTAATCAAGCCCATATGGTCACAGATCAAGACAGGTAGTGGAATCAAACAATACGACACCCTGCCTAAAGAATTTGTGTGGGTTGATGATGTCAGGAAACTTGTAGATAGGTTGCTGGTGATAGCTGGGAAGGAAAATGCTGGCAACCACAATTTTTACAATGAAAAGGTTGGAATTAAGGACATGTTAAGCTCCAAATTGTCTAATTTTATAGTGAATGACACTAAGGGCATTGGATATCTTATAAAAATTATTAATACTCTACCACCTAAATTTTGGAATATCTCTGAGGGTCGGGGGTTGGTTAATGACATCATAAACAAGCTGCCATTTGAACTACACATTCCAGGCTATCAGTATTGTGGTCCAGGCACAAAACTAGATCATGGGCTAAACAGAGGGGACCCTGGTGTTAATCCCCTAGATGCTGCTTGGAGAGACCATGACATAGCATACAACACACATTCTGATCTTGACAAGAGACAAGTGGCAGACAAAAAATTAGAAGAGGTTGCATTTGGTGGATTTGTAAGCAAAGATGCTTCTTTGAGTGAGAGAATAGCAGCATCGGGAACCACCATAGCTATCAACACCAAACAAAAACTGGGGTGGGGGTTGTGAATATGTATATAATAAACATAGGATGAAGGCCAAGGGTGTTATCTATCAGATACCTTATGCAGGTCTTAAATCTCTTAAAACTATTGATAGTCTTTTAACCAAAAAGCAGCGCAAGAAAAAAATTCTTGTCTTGCCAAGGGCCATGGTATGAAATTATTACTTAGTACCCCCCAATTAAAAAAATTACAGCAATCTAGAAAAAAATCACATGTGGGTGGCTTCATATTTACTATCCCGGCCATCTTAGCAGCACTTGGGGCTGTTGGCAGCTTGGCTGGGGGATCAGCTGCTATAGCAAAAACATTAATAGATGCCAAGAAGAATAAGGCAGAATTAGATGAATTGAAGCGCCATAACCTGGCTATGGAAAAACAAGGCAAAGGTGTTAAGAGAGCCATGAATAAGTTTAAAAAAACAAGAGCCGCTTACAAACCAAGATATTGAAGCTTTAATCAAGCCACTGGGCATCAAAAATTTTAGAGGTGTGTACATGTCTGATTCTTTGCCAGAACAACCACTCAACAAAGAGTGTGGCATAGTTAATTTGGATAAGTACAAAAATCAGGGCACTCACTGGATCTGTTATCTTAAATATTTAAAAAATGAGGCATTTGTGTTTGATTCATTTGGAGGTGTTCCACCTGAAAATTTAGTAAAATATCTAAAATCAACTAATCTTTATTACAATAATGCCCGTGTTCAAAACTTCAAAGATGTTAATTGTGGACATCTGTGTTTATCTGTTCTTAGATATCTGTCTCAAATAAATAAACCATCAATTGAAGATTTTCAAAAGGCCCTGTGGTATCTGAAACATCATGGGAGTATTCCATCTCACCAGTCAAAATTCAATATTGAAACTTAGATTACATGATGATATAGTGTATCCCAAAACAATAGCTCTCAGAGCATTTTATGGCATGTACTTGATCCCTAATATTACACACCACAACAACACAATTGCAGTTGGTGATCAAAAAATTGTCATCACTCCAGGGCAATATAATCTGTCCACTCTAAATGCTCAGTTACCCAGAGGTATAGTCTTAACTCAAAATTCTGTCACTCACAGAGTAGAGATTGTGTCTGCTACAGAAACAGTGGATCTGGGTACTATAGGAGAGCTGTTAGGATTTGAGAACAACACAAAACTTGAACCAGCCATCAAACACACTGCTATTAATATACCTAAATTCTTAGCCATAGAAACTCTGAATATTCACTGTAATGTGGCCGAGGGTATGATCACCAAATCAAATGGCATAGGCACTCACAAACAAACTGGCATCATTGCAACATTCAAACCTAACTCTGAATTTATGGAACCGATCATCTACACTCCATCCCCAACATTATATTTTCCTGTATGCCATAATAGAATAGATTACATTGAGTTGATGGTCACTAATGAAAAAGAAGAATTAGTTGATTTTGCTGGAGCCACAACAACTGCTATCATAGAAATTAATATTTAAATAAATATACATACAAGAAAAAAATGGAAAATATTGAGAGTTATGAGCTACAATCATTCCCCCCAAACAGGAGGACCTTTGCAAATTTAAATCAACCCAACACAGAGATTGAGGTTGATCTTGATGTAGGGGATGGCTTTATACACCCCCACAGAGCAGATCTATACATCAAATTTGATGTTGTAAAGCTCGATGGTACAGATTATCCGGCTAACTCAAACATAAGATTGGTAGACAATTTTGTTCCACATCTGTTCTCTGAAATTGGGATCAGAAAACATGGTGTTGTTATAAACAGAGTAGATTACCCCGGCATTACCTCTACAGCTTTGGCCACATTAAAATTATCCAAGACCGAGGCTTCTTACTACAAAATAGGTGGATTTGAGGCTGGTGATAAAATAATATCTAAAAGCCACACAGTATTGTTCCCCATGCGCCTGTTGCCAGGATTCTTCTCAGATTACAAAGATATTATGTGGAAGGGTGGTTTAAGAATCACATTTAGAAGAGCTGCCAATGATAATAATGCTTTGATGAGGTACAGTACATTAAACTCTACAGGGGAAGCTCTGCCTAATACCCTACCTGATGAAGGCAAGTGCCTTATTCAGACTATGGAGCTAAGAATCCCGGTTGTTGAATACGAAGCCAGTTATGCTCTTAAATATAAAGCAGATATTCTAAAAAATCCACAGGTGCCTTTACAATTTTATACATATCAATGTGTGCAGAAGCCTGCCACTGGTAGCTATTATGAATTTGATGCTACAAACTCATTCTCCAGTATACAATATGACATGCCAGATTTTGTGGTGGTACTGTTTCAGACTGGAAGACACAATAATCAGGAAAAAAATTCAAGTAAATTTGATAACTGCAACATCAAAAACATATATCTTAAAAACGGCAGAAATGAGGTGTTTCCTAGAGAAAATTATAATTTAGACATGTCCAAGGATGATTTCCTCAAATTATATGAGGCATTTAGAGCATACAAAGGGTCACTACTGGCAATACTGACATGTATTACACACCAGATGAATTCAAAGCACAGAGACCCATGTTTGTCATTAACACCTCAAAAAGGAAACAAGTTGTGGTTAATGACAGGACAAACATTAAAATTATTTGTGAATTCCATGATGCACTCCCTGATGACACCATATGTAGTGTTATTCTTATAGGTGAAAAACCATATGTTTATGATGTAAGAAATGAGAGAGTCACAGAGCAATTCTAGAAGGCCTCTGCAAAATGCATTGTCTTAGTATTAGATATGCAAGTTGGGCCTGGTGTCCAATTAAAATATTGAGCATATTCAGGTAACATATCAATTCTCTGAACTTAAACCGGAAGTGGACCGGAAGTAAATATGTGTGGGTGTGGGTGGGTGTGGGTGTGGGTTTTATGAGCATTTTTAGCTTAGTTTTAAGTGTAGCCAAAACAATATCAAGAGGGGCATATTTTTAACAAGCTTATGGACAACAATCTCACAGATGTAGCTTTTGTAAGTGTAGGCAAATCAATCTGAGGGGGCTCATCATTTCACGGGAAATTCCCGAGGGCATTTTTACAAAACTCTTGGGTTAGACAGAGTACCACACTTGAGCAATAAGCTCATATGCACATCTTGAGCTAGTTTTAAGTGTATCCAAATCTGCCTGAGGGGGGTCATCATTTCTCGTCCCAGTAATATCACAAAAAACACTACTCATTGTTAATATTATTTAGATCCAAATATTATAAAATTAAACTTAAATAAGAGTATATAATAAGTAACATACTTGTAACAATTGTAAAAATTACTAGCCTCTCACATTGACCACTAAAAATAACTAAATAGTTACAAATGACAAAGCAGCACGAACTTATCACCCCATACTTAAATTAGCAAACAATACATTAGTAGACTTACCAGCCCCACTAAATATTTCCTACTGATGAAATTTTGGTTCACTTATACGTATATGTCTTTCAATTCAAATTTTAACAGGTCTTTTTTTTTAGTAAATACTAGATCAGAGCAAATATGAGTATCTCAAAAGTAACTAGTAATCAAGTAGTCAGTAATTTTCATATAAAGAAAACTCCTTGGCACCATTCTTAAACAAGACTAGTCACCTGCTTGGATCATAACCCCAAGTACACTCTTAACCAATCAACAGAGTGTCACATGACCCTGATGGAAGAATTCCCAAGCTAGATATTCAAGAATGTTAATCATCTTACTACAAAAATTTAGAATTCGTAGCATGGTTAGGCAATTTGCTACACCTATAAATTAGCTAAATCCACCAGACGATATAAAAATATAGCATAATTTTGGCTAAAATAGTCTACTAATATTAATCATCCTAGTACTAGGTGGGCCAGAACATAGCATCTCCTTCTGGCAATTTGCTACACCTAGAAATTAGCCAAATCCAACAGAAGATATAAAAATATAGCTTAATTTTGACCAAAATAGTTTACTAATGTTAATCATCATGGTACGAGGGTTTTAGAATTCGTAGTATGATTAGACAATTTGCTACACCTATGAATTAGCTAAATCCACCAGAAGATATGAAAATATAGCTTAATTTTAGCCCAAATAGGACATGGTTTAAAATGACCTTGGACAAGGTCGTCCGGTGAACTCTCAATTGTATACTACTTTTCTGAATGGTTGTGCGTTTTGTTTTGTTTAGCACGAAGATGAAAATAATGTTTACGCACTGGTCCTTCAAAGCAGTGCTTTATCATCTGCATCTCATGTTGTAACTGTCTCACCCGGCATTTCCCGTGAAGCCCTGTTCGTGGGCGCCAAATCTCACTGGGAAACTTTACCTTAGTCCGGAGTCCGAAGTCCCCTTCCTAGGTGCCAAACTAAACGGTTGAATTCCAGGGTACGTGTGACCGGATCGGTTTTCACCCCCGGCACATAGCCGACTCGTGCATAAAGTGATGTTAAATAATTAATAATAATGATCAATAATAATAATAATAATAACGACGTTGATAATAATAATAATAATAATTGATGTTAGCCCTAAAGTCCAGCGGATATGCTTTGCTGAGTTAACGTTGAACAAAATATTAATACCAATAGTTATGAGGATATGTATATTATATGTATAAACACAAATCATAGTCAAATCATAGTTAACAAAAATGTATATTATATAACACACAAAAATAGACACATTACACAACACCTCACTATCGCTCAAGCACTCACACTCTCATTCATACTGCAGGTATAAAATTACATTAAAATGAATACAATGAATACATTGGCCCTTTTTTAGATAGCAAGCAATATTTAGTTTTCCTATGAGTCGGGATGAATCTTAATCTGCCCCTGCAGACGTTAATTTGTTTAGAATCCAAGATACTTAACTTTCATCTGCGCACGCTCGTTAAATTCCGCCAACGAGCATAACACGTAATCTTTTATATTTCGCAATTTATTAAACCATTAAATAATTATTGTATAATTTTCACAAATACGCCTTGGAACTTCGAAAACATTTGGCAGGGCACGCAACTCGTGCAACATAAGTATCAAATGCAAGGCACAGACATGTTTACAGAATGAAAAATGAAAACACTAATGTATGAATATATTAAAATAGAACGAAGTTAATTTACTTCCTTATTTAACAAACTTGAGAGGTGATCTCTACAAGAGATACACGATTTCTCCGGACGGGAGACAAGTTACGCACTTTTAATCAAATATTTACCAAGTAAGGCATATAAAGTGACTTAAATAAAAATTATTACTCAACAGCTCGGCGCAGAGCGTGGAAAATCAACAGTATGCCGTGAATCGATCTTCATAATTAGAAATTGTCGTGAAATTCAGATTATGTTGGGCAAAAATTTAATCAGTACCTTTGCGACTTTTAATTTAAAAACCGGTAACTTTTCGTCCGACGGCCGATTTTTGGAGTCCTGTGTCCATGATCACTCACACATATAGAAAATTAACAGTTGTATACTGTACCATCCCGGCGTTCTAGACGTTCCAGCGACGTTTACCGTAGTCCTTTAGACTGTGGCTTGACGTCAATTCGCGGTCCTCCTCGCGACACTAACACTTCCTCACATTACTTCTTTGTAGCGGCGCTTCGCAAACTTCTTGAGCACATCTTCCTTCTACGCTTCGACATCACGGCGACCAAGATGAGGGAAGACTGCCTCTCTGCCATCTGTCTGCTTCGTGGTGGAGTGATTAATTGCTTCGACATCGTCTCTCTCTACTCCGGGGACGGCGAAAATGGGCGAAGTTGCTTTACCGGGGGCATTCGTGCCTTCTCACCGCTAGTCTTACGCGGGACGTCGGCGTCGTCTCATGACGCAGTAAGTGTCGCTTCATATCTCAATCTCTTCTTCTAGATGGTATGTATAAGTGAGGGCTGGTGTCGCTTCATCTACCCATTCCACTCTATCTCTCTCTTTCTCTCTCTGTAGAATTTTTGTCGGGCGTCGGCGTCGGCATCGGCGTCGAAGTACTCAAGGATGCTGATTCCGCTGGCGGCTTTCGGCGGTATCTTTGCATGGCTTCATATCGGGCTGCAGACGTCATTTGTGGCGATGTGGCGTTTGTGGCGGAGTTTTAGCGGTGTGGCGTCGGGACGCTTAGCGGTGGTGATCTGCTGCGTCGGCTTCATGCAGGCTAACATCAGGAAGACCCATGGCCCCCCTTCTCTTTTACTCTAGCCCGCCATGCTCGTATTACTGTTCCTCGTCACAAAAAGAATAACACAAATCCAGTGCACAGGTCACTAATTAACACTGCGTATTTATAACACTAGTCACTGTAACTCACACAGAGTAAAACACACGGCGCGGTAGAAAAAAAGACAAAGTCCCGAATCTTACTCCGACTGTCGCAGAGGTGTTGTCGGATCGAAAACTGGCGGTCTACTGTGTACTGTTCGTCTGTTCTTCCACTATTTAAAGACAACTTGAAATTTCGAATTCTAACAGACTGACTTTTAGGCGCGAAAAATCTGAAGTTCCGTCGTTGCTGGTCAAGCGTCCTATTTGGTCGAGTCTCCATCAGACACACGTGTTGCATTACAATGGGGTGAAAAGAATAGTTCTAGCGCTGGACCCTCATCTGGTTCGTAACATATTCCTCCAATAATGGGCCTCCCAAGTGGAACTTCCCGTCGTCAAATGCACAAAAGTCGCTCTAACAGTGAAAGATTTATCACAGCGCACTGTTGTAGTTCCCAGCTCCTTTGACCGAACGGTAGAAAAGTCTTCTAAGCAGAGAAACACAAAAGGTTCAGAAAAGTTGCGTTTCTCTACCCGAGATTCAAGAGAATACAAAGGTACGCAAAAATATAAATAATGAAAACCTGGGATATAGAATAATAAAAACGTATGTGACAAAACTGATTGTCATAACTGGAGCCATCGGAGATGATTTCCAAATAAAGCAATTCACCTGTACTTGTAAAGCTGGGACAGGAGAAAAATGTAAACATACCGTTGCTGTTCTTCTACATTTAAATAGATCTTTGTGATGACTAGCGTAACTTCTAAGCCAAACAATTCTATATCATGCAAACATCATGCAACTGTTAGGTGGTAAGGGTCGTGATTTTTTTACTTTATATTAATTCGTTTACGTTATTCATAACTGGAATGCTCATATTCTAGTGAAGTATTGAGACGTGTGTGCTGTACGCTGAACAAATAGAGCAGAATTTAAGAAATAACAAACATGCTGGCTAAGGTGATCGGGATTCCTTCTATATTTTACTCGCATTTTTGATATTACAACATTATAAATCGTTTCTCATTTTGGAGGATCAAATGAACATGTGGAAAATATTGTATATAATTTCTGTATAAAATGATGGGCAAGGTCATTATACTTCAGCACACAAGTTGAGAACCTCTCAAAAAATAAAGGTCTCCTTTTTTGTAGGGTTTGTGTGGTAGTTATGATCAAACCAAACTTAACTAGTCTAACAGAAACACAATTTCTAAAATGGAAATAATCAAACAAATAAGTACAATCTGTGAAACATGAAATGTAACCATGACAGATCATTTCCATAACTGGCACATATCACAAATACATAAAGTTATTAAACTAATAAAGCAAGGCATTCTAAAATGAAAACATCATTAGTATGTATAATTAGTAATGACATGAAAGAAACTATTTTTATAAATCTCACAATACTTTCAATTTGAATTTCATTAATTTAGACTTCAGTTTTGAAATTCAGAGTGACTATTTTCACCAGGTTAAGCTAGCTTTTGAGCTATTTTCACCAGATTTGCAGATTTTAAACTGCATGTACATGATCTACAATTTGGCCTGGCCTGCTTCACGGATGTGTGTATTCTTTAATTGCATTTATTATCGTGCAGCTCATGTCATGGCTTTTAAAAAAAAATACCACAAAGTGTTCCCTATAGACTGGAGCTTCTAATATGTCACATGACAAGTCACTGGTGCTTCTAATATGCCACATGACAAGTATGAAGTGGTAATATATTTCTAAATTATTTTGTTGTTAGGTTAGGCAGGTCAGTTTTAGGGATACTAGTATTAAAATTGCTTCGATAAATACTTTCTAACACCTGATCATGCAATTTCTGGTCTTCAGCACTTTCTGCTATTCTCACTACCTGGTGAGAATTTTAAATAAATTTTAAATAACTTCGTAGCAGTAAGTTCAGCAACACTGCTAATAAATGTAATAAAATAAGATACAATGTTATGGTATGATTCAGGTAATTACTTTTGCTGGTGAAAATAGCCACATATGCTTTTCACAGTATCTGGTGAAAATAGCCCTACATGCTGTTTTAACCACCTGGTGAAAATAGCCTATATGCTATAGAGCAACCACAAGGAAAAGAACCTTCGGCGAAAAGTCTCCGTACATTTTCCCCGTCATCCTTTCAACTCTGCCCAAAGAAAGTATGCTCCACTCTGCCCCTCCCCTCCATGTGGGAGTACAGTGTACAGGAGTCACAGGTTTGCACAGGCTTTTAACCACCTGGTTAAAATATTCGCAGTGTTTAAAATTAGTTTATATGTTATGTGGAACCTGTAAGTAAATAAAGAAAAAAAAATGTTTTTTCTTTTTTCAGGAATGATGTCAATTCATTGGAAGTTATTTCCTCAACCGATGTTAAATGCATATGGTCGCAGAAGAAAGTGGAAGCAGGTGAAATATATGCCCCAGCTTCAGTAGATATTTTTTGCTGTTTAAAGAAACCGAAGTGCGAATCAGTAGATCAACTGCAGAAAAATGGAGAAATGCTGCAAGACTTGCAGAGCTCCTTTGCAAATGCATGCCCAGGTCCCGCATTTTCTAGGTTTTTGGAGATGTAGAAGAGAGCAAGCCAGGAGGAAAACTCGCCCAGTGATGTCACTATCCCAGTGAAACTTTGTTAGGATGGTGGACTGATGAAGGAACTGCCAAAAGTTTTTGTTAAGAATCTGCCAGAGTGTTGCCGCAATACATACAGCACCATAATACTTGTGGATTCTGCAAATGATTTGTTTTCAGTTCCTCAAAATAGTGAACGCTGGCACAAGGAAAGACAGTACCATGTAACAGACAGTAGATGTTATGGATACACCAGGTATGTGAATGGGAAAGTAAAGCAAGAAAATATTTCTGGCCAAACCAATTTGAAAATAAATATGTAAAATATTGGCTGGCAGTGGAAATTCATGCTAAGGCACTCTATGAAAAACATTCTAGTTTTCCAGTAATTACAAAATGTGGTTTTGGTGGTAAGTGCTTAAAATCCATGGCTGGCCTTTTCTCCAAATTGTGTGGTGATGAAGGATGGTAAACCAGTGAAACTAGTGGAAATAAAGTGTCCATTCAGTGGAGTGTATCAGCGTATAGAAAATGTTTTGACCCAGTGTAAGTTCTTGAAGAAAGATGGTGTTCAGTATCATCTTAAGAAAAAACATCAGTACTATGCCCAAATAACCCTTGGAATGCTGATGTTAAATGTCACCGAATGTGATTTTGTTATTTACAGTTCTTATGATAAATCCATGTTCTTAGAAACAATAACTTTGGACATGGAATTTGGATGGAATTTGCTATGCACTTTGAAAAAAATGATCCATGTTCTTTGCACATCATGTCTCATATGAGGATCATGAAATAAGACAATCCCAGCTATTCTCTCATGAAGAGAGAGACAGAGTCGAATCTCTAAATGTTATGTTTTTCCATATCTCTACTTCTAACCTAAGATCCGATTATTCATTGACAAAGCTGCATACCGCTTAGTATGTAATTCTGGCCTCGCCACATCCTGTAGGGATTTTCCACTCAGGACAGAAGCTTTTGTCCTTTCATCGAAAGGCATGAACAGGAATGAGTATAAAACATCCTGCAAGGTCAAACTCGCTCTCAGTTGGCATGAAGAAATCGTAAGGTATAAGCGAGTGCGGGATCGTGATAGTTCGAGGCGCGTAAGAACTTAAGGTGCGCGTCACCTCAGTAGGTTGCACCTCGAACCAAGGAAAATTCATGGATTAACAACATCTCGGTCGGATCTAGGTAAGTGTGGAGAGAAATCAGCTCTGTCTTCCTCTTCTTTCTTCTCCCTGACAAATAAGGTAATTTAACATTACAAACTGAAACCTCTCGCATTGCATAATTAATTACATCTCTTGTGACTCTAAGATTCCCTAGTTGTAAATTGAATCACACTTCAATAATTTTTTTATGTATCAGTAGGGTTAGAATATAAAGTGTGTGTGTGGAAGGATGTACCCATAATTTCTGTAAATAAGCTTTAAAAAAGTCCTGTAAGTGAATAAGCTTAAAAATGAGTGTGCCGAAGAATTTGTATCATAATGTAATGGTTTTTTATCCAATTTTGGAAATACAGTTCTTTGGAAAGGCAGGCTTTTGTAGTAGAAGTATGGCAGTCATTCAGTTAGTAGTAGCATTTTGTCATGGCTGGTATAAACATGAAGTGCAGATACTACAGCACTGTTTTGAAGGACCAGTGCATAAATATTTGTTTAGTCTTCATTTTCCAAGTTCTTTTTTCCAATCATAATTAAATGCTTTGCTCTCAGCGCAGTTTCTCCTTCATTATAGTTCCTTTATTTCACATCACATTTTCAATATTTAAAAATATCACAACTGCAATTGCTTGATCCGTAGCAGAAATTATGTAAGTAGTTTGGTGTTGTAAATCATTTTGAATATTTTCAGTGTGAATTTTGTCATGAGATGTATCTCAAGCACTGTGGAAATATACTTGTGTGAAGTATTTTATTCCTCTGTGATGATTTATATATATGTTTTCTTTCATAACTTCCCACATGTTTATTTGTAAAATATAAAATTTTGAAAAAGTGGTGATAAGATGGTTTGGAAATCAAAAGTCTGGGAAAAAGCACATATGGCACACACCATGATTTTCTGTTGCTTTCATTTAAGTCGCACTGAATCAATTAAGAGAAAATTTAATTGTATATTGGCCACGTGTGAAGATTCTAAACAGTGATGATCCAACATGTCTGCCATGCCTCTAATGTTTGTTATTAATATAATCAACATAAAATAACTACCTCCTGTAAAGTTCCATTATTTAAGTGCGTTTTCCCCAAACAGTAGCTATGTTAGGACCACTCCTGACACCACATTGTGTGGCCCTTTCTCTTGGATTCAGGAAACAATCAGTTTTAAAGGTTCACGGTAGTCAAGTAAAATAAATTACGCATACATTTACCAATTCTCAAGGACACCAAGGATTACGTCAAGTGTCCTAGGTTGAGAATATTTGAAAGGTAGGGGATTCGCCTCTGCTTTGCTTGGACGTTTTTATCAATTTCATATGCATACAGTGTGCCCGAGAAGTTTCTGTACCCTACTTCCATGTATCCTTTTTGGACTGGACTGATTAGAGGCCAGCATGATTTGTTTTGTGTGTGTGCCATCTGTACTAAAAAGGTCACATGAAACATTCACTGAAATTCAAATATCAGTTCTGGTGCAATAGTTGATGTGAGCGGATATAGTTTTAGTGCTGAGGATGAGAACACAAAAGGCAAATGATTTACTGTAGCGTAAAGTTTGAAAGTACGTTGTAATGTAAATAAATAGATACAAGGATTCAAGTAAATATGTCATCAGGGTATGGGGACTTCACAGATAGGGTTACCTAACGTCCAGTTTTTCCTGGACATGTTCTACATTTTGGCCGAGGAGGAATTAAAAAAAATATAAATGTCCAACATTTTGAGTGTCGCATAGTATCAATTAGAAAGAAAAAGAAATCTCAGTTAAACAAAGAGAAATAAGGCAAATTACACATCTATGGGCTGAACTCCCAAACTCAATAGTGAAATTTATTTTGATTGTCATTGCCGTAAAAGTTTCTGCTTGAACAAAGACAGAAGCAAATGATGAATAAAGATTTTTGAGCCACATTCAGTATGTTGATTGTAAAGCAGCGGTTACAGAGAACAAAATTATTGAACTAAAAACTACCCTAGATGAAACTTCTGTAACCATTTTCAGTTGTGGTAATTGATAAATATTTGTTTGTCTTTTCAACGCAGAAAAGTTAAATTTCAATTACTTTCTAACATGTTGAGGAAATGTGTGTTATTTATTGTGATTGTTTCGTGTACATTTTGGAATATTATGTCCTCCTTTTTCCTGATAGGGATCTGGTAACCCTATTCACCGACACAATGAATATGTAAACAAAAAAATGGGAAGAGGGAGAGCTTAAGGGGGAGAGGGACAATTTACGCTAGGTCCTTCTCTCTTCGGCAGCTGCCGATCACTGTTGCCAGCTTCGCTCTTTTGGAGCCAGATCTGGCTCTTCCGTGCGCTCGTTTGGCTGTGAACTATGGCACCCGCCTCCTGCCCCACTATGATGCCATCACTGGCTCCAGCTTACATAGACAACTTCTGTCATAACTATACATTTTGCACCAGACGTGATAATTAATTGTAGCAAACACCGACGATTCTCGATCGTCTGGAACATACTGGGTGGCTTTCCATTTCGATAAAAATAATTCTGCAGAATTTTTCGATTCTTATGGATTTTATCCTTATTGCCACGAATTTTTACATTTTTTTAAATCAGCATTCTTCAAAATGGACTTACAATAAAATTCCTTTACAACGTGTTTTGGCAAAAACATGTGGTCATTACTGTTGTGTGTATGCGTATTATAAATCTCGCAATGTGACAACTTATAACTTTATTCAGTCATTTCCAACGTATCTTGATAGAGATGTGTATATTGTAAAACATTTCCCGCAGATTTTCAAACATTTACCGCATAAATGTTATCAGCGAGGAGAACAAGCATGTCGATCTTTTTATGCAACGTACAACTGCAACGATACAGATGGTGCTGGTGGCGTACAATAAATAAAAGTATATATCGTTCGTATTCGTCCACCCTGTTAGTATTCCACGAAGACATACTACGGTCACATCATGTATTCTCCTGTGAACTCTTCTGCAACGGAAAAAGAGGAAAAACTTAAAAAACATCTGACACAGCAAAACGCTCTTTCCGGTACTACACCTAAAATTAAAATTATGAACGTATACAAACCATGCCACTGCAAGAAAAACAACCGTGTGAAACCAAAAATATAATGGAGAACAAAGGAAAAGAAGAAGAAGAAGGTATGGATGTGGCTTATGATTGCTCTTTTATAAGAGTCCCGTGGAAATTACCTCTCCGGTACCTTTTCCATCCAGAGAGCCTGAACATTGGGTAGGTGGAAGACTCAATCCGGAAGTATGCATGAACCTTCATCTTGCAAAAACATACTTTTTGAACCACGAAAGAAACAAATTTGTAACGATTTGATTTGAAAGAGAACCTCCTTACAGACTAACATGGGAGTTCACGCAACTCATCAAACATCCCATACGTATGAATTCTTCACAGATTGATAAACTTTGTGACATGGAAAATTATATATTACGTTATATCAACAGTGGTAAACGTTTCTCCCTAACACCTGCCGGAAATGTTATAGTCTGTGGTGGAATTTTTTTCGGTAAAAGATGTACTTCTATGTACAAGTTATCCAATTCGACACTGGACGAGCTATGACTGTTGTGTGTGCACAACGTGCCTGTATTACTGACAGTCGATGGCCAGACTAACTCCCGATCGCTTGGTAGGCACGTGCGTCATTTCGTTTCCTCTCTGTGAGCGCATGATTAATGGGACGTCAAAAACGGGAAGAACTTTTTTGGTTACCTTGTACAGTGTCTCTCAAAAGATTTAGGACAACGACATTTTAAAGTAAGCAACCCAATTTACACAAAGCGTTGGTGAGTTGCGTGTAGAGTTAGTCTCAATTTCAGGGTTGCCACATGCACAATAGATATTTATAAAATACGCTAAAGAAATAAAAACAAGTATTATTGTATAAAATTATTAAAAATATCACTATTATATCGCAAGTGACAAAATTCTTTCTAAAAAAAAAGTCTACAGAAAGGAAGAGAGGTGAGAGAAAACGAGAGGTGACAAAGGACAGGAGAAAGAGAAAGCGAAAGGAGAAGAGGAAAAGTAGAGGAGAGAAGAAAGAGACGATAGAAGAGGAGAGGAGATGTAGGGAGGAGAATGGAAAAAGATTCAAGGAGAGATGAGGAAAATGGAGCAAAGAAGAGAAGGAAAACGAGATGAGAGAAGAGGAGAGTGGAGAGTAGAGTAAAGGAGAGAAAAAGAGAAGAACAAAAATAAGAGGAGAAGAGTGCAGTGGAGGCGGAAATCTAAGACAGGAGAGGAGATAAGAGGAGTGGAGATGAGTGGGATGGAGGTAATATGCGAGAAAAGTAGGGAAGGCGATATGAGATAAAAGCGGAGCAGAAGGAGGGGGAGAGAAGAAGGAGAAGAGAAGAACAGAAGGCACTGAAGAGAAGAGGTAGTTGCAGAAAATATCGTCTCAGCGTCAAGAATTAATGCATTGGTCAAATTGTCGACATGAAACATTCAATGACATTTTGCAATGTATTGGAGAATGTATTAGATCGGTGCGAAATGTCTTTTGGCCTAGTTCAGAGCAAGATATAATCTTCCATGTAAGTTCTTTGATTTTACCTGCGATTATACCACTAAAAGCATGAATGTAATTTTAATATGTATAAGAATTATCTAATGTTTGTCCACTTCTCGGTTCGTTGAAATGGAGATTTTGTAATTTAATATTTCCCCTCCCCCCCATTGTTAATTCCAAACTGAATCAAACTAGATTCACAAAAACAATGGTGTAAGTGAACACTTATATTAGAAAGAAATGGCTGTTTACTGGTTGGAATCTAGTCTTACGTTAATTAGCATAGATGTTCACTTATGTAAAAGGAATAAATGTACATCAATAATTAAGACACGGGATTATACATCGTGTCGACGGTACAAGAGTTCGGCCAATGGATAAAGACGCACAGGTTCCTTATACATTGGTCTTCATTTACGAGCCAAGGTCATGCCAAAGTTATTATTTCAATAAGAAATCAGAAATCAAGACACTGAAACATATTATGACATAGTATTTAATGCACTGTCGTTGACATACTTACAACACCTCGCCACACACGCACACACCGTGCAGCAAAACACTATCGTTTAGCCATAAGCCTTTGGGTAAAACAATTTAGCAGCGGAGGCCGCTGATGGGCAGCGTTGCTTACAAGCACTAGTCTTTAGTTGAGCACCATTCTCTAACAAGTTAAAAAGATAAAGTTGAAATTTCAAAGCTAGGAATCTAGACTTTTCAAGAGAGGAGAAAATATTTTCCTCTCCCACACGTTAAGGTGCTGAAACGAGAGTCTCAATGTGAATGTTGAACTGTGAATCTCAAGTCCCTACTTCTTCCTTTTCCCTGAATTTCTTAGTTCCCGGAAGAATTGTCGCTTTCTCTATTGGTCGTCGAACTTTTAACTCCTCCCACACGTGGCCATGTTTACACCGAAGGGGTGAGAATCGCATACACTGAAGGGCATGAAGGGTGATAATCGCGTAGCACAAAAACACAATAACACCTTGTTTGAGAGCTGATCTCGAAAACGAAAAGTACCTGGTTCTAATTAATTTTTATTGCTCACAATAAGACACTTTGCGACGAGCTACATGACATTCGTTCAAACTTATGTATTTGAACAAAAATGTGTTCAAACTTGTTGGTTTAAACCAGACAACAATGACTCAATAACTGAGTCTCAACAATCTTGAAACGTGCCAAATGTCATTAGTTCGAATTATTTGTTTTAAGAAACTTTGCCTGATAGCGCTGGTGACGCGTGCAGATCGCTGGAAATTTAATTTCTATACCTTAAGATTCCAAATAGTAAATACTTGATTTACAACTAGCAATAACCACTTTCCATAGTAACAACACTAACCCAATTTACACAGGCGAAATTCCCCCCTTCTGAAAAAGAAGAATTAATCATTTAAGCATTTTCACAAACAACCAAATACAAATGAAAGAAAATGTTGAAGTACGCAAATGTAAACACAAGAAACAGTGAACTTATTTATTGAGTTGAATATAACACATGTTTCCTGCTTATGAAAGCATTATCAATCAGTCCTTATTGAACTATGATACGTGAAACAACTGTCGATACGTGATCGAAAAAATTACCATTTATAGTCATTTAGCATGCACTTTTATGTTATATAAAATGGGTTACAAAAGTCCATATTACTTCCTAAAATTGACATAAAACAAATCTTGGAACATGCTCCTCGTTTATTTAGGCATGTACCGTACGTTTCTTGAACGATAATAGTTCGTTTTATGTGTGCACACAACCTTTTTCAGACATGGCGTCGATGGCCATTTTGTAATTATCGCATGGTTTGTAGCGAGTACTAGTACCGTGTCACATAAGTTCCAACACACGCGAGATAGCTATCTCTTAAACGAACTTTGCTTATCCGTAGGTACCACGATTTGCCAGAATTTTCTTCTTCTCAAAGTCACTTAAGGAAATTTAGTTTCCTTACCTTGTGTCTCGGGAACGAAGAATCCAGCATGCACGAGTCCACTCCTTACCTCTCTGGGAACCGAGAGCTCGACTCACTTCCAACGTTTTTTCTGCGTTGTACTTCTACTCCATGCTATTATCCGCCGTTTTATCCTAACAGCAGACGTCAGATTCGTCCAGAAACCACTGGAAACAATTACAATTTCCTCAACAGTCGTGACATATCTTTCTTCACTCCATTTTTTTTTTACCGGAAGTCCCATTTCGATCACCGCGCACCCCTATCGATAACTACCATTCTTTTGCGCAGAGCACAATTGTCTTTACCAAACAACAATTTACATGATTTAGATACCACACGTTAACAAATATGTGTATGCGTTAAAGAACCTATTGTAATGCTTATTGAGATAAACTTTCTGCTGTTAATTAAACAATGGCATCTAGACCAAAACGCTGTAAATTTTATTATTTTGCGCCATTACTGCGAATTGCCCATGCGTGCAGTGGCCGACACATCAAAATGTCCTTGTGCATAAGCAACCCGCGAGCAAATCGGATATCAAACAAAGGAGTTTACAATTTAAATACGCACAACGGTCAGAGCCATCTAGCGACTCCTCGCGTAACTACGAAAGCAACTAAGTTTTTATACTGCATAGGCATTCCACCTATCGTGAATTCTCTACACTAGACGAGTTCATCGTCTTAGGACATAAGTTGGGCTTCTTTACCCCAGCAAACACACACGGAACTCAAGTTTCCAGAATGCCTTATGACAGCTCGTCATAAATGGCGCCCAACATAGGGCTGAACCCTCACACAAAAATTTTGATACAATACTAATTTTAGACTTACATCAAACAAACATTCATATTCCACATATTCCCTAATATACATATTTAATATATACAGACATATTAATTTATTGTTTACAATATGAAACATCCCGGATCACCAACTCTGGTGACTCCATCATTCTCCCGAAAGAAGGAACCCCGCATGTGTCTTGGTGTCTTGCAAATCATAGTGGCTTGTATATTCTTGGTTGGAACAGGAAACAAATGAATGCCTAGGCCCACCGCAACATTATACTTACTTGACTAATAGCCTGCCGCAAGCATAACCTAACTTGACCTTTACCACATCATACCTGCCCTCACCCGCAAACTCAACAACACCCCCATGGAACTACTTAAACAACTTTTATTTTGCTTCTGGATTCATTCTATCTGAGGTAATCACTATTTAAAGGCGTAGTATGAGCCTTGTGTGCTACTACCCTATTGCGCTGCAGTTGGTATTTTCTTAGACCTGACCACAACAACGATGCAAATAGTGGTGTTCCTAATATTTATGAGATGAATACCCTTGAGCAATCTGTCATTGAAAATGTCTTATCTTATTTTGGAGCAATCAGGAAGATTTCAGGCTCATCTCGCATGCTAGTACGCCGCAGAAATTTCACCTACTTGGTCAACTCGCCCGCCGCAGGCTCAATCTCACTTTACCCATACGAGAAATTTTAACCTTGCACTTCCCCTACCCCACCTTTATTTACCCTGTCCTTAACTACTACGTCTGATTCACAGCTAAACACCATCGTCTGTAACATTTCATCCAGACCTTCCAAATTCAAATCTAATAATCTTTTCATCCAAATTTTTACCTTGTCCTGTGAACAATTAAAAACTTTACAATTTTCTATCGACTGGTGATCCATTTTTTCTCCTGTCACACAGTCTATCAATGATAGCGTAGAATCTTTACTGTTCTTTACACAAAGATAAGGGCCGACAAAGAGGTCACAATATTTCCTTATCACCTTATCTCCGGTACCACTTAAGATCTGATTCTTGACGAAGACTAGCTTACCCTCTCCCACTACAGGTTTCTCATCCATCTTAGCATTTTGTTGCTTCAATTTATTTTGCCTTTTACTGAGGCTAGACAGATTCGCCATGACTAGCTTGTCATTCCACGTGACATTGTTAGCATCGACCCCCATCGTCGGTATATCGGTCAAACTCTTTGTCATGTTTAATCTCAACTCCATTGGAGAATATCCTGTTTGTGACGAAATGGAACCATTCAGAAGGCGCAGAGCTTCAGGTACTCTTTCCGGCCATTTGTTATGATTGGAATTACAGAGTATTCTCATCAAACGGTTCAATTCCGAATGATAGCGCTCTACCCAATTTGAGCTCGGATGGTACACCGGAGTGTAAACAAGTTGTACCCCCCATGTTTTCAATGCATTCTGAAAAATTTTCGACTTAAATTGTGGCCCATTATCAGAAACTATCCTCTGAGGAATCCCCAAATGAACAAAGTACACTTTTGACAATTTATTCACAATGGTATTAGCATTGCTATTAAGCACCGGGTATGCCACCAAATACCTTGTTGCTGCATCTAGGACCGTAAACAAAAATCTTTCTCGCTTAGGCCCCAGCGCAAATGGACCCTGCAGATCAATAAACAAAATCTGCCCTGGCATATCTGTGAAATGAGACCTTGCAACAATTTTAGCCGGATGTTTGTTCGGTTTTGTACGCTGACACAGCTCACAGTTTTTTACATACGACTTAATATCAGACTTCATCCCTTGCCAATAGAAAACCCGATATAAGTGAGATAAAGTTTTGGCAACACCGAAGTGTCCCATGTCATCATGTCCAGCCACCAAAACTTTATCTATCAATTTGACAGGAATACATATCCTGTGACGCGAAACATCATGGAAGTCTTTAATATAAAGAACATCATCATTTAAGCAGTATGCTCGATGCCAAGATCTTGAGCGAGAGTTGATCCCTTGACTTACCCCCTTAAGATGATCAATAATTTCTCTCAAACCCACGTCATCACTCTGTAAATCAATCAACTCCTCTTTGGTGAAAATCTTCTGATTTAAATGCTTAACCACAGAAACATTTACCAAAAATTGGGAATCAGGTGTATCTGGAAAGTTTCTACTAAGGGTGTCTGCCAAGAGGTTGTCCGAACCCTTGCAATATTGCACGACGAACGAATACTGTTGGATCTGTATAAACCATCTTGTCAGCCTGGCATTCCATGAATGTGCAGATTCTAACCACGTGAGTGATTTGTGGTCAGTGACAACAACAAACTGTCTACCCTTAAGAAATGTGGAAAATTTTTCGATCGTATATAGTATAGCCAAAACTTCGATCTCAGTTGACGTATAAGACTTTTCGTATGTTCTAAGCAACCTGCTGACGAATCCTAAGGGTTTCATTTCCCCATCAGTAATTTGGTAACAAAAGCCCCCTATCCCCACAAGAGACGCATCTGTTTGTATATAGAACGTTTTCTCAAAATCCGGAAAGTTAAGGGTCACTTCATGGACTACCAACGCCTCCAGGTGCATAAAAGCTTGTTCAGCTTGTGTGGTCCAATGCCACTTCGTCTTAAGTTTTAATAGTTCATATAGCGGTTGTGCCACCATGGAATAATTAGGAATATACTTCGCTAACCAATTAAAACATCCCAGAACCCTTTGCAACTGTTTCAAGTTTTCAGGTTTGTGTAGGTTAACAATGCTTTCGACGTAGGAAGGATCTTTCTCGAAACCCTGTGTCGTGATTATATGTCCCAAAAACTTAAACTCTTGCACTGCAAACCTACATTTTTCTAGCTTCAATGTAAAACTCGCGCATTTTAATATTTCCAAGACCAGACTGACGTGCCTTAGATGTGAATCAAAATCTTTAGATTTGATGATGATATCATCTACGTACACCACAACAAAATCTAAAAATGATCCCAGTACCCTATTCATGACATCCACGAACGCAGCCGTGCCGTTCACCGAACCAAACACAACTCTTTTAAATTTGTACAGAATACCCTCAAATGCAAATGCCGTGAATTTACGACTGTCAGTATGTAAAGATACTTGCCAATAAGCTTTTCCTAAGTCCAGCGAGGTGAAGAATTTACAGCCTAAAAACGAAGTTAACAGATCATTAATCTTCATTGGCGTAAGTTGCATGAGTTTAACGTGTTGATTGACCTTTTTCAAATCCACACATAATCGTATCCCACCATTTGGTTTGGGAACCACCAGTAGAGGCGAACGATATTCGGACTGTGAAAGCTCAATCACATCCCAAGCCAACATTTGGTTCAAATGATTCCTAACCTGATCCCTGTAAGCATCAGGAATGGGGTAATTCCTCGCCACGATTGGTTCAACAGTGTCCAATTCCATCCGATGTTCGTACTCTCTACATAGACCAGGTACGTCAGTAAACATTTGTTCAAAGGTGCTTAACATGTATATGAACCGAGAATTTAAATTTTCTTCTAAGTTCAGCGAACCCTTCACTTTGTGCATGAAAGACGATTGTTCATTTGCTGAAAGATCTATATTCATTGAAACGTTCATCAAAGACAAGTCTGGTCCCAAAGACTCTACTTCTCTAAGAGGTGTGAACTTCAAAGGAGCTTTACCATTGGGAGTATGATAAAAGAAAGCATCTACGTCAAAGTTTAGTTCACCGTGAACCCCATATATCACATCTAGTAGTATAATTGATGATACTATTGGCGCGAGAAATGATGAACCCCCCTCAGGCAGATTTGGCTACACTTAAAACTTGCTCAACATGCCCATATGAGCTTTTTGCTCAAGTGTGGTACTCCGTCTAATCCAAGATTTTTGTAAAAATGCCCTCGGGAAGTTCCTGTGAAATGATGAGCCCCCTCAGATTGATTTGTCCACACTTACAAAAGGCACTTCTGTCAGATTGTTGTCCATAATCCTGTCAAAAATATGCCCCTCTTGATATTTTTTTTGGCTACACTTAAAACTAAGCCCTAGCATCATGTTATGCATCAAATTATGATGCAAGAGCTTTTGTTTTATGCAACAAATTATGATGCCAGAGCTTTTGTATTATGCAACAAATTATGATGCAAGAGTTTTTGCATTGTGCAACAAATTATGATGCAAGAGCTTTTGCATTACACATCAGTTAGTATTGTGAGAGTGGCTGAGGAGTACAGATGTGTTGTTGCATTCCTCCTCTTATTTTTTTAAATATCGCAGATTTGTATAAATTGAATTATAGGTTTGTTTGATTCAATATATAGAATTTTCTAATATATTGAACAAAGGGTTTATATTTGCCCTAGTTTGTTATACAAGATCAATACATGACACATGGTATTAGGTCAATGCTTTTCCATGCACATCACGACATGCCTGTGCAGACATGCAATTGAGAAAGGTCAGTGCTTCAGTGGATCAATACTTATTCTATCTTTGTGCATGTAGGCTATCCTGTACAACCTGTCATAGGTTTATTAAGTATAGAGTTTTGATTTGAACCCCAAGAAATTTTATATAAATACCAAAGCCAAAAATATTAACACACATACACACATACACACACACACTAAATATACAAAACACACTGCTGAACCCAACTGATATTTTTTATTAAGCATAGAATTTTGATTTGAACCCCAGGAAATCTTATATAATAAACAACAACACAAATGCCAAATCAAAAATATTGTAATCAATGCAATAAGAATATAACCAGCCCCAATTGGGCCAGGCATCAAAGGAATTGTAATCCAGACAAATGCAGAACTCCCACAAAAATATGCCCTAAATGCCATAGAAAATATAATCTGGAATATTTCACATATAAACATAGAGGTACTTGTTCTGCACAGTCATCAACATTGCCCCCACAACCATCTACATCCGGTCTGAAAAGGAAGCATGAAACAGCTGTTAATGCTGGACCAGCAAAGCAGCCACGCTATGAACCCATCCATAGCAGTTTTAACGGCCAATTAAGGGATCACCGGTTTGTATCAGAGCCAAAATGTGACATTAAGAATTTTTTGAACAGTATAAATTCTGATGTGCAGGCAATTCTAAATTCACAAAATGGCTCTTATAAGCTGTCCCACAAATTGTTTACACAATATAAGAAGCCAAATGGCACAAAATTTACACAGCCCCACTTAACAGAAACTGTACCGGTATATTCAAATGAAAATTCAGACAAAATAATAAGCAGTTTGATAGATCAATTGAATATTAAACACTCTGAATTTGCTGCAAAAGAGTCTGGATGGAGCCTATGCAGATCTTCACACAAGTTATATATTAATATTTCTGAATTCTACCCATTACAAGGATCTACATATTTGCCTTTACCTGCCAATATTAAAAACAAAAGAGCCGTGGTTAACATAGAAAATAATGATGAGAAATGCTTTTTGTGGTGTATTTTAGCTGCTTTGTATCCAGTTTCAAGGGATCCTGAGAGAATAAGTTATTATAAACAGCATGAAAATGATTTTGATGAGGCAATGGAGGGTTTAGAATATCCAATGTCTGTTCAGAATATTGATAAATTTGAAAAAAAGGCCAGGAATATCAATGGTAAACAATTATCTATTAATGTATTTATTTGTTCTACTGGCCGTGGCAATTGCTTGATAGCACCTCTCAGAATCAGTACATTTGATGATGATTCTGCTGTTCCGATTGATCTGCTCTTAATTGAAGGGGATGATACACGCCATTATACTCTGATACATAATCTTGAAGCTTTAGTCAGAACACAACTAGACAAAACTCATAGAATATTCAAGTTGTGCAGAAGATGTTTGTCTGTATTTGATGGTCAAAAAATGGTGAATGGGGTTCGGGAAGAGAATGCAGAAATTACTAAAAACAAGTTAATTGAGCATCTGAAATACTGTGGCAACCATAAACCTGTTCATATGGTGATGCCTAATCCAAGTGAAAATGCCAAATTCAAAAAGTTTGAAGCCTTGTTGGAACACCCAGCATATATAGTCTATGATTTTGAATCAAATCTCAAACCTCTTGCATTCTGTAGCCCAGATCCTGATGAACCTTCAATTACATCATACCAGTTACATGAACCTTCTAGTTTTTATTATGTGGTTGTACAGGATGGGGTTGTTAGTAAAGAAGATATATACATGGGAGCAGATGCCATCAAAGAATTTGCACATAGAATAGAAAATGAGTGCCATAACATAGCATCAAATGTTTTATTAAAATCCAAACCTATGTTGCCTTTAACAGAGAAACAGATTGAAGATTTCAACAATGCAGAAAAATGCCCGGTATGTGATTCTGAATTTTCAGATGCAAATATCAAGGTTCATCACCATTCTCATACAGATGGTAAATTCTTAATGGCCGTGTGTAATAGCTGCAATATTAAGATCCAGAGACCAACATTTGTCCCTATATTTTGCCATGGTGCATCCAATTATGATTTTCATCATTTGATCAGGTACGAGTGGTTTGACAAGCAGAATTTAAATATTTTAGCTGAAAATAATGAAAAATATATTGCCATTAGCAAAATAATTAAAGTTAATATTGTTCCTATTCACTTAAGATTTCTTGATTCATACAGAATTTTATCGGCTAGCCTGGCTAAACTGGCCACTCAATTATCTGATGATCAATTCAAAATCACATGTGCTTCGTTTCCAAATCAGGACCTGAAATTAATTTGGCGGAAGGGTGTATATCCATATGATTATGTTACAGATTTTTCTAAATTTGATGAGTGTTCTCTGCCACCACAACAAGAGTTTTACAGCAAAATCAGAGGATCTGGAATCACTGATGAAGATTATCACCATGCCCAATTGATGTGGAACAATTTAAAATGCCAGACATTTGGTGATTATCACAAGGCTTATTTAAAACTTGATGTGACCCTCTTAGCTGATATACTGCAGGCATTCAGAAAATCTTCCATGGAAAATTATAAGATGGATCCCATGTATTTTTACAGTGCTCCGGGCATAGCATGGTCTGCAATGTTTTTAAACACTAAAATGCAGTTGGATCTGATCCTGGATCAAGATATGTATCTGTTTATGGAACAATGTATAAGAGGAGGCATGGTGCAATGTTCTCAGAGATATGACAGGGCAAATAACAAATATATTCCTGATTATGATCCAGCACTGCCATCAAATTATATACTTTATGTAGATGGCAACAGCCTCTATGGTTATGCCATGATGAAAAAACTGGCATATGCAGGGCTTGAGTGGGTCGAAGATTTCAATATTGAAGATCTTAAGGATTTTGATGACAGTAACTATGGCCTGTTCTTAGAGGTTGATCTGACAATTCCAGATAATTTACACAACACATTTTCTGATCTGCTCCCAATTCCTGAGGTTGAGTGCTCACCTGGCTCTAAACAGAAGAAATTGATGATGACTCTAGAGCCGAAACAGGATTATGTCATATATTACAAAAACCTCCAGTTCCTGATGAAACATGGTGTTCAAGTGACCAAAATTGGCAAAGTTTTGAGGTTCAGGCACTCAACATGGTTGAAGCCATATATTGATACAAACACAGAGCTTCGAACATCTGCAATGAGCCAATTTGATAAGACCTTGTTTAAATTGATGGTCATTTTCAGTGTATGGCAAAACAGTTGAAAATGTCAGAAAACATATTGATGTTAAAATAATTACTGACCCCAGCCGGAGCAAAAAATTGAATGCAAAGCCCAACTTCAATTACAGAAGAATTTATGATTAGAATATGGCACTTTTCAACATGAAAAAAACAAAGATTAAGTTTGATAAGCCTATTTATGTAGGGGCTGTGATATTGGAATTGGCCAAATTACACATGTTAAAATTGTATTATGATGTGTTGAAGCCTTTTTATAAGGATCGTGTAAAACTGATGTACATGGACACAGATAGTTTTGTTCTTGATATTCAAACAGAAGATGTTTATCAAGATATAACAAAGCCTGAATTGTTTAAATATTTTGATACCAGTGAACATACAGAGATTCAACACCACAACAAAAAGGTGCCTGGCAAGTTAAAAGATGAGACACTTGGTGATGTTATTGTGGCATTTGCTGGGTTAAGAGCCAAGATGTACAGTTTTGAAACATGTAGTGGCGCTATTGCCAAAAAGGCCAAGGGCATTGGCAGAGTGACTGTGGACAAAGAGCTTGAATTTGAAGATTACAAAAATTGCCTCAAATCATGTAGCACAATCAGAACATCAGAATCCAGAATTCAGAGTGTGGATCACTTGTTGACTAGCAATATTGTAAGAAAAGTGGCTCTGGACACACATGATGATAAGAGATGCATTTTGTCATGTGGCATACATACTTTACCATGGGGTCATTGTGATTTGAAAAGTGGTAATCAATGCCCAATTACAAAGCATGATTTGAAATAAATAAACATGCCTATGAACTTATTTGGGTTCAAAAAACAGGCTATTATGGACCTGCCAACACCACAACCCTCTTCTGATATAATATCTAAACTAAGTGCTTTGTTAATTATTCATCTGAACAGCATACTTACAGATGTTGATGATGAAACAGGTAAAATATTGTACATATTTAACAATAATTTAAATCAAACCTGTAGGTGGTCAATTGCAATTTATTACAACCCCTGAGGGTAATGTCAAGATTTCAATAGGGAGAAATATTTATAGAATTAAGCACTCAAACATGATTTCTGGCACTGTATATACCGTCTCTGCTGGTGATTGTTTATATATTGAGGTCCCAGGATATTATGACAAACTTATACATTTTTTTATAGAATTAAGAATTAGATATTCAATAATAAATAACCACTAAAACAAAATGCCTAATGATATATTTAGCCATACAAGGCATGAAGATCACAGTGATGAGATTCTGATGCTTGATGTCAGAGTCAAGAAATTAAGAAGTGATTTACAAGCTTTACAAACCACACTCAATGCCAGTCTTCAACTAGAAATTACAAATTTACAATCACAATGCATGGACCCTCTTCTTAAAATTGATTCAGAACTCAAAGTGCTGCTTCAGAAATATACTGACATGGCAACATTGGATAATTTTCAATGTTTAGAAGAAGCTGTAGCAGCTCTTCAAGCCAAATTTAAGACCCAGGCCACCAACTCTGAGCAATTGAAACAGCAATTGGAAGAGCAGATAAATAATGTCCAGACACAGCTCCAAACAATTGTCAAAAGCATTAAATCACAAGAAGATTTTGATCTAGTGATTTCCACTCTAAAGAAACAGATTCAAGCACTCCAGATACCTAATCTGGACCCTCTGAACAATGCCATAGCCGAGGTTAAAGAAAAAATGGAGACACTTGAAAATTTTATGAACAACTTGCCATCCTCTGATGCTTTGAGTGCAATAACTTGGAGTGTTGCATACATCAAGCTGCAACTTGAAACATATGAAGATTTAAAAAAAATTCAAAGTACCATAAACCATCTTGAGGGTACAATAGCAGCAGTGCAAAGTGATTTGACAAATGTACAAGAATCTCTAGAATCCCGCCTGCCTGGTATTGTAGACACACTTATCAGTGTCCAGCAACATATCACAAAACTTGAAAACCTGAACACTGAATCTGAGCTATCTCATTTTCATCACTTGATCGATGATATCCAAACAAAACTTGAAATTTTACAACAATCAACACCCACTCAGGCAGATATAGCCCTGCTCCAAAATGCTATGCAAAATGTGGCTGATGCTTCTGAATTAAATAATGTGAAATTGGCACTTGATGGGGTTGTTAGTAAAGAAGACATATACATGGGAGCAGATGCCATTAAGAATTTACCATCTGTATGAAAATGGTGATGAACTTTGATATTTGCATTTGAAAATTCAGAATCACATACCGGGCATTTTTCTGCATTGTTGAAATCTTCAATCTGTTTCTCTGTTAAGGGCAACATAGGTTTGGATTTTAATAAAACATTTGATGCTATGTTATGGCACTCATTTTCTATTCTATCTGCAAATTCTTTGATGGAATCTGCTCCCATGTATATATCTTCTTTACTAACAACCCCATCCTGTACAACCACATAATAAAAACTAGAAGGTTCATGTAACTGGTATGATGTAATTGAAGGTTCATCAGGATCTGGGCTACAGAATGCAAGAGGTTTGAGATTTGATTCAAAATCACAGACTATATATGCTGGGTGTTCCAACAAGGCTTCAAATTTTTTGAATTTGGCATTTTCACTTGGATTAGGCATCACCATATGAACAGGTTTATGGTTGCCACAGTATTTCAGATGCTCAATTAACTTGTTTTTAGTAATTTCTGCATTCTCTTCCCGAACCCCATTCACCATTTTTTGACCATCAAATACAGACAAACATCTTCTGCACAACTTGAATATTCTATGAGTTTTGTCTAGTTGTGTTCTGACTAAAGCTTCAAGATTATGTATCAGAGTATAATGGCGTGTATCATCCCCTTCAATTAAGAGCAGATCAATCGGAACAGCAGAATCATCATCAAATGTACTGATTCTGAGAGGTGCTATCAAGCAATTGCCACGGCCAGTAGAACAAATAAATACATTAATAGATAATTGTTTACCATTGATATTCCTGGCCTTTTTTTCAAATTTATCAATATTCTGAACAGACATTGGATATTCTAAACCCTCCATTGCCTCATCAAAATCATTTTCATGCTGTTTATAATAACTTATTCTCTCAGGATCCCTTGAAACTGGATACAAAGCAGCTAAAATACACCACAAAAAGCATTTCTCATCATTATTTTCTATGTTAACCACGGCTCTTTTGTTTTTAATATTGGCAGGTAAAGGCAAATATGTAGATCCTTGTAATGGGTTGAATTCAGAAATATTAATATATAACTTGTGTGAAGATCCGCATAGGCTCCATCCAGACTCTTTTGCAGCAAATTCAGAGTGTTTAATATTCAATTGATCTATCAAACTGCTTATTATTTTGTCTGAATTTGCATTTGAATATACCGGTACAGTTTCTGTTATGTGGGGCTGTGTAAATTTTGTGCCATTTGGCTTCTTATATTGTGTAAACAATTTGTGGGACAGCTCATAAGAGCCATTTTGTGCATTTAGAATTGCCTGCACATCAGAATTTATACTGTTCAAAAAATTCTTAATGTCACATTTTGGCTCTGATACAAACCGGTGATCCCTTAATTGGCCGTTAAAACTGCTATGGATGGGTTCATAGCGTGGCTGCTTTGCTGGTCCAGCATTAACAGCTGTTTCATGCTTCCTTTTCAGACCAGATGTAGATGGTTGTGGGGGCAATGTTGATGACTGTGCAGAACAAGTACCTTTATGTTTATATGTGAAATATTCCAGATTATATTTTCTATGGCATTTAGGGCATATTTTTGTGGGAGTTCTGCATTTGTCTGGATTACAATTCCTTTGATGCCTGGCCCAATTGGGGCTGGTTATATTATTATTGCATTGATTACAATATTTTTGATTTGGCATTTGTGTTGTTGTTTATTAAATAAGATTTCCTGGGGTTTAAATCAAAATTCTATGCTTAATACAAAATATCAGTTGGGTTCAGCAGTGTGTTTTGTATATTTAGTGTGTGTGTGTATGTGTGTATGTGTGTTAATATTTTTGGTTTTGGTATTTATATAAAATTTCTTGGGGTTCAAATCAAAACTCTATACTTAATAAACCTATGACAGGTTGTACAGGATAGCCTACATGCACAAAGATAGAATAAGTATTGATCCACTGAAGCACTGACCTTTCTCAATTGCATGTCTGCACAGGCATGTCGTGATGTGCATGGAAAAGCATTGACCTAATACCATGTGTCATGTATTGATCTTGTATAACAAACTAGGGCAAATATAAACCCTTTGTTCAATATATTAGAAAATTCTATATATTGAATCAAACAAACCTATAATTCAATTTATACAAATCTGCGATATTTAAAAAAATAAGAGGAGGAATGCAACAACACATCTGTACTCCTCAGCCACTCTCACAATACTAACTGATGTGTAATGCAAAAGCTCTTGCATCATAATTTGTTGCACAATGCAAAAACTCTTGCATCATAATTTGTTGCATAATACAAAAGCTCTGGCATCATAATTTGTTGCATAAAACAAAAGCTCTTGCATCATAATTTGATGCATAACATGATGCTAGGGCTTAGTTTTAAGTGTAGCCAAAAAAATATCAAGAGGGGCATATTTTTGACAGGATTATGGACAACAATCTGACAGAAGTGCCTTTTGTAAGTGTGGACAAATCAATCTGAGGGGGCTCATCATTTCACAGGAACTTCCCGAGGGCATTTTTACAAAAATCTTGGATTAGACGGAGTACCACACTTGAGCAAAAAGCTCATATGGGCATGTTGAGCAAGTTTTAAGTGTAGCCAAATCTGCCTGAGGGGGGTTCATCATTTCTCGCGCCAATAGTATCATCAATTATACTACTACATCTAAACCTAGCAATACGGGTACATTTAATTTTTTCACCACTAGAAACTGTACATAATTATCATGCCCCCCCAAATTGATCATCAACTTCGTGATTCCTTCAACAGATTTAGACCTCGAACCAGTATAATCTACTAATTTAATATTGGATGCTGGTTCCAATCTTGGTCTCGAGATCAAAGGCGAAATCGATTTCCAAGTGTTAAATTCGAGGAGAGACACCTCGGCACCACTATCACAGAGAGCATTAAAAACTTTACCTAATATGGCAATTTTAATAATAGCAGACGTATGTCGTTTGTAACCCACATTAACAGGTATAGTTGAATTCATTGCATCAAGAAAATCACTCTCCTCTCCCCACGTATCATTTATATTTACAAACTGTATAGCAGGAAATTTTACCTCACCCTCACCCCCTGCCTGTTGGTAAGAGCTCCTCTCCCGTTTTCCGACCTGAGTGGTTCATTGGAAGTCTCTTCGACAGCATGTATCTCTGCCTCGACTACTAACTGAGAACTAGATTCAGGACTACCACGACCCGCCATGGTAAAAATACCCCTTTTTCTCAGGAAATTCAACACCTGAACCATTCCATCCCTATTCCAATGAATCAGATCAGTTCTACCCCGCGAAGGATTACCCAGATACTCTTCATATAAATCAATGCGTAATCCACCTTGACTGTTAAAAAATATGGGCGAAATATCATGCACCTTGACGTTTCTACCGTTATGGAACGAGACAATGTATTCATTAATTCCTCGCCATTTCAACCATACGTTAGAACTCACACTTCGCATTATTCTTGCTAATGGAGGTAAGGTTAACCAATGAATTTCCTTTGTTTTTTCCGACAAAAGTTCCAACGTTTCCAACAGGTTGCGTTTAATAGTTTCCTCCGACTGAAAGTTCAGAATATCATTCGTCCCAATCATTATGACTACAGAATCAGCTAATTTAGAGCTCAACCTAAACCTATTATTCAACTGTTCTGTGGTTTGTTTACTTACAGATAACCCTATTCTCCGATTACCTCGCTCGTCAATGCAAGGTTGGTAATTACCAAACCTTTGCGCAAGTCTGACAAACATGCTGTCACCTACTAATTGTTTCCCTTCCAGTAATGGATCAAGAGTATTAGACCAGCCTTTACCCACTGGATGGTTGTATGGTACTGTGGAAGTGTCTTTATTTACGGGAGGATTATTCAAGGTCAAACCCACATCACCTCCTACGATGTGGGTAGAATCTCGTTTCCCAACGTGGACTCTTCTGAAGAATTTTTCCTGTTTCGTATGCGCCGCTTCGAATTTGGACTAACATACACCTCCTTCCTTACGCTCGTCGGTGAAGTGATCATTTCCCGTGACCCTGGTCTAAGTTTCTCTTCAGAGGCCTCAGAAGTGACTGAGACTTTGTTCACCCCACCCTTAAACCCTTTGCGTTTAGGAAGTGGAGCGGCATCTCGTTTTACATTTACATCCTGTAAAGACTCATAGTTTTCTATAATGTGTATCGCCTCCGCGAAGGATGACACATCCTGCATCACGATGTGTTCCCTCAACTTATAAGACAATAGCGTGCCTATTTGTGCCACGATATGAGAGTCCTCCGCCTTAGGTTGAAAGGAACGTAATAACTTAAAGTTCCTCGAGAAGAATTGTAAAACACTCTCCTCCGAGGTTCTTTGATAAGGCGAGTTCAATACCTTTGCAAGACAGGAGCTACGCCATCTGGAACTCTCGTAATGGTTGATGAATTCAGTTTTGAATGATTCGTAAGTGACTAAGTGAGCTTTCCGCTCCGAAAACCAAAGTTTCGCGCTATCCGTTAATAATTTCGGAACATACTTTATGTATTGCATCGGGTCGATACAATATAATTCTAACAGTTCCTCAACCTTTTCCAAAAATTCAGATGGAGTTACCGTGGTGATCAACCCATTGAACTTCGGAAATTTCAACAAGTCTTGAGGCTTTATGATATACACTTTCGTACGAACTGCGTCCAGATTCTGGTTAAGATCAGACCGTTCTTTGACACCTTCTAACACCTTTCCCTCACTCTCGGCTTTTACTAGAGACCCCAAAACTTTAGCTCTTTTGTGCCTAGTCTTAATGTAGCTTTTCTTGCTGAAAGTGGAATTGGCCTTCCACGGTTTTTCAGCATCAGATGTAGATTCGGTGCTCACCACATCATGACAAGGAAATGACTTAGTCCTGTTATTCTGCTTAACAGTAACAACGTCTGAGTCGTCCGTTGAGGTAGCTTTATCTACACAATCCACTCTTTCGAACCCAGACCCCAAACCCCTGAGACCCTTTTCATTCAATTGTTTGCCGCCACTGATCCGCAGATGTCTAGTAATACTAGAACCATCTTGTTCCCAGTTGGTCAGAACTTTACTGAACCTATCCATGGAGCTTTCAAGAGATTTCAATGTCACCATGACCTCCGTAGGCAACGTGTTAAGAACAGTAGTTCCCGAATCTACGTTCTGAGAGAATGTCTGTCCTACTGTCTGAGATGAAGAAGAACATTCCTTCTTCATTGCAGCCGCCTCACTTTCATTGACAACTTTTCCTATCTGTGAGCTCGATGATATTTGATCTAAATTCCTATCCCTACTCCCTATCTTGTCTAACACTTTCTCTACAATTTGCCCTTCCAGTGATTTGATATCATTTGCCTTCTCAATTTTCATCTGTTCCAAGGACTCATGCACTCCCAGTACTTCTGAATCCAACCTCTTTGCTAGTACTTCATACTTTGCTTCCAACCCTTCAGCCCTATTCATACATTCTACCCTATATTGAGAGACCGACAACGTGAGATCATTTAGACCCTCACTTGTTTTTATTACATCTTGCTGCAGCTTTAATATGCATTTACTGGTGCCCTCCAGATCAGACTGCAGTTTTCCCACTACCTTACTTGTATGAGCTGCAAGTTCTGTTTTGAGCAACTGATTGCTTTCATTGAGTTCTGATTTGAGCAACTGATTGCTTTCATTGAGTTCTGATTTGAGCAACTGATTGCTGTCTCTGAGTTCTGATTTGAGCAACTGATTGCTTTCATTGAGTTCTGATTTGAGCAACTGATTGCTGTCTCTGAGTTCTGATTTGAGTTCTGATTTGAGTGACTCAGTGCATTCCCTGTTCCTTTCCTCACTCTGTTTAATAAAGGCGAACAAGGAATCTAATGTAACCGGTCCCTGCTCCGTTGCCATTATTAATATTAGCTTTAACAAAAGCAATTAACCAACTAAAGATTAACCTACTTGAAACCCAACAAAAAATTCAATAACGCAGCCCCTCTGCACTTGAGTCCTCGTAATCTTGCGACGAGCTACATGACATTCGTTCAAACTTATGTATTTGAACAAAAATGTGTTCAAACTTATTGGTTTAAACCAGACAACAATGACTCAATAACTGAGTCTCAACAATCTTGAAACGTGCCAAATGTCATTAGTTCGAATTATTTGTTTTAAGAAACTTTGCCTGATAGCGCTGGTGACGCGTGCAGGTCGCTGGAAATTTAATTTCTATACCTTAAGATTCCAAATAGTAAATACTTGATTTACAACTAACAATAACCACTTTCCATAGTAACAACACTAACCCAATTTACACAGGCGAAATTCCCCCCTTCTGAAAAAGAAGAATTAATCATTTAAGCATTTTCACAAACAACCAAATACAAATGAAAGAAAATGTTGAAGTACGCAAATATAAACACAAGAAACAGTGAACTTATTTATTGAGTTGAATATAACACATGTTTCCTGCTTATGAAAGCATTATCAATCAGTCCTTATTGAACTATGAGACGTGAAACAACTGTCGATACGTGATCGAAAAAATTACCATTTATAGTCATTTAGCATGCACTTTTATGTTATATAAAATGGGTTACAAAAGTCCATATTACTTCCTAAAATTGACATAAAACCAATCTTGGAACATGCTCCTCGTTTATTTTGGCATGTACTGTACGTTTCTTGAACGAGAATAGTTCGTTTTATGTGTGCACACAACCTTTTTCAGAAATGGCGTCGATGGCCATTTTGTAATTATCGCATGGTTTGTAGCGAGTACTAGTACCGTGTCACATAAGTTCCAACACACGCGAGATAGCTATCTCTTAAACGAACTTTGCTTATCCGTAGGTACCACGATTTGCCAGAATTTTCTTCTTCTCAAAGTCACTTAAGGAAATTTAGTTTCCTTACCTTGTGTCTCGGGAACGAAGAATCCAGCATGCACGAGTCCACTCCTTACCTCTCTGGGAACCGAGAGCTCGACTCACTTCCAACGTTTTTTCTGCGTTGTACTTCTACTCCATGCTATTATCCGCCGTTTTATCCTAACAGCAGACGTCAGATTCGTCCAGAAACCACTGGAAACAATTACAATTTCCTCAACAGTCGTGACATATCTTTCTTCACTCCATTTTTTTTTTACCGGAAGTCCCATTTCGATCACCGCGCACCCCTATCGATAACTACCATTCTTTTGCGCAGAGCACAATTGTCTTTACCAAACAACAATTTACATGATTTAGATACCACACGTTAACAAATATGTGTATGCGTTAAAGAACCTATTGTAATGCTTATTGAGATAAACTTTCTGCTGTTAATTAAACAATGGCATCTAGACCAAAACGCTGTAAATTTTATTATTTTGCGCCATTACTGCGAATTGCCCATGCGTGCAGTGGCCGACACATCAAAATGTCCTTGTGCATAAGCAACCCGCGAGCAAATCGGATATCAAACAAAGGAGTTTACAATTTAAATACGCACAACGGTCAGAGCCATCTAGCGACTCCTCGCGTAACTACGAAAGCAACTAAGTTTTTATACTGCATAGGCATTCCACCTATCGTGAATTCTCTACACTAGACGAGTTCATCGTCTTAGGACATAAGTTGGGCTTCTTTACCCCAGCAAACACACACGGAACTCAAGTTTCCAGAATGCCTTATGACAGCTCGTCATAACTTCTTTAAAGTTATGCCTTCTGTGGCTGTCTAAACTTCACTGATGCGAAGAGATACGAATATATATTTTCGGGCAGGGTTGTAGTTCAAGATTCCATATTATTTACCCTTGTCACTTCACTGTCACTGAGCCAGACTGGCGGGCGCGCGATCGTAGGAATTATGTCATGTGCGAGACTGTTATGTGTAGGACGATTGTTTCCATTCGGAGCCAGAGGGTCCTTGTTCAGGACGAGGGTGAGAGTCTTCGTCGGGGGTTTTAAATTTTAAAATGCCTGAAGTTCCGTGATTAGC
This sequence comes from Lepisma saccharinum, assembly GCF_977018435.1. Lineage (NCBI taxonomy): Eukaryota > Metazoa > Arthropoda > Insecta > Zygentoma > Lepismatidae > Lepisma > Lepisma saccharinum. The sequence continues at coordinate 7,828,982 of NC_139247.1, read as the reverse complement.
TGCACGCTGAACTCTAATTGATTGTGACGTGAGCCGAATGTGGACCGGATGGATATGAGAGTTTATTGCGGGACACACTGGCTTCCTTAACTCGAAGTAGGGGCGGTGATATATGCAGGGCTTCATGGGAAAGAATGCTTGTTTATAGAGACGGCTGTCCTTTTCTCAGAGAGGAGAAAAATGAAATCTTGGGGAGAAATGCGTAGAAAGATTGATGGTAGTGGTAATTGGTACATCGGTTATACATCCCCCTTCTCCCGAATAAAATTTGCTGTGATGTACTGAAGCAAATTTTTCAGCTTGCTGTTGCGATACCTCATCCAGGACTTCTGATGTGTCTTGCCTCATCATGTTGGCTTAGGTCAGAATGTAACCCTAGCACCCGTAGACTTATGTGTTCGGGTCACATCTGCCTCATATTGGCAAGTCTGCCTGTCTCTTTCTTTCTCCCATTGGTGGAGTTCTCGGCTGCTGCTTCTCCTCCTGCCTGGATTGGCTCTGGGCAAGTGAGTAGTGCCCCCACTGCTTCATCTGGTGTCCACTCCATCATCTTCCCTCTTCCAGCTGCTAACTCTGGTGTTTAGTGGCTCGGGAATACAGTTGGTAATAATGGTGTGCCGATCGCATTGTATCGTCATCTTGGAATAGTAGCCCATCCTGGCCTCTTCTTCTGCCATCTGTTCTGCCTGGCTGGAGCTCTCGTACCGGCTGGAGAAATGTGTCCAGGGTCTCCTTGGTGCATCTTCTTCCATGTTATTGGCTGTAGTATCTTATTCTGTGAAAGTTCAAAGGCATTAGAATATGCTTAGTTGAGAGTCTTAATTTATCTTCATGCACTTTCTTCACATGTCACAACTTCAAGTCTCTTGACCACTTTAAGTTCCTTGTCTTCATGCACTTGACCACTGTGTCTCTTGAAAGTTGTCACTTTTACTCTTTATTTTTTTACATTGTTGCTATTAGCAATGAAAATTTAAAAAAATTGTAGCTTCTACATAAATCGTATGAGAATCAATACATGATTTAATAAAATATTATATAAAAATTTGTTGGCTAGTTTTGAAAAAATTGAAAAAGTTACCTATATATATATATTAAAATAAGATAATTCCTTTTATTTTATATTTTTCATGCACCCTTCTCTTTAATTTTATCTCTTAGTTTGTTAGCCTTTTTCAAATTCAATTACCGGGCTCAAGGTTTTACCAACACAAGTCTATTTCACTAATACACTTCACAGGTTAAACGCATTTAATGCCCTTACCTGTGCATATTCAAAACAATAATGGCCTCTGTGGGCAAATCTTCTGCTCTATGGCAGGAATTATGTGTGCGTCATAGGCACATTCTTTATGCTATGTAAAGCATAGGCCTCTTCAGGCAAATCAAAAACAACAAACTTCTTATAACAATAAAATTCTTGTTATGTGTTTTTGGCAAGTGTATGTGGTAGATGTATTTATTCTGTGTCTTATACCTCACATTAAGTAAAAATATGCAACTTTAGCCACTTAATATGGAAACATGTAAATATTCTCCTTATCAAAGCTATATGGTGCATGAAACTAGTTCTATTTTCAAAAAACATAATCCTTCTTTTACTATACAGACCCAACTTATTTTCTTCATCATACATCATTGGCTATTCCATGCCCCTGGTTGGTCTGGTCTGCCTTGCCTATCTAATATTAACTATAATAAATTAAAATACACCTTTAGATAAAACATAGAAATAGAACAAGCAAAAATCAATTGATATTAATATTTTTCTGTAAATATTGACTAACAAATAAAAAGAATAAAAAACTATTTCTCTTAAGGAAAATAAAAAGATTACATGGCACATGACTGTGCTAATTACCCTTAATAAACAAAATTATGAGTTTCAGTATTAACTAGATATTAATAAAATTATAAGGTGACTTACTGAGTCACCTGTGTGAACTTATAGTGTTGCACCTGATTACACAAGTTTACAAAAATTAGGGTTACAAAATGATAAACAAAACATAGAACTCAAACACATCAAAATAATAGAGGATATTATTGTTTAAAAATAATAAAGAAGTTAATATGAACAAATGTAGGAGATGAGTACAAACAGAAGACCTAACACCACCTTATGTTAGTTACATCATAAAACACAAATCAAAAGATCAAAATACATCTATATTACAAGTGTAAGCATGTGTATGAATTTTTGCTTTTTGGTCGAGTGTATTTGTTGTCTTAATTATTCTCAAGCAATTGTTGCAATGTTTTAGCCCTACAGGGATATTTTATGAGGACTACGTAGTTAGGCCCTAACTTCTAGCAGCCAGATGTCGACCTATCACGTGGCTGATAGAACCCAGGAACCGAATACGTTTAAACCCAACCCGCATGTATATATAAAAGAGCCCCCCTGAATCAGACAGCTAGATAATATGTTGATAAAAAAAATCCCTTAAAACCTAAAGAAGCCAAAGTGTAACTTAAAATATGCTTCGCGCATGAAAACTGTCGAATTCCGCAATGATTAAGTCAATTCCATATTTGAAATCATTTTTAGCTCATGCTACCATAGCGTCTTATGAGCTGTTGGGAGGACAGGTGACACAGGGTGTGCTCCAGTCTTCCTCTTCCTAACTCCTTAACTTCCACACCAAAAAAATCTTTCCAAGTTACCCGGGGCATATCAAAATATTCCGAAATGGTGGCAAAATAAATTTTGGGTTCTAGTCTCCTTTGAGAATAGAAATTTTGATATTTTGAGATTCTCCATAGCAAGAAATTAACCCTAGGGAGATATATAAAAACGGAGAAGTTGGTCTCCCTTTCATTATAAGCTCTTATCTATCATCAGGTCATCTGTCGCATTCAGCATGTACAAGTAAGCACGCATGCTGAGAAAAATTTTAAAGCTGATGGTTGCAAAACCATTTATAATGTATTGTTACTTAGTAACTATTATACTGTATGATAAACAAGTCACATGTATGCTGGTTTAATCAGTACATCGAAGAAAGGTTATTTTTTAAAATAATTCCTCAGAACGTCGAAAATTTTCTAAAAAATTAGCTGGCAACACTGATTTTTACTAACTTTAACTGGTAGTTGGTTGCAAAACATCTTGAACACTTATATTAAATAGTTAAACAAGTTTGAAGTAAATATCATGAAATAAAAGTAAAATTTTTACATAAATTCAAGGTTTCTCGGTTTACGAGTCTCTGATACGACACCTTCGTATAAAAACTGGGTATTTAAAAATAAAATTATGCACGTTCTGGTTGATATTTAGTAATTTTCCTCAAGGGTAGTCTATTTATGACTCCAGTAATTAGTTTTCATAAAGATTTATCTGTAATTAAGCTTTTTATGGTTGATTTAAAATTCAAGTTTTCTGCAAAAGTACTAGTTCAGACAAAATTTGGATTTTAAGTCACAATAGTTCAATTTTATGAAGCAATACAAGTTTAACTCTTTATATTTAAGTAATTTATAGTTTAATTATTATTATTAAGTTCTAAATGTATAAGATTATTATAAAAATTGTAGCTTTTATGCTGAAAATTAATTTTAAGTGCTTTATTTAACAGCGTAATGCTTTTAAATTTGGAAAATGAAAGATAAGCCAAATATTGTTTTTAAGAACCAATTTTTACGTTGAAGGAGAAATAAAGAACAAGATTCTACTTACGCCATTCTGAGAATCAAGTGTTGAAGAATCTCCCAGCTTCCAGTCCTTTAAGAGGACTTCCCTTTTGTTACAGTATGTGTGTTATGTAACCTGAGTATCATTAACATACCGTGGAAAAAGATCTGGTCTCTTACCCTTCAACATCCTGAGGTACAATGTCCTTTTACCTTCGGTACAATGCCACAGCTTCATGTTTTCCACATGCTGATTGGTTACCATCTGGCCGGTACAGCAGTCCAACAGCGTGAACATGTCAACTCTCTCCTCCTGATAGCAGTAATAAGGACCGGAGAAGGCATTGCATTATTTCCTGGTTATGGCATCCAATAAGCTACTATAGTGCAGGAGGCCTTAGAAAGATCGCTTCGCGGGCTTACAGAAGACGACAATATGGGGGTGTGTCTGCGAGAACCAATCAGGTCCGCTAATGGGCGAGCCCGGTTGCCACAGCTAGCTCGCTGCACCCTTCTGGAAGGGTGAATGACCTCTGCCTCTTGCTACCTCAGCCTGTTTGTTCGGCTGAGGAGCAGACGACACGAGAGTATTGGCAATAGTGTGCGAGCGACGTCTGCTGTTAGCTCGCGAAACGCTCTTTCTAAGGCCTCCTGCCTTATAAGAAAGTGTGTTTTCAAAAAGATTAGGTTACCTACAATGACATTTTGCCTGTGGGACAATTGTGCATTTATCCTGGCATTTCTTTTGTTCCTTTCACCCGTTGTATTAATACTAGCCATGTACAGCTTGTGTTCCCAGTTCATTTCTTCACCAGTTGGCAAGTCAAAGTGTGTTTTTACTGCATTGTCAATGGGATAATTTAGCTGAAGCTCTATGGGTGTAAAGCCAGTGGAATGGTTGACACTTCCATTCAACAAGTTAACAACTTTGGTGACAGTTCTGGCCAAGCATTATGAGCGCCTTTCCAGACCACTCGCATAAGCCGGTTCAAATCTTTGTGTATCCTCTCTACTAGGTTACTGCTCGATTTGTATACCGGGGTGTAAGCAACCTTTATGCCTAGAGAGGCTAGTGATTGTACATATTTATTTTCCTTGAACTGAACTCCATTGTCGCTCACTATTAAATTTGGGATCCCGAAATGTAAAAAATAAACGTCAATTAGCTTCTGTAGTATGCTGTTGGTAGTACTGTTACGTAATGTGTATGCGGTTAGATACCTAGTTTTTGCATTTTGAATAGTTAGTAAGAACCTTTCACCTCTCTTACCCCTTGGTAATGGCTCCTGAATATCTATGAACAAAACAATATCTCTACCTTCCATACTGTGCATTAACAGCATTTGTTTAGGTGGGTGTGTGTTATCTTTAGTACTTTGACATGTAATGCAGTCTGCAATATAAGATCTGACATCTTTCCTCATATTTCTCCAATTATGCCGTTTTAAAATCCTCCTCATCATTTTATCTACTCCAAAATATCCTAAATTATCATGGTAAGCTCTAAGCACTACTGGTACAAATGATTCTGGTATGCAGAGATTCCATTCATTCAAAAAATGATAATCTCTAGTAACCAATAAGTTATTTGGCAAAATTTTGTAAAACTTAAACCAATTTCTAGATCTGGTTGAATTTTCTGTGTGCGTACCATCCAAAAACTGTATGATAGGAAGAAGTATGGGGTCTTTCCATTGCTCCGCAGCTACGAAGTCAAAGGAAAAGTCAAGTATCTCGTTACGGAACGGTTCACTTGTGGCATTTATATGTAAGTTTTCAGTTTCTTTATTTTTAAAAGTTCTGCTTAACAGGCCTGCCAGACCATTTTCTTTGCCCTTGCAGTAATGTACTTGAAACTGGTAGTCTTGCAACTGTAAAGACCACCTGGTTAGCCTAGCATTCCAGTTTTTTGAGCTGTTTAGCCACTGCAAAGCATGGTGGTCGCAAATGACTGTAAATTTAGTACCAGCTACATATTGTCTAAATTTAGAAATGCAAGAGATTATACTCAAACACTCTAGTTCAGTAATAGTGTACTTTTCCTCATATGGTCTCAATGTTCTACTTACATAATAGATGACACGAGGTTCCCCGTTATCAATTTGAAATAGATATCCCCCTATGCCAATTCGACTCGCATCTGTCTGTATGAAAAATTCCTTATGCATGTCAGGGTGATATAATGTAGCATCTCTGGCTATGGCATCCTTCATAGATAAGAAACTATTTTCTTCTTTTCTACCCCACTCCCACTTTTTGTCTTTCTTAAGCAAATTAGTTAGCGGTTTACAAATTTCTGAATAACTGGGAATAAATTTTCTCAACCAACCAAAAGCACCTAAAATTTTCTGTAGTTGTTTCCTAGTTTTGGGTCTAGGAAGTTCAACTATTGACTGTATCCTATCTTGATTTATGTGAATCCCTTTCTGATCAATTGTATGGCCTAAATAGTTTATTTTTTCCTTGCAAAAGAAACTTTTCTTCAGTTTGATGGTCATGTTAGTAGCCCTAATCTTTGAAAATACTTCTCTTAAGAGCTCTATGTGTTCTTCAAAAGTCTCTGTCCTAATACATAAATCATCTACATAGATCATTACTTTATCTGAAACTGTATCCCCCAGTGTTCTATTCATAGCTTCAGTAAAAGCTTGCAGTCCATTCGAAGAATCAAAAACCAACCTTTTATACTGGTATAGTTTACCATCGAAACTGAACGCTGTAAGTGGTTTAGACTATTCTGTAATTAAAATCTGGTAAAAACCTGAAAACATGTCTATGGTAGTTATGTATTTCTTGCCTTGAAAACCTTGCAAAGCCTCATCTATCCTAATAGGCTTTGTTTGAATTAATTTCTGGTGCAAGTTGACATTACGCATGTCAGTGCAAATGCATAGCGACCCATCAGATTTCGGTATTACCACCAGGGGGGTTGAGGTGACAAGATTCACTAAATTCTATTATATCCCACTCTAAAAGTTTCTGTAAGTGTTCCCTGACTTGAGATTTATAGTTATATGGTATGGGATAAGTCTTCGCTACCAAAGGTTCTGCAGTATCTACCTCTATTTGATGCATATACTTATTGCAACACCCAGGCTTATCATCAAAAAGATCATTAAATTCTAATAACGTATCTAAAAGTATACCCTTTTCTGCAGGATTTAGAATTTCTGCATCTTGTGCTTTTTGAAAAAGTTCTTGGGATGTGGCCCGTGTATTACAATGAGTATTCCCAACCGGTACTGTATACCTAGGTTGCTTGTGTACCTGGTTACAAGGATTATCTAAATCCTGAGTGCCTTCAGCAAGTGGTAGGGGTAACAGTGGTACTACTTTTCTTCCTTGTTCAGTGTTTAGTAACAACTCTCTTTCCTTCAGGTCTAGCTTAGCCTCTAGTGCAAAAAGTAAATCCAACCCAATCAAAATGCTTGCTGGTAGTTCTTTAACTATTAAAAATTGTACTGTTACTACTCTGCCCCCAATATTCACATCTGTAATAAATTTCCCTAACGATTTTTGTATCTTTTTCCCACTGTAATCTATCAGCATCATATTATCAGTATTAAGCAAGGTAGGTCTTGAAATTTTACTTGTTATTTCTCTCCAAACACTCTCAGCCATTACGGAAATTTCTGCTCCTAAGTCTGCAAGTGCCTTATATTCTTTATTATTGAAACTTACATTAACAAATGAAATACATTTTAATTTGTACCTTATATTTACTGGCAATGAAAGGTTTTTTGTACTATAATATTCCTCATTATCTTTCAAATCCTCATAAAAATTTAAATCAACCCTACAAATTTCATATTTACTGTCATCATTCATCAGTTGTTTTATTTGTGTTTCCCTGTCATCAGTAACAATTTAGCTTCCCCCTTGCCTACCTTCTGTAAGAGGGGAGCCTAAGCATTTAAAGATCTGGTAGGCTGGTTACCAGTTCTAAATGGAGGGCTGTTTGGATTTAATGTGCGGCCTTGTTGAGGTGTTCGGGTCCGATCCGCAGCCACCACTTGTGCATAAGTGGGACCCCGACCCTGGCTAGCCTAGTTGTTGTTTCTATGTACCGGGGAGTTTCCTCTCCCATTATGGTAGTTGAAACTACTACCTCCCACGTTATGATTATCGGAGTAGGTGTTCGATGTGCCCCGGTATGAACTGTTTCGTCGCGGGTTGCTATTCCAAGTGCTACCCCGACCGAAGTTCTTTTCAGGTATTCGTGGGGGACTGGGTTCAAACCTAGGTCTTTGTACCCTGACCTGCCTAGCCTGAAAGTTTTCTTGCCTATTTGGGGGGTACCGGGGTTGGAACCTCCTTTGGTCCTCCCTTTTGCTAGATTGGGACACGATGTCCAACCTGCCCACAATCTCTGCTGCCATCTCTAGGCTAATGTAGGGGTGGATTAGAAGAGCTTCTTTAACCTTGTTGGGGAGCTGATTTGCTATAATGACCATTTGTTGCTGGTCTGTCATGCCAGTTTGTATGTTATTAAGTAAGTTGACTTGTTGCCAAAAATAAGAGAGCATGCTATGGTCAGTGTACCTACTGTTCATTATCTTAGCTAGGTACGTTGACTTCCACGTATCTGATTGATACATGGACAGAAACAATGCCTTGAACCGAGTTCCCCTTTACTTGTAGATACCAGTTCTTGGCTACCCCAGTTAATAACTTTGGCAGGTAGGATAGAATATCCTCTTCCTGCACACCCAGCAAGCAAAAAGACTCTTCAATGTCTGCAAGGAACTGAGAGGCTAGGTACTCAGGTCTTGCAGCACTGAATTTGGGGAGTTTTTCAAGGTCCCCAAACCTGATGGTAGTCCTTTTCCTTGGCTTTGGCTTATGCTCTACCCCGGAGTCACTGCCAGAGTCCGAAGAAGCACAAGGGGTGCATTGGGACTGAACCTTAGGCTTAACCGCCTGTTTTCCCTTTTCTAGGCTTAGCTGGCTAATCTTCCCCTGGTTGCTTTCATATTTTTTCTCTAGGTCTTCAACAGCCTGTTCTAACTTGGCAATTTCCCTACTATTATATTTTCTTCCCTTCACATTTTTAGACAGCTTCTCAACTCTATCTAATCTGCTCTGTAATTTATTCAGTATTTTGGTATTTCCCTTTTCTAGCTCACCTAGCCTAGCATTAACTTGATCACTCTCTTCCTTATTAATCTCTTCTATACCACTTACTCTGCGTTTAATTACTTCAAGCTCTTTTTTACTTCTCGCTTCAAAGCTAATCACGTAAGTGTTGAACTCTTGTTCCCTGGCATCCCTTAATGAGTTCATGTAGCTAACAGCCTCCCTGTTAAGTCTACCCTCTGCCTGTTGTACCTCCCTAACAATTAGCTCTCTATTTTCTCCCTCTGACTTCTCTACTCTCTTCTCTAACTGGTCTATTTTCCCTCTCGTTACTTCACATTTCTTTATCTGTGCCTATATCCTGTTTCCCAATTCCCCTTTGTAATGAGTATATTCTTTGGCTCAAACTTGCGTTACTTGCATCTATCTTTTCATTTAAGTCTGTTCTTAATAGCCCTATTGCCTTTACCATTTCATTCATGGAGTCCCTGAGTTCCTCTAATAACTAACTCCCTAGCCTTCTTAAACCCGAAGGTTCATGGCTGCAGCAACACAGGCTTTCCATCTTTCCCTATCTTGAGCAAGTTCTATATACTCTTTTCCATCCCTACCGATTTCCCTCAGGTCCATCTCAATGTAGTCCCTCCATATTCGTCTTGGCCTTCCTACAGGTCTCTTACCATCAGGTTTCCCAACAAGAATCCTGTAAGCTCCTCTTTCCTCTCCCATTCGTGCCATATGGCCTGCCCACCTAAGTCTTCCTGATTTAATTATTATAATAATATCTGGACATGAATACAACTTATGTAACCTTCTCCACTCACCTGTCTCCTCATCCCTTTTAGGTCCAAATATTTTCCTAAGGATCTTATTTTCAAATACTCTCAATTTATGTTCCTCTTTCAATGTAAGGGACCAAGTTTCACATCCATATAATGCAACAGGCAAAATTACTGTTTTGTATATTTTAACTTTTAGTTTCTTAGATATTAAACGAGAAGACAAAAGTTTACGAAGAGAGAAGTAACATTCATTAGAGAAGTTCCTCTAATGACATTGACATTTTTTTGGTTATGGGCATTCAACATTTTACAAAAGCAAAAAAAAATCAGTAATTGTTAGTTTTAGCAGGAGGTTAGTACACTCGCGAGGCATGCAACTACTATTGTAGTGTCCTGATTTCTTAAAATTTAGGGCAAATTTTAAAATTTAGAACGATTTTAGAATTCTACCAATTGTACATTAAATTACAATTTGGCTTGTAAATAAATCCCTGTTCGGGAAAAGCCATTTATATTAGAAGGAAAAGGGTGTTTACTCGTTCGAATCTAGTCTTACGTTAATTAGCATAGATGTTCACTTATGTAAAAGGAATAAATATACCACAATAATTAAGACACGGGATTATACATCGTGTCGACGGTCCAAGAGTTCGGCCAATGGATAAAGACGCACAGGTTCCTTATACATTGGTCTTCATTTAACAAGCCAAGGTCATGCCAAAGTTATTATTACAATAAGAAATCAGAAATCAAGACACTGAAACATATTATGACATAGTATTTAATGCACTGTCGTTGACATACTTACAACACCTCGCCACCCACGCACACACCGTGCAGACAAAACACTATCGTTTACCCATAAGCCTTTGGGTAAAAACAATTTAGCAGCGGAGGCCGCTGATGGCAGCGTTGCTTATAAGCACTAGTCTTTACTCGAGCACCATTCTCTAACAAGTTAAAAAGTTAAAGTTGAAATTTTAAAGCTAAGAATCTAGACTTTTCAAGAGAGGAGAAAATATTTTCCTCTCCCACACGTTAAGGTGCTGAAACGAGAGTCTCAATGTGAATGTTGAACTGTGAATCTCAAGTCCCTACTTCTTCCTTTTCCCTGAGTTTCTTAGTTCCCGGAAGAATTGTCGCTTTCTCTATTGGTCGTCGAACTTTTAACTCCTCCCACACGTGGTCATGTTTACACCGAAGGGGTGAGAATCGCATACGCTGAAGGGCATGAAGGGTGATAATCGCGTAGCACAAAAACACAATAACACCTTGTTTGAGAGCTGATCTCGAGAACGAAAAGTTCCTGGTTCTAATTAATTTTTATTGCTCACAATAAGACACTTCGTTAAAGTTATGCCTTCTGTGGCTGTCTAAACTTCACTGAGGCGAAGAGATACGAATAGATATTTTCGGGCAGGGTTGTAGATCAAGATTCCATATTATTTACCCTTGTCACTTCACTGTCACTGAGCCAGACTGGCGGGCGCGCGATCGTAGGAATTATGTTCATCTGCTAGACTCTTATGTGTAGGACGATTGTTTCCATTTGGAGCCTGGCCAGCTGCAAACTCCCTTGAGAACAGAGGGTCCTTGTTCAGGACGAGGGTGAGAGTCTTCGTCGGAGGTTTTAAATTTTAAAATGCCTGAAGTTCCGTGATTAGCTGCACGCTGAACTCTAATTGATTGTGACGTGAGCCGAATGTGGACCGGATGGATATGAGAGTTTATTGCGGGACACACTGGCTTCCTTAACTCGAAGTAGGGGCGGTGATATATGCAGGGCTTCATGGGAAAGAATGCTTGTTTATAGAGACGGCTGTCCTTTTCTCAGAGAGCAGAAAAATGAAATCTTGGGGAGAAATGCGTAGAAAGACCGATGGTAGTGGTAATTGGTACATCGGTTATACACTTAAGCAAAACACATCACTCAGGATCGTGTTCATAACGTGAAGGTCATGGGTTCGTTCCCCTTACTGGCCACTAATTATACTGTGACGATCACTGGTCAATCATTTGCACGATTACAATTAGTTCATAAATATTTCGAACTAAAACGCGAACGTGAAGATACAACTTCTATGGGCCTATATATTAGTGAAATAACTGAGCAATATGCACTTCACTATTACCTGTATTTCCAATTCCATTACATCCATTGTTATATCCGACTATTGATTCTCGTTCCTATAGTAACGTTAGAATTCTAAATAGTATCTAATTTATACAGCGTTTAGCACAATAAATATCATAAAATATAATCAACGTTGTACAAAGTCATTATTATATATTTTTTAAAACTGTTAATAGAAAGTGACTTGTATAATATGAAATTAATAATTTCATGAAACATATTATTATATTGTACGGATCAAGAGGACCGTCACATAGTTATGTGTTATTTACCTTTTGAATTTTCAGTTCTTTCATTTTTGATTTTGTTAACAGTTCAGTGTGTCTCAGACATCTACTGTCGAATTAAAAATTATAGATACTCGAGTTTGGACTCCAATTAAAAATTAACAAATACCCCTACATAAAAACGATTTACGTAAAAATTTAGCTCATTCAATTCTGCGTTAATCTATGCTTACCATTTTTTGGAGTGTGCATTCTACTATGTATCGTCGTGAGAAATAAAGTGCCCTTTTAGTGCGTCTGACTACCATGCTAAAGGTCCCGGGTTCGATCCCCGGCCGGTTCAAATCCGGGAACTTTTCTAACGATGGAAGCGGCCCCGGCGCCCACCCAGCGTCGAATAACATGGGTACCTGGGGGAAACCCTGGGGGGTAAAGGCGGTCAGGGGCATGATGCTGATCACATCACCCCCACTCACGACCGGATCAAGAAAGTGTGGGGCGTTACCCCCACACCCCCTATACGCCTTCATGGCGTGGTGCTATGCACAGGGGAGTACTTTACCTATAACGATCGCTCTCCTTCAAATTTTGAAATAAAAAAACTGTTTGTCCGATCGAGATGAAATTTTAGTAAGATGCAAACAGAAAGGTTTTAAACACAGTTCTTAATTTTGAGATATTTAATTTTTTTAAAAAAAAAACAGTTCTTATCAATTTTGCGAAACAACTTTTTCTTCGTATTGGGTAGTCCCACATATGCAATATTGATCGTGGTGTAAGGTTCTTTGCATCTGTTTTCAAATTCCTTTATCATTGTCAATTCACATTGCGACACCGATTTTACACAGATTTTTATTCAATGTAGTAAAGATGTGCGTGGAACGTGGCAACACTGCACAGAGCGATGTCCGTTGAACAGTGGAAACAGCTGGCTGTCACTGCGACTTCGCAGTGCTACCGATTGTCCAGGGAGCACCATGACTGTACATCTATAATTAAAAGAAATGGGATTCCATGGTCGTGCAGCCGCCCGCAAGCGAAACATCACTGCTGTAAATGTTAATCGTCGCCTGTAATGGCGTAAATAATGATGTCACTGGACTGTGGAAGATTGGAAACGTGTGGTTTGGAGTGGCGAATCACGCTTTACCATAAAATAAATGAGTGCTTGGGGGCAACCCTATGGGGTAAAGACAACAGGATCATGGTTCTGATCACACCACCTCCAAAATTGCCAGGGTCGATAATTTTTGGGGCCCTACCCTCCATGGCACGGTGCAGTATGTGCGGTGAACTTTAAAAACAAAGCTCTAAAGAACGCAGAACAAATGTATTCATTATACAGGGTGTGTCTACAAAGTTGTTAGACTGGCTTAATAAAAAGTGTAAATATTTTACACTTGCCATAAGTCTCTGCAGATATATTCTCTTAGGATTGTGATTACGTGCCTCGTCTCAGCTTCTTCAATTTTCAAAATGGTGTCAAAACGTTGGCCCCTCAGGTGGGATTTTAATTTGGGTAATAAAAGTAGTCAGCAGTGCCAAGTCTGGCGAATAAGGCGGATGGCTTAACACAATCACTTGTATCCGTGCCAAAAAGTATTGGACAATAATTGCCTTGTGGCTTGGCACATTGCCATGCTGCAGGAACCAAGCACCTGATTCAACCAGTTCTGGTCCCACACATCGTAATTTCTTTAGCAAGAGCTCTAAAATAGATCTACACACTGCTGCATTCATCAGTCATTATCAGCAATCATCCTCACTGGCTGTGCCCGGTCTTCATTAAATTTTTGTTGAACTTATTCAACATTACCGCCAGTTCGATAGGTGGGGGGACGAGCCTTACAGGGATCATCCGCCACGTCTTCCTGACCCTCAGAGAATCGACGATGCCAAATGAAAACATTGGAATGACAAAAGGCTTCATTACAGTATGCAGTTTTCAGCATTTCAACGGTTTCTGAAGGGGTTTTACTGAATTTTACACAAACGTTAATCCCCACTCTTTGTTCTGTTTTCAAATGCATGACGAGCGTACAAAACACTGCACTGGTTTAAAAGCTGTAACTCACTCAAGATTGCACCGAATCAGACATGAATTTCACTACGCACTCACTACATGAGACACTACGTAATACATGTACCAAATGCCACATTCCAGCATTTATCTTCTTAAAATGTTGCCAGTCTAAAGCTTAGTAGACATTCTGTGAATTACGAAAATATTGTTTCTTTTATTGTTATTTTGCGTTGCCTTCCTTGCACTCTCGGCTAATAGCGACGACGAGAACGAGTGAAGATGAGACAAAATTGACGAAGGGACACTCACAAAAGACACCCATGTCCACTCCAAAATTCGAACCCATAACGAGATCGAAACTCGAGCAGTTAATTCGCAGGAAACAGAGCAGACAGGAGCTAAGATAATTCAGTGTGATACCTTTATACTTAAAGAAGGAGTCTCGGTGTCTAGATGGTTAGATTCTCCTGGTGGGTGATATAAGATCGGTATTTACCGGTCTTGTCGCAACATAAACCGACTCTGGGGCTCACCCAGCCTCAAATAAATGTGTACCTGGGAGGGGGTAAAGGTGGCCTGAGCATGGTACTGATCACAGCACATCTAACATAACCGAGATCGAGAGAATGTACGGGAGCCTTCCACAGATCCCCTTTATACCTCATGGCATAGTGAAAAGTGAACTGGGAACTTTACTATACCTTATACGTACATAAAGAGGGAAGCATTGAATCATTAATTTTTGTACGAATTAGGTAACGGGCTAATGAAAGGAACAAACCTCCTCTAAAAATTAAATTTCATTGCTACAAATCACAAAACTTTTTTTCTTTTTTCACGAGATTCCTATTATAGATTACACGAGAATTGGCTTGAGATAAGATTTTTTGTTTCCAATCGCTGGATATGGCGGGGAGATTGATTTCGCTGCGCTATTTAAACAGATTCTGTTTTCAGTACAAATCGATAGAAGTAAACCAAAATATCTAAAATATAAGTACAGTAAAACCTCGTTAATCCGGACTCCGATAAGACGGACTTCGCTTAATCCGGGCAGCCAAAAAGAAAAGAAAGAGAGCAGAATGCAAGGTTTTAAATGTGGTTAGAAGTCAACAAGAGAACTTCCCAAAGAAAAGCAGTCAACCACTGATGAAATTCAGTTTCCCGCAGACTTTGTACTGTACTGTATAGTGTATTTAGGCCTATGACCTTTAAATACACCATATTAAACGTGTTTTGTTGCTATAAACGGAGTTTTAATGCACTTTCTACTGTTCTTTTAGGTTATTTCAGTTAATCCGGACTTTCGCTAAACCGGTCAACTTATCCCCCCATAAGTCCGGATTAACGAGGTTTTACTGTATAATAATTGAATGGGGTGATTTATATACTCCAGCCTGTATTTCAATAAATTGGAATAAGTTAACTTGATATGCAATTTACTCATACGTTATGTACTTAAGTTTTGTTTTCTTTCTTTCAGTGTAGACTTTCCATCTTATTTTTCTGTTCTGTTGTAATGTTGTAATTGTTATGTATTTATATTGTGGTGTTATTAATCAGGAGTTTATATACAATTTTCCATTCTGGCAGGTGTAAGTTCGTATTTAGGGGGATGCATGTGTAAATGTAGAGCAAAAACACCTTAATTGTGCAATCGCGAACAATTTTGTGGAGGGTGTTTTATTATATCACTATTTTATTGTTATGTTTATTATTATTGTAGCTGTGGTATAGGTGATAAATGGATAAATACACTTTCTCTTTACACTACCAAGCGATCAAGACTATCGATTGATTGATTTGGATAATTTTAGTTTGCTTTTCTTCCACTTTTGGCTAATCGCGAAGATGAGGATGAGTGATGATATGATGAATTTGTTGAAGGGGCACTCACAAAGAACACCCCTTCCCAGGCCGGAATTCGAACCCAGGACCCCTGACGTCGTAGCGAATGTGCTAACCACTCTGCCGCGGAGGTCGGCGAACGATGATGTAACAGTTTCAGCAGATCCTTGCTTGCGTGGCGTGGTGATCTAAGGTCGAATTCTAGCAACCTTAGAATAAAGCGGCTCTGGGACTCACTCAGTCTCAAATCAATGGGTACCTGGGGGAAACCCTGGGGGGTAAAGGCGGCCGGGCTGTGGTGCTGATAACATCGCTTCCAAAATGGAAAAGATAATGTGTGGGGCCCTTCCACCACATGCCTCAAATTTACCTTCATCGCAAGGAGCTTTATGCAAGTGGAACTTCACCTTTTACATTTTCCTTGCTTATGAATAATTTCAAGTTCGCGTGCAAAGTTCACACTGGGTAAAGAACCAAACCATCGGAATCCATGGAACGTAATTGGTACTTGGCTCTTACCGTCTTGCCTCTACTTTCTGAACGGTGATTACAAGACACCAGTGGAAAATGTCCCCAAATTGTTGTACCCTTGTTAATTAGCATATTGATTGAGTGGTAGACATTGGCGTTTCACGAAAACATTGCGTAAGAAGAGGCAGCCTGCTCTCACTTGCTGGAGATAAGATCTCTCAATTAATCAGCTCCTGTCGCCGCTTTCAGGAATGCAATAATCACGACTTTATCTAATTTGGAAAAATGGGAGCAAACTGTATAATTTGTGCCTCTAGTGTGACTTTCATCTGCCATAACTTTACCGTCCTTTCTGAAATATAATTTGCCTAAATAACAGGGAAGTGGAATCGGTAACCTTAAGAATGTATTGTAAAAATCTTCAAGGGAACCTCTTGTCTCTCACCTAACGTGGAAAAGCTTGCCGAGTTCACGTTTCTTTTCAATATTCAAAGAGCTGAAAAATTAAATGGACGACGAGTTTGACTGCTAACCGGGAATTCCTTGAGTTCGACAAATTATGCGTAAATCATTGACACTGGTAGTTTGTCCTGAATTCCGGGATAATTTTTCTACTCAGATCTGGAGGAAAAACTGCTCCTAGTAATTCACGTCTTATATTAAATAGATATTCGTGTAGGCTCTGATATTCAGGGTTTTTCAAAAGGAACTACCTGGTTTGGTGATTTTTACTGCATGCAACTTACGAGACATATCGTTATTATATGGATTTACATCTTTTCCCGGTATCCGGAATTTTTCATTCGAATTGTTCTGCAGTTCGATACCCTGCGGAGGCACATAGTGGTTCGGATTCCACTTTAAATTGTAGGTCCAGTCCCGATTAGCCTTACTGTGCATAAAGTGGACTTAAAACAGCAAATCAATCAATCAGTCAATCAATCAATTGTTCTGTACACCACAGATTCCACATTTTGCCGCTAAGAAGGTGAAATGCAACATGGCAGTATGTGGAGAGAAGAAAGCATTGTGTTCCCAACATTCCACGAAGCAATTGAAACTGGTATGGCTTGATTCGTAGAAAATACTCTACGCCGTTTTTTTTTGTTTTTTTACATTTGAAGCTCTAGACTTTACAGATTGGGTGACTTCCATAGGGTTCATTGGAAAGCATGCCAGATTCGGTCCACAGCCTCGTTCGACACTGATGGTAAGCCAGTGGATTTTCCATTGCACAGACAACCAGTAGCCATGAATTGTTTGTACTCTTACGAGTGCTTTTCTCCATTGACGGCTCTTTATGAAATTTTGTCCTCCACTGTCGTCGTAGGATTACTTTGTATCGTGATTCTGCAGGACAGAGAATGACTTCTTCTCTCTACATGCCACCATGTTGCATTGCACGCTTCTAGCGGCGAATTTGGGAAGCAGGTGTGTGTGTGTGAGGGACTATTCGAACTTGTGGACGTCAGGCACAGATATACACCCATATAATGTAGATATGATACATAAGTTCCCTTCAATAAAATCACGAAACCAGGGAATTCGTTTTGAATAACTCTGTCTCGTACATATCACGGTTTAGAAGCAAAAAAATATCGCTAAGAAGATTCATTGGTGGGAAATGACGGAAAATTAAAAAAAAACAGCCAATCCTGATTTCTTGAGCTTAGCCTGAAATGTACCCACACGAGGCTAAGATTTAACGATTAACTTAAAAAAGAAAATAGTTTGCAATTTCATTTTATTCCCAGATTATCTAATTGAAACAACATTATGAGAAATATTCAACTATGTGTCGCCCCGGTAGATTCTGACTTTGCCCACAATGTAAACTGGTGATGTAATATCTGCGTGTTCAATAATCTGTGCCATGTGCAAGAATCTAATCATTTGAGAGAAATTTGCTAGATATTTTAGAAATCAAAATTAAAACTTATTTCTATTTTTTTTTTTGCATTGCAAAAATGTGTTATGACATGGCATCGCCAATTTCAAGTTTAATTATTTTATACAGAAATAGTAAAAGCCAAAAATTAATGATGTAATTATGTAAATCCGTAGATACGTGTAAATATTGACCAGGTTATTTAGATATCTTGTCAACAATAATTTTATAATAAAAAAAGCCCTAATTGTAGGTTTTTCGGCCTACTTTTCTGGTTGCAGTGAGACTGGTGTCACAGGTCTACCTACACGGAAGAACTACCCTTACCTTCGGGATTAGCCAATGGGTTGTTCTTCGTAAACCTGTAACTTCGGGTGAGGTTCCTGCGATACTAAAATACCGTGAATTGATTCTGGAAGATTTACCCGTTACAGATTGCACGGAGATCTGCATATGATAACTCGCCACAGGATTGCCAATACAAAAGTTTTATTGTGTTTGTGTGGATAAGAAAGAAATACGAAGTTACTGCAAAATAGTCCCTCAAACTTTTTGTTTCATATTAGAAAAGGTATTCATCCGACACCAGTGGCCAGTTAAGACCTGGTCATCTCTTATCCTGTTAGCTGAACTGAAAAGTCCGATTTGGGGTAACTCAGCTGTGGCGAGTCGCAGGCCCTAGAGAACCAGCTGAGATGCCTGTCCACTAGGCTTTACGTTGTAATGACTACTTTTCGAAGAATAGGTTGAAGAGTGATATTAATTCATTTCCAATTTTTGATTTTCCCAATGCCACTTCACGGTAACTATTCATGATGCCCATTCTATCTATACGCAATTCTCGAACACTACCACATTCAGGGTATTCTCACAATTTTTAATGAGCATGCCTATATATATATATATATATATATATATATATATATATATATATATATATATATATATATAGTATATATATATATATATTACTCGTACCCTCCTCGTGACTTCATTATTGAATTTTTCACGTCCACATTTTCTTTCATTTAGCTACCTTGTAAGATGCATATGCATGTTGTAATTATATAATACAAAATATTATTGCAATTAAAGTTCATTGTAATAATCATTATTACCATGAGTTTTGAATTTCAGAATGCAATTTGCTCCTCTCCCCCCCCCCTCTCTCTCTCTCTATCGCGTCAAAAATTTTGGGCAGGGTGTTTCTATCACTAGGGGACGTTTTATATAAGTGTAATTTCTCGCCTTGCGAAAAAAGAATTACATCAAATAGCTGCGATTAGTTCCATGTGCGTCTTACAAAGTAGATGACAAATTTATGTACAGGAAAATTCAATAATCAATCTCACGAGGAGTGCAATAATTTTCTTGAATTGACATGTTCATTACAAATTGTGAGAGTGCATTTTGAACTAAATATGGTCACGAACGTTCAGGGGGGCGCAAAGGGTAGCTTGCACCCCCTTCAGCACCCCTATTCAAAACCTAGGTTGAAAACATTATCTCTTACAGCTGCATATATCGTAGTCACATTGAGCGTCCGAATGTTAGGTATTGTAGCGAGACCGCTGTTATTGCATACAACAGCCAAGCATTGAAAGACAAGCCGCATATAATTTCCTGTACTGTCGGCAGTCTCTATAAAGATGAGATGCCGTTGTCTTTTCTTTCATCAGTATTGTTGTTAAGAATTGTTTCTTCTTTTGTTTTAAGTGCCTTGCTTGTGTTATTCGATATTTGCCTATAACTCAGTAAGGTTTTTTGTCATTGTTGTTAGACGGTTTTATTGTCCACCTACTTCATGTTCCTCTGTTCTCGAAGTCGCATTGAAACAAAAGTTTCAGGTGCTTTCAAGATATCAGAGATATCTCAAAGGTGTCACCTGAAAATTTACAAGTAAAAAAATTGTAAGAAATTCTATTTAATACTGCTGAACGATTATACTTTTTAAAATACAAATATCGTAAAAATTTAAACTGAATTCGTTCAATATTATCTGAATGTACTTGATAAAATGGATCCCAAATTTCACTTAAGTATTCAAGCCTTGAACGAACAATTGCATTATATAGGTTCATTAAAACCTGCGTATTCTTAAAATCTTTAGTTGACCTAATTATAAATCCAAGACGTTTATGTGAATCCAAGCAGATGTAAGAATAATGATGTTTATAGTTCAAATTCTTATCCAATATTAATCCTAAATCATTGATTACATCTACGCGTGTAAGTACACTTCCATTAAGAATATAATTAGGAAGTACGGCTTTTGTTTTATTTGTAAACGTTATTGTTGAGCATTTACTAATATTAAAATATAATTTATTCTGAACGCTCCATTGATAACAAGCATCTATATCTTTTTGTAATAAGATAGCATTTTCTGGAAGTATAATGCTTTTAAAAATCTTTAAATCATCTGCATACAATAAGCAGCGTGAAAACTTTATAACAGATGGAAGATCATTTATATATAACGCAAAAAGAAGGGGACCAAGACTTGATCCCTGAGGGACACCTGAATATGCTGTATATACTGTAGATGTATCATAGTTATCAAGCACTTTGTATTTTCTGTTTTTCAAATAAGAGAGAATTATTTTTAATAAAACATCAGATAAACCAAATGAAGAAAGTTTATTTAATAATAACCTATGATCAATCTTATCAAAGGCCCGACTCTGTGGCCGAGTGGTTAGCACATCGCGCTGCGACGCCAAGGGTCCCGGGTTCGAATCCCGGTCGGGCTTGGTTGTTTGTGAATGTCCATTCATCAATTTCATCATTTCATCACTCATACCCATCTTCGCAAATTAGCCAAGAGGCACAAAACGCGAAGTAAAATAAACTAAATCAACAACAACAACAACAATCTTATCAAAGGCCTTAATAAAATCAGTGTATATAACGTCTACCCGAATGTTTTCATTAAAAGAATTCGAAATATATTGAGTAAAATACATTAAATTAGTGAAAGTTGATCTTTTTGTATAAAAAAGATATGCAACATGCATGCATATTTCAGGCTTTCTTTATTTCAACATCGCACCCCCTAAAATGTATTCTCCATCCCCTCAGCACCCTCAGATGATTAACCCTAGCGCCGCCACTGCGAACGTTCAAGAATTGTAGCAGTGTATAGATTGAAAGACCATCATGAATAGTTACTCTGAAGTGACATTAGAAATTTGAAAATTTGGAAATGAATTAAAATTCAGTCTTGAAAGTTTTGTTCGAGAAATAGTCATTGCAACCTAAAGAAGCCTAATTGAATATATTTCAAAACGTCGTCCCGATTAGCCCATCTGAGCTTCAACATTAAAACAAGTTATTAATGAAGTCTTAGACTGCTAGTTAGGTACATTTTTAGGCTATGTTGACGAAATAAGCATTGTTGGTAGTTTCTTTTGCCTTTCTTTATTCTCAGAGCCTTTCCGATGGCGTAATGATAATATCATCGCCTTGCAATCAAGGAGTTCCAGGTTCAATACCCGGTCGAGGCACATAGTGGTTTTGATTCCACTTCAAACTGTATAATATGTTTCATAACAACGATAACACTTTTAACCGATGACCACCTCAAAATTAGCCTTAAGTCTCATAAAATTATAATTTAGTTAATATATGTTTATACATAACAATATATGAATAATAAAGTTTAAACTAAATCCCTGTTACTTAAAAATAAAGATTATTTTTGTTTGGAAAAACATATTTTTGTAGGAATTCTGATCAACCAAGAAGCTGTGTATTCCCAAGATAATTGTCGGAGATTAAATGTGTATGTCCTCATGTCGTAGGTGTACTAATATAAATAAGGCAGGACACATGCAGTTGGTGGTTTTTGGTGATAGATATATAACATTAAGCTCTACGTATAGTTACAAATTAGCTTTTCTGTGCATAAAGTGAACTTAAAACAAAAAAATTAAAAACATTATTATTATTATTATTATTACAATTTAGTAATCATTATTATTTCATGTCTGGCATTTATTTGACAATATTGCGAATTTGCGGCTAAAGAAAATTCGTTTTCGTGCAAAAAGGAATGAAAAGCAATTTTAAAACTAACACTTAATTTAGTTACTAATTATTTGGAGAATTAACAGAGTTACAGTTACTAATTTAAAAAAGTAACTAGTTACAGCTAACATTACAGTTAGTTACAGTTTGAAAATCTTGTCACTTGTTATGTAATTAATTCGTTGCTTCCAAGGAATGGATATGTGGCAAGGTCGCTAAAAAGGTTCTTTCTCAGGGAAGCAGTAATGCTCAGAGTGGGGAGAACGTGGGGTGATGATATCCCTCAATTAAGAAAATGCTCATAAATCTTCCCCTTCTAGGAAAATTTTCTAGACATCTCAACACCCACTGCATGTTCTCCACGTTGTCCATACAACCTTCAGCTCACCTTTTCTCAAACTGGATGAATCATCCTCCCCAGATAGGAATTTCCACTTCGAGCTCTTGGGGCGGGGCAGAGTAAAATTTATTATCTTGCCCTTCAGTTATAAAAGCTCACATTTTACGTTTCATTATTATTATTATTGTTAGTAGTATAATTGGAGGTGTTCAAACCAACACTTGGTACGAGGCCTATTATTTTTATTAATTTAAGCACAATGGTAAACCTATTTTGATGATGTTTTTGTCGATTTTATACTATTGCAAATCTGTGATTTTTACCTCACACTTGGTACGAGTGTCGAGGCCTATTATTTTCATTAATTTAACCACAGTTTTAAACCTATTTTGATGATGTTTTTCTTGATTTTATACTATTGCAACTCTGTGATTTTTTCACCTCACACTTGGTACGAGTGTCATAATTTCTTACGAGTTAAATTACGTAACATTACATAATATTGTGATGCCCCCATATTAAGCTCCCTTTATTGTATTTTTATAAGGGTAAACTATTGCACCATGCTTATGCAACAGGTTATTACATAACATTACGCAACATTACAATGGCACAGAAGGTAACTTGTTGCATCATGTTTATGCAACAGGTTATTACGTAATATTATGATGACTTGTATTTGACATGGTATCTTCTGATTAGCTTTTTGTCTCAGATGTTTTTATGCTACTTAAAGAGTGTTTTGCATTACATTATTTGAATTTATGCAACTTATCTAAATACCACACTAACATACTCTGCGACAGTTTCAAAGTCTGACATTTTTTTCACATTTTACAATATACACCAACATGAAAAATAACACTAAAGACCAAACATACTGAGGAATAGTCTTACAAAAACTGAAACTTAATAAAATACTAACCTGTCATGATAAGATGTGACGTGACAGATTAGTCAGTTTTGCGAGATCAGTTGAAGAGTACGGACGTGTTGTTGCAGTACTCCTCTATACATTTTTTCATGTCCTAAGCACAGGGGGATATTTTTTACTACATGTATTTATTATTTTTTATACTTAGTACAAATATATATTTTATATATAATGAAAAATAGCTAATATAAAATAAAACGTCATGAATATTTTTGGGTTTAAGAACCAACAACATAATCAGCCTGTAGAGAGAATTCCAGTAAAGATGGATGTATTTAGAGAAATTTATCATCAATTGAAATGGTTACTTCTTGTTCACTTGAATAGTATTTGGTCTCATGTTGACGAGGATACTGGAAAGCACTTACTTGTATTTAATAATAACTTATCATCATATAAGTTACCTGTTAGTGGGAAAATTCAAATAAACATTTCACCACCCAATGCGGCAGTTTTGCACATACGTCGAAATTTGTATAGAATTAAACATAGTACATTACTTCCTGATACGTCTTATGATGTGGAAGCTGGTGAATTTTGGTATGGTGAGTATCATAAATTGATTCCTCTGTTTATCGAAATAAGAATAATCTATCCTTTTATTAATATATAAAATACCTAAAAAACAAAGCAAAAAAACATTGATATATTTGGTAATAGAAGGCGACAGGAGATTCCAGATAATTCCAGCGAGATTGCTTGCTTAGATGTACGTCTAAAGAAACTGAAATCAGATTTACTCATATTACAGAATTCGCTAAATCTAAATATTCAAGCAGAGATTACAAATCTTCAAACTCAACTGATTGATCCTATAGTAAAAATTGAGGGAGAACTCAAATCTTTGCTTTAGAAATATACTAATTTAGCTTCAATAGATAATCTTCAGAACCTAGAAGAGAATATTGCCAACTTGAAAAAAGAACTTGATAAATTTAGACAAATCCAGAAAACGAATACCGAACAGCTGAAACAGCAATTAAATGACCAGGCAAATAGCATTCGTACCGAACTGCAAAGCATCATCCAGAATATCAAAATTCAAGAAGAATATGAGCAGGTAAATGCTAGTATTGCTAAATTGCAAGAACAGTTTCAATCTTTCGAATTTCCTACATAACAAAGTATCAAATCTGAATTACAGACAGATGAACTGCATACAGCTATAACAGAAGTTCAATCGAAACTACAGACATTGGAAGATTTTATCAATAATTTAAATTCATGTTCTGAATTAAATACTATTGCTCGAAGCGTTGCCGGCATCAAATTACAGTTGGAGACTTACGAAGATTTTGGTGAGATACAAGGTACCATAGCTCACATAGAAGATACTTTGACAACTATGAGAAATGAGCTAACAAGTGTACAGGAAACTCCAGAATCAAAACTGCCTGGCATTACTGATATTCTAGTTATAGTTCAACAGCAAGTTACTAAGCTTGAAAGCTTGAATACTGAATCAGAATTATCGCATTTCCATCATCTTATTGACGACATTCAGAGTAAATTAGAGACACTGCAACAGTCTACACCTACGCAGGATGACATACCGCAACTGCAAGAAATTTTGAAAAATGCGGCTGATGCAACAGAACTCGATGTTATAAAATTAACTCTTACCATACTTCAGAATACTGTAGCTGCTTTGCCTACTTCTCAGGGTTTGATTTGATTTGGTGTTTTAAGTCCACTTTATGCACAGTAAGGCTAATCGGGACTGGACCTACAGTTTAAAGTGGGATCCGAACCACTATGTGCCTCCACCGGGTATCGAACCCGGGACCCCTTGATTACAAGGCAACGACGCTACCACTGCGCCATCGGGGAGGCCTACTTCTCAGTGAATCAGAGCTATGAGGAGAGCCGTACATCGAATTTTAAAATCTGAGGATATCAAAAACATTCAAGCAGAAATTGCTCAAATCAGAGAAACTGTTGCTAGTCTCCCCAACAATCAAATATTTAATGAACTACATGCATTATTTATAGAAATCAGAAGTCAAGTACACGATCTTGCTACCCAGAGTTCTAAATTGAAACTTGTAGAAAATTTACAGGAGATTATTTCTAATATTACGTTACAAATTACTACTCTTGAAGGAAGTCAAGAATCTGCTTTATCAGGTTTTGCTGTTAGTAGTGTAAACTTATTGTTTCAAAATAACACTTTGTAGGTATCCTCTTTTTTTATCAATTGAATATCAGTTTTTGACATATTTTGACAATTTTTTGTCGATGTTTTAGCGTTTAGCGATGTATTAGTACAATTTTCAATGCACCACTTTTTTTCCCACCTCACACTTGTAGGTATATCACGATCTTACGTGATATAACTTAACCTATTCATTTTTTTTTGCTAACCTACACGAGAGCCTCGACGTTCTTTGACCTACTTTAAGTAGTAGGTGGAACCGTACGTTCTGGCTGGGTCCTTTGACCTACTTTTTATTTTACGACGTTTTACGGACTAAACTAACCTACAATGAGAGAAAAATGGACAGAAAAAGCTCTGGCATCACTTTTTAAGCTATTTTTTACCTCCTGCAAATTTTGCTCTTATGCTAACTCGTCCTTTGACCTACTTTTGAAATGACTTACGACATTTTCCTATAAGTCTGCTGTCTCCTCTTACGGTAAGGTCCCTCAGTGTAATCTACTACGACCTTGCTCTCAGCGTAATCTGCCACGATGTGTTTTTTTAAAACACATGTGTGATCTTCTACAATGTGTGTGGCCCCCTGCTACGACCTAACGGGACACCTCTCTCCTACGATGTTTTTGGCCCCCCTGCTACGATGTTTTTCTCCTCATGATGTAAAAAAATGGTATTGTAGCGGTATTTGAAATCGACTGTGCTGTGTGAAGGGCATGTTCAGTGAACAATAGGAGAGCGGGAGAGTACAAGCAAGCGTCCCCTCAATTTTTTTTTCAAGAAATTCGATTTGTCAAGTTAGTTTTTTTGATCCTAAAAAACTCTGCAAACCTATTGGGGTGCTTTGGGTGTTTTTTTAGATTAAAAATTTTGTAATGGGGGTTGTAGAAAAGTCATTCTTGCTCGACGAAGGCGATATTTAAAACTGCTCTGTGACCCTCTCGTTCTTCACGTCAAGGATGAAGGACTTCTCGGCGACCAGGATGACGCTGCACACGGTATCCTCGGGCAGCGCGTCGTGGAACTCGCAGACGACCCTGATGTTGGTTCGATTGTTCAGTACGAATTCGACCTTCACCCGCAGTTCGGGAACCAACCGCTCGTGCAGGTGATCGATCAAGCTATTCTGAGTACGTTTATCCGTGAGTATGAAAAGCGAATCCGTGTCCATGTACATCATGCGCGGTCGCGGGTTCGAGGGAAATTTTTCGACCACGTCGCACGATTTCAGTAGGATGGTTCGAGACAGAAAAGTGACGAGGGACGCGCAAGCGGGGTTCTTCGAAACGAACGAGCCCCACGTTTTCCCGTACGGCCTGCGAATGTAAGGTTGGTTCACGTGAGCGCGAATTTCTTCGGGAATGTCTTTCAGTTCGTACATCTGACCGTATATGCTGTTCATCATCAACTTCGCAGTATTCTGTTTCGCGTCCATTTCGAGCAATTTGCAGTTCTTGGCTTCCTTGATTTTTTTACGCAAGGTCATGGTCTTGCGGATGCACAAGGCGTTGAGCGTGTCGGGCAAAAAATACACGTGGAGATCCGCTTCCGTGCAGCCGGTGGGATTCCTGCTGCCGCGATAAACGTCCACTTCCGTGCCTGGTGGAACGGACGTTCCGGTGTGGAATTCACGCCACTCCAAGTTCACGTTGAAGGGTGAGAGCCCCGCTGCGACCATGACGCTCGGGTAGAGGGAAGTATGAACCCCGAGAAAATTCTATATAAAATAACATTCCTGGAAATTCTATTCACAGTAGATTGAATTTTTTATTTTTGTATTCCCCCGAGAAATTCTATTTTAATAATTTACCTGAAAATTCTATTCACAGTATAGATTGAATTTTTTCAGTTTTGTAATCACCCCCAAGAAATTCTATATAAAATAACATACCTGAAAATTGTATTCACAGTAGATTGAATTCTTGAGTTTTGTAGTCGCACCCAAGAAATTCTATATAAATAACATACCTGAAATTCTATTCACAGTAGATTGAATTCTCGAGTTTTGTATTCACACCCAAGAAATTCTATATAAATAACATACCTGAAAATTGTATCGCTATATATACTAGACTTTTTTTGATTTTTGTGATTTTGGAGAAAGCAATGTCATCCATCACCAGTTTCAATCGTAAAAATGATAAAACTGAAGGTGTTACTTGTTGGAAGCTAATCTCAAGGAACAATTTATCGGTACACAGGGCAAGATGTAGCGAAACAGGTTCGAGAATTAATCGTTCGTTACCTTCTAAGCCTTGTGCTCGATGCGGAAAGATGATCAGCATTGCACATTTAATTAAACACCTCAAAATTTGCAAAGGATCGACCGGACAAGCATCGAAAAGGAAAATCGATAATTCAGAAACGGAAGCTTCCACTTCCAAGCAAATTTAATTATCTAATGAACGCAAACCAATTAGATCTGCATTCAACGACCAACTCCAGGATTTTTCAATTAAATCAGAACCAGGCCGTGACATCCTTAGTTTCTTGGATGAAACGAAAACATCTGTACTAAATATTTTAAAAAATAAACTTGAAAACAACTCTGTGTTTTCTGAATACGAGAAAGTTGATGGCACAACGAGTATTTTTTATCATCGAACAAAAAACCAGGCTCTTCATTTGGCGAACGTCGAAAATTTAGACAACTTCTATTATAAAATTACCAATGAGCTCGTTAAGAAACATGACGATTTCGAGGCTAAAGGGTCGGGATGGTCTCTGTGTGGAAGTCCTCATACGTTAACCGTTTACGTGAACCAATTCTCGCCTCTTCGCGCTTCCAGCTACGTTCCTCTTCCACCGAACATTCAACACAAGAGGGCTGTGTTAAATATACAGAACAGCGATAACAAGTGTTTCCTTTGGTGTATATTGGCTGCACTGCATCCTGTTTATTGCAAAAATAATCCACAGTGGGTTGGACATTACAAACAATACGAGTCCGAGTTTGAAAGTGTAATGTCTGGCATCGAATACCCGGTGACATTGTCGGATATAACAAAGTTTGAAAATCGTGCAGGAAAACGCATCGCTATTAATGTATATTCCTTCACGTCAGATAAATATCTCGTGCATCCCGTCAGGATAAGCGATGTCGACGATGACGATGCTTGTGTAATAAATCTTCTTCTTATTTCCAACGAGGATGTTCATCACTACACGCTAATTCGTTATCTATCACGTTTGGTCAGAAGTCAAACTACCAAGTATGCAAACAACATCGAGGTTTGCCCGAGATGCCTAACCACATTCAACGATATAAAACAAGTCGATTATCGAAAATACACCGGACGTCAGATTGCTATCGATAAACTTGTTCAACATAAAATATATTGCGGCAACAACAGACCGGTTCGAATGTTGATGCCCGAAAAGAACGAAGTGGAAGAATTCAAAATGCACAAGGCATTGTTGGAACATCCGGCCATCATCGTTGTTGATTTCGAGGCGTTCCTCAAACCACTCTCATACTGCGATCCGGATCCCGAATTTTCTTCCACCACACCTTACCAGCTTCACGAACCAAACAGTTTCGGTTACGTTGTCGTGCGACAGGATAAAATAGATGAACCGTACGTATACCGAGGACCCGATGCAATCGAACGCTTCTTCGAAAAGATGATCGAGGAGGTTGGAAAAATTTGATGCATGCTGCAAACATCGAAACCGATGCTTCCGTTATCTGCTATCGAACTTCAAAATTACTATGACACTGCCAAGTGTCCTGTGTGTGATAACCACTTCACAGACGACAATCGTAAAGTGTTTCACCATTCGCATACGGACGGTCGCTTCATAAGCGGAATCTGTAATGCATGCAACCTCAAAATCCAAAAACCAAAATTCGTCCCCATATTCTTTCACAATGGCTCTAATTACGACTTTCATCCCTTAATTAGGAAACTCGGATACGACACTCAAAAAATAGATATTCTTGCTCAAAACGAAGAACGATACATCTCTATAAGTAAGAAAGTTATGATTCCTGAGACTAAAAATACCATCGAGATGAGGTTTTTGGATTCATACAGATTTCTCTCTGCCAGCCTGGACGCTCTTGCCAGCAAACTTTTAGACGAACAATTCAAAATTAAAAAAGCTAGTTTTCCCAACGTAGACATAGAACTCGTTAGACGTAAAGGGATTGATTTTGTTTCTGTATTTTCCGTCGTTGGGTTTCCTCGTCATGTCGATCGTCGCGAATCCGAAATCGTCACTGTTCCAGCAAGAAGAGAAGCGTTCCGAAAATTGATTGATCAACAGGCCGTTGAGTTTAGATAACATGGAAGGTAGAAATTCATGATCTGCTGTGGGGTGTAAAGTCTCCATTGTTTGATTTCGGAAACCAAAGAGATTCATTGTTCTTGCTAGTTCTTTATTGTGTATGTGATAATTTGAGACAGTTACATTTTTTTATTTTAGTTATAGTTATTTAAGTTTATTTTTTTTCAATTGCATTGCCTACAATTTTTACTAATTTCTAAACGATAGTGTCCCCAAGGCAACGTGTGGATTCCACAAGACAAAATACTTCTTTTATCGTCATGCGGATCTAATGCTATTTTCCTAACTTTGTTTGTTGTAATCACATGGTCTACACTTTGGATTCTTTGTTCTATACTTAGTATCGTCGATTGTGAGTAAAGGCAATCGATGTAATCGTGGAAGGTGAGTTTGTTCTCCACCGTATTCTTGCACACACCTTTTGCTTTCTTCGTGACGCTACTTTCTGTTCTCATGGCATACATTTTCGAACGCAAACCCGCGAACTCGACAATAATATCACCGTTACATTCATCTTTCAGTTTACCTAGGACTTTTTTGTTGAGGGAAGGAATCCCAAATCTGTTGGGTTGAGGATATGCAGAAGTATCAAAATACTCAAGCATGGAAGGATTTTTATGTCTTCATAGAGGTTAGGTGTGTGTATGCTGTAAATGAAGCTGTCGGTGTCCGTGTACAAAAGTGATATCTTATCATTGAAGAACGGTTTCATCACGTCATAATGAAATTCGAACATGTAAAGTTTCGACAAGTCGAGAACCGTTGCGCCAACGTAAATTGGTTTTCTGAATTTCATCAATTTTATATCTAGATTGAAAAGTGTCAAATTCTCATTGTAAATTTTTCTCGACTTGAATCTAGGATCGGCCACCCACTTCATGCATTTATTTTTATCTGAAACCAATTTCACGTCTACATGATTCCGCACGTTTTCCATCGTCTTGCCATACACCGCGTTATTCATCAATTTAAAAAAATCTTTGTCTAAATCGGAAGTGGCAACTGTCCTATGTTGCGTGTTTGTTTCAATGTACGGTTTGAGCCACTCGGAATGTTTAAACCTGAGGACTCTCCTAATATTCGCTACCTTAGCACCCTTCCCGATCAAGAATCGGAGATTCGAGTAATGAACAACGTATCTCTTTTTCCCCTCTAGAGTCAATAAAAGCTTGCATTGATTAGAATGAGGCGAAGATTTGAACTCGGATGCCAGTGGTAAATCGCTGAACAGATCGTGTAAATGGTCGGGGAATTCGATATCCACCTCTGCGAAGAAGCCATACTCACTATCATCGAAATTTTCTATATCTATTGATGCCCATTCGAATCCCCCGTAAGGAAGTTTCTGTACCATGGCATGTCCGTAGAGATTATTAACGTCGGCGTAGAAGATGTAATTCGATGCTCGATTTGAATCATAATCTTCTTTCATGTGCACGTTGTTGGCTTTTGCATATCTCTGTACACATTGTACCATCCCGCCCCGAATCCCCCTCTCGATGAAAAGTAACATGTCCACGTCCCATATCAGTTCCAGCTTGACCTTTGTCTGGAATAACATTGCCGACCACGCTAATCCCGGTAGGCTGTAGAAATACGCTGGATCTAATTTATAAATATTCGTTGCCGTTTTACTGAACGCTTGAAAAACATCCGCGAGTATCGTTACGTCTAATTTTAAGTAGGCATCGTGGTAGTCTCCGAGTGTGCTACATTCTAATTTCTCAAACATGAGTTGCGCGTGTGGGTATTCTTCGTCCGTAATTCCTTTCTCTCTGAGAATGCTGTAAAATTCTTTTGGAAGTGGGAGAGCGTCGTCATTAAATTTAGAATTATCACTAACGTATTCGTAAGGATAAATCCCTTTATGTCTAACGAGTTCTATGTCTACGTTGGGAAAACTAGCTTTTGTAATTTTGAATTGTTCGTCTAAAAGTTTGCTGGCAAGAGCGTCCAGGCTGGCAGAGAGAAATCTGTATGAATCCAGAAACCTCATCTCGATGGTATTTTTAGTCTCAGGAATCATAACTTTCTTACTTATAGAGATGTATCGTTCTTCGTTTTGAGCAAGAATATCTATTTTTTGAGTGTCGTATCCGAGTTTCCTAATTAAGGGATGAAAGTCGTAATTAGAGCCATTGTGAAAGAATATGGGGACGAATTTTGGTTTTTGGATTTTGAGGTTGCATGCATTACAGATTCCGCTTATGAAGCGACCGTCCGTATGCGAATGGTGAAACACTTTACGATTGTCGTCTGTGAAGTGGTTATCACACACAGGACACTTGGCAGTGTCATAGTAATTTTGAAGTTCGATAGCAGATAACGGAAGCATCGGTTTCGATGTTTGCAGCATGCATCAAATTTTCCCAACCTCCTCGATCATCTTTTCGAAGAAGCGTTCGATTGCATCGGGTCCTCGGTATACGTACGGTTCATCTATTTTATCCTGTCGCACGACAACGTAACCGAAACTGTTTGGTTCGTGAAGCTGGTAAGGTGTGGTGGAAGAAACGTCGGGATCCGGATCGCAGTATGAGAGTGGTTTGAGGAACGCCTCGAAATCAGCAACGATGATGGCCGGATGTTCCAACAATGCCTTGTGCATTTTGAATTCTTCCACTTCGTTCTTTTCGGGCATCAACATTCGAACCGGTCTGTTGTTGCCGCAATAGCAATCTGACGTCCGGTGTATTTTCGATAATCGACTTGTTTTATATCGTTGAATGTGGTTAGGCATCTCGGGCAAACCTCGATGTTGTTTGCATACTTGGTAGTTTGACTTCTGACCAAACGTGATAGATAACGAATTAGCGTGTAGTGATGAACATCCTCGTTGGAAATAAGAAGAAGATTCATTACACAAGCATCGTCATCGTCGACATCGCTTATCCTGACGGGATGCACGAGATATTTATCTGACGTGAAGGAATATACATTAATAGCGATGCGTTTTCCTGCACGATTTTCAAACTTTGTTATATCCGACAATGTCACCGGGTATTCGATGCAGACATTACACTTTCAAACTCGGACTCGTATTGTTTGTAATGTCCAACCCACTGTGGATTATTTTTGCAATAAACAGGATGCAGTGCAGCCAATATACACCAAAGGAAACACTTGTTATCGCTGTTCTGTATATTTAACACAGCCCTCTTGTGTTGAATGTTCGGTGGAAGAGGAACGTAGCTGGAAGGGCGAAGAGGCGAGAATTGGTTCACGTAAACGGTTAACGTATGAGGACTTCCACACAGAGACCATCCCGACCCTTTAGCCTCGAAATCGTCATGTTTCTTAACGAGCTCATTGGTAATTTTATAATAGAAGTTGTCTAAATTTTCGACGTTCGCCAAATGAAGAGCCTGGTTTTATGTTCGATGATAAAAAATACTCGTTGTGCCATCAACTTTCTCGTATTCAGAAAACACAACAATGTATACTTTTATAGAGTTGTTTTCAAGTTTATTTTTTAAAATATTTAGTACAGATGTTTTCGTTTCATCCAAGAAACTAAGGATGTCACGGCCTGGTTCTGATTTAATTGAAAAATCCTGGAGTTGGTCGTTGAATGCAGATCTAATTGGTTTGCGTTCATTAGATAATTTAATTTGCTTGGAAGTGGAAGCTTCCGTTTCTGAATTATCGATTTTCCTTTTCGATGCTTGTCCGGTCGATCCTTTGCAAATTTTGAGGTGTTTAATTAAATGTGCAATGCTGATCATCTTTCCGCATCGAGCACAAGGCTTAGAAGGTAACGAACGATTAATTCTCGAAACTGTTTCGCTACATCTTGCCCTGTGTACCGATAAATTGTTCCTTGAGATTAGCTTCCCACAAGTAACACCTTCAGTTTTATCATTTTTACGATTGAAACTGGTGATGGATGCCATTGCTTTCTCCAAAATCACAAAAATCAAAAAAAGTCTAGTATATATAGCGATACAATTTTCAGGTATGTTATTTATATAGAATTTCTTGGGTGTGAATACAAAACTCGAGAATTCAATCTACTGTGAATAGAATTTCAGGTATGTTATTTATATAGAATTTCTTGGGTGCGAATACAAAACTCAAGAATTCAATCTACTGTGAATACAATTTTCAGGTATGTTATTTTATATAGAATTTCTTGGGGGTGATTACAAAACTGAAAAAATTCAATCTATACTGTGAATAGAATTTTCAGGTAAATTATTAAAATAGAATTTCTCGGGGGAATACAAAAATCAAAAATTCAATCTACTGTAAATATAATTTCCAGGAATGTTATTTTATATATAAAATTTTCTCGGGGTTCATACGTCCCTCTACCCGAGCGTCATGGTCGCAGCGGGGCTCTCACCCTTCAACGTGAACTTGGAGTGGCGTGAATTCCACACCGGAACGTCCGTTCCACCAGGCACGGAAGTGGACGTTTATCGCGGCAGCAGGAATCCCACCGGCTGCACGGAAGCGGATCTCCACGTGTATTTTTTGTCCGACACGCTCAACGCCCTGTGCATCCGCAAGATCATGACCTTGCGTAAAAAAATCAAGGAAGCCAAGAACTGCAAGACCCTGCCGCCGGGCAAATTGCTCGAAATGGACGCGAAACAGAATACTGCGAAGTTGATGATGAACAGCATATACGGTCAGATGTACGAACTGAAAGACATTCCCGAAGAAATTCGCGCTCACGTGAACCAACCTTACATTCGCAGGCCGTACGGGAAAACGTGGGGCTCGTTCGTTTCGAAGAACCCCGCTTGCGCGTCCCTCGTCACTTTTCTGTCTCGAACCATCCTACTGAAATCGTGCGACGTGGTCGAAAAATTTCCCTCGAACCCGCGACCGCGCATGATGTACATGGACACGGATTCGCTTTTCATACTCACGGATAAACGTACTCAGAATAGCTTGATCGATCACCTGCACGAGCGGTTGGTTCCCGAACTGCGGGAGAAGGTCGAATTCGTACTGAACAATCGAACCAACATCAGGGTCGTCTGCGAGTTCCACGACGCGCTGCCCGAGGATACCGTGTGCAGCGTCATCCTCGTCGCCGAGAAGTCCTTCATCCATGACGTGAAGAACGAGAGGGTCACAGAGCAGTTTTAAATATCGCCTTCGTCGAGCAAGAATGGCTTTTCTACAACCCCCATTACAAAATTTTTAATCTAAAAAAACACCCAAAGCACCCCAATAGGTTTGCAGAGTTTTTTAGGATCAAAAAACTAACTTGACAAATCGAATTTCTTGAAAAAAAAATTGAGGGGACGCTTGCTTGTACTCTCCCGCTCTCCTATTGTTCACTGAACATGCCCTTCACACAGCACAGTCGATTTCAAATACCGCTACAATACCATTTTTTTACATCATGAGGAGAAAATCATCGTAGCAGGGGGGCCAAAAACATCGTAGGAGAGAGGTGTCCCGTTAGGTCGTAGCAGGGGGCCACACACATTGTAGAAGATCACACATGTGTTTTAAAAAAACACATCGTGGCCGATTACGCTGAGAGCAAGGTCGTAGTAGATTACACTGAGGGACCTTACCGTAAGAGGAGGCAGCAGACTTATAGGAAAATGTCGTAAGTCATTTCAAAAGTAGGTCAAAGGACGAGTTAGCATAAGAGCAAAATTTGCAGGAGGTAAAAAATAGCTTAAAAAGTGATGCCAGAGCTTTTTCTGTCCATTTTTCTCTCATTGTAGGTTAGTTTAGTCCGTAAAACGTCGTAAAATAAAAAGTAGGTCAAAGGACCCAGCCAGAACGTACGGTTCCACCTACTACTTAAAGTAGGTCAAAGCACGTAGAGGCTCTCGTGTAGTTTAGCAAAAAAAAATGAATAGGTTAAGTTATATCACGTAAGATCGTGATATACCTACAAGTGTGAGGTGGGAAAAAAAAGTGGTGCATTGAAAATTGTACTAAAACATCGCTAAACGCTAAAACATCGACAAAAAATTGCCAAAATATGTCAAAAACTGATATTCAATTGATAAAAAAAGAGGATACCTACAAAGTGTTATTTTGAAACAATAAGTTTACACTACTGCTGTTCAACTTCACGATCTCAAAGAGGAATATAAACAACTGCATCTTGATGTAAAAATCAAACCTAGCTACGATAGTTGGTTCGTACTATCAACGAACACTTGGAACCGGTATTAAGCAGACTAGATGACGTAGACACTCGTCAATTTTATTCTATTGAAACTGTTAGGTTACAAAGTGTTCCAAATGCTCGAGGGCACTGGACGTACGTCAATTATGGCAATGTTTACAAATTATATCCGTACACTCAGGTACATGAATTTTTTGTTGATGGCAGTTTACGATTTCTGAAGTTTAGTTTTCTAAAACATGGAAAACATATTACTATAGTGCGAAAAAATGGTGTACACAATGCAGTTCAAATACCTATTGCATACTGGGATGAGTCTACCAATAAATATAAAGTACATGACGACGAACAATTGATATTTTGATATTGAAATTGGTGACAAGCTAGTATTTGACATAAAGCGGTTATACCCTGAGGACAACCCATTTTATGCGATATTCTCACTTCGAACTCCATGTCAAGACAAGATAAAGTTCATGAATTACACAAACCAGCCAGTCGCAATTACAAGCGATTAAGTGTAGTAACAAAAGGTATAAATGAATTCTTCCAGGCATATCTCATCGAGATGCCCCCCCGAGGGGGGCTTTAAAAAAATTGGATAAGATAAATCATGGTTACAAATATATGCTTACAGTTATTGATACATTTAGCAAATATGCATGGGCTGTTCCCTTAAAATCCAAGACTGGTACTTGTGTTACCGGGGCTTTTAAGTCGATATTTAGTGGGGGAAGGATACCAAAATATTTACAGACAGATAGAGGGAAAGAATTTTAGAATTCTACCTTTGCTAAGTTGCTACCAAGAAACCAAAGTTTAAAGTAGGGGATTAGGTAAGGGTCAGTAAATATAAACAGTTATTCGAGAAGGGATGCACTTAAAATTGGTGTAAGCAGTTATTCTCGGTGGTTCAAGTTTTACCAGAGAATAGAAATACATATATAATAAAATATAATCATAACAAAATATTGAAAGAGAGATTCTATGAAGAGGAACTTAGTAAAACTAAATAGCGAGATACATATTTAATCGAGAAAATATTGAAAAAGAAATATAATAAATTGTATGTGAAATGGTTAGGTCTGCCAGACAAAAGTTAGATAGAAGCAAACCAGGTGATTCTTTGACACCAACATGGAATGTGGTACAACGTTTACCCGATGTAGTGGAAAGTAATAAAAAAATGGAGAATTGTTACCTGATAACATACGATGCCTCATTGCAGGCCCATCAGGTTGTGGAAAGAACACTTTCCTGATGGATAATTTCTTGCTTGCCCCCAATTGGCTAGATTGGAAAAATAGACACTTGTATGTATTCTGAAAGAGTTTAGAAGAACCGAAATACCAACAACTCATGAAGCTGTACGAGGAACTGGGCATAGCTACATTTGCATCAACAATAAAACCTCTCGACCGATGTTTGAAAAATTCTGTTGTAGTGTTTGATGATGTTATTTTGGAAAATAAGAATGAAATTAGATTTTTTTTTACACAGGGTCGTCACAAAGAAATAGACTGGTTTTATTTAGCTCAAACTTATTCCAAAATTCCCAAACATTTACTTCGAGATAATACAAACTTAATCTGTTTGTTTCGTCAAGATCATACTAATTTGAAACATGTATACGATGATTATGTGGGAGGAGACTTAAATTATGCAGATTTCCCTCCTACGCCATTATCTAGTATCCACGCACCCCTGGTACTTAAGGAACGACCTGCTAAACCAGCTATAGAAGAATCAGAGAAAATCGAGTTTGGTCCCCTGGCAAGGCATCTCCTGAGTACTGGAAAATTCGAAAAGATGGATTGGATTGTATCCAACTATGGATGCTAATGAAGGTGTGGTATGGAAAATTGGCAAATCTAAAGTTACATTCGAAGAAGACAACATAAAAATTAATTTGGGTGGGAGAAACAGCTGGTCCAGATATCCTGGTACCGTAGGGCTATGGGAGCTTATTACCAAAAACAACCAAAATTTTTTACACAAGATTATTATCAAAGTTACTCTGAAATTTTGACACTCTCTGATGCTTTGTACTAAAATAACAATGCCAGTCAAAAGCGTGTGAAATCGAGCAGCGGGGATAAATACAAAAATCTGATTAAACCTATCTGGAATCAACTAAAAACCGGTAGTGGTATAAAACAATACAATACTTTACCTAAGGAATTTGTATGGGTAAACGATGTGAGAAAACTTGTAGATAGGTTGCTGGTTATAGCAGATAAGGAAAATGCTGTTAACAATAATTTCCATAAAGAGAAAATGGGTATTGTAAACATGATTAGTGACAGATTAATAAATTTTATTGTCAACGATCCTAAAGGTATAGGATACTTAATTAAAATTATCAATACTTTACCTCCTAATTCTGGAATATATCAGAGGGTCGAGGTTTAGTAAATGATATCATTAATAAAGTTCCATTCGAATTACACGTACCTGGTTTCCAATATATTGGTTGGTTGGTTGATTTGTTGTTTTAAGTCCACTTTATGCACAGTAAGGCTAATTGGGACTGGACCTACAGTTTAAAGTGGGATCCGAACCACTTGTGCCTCCACCGGGTTTCGAACCCGGGACCCCTTGATTACAAGGCGACGACGCTACCACTGCGCCATCGGGGAGGCCATCCAATATTGTGGTCCTGGTACAAAACTTGAGGAACGAATAGAAAGAGGGGACAGGGGTATTAATTCTCTGGATGCAGCTTGTAAAGAACATGATATTGCACACAAAGATCTGAAGGATCGTCATGTAACTGATCAAAAACTGGAAGAGGCAGCTTTTGGAAGATTAACAAGCAGAGATGCATCATTGGGTGAAAAAATAACAGCGTTGGGTACAACCATTGCTATAAATACAAAAAAATAAGGGTGGGGTTTGTAATATAAATACCCTAAATAATAATAATAAAAAAACAACATGAAACCAAAAGGAGTTGTATACCAAATACCATATCATGATCTTAAAATTTTAAAACTTAATTCGATTTTAACTAAAAAAACAACAAGAAAAGAAGAGACAATGAACAGCCAAAAGAAATGGAATGAAATTATTACTCAGTACGCCACAATTATAACTATTGCAAAATACAAGAAAGAAAACACACAGTGGAGGTTTCATATTCAGCATTCCAGCTATCCTGGCTGCTTTGGGGGCAGTTGGGAGCCTAGCTGGGGGTAGTGCTGCTATTGTAAAAACTTTAATTGATTCGAAAAAAGATAAGGCAGGGCTAGAAGAGCAAAAGCGTCATAATCTTGCCATGGAGAAAAAAATAGGCAAAGGTGTGAAGTCCAGAGCACTCAGAAAATTCAAAAGAAAGAAGAAGCTCTTACCAACCAATACATTGAATCTTTAATTAAATTATTTAAAATTAAACACTTCAGGGGTTTTTTCATGTCTGATTCTCTCCCTAAAGGTAGTCCTCACTCTCGAGAATGTGGCGTGGTGAATTTGGACAAGTGCGAAAACGTTGGTACTCACTGGATATACTATTATAAACAAAATGACAATGCTTTTATTTTCGATTCTTTCGCTGGGGTTCCCCCTACAGAATTAATTCGTCACTTGAAACATGTTAAAATTTATTACAACGACGATCGTATTCAAGATTTCGATCAAATTATATGTGGCCATGTTTGCATTACGATGCTCAGAATTTTAAATAAAATACCAAACATCAAATTAAAAGATTTTCAAAAACCTGTATTATATATTAAATATGGGAATCTTTCATCTATCCAGCGAGACTTCGGTTTTGCAAATCAGATCAATAAAGAGATACAGTATGACATCACAGTGGTGGACGGATTCATTCATCCACATAGATCTGATCTGTATATAAAATTTGATATTGTAAAACAAAGTAATGGTGAAGAATATCCCCTCCCTGGGGCTAATATAAAACATATAGATAATTTTGTTCCATTCTTATTCTCTCAAATTGAAGTCAGAAGCATGGAAGAGTGATTGACAGGATTGATTGTCCTGGAATTACATCCACTACAGTGGGGACATTGAGGCTGTCCAAATAAGAGAGTGAATATTATAAAGTTGGTGGGTTCGAAGCTGGAACAAAAATTCAAGCAAAAAGTCACACAGTACTGTTCCCCATGAGATTACTATATGGATTTTTCTCTGATTATAAATAAATTATGTGGAAAGGTGGTTTGAGTGTCATATTTCGCAGAGCACCCAATGATCATAATGCTTTCATGAGATACAAAACTTTGAATGCAGATGGAACAGCTAAGGAGGCTAGTTTACCCGAAGCTGCAAAATGTGTGATCCAGTCTATGGAGTTGCGAATACCTCTAGTTGAATATGAATCCAATAATGCTCTCAAATGCAAAGCCAACATTTTTAAAAATCCTCAAATTCCGATTCAATTTTATACTTATCAATGCATTCAGAAGCCTGTGCAGGGTAATTTTTTTTAAATTTGATATTACTAATCAGTTCCAATCTGTACAATATTATATGCCAGAGTTTGTAGCTGTGCTGTCTCAGTCAGGGAGAGATGACAATCAGGAAAGAAATAGCATCCAGTTTGATAATTGTAAAATTAAAAATGTGTGTCTGCAGAATGGCAGAAATGAGGTGTTCCCTCGTGAAAATTACAATTTAAACATTGCAGAACAAGATTATTGGAAGTTATATGAAGCTTATAGTGCTTTAAGCGAGTAACTGAAGGAAACATAGACATGTATTATAATCCAGATGAGTTCATAATTCACAGACCAATGTTTTTAATAAATGCGTCAAACAGAAAATTGGTAGTTATAAATGATCGAACTAATATAAAATTGATATGTGAATTTCATGAAACTCTACCAGATAATACTACATGTAGTGCTATATTAATAGTAGAGAAGTCATATGTATATGATGTAAAGAATGAGAAAGTGATAGAACAAATTTAACAGGAGAGATTAATATATATAAAAAATTAAACAACGTGCAGATTTTTCTTTTGTTATTTTCAAAATTTTTTGTTTGATGTTAGGTTTATTTTTTTCACATGTGTTGAGTGAAATTATTATTAACTTCTAAACTAAAGTGCCCCCAAGGCAAAAAATGGATCCCACACTCGAGAATACACCTGGAATGTTAGTTTGTTTTCCACAGTATCTTTGTAGTTTCCTTTTGCTTTCTTTGTGACGCTGCTTCTGTTCTGAATGTATACATCTTCGAACGCAAACCAACAAACTCAACAATAATCTCACCATTACACTCATATTTGAACTTGCCGAGAACCTTCTTGTTGCGGGAAGGAATTCCAAATCTGTTGGGTTGAGGGTAGGAAGAAGTGTCGAAATACCCTAGCATGGAAGGATGTTAAAGATCTTCGTAGAGGTTAGGTTTTTGTATGTCATAAATAAAACTGTCGGTGCTGTACAAAATTGACAGCTTATCATTATAGAAGGGTTTCAAAATATTATAATGAAATTCCAACATGTACAGTTTTGACGAGTCGAGAACTGTTGCACCAACATAAATAGGTTTTCTGAATTTTATTAATTTTATATCTAGATTAAAAAGTATTAAATTCTCGTTTTAAATTTTTTGCGATTTTAATCTAGGATCAGATACCAATTTTCTACATTTATTGTTATCTGAAAGCCAATTTTATGTCTATATGGTTTCAGACATTCTCCATCGTTTTTCCATAAACAGCATTATTCATTAGTTTATAAAAATCTTTAACTAATTCTTAATGGCAGCTGTTCTGTGTCTCGTGTTGGTCTCAATATAAGATTTGAACCATGGAGAGTGTTTGAACTTCAGAATTCTTCTCACATTTACTACCTGAACACCCTTCTCAATCAAAAACCGGAGATTCTTGTAGTGGACGACATATCTCTCCTTTTTCTCCAGAGTTAATATAAGCTTGCTTTGATTAGAATCAGGTGGACATTTAATTTCGGGAGCCGGAGGTAAATCGGAAAAAGTACCATGCAAATTATTTGGAAATTCAATGTCCACCTCAATGAATAAACCAAATTCACGATCATCGAAACGATTAATATCAATTGAAATAGGATCTATCCACTCGAATCCTCCGTATAGAAGTTTTTGTATCATTGTGAATCCGTAGAGATTATTTACGTCAGCGTAAAATATGTAATTTGATGGTCGATTTGCATCGTATTGATTCTCAGAAATGTGGATATTGTTTGCCTTTGCCTGTCTCTGCGAGCATTGCACCATCCCTCCACGTATCCCTCTTTCTATAAAAAGTAACATCTCCACATCCGATATCAATTCCAACTTCATCCTGGTCTGGATCAACATAGCAGACCACGCCAAACCAGGAAGCCTGTAGAAGTATGCTGGATCTAATTTATAAATATTTATTGCTGT
Source organism: Lepisma saccharinum (assembly GCF_977018435.1). NCBI lineage: Eukaryota > Metazoa > Arthropoda > Insecta > Zygentoma > Lepismatidae > Lepisma > Lepisma saccharinum. The sequence continues at coordinate 7,786,665 of NC_139247.1, read as the reverse complement.
TTTTCTCAATACCTGAAAAACATCAGCAAGTATTGTTACGTCTAATTTGAGATATGCATCATGATAATCCCCGAGAGTATTGCATCTCAATTTCTTCCATATTAATTTCGCATGTTCGTATTCTTCATTCGTAATTCCGTTTTTTTTCTAAATTGAGTGAAGAATTGTTTTTGAGGTGGGAGAGTGTAATTGTCAAATTTAGATTCATCAGTAACATATTCGTAAGGATAAATGCCTTTACGTTTAATCAGTTCTACGTGTTGGGAAAACTAGCTTTTGTAATTTTAAATTGTTCGTTGGTAAGTTTACTCGCTACAGTATCGAGACTTGCCGATAGGAATCTAAAAGAATCTAGAAACCTCATTTTTATGATTTCCTTCTCCTGAGAAGGGTGCAAAATATGCAAAAGCATATATTTTATCATGCGATACTACATTCTTAATAGAAGGTGGTCCATATTGATGGAATACATTTCATATGCACATTTGTAGTAATTGAATAAGCCAATAAGTACTATGTATAATACATAACCAAGATATCGTAGTTTACAGCACCGCTCATCGTTTGAATATAACATACCGTAGATGGCCACCGCCTTGAGGAGAACATTCTTGGGCATTGTAAGTCACACTGTCTACACTGCGGTGCAGCAAATCGGCCGGAATGGCCTCTGTCTCCCTCCGGATGCTTCCCTTGAGTTTACTAATTGATTGGGTCTTGTCGTGTACATTTTTTCATTTAAGTAACGCTACAGGAAGTAGTCCTCTAGGGCTGCATCTAATGATCTGGATTGCCAATTGATGTAACCGAATCTGGAAATGAAGCTACCATGGAAATGCTCTGTAAGGGCACTAATCCTGTACGATTAGTGGCACCGTCTTGTTGCATCCGCATTTGTGTAAGACCGAGCCGACTCATTCTGGGAACGAAAAACGTGATTAACATGTATTTGTAGCGCTCAGCAGTGACTGTCCATGATGATTTTTCAAAGCTCTAAACAAAGCAAAATATCTGGTGCCAGTGTTAAGTGCACAGTCCAAAGTGAAAACTTGTGATCCGTGTGGTCTTGTTCACTTTCGCATCACTTTGTTGCTTTGTAGTCTTCACGCCTTGCGAAGTAAAGTTTCAGTATTCAAATTTTAATCACTGTTTCTGTTGAGATATAATTTTCAGCATATAAGATGATCCTCACAGACAAAAGGCCCAGTTTGACTGTATATAACATGAAGAATATTGTTTTCTATTGTGGGCGTCCACTATAACATAAAAAATTAACTATAATTCCCGGTTTCCAAGGCAAACTTCCAAACATTGAAGGGTTATAACCCCTCAATCACATAATCTTGTTTTTTGATTTGTGTAAGTGTGCGATTATGAAGAAAAGGCTTGGCAACAGTGAATGTACGTCAACAGTGATGTCATTGAAGGGCGCTGATTGCTGGAAGAGTGGAGGAGTACGTGCAGGACGATAACTGCTCTTGTCTATCGGCAGCCATGGGAGAGAGAGAGTCGCCTTGTCTTCAATCCCCAGTCTAGTTTTCAGTTAAGTATTATTGGTTTGATCTTTATTTCTTTGTGCGTGCATAAGTGTATAAATTGGTAATTGATTAAGTGATCATTCCAAAAGAAGTTTAATTTGATTTAACTTTCATATTACCATTTTGAAGAAAGGAACTACTGTCTCTCTCTCATGCACGCTCCCACTGAATGTGTGACCATGTGAAATAGTATATTCAGTAACTAAACCAACAATATGTAACTAAGCCACCGATTAATTTGAATAAATGTGTAGTTATCTTGAATTGTGTGTTACTCAAATTTTGACTACTGCAAATCTGGTTACTGTTCGACCGAGTATTGGGGACCTCTTATGGGCCCAGTTCTGGTAGGAGTTCAGCCCCGAAAGGCGGTTGTAAATCAGAGCATGGCTCTTAATGCTCAGTTATAGTGAAAAAAAAAAAAAAAAAAAAAAAAAACACTTTATTTTCAGTACTCAAAATTTGACACAATGCTTGTTACGGCTTGGGTAAATGATTCCGCTGAATATGGAAATGAAGCGTGTTGATTCACATGTTTAGTAGCCAACGGAGGTATTCAGTTTTGTTTCCCCATTTCCTGGTCGTGAGTAGGTAAGAAATAACAAAGCTTTATCAGTCAAATGGAACTACGGTCAAAAATGGCAGATATTTCCCAGTGGCGTGCGGTGACATTTAGACTAGGGTACGCAACATGGCGCACTGAAGGGGGCGGATAGAGGGGCCAGACAATCCCCCCCCCCCGGTCCATCATGTTATACAGAAAATTACTTTTCTAAAATTTTGTAATGGAAAATTTATAATCCTTGTACCATTTTCAAATTTTATTAAGAGCGCACAAATGGAAAATTTAAGCGCACATAAACGCACATAAATGCACATAAGGAACACATAGGGGGAACGAAGTTCGAGATCATTATCTGAAAGTAGGGGAGAATTGTTACCCCGCTCCGCGAAGCTACTTTGTGTTCTTATTGCGTTCTTATTAAGCGCACACTAGTGGAAATTTTTCGCGCACATAAGGAGCACATATGGGGGATGAAGGTTGAGTTCATTATCTGAAAGTCGCGGAGAGGCGTTACCCTTCTCCGCGGAATTTGACACTTTATTGCGTTCTTATTAAGCGCGCACCAATGGAAATTTTTAGCCCACATAAACACATATATGGAGCACATATGGCACGCAAAGTCTCGACTCATTCGGCTTTGGTAGCGGATGGGGATATCGGAGGTCCTGTTAGCCACTACTTGCCCCCTACCCGAGGAGGCGAGTTCTTGAAGCGCCTCAGCAAAGCAGCAGGCGGGACCAAAACATCTTGTATTTCATGCGCTCTCTACCGGCGCGGTGAAGTCAAATTCGCAGAAGGGGCTTCCATTACAAGTTTTGTTTCTACCGATTGTGAAAACTGCATTTATTCTTTAGTTTTTATCCTTTAATTGCTTGTTTCAAAATTGTAACCCCGTTTAATGTTAATATCCAGTTTTAAAAATGTATGGTGCAAAGAAGAGTGGTCACAACTGCAATTCATAACCATTCTTTTCATGTGAGACTGAATGTTGCAATTTGAATATAGAATTTTTTTATTGTTTGTTTCATTGTTGTAACCCGGTTTCTATACCCGGTGGAGGCACACTGAACATTTGTTCGGATCCAATTATAAACTGTATGTCCAATCCCGTTTAGTCTAAATGTGTATAAAGCAGTCTTGAAGCAACAATTCAGACCATTAATCTACTTGCTTTAAGCTAGAACGTAAGATGTATGGGTATATGTGTGTTGTTTAATTTTCCAAGATTCTTCAAACACAATATTTACTTCTCATTCAAGCAACAGCACTAAGAGGGGACGAGAAGAATGCGTCTCACAACTTTTTTTTTAAAAAAAGAAGACAATTGTGTTCAGGTTTTGTAAATATTAACAGGCTGACTCTTAAACTATTATTAGTCCAGCACCGCAGCAGAGCGGTCTAAGGCGTCAAGCTCTGAGCTCAAGTTAACGGACGGGCGGTGGTTCGAGTCTCCTGGGAGAAGCGTAACAACATTTCTCCTGAGATTTCGACCTGTGTATGGAACCGGTGGCTACCCACAATCGTGCGGAATTTTGAGAGCTAGGAATGAGTAGAACACCTACAACAACGACTGTGAGTTCGTCGTGCTGACCACACGTAACCCAGTAACTTGTTGGATGATCGCACACCTGTTCTGAGGCATTTAGGAGTAAGGCACTCGCCCTCAAGGGCTGTTGCGCCACAGTTATTTTTTAAAATAGCCAGCCCCCGTGGTATAGTGGTTACCACAGCTCACTACGACACCAGGAATTTGGGATTCGAATCCAGGCCTGCGCATGTGTGTTCTATCTGGGTGTCCCTTTATTAATTTCATCATATCATGACTCACCCTCATCTTCATGATTAGCCGAAAGTGACAGAAAAGCTAATTAAAAATAAATCAAATCAATTAATTTATTAAAATATATTATAGTAACGTTTAACAGTGAACGATCAGGTACACTTTTGGGTTGCTACGATCCGAATGAGAGTCAGTGTGATTGTCACAACCCAGAAGTGTCCGTGACTGTACACAGTTATATCTCGCTATATTCCTGTCTTTCAAATTTTGAGGTACCTTTGTGCACAGACAAACGTTAAAATAACTGACTCCATTCACTAAATTTCTTCAGGAACATTCCTTCTCTCGAATTCTGAGTTAATTACAGTCTTTTTCAAAGCAGACCCACCATTCACTTTGAACTCATTATTTTAAAAATTGTGGATGAGCATATCTTTTCTGGAATCAATAATAAGAGGGAAGAGAGTAAGTTCATAATTTTCCAATCAGCAAATAAATTATGCGTTGAAAATTTTCTTGGCTTTCGGACGACAATAATTGCAGTCATATTACGTTACTATGACGACCACTAGACATCGATATTGAATGTGCTGGTACGTTATCGTCAGAAAAAAAGGTAAGCGACTCCTGGCATTGGCAACGGGGCAGAGCATCGACAACAATGGCCACCACAATGCCGCAGAACAAGCCTTTGAAGATTTTAAACTCGCTCCTTCCGATCTGTGGATTCTTCTTTCCAAAAGACGGAGATAGTTTTATACGGAGTATTCTACGTATCTTGTATCAATTTGTTTGCACTTTTTCTGTTCTAGTAGCTTACTTGTCTCTTGTGGGTGACATATTAGTTCAGGACGACTTCGCCGTCATTATCACCAACATGTCACTCGTCATTCATGCTTTCAACATACCTCTAGATTTCATATTTTTTTCTTTCAAGAACAAGATATTCCGGAACCTCCTGAAGAGATGCGAGACACTTCATCTTCTGGAGGAGACCAGGTTGTCGAAGGCGATTCGGGACTCTCAAGAAACGGCAGTGGCCAGGACGAGCAGAAAGGGCCTGATGATATTCGCATTCTTTGCCATGTGTGTCGCGATTCCACCAACCGCGAAGATGCTGTTACCACTTATGGCCGCTCCCGAGGAACCAGAAGAAGACTTAGACAAGCCTCAGGAGAGAAAGTTATATCTGAGCAGCTGGTTTCCGTTCGACTACAAGTCGACCCCTGGATACGAGGTGGCCTTGTTCTTCAATGTTATGATCCTGATCTATGCTGCCCTCAGCTATTACACGACAACCATGGCCATGTACTACATGATGTTGCATGTGATAGAGCAATCGAGACATCTCCAGAGAGTACTGCTGATTTTGGGTAGATTAGTAGAGGAGTACTCAGCCATAGAATTTAACTGTATCGAGTCGTCTACATCAAATGAGCCTTTTCATATTTCCGCAACTAAAGAACGACCACAAGAGCAGGATTTAGAACTGGATCAACTCCTGACATTGTGGATACAAGAGCACCAAAAACTCACAAGGTATGTATATCGGAATAGCACTGGATGTAATCTACAGCAGATGATTCGTAGATCGTTTTTGTTGAAAACACATGCCCTCTAGACAAACACACAAAGGTGGTATGATCTCTGTGCCGGAGTAGTTAGTACAGTTCCCCTCTAGGTATTATTAGTAGATTTTACAACGAGGGCTCTAACTCCTCAACATCGGTTTTACTGATAAATGGGTAGCAAAAGTGGCAACAGTGTCAGGTAGAGGTGTTAACACCGTGCATGTGCTATGATACAGTGAGCATTGTCAGTTTGGGGTCATATCGATGTGTGGAGTGCCAAAAGTGGTCGGCGTAGCAAGAGCTATTGTGAATGTACGACAGGGGTGCCCATCCCCGCAAAATCATGTCATGCGTCCCCCCATATCATATCGTCATCCCCACAAAGTATTTAATTACAACAGCGTGTCTACCGAAAGTAACCCTCTTCTTAGCTTTACTGAACAATATACTTGATCTACCCCTCCTCCCTAAACAAGGATTACCATCACTCAAGACCGAACTTAAAATTGTTCATCATAATCTCTCCGAAATAGTTTGGATGAATACGTAATAATTTTTATGTCTATTTGAATAAAATACCATGTTAAATTGTCCATATTTTTTAATTGTTCGATTTTCGAAAAAACTTATAAAGCTAGCACATTGATTAGTTAAATGTAGGAAATTAGTAGTAAATTAAATTATGTAAATATGCATATAAAGGGTGTATATTTGATAGTTTGAGTATTTAACACAAATGTTTACACACCTTAAGATAAAGATAGAAAATTCAAAGCAAATAACATGTTCCAGATATATGACTGATTCAATTATTGTTTCACGAGACATTTCAGATTCCTAGCTAGAAATTCTTACACTCATGGCTATAATATAATATGTTTTAAATTAAGCAGTATACCAACACTAAGCACTATCGTACCATACCCCGTTCGATTAAGAAATATTGACCCTGGCAGACCTTGTCAGCTCCTGCTCAGAATGTGTAGAATAAGCATTCTACAGGAAATGGTAAGAACACTGGCCTTTGGCAAGAGGTGACGAGAGGCCAAGCGAGTGTTTAAATACGTGCGCATGAGAGCGACACGAGGTATTTTAATCTGGAATCATCGGAGAAGCAGGAGCTACTGGTCTTATTTCTAAACCGAACAGGGTAAGCTAGTCTACACCCATTCTGCCATTTGCATTGCTCACTTCAGTCTAGAAACGAATCATGAGTCTATTTGAATGAATAGTTAGATATTTGTACCTGCCCGTTCAGGGCTGTCTCTACCATCAACTAGTACTAATAGTTACATCCCTATTTAAGATCCCGTAGAAAGAGGAACGCTACGTGGTGAGATGCTTGGGCTTTTCATCCATTTTTACGGAAATGTGATGAAAAATTAGCGCTACGTGGTGGATTGATGCGGTCATTTTCATTTTCTTTTGGAAATGAAAAGCGTCATGCCTTGTTTTATTCATTTATATAATTTGAAATAAACGAAAATTGAAAGGATAGGCATCGCTACGTAGTGGAGTTGCGGAATTTTTTTCATTTATTTCACTCTGAAATAAATGAAAATTGAAATTTGTTAAATAGTGACATGTCAGAATTGTTTTTTTTCTCCGCGAATCTTTATTTTTGGGGAAAGCTGCGTAGCACGCAGTTTTAATGTTAATGATGGTTAATGTCGATAATCAGCTTTAATTCAGTCCTTACCCACCACACCCACCCAATAGGCTAATCACCGGCTGCATTAAAGCACATTACAATGCGGAGGAAACGAAAATAGAATGTTTCCTTTGGTAGCCACGGGCGCTTTTGCTTCGTCGCGGTTTTCCGCGTCGATGCGATGTGGCATAAGGTACGTCCGTCATTCCGCGCGCCGGAAGGTTCGATGTCGGACATTCGAGTGTCATATTCCGCCCAGAATTTGGCCAGCCCGGGCACGTCTACCGACGAGCCCTTGTCATTCCGCTCCTAGTAACGCCGTGGTTCGCTCGAACCCGGTACCTTTGGTCAGGCCCTGATGGCCATGACAGAACCACCACCTGGGAAATTTTCATCAATTCCCAGGATTTTATCTAAATTTTGAAAGTGGCACTTGATTTTAATGACCCTTGTCCTTGCAGAAGTCTCTTGAAATACAATTTGGTAATTTTTTTTACATGCATTTGGTGCGTGACTTATGATAGTTCGGCAATAAACGATACGACTCAATCACACCATGGTGTGTGTACTTAGTGGGTCACAGCAGAGAGTATTGCTGAAGTTAATTGTGTTTTTAATTATTTAAAGTCCTTTAAAGTTTCAATTTCATATATATTTTTAAAACAGACCGTAACTTGTTAATGATCCGAAAAGTAACGCCGTTTGTGTTTATGTGTTTTAAGTTAAACTGTTAAAGATTATCGCAAGGAGGGTATTTAATTTTATCACGTATAGTTTTGAAATGCACAAGGATCAGTGGTCGACTCACTCGTAATTTAAAATGACTGAAATCTCCTCGCCCCGAAGATGGGAGCCTTGGTACTAATAATTGTAGTGCAAATTGATAAGGAGATAGTCGAGAGAATACACGAGTCAGTCGCAGAGCATTTTTATTTTTACCTTGTTTAAGGAATATTTTTTTTACTAAAGTAAAGTTAATATGTGAAAAAAGGAAACGCTAATTATATTTCTAGGAATAGAGGAGCAATTATATGTCCGCTACTATACGCTGGCGTAAGTAGTAAGAGTGACGCTACCATTCGGCTAGAGTATAACCCGCTCGTTGATTCAATGTTCTAGCTAAGGGATAATAATAGGTGTTTTTAGTTGTACGCGCAGAAATACCGGTAGTGAAATATAAAAGAGTGCGCAAGTGTTTATATATATGTTTTAAGGAATAGAGGAGCAATGATGTCCGCTACTAAAGGTAGTAAGTGTGACGCTCCCTTCCATTAGTTTTAAGGTTAATTATGTCTTGCCCTACGAATTAATTGTGTACACAGAGGTACCCGTAGCAAGAGGAATGACACTGTCATTGTAGCGCAATGACATAAGAATGACTTAGTCTGCATGACTTTTAGTTTGTTAAAACACCATAGTTAGGCGTAAGCCAACTTGTAATGAAAAGTAGAACGAGACGTAAGCGGTATTCAAGGCGTGGAGTATTTCACATATTAACGAGATTTTTTTGTTATTATCCATATATTTATTGTCTCCTTCAGCTATTTATTAAAGGATAGCTTAATATTCCTCCTTTTGCGTTTTCTAGCTTTGAATTTTAAATACCTTAAATTTCATGTGTATTTATATTATGATATTTATATTTCAAGTTACGGCATTCCTTAATGTTTAAATAAACATTCTTTAGCGTTATTCAACAGATTTCGTGTGGTTATTTAATCGCATCGCAAATCACTAAATCACTAAATACCAATAAAAGTTAAAAAGGTTGTTTAAATTAAGGCAAATCTGGTTGTCATTTTTTTCATTAAATAACGATGAAGTATTGCGAATAGTATAATCAATGAAGCCCTCCCCTTAGGTAAAATCACGTTTCATTCCGTCAGCTTACGATAGGTTTAAACACGCAAGTTTAATCTCTGCACCGAAAGCACGATTCATTCGTTGTTTTCCGTTTGTTCCTTCGAACTCAGGATATGTGCAGTCGCAAGACTCAAGTCCAGGATTTTCCTCCCATGTAAGTCACCAGATTTCCGTGCGGAAATTTTCACATTCGAGTTAGCGGAAGAAACATATCTTATTTCAGTCTCGGAGAGAGAGAATTTGATGACACCTTTTTTTTTCGTCTAGTGTCGGGATGGATGCGGAATTTGTTGTAGATGAACTTTACACTCAGCTGGCGTCGACACTGAAATTCCTAGCCTCCCAACGAGGTGAGAATAAGAGTCTCTTCAAGGGCGCTTATTTATGCGTTTTCTCGTTCCTTCAGAATTTTCAAAAGTTTCCCGAATGAAATTTAATTACTTCTTACAGATTAATTTCATGGTAATCTTCGTAAAGTAGGTAATAGCGAGTAATTGTGCTTATATTTTAATCTCCCACACGTCATAGACTTTAGTTGAAGTAATATCATACGAAATCCTATAATTTTCTCCCGGCCCGGCGTCATGATGTTCATTTACGGTTCCGTTTCAATTTTTTTTCCTAAGGCGACCATAAAAAGTAGTTTTTGTTTACCTTATTAGGCTAAAACCTCAAAAGAGTGGATTTAGACGCTTACAGTTGTCATGGGTCAAGTGTAATCTCTTACGCGGCGAGCATTTCTGCTAAGTGACAAAGAAAATACACGGCGGGCTATAGCATGACGTAGAGTAGTTTTTCCTCTTTTCTGTTTATCGCAATGCCTTATATTTTTTTTCCTTTATTCTCAGAACCGTAAATTTACTTCACAGATAGCCAAGAAATGTTTTCTAAATCAATAACCCAGTTTAGTTTCAGTTTTGAATTTACTGTTATCCTATTACTAATTTGGAACTTCATTTTAACTGTTTATTTATGCTATACGTCAGGCGTATGCAAGCGCAAACAAACCTTGACTAGTGAGCGCTAACAGTGCGTCACTATGTCGCCTTGATTTATTCATCCATTCTATTATGTACCTTTCGTAATTAATGATTTTAAGGTCATTGGAGCCATGTCATTTACTCTTTTATTTTACTTGTGGTTAGGTCCGTTTTAACAGCTGTGACGTTACCAAATTTTGGGTTAATTTTTTTTCTCGTCAGTTCCTCATTTTTACAATGCTTTGACACTTCTGACATGATATTAATGGATTTCGTTGGGTTAATTTTCTGATACCAGGGGATATATTTTATACCATCTACATTTTACTTTTATATATTTATCAATATTTAAACCTAGATATTTTCGTTTATTTTATTGTATATTGATCATGTCCCAACAAAGGGCATTTAGTGCTATGTCATAACTTTAGTTTTATATTGCACATTATTTTATATTTTGGGAAAAGCCAGGGGCTATATATATATAATTTAGTCAATATATACATATATTACCTTTGATGAAGTCAGATTTTTCATTTTAATGGTGTTCGAGTGTTAAGGCGTCAAATGACATTTTCCGCCTTTTATTTTCTTTAGCCTTCATTCAAACTTTGTTTTATAATTTATATCACTTATTGGGCAGTTTATTTTATTTTAGTTTACTTATCTTTACTCATGATTTTCACTTGCCTATAGAAGACGATTCCTTTACACATTTTTTATATATTTTTCAATATTGAATGACTGTGAGCAATGTAGTTTATTCCTATGTCCAACCTGTTTCCTCCCCTGTTCGGGAATTCCAAGAGTTCAAGGAATTTCGAAAAGTCCAGTGATTTTTTGAGGCCGGAAGAAGAACGCATTCCTGAAGGCTTTGGAGCTCACCAGCCTCCTTTGGTTTTCAGCGGTGTATGTCACGTAGCAGCACCGAAAATCCTATTCCAAGTGACACCCCAGGATCGGAACAGCGTCAGAAACATCAGAAGAAATGTCATCTTACAGAGCAAACCCCCCCCCCCACGACTCTAACCCCCCTTAAGAAGAAGCATGAACATCTTTCATGTACATCGTCCCCTTTTGCTCTGTAAGGCCAGGCAGTGTATTTCACCACATATTGGAACTTTCCGCGTACAGTCAACGACCCAAATGTGTTGAGACCCACCCCTGTGGATCAGCAACCTGCCAGGCCACCTGTGAACAGTTTAATCCTACCAGTGGCCATATTTACTGTTCCCCTCTTGGAGTGATAGCAGCACGGTACACCTTCCGTTTTCACATGCAACCAGCGTACGAAATGTGTCGCCATTCGATGTGTGCCGGAAATATGCAATGGCGTCTGCTGTGAACTTTCGGGGGCCTATCATAAATATCCCCCAGTGTTCGCCATTGGACAACGCATATTTTGGGGCTTGGAAACGCTACTTGGAGTGGCTTCCCATGGACTACCCTGTGTTCGCCCGCCCCACGGCCAACGTCTTTTCATCTGACCTTTGCTGGACAGTATTCCAGAACTTTCCACACCGGGATTCGAATCCGGTCCCTCAGTGCAATTGTGATCGGTCAAGGACCGTGTATGTCCCGGAACAGTGCTTCGTACCCCAGGACTCCGGGGTTTGAGTGTATTTGGATTGCCCTGCCTTTTGATTTCTCAGGTCATAGTGCGCACACATAGTGTGCTACGAACGTCAGTGAAAACATAATCTTCAACTATTTTTTTAATCTTCGTGTGGTTGTGCTCAGTCCAGTAGAGCTTGGTGTTTACCACGGTCTTTTTGCTCTCGCCTCGAACTGTCATCCTGATGAGGCGGAAGATTGCGAGCATGCGGCCTTAAGGTTTCTTACGGATTACGTTCTGTGCTTATTTAGCACTTGTTCAGAAGCAAGTCGCATGTATCGCGTTACGATGCAGTGTGTTGAACTTTCCGCTGACTCCACGGACCTGCAAACAACACTTTATATCGCATGTTGACCAACCGTCAGCATTGTTGATTACGAAAGACTCTTCCAGCGTGTGGCTAATGTAAACATAGGACTTTATTTCAGCATTCAAGCTTGAGCTTAATTCTGTTTCATTTAATTTTCGGTGAAGGGTCTCCGACATTTTTTTTTTATTATTTTATTTTATGTAACCTTTTTTTTCATGTAATAAACAAAAACCTTTTAAATTTTGGTGAATGGCAGAAGGTTCAATTTAAACTTTTCATGACTACAATTTCAATTTTAGAAATTGTCTTGCAAGAGGGGGTGTCGTACCATACCCCGTTCGATTAAGAAATATTGACCCTGGCAGACCTTGTCAGCTCCTGCTCAGAATGTGTAGAATAAGCATTCTACAGGAAATGGTAAGAACACTGGCCTTTGGCAAGAGGTGACGAGAGGCCAAGCGAGTGTTTAAATACGTGCGCATGAGAGCGACACGAGGTCTTTTAATCTGGAATCATCGGAGAAGCAGGAGCTACTGGTCTTATTTCTAAACCGAACAGGGTAAGCTAGTCTACACCCATTCTGCCATTTGCATTGCTCACTTCAGTCTAGAAACGAATCATGAGTCTATTTGAATGAATAGTTAGATATTTGTACCTGCCCGTTCAGGGCTGTCTCTACCATCAACTAGTACTAATAGTTACATCCCTATTTAAGATCCCGCGTTCAGAGGAACGCTACGCTATGTTTTACGAAGTGATGTTATTAATGAATATCGAGAATATCGTGTCTTGTAATGCAGCTATAGTATAAAATTTCAAATTCACCTCAGGAAAGCGCCAAACACGCATATTCGTAACAAATTATTCTTAGCGAAGCGAACAAGAAAATTTTTACATCCATTTCTTTTAAGGCTTTCAAGAATATTAATTTAATGAGGTGTAAACACTTTCTTAGGATCCCGAGATATTTAATCTTTTCCAGCTTCTCTTTTGGTACATTCGGGGCCGAAAACGTGTGGATACCATATTGCTAAATATAGTCTCCAAAATATGTTCGGACTCTCTGTCCACTACAAAAATCCCTTGACAATCTATGATTTAGCACTTTATCAAGTGCTTCCTATCTCTCTCTTTAAATTTAATACTCAATCCTACCACCAAAAAATCCATGCCAATTTTAGATTTATTGTTGATATTGAAGAGGGGATATTGCCTCCTCCAAAAAAAATTCTCAGTCTCCACACCAGAATCTCCGCAATAGTCTGGATCATCTGAAATATCGCCACAAAAATTCATACCTTCAAGAAAAATCAGCTGCATTGTCCACAGTAGAACCCAGAGAAAAGAAAAGGGCTACGTAATGCCGGACGCCATTATGTATCAGATAAAACAAAGAAACAGTGCAGGCTGGTACCGTAGGACCTTCCTGTACTTGTAGAGGGGAAAGGTTGCAAAGCATTGCTCGGAGAAGAAAATATATTTCAATAAGTTTAGGATCTAGGAGATTTCAATGCCCAGAATACTAAACTTATGGCTGGCATGAAAATTATACGAAAGAATAGGACGTATTCGAAAAAGATGAAGAGAAGTCAACAGGATCAGTAACCTTCTCGTATTACGTACAGGTTCATGGAGCTGAAATTTCATTCTACAAATACTTTCTTTTAACTGTCCATGGCTCGCAGAACCATTCACGTAGAATGAGATATGTTCAACAGCAAATTAAAGATTGTTTCACAATAGCAAAACAGGAAGGGGGAGGTAAATATGATCAGATAACAACGTACAATCTACGTAGAGCTGTCTCTAGAGAAAATTACTACAAAGAAATGTGCACACGAATTACATTTTACGAAAGTCTTACAGTAGGCTAAAGTTAATTGGGGATTCAACCACTTTGGCAAAGGAAAATCCACAAATGTATAACGTAATGGTAACAGATATGCAGCATGCATTCCCATTCCAAAAATCTACTGCTGCTCCTGCATTTTACACAAGAACATTTTCGAACTATAACTACTGCATACACGAATGAGGATTGGCTGTGTTAGATATGACTTGAAAAATGTTTGCGACAGTTTAGTTCTCCGTGTAATGTTCATCAATTAAAGACTAAAATTGGTAAATGCTGTAAGTGCCACGAGAATTCAAACACCGTTTTCCACGCTAAACTGTGAAATATGCCATCCTTTATAATGTGGTAAACGTGAAATGTGGCTGGTAGCCCTCTAAGTAGTTCAAAGGGGCGTGTAAAGAGGTCACTCGTGTGAACGTTTTTACTGGCTGATGAGCGGAACGATGCGATTTCCCAAGACTTTCTCTTTTGGCACTTACAATGTTTGCCACTTTTAGTCCTCAGTTACTTTACCCATAGTGCATCATTCTACACAAGAAACATAAACAACATGTAAATAATACTTCATACCAACATGCTATCTTTGGAGAAAATTCATGTTGCTTTTAATGTACAGTTGTGGAAAGTACTTCCACCATAATGTAAAGAAGTACTTCCACCATAAGACTATTTAAATTAAGGCTAAGAGGTAATTAATTTTTTTCCATCACTGTACCTCCCTATCACGTTCTTAACACATGGCAAATATTCTCGATTGGATGCAGTCACAAGCAACATTCGTGGTTTCCTCCAAGTTATTACGTTAAAAACTACAGGAAAACATGGACATTCAGGTTTACAGATTTTACATATGATTAACAACATATTACGTTGTATATTCATCTCAACCCTGCATCCATAAATTAAGATGCCGATTTATGTGTTAACGCTAAACATTCAATCGGCTGTATCCCAAAACTGTCTACGTGTGGCTTATGATATCTCCCACTGATACATTCATTTTTCAATTTCTTCCACCAATGCTTCGACCTTTCATTTATTTCGGATTTCTTCACTTCTAATTTTGTCTCGCAAGGTTACTTCACTTAAAAACAGCAAAAGAGTCATAAGTAATTTGTGAACAATTTATTCTAGTATTTTCATGTTGAAAAAGAGTCCAACATTCGATACAATAACAAAGAGCTTGTTTTAAGATTATTGAGATATTATGATATATGTTTCAAATTTCTTTTCTCGTTTATTTTCCAGAATTGATTTTCAAAATTCCACTTAATCTATTACAACCACAATTCTAATTGAAAAAAAAATGAACAGCATAGTAGGCGGTGAGAACATCACAAACATTACACTAATATTATAAATTATTTTCCAGAATTATGTCAAACTCAAATCACAATTAGAATACTAGAGATTTCTTAGAGGTGACAACATGTTTATACTCGAAAATGAAGCAAATAAGAATATAGAATATTGAAATATAAAATAACTTCACATAAATACAGTGGACCCAATTTGTTGCATTGCATTGCTTACAAATACAGATTTCTTAATCTGATTCCCTAAAGTCTGACCATGAAGTTAAACAACAATGACTTCTTATTACAACAAAAGCGAACTGCAACTCGTTCGGAATTCTCTCTTGATGGCAATTCCGAACAATTACTTCAGGAATGCTTCATACTCTAGCATCAAGTGCAACAAAGATAAACCTGGAACTGCCGTTGAAAGCACCTTTGTCTATTCATATCTCAAAATTTAACATATAGTAGAGCAGCGATTGCATATATCACTTTACAATTAACATTACAGTAGCAAACGTGATGCCTGCTCTCATAAACTGTGCGCCTTAGCTCAACACATGTTAAACTATACATATTCTTTTCTCAGTTTCATACCAACCCAGAATTTGGAGATTCTAACATATTTACAGAATGACTTTCAAATGTACCTCCTAAACAAAAATAGGTATTGAGGTTTTTAATCTGAAAAAAATATTTTATTTACATAAAACCCTAACAAGTAATGTTCGGGATAATTTACTTGGTATGGTTTAAAGTTCGAATTTGTCCCAGTTAAAGTTGGTTTGTCGGATATGCGAGTATTTTTGACTAGCTACTGTCATAAATGTGAGACCTCTTAGGGTGGGTGAAGTTACTGAGTCATGAACAGGAAACGTATTTGTCAGTGAGTATGATCCTAAAATTAATGTTATTTTGTGTTTTCTTTGTGAATGCGGGTACATATGCTAAAAAATAGTATTTTTATGTTCCACATTTTTATACATCTTAATATGTTTTTAATTATTTTCACACATTCCATATTTTCAAACATTTTTCGACATGCGTTCCACATTAGTGCTCTTACTAAATTTTTCTTTCTTGGGTAAAATTCCAAAGGTTTTTCGGTCATCTGTGTTCTGTTCGTTTTGAAATATCTATTTATTTTAAATCTGGACAATAGACAATGCATCTGTTAATTCTAACATTCTTGTAAAAAAAACAATGAAGAACGTAAGCTCAAGCCTTCGCGTTAAAACCCATTGGATATTTGAAATATACCTCATGAGATATTGAGCGTAAATTAAGTTTTCATAAATATGTCTTTGGGGACAGCAGCAGGACGCTCACCTTGCAGCACTTAAAAGAAAGTTTGATAATTCATGGTTCTGAAAAAAAATGAAAAAAAGGAGGCATATTTAGTATTTGAATTTTGCAGCACAATAAATTGAACTTGAGCCAAATGCATTTTATTTAGCTAGGTGAGCTGCTTGCTTAACGACAATTGCCATTTGCACAATTGTAGGTTGATATTTAATTCGATAATTTCACGAAAATATCAAAATTATATTGCATATGTAACACTTTTTTGTGCATATAAATTTGTTCACTGGTTACTAAACTTGTAATGCAATCTCAATAATCTTAATTGTGCTTGCAGGGAGTGAAGCGAATACAAGGTAGTTTTTCAAGTATGATGTGTGGGAACTTGACTAATAAGTAGGGGAAGGATTTCATGGTGCAGCACCTTCCCAAAAATATATCTGTTTTCATACCGATCGTTTGTTGTTGTTGTTGTTGATTTGGTGTTTTAAGTCCACTTTATGCACAGTATGGCTAATCGGGACTGGACCTACAGTTTAAAGTGGAACCACTTGTGCCTCCACCGGGTATCGAACCCGGGACCCCTCCGATCGTTTGATATATGTACTTACGCGTACATGGAATCAAGTAAAATGAAAACGCGTTATTGCACATTTTTGCACCTTTTCATCAGAATCGGATATTTCCCCCCTCTTTGATGCTTCAGCAGCTGTTTACTTCCTTTTTTCATGTCTTGTTAAAGAATTGGAAAAAATATATTGATACATTTTTCACTTTTCCTACATAAGGTCTTATAGTCTCGTTTTGTAGATAAAAACGGGAGCTGTAAAATTGTATAACTATATATATGGCTAATTATTAATTATGTTATTTACTACAGCGTTGAATAAATAATGTTAATGGAACTGGTTTCGACCTGAATAAAAGGAAAGGCATTTTATCAGCACTTTTTTGCACCTTTTTGAAAAGATTTTCAGAATCTTTCTTTCCCTTTTCTGACCATACCTTTTCACTTCAAAATCCGTTCTGATGGTAACGTTGGGATTATAAACTTGTAATTTCCAGGACTGGGATTTTCATTAATTTAAGGTTACTGATTGATTTAAACTAATTTGCGTCCCTCTCAGGTATGCCACCAGCACTAAAATACTTGATCAAAACTCGTATGTTCAAGAGGGTTTAGAATATATGATTTTGGATTGTGATTCGTTTCAATCATTGCCGGATTTCGCGTTTGAGATCACAGGAGCAAATGGCCCCAAGCCATGACTAAGTATTATAAAAGGTGAGGACATCGTTTCATCCGAACCAACAAAAGGTACGACCAACATAAAATAGAATCCTTCAACAATATCATTTTCCGGACTTACAAAGTTGCAAATTTTGCCGCTTTCCTACAGAAATAATGAATGTCGGTGGCAACCGTGAATCTTTGCCAACATGTAGAGAAGAAAATTTCGAGAATTTGTAGCATCCAAATGAGCACAACAAATGTTAAGAATTTGTTCTTAAGTCCATTTTCTTCTCAGATAAGCTAACGAGACTAAACCTATAGTTTATAGTGGAATACATACCATTGTGCCTGCAAACTGGATTGAACTCAGAACAATTTGATTGCAGCATTGCTATAACACCATCAGGGATACCCGACCTCGCACGTGAGCTCACACACACGCACGCGCGTGCTTACAGGTATGTTGTACCCCTCCAAGGTTAAAAACAACAACTTTAACCTGTCTCAGGAATCTATGGAGCATTGCTGCGCATAACGATTAATATTGATTGATTTGGTTTATTTTACTTTTGGCTAATTGCAAAGATGGGGATGAGTGATGATATGATGAAAATGATGAACAGACACTCAAAAATACCCATGCAAAGGCCCAGATTCGAACACGGAACTCCTGGCGTCGTTCGGCCCACTCCACCATGGAGGCCGGCGGTTGCACATAACAATAGAGATGGGGAGAGAGCAAGTGGGCGGAGCAAAGCAGTGCATGCTTTGATAACGTATTGGTAGCTGCAGCTTCATTTCCAATCCATGCATTCACTCCTCTCGAGCGCTGTTGAGTCACTACTTACGCAACGACTTGTTCTTGTTTGCTTTGCTCCAAATATTTCAGGGACAGAGTATATCTCAACTTAATTACTATACTGTACACGATAAGTGGTAAACATAAGTAGGTGAAGTGGATTATTCATGTAACGATACTTGATTTCTTCTATTTTCCAGATTCGTGGGGGACTTGGAATCCGCCATCTCTCCAGTTATCTTCTACAGCTTCATCCTCAGCCAGTGTTCCCTCTTCTTAATTGCATTTGGAGTCATTACGGTACGTAACGATTGTTGAATAATTAGTAACCGGTAGAAGTAAAAAGTTTCTATACGACCATTGATGGGATCAGCGACTGAAATTAATCTAAGAGCTAGAAGAGTTCTGTTGGAATTTATAGAGCCAGAACTTCTGTTTGTTTATTTGAACTCTACTATGTGTAGGCCTTCAAAAAAATTGTGGTCAAAAACATTGGACCTGTGGTCAGTTTCTAGAAATTTTCACCATCTTGAATTTTCGATGGATTTTCCTTATTTTTTTTGGAATAATATGGGGAGTAGTATGTCATTTTATATGTTTTCAAGTACGCTGATCTAACAAAAAGCCTACAAAATGCTCTAGAAAAATAAAATTAAATGCTACTTGGCCTTTATATTTGGAAGGAGGAACATTAATACTGAAAATATTGTAATGTTGCATATGTTATGTTCTATTGTCCAATTCCATGAAACATTTAAACGTAAATTGTTTCCTTTATAATTGAAAATTGTGCCGAAACTGATGTCTCCAAATCTGCAAGGACACGCTGTATGTCGTATGCACTTCTGGCAGATACAGGTATTTTTTTTCCAGGTGTTGAGGAAGAAACAGACTGACTGGAGAAAAGAAAATGTGTTATTGATAGTGTATTGGGTAGCGTGCAGAGCTTTCATCAGCAAGGCCTGGTTTGGATCCCCACCTTGGACAACTTTTTTTTTCTAGCAGTCAACAAGTATATTATATTGTTTTCTATTCATTTTGACGAAAGGATAAACATCACATTTAATATTTTAATCTGTCCTTTCATTCTTCTAATAGGTTCTCTATTACAACTGATATAGAGATTATTTATCTTTGGAGAAGGATGTCTTCTCAATGGTTCCGTAGCTACGATTCTCTAGTCCCTTCCACCCACTTGTCTTATTTATTTACTTCCTTCATATCTACTCACGAAATACCATGAATCTATCGAAAGCACACAGATATAGTTAGAACAAGAAACACACCTTTCATCGAAGGTTCCAGGCTCGAGCTCTGGATTTCTTGTGAGGGTGATTATTCCTGTGTGTCTATTTATCATCCTCGTCTAAAAAAAACTTTCCTCACTATTCCTGTAATTAACCTAGGGAGAGACCAAAGCTACTCAAATAACAAAAGTACAGAAAATGCATGACACACCTTCGAAGCCATGTTATACTTTGGGAATTAGCAATCTGAAAATAAACTTTCGGTTTAGTCGACTACTTGCAAAAGCGTTTCGTGTTGTCTCGTTTGGAGTGTTGGCTATCGTGTCGGACTAGCATGCGGCCAACCTGAGTTCGAGCCCACCGTAAGGTAACATTTTTTTGTCTAATTTCATCAAACATTATTTATACAACTGAGGTTCTTCAAAACCTTTTGAATTACATGCCACTTCGTATGTAGGTAATCTGAAAGCAGCAAAGATGAATATTTTTTGTTCCGAAGCGACGATGTATTTGTGTATATGTTGAAAAATCACAGTTATTAGCGATAAGCATGCAGCTATGTTATCATTGAGATCGCTTTCGAGTTGTCAGTGCTAATATGGCAGTAGTTACATTCTGTAGTAGCATAATCATATTCCTTCAAAGTAACACTTGGTACGAGGCCTATTATTTTTATTAATTTAAGCACAATGGAAAACATAACACCATTAAGCCTTGTTTCCATGATTATGAAAAACTAAATATGCTGACCAAGGCAGTAATTTATTTTATTAAAAACAGAGAAACAGGACATGACATAGAGTGGGATGAGGCTAAGCAGATAGGAAGGGAGAAGAGAATGCTAGTTAGAAAATGGAAGGAAGCCAAGGAAATAGAGAAGAAAGGTGAAGAAGACACAATGAACTGGAATGGGGGACTGAAGTTAAACAAAGAATGGAAGAAGATGTTGGAAAGAGTGGAAAGGACAAGAGAAAAAGAGGAGAGGAGAAGGAAGAAAAATGAAGGGAAAAGAGCGTGAGATTAAAAAGTCCAACCACATTCTATGGAAGTAATTGTGTTTAGCCTTTTAGGTGAAAGTAAAGTTGGGAAGTGAAAGTCATCTGCTAGAAAGTTCCAAACAACTTTCTAAATAGTCTGTAGGGAGTAATGTTTGTGTATATATATTGCCCTTTTGTTGTATCTGGTTACTTTTGTACTTGATACAGAGTCTGAAGAAGACCTTGCTAGAAGGTTGAAACGTTACGTTAGTTTATGTTTTTAATAAAATAAATTACTGCCTTGGTCAGCATATTTAGTTTTTCATAATGATGGAAAACATATTTTGATGATGTTCTTGTCGATTTTATACTATTGCAAATCTGTGATTTTTTATCTCACACTTGGTACGAGTGTCGAGGCCTATTGTTTTTTATTAATTTAACCACAGTGGAAAACGTATTTTGACGATGTTTTTGTCGATTTAATACTATTGCAACTCTGTGATTTTTCCATCTCGTACTTGATACGAGTGTTATAATTTCTTACGGGTTAAATTACGTAACATTACATAATACTGTGATGCTCATATATTAAGCTTCCTTTATTGTATTTTTATAAGGGTAAACGATAGCATCACGCTTATGTAACAGGTTATTACATAATATTACACAACATTACAATAGCACGGAAGGTAAATTTTTGCATCATGTTTATGCAAACAGGTTATTACGTAATATTATAATGACTTGTATCTGACGTGGTGTCTTCTGATTAGCTTTTTATCTCAAATGCTTTTAGGCTACTAAAAGAGTTTTTTTGCATTACATTATTTGAATTTATGCAACTTATCTAAATACCACACCAAAATACTCCGCGATAGTTGCAGAGTCTGACATTTTCTTGACATTTTACAATATATACCAACATGAAAAATAACACTAAAGACCAAACATACTGAGGAATAGTCTTACAAAAAACTTAAACTTAATAAAATACTAACATGTCATGATAAGATGTGACGTGACAGATTAGTCAGTTTTGCGAGATCAGTTGAAGAGTTGCAGTGCTCCTCTATACAATTTTTCATGTGCTAAGCACAGGGTGATATTTTTTTAACTATATGTATTTATTATGTTTTTATACTTAGTACAAATATATTTTATATATAATAAAACATAGCTAATATAAAATAAAACGTCATGAATATTTTTGGGTTTAAAAAGCAACAACATAATCAGTCTGTAGAGAGAATTCCAGTAAACATGGATGTATTGAGAGAAATTTATCATCAATTGAAAGGGTTACTTCTTGTTCACTTGAATATTATTTGGTCTCATGTTGAAGAGGATACTGGAAAGCACTTAATTGTATTTAATAATAACTTATCATCATATAATTTACTTGTTTGTGGGAAAATTCAAATAACTATTTCTCCACCCAATGCGGCAGTTTTGCACAAAGGTCGAAATTTGTATAGAATTAAACATAGTACATTACTTCCTGATACGTCTTATGATGTGGAAGCTGGTGAATTTTTGTATGCTGAGATAATTGGAGAGTATGATAAATTGATTCCTCTGTTTATCGAAATAAGAATAATCTATCCTCTTTATAATATATAAAATAAAAATAAAAATCTTGAGAAATTCTCAAAAAAAAATCGTAGGACAAATAATTTCTCTCCGTCCTTCAGGTGTAATTCGTGTTGATTTCTTATTTCTCCAAGGTTTTAGCTGGTGATCATCTCTTGACGTTGACATCTGTTGAAAAGTTGAACTGAGGACTGTTAACATGGTTTCATAATATTGTTAAAATGTTCATTTCACCGTTAAAATTTGAATTATCTGTGAGGCAATTCAGGTAGGTTTTGGAAAGGAAATTTGCATCATATACCGAACAGGCATTTCCTCCTGATCATTAGTGTAATGTTGTTCGTGAGAGAACTTAATATGTCGGTATGTGTAGAGGTTTTGTTGAGACAAGGGCGCCTCTAAGTCACCCTTATTTTAAGAAAGTAGTACTTGTAAATATTACAAGTATGAAAAATCTTGTAGTTGAGGGTTGTTATATTTGAGGAAATGGAATTTGAAAAGGAGTACCGATTCAGTCATAAGATTTACTCTTACTATAAATTACCCAAATTCTAATTAATGCCATCCTTTACACACCAAATATAATTACAATCTTGAGAAGAGAAAATAAATAAATATAACTACTAATAATTACTAAAAGCAATTGAACTTTATATATGAATTGAACGTAATATTGTAAATACTCTTGAGTGTGTTATGAGTGTATACTGTAGACTACTGCAAAATTTAAATTACGTATAATTGATTTCTGAAAATATATGAATACTTAAATTAACTGAAAATATTTATAAATAACAATTGAATTGAATGAAGTACTTTAAATATTACTAAAAAATAATGTGTTGATCAATCGTCCTTCTGTTTGTATAATATTGATAAAATGTCGTCATTAATAGAGATTAATTGTAAAATACACAACGTGCTGATGGTGTCCATGACAATTGGTATACGTAAAATAATATTCTAAGAATCCGAAATTTCGTTGTCCATTATAGACTCTTTCTCCCTTAATGATATTGCAATCAGCCTAAGAATGTTCAAGGAAAATAATATACAATTGTGTATACAAAAAAAATATGGAGAGAAAACAAAATGAAAGTTGACAATTGGTAGTGTGTAACTATATGTATATGCACCTAACATTAAATGATATAAAAATGAAAAGTTAATTCCAATATAGATTCCAAATGTTGTCTCACAAAGAAATAGCGTTCTGAACAGACATAAAATTCCATGTTCCCTCGTATCTTTCGAGCTGATAACCTGAGTTGAAAGAATGCTCTGCCGGCAGTTTATTCAGTTCCCCGGCTAATGTGGAATGTGAGATATCTGCGGTTTAATTTGCAACGTGTTGGTTACTTCATGTCAAGAGAGAATGTTGCTCCTGCCGATGTAGGTAGATATCGTTGCCGCAAGAAACGAATAGAATGCCTAACTTGCATATTTCGTTAGTTGTTCTGTCTTTCTGAATGTAACTCAAGTTTCCCCATTGCTTAAAGAGGAAGGATTTTTCCGTTGCACCCTGGTTGAACTTTATCCTTTTGCTGACGACAGATAATTTACCATGAAGACGTTCGAAGCTGATTTTCGATATCGTTTTCAGAATGTGAAATACATGTGAGGGAAATTTTAAGTGGGAATTTTACAAGATGGGAAATTTCTACCATGCGGAAAAAAAAATTAGGAAGTACTCTAAGTAACTTGATTATAACATTCAATAAATTAATTGAGTCATATTTGGAATGAAGTGTTCCAAATTAGATGGATCAATGTAATGTATATGTTTAATGAAAGATATTTTACTTCTTCAAGACTGTCTTAATTCATCTCATGACTGTGTCGTGAAATTGTTAATAAAATGTGACAAGTGGCTGCTGATAACTCACGATCGTAGCTGTAACTTCTCCTATGCTCTTAATTGACTTATTACTCTTCATAGATTTCAAATCTAGCTTTTATGTAAAGTTATGTAAGAAAAATATACAAAATAATTAAATCTCAATGTAAAATGCGTATAATTATAAAGGTAATCTTAATATTTATATTATTTCCATGTGATACATTTTATTTAAGCTTTATAATTATCCAAGAACCAAAATATTCACTATTCTCTTCGTATTATTATTATCTATATTATAATTCTTATTCTGGCAATTCTTATTTAGTTATTATTGATCTGTAACTCGTTTTATTGAATAATTTACTGGCTGTACGCATTCTCAGCTCCTATTATAACTGCTCTCTTTATTTTAACGTTATTTAAATCTTATAAATTCATATTTCTGTCATTTATTTAGTTATTAAAATTATAATTGTAATTATTACTTAAATTTAAAAATTGAAATATTAAAATGTGCAATTGTTTAAACCCTATTTTGACTAACCACGCTAAATCATAGAGAATTTTAATTCTCATTTTCCTTACCGAATGTGTTTAACACATTTTATTCATAAAAAATACTAAAGTCTATTATTGACTTACACTATTTATGTTTTGTAGTTCACAAAAGATTATTTCCATCAGTTCTCTGCAGGCCTACAGAAATCTGAGGAAAATTCCTTGCGCGCAATTTATATTCATCACCATTCCCTTTGTTCACTATCCGTGAATACAATAATATTAATTATTATTATTATTTTGCGCGTTACTGTACTTGTTGTTTATTATTATGAAACCTCGATGACTACGATTTATAACTAATGATTTTAGTGTGGTAATAACTAGTTTTACACTGTCGTGCAATTATTAAGGGCTAAACAATAATATTTCACAAAATTTTAGTGTTTGTTCGTTTAAAAAAAATATTTGCAAGATGTAAAATTTATTTAGTGCATCAGAGTACTGAAAAGGAAGTTACGTACAGGGTAGAAGGTATGTTCTCACTCATTCACTCCTGACTGTTCCTGTTCTTCAGTCTCATCATCACCATTTACATTCTCATCGCCGCTACCGTGTTCCGAAGCGTAGTACTTCTTCAATCTCTGGACCGAAATTGAGTCGACGACTGTCTGTCCCCGTTTTGTCTTATATTCCACTTTGTAAACATTGGGATTTTCTTTTGCTATAATTTTACAAGGTCCTTTATATACTCCCGAAAAGCATTTAGCGGTGTGTACACGATGACTACCATCGTATACTAGAACCAATTCTCCTGGCGTAAATTCAATGGACTGATGACGTTTATCGTAGTACTTTTTTGCTTGTCGGTGGCGTTTCTGTAGACTCTCATAAGCTGCTGCTCGTGCTTTTTCGAGAATCTTGAATCTCATCTCGTTGTTTACATTCACACTGGGCGTTAAATGTAGTCCGCTCTCCCAGACTAATCTAGGCGTAAATCCATGAAGAAGAAAAAATGGACTGTTCTTCAAATTCTCCTGGTAATTAACATTGTATGACCACACGGCCGATTGCAAGTATAAAAGCCAGTCTGTGTGTTTTGAGTTCACGAAGTTTTTCATAAGTCCCTGTAAAATAGCATGTGATCGTTCCAATAATCCAATTAAATTGTGATTAGCTGCTGGAGCGAATTTCAGATGGATTCCACATTTCTCCGATAGTTCTTTAAATAAACTTGCTGTGAATGAAGTACCTCTGTCCGTATCTATACGAGAAGGACATCCGTAGCGCAAAATTACATTTTCAAAAAGGAAGTTAGCTGCTGTCTCACTTGAAGTATCTGCTACTGATTGAGCAATTAAAAATCGAGTACCATGATCGATTGCACTTAGTATATATTTATGGCGGAGCAAACCACTTGGTGGATACGGTCCGCTAAAATCTAAAGCGATTCTATCGAATGGTTTCTGTGAGTTGAACGTTAAAAGTTCTCCATATGGCGCTCCTTTTATGCGCTTATTCTGCTGACAAATTACACACTCCTTGACCATTTTCTGAATATGGTTCTTCATAAATGGAAAGTAAATCCTATCTAGTGCATTTTTGTATGTTTTAGTGAAGCCGTAATGCGCTCCTCCAGCTGGTAAACTATGCAATGTCTCAATGACAGTGTTGCGAAGTGACTTCGGTATGCATAATAATTTCTTAGTCGTAGCTCCCAGTTTATGTTGTCTATAAAGAAGTCCATTGTCCATAATATAATAACAAGCTTGCCTCTGCAGGGAGGGGTTGGGTGGGTTGTTGCCCCCCTCGTCTTCTTTTCCTTCCAAAATATTAATGATATTTCCAAAAAAAGAATCCTCTCGTTGGTGTATAGCAACATCAATTGTCTCATCTAACAATAACAATGTACGTGGCTCTGGAAGCTCCTTGTCTTCTCCCTGTGGATCATGTTCTGTTTCTCTGCTGATAGCATCCGCCATATTTTGTGTAGTCTTACAGTGAATTGGCGTAAAATCGAACTCGGCCATCAACGTGTACCATCTAAATAATTTGTTTGAAAGTTGCGTTGAGGAGCGAATGAATGTGATTGCTTGGTTGTCGGTAAATAATTCGAAATGTCTCCCAAGTAAAAAGAATCTGAATGACTTAAATGCGTATATGATTGCCAACAATTCTTGCTCGATGGTTGAAAGTCGAGTTTCATGGTCTTTTAACACTCTACTGCAATAGGAAATAGGCTGAAAATCACCGTTCGCATTCGGTTGTAAAATCACTGCGCCAATAGCCTTACTGCTTGCATCCGTATATACCCTTACTTCTTTGGATGGATCATATGCCATTAATACAGGAGCTGTAAGTAAAGCCTCTTTCAACCTCTCAAACGCAGTTTGCTGTTCTTCCCCCCAGAGAAATTTCTTCTTTTTTCCTATCAATTTTTGCAAAGGAAGTGCCATCTCGGAATATGATTTTAAAAACTTCCTGACATAAGATGTTAATCCGAGAAATGTGCGAACTTGTTTCACAGTTGTCGGTGTCTTGTATTTCTTGATAGAATCAATGATTTTGTCATTGATCCGATAGCCAAATTTTGAAATTTTATGTCCTAAAGCAATGATCTCAGTGTAGCCGAAGTGACATTTTTCTATTGCAAGCTTCAATCCCGCGGCCTGTAAACATTGTAACATTTTCTCCAGAGTTACGAGCATTTCTTCAAAGGTATTTCCGAAGCAAAATAAATCGTCCACATAATGCGCAAAGTGATTGGGATCTAAATTTGAGCAAGCCAGGTGAATGCAACGAGTCATCGCACTTGATGAACTGACGTGGCCCTGTGGCACGACGTTCATTTGATACTGTGACATTCCTGGTATTGTAAATGCTGTATATTTCTTACTGTCCTCTGTGAGAGGAATATTAAAGAATCCGCTCTTCAAGTCTGCCGTACAGTAGTATTTCTTGCCCCCCATATTGTATAATATTTCATTGATGTTATTCACACCCAGAGCGTCAAATACAGACGATACATTCAATCTGCGATAATCCTGGCATAATCTATAACCCCCCTTTGCCTTCTTTACAAGGATAACTGGAGAGTTAAAGGGTGATTTTGTAGGAGAAATAACACCTTGCTTTAATAAAGTCTCAATCTGATCTTTAATTTCATCACGAAGGTGAACTGGAATCGGATAGGATTTTAAGTGAAATTCTGTGTCATCTTTTAGTTGAATTCTATGTTTATAATTCGTGGCTCTACCTATATCATCCTTTGACCACGCAAAAACATGTGGATATTTCATTAAAACAGCCAAAAGTTGCTCCTTTTGCTGGGGTTCTAAATTCGGATTCACATCAAACCGACTAGGGTCCGCCCGTGCGTCACTGACGTTCCCTGACTCTTCCGTCGCGAAAACCTGTGCCTGTTCACCAATTTCATCCTTATTCTCATCATTATTGTTACTTATGATTGGCCTATCCCATGTTTCAGCTTTCCCGATAATAGTGCCTTTCTTAATTGTAACATTATAATTTAAAGGATTTGTGATCCAAATGAGATTCGAATCCGGATTAATAATTGCTCTGGCAACCATCAATCCAGTTTTCTCTTGAAACTGTAGGTCCGGTTCCAAGAGGGTTCTATCTTTGTCATATGAATTAGCCAATTTCAGTGGAATACACAAATGTGTCCTGGGTTTCACTTTTATCTTTTTAGCAGCTACAAATTCTGGTTGCAAAACATGCTGTAACAAATGGGAAACTTTGATTGACACGTCAAAAGCTTTCTTATTCTCATTTTTAATTTGGTTTCTAGGAGGTGTACCGAATCTATGCAATGTAAGCTTATTTTCCTCAAAATCTAACTTAGCCTTTTGTCCCTTCAAGAAATCATTTCCTAATATGGTAACTTGATTAAAATCCTTAACGATTCTAAATGGATGAACAAATGTTTGGTTATGTATAGAAAATGGTAGCAACACAATTTCCTTAACCGTCAGTTGACTATTAGTGACCCCTCTAATCGCAGTATTTATATTAAATCGCTTGGCATTGACTGGTATGTTCTTATCTCCAGTTACCGAAATTTGACTTCCACTATCCAGGATGAACTGTCGAATTTCCCCATCTACTTTCACATTGATGTAAATCAGATCTTCAGAAGGAAAAGTAGAGACGGTTAGAGTTTTTCCAGAAGGCCTTGCACCTAGGTCCCCGTCATATGCAGGTCTTACTCGTTTAAAATTGCTTCTGTTCTTACGAAAAGTAGAGTAATTTGCATTAAGAGCCTGATTAGTATGGTTATTTGGATCTTCGCGCCCCTGTTGTTGCTCCAAAAATGTTCGCGGCGATGAAGATGAAAAGTGCGAACGCTGAAATCGAGGGTTACCGCCATTACGCCATCGCCCCCTATGCGAGCTTTGCGACTGTGTGTCGAGATTATTATTGTGGTTGTTATGCCAAGTATTTCTATTCTGAGCTCTATGATTACTATTATGATAATAGGTTCTCCTATTGTTTCTATCTCTATGTTCATTTTCTCTAACTGTATATGAGAATGATGACTCAGTGAATGAATGTTTTTTCCGATGTTCTGCAAGTGCATTTACTTTAGCCTCAAGATTCTGAAATTGCGAAACTAAATCTGACTCATGAGACTGGAGTCCCGCGTTCGACTGTAATTGATCAAGGTCTTGTTGTAGTGCATTTAATCTTTCCTCGATCTCCCGATTAGCCTGAGAATAACTTAAGTCAACATGACCATTGACCGTGCGCTGCAACGTGATAGCTTGCTGAGTCGGCATGTATGCTCGACTCGATTCAGAAAATGACAGAGCTTTCATTGTCTCGCATTCAGTTTCTAGAATTTTACGTTTTTGCACAAGATATTTGAAATGTTCAACATGTTTCAGGTCTCGTAACATTTCATGCACTGAATCATATTCCCTGTTATAAACTTCTTTCATAAAATTAGGTTGTAAACCCCCGCTTATTTGCTTAATTTGCTCACTAATGTCCATGGCAGGATCTAATTTTAATAACAATAACTGTTTTTCTCTCACATATTTTGAAACAGGTTCATTTTCCTGATGGAAGCGTAATCTGATTTGTTCTTCTAATTGAAAAGTGTCCCCCGGTTCCGTAAATTCTTCCACAATTTTAGTTTTTAAAGTTACAAAATCTATATCCTGTGCTTCCTGAGTTCGACTCCAAGTATTGAACCATTCCAATGCTGAATCAGCCAAAATGCCGGTAGCAATTGCCTTTTCTTTAAGTCATTCCACTCATTAAGAATAGCTAAACTTTCAAATTTGTCAATGAATTTTAATACATCCTCGTGAATGTTACCTTGAAACTGGATAGTTTCGAGAATGTTGGGGTGGATAAATCTAGATTGCGCCATGATTCTATGATTAGCCTATGCGCAGGAAAAATGCTTGATTAGCTTAAAATTAGCACTAAGTTGCTTGTTTTCTTTTCTCATCCCCCCGTGGCTTTGACAGGACATTATTAGCAATTATTTACTCTCCCGGAAATTTTATAAGTTAGGTTCAACAATCGCGTAACAGAGTGACGACAGTACCGAACACATCTTTAAAATATTTAACCAACCTTTATGCAACATCCTAATGTTCACTCATCTTTTCACAAGCCAATCGCCGAATAACCTAGTTAAAACTCTACTCTTATTTATTTGCGCCTTACCGCGTAGCATATTGCTAGGCCTACCTTTGGCTTTCTTTGGTAACAATTGATAATTAACACAACGTGAAGCGCTAACAAGTGAAAATTCCGGCGCCATATCGCACGTACGTAATTTGAAAAGCTAGAAGGCTCTATTATTTTCATCATATTTCGGGATGAAATAGATGAAAATCGCAGTATTTCACGTACTGCAGTGTTTTCTCATCGCATTTGCAAAAAATGGATGAGATGCCCCGCACCTCCACCACGTAACGCAACTCCCATGCTGCGTTTGGGATCGAACCAAGAACCTCTAGATTTAATTGGGTGATGTAGCTATTCCTCATTCATCTCTCAAATGGTTATCACTCGCTTGGCCTAAATGTGACAAATGCAAGAGGTTACCTTTTAAAGGAATGGCGATAGAAATTAGCTTAGATTAAATATGGGTTTTATACTCTCCATGACTGAACCGATATGGATTGGTTAAGGAAAGGATATTACTTGCCTTACAAATATATGGAGATTGTTCCTAGCTTGTCCTCTCAACTGTCACTTGTCTCTTGTCACACACCATCGTCCAATAATCGTTCCCCACTTTGTTCCTCTCTCACAATCCGTAGTCCTTACTCTCTCTCGTATTCTCGCCAACTGATCACACCTCCTGACAATTCCAACACTCATGCCACATACCACTTCCAAGTCAATCACCCGACCTTTGCCTGATTACTTATTCAGCATTCCTTTCTCTGATACCTGCTATGCTAAGACTTTATACATCCTACCCAATACCTTGGGTACGATATGAATTGATTCCTCTGTTTATCGAAATAAGAATAATCTATCCTCTTTATAATATATAAAATAAATAAAAACAAAAGAAAAACATGGATATATTTGGTAATAGAAGGCGACAGGACATTCCAGATAATTCCAGCGAGATTGCTTGTTTAGATGTACGTCTAAAGAAACTGAAATCAGATTTACTCATATTACAGAATTCGCTAAATCTAAATATTCAAGCAGAGATTACAACTCTTCAAACTCAACTGATTGATCCTATAGTAAACATTGATTGAGAACTCAAATCTTTGCTTGAGAAATATACTAATTTTGCTTCAATAGATAATCTTCAGAACTTAGAAGAGAATATTGCCAACTTGAAAAAAGAACTTGATAAATTTAGACAAATCCAGAGAACAAATACCGAACAGCTGAAACAGCAATTAAATGACCAGGCAAATAGTATTCGTACCGAACTGCTAACCATCATCCAGAATATCAAAACTCAAGAAGAATATGAGCAGGTAAATGCTGGTATTGCTAAATTGCAAGAACAGTTTCAATCTTTCGAAGTTCTTACATTGCAAAGTATCAAATCTGAATTACAGACAGATGAACTGCATACAGCTATAACTGAAGTTCAATCGAAAATACAGACATTGGAAGATTTTATCAATAATTTACCTTCATCTTCTGAATTAAATGCTATTGCTCGGAGCTTTGCCGGCATCAAATTACAGTAGGAGATTTTGGGAAGATACAATTTACCATAGCTCACATAGAAGATACTATGGCAACTATGAGAAATGAGCTAACAAGTGTACAGGAAACTCTGGAATCGAAACTGCCTGGCATTACTGATATTCTAGCTTTAGTTCAACAGCAAGTTACTAAGCTTGAAAGCTTGAATACTGAATCAGAATTATCGCATTTCCATCATCGTATTGACGACATTCAGAGTAAATTAGAGACACTGCAACAGTCTACACCTACGCAGGATGACATACCGCAACTGCAAGAAATTTTGAAAAATGCGGCTGATGCAACAGAACTCGATGTTATAAAATTAACTCTTACCACACTTCAGAATACTGTACAGAAGTCAAGTACACGATCTTGCTACCCAGAGTTCTAAATTGAAACTTGTAGACAATTTACAAGAGATTATTTCTAATATTACGTTACAAATTACTACTCTTGAAGCAAGTCAAGAATCTGCCTTATCAGGTTTTGCTACTCAACTTCACGATCTCAAAGAGGAATATAAACAACTGTATGTTGATGTAAAAATCAAACCTAGCTACGATGAGTTGGTTCGTACTATCAACGAACACTTGGAACCGGCATTAAGCAGACTAGATGACGTAGATACTCGTCAATTTTATTCTATGGAAATTGTTAGGTTACAAAGTGTTCCAAATGCTCGAAGGCACTGGACGTACGACAATGCTGGCATTGTTTACAAATTATATCCGTACACTCGGGTACATGAATTTTTTGTTGATGGCAGTTGACGATTTCTGAAGTTTAATTTTCTAAAACATGGAAAACATATTGAAGTTCCTTGGTTTACTATAGTGCGAAAAGATGGTATACACAAGGCAGTTCAAATACCTATTGCATACTGGGATGAGTCTACCAATAAATATAAAGTACATGACGACGAACAATTATCAGTTTTTGATATTGAAATTGGTGACAAGCTAGTATTTGACAAAAAGCGGTTATACCCTGAGGACAATCCATTTTATGCGATATTCTCACTTCGAACTCCATGTCAAGACAAGATATAGTTCATGAATTTCTCAAACTAGCCCGTCGCAATTACAAGCAGCCCCAGGAGGGGCTTTAAAAAAATTGGATAAGATAAATCATGGTTACAAATATATGCTTACAGTTATTGATACCTTTAGCAAATATGCATGGGCTGTTCCCTTAAAATCCAAGACTGGTACTTGTGTTACCGAGGCTTTTAAGTCGATATTTAGTGAGGGAAGGATACCAAAATATTTGCAGACAGATAGAGGGAAAGAATTTTACAATTCTACATTGGCTAAGTTAATGCAACAACATAATATTAAACATTATTCTACATACAGTGATCTGAAAGCTAGTATAGTGGAACGATTCAACAGAACATTAAAAAATCGCATGTGGAGACAATTTACTCTACAAGGCAATTATAAGTGGGTTCAAATTTTACCCGAGCTAGTTCATGATTATAACAATACAGGACACAGTACTATTCACATGCAACCTGCTGAGGTAACCAAATCTCATGAGCAACGATTGATTTCTACTGATTATTGTCGAAAATATAAATATACTACCAAGAAGCCAAAGTTTAAAATAGGGGATCAGGTAAGGGTCAGTAAATATAAACAGTTATTCGAGAAGGGATTCACTAAAAATTGGAGTACGGAGTTATTCTCAGTGGTTGAAGTTTTACCAGCGAATAGAAGTACATATATATAAAAAAGATAATCATAACAAAATATTGAAAGGGAGATTCTATGAAGAGGAACTTAGTAAAACAAAATATCGAGATACATATCTAATGGAGAAAATATTGAAAAAGAAATATAATAAATTGTATGTGAAATGGTTAGGTCTGCCAGACAAAAGTTGGATAGAAGCAAACCAGGTGATTCTTTGACACCAACATGGGATGTGGTACAGCGTTTACCAGATGTAGTGGAAACTAATAAAAAAATGGAGAGTTGTTACCTGATAACATACGATGCCTCATTGCAGGCCCATCAGGTTGTGGAAAAACAACTTTGCTGGTTGATAATTTCTTGTTTGCCCCCAATTGGCTAGATTGGAAGAATAGACACTTGTATGTATTCTCAAAGAGTTTTGATTAACCGAAATACAAAAAACTCATGAAGCTGTACGAGGGACTGGGCATAGCTACATTTGCATCAACAATAAAACCTCTCGATCAAAGTTTGAAAAATTCTGTTGTGGTGTTTGATTATGCTATTTTGGAAAATAAAAATGAAATTAGAAAATTTTTTACACAGCGTCGTCATAAAGAAATAGACTGCTTTTATTTAGCTCAAACTTATTCCAAAATTCCCAAACAATTACAACGAGATAATACAAACTTAATCTGTTTGTTTCGTCAAGATCATACTAATTTGAAACATGTATATGATGATTATGTGGGAGGAAACTTAAATTACAACCTATTTTCAAAATTCTGTTCAACTTGTTGGAACAGTTGGATTTGTTACTATTTACATGACTCGGAAACCTAACAATGGTAAGTTTAGAAATAAAATCAACGACTTTTTAAACGTTGAAACGATATAAAATAACCATTAATCAAAAAATAAATATGACGAAACATAAATTAGAAGATAATTCGAAATTACGAGAGTACTTGTCCAAACGTTTCAAAGGTTGGAAATCAGATAATCGAGGTTTTTACGAACAAGACAAGCGTCAAGACCAACCTATTATTGATGCAATCAGTGGTCTTGGTAAAGAGATTAAAGGTGCGACAGAACAAAATACAAACCTCATTAATGAATTGGTACCTCTTACTGCTAAAAATTATGAAAATTTTCCACCTACCTCTTTATCCAGCATCCACACACCTCTTGTACTTAAGGAACTACCTGCTAGAGCAGCTATAGAAGAATCAGAGAAAATCGATTTTTTTTCCCCTGGCAAGGGATTACCTGAGTACTGGAAAATTCGAAAAAGATGAAGTATTTGGTTGTATACAACTATGGAGGGAAATGAAGGCGTAGTATGGAAAATTGGTAAGTCTAAAGTTACATTCGAAGGGAACAACATAAAAATTAATTTGGGTGGGAGAAATAGCTGGTCCAGATATCCTGGTACTGTAGGGCTATGGGAGCTCATTACCAAAAAACAACCAAAAAATTTTACAGAAGATGATTATCAAAGTTACTCTGACATTTTGACACTCTCTGATGCTTTGTACCAAAATAACGATGCCTGTCAAAAGCGTGTGAAATCGAGCAGCGGGGATAAATACTAAAATATGATTAAACCTATCTGGAATCAACTAAAAACCGGTAGTGGTATAAAACAATACAATACTTTACCTAAGGAATATGTATGGGTAAACGATGTGAGAAAACTTATAGATAGGTTGCTGGTTATAGCAGGGGAGGAAAATGCTGGGAACAATTATTTCCATAATGAGAAAATGGGTATTTTAAACATGATTAGTGACAAATTATCTAATTTTATTGTAAACGATCCTAAAGGTATAGGTTACTTAATTTAAATTATCAATACTTTACCTCCTAAATTATGGAATATATCAGAGGGTCGAGGTTTAGTGAATGATATTGTTAATAAACTTCCTTTTGAGTTACACGTACCTGGTTACCAATATTCTGGTCCTGGTACAAAACTTGAGAAACGAATAGAAAGAGGGAATAGTGTTATTAATCCTCTGGATGAAGCTTGTAAAGAACATGATATTGCATACAACACACACAAAGATCTGAATGATCGTCATGTGGCTGATCAAAAACTGGAAGAGGCAGCTCTTGGAAGATTAACAAGCAGAGATGCATCATTAGGTGAAAAAATAACAGCGTTGGGTACAACCATTGGTATGAATACAAAACAAAAATTAGGGTGGGGTTTTGTAATATATATACCCTGAAAAATAATAATAATAACAACAACAACAACATGAAACCAAAAGGAGTTGTATACCAAATACCATATCAGTATCTTAAAAATTTAAAACTTAATTCTATTTTAACTAAAAAACAACAAGATAAGAAAAGGCAATGTATATCCAAAGGAAACGGAATGAAATTATTACTCAGTATGCCACAATTAAAACGATTGCAAAATACAAGAAAGAAAACACACAGTGGAGGATTCATATTCAGCATTCCAGCTATCCTGGCTGCATTGGGGCCAGTTGGGAGCTTGGCTTGGGGCAGTGCTGCTATAGCCAAAACTGTCATTGATTCAAAAAGAAAACAAGGCAGAACTAGAAGAGCAAAAGCGTCATAATCTTGCCATGGGGAAAAAAATATTCAAAGGTGTGAAGTCTAGAGCACTCAGAAAATTAAAAAAAAAGAAGAAGCTCTTACCAACCAAGACATTGAATCTTTAATTAAAACATTTAAAATTAAACATTTCAGGGTTTTTTTCATGTCTGATTCTCTCCCTAAAGGTAGTCCTCACTCTCGAGAATGTGGCGTGGTGAATTTGGACAAGTCCAAAAACGTTGGTACCCACTGGATATGCTATTATAAAAAAATGACAATGCTTTTATTTTCGATTCTTTCGGAGGGGTAGCCCCTACAGAATTAATTCGTTACTTGAAACATGTTAAAATTTATTACAACGACGATTGTATTCAAGATTTCGATCAAATTATATGTGGCCATATTTGCTTTACGATTGCCAGAAATTTAAATAAAATACCAAACATCAAATTAAAAGATTTTCAAAAACCTGTATTATATATTAAATATGGGAATCTTTCATCTCTCCAGCGAGACTTCGGTTTTTTAACTACATCTTCACGATGATATTATCTATCCAAAATCCATAGCTCTGAGAGCATTCTACAGTATGTATCTGATACTGAATGTAACTACCTACAACAATACTATATTAGTAGGTAATGAAAAAATAATTATTCCTCCTGGACAGTATAACTTATCTACTTTACAATTTGAACTTCCAAACACTGTCTTGCTTTCTCAAAATTCTGTAAAACACACAGTAGAAATTGTAACTACCAATGAAACAGTGGACTTATCTACCATGGGAGAACTTTTAGGATTCGAGAACAATAGCAAATTAGAACCAGGTGTTAGGCACATAGGTAAATTTATACCAAAATTCTTAGCTATTGAGACATTAAATATTCACTGCAATATTGCCAAAGGTATGATTATCAAAGCAGAAGAAAATTCGATTGGCACTCACAAGGAGACAGGAATTATTGCTACATTTAAACCAAATTTGGAATTTATGGAACCTATCTTCTATTCCCCAATCCCACCAGTCTATTTCCCTGTTTCTTTGATAAAGTTAATTACATAGAGATAACTATTACGAATGAGAAAAATAAAATCATCGATTTTGCTGGTGCTAATATCACTGCGATAATAGAAATTAATATTTAAAATATATAAATAAATTCCAAGATGGAAAATATCGAGAGTTATGAATTACAGTCCTTCCCTCCGGGGCTAATGTAAAACTTATAGATAATTTTGTTCCATTCTTATTTTCTCAAATTGAAGTCAGAAAACATGGTACAGTGATTGGCAGAATTGATTGTCCTGGAATTACATCCTCTACGGTGGGGACATTGAAACTGTCCAAATCAGAGAGTGCATATTATAAAGTTGGTGGGTTCGAAGCTGGAACAAAAATTCAAGCAAAAAGTCACACAGTACTGTTCCCCATGAGATTGCTATTTGGATTTTTCTCTGGTTATAAAGAAATTATGTGGAAAGGTAGTTTGAGTTTCATGTTTCGCAGAGCACCCAATGGTCATAATGCTATCATAAGATACAAAACTTTGGATGCAGATGGAACAGCTAATGAGGCTAGTTTACCCGAAGCTGCGAAATGTGTGATCCAGTCTATGGAGTTGCGTATGCCTATAGTTGAATTTGAATCGAATTATGCTCTCAAATACAAAGCCAATATTTTGAAAAATCCTCAAATTCCGATTCAATTTTATACTTATCAATGCATACAGAAGCCTGTGGAAGGTATTTTTTTAATTTGATCTTACTATTCAGTTCCAATCTTTGCAATATGACATGCCAGAGTTTGTAGCTGTGCTGTTTCAAACAGGGAGAGATGACAATCAGGAAAAGGATAGCAGCCAGTTTGATGATTGTAAAGTTAAAAATGTGTATGTGAAGAATGGTAGAAAGGAAGTATTCCCTCGTGAAAATTACAATTTATACATTACAGGACAAGTTTATTTAAAATTATATGAAGCTTATAGTGCATTTAAACGAGTAACTGAAGGTAACATAGATATGTATTTTAATCCAGATGAGTTCATAATTCACAGACCAATGTTTTTAATCAATGCATCAAACAGAAAATTGGTAGTTATAAATGATCGAACTAATATAAAATTGATATGCGAATTTCATGAAACTCTATCAGAAAATACTACATATAGTGCTATATTAATAGTAGAGAAGTCATATGTATATGATGTAACGAATGAGAGAGTGATAGAACAATTTTAATGGGAGAGAATAATATATAAAAAATTAGACTACGTGTAGATTTTTTTTGTTATTTTCAAAATTTTGGTTTGATGTTAGGTTTATTTTCTTTCCACATGTGTTGAGTGCAATTTTTATTAACTTCTAAACTAAAGTGCCCCCAAGGCAAAGTATGGATTCCACACTCTTGTCGTCATGTGGATCCAGGACTACTTTTTTATTTTATCCGTTGTAATCTCATGGTTTGAGCTTTGTATTCTATTATCTTCTCGAAGTATCCTCGACTGTGAAAAAAGGCAATCAATATAATCCTGGAATGTTAGTTTGTTTTCCACGGTATCTTTGCACGTTCCTTTAGCTTTCGTCGTGACGCTGCTTTCTGTTCTGAATGTATACATCTTCGAACGCAAACCAGCAAACTCAACAATAATCTCACCATTACATTCATCTTTTAATTTGCCGAGAACCTTCTTGTTGCGGGAAGGAATTCCAAATCTGTTAGGTTGAGGGTAGGAAGAAGTGTCGAAATACCCAAGCATGGAAGGATGTTTAAGATCTTCGTAGAGGTTAGGTGTTTGTATGTTATAAATAAAACTATCGGTGTCCATGTACAAAATTGACAGCTTATTATTATATAAGGGTTTGATAATATTATAATGAAATTCGAACATGTACAATTTTGACAAGTCGAGAACTGTTGCACCAACTTAAGTAGGTTTTCTGAATTTTATTAATTTTATATCTAGATTAAAAGTGTTAAATTCTCGTAAGTTTTTCTGGATTTGAATCTAATTAGATACCAATTTTCTACATTTATTGTTATATGAAACCAATTTTATGTCTATATGCTTTCTGACGTTCTCCATTGTTTTTCCATCAATGGCATTATTCTTTAGTTTATAAAAACCATCATCTAATTCTGAAATGGCAGCTGTTCTGTATCTCGTGTTGGTCTCAATATAATATTTTAACCATGGAGAGTGTTTGAACTTGAGAATTCTTCTCACATTTACTACCTGAACACCCTTCCCAATCAAAAACTGGAGATTCTTGTAGTGGACGATATATCTCTCTTTTCTCTCTAGAGTTAACATAAGCTTGCTTTGATTAGAATCAGGTGAACATTTAATTTCGGGAGCCGGGGGTAAATCGGAAAAAGTATCATTTCCAAATTATTTGGAAATTCAATATCTACCTCAATGAACAAACCAAATTCACGACCATCGAAATGATTAATATCAATTGAAATAGGATTTATCCACTCGAATCCTCCGTATGGAAGTTTTTGTATCATTGCGAATCCATAGAGATTGTTTACGTCAGCGTAAAATATCTAATTCGATGGTCGATTCGCATCGTATTGATTCTCAGAAATGTGAATATTGTTCGCCTTTGCATGTTTCTGCGAGCATTGTACCATCCCCCCCACGTATCCCCCCTTCTATAAAAAGTAACATGTCCACGTCCGATATCAATTCCAACTTGATCCTGGTCTGGAGCAACATAGCAGACCACGCCAAACCAGGAAGCCTGTAGAAGTATGCTTGATCTAATTTATAAATATTTATTGCTGTTTTTCTCAATACCTGAAAAACATCAGCAAGTATTGTTATGTCTAATTTGAGATATGCATCATGATAATCCCCGAGAGTATTGCATCTTAATTCCTTCCATATTAATTTCGCATGTTAGTATTCTTCATTCGTAATTGCGGTTTTTTTTTCAGTTGACTGAAGACTTTTTTTTGAGGTGGGAGAGTGTCATCGTCAAATTTAGCTTCATCGGTTACATATTCATAAGGATAAATGCCTTTACGTTTAATCAGTTCTACGTTTATGTTGGGAAAACTAGCTTTTGTAATTTTAAATTACTCGCTAAAGCATCGAGACTTGCCGATAGGAATCTAAAAGAATCTAGAAACCTCATCTCTATAATTTCATTTGTTCCTGGAATTTTAATTTTTTACTTATAGAAATATAACGTTCTTCGTTTTGAGCAAGAATATCAATTTTTTGAGTATCGTATCCAAGATTCCTAATTAAGAAGTGGAAGTCGTAATTGGATCCATTGTGAAAAAATATTTTTACGAATTTAGGCTTCTGGATTTTGAGGTTGCAGGTGTTACAGATTGAACTAATGTAGTTTTCTGGTGAAATGATTATGGTGAAATATTTTCCGATTCTCATCCGTGAAATGTTGATCACACACCGGACACGTTTCAATGTTATTGTAAGATTGAAGTTCTTCACTGGATAATGGAAGCATTGGTTTCGATTGGCATAAGAGGCTGACAATGTTCTTAACCTCCTCCACTATTTTTTAAAAAAGAGTCCAATAACATTCGGTCCGCGTTATATATATGGTTTATCTATCCTATCCTGCCAAACAACAACATATCCAAAACTATCTGGACCATGAAGCTGGTACGGTGTTGTGGAAGAAAATTCGGGATCCGGATTGCAATAAGACAATGGTTTGAGAAAAGCCTCAAAGTCTGCGATGATAATGGCCGGATGTTCCAACAAGGCCTTGTGCATTTTAAATTCTCCGAATTCATTTGCTTTGGGCATTAACATGCAAGCCGGTCTGTTGACTCCACAGTAGATTTTATGTTCAGCAAGTTTTTGTTTGGCAATTTCTTGATTTTGGAAATGTTGGTAAATATGTTGGTCAAGATCGTCGAATACGGTTAAACACCTTGGACAAACTTCGATGGGTGCATGTAACTTGGTTGTTTGGCTTCTGACCAAGCGGGAGAGTGAACGAATTAGCGTGTAATGATAAACATCATCGTCAGTAATGAGAAGCAGATTGATTTCCATGGCTTCGTCATCAACAATATTAGTTATCCTAACAGGATGCACAAAATGCTTAAGTAAAGTATACGAATATACATTAATAGGTAATAGTTTTCCCTCTCTATTTCGTACCCTCTTTTCAAACTTTGTTATGTCAGAAATAGCAACAGGGTATTCGATGCCTGTCATAGCATATTCAATCTCATCGATATATTTCTTATAGTGACTAACCTATTCCGGATTATTTGAACAATGAACCGGGTGAAGCGCCGCTAAAATGCACCACATAAAACACTTATTATCAGTGTTATGAATATTCAGAGCACGGCTCTCTTATGCTGAATTTGTACTGGAAATGGAACGAAGCTGGAAGCAGAAAAAGGTGTAAATTTGTTTACATAAGCGATTAATCTGTGAGGACTTCGCATAAAAACCAACCCTTACCCTCACCCTCGAACTCGTCGTGTTTTCTAATTAATTCACTAGTAAGATTAGAATAAAAAATATTCAAATTATCAATGTCTGCCAAATAAAGAACTTGGTTTTTCGTTTTGTGAAAAAAAATATTTCTTGTACCATTGGTTTTCTCATATTTACAGATTAGATCAACATATACTTTTATGGAGTTGTTTTCCAGTTTATTTTTCAAAATATTTATGATAGATGTTTTAATTTCACTCAAAAAACTAGAAATATCACAGCCTGGTTTCGAAGTAAAAATAAAATCCAGAAGTTGGTTGTTGAATGCAAATCTAATCGGCTTTTTGTCATTAGACATCTCAATTTGTTTGGAAGTAGAAGCTTCAACTTCAGGATGACCAATTTTTCTTTTCAATGTTCCATGTCCGGTTGATGCCTTGCAAATTTTCAAGTGTTTACTTAAATGTGCAATGCTAATTATTTTTTCGCATTGAGGACAAGGCTTAGTAGGTAACGAACGATTTATTGTTGAACCTGTTTCGCTACATCTTGCCCTATGTTTGCTAATATTAGTTTTGAAGATGAATTTGCAACAAATAGCACATTCGATGAACTTGGTAGATGACATGTTTTTTTAATATGCTTTAAGTAAATAACAATAAGACGCACAATCGACTCAAAATTCAATGAGATAATTACAATAATTGATAGAATGTAACTTAGAAAAAACAATAGTTATATTTATAATAGAATTTTTCAGCTCAGGTATTTATATATAAATTTTCTCGTGAAAATACAAGAAACCAAAACGCACAATTAAGTCAAAATTCAATCTATGTGAGAAAACCACTTAAATCACCTTCAAAATAAAATAAATATTTGTACTAAGTATAAAAAAATAATTAATAATTATGATAAAATTTTTAGCTACGTTACTTATATAGAATTTTTCCGGAGACAACAAATAACATCCAATCACATCAAAACTAAATCTGATTAGAATTACTATGAAAAAACACTAGAAACACTTTCAAACTTGAAATAATAAATAGTATGTAGCTTTAAAATAAGTTAAAAAACTTAGCTTTTATCAAAAAATGACGAGCACTGCTACAACACTTCCGTACTCTTCAAACACTCTCACGATACTGATTAATCTGTAATGCTAAAACCCTTTAAGTAGCCTAAGTGCAAAACCATGTTGAAAAACAGAAGACACCACGTCAGATACAAGTCATTATAATATTACGTAATAACCTGTTTGCATAAACATGATGCAAAAATTTACCTTCCGTGCTATTGTAATGTTGTGTAATATTATGTAATAACCTGTTACATAAGCGTGATGCAATAGTTTAAACTTATAAAAATACAATAAAGGAAGCTTAATATAAGAGCATGACAATATTATGTAATGTTACGTAATTTAACTCGTAAGAAATTATGACACTCGTACCAAGTGTGAGGTGAAAAAATCACAGATTTGCAATAGTATAAAATCAAGAAAAACATCATCAAAATAGGTTTACCACTGTGGTTAAATTAATATAAACTATAGGCCTCGACACTAGTACCAAGTGTGAGGTGAAAATTCACAGATTTGCAATAGTATAAAATCGACAAAAACATCATCAAAATAGGTTTTCCATTGTGCTTAAATTAATAAAAATAACAGGCCTCGTACCAAGTGTTACTTTGCAGGAATATGATTATGCTACTACAGAATGTAACTACTGCCATATTAGCACTGACAACTCGAAAGCGATCTCAATGATAACATAGCTGCATGCTTTTCGCTAATAACTGTGATTTTTCAACATATACACAAATACATCGTCGCTTCGGAACAAAGAAAATTCATCTTTGCTGCTTTCAGATTACCTACATACGAAGTGGCATGTAATTCAAAAGGTTTTGAAGAACCTCAGTTGTATAAATAATGTTTGATGAAATTAGACAAAAAAATGTTACCTTACGGTGGGCTCGAACTCAGGTTGGCCGCATGCTAGTCCGACACGATAGCCAACACTCCAAACGAGACAACACGAAACGCTTTTGCAAGTAGTCGACTAAACCGAAAGTTTATTTTCAGATTGCTAATTCCCAAAGTATAACATGGCTTCGAAGGTGTGTCTTGCATTTTCTGTACTTTTGGTATTTGAGTAACTTTGGTCTCTCCCTAGGTTAATTACAGGAATAGTGAGGAAAGTTTTTTTAGACGAGGATGATAAATAGACACACAGGATTAATCACCCTCACAAGAAATCCAGAACTCGAGCCTGGAACCTTCGATGAAAGGTGTGTTTTTTGTTCTAACTATATCTGTGTGCTTTCGATAGATTCATGGTATTTCGTGAGTAGATATGAAGGAAGTAAATAAATAAGACAAGTGGGTGGAAGGGAATAGAGAATCGTAGCTACGGAACCATTGAGAAGACATCCTTCTCCAAGATAGAGAATCTCAATATCAGTTGTGATAGAGAACCTATTAGAAGAATGAAAGGACAGATTAAAATATTAAATGTGATGTTTATCCTTTCGTCAAAATGAATAGAAAACAATATAATATACTTGTTGACTGCTAGAAAAAAAGTTGCCCAAGGTGGGGATCGAAACCAGGCCTTGCTGATGAAAGCTCTGCACGCTAACCAACACACTATCAATAACACATTTTCTTTTTTCCAGTCAGTCTGTTTCTTCTTCAACACCCTGAAAAAGCAAATCCATCTTAATTTCACTGATAATTGTTTCATTGTCTTTCGATAGAAACCACGTATGTAAAACATAGACGAATTCTTTCTGTGAAATATCCTATGTTTCGCACATCATGCTTCTCCGTTTGCTGTTATTTGTACATTCACTTGGAAGTTAAAACTTAGCTTTGTCTGTGTGTTTTCACGTTCATGTGTGTGACAAGAGTGATGTGAAGGTGTGTTGGATGTTGTTCTAGGTATTATTTTCGTTCAAAGCATTAATACAATTGTAAAATATAGAACTTAGTGTAATGCAAGGGGTGAAAATATAAACCCAGTCCGTCAGGTTCGTTCCCAAACAACATTAAATAAAGGAACGTAACGTGGACCGAGTATTATTCCATGTCGAGAACACGAGACATAAATTCCGACAATCTTCATCTCGTATTTCTCTTAGGCATCATTGCTCAATTTCCCAAGATGTATACCTGTGACTGGTATACAAGCCGCAGAATTCCAATGCTGTTTGGGTTGTCTACTCACAAGGCGCTTGGTG
Source organism: Lepisma saccharinum (assembly GCF_977018435.1). NCBI lineage: Eukaryota > Metazoa > Arthropoda > Insecta > Zygentoma > Lepismatidae > Lepisma > Lepisma saccharinum. The sequence continues at coordinate 7,742,006 of NC_139247.1, read as the reverse complement.
GTCAGACATCGAGGGCTTGCTTCAGTGCTTCTTCAATAGGCTCGTTACAACCCAGCAGTGTCCAAGACTGTACCATCTTTTTCTATAAACCATAATTTAAGGGATCCAGTGTTGGGCTGTTTTCCAGCACATTCACCTATACGTGCATGTGATCTGAAGGCAGGCACTCTGTATGTGGAACAGCATACTTGTAAATTCGGAACCAAATTTCGAAAATTTAACATATTTTTCTTTGTGGTATTCTTCAAATCGCACTTCATCAAAAGTTGAATTACATGATCCAAGTACCTCTGCAATGAATTTCTCTGCACATTGCACCATCGTCTCGTAATTACAATTATCCCTTTTCGTCCCTTTGGTGGCTATAATGATTGACCTAAGACAATACTGCCGAGTAGTTTGTTGAAATGATCGGTGAAGTCACCACATAGAGCTTCTCTTTGAGTCTCAAGCATTAATCTATATATATATAAAATGGATTTATGTGTGTGTGTGTGTGTGTCGCGGCATAACTCTCGAACGCCTGGAGCTATTTCATCCAAACTTGGTACACGTATCACTTGCAATCTCAAAATAAATGCTTTTGGTGTAAGACACTCCTGCACCCCTAGGGTTGGGGGTGGGAAGGGGACATAAAATAGCATTCTGTTGCGAGGCATTTCCATGTCATATCCTGCAAATTATGCTCCCTGCTACACAGCACGGTGAAGTTGGTTGCCTACACAGAAGGTGCGATATTGCTATCCTGGAGCAATTTCCATCAAACTGGGTACACATATCACTTACAATCTGGAAAGAAATACATAAAACGACCGGGTTGTTAAACGATGAATAGGTACACTCACAATGCCGTTCAACTTCAAGTTCATCACCTATCGCGATGGAGGATGAGAGGGGGTGAAAAATAAAATGTCTAAAATGACCTAGATTAGTGTCGAATCCATAGTTTTTGGAGTCTCTAAGCTAATTGGTGACATTCACCATGACCAAACTTGGTACACATATGACTTACAATTTGGAAAGAAATACTGGGGGGGGTAAGACATCCCTGGCACAACTAGTGGTAAGGGTGGGAAGGGGTGACATGTAAAGTCATCGAAAACGACCGATATTAGAGTGGAATCCATAGTTGTCGGGGTTGCTAAGATGAATAGTGACACTCCCAATGTCGTTTAACTCCGAGACACCGCTGGCACCCCTAGGGGTGAGGGTGGGAAGGGGTGACATATAAAATGACCGATATTAGTGTGACGTCCATAGTTTTTGGGGTGTCTAAGATGAATAGTTACACTACCAATGCCATTCAACACCAAGACACCCATTGGCGCCCCTAGGGGTGGGGGTAAGAAGAGGGTGACATGTAAAACGATCGATATTAGTGTGGAATTCATAGTTTTGGGGGCCGCTGAGATGAATAGTAACACTCCCAAATCCAAGTTCATTTTACACTATAATTAGAATTCATTATATTCCTGTCTAATAGAAGATTGGGATAAATAAATACCCGAACAATGACGGACAATTAGTTAGTCTATATATATAAAAATGGATGTATGTGTGTGTTTGAGTTTGTTCCAGCATAAATCTCGAACGCCTGGAACGATTTCAACCACACTTGGTACACGTATCACTTGCAATCTGGAAAGAAATACTGTGGATGTAAGACACCCCTGAAACCCCTAGGGGTGGGGGGAAGGGGGGTGGGAAGGGGTGACGTGTAAAAATAATCGAAAACGACCGATATAAGTGTGGAATCCATAGTTTTCGGGGTCGCTAAGATGAATAGTGAATAATGCCGTTCAAATTCAAGTTCATCACCTATCGGGATGGAGGTTGAGAGGGGGTGAAAAAAAGATGTCTATAATGACCTAGATTAATGTCGCATACATAGTTTTCGGAATGTCTAAGATAATTGGTGACATTCACGGCGACCAAACTTGGTACACATATGACTTACAATTCGGAAAGAAATACTGTGGGGGTATTACACCCCTGGCACCCCTAGGGGTGGGGGTGGGAAGGGGGTTACATGTAAAAGCATCGAAAACGACCGATACTAGTGTGGAATCCGTAGTTGTCGGGGTCGGTAAGATGAATAGTAACTCTCCCAATGCCTTTCAACTCCAAGACACCCCTGGCACCCACTGGGGTGGGAGTGGGAAGGGGGTGACATGTAAAAATAATAGTTTAGAATCCATAGCTTTCGTGGCCACTGAGATGAAGAGTGACTCCCAATGCCGTTCAACTCCAAGTTCATTTTACACTATAGTTATAATTAATTATATTCCTGTCTAATAGAAGATTGGGAGAAATAAATTTCCGCGCAACGCCGGGCAATCAGCTAGTTATAATATAAGGTACAACAACGTGCATAATTTTATGAAATGTAATGAAAAGTGGAAAGCACACTCTTATACTACATATATTCAGGTACCAATTATTTTGTCTGTGTGCACGAATTTTGTCTCTAAGAGGCGGTGCTAATGCAGACAAAAATAGGTCCAAATAACAAATTGCCTTAATGACGTCGGTGCAGGGCCCCCCAGTTCTCGTCTGGGCCCCTCTATAATGGGCCCAATGTATTACTTTCAACATGATTTTATTTTGTAACAAAATATTAATTGTGTGATGGAGATTTCACAAATTATTTCATGACTCCTGGGGAAATTAAGTAGGATTCTGCTCGGAAATGTCGTTTTACTATTATATCAGTATTTCTTTTTTTAAATACACAATTAATTAAGGAAAACAGATGGTATATTTTAAAAGAATAACGAAACGTATATGGCAGTTTTTAATTTATTAGGTTATTATCCTCATTAGCAAGTTCGTAAGATATCTATAAACGATATACAATAGATATTCCAAGTTCCTACCAGTACCATGGTGCATAGTTAGGACAACTATACTAATGTCCAAAATTAAAGCAACAAACGGAAATTCTTTCCCGTGTGTCCATTTGACCACATAATACGATCAGGTGATAGTAATATTTATGATGTCATAGACAACTGTTTAAACTAACCTTAATATGCCAGGATCCAGGGGTGCCTATCCCCCCCAAGGCTAATGGCGCATCCGCCCCAAAATCATGTCATGCGTTTCCCCCAAATCATATCATTCGCGCCCTTAAACCATATCGTAATCCCTACAAAATATTTAATTACGACAGCGTATCTACCGAAAGTAACTTTTTCTTAGCTTTACTGAACATTATAATTGATCTGGCCCTCCTCCCTAAACTGGGGTGCCATCACTCAAGACCACCCCTAAAATCGTTCATCATAATCGAGAATATCGCGTGGATCCCACTTTTAAATGTAGGTTCAGTCCCGATTAGCCTTAGAGTGCATAAAGTGGACTTAAAAAACCAAATCGATCAATCGAGAATATCGCTTGTCTTGTAATGCAGCTTTAGTATAAAAACTTCATATTCATCTCATTAAAGCGCCAAGCACACATTGTAGCAACAAATTATTGCAAGCGAAGCGAGCAAGAACATTTTTGCATTCTTTTCTTTGCAGGCTTTTAAGAATATTAATTTAATGGGGTGTCAATACTTTCTTAAGATCCCGAGATTTTTAGTCTTTTCCTTTTCCAGCTTTTCCTTTGGCACATTCGGGGTCGAAAACGTGTGGATGCCTTATCGCTAAATACAGTATCCAAAATGAAATGTTGGAATTCTCTCTCAACTACAGATATCCCTTAACAATCTAAGATTTAACATTTTATCAAGAGCTTTCTATCTCCCCCTTTAAATTTCATACTCAATCCAACTACCAAAATTTCCATGCCAATTTTAGACTTACTGTTAATATTAAAGAGTAGATATTGCCTCCTCCAAAAAAATAATTCTCAGTCTCCACACCAGAATTTCCGCAACAGTCTAAGACAATAGTAATACACAAGAAAGTAATACACCCCCTTCAATTTAATGCTCAATCCCCCTCTAAGTAAAGTACTCGCCATAATCTAAGACCTAGAGTTGGATACTGTCCCCCGAAAGTTTAATTCAGAATCCCCCTCAGAACTCACGTGTCAATTAAGGACTAATATATAGGAGTTCGATACCCGCCACCCTTCGATAATGCACTAAACGCTTTCATTTCTTCATCTAATGGATTGAATATGGTGCATTTAAGGTGTAAAAATTTTTACATATATTTTGGAAAAGATATTAATATTTTATATTATTTGAAGGGACAAAAAAAATCTCGATGGCGCTACCTGCGCCATAAAACCCCCCTGTGGGCACCCCTGCCAGGATTTTTCAACAAAAAAAATCACGATAACAACAGGTTAAACTTTGCAAATTTATCAACAAAAAAAATCACACGAGGAAAGGATTTCTGTTTGTTGCTTTAATTTTGGACACTAGTGTATTTAAGAATAGCAGAAAGACTAGTACGCTTGCCTTTGCGCTGTATTCTTCTTGCAAGCTGAAAGTAGCTTGTGCTTTGCATCGCTTCAAGAACCATATATTTACGAGGTATAATGACCAAAAAGCGTTTTGACTCTGTCGCGCTGTGTCAAGCACATAAGGAAAAACTGGAAAATATACTGGATAAAGGGATCGTGAAATACAAGTATTTAATTGAGTGTTATTTCCTTTAATAAAAGTCAAACGAAAGTGGAAAATATTCTGCCTTGCAATATGCCACTGTTATATTTAATCTGGATTTGTAAACATTTAACATATACCGGTAAACATATGTGTGCTATTTGATACTGCTTTACTGTGAGTAGTGTAATATGTCCTATTACTGGCACAACAAATGAAGAGCTCATTTGATTAACAGACCCGATTTGGCTACACTTAAAACTATGTCAAGATGCCCATATGGGTTAAATGCCTAAGCGTAGCATACTGTCAAACCCAAGAATCCTGAATCCTAGTGTACAAATGATGAAGCCTCAACAGACAGATTTGGCTACACTTAAAACTATGTCAAGATGCCCATATGGGTTAATTGCCTAAGCGTAGCATACTGTCAAACCCAAGAATCCTGAATCCTAGTGTACAAATGATGAAGCCACAACAGACTGATTTGGCCATGTGTGCAAAAGCTGAATCTGTGAGATTGTTGTCCATAAGCTTGTCAAAAATATGCCCCTCTTGATATTGTTTTGGCCACACTTAAAACTAAGCCAAGATACACCCACCCACACCCACCCACACCCACCCACACCCACCCACATCCACACACACCCACACATATTTACTTCCGGTCCACTTCCGGTCCACTTCCAGTCCACTTCCGGTCCACTTCCGGCACACTTCCTGTTTACTTCCTGTCCACTTCCGGTTTACTTCCGGTCCACTTCCGGTTCAAGTTCACACACACACACAAGTTTACTATGCATCCTGTAATGCAAAAACTGTTCAAAATTATTAATGCAGAGGTGGGAGATACAATTGTTGTACATGGTGAGGTGATAGGGCCTAAAATCCAAAACAACATATCCTACATACCAAAGGGCTCAGAGGTCTATGTCTATGACATCTACAATCTAACAACAAGATTGTTTTTAAGACCCTACATGAGAACCCTTGATGTATTAAGTGAGGCAGGGTTCAAAAATACAATTAAAGGCAGAACAGTGCACCTGAATGATGATTTCTGGGCAAACATAGAATCTGAGAAATCAATTCTGTTCCAACACCTGGATCAGATAGAGGGATTTGTGTTCTATCACAATACTGCTTCCCCTGTTGTCTCAGACTGCAAATTCCAGCAGAACATATTCAAATACAAAACCCAGTGGTACAAGAAGAGGACACTGGCCGGAACACCTGTGTCAGCAACCAGGGAGCATTGCAGCAGGTTTTTTGGAAAATATGACATGGATATGTTAAAGGAGGCAGATGAATATGTGAGGGATAAATTTGTGGAAGATTTACTGTTAAAATCTATAACAGATTACATGGATGAATACAGCATAGATGCAAGCCAGGTTACACCTCTGAAGGGCTATATGAATACATTTTTCAAACTTCTCACTTGGCCTGTTAAGAATCATGAGAAGAGAATTCTGAAGCACTGGACTATTACCCAGGTACAAAATCCATACAGTGATTATGAATAAGATTGTGTTGTATTTCATGTGGCAGAATAGCATATATATATAACTCTGATCCATAGTTCTCTGAGCAGTTAATCACATTGAAAGGATTGCATGCCTTTCAGAAGCAATTAATTACATTGAAAGCATTGCCTGCCTGTTATAAGTAATTGATTACATTGAAAGGATTGCATGCCTTTCAGAAGCAATTAATCACATTGAAAGTATTGCCTGCCTTTCAGAAGCAATTAATCACATTGAAAGCATTGCCTGCCTTTCAGAAGCAATTAGTCACATTGAAAGCATTGCCTGTGTTATGTATGTAAGCAATTGCATTGCATGGCCTTACAGAAGTGAAGCATTGATATTTATATGTACATGAAATACATTGTTCTTTTCAGAGCAGTAATATTTATATGTCCATTGCTATTGAAAGCATTGTATGCCTGTTATAAGAAATTAATTACATTGAAAGAGACATGTACAAAATAAATCTATATGTTCTGAATTCTTGTCTTTTCAGAGCATTGGTGGATATATGTCCATAAAATGCATTTCTTTCTAAAGCAAGTAATTATATAGAAAGCATACAATTATTTAGAGTTCTGTATCAATTGATTAAATATATAATACAAGGCTAGGGCTGTGTTAGATTCACTTCTTCACAATTTTACCTACCCGGTGGATGTGCTTTCTCAAAGCAGGTAAATATTGTATATACACCTTACCATGGAATATTACAAAGAAGAACAGCCACCATCTGCTCCTCCACCCTATAGGGAAGATAGGGTGGAGAGAGACTGCTGTTGATCCTGTGACAGGGGATTCTCAGTGCAGTGTTAAAGTGCTGAAAATCATGCTGATAGTCTTCTGTGTGCTGTCACTTATTCTGATTCTAGGCCAGTTGTATTTCTGGTGACTAGGCATGGTTTATATTTCTGAGTACCTATGGGCTGCCAACATGATTTTAGATTGCTGTATAATTGTAAATATTTACAGCCTATTCTATTTAGGCAGGCAGACCCTGTAACACAGAGTGAACAGCAGTCAAACACACTGTCAGTATAAGCACTCAAATTTTTATCAGAATAAACAGCAGTTAAACTCTGTATGTATGTATTACCTAATATAAAATTAACAAAATTCTAATATTTATTCTTGTTTAACAGGTACAAGAATCAACAGCCTTGAGTGTGTCGGCAGTTCCTGAGAGCACACAAGGCAGAAACAACAAGCCAGGTATTGTGAGATTTATTAAAAAAAGCTTTGTGCCTGTTAAATATTTATATGTTAGAAACAATATTAACCTATAAATACAATCACATGCACCCTGTCTTATTCTATCTCTTGGAATTGCATGGAATCACATGATACAGGATTTTTTGAGAGAAGATTCATTTCAAAATACATAAAATCCAAGTCACTTGTTGATGATTTAAAGCTTAGAATCTCTGGCCTGTCTGAGTATGACCTGTTTGCAGTGCAGAATGAAACTGAGATGCAGTGGGTGCTTGTAAGTGATAGGATTTTCAAATATTTGTGCCTAAATCTTATCAGCATTTATGAAAGAATTGTCTACAACAGTTACAGGAGAATTGTTGGATTCTTTGTTAATTTTTACATAGACAGTGATTATTCCTATGGCATGTTGACTGCAGATTATAGCATGCACATGATTGCATCTCAGAGTTAAAACTGGATGCATTACAAATTTTTAAATAAAATTGTTGAGAAATTGATAGAGGATAATGTTGAATTTGTAACCACAGATGATGGGCACTTGTTCAGTGGGGAAGATTTCAATCCAGACCTTGCCCAAGACTTTAAGCATACACACATGAATGAGCTTGTTATGTTATTTCCTGAAACAAAAATTTAAGGATTGCAGTTATGGGTGTATTGTTGACTTACTAGATGTGAACAGTTTGAATGATGTATGCAAGTGTGGGAAACAATTATCTGCTCTGCCTGTGTAATAATACAATCAGTTGGAATAGAGCTCTGTATATTGCTTAGATAGGATAGACAGGGGTGTTTATGGCATTATCTGATACAGGATTTTATGAAAGAAGATGCATTTCAAAATACATAAAATCCAAGTCACTTGTTGATGATTTAAAGCTTAGATTCTCTGGCCTGTCTGAGCATGACCTGTTTGCAGTGCAGAATGAGACTGAGATGCAGTAGGTGCTTGTCAGTGACAGGATTTTCCAATACATGTCCCTTAAGATGCTCAGCAAGTTTGAAAGGATTGTCTACAACAGGTACAGGAGGATTGTTGGATTCTTCGTGAATTTTTACATAAGCAATCACTATTATTATTACTGCATGTTGAAATTGTTTGATAATCACTGGTTCAACAATTGCTATGAATTGTTTGCAGAGCATAGGATGTACATACTTACATATCAGAGTTTAAATTGGAGACATTACAAATATTCAAATAAAATTATTGACAAGATAACTATAGATAAGAAGATTGAATTTGTTACAACTGATAATGGGTATCTGTACAGTGGTGAGGATTTTAATCCAGATCTTGTCTGGTACTCCAAGTATACATATTTGAATGAGCTTGTCATGTATTTCATAAGGCAAAAATTTAGAGATTGCACTTATGATTGTATTGTTGAATCACTGGAGGAGAACAACCTGAATGACATATGCAACTGTGGGAAACAATTATCCAGCCTCTCAGTGTGATTTATTGTGTTTCAGAATCTGGCAGTTGGGCATCAACCTGCAGCAGGCAGCCCTGATTATTTCAGCAGAAACAGCTCAAGATAATTGTTAAACAATTTCAACCTAAGGGCAGGCAAGATTGCACATGTACTCTGTTTTGTTCTATCTATTGTTATATATCTGGGTGGCAATCAGGATATGGAATTACATTATAGAGGATATTTTGAGAGAAGATGCATTTCAAGATACATAAAATCCAAGTCACTTGTTGATGATTTCAAGCTTAGGTTCTCTGGCCTGTCTGAGTATGACCTGTTTGCAGTGCAGAATGAGACTGAGATGCAGTAGGTGCTTATCAGTGACAGGATTTTCCAATACATGTCCCTTAAGATGCTCAGCAAGTTTGAAAGGATTGTCCACAACAGGTACAGGAGGATTGTTGGATTCTTCGTGAATTTTTATACAGACAAATTTTTATCACAATTATTGCATGTTGAGATTGTATGATAATTATTGGTTCAATAATTGCCATGAATTTACTACAGAGTATAAGATGTATATGATTATAGATCAGAGTTTAAACTGGAGGCATTACAAATATTTCAATAAAATTAACAGAAAATTACTAGATGACAGTGTTGAATTTGTTACAACAGATGATGGGAACTTGTACAGTGGTGAAGATTTTAATCCAGATCTTGTTAGGTGCCCCGATCATATACATATAAGTGAGATTGTTCTGTATTTTCTGAAACAAAGATTCAGGGATTGTAATTATAGGTGTATTGTTGAATTACTGGATGCTAAAAACTGCATATGCAGCTGTGGGAAACAATTATTCAACCTGAACGTATGATAATATATGCCATCCTGGAATACTAGCCCTGAGTGACAGAGCTATGTGTTAGAAACAATCTCAATAGGATAAACAGGGGTAGTGTTTATGGCATTAGATACAGGATTTTTTGAAAGAAGATGTATTTCAAAATACATAAAATCCAAGTCACTTGTTGATGATTTCAAGCTTAGGTTCTCTGGCCTGTCTGAGTATGACCTGTTTGCAGTGCAGAATGAGACTGAGATGCAGTGGGTGCTTGTCAGTGATAGAATTTTCAAATACCTGTGCCTGAAACAGCTCAGCAAGTTTGAAAGGATTGTCTACAACAGGTACAGGAGGATTGTTGGATTCTTTGAGAATTTTTATTTATTTATTTATTGTCAAACAATTTTAAAACACAGTAATAATAAGACTTGTTTGTATAAAAATTCACAAAGAATCCAACAATCCTCCTGTACCTGTTGTAGACAATCCTTTCAAACTTGCTGAGCTGCTTCAGGCACAGGTATTTGAAAATTCTATCACTGACAAGCACCCACTGCATCTCAGTCTCATTCTGCACTGCAAACAGGTCATACTCAGACAGGCCAGAGAACCTAAGCTTGAAATCATCAACAAGTTACTTGGATTTTATGTATTTTGAAATACATCTTCTTTCAAAAAATCCTGTATCTAATGCCATAAACACTACCCCTGTTTATCCTATTGAGATTGTTTCTAACACATAGCTCTGTCACTCAGGGCTAGTATTCCAGGATGGCATATATTATCACACGGGCAGATTGAATAATTGTTTCCCACAGCTGCATATGCAGTTTTTAGCATCCAGTAATTCAACAATACACCTATAATTACAATCCCTGAATCTTCGTTTCAGAAAATACAGAACAATCTCACTTATATGTATATGATCGAGTCACCTAACAAGATCTGGATTAAAATCTTCACCACTGTACAAGTTCCCATCATCTGTTGTAACAAATTCAACACTGTCATCTAGTAATTTTCTGTTAATTTTATTGAAATATTTGTAATGCCTCCAGTTTAAACTCTGATCTATAATCATATACATCTTATACTCTGTAGTAAATTCATGGCAATTATTGAACCAATACTTATCATACAATCTCAACATGCAATAATTGTGATAAAACTTGTCTGTATAAAAATTCACAAAGAATCCAACAATCCTCCTGTACCTGTTGTAGACAATCCTTTCAAACTTGCTGAGCATCTTAAGGGACATGTATTGGAAAATCCTGTCACTGACAAGCACCTACTGCATCTCAGTCTCATTCTGCACTGCAAACAGGTCATACTCAGACAGGCCAGAGAACCTAAGCTTGAAATCATCAACAAGTGACTTGGATTTTATGTATCTTGAAATGCATCTTCTCTCAAAATATCCTCTATAATGTAATTCCATATCCTGATTGCCACCCAGATATATAACAATAGATAGAACAAAACAGAGTACATGTGCAATCTTGCCTGCCCTTAAGTTGAAATTGTTTAACAATTATCTTGAGCTGTTTCTGCTGAAATAATCAGGACTGCCTGCTGCAGGTTGATGCCCAACTGCCAGATTCTGAAACACAATAAATCACACTGAGAGGCTGGTTAATTGTTTCCCACAGTTGCATATGTCATTCAGGTTGTTCTCCTCCAGTGATTCAACAATACAATCATAAGTGCAATCTCTAAATTTTTGCCTTATGAAATACATGACAAGCTCATTCAAATATGTATACTTGGAGTACCAGACAAGATCTGGATTAAAATCCTCACCACTGTACAGATACCCATTATCAGTTGTAACAAATTCAATCTTCTTATCTATAGTTATCTTGTCAATAATTTTATTTGAATATTTGTAATGTCTCCAATTTAAACTCTGATATGTAAGTATGTACATCCTATGCTCTGCAAACAATTCATAGCAATTGTTGAACCAGTGATTATCAAACAATTTCAACATGCAGTAAAAATAATAGTGATTGCTTATGTAAAAATTCACGAAGAATCCAACAATCCTCCTGTACCTGTTGTAGACAATCCTTTCAAACTTGCTGAGCATCTTAAGGGACATGTATTGGAAAATCCTGTCACTGACAAGCACCTACTGCATCTCAGTCTCATTCTGCACTGCAAACAGGTCATGCTCAGACAGGCCAGAGAATCTAAGCTTTAAATCATCAACAAGTGACTTGGATTTTATGTATTTTGAAATGCATCTTCTTTCATAAAATCCTGTATCAGATAATGCCATAAACACCCCTGTCTATCCTATCTAAGCAATATACAGAGCTCTATTCCAACTGATTGTATTATTACACAGGCAGAGCAGATAATTGTTTCCCACACTTGCATAAATCATTCAAACTGTTCACATCTAGTAAGTCAACAATACACCCATAACTGCAATCCTTAAATTTTTGTTTCAGGAAATAACATAACAAGCTCATTCATGTGTGTATGCTTAAAGTCTTGGGCAAGGTCTGGATTGAAATCTTCCCCACTGAACAAGTGCCCATCATCTGTGGTTACAAATTCAACATTATCCTCTATCAATTTCTCAACAATTTTATTTAAAAATTTGTAATGCATCCAGTTTTAACTCTGAGATGCAATCATGTGCATGCTATAATCTGCAGTCAACATGCCATAGGAATAATCACTGTCTATGTAAAAATTAACAAAGAATCCAACAATTCTCCTGTAACTGTTGTAGACAATTCTTTCATAAATGCTGATAAGATTTAGGCACAAATATTTGAAAATCCTATCACTTACAAGCACCCACTGCATCTCAGTTTCATTCTGCACTGCAAACAGGTCATACTCAGACAGGCCAGAGATTCTAAGCTTTAAATCATCAACAAGTGACTTGGATTTTATGTATTTTGAAATGAATCTTCTCTCAAAAAATCCTGTATCATGTGATTCCATGCAATTCCAAGAGATAGAATAAGACAGGGTGCATGTGATTGTATTTATAGGTTAATATTGTTTCTAACATATAAATATTTAACAGGCACAAAGCTTTTTTTAATAAATCTCACAATACCTGGCTTGTTGTTTCTGCCTTGTGTGCTCTCAGGAACTGCCGACACACTCAAGGCTGTTGATTCTTGTACCTGTTAAACAAGAATAAATATTAGAATTTTGTTAATTTTATATTAGGTAATACATACATACAGAGTTTAACTGCTGTTTATTCTGATAAAAATTTGAGTGCTTATACTGACAGTGTGTTTGACTGCTGTTCACTCTGTGTTACAGGGTCTGCCTGCCTAAATAGAATAGGCTGTAAATATTTACAATTATACAGCAATCTAAAATCATGTTGGCAGCCCATAGGTACTCAGAAATATAAACCATGCCTAGTCACCAGAAATACAACTGGCCTAGAATCAGAATAAGTGACAGCACACAGAAGACTATCAGCATGATTTTCAGCACTTTAACACTGCACTGAGAATCCCCTGTCACAGGATCAACAGCAGTCTCTCTCTCCACCCTATCTTCCCTATAGGGTGGAGGAGCAGATGGTGGCTGTTCTTCTTTGTAATATTCCATGGTAAGGTGTATATACAATATTTACCTGCTTTGAGAAAGCACATCCACCGGGTAGGTAAAATTGTGAAGAAGTGAATCTAACACAGCCCTAGCCTTGTATTATATATTTAATCAATTGATACAGAACTCTAAATAATTGTATGCTTTCTATATAATTACTTGCTTTAGAAAGAAATGCATTTTATGGACACATATCCACCAATGCTCTGAAAAGACAAGAATTCAGAACATATAGATTTATTTTGTACATGTCTCTTTCAATGTAATTAATTTCTTATAACAGGCATACAATGCTTTCAATAGCAATGGACATATAAATATTACTGCTCTGAAAAGAACAATGTATTTCATGTACATATAAATATCAATGCTTCACTTCTGTAAGGCCATGCAATGCAATTGCTTACATACATAACACAGGCAGTGATTTCAATGTGATTAATTGCTTCTGAAAGGCAGGCAGTGCTTTCAATGTGATTAATTGCTTCTGAAAGGCAGGCAATACTTTCAATATGATTAATTGCTTCTGAAAGGCATGCAATCCTTTCAATGTAATCAATTACTTATAACAGGCAGGCAATGCTTTCAATGTAATTAATTGCTTCTGAAAGGCATGCAATCCTTTCAATGTGATTAACTGCTCAGAGAACTATGGATCAGAGTTATATATATATGCTATTCTGCCACATGAAATACAACACAATCTTATTCATAATCACTGTATGGATTTTGTACCTGGGTAATAGTCCAGTGCTTCAGAATTCTCTTCTCATGATTCTTAACAGGCCAAGTGAGAAGTTTGAAAAATGTATTCATATAGCCCTTCAGAGGTGTAACCTGGCTTGCATCTATGCTGTATTCATCCATGTAATCTCTTATAGATTTTAACAGTAAATCTTCCACAAATTTATCCCTCACATATTCATCTGCCTCCTTTAACATATCCATGTCATATTTTCCAAAAAACCTGCTGCAATGCTCCCTGGTTGCTGACACAGGTGTTCCGGCCAGTGTCCTCTTCTTGTACCACTGGGTTTTGTATTTGAATATGTTCTGCTGGAATTTGCAGTCTGAGACAACAGGGGAAGCAGTATTGTGATAGAACACAAATCCCTCTATCTGATCCAGGTGTTGGAACAGAATTGATTTCTCAGATTCTATGTTTGCCCAGAAATCATCATTCAGGTGCACTGTTCTGCCTTTAATTGTATTTTTGAACCCTGCCTCACTTAATACATCAAGGGTTCTCATGTAGGGTCTTAAAAACAATCTTGTTGTTAGATTGTAGATGTCATAGACATAGACCTCTGAGCCCTTTGGTATGTAGGATATGTTGTTTTGGATTTTAGGCCCTATCACCTCACTATGTACAACAATTGTATCTCCCACCTCTGCATTAATAATTTTGAACAGTTTTTGCATTACAGGATGCATAGTAAACTTGTGTGTGTGTGTGAACTTGAACCGGAAGTGGACCGGAAGTAAACCGGAAGTGGACAGGAAGTAAACCGGAAGTGTGCCGGAAGTGGACCGGAAGTGGACCGGAAGTGGACTGGAAGTGGACCGGAAGTAAATATGTGTGGGTGTGTGTGGATGTTTTAAGTGTAGCCATAGCAATATCAAGAGGGGCACATTTTTGACAAGCTTATGGACAACAATCTCACAGATTCAGCTTTTGCACACATGGCCAAATCAGTCTGTTGTGGCTTCATCATTTGTACACTAGGATTCAGGATTCTTGGGTTTGACAGTATGCTACGCTTAGGCAATTTACACATATAGGCATCTTGACATAGTTTTAAGTGTAGCCAAATCTGTCTGTTGAGGCTTCATCATTTGTACACTAGGATTCAGGATTCTTGGGTTTGACAGTATGCTACGCTTAGGCAATTAACCCATATGGGCATCTTGACATAGTTTTAAGTGTAGCCAAATCGGGTCTGTTAATCAAATGAGCTCTTCATTTGTTGTGCCAGTAATAAGACATATTACACTACTACTGTGGCTAGTGTTACATATTTATACAATGCATAACTAACGTTAAAAAGTAGTTTGTCTGGGTGTGAGCATGTGTGAAGATATTATACACTCGTGAAGGATTGTGGGGAAAAGTACAGTATATAAACAGACTATGAAAAATCAAATTCTCAATCAAAAGTTACATTAATCACATTATAGTGATCTTTTCCAGATCATCCAGTTTAATCTACAGTCAGAGAAAGTAGTTCTTTGGCCACGAGACCTAAACATCTAATAGCCTGTTGTCTATGCAACCCAAATAACAAAATTGTTGCTTAGGTTTTCCTGGCGGACCTGGATTCTCGAGAAGGATTGAGTATTGACAGTAGAGTGAGTCATACTCCCAAGCCCAGCCACCAGGATACCACCAGGAAAAGTTTCACGAATTGGTTTCTTAATAACAGCTACTCTTAAGGAAATGTTTCACGCAGCGACTCAGTTGCATGTAGACAAAGTTTCATTAATCGGGAACCAAGGGACCACCTCGTTCTGCTTCATTGTCATTTTCCTTCCATTGTGCCTGCCGCGATTAACCTGATGTTGATTAATGCAACATTAATTAAAACAACCAACCAACCAAACAATCCACAAAGTGCACCAAAGCGGCGCATATTATGAATAGGTAAATTCTGTGATATTATGCTAATTTAGAATTAAGTAATAAAATGGGAATTTTGTGGGATTCAGTTAAGTGGCTGCGCATCCATTACGTAATCGCGATATCATCAAATTGTACGAAGCGTGTCTACACCTACGTGAAGCGTCAGTCCCCGTGAAGGAATATGTAGCGCAAAGCCAGGGCTTTAAGATCAAATTTGTTTTGTTATTGTTTTTATTAGTAATTACGTCAGTTTCATTCCTCTGAAGTTAAATTATTCATAACGACGATTTATGATTACATATAAATACATGAATGAACATAAACAATGAACCCATTTTGGTCGGAACTCGAACTCGGAACCTTGTTCGGCAAGAAATAGAAATATCGAGAAGGCATGAGTGTTTCATTCCTCTACTTCCGTCATATTATCACTAATATATTTCTTTAATATACAATATTTTCATTTTCACATGCATATGTTTTTTTACGGTTAGTGTAAACTGGCACCTGTTTATTTAGATTGTTCTTTATGTTTCGGGTGTAGTTAAAAATAGGGAAAATTCTTGTGGAACGATTAGGGCTATAAAAATTGCGTCCGTGACGGAGTGGTTAGCACAGTGCGCTACGATGTCTGATGTCCTGGGTTCGAATCCTGTCTTGCGTATGGGTGTTCTTTGTGAGTGCCCCTTCATCACTTTCATCATATCACTCGTCCTCGTCGTCGCAATTAGCAAAAGGTGAAAGAAAAACTACGCTAAATAAGGAAATGAAAAGATGTTATAAGAATTATTCTTATTTCCGGACGTGTCTTACATTTTATAGTTGTGTCTGGCGTCCGGAAGAAATTTGAAAGAAATCACAAATGTCTTATACGTCTTTTGGGCATCACGTAACTTCAAATTAGATGGAGAAACAGAAAATTTGAGGGGAGTCTGAGATAACGTGGTTCTTTGGAGAAGTATGCTTAAATCAAAGAGTGTGCATGGTTGCTACTGGATGTTTGGAAAAATAATTACAATCCCAGCTCAGAAATTACTTTCTGATTTGCTAGATCCGGAAATGTCCGGATATATATATAGGAATGCTTACTTTATAAAGTTTTATCGATACTATAAGTGTCGGTAATTTGTTCGAAGTAACAAGTTTCATTCCAGAAATTACGTAAGTAGTCCTTATTGGAGAAACAAGGCACACAATTCTGTTTTTTCCCAGTGTATAGTAGTTTCTTACATTTCAATAAACAAGAACTTCCAGACTTTGTTTACGAAATTGTGAACTTTTTTCTTCCCCAATTCATGGATTCTTTTATCTTCCTGACCCGTCTCGACGAAAAACGTTCTGTCTTGCAAACACAATTTGAAATTACATACGGCCGTGCTATTAATTAGCAGTTGAGGAATTTTGAACTCAACCGTTTACTTCAACATTAATGTTTGAGCTGAAGATGTGTCATATTCTCGTTATATGCTAAGATGTCCTAGTAACCTATTATATTTACTGCAAATGCGTTCGTGTCCAACATTTTGAGACAATTTGTCCTCTTTCCGCTTGATCTGATAGCCGTATGTGTGATGAGATCTCTTTTTACTCAATTTCTGATATAATTTATTCCAGCATTTCCTTCAACTTCTGTTACCTTGTTATTACCTCCAATGCTTATACAACTTTTCCTTCGAGCTCGACCTTTGTGTTCAGAAATGTTTGCAGCACCCCCATTTCCCGCCTGAAAATAGCAGTCAACAACACTCTGGAAGACCATAATGTATACAACTTGTTTACTACATATTTTACGAAAATATTAGAATATTAGCTTGATATAACTGTGGATTGGAACGAACGAAATAAAATACCTGTTTTATACGCACACAGGAGCGAGCGCTGGCCTGCTGTGAGTCACTCTGGCGGTGAAGGTCTCTGACCGAAGCAGTTGGTGCTTGCTTGCTACAAACAGGCGCCTTATCTTTGCTCAAGGAAACAGCGAAAATCTTCGTTACTTTTTTTTACCAGGCTAATGGTCAACATTTACAGGAACGTAAGGAGTAGTATCGTATTCTATTGGATTTAGATTTCGTGACGTTTAAAATATATCATAACAATATGTAAATCTCTTTTGTGACCTACACTGAACTAATGTTAAAGTTTAATTGACATGTGAAATCGGAAATGTAGAGATCCTTCTTTCTTACGATTTCTAAACAACCGAAGAGTGTGGTGAACGTGAAACTACTTATTGTTCGCAACAACGATATGTATTATACAAAGGTCTCTAATCAAAAACCCTATTACATCACAGGAAGTGATTTTTAAGACAGTTCTACCACGTATCCAACGTAACCAATATTCAGATTGATTCCAAGCTTCAGTTTGGGTTATTTTGTGTCGCATTTTTACCTCTTGCGATAATAGCGACGATGAAGATGATGGGTAATTATACGAATGCAATGCTACATCTAAGCCTCAACAGGTTTCGAACCTGGATCCTCTGGCTTTGTAGAGAGTTACGGTAATTTTTATTTTTATTTTCATTTTGTACTTTAAGTCCACTTTATGCACAGTATGGCTAATCGAGACTGCATCTACAGTTTAAAGTGGGATCCGAACCACTATGTGTCTCCACCGGGTATCGAACCGGGGACTCCTTGATTACAAGGCGACTCCGCTACTACTGCGCCATCGGGAAAGCTAAGAGAGAGAGAGGGGGAGAGAGAGAGTTACGGTGACTAGGGTAATGAAGAATTGAAAGTAGCAGAACGACTAAGCTATTCTTTAGTCAATATTGGGATTGTTAATGATTATTATGAATGTCAGTTCAAATTTCCAGAGTGTTGTTACAAATTGTTAATTGTTATCTTTCCACACATTACTTTGCTACTAGATATTTGCATGCTAACCTGTAGAAAGTGCTACATTTTCAGTGTATGGAATTGAGATTTATTTCTGAGAATGGAGTAGTGGGAAAAGGATCACCTCACATGTTTGAATTATAGCCCCCCCCCCCCACACACACACACGCGCGGACACAAAATTATCGGCTGTTCTTATAAGGAAATATAACATGTATGAAGTGTGTCAAGAAAAATTGGAGCCTATTCACATCCCTACGGAACTTGGAAGAAAGCCCACGCAGAGATTGGGAACTTCTGTTCCGACAAAATCGGGATGTATAGTAAATTAAAAAACAAAGTGCTACCTTGTGCTTTGCACCAAGCCATGAAGGTGTATAGCGGGGTGTGGAGTTATGGCGCCAAGCTTTCTTCATCAGGCCGAAAGTGGGGATGATGTGATCAGCACCACGCCCTGGCCGCCTTATCCCCCCAGGAGTTTCCTCCAGGTACCAACTTTATACGACGCTGGGATGGCACCGGAGCAGCTTGAACAGGTGGACAAAATCCCGATTCTCCTTCGTCGCTGATTGAGCCCAGATCTCTCGCATGGTAATAGAAAGCCCTAACGACTGAGCTACTGCGGCACATATAGTATAGTAGCCTATGTAATTAAGGCAAGAATTGTTTTAGCGTTTCATTTAACGTTTTTAGCGTGTGATATAACGTGTAGCTCTCGTCGGTTCTGCGACCTGGCTTGAGAAAAAGGCGTTTTTCTGACGAACAACATTCCACCTGACAAGTCACGTGACTTTCCTACATTTCCTGTGTTTTTTGGCTTTTGAATGAAAGACGAGTTGCTCTTGAGACAGACAGAATCACCAGATCACCTAATGGTACAATATGTGTTGCCTACTCTTCCGGCATTATATACTGCCATTAAAGTCTTATGGGGAAGAACGTTTTTCCACAACTGTACCTTGAAATGTATATTTTTGTTGACAGAGCAACAAAAATTAATTACAGTTTTTCAAAGATTAATCCAAGCGTATATATATTACTCGCGCACTTTCGACGTGGCCTGTGGCCACGTCTCGTGCGCTCGCCGACGTGGTTCGCTTATTTGGAAAGTTTTGAACGTAAATTTATTTGTGTATGCGCTGTAATATGTACAAATAATCAAAATATTATTGGTTTCTTTCTTAATAATAAGCTGGGTAAGTAATAACAGTTTCAGGATAGTTAGTTAGATGTTTTATGTAAACGAATTCAATAGCGACACTAAATTGGAAAAGTAACATTTTACTTCTGTAGTCGGTTTTACATTTTTAAACATAATTGAAATAAAGAAATGTTTTCCTTCATTCTTCGCAAATTTCTATCTCTCCTCTTCAATGAATTCTGATGCTCACATTTTAAAATTCGAAAACTCTAATACTGTGCACAAAGTGGACTTAAAACACCAAATCAATCAATCAATCAATCAATCAATCGAAAACTCTAGCATAATTCCCTTACAGTAGCATTCGGGGTGAAAATAAACTTTCTTTAAGTTCCCTAGCAACGTCCGTTTCCATGGTGAACAACAAGCACGGCAAGCTCTAAGGAATTGCATGTCATTATACCCCCTAAAAATTTAGTTGAAACAAGCACGATGCAGATATTTACGCATTGAGTATAACAATATATACGTAATTGTATCTGGGCTGAAACTCCTTATTATGTAGATGTCACCCTTGTTTAAGGCACCTTTTCAAAACCAGGAGTTGATTCATCTGTGTGTTACTTATCTGTGTGTTACTTATCGCGCACTTTCGACGTGGCCCGTGGCCACGTCTCGTGCGCTCGCCGACGTGGTTGGCTTATTTCGAAAGTTTTGAACGTAAATTTATGTGTGTATGCGCTGTAATATGTACAAATAATCAAAATATTATTGGTTTCTTTCTTAATAATAAGCTGGGTAAGTAATAACAGTTTCAGGATAGTTAGTTAGATGTTTTATGTAAACGAATTCAATAGCGACACTAAATTGGAAAAGTAACATTTTACTTTTGTAGTCAGTTTTACATTTTTAAACATAATTGAAATAAAGAAATGTTTTCCTTCATTCTTCGCAAATTTCTATCTCTCCTCTGCAATGAATTCTGATGCTCACATTTTAAAATTCGAAAACTCTAATACTGTGCACAAAGTGGACTTAAAACACCAAATCAATCAATCAATCAATCAATCAATCGAAAACTCTAGCATAATTCCCTTACAGTAGCATTCGGGGGGAAAATAAACTTTCTTTAAGTTCCCTAGCAACGTCCGTTTCCATGGTGAACAACAAGCACGGCAAGCTCTAAGGAATTGCATGTCATTGTACCCCCTAAACATTTAGTTGAAACAAGCACGATGCAGATATTTACGCATTGAGTATAACAATATATACGTAATCTGGGCTGAAACTCCTTCTTATGTAGATGTCACCCTTGTTTTAGGCACCTTTTCAAAACTAGGAGTTGGTTCATCTGTGTGTTACTTATCTGTGAGAAATATAATGTAGCTGGACAATTAAGAATTGAAGGAAACAATGCGTGCAAAAGAAATGCCCGTGGCAACGGTTGCTAAGGACGTGAGAAAAGGGCATTTTCACCCTTAAGGAAGGGCCGATTGAGAGAGTTTTGAATTTTCTCGGCCTTTTGGGACGATTTCATGGGGGGTCGTAATCGGGCATTTTTTGCCTTCGGGGCTTCCTTCATGGAGAACATTTATGTCAGTGAGTGAGTGAGTGGTGGGATTGGGGCTATATATATATTGGACTCGCGCACTTTCGACGTGGCCTGTGGCCACGTCTCGTGCGCTCGCCGACGTGGTTCGCTTATTTGGAAAGTTTTTGAACGTAAATTTATGTGTGTATGCGCTGTAATATATACAAATAATCAAAATATTATTGGTTTCTTTCTTAATAATAAGCTGGGTAAGTAATAACAGTTTCAGGATAGTTAGTTAGATGTTTTATGTAAACGAATTCAATAGCGACACTAAATTGGAAAAGTAACATTTTACTTCTGTAGTCAGTTTTACATTTTTAAACATAATTGAAATAAAGAAATGTTTTCCTTCATTCTTCGCAAATTTCTATCTCTCCTCTGCAATGAATTCTGATGCTCACATTTTAAAATTCGAAAACTCTAATACTGTGCACAAAGTGGACCTAAAACACCAAATCAATCAATCAATCAATCAATCGAAAACTCTAGCATAATTCCCTTACAGTAGCATTCGGGGTGAAAATAAACTTTCTTTAAGTTCCCTAGCAACGTCCGTTTCCATGGTGAACAACAAGCACGGCAAGCTCTAAGGAATTGCATGTCATTATACCCCCTAAACATTTAGTTGAAACAAGCACGATGCAGATATTTACGCATTGAGTATAACAATATATACGTAATCTGGGCTGAAACTCCTTATTATGTAGATGTCACCCTTGTTTTAGGCACCTTTTCAAAACTAGGAGTTGGTTCATCTGTGTGTTACTTATCTGTGAGAAATATAATGTAGCTGGACAATTAAGAATTGAAGGAAACAATGCGTGCAAAAGAAATGCCCGTGGCAACGGTTGCTAAGGACGTGAGAAAAGGGCATTTTCACCCTTAAGGAAGGGCCGATTGAGAGAGTTTTGAATTTTCTCGGCCTTTTGGGACGATTTCATGGGGGGTCGTAATCGGGCATTTTTTGCCTTCGGGGCTTCCTTCATGGAGAACATTTATGTCAGTGAGTGAGTGAGTGGTGGGATTGGGGCTATATATATATTGGACTCGCGCACTTTCGACGTGGCCTGTGGCCACGTCTCGTGCGCTCGCCGACGTGGTTCGCTTATTTGGAAAGTTTTTGAACGTAAATTTATGTGTGTATGCGCTGTAATATATACAAATAATCAAAATATTATTGGTTTCTTTCTTAATAATAAGCTGGGTAAGTAATAACAGTTTCAGGATAGTTAGTTAGATGTTTTATGTAAACGAATTCAATAGCGACACTAAATTGGAAAAGTAACATTTTACTTCTGTAGTCAGTTTTACATTTTTAAACATAATTGAAATAAAGAAATGTTTTCCTTCATTCTTCGCAAATTTCTATCTCTCCTCTGCAATGAATTCTGATGCTCACATTTTAAAATTCGAAAACTCTAATACTGTGCACAAAGTGGACCTAAAACACCAAATCAATCAATCAATCAATCAATCGAAAACTCTAGCATAATTCCCTTACAGTAGCATTCGGGGTGAAAATAAACTTTCTTTAAGTTCCCTAGCAACGTCCGTTTCCATGGTGAACAACAAGCACGGCAAGCTCTAAGGAATTGCATGTCATTATACCCCCTAAACATTTAGTTGAAACAAGCACGATGCAGATATTTACGCATTGAGTATAACAATATATACGTAATCTGGGCTGAAACTCCTTATTATGTAGATGTCACCCTTGTTTTAGGCACCTTTTCAAAACTAGGAGTTGGTTCATCTGTGTGTTACTTATCTGTGAGAAATATAATGTAGCTGGACAATTAAGAATTGAAGGAAACAATGCGTGCAAAAGAAATGCCCGTGGCAACGGTTGCTAAGGACGTGAGAAAAGGGCATTTTCACCCTTAAGGAAGGGCCGATTGAGAGAGTTTTGAATTTTCTCGGCCTTTTGGGACGATTTCATGGGGGGTCGTAATCGGGCATTTTTTGCCTTCGGGGCTTCCTTCATGGAGAACATTTATGTCAGTGAGTGAGTGAGTGGTGGGATTGGGGCTATATATATATTGGACTCGCGCACTTTCGACGTGGCCTGTGGCCACGTCTCGTGCGCTCGCCGACGTGGTTCGCTTATTTGGAAAGTTTTTGAACGTAAATTTATGTGTGTATGCGCTGTAATATATACAAATAATCAAAATATTATTGGTTTCTTTCTTAATAATAAGCTGGGTAAGTAATAACAGTTTCAGGATAGTTAGTTAGATGTTTTATGTAAACGAATTCAATAGCGACACTAAATTGGAAAAGTAACATTTTACTTCTGTAGTCAGTTTTACATTTTTAAACATAATTGAAATAAAGAAATGTTTTCCTTCATTCTTCGCAAATTTCTATCTCTCCTCTGCAATGAATTCTGATGCTCACATTTTAAAATTCGAAAACTCTAATACTGTGCACAAAGTGGACCTAAAACACCAAATCAATCAATCAATCAATCAATCGAAAACTCTAGCATAATTCCCTTACAGTAGCATTCGGGGTGAAAATAAACTTTCTTTAAGTTCCCTAGCAACGTCCGTTTCCATGGTGAACAACAAGCACGGCAAGCTCTAAGGAATTGCATGTCATTATACCCCCTAAACATTTAGTTGAAACAAGCACGATGCAGATATTTACGCATTGAGTATAACAATATATACGTAATTGTATCTGGGCTGAAACTCCTTATTATGTAGATGTCACCCTTGTTTCAGGCACCTTTTCAAAGCCAGGAGTTGATTCATCTGTGTGTTACTTATCTGTGAGAAATATAATGTAGCTGGACAATTAAGAATTGAAGGAAACAATGTGTGCAAAAGAAATGCCCGTGGCAACGGTTGCTAAGGACGTGAGAAAAGGGCATTTTCACCCTTAAGGAAGGGCCGATTGAGCGATTTTTGAATTTTCTCGGCCTTTTGGGACGATTTCATGGGGGGTCGTAATCGGGCGTTTTTCGCCTCCGGGGCTTCCTTCATGGAGAACATTTATGTCAGTGAGTGAGTGAGTGGTGGGATTGAGGCTATATATATATTGGATTAGGTCTCTACTATAGGATTTTTAAAAACATTGCTCCCCCCCCCCCGTCGCAAATTGCAAAGATACAGGTCTTTAAGTTTTGCTTAGCTTTGGGTCCCCACAAATATCTGAAGAAATTGGCGCATATACGTCGATCACATTATGTTGGAATTCCCTAAAATCTTTCGTGATACTACGTCCAGATTATGGACAGCAGTTTTGGTTTCATGTAATAAGTACTTTTCTTCGTGCATTCAGGAGTGCATGCTTCAATAAATTAATAATAAATAAATAACCCCGAATATTTTGTTTCTTGATAATTATTAAATAATGCTTTTCAGTTCAGTGTTTCCATGACTCCACAAAGCATCCTATTGTCTCTAACTGCCGGAGCATAATGATGTCCATATATAGCCCTTTTTCCTGAAACTGGATCCAACATTCAAGTTTCTACAAGAATTCCACCAACTTCCCTGCTTTCGAGATGCAGGTAAATGCAATATTACTCATTTTTAGAGATTAAATCTTCCTAGGCCAAGAAATACATTCGAAGACTTTTTCGGATGAAGAAGCTTACCTATGCGATATACTCCTTCATCACGCCAGGATAAATTTTCTTGATGAAACTGACAGAACCATTGAAAGTTAACCATGGTTGCATATAATGGAATCGTTTAGTATTACTGATCACGGATGCATTGGAGTAAGTCCAGTAAGTGTTAGTGTAGATGGAAGGTTAGATCGATAATGCTCTTGCTATTTCAGATACCTAGAAGTAATCAGCTGTGGCCGCGGTGACTCAGTCGGCAACGTGTCTGACTACCATGCTAAAGGTCCCGAGTTTGATCCCCGGCCGGTTCAAATCCGGTAACCTTTCTAACGTCGCCCACCCAGCGTCGAATGACATGGGTACCTGGGGGAAAACCTGGGTGGTAAAGGCGGTCAGGGGCGTGATGCTGATCACATCACCCCCACTCGCGACCGGATCAAGAAAGTGTGGGGCGTTACCCTCACACCCCCTATAGGCCTTCATGGCGTGGTGCTAAGCACAGGGGAGCACTTACCTTTTAGAAGTAATCAGCTTACTTCACTCTAATGGTAAAAACTAAATCAAGAGCCGATGTTTGATTACTTTAAAGATACAAAAAATGCGTTCATAGCTGATTATGTTACCTCATACGGGAATCAATTTATTATCAATTTACATCCCTTCGCTTGAAAATCTAAACTTTCGGCGTAAGTTCTTATCTTATGCTTTTTTTCGTGATGCAGGATAGCTTTATCTCTTGGTAAAGGCTTTGAACTTATTTATTCACGGTATGATGCAGTTGATGTGGTACATTATACTTGAGCCAAAAAAACTTGACACGTGACTAGCAGTAGAAGTTACTTCAAAAACTACGTACGTCTTGAAGAAAGTTTGTTGCATAGAGAACTTTCAGTGTTGTTTCATGCTCACGTTCGGAAAATAAAATGTTTTTTTCTCTATCTTTTCATCATTCGTTACCAGAAGAGCTTCAAGACTTACTTCATATTCGGAAAAGTTATATTACTTCCTTGTGGTTTAACTTACTGCATGCAACATATACGACTGATACCGATTTTGATCCATGTACCCCTGGAGTGCGTTTACTTACTTGAGAGTTGTCGGTTTTCTTTGATGTCATTTGCAGAGGTGTTTGATCTAAATATTTACTTATTTGTTTCGATCTTAGACTATAGTTCTGTAACATGTCATCTGGTAGAAGATGTCTCCTTTTTTCTATAATTACACAATCATTTTCCACACGAATTGATTCTTTGAGATGCTCTCGTCCAAAGCATGTGTCATATTACTTTTCCCGTCCTTTCGATTTACATAACACAAACCCAAGCTCCGGATTCAGTATTTTCTCTTTCCCTTCGAAGGAGACCACACTAATTCAACTGCCTCCATTTGCAAGACACGAATTATTCCGCAAAAGGAAACGAAAAATGAATCAAACCAGTGTTCTTGAACGAATGCACAAATGTTAATAAATCTATCACAAATTTTAAACTTTGCCATAACTTTCCACGAAACTCATATTTCTATCGTTCATAATGCGATTTACATTCCATTATTGCACTTGTGGTGCCAAAAACATCATCATATTATGTGATAAAAAGATTTTTAAAAAATAATTCGAAAAATTAAAGATGGCTGCAGTTTCTGCAAAATGACCATCGGTGACCAACTTTTTTAAAATCACTAATTATAGTAGAGGAAGTCTAAACAAACAAAACGTCTGGCTCTCAATCTTCCAACAGATCCTTCCCAGCTGCTACATTAAGTGGGAAATGTTGGGTGCGGGGTTGTTTGGTCGAGCCTTTGTGTTTATACTAATCGCAGGTGCAACTGGTGGCCGGCCTACTTATATGTCCACCAATCGATTTCGGTGGTGTGCGCTTCGATGAGTGCCAACAATCTCAGTTGCTATTTTAAAGCTGTAGGGGTAATATCGCTCTCCCGTTACAACGCTGCCAAGCGTACGGCTGTTTTTGTCAGTTGTTTTTATTAGCTTGTTCGTACAGTGCTTGGCTGTTGGGTGTACTATTTCTCCGTGATTTGGGTAATATTGTACAACTTTTATCCAGCAAGCCCGCTGATAACGCTGTCTCTCTCACACACACACACGTTTTACAGCACGTTTGGCAAATTGCAGTGTATCCGACGCTCATTTGTATCGTCCTGCCAACAACGTTCGGGTGCCACAAAAATGTGCGATGTCGGTCGAAGAGAATTCAACTGATCGCTGATTCGTTGTTTCCCAACCGCCAGTTGGAAATGCGATCAGTATAACATATTAACAACGATACAACAGGGAGGATGATTTGCAAAACTTTTGGTATGGGAGATATACCATACATCACCCTCATGTCATCCCACCTAACTTCGAGCAGTGAATTTTAGCCAGGCAAGGTCAACTTCATCATTGTTCCCTTTGCTGGGGTGTAAGGAGTGATCTTTCCACGTAGTACACCTAATTGTAAACCTCACTTCCACTTAGTACACCCTGGACTGCATTTGGCAGACTAACGTGGCTCTGGCGTCTGGACTTACAGCCAGTATAATCTTCGTAGGACGGTTTGTGTTGTCCTGCGTTTTGTCCGTGTGTGTGCTGAGTGCCCCCTTTACAGCCTCAGCTTTTAACCGAAGTCAGAATGTTTGAATTTTTTGTTACACGACATTACCATTATTTCAGTTATGGCAAGGGGCTGGACCCCGTATAACGTGAAGGGTGCAAAATATTCTTTAACCCTCGGATGCATGTGTGGGGTCATTTTGACCCCACTGTCTGTTTATTTCCTGGTATTATAATAAAATCTAAATAAATAATTCTGATTTTCTGTGACATCTTACCATGCTACTTCAGCTATAGGAACATGTATAAATACATTTCTTACAATTTATTTTAAATTATATTTTTAACGTTTTTTTAACAATACCCCTCCTTTCCATGTGTGGGGTCATTTTGATCCCAGCCTGAAAACAGCAGGAAAACATTCATAAAGGGAAATTGATCCTACATATTATGATCAATTATGGCCAAAACTAACTAAATCATCTCAAGGTCAACCACCCACCCTGCCATGACTCACTGCAAAGTGAGCATGCGCAGATGTATTTGGCACGGATCAAGGCCAACTGAGAGAAGTTGGGATGTTCCTGTTCGTGAGCTTTTTCTCAACAAATTCTCCAACCAGAAGTACAAAGCAACCTTTTGAGTAAATCGTTTCGATGACATCAGAAGACTGCTCTGATCTGATGACACATACTGGCGCTGAACATCTGGAGACTGATCACATGGCTGCATTTCGATATATCTGGACACTTTTTATCAAAAACTGTCGCAGAATCATGGTACCCGGTGGTAGTGGTGGTGGTGGGGGAGTTGACCAACCGAAAATGGGGCTCGGTGGGGCTCGCCTTAATGGATTTCTCTCGTAAGGCATGAGCCCCATTTTCTGGCAGTGTTGCCAGCTGCTTACTCGAAAAAATCACCAAGGTTTTTTTTTGGGTCTAACCTAGCCTAAAGCAAGGAGCTGGCAATCTTGCTTGAGGCTCGCCTTAATGGTTTGCTCTTGTAAGGCATAAGTCCTATTTTCTTGCAGTGTTGCCAATATTTTACTCGAAAAAATCACCAAGGTTTTTTTTTTGGGTCTAACCTAGCCTCAAGCAAGGAGCTGGCAATCTTGCTTGAGGCTTGCCTTACAGTGCATAAAGCAAGGAGCTGGCAACCTTGCTTGAGGCTTGCCTTACAGTGCATAAAGCAAAGTTGGCAACCTACTGGTACTTTTGCCATAGCCTTTTACAAAAAAAGAGAGAGGGGAGAGAGAGGGAAGAGTTAAACAACCGACAGCTGCCAACACCCACCTACAGCCTTTTTTTCTTGGTCTAACCTAACCTAAAGCAAGGAGCTGGCAACCTTACTTAAGACTTGCCTTACAGTGCATAAAGCAAGGTTGCCAACCTACTGGTACTTTTGCCATAATCTTTTACAAAAAAAAAGAGAGAAGAGAGAGAGGGAAGAGTTAAACAACCGACAGCTGCCAACACTCACCTACAGCTTTTTTTTTTCTTGGTCTAACCTAGCCTAAAGCAAGGAGCTGGCAACTTTGCTTGAGGCTTGTCTTACAGTGCATAAAGCAATTTTTGCCAACCTACACACACTAAACAAGGAGAGCCGGCAACAAACACGCACTGCCGTAAAAGAGAGAGAGATGGGTGGATGGCAACACAGTATGTGTGTGCGTGTGTGCGTATAATATGTAGCATTATTAACTAGAGTGTGTTGGCAATTTACTTACAACTAAAAAAAATAGAGATGCCAACGTTGCTGTAAGATGAAAAGAGAGGGAGAGAGAGATTTATGGCTGGCAACAGTGGTGAGCGATGTCCTCTCTCTTCTGTGCAATATGATATTATGATGTTACTGTAGTTTTTGACGGGGATTACGAGTTAACTAAAAAAAAACCTGCAACTAGAGAGAGTTGCCAACACACACACGCTATTGTAAGAGAGATGGATGACTGGGAGGGGCAGCATTTCTGGCTATTCACAGTGGCGGATGTACTTCCTGTTTTTTTAAAAGCTAACAATAATGATGGAATTTCATGCTGACAGAGCGGATTTCTACTAGTCCACGTTGTTAACCTACATATTACTCCTCGACTAATAAAACTAGAAGCTCGAGGGTATTAACATTAGACCCTCACAGACTTTCACATTACCCATCACTGATGCCGCCAGAACCAAGTTTCCTGCTTCTATTCATAAACCAAAAAAAAAAAAGACGGGGAGAAGAGAGACATGTACACGCTTCCGTCGCCATTTTATAACAACTAGGGGAAGTGGGGCGGGAGGCGGACATGTAACGGGAGATCACACAAGCGAGCTTCCTCTATTCTGACTAATAAAGCATCATTCTACTCTGTAAGCTACAAGGAGAACATTGTGAGCTGCAAGAAGAACATTGTGATTGTGATTGAAATTAACTAACGTGAGTAAATTTGTTTGTTAGCTTGCATGAGTTGGCTTTGTGTTATATAAATAGGTAGTGTTGCTTCTGTGAGTTGATTCTGTAATAGCCAAACGAATGTAAAGGAATTGTAGATAAAAGGTAAAACTCTCTACAAAAGCCAAACAATTCTTAAGCATATTGTGGAAGGAATATATACTCGCAAAGCACGCAAAAAGAAGAGAGAGAAAGTATACAAGTTTTAAGTGTGTTGCATGTATCTCTTTTTTTTTTTGCTTTTTTTATATATATATTTATTACATATTACTATATACATCAGGCATATGCAAAATAGCAATATGCGGGGTGTAAGAGGGCGATCTTCTGGTAAGACACCCAACAGTTAACCTCACTTCCACGTAGTACACCCTGGACTGTAGAGTAACGAGGCTCTGGCGTCTGGCAGACCAGTATAATTTTGCGTGTGTTAGCCTGTTTTTTTTCTTGTGCGTTTGATATTTAGTGGAGGTATATAGTGTTTCGAATTTTATTATTATTTAGTTTTATACACAGAAAAGATATTAAACATAAAATTAAATAAAATATATCTAATTATGTTTTTTTATCACAACAAGCATTCACAAAAAATAACAATAATGTGGTTTAAAGTTTTTTAACGTAATTGCTACGTAAACAAAATGGCCGACTTGCAATGAGTGTGTCAAAGTTTTTTTAAGCCTAATTGCTACGTAAACAAAATGGCCGACTTGCAATGACTGTGTCAAATATGAATAGATTGAGAGATGGAAAGAGAAGTTAAATATGCTTAAATAAAGTGCTCCTTTGTGCATAGCACCATACCATAAAAGCATATAGGAAGACTGCCATGTTTATGCATGGAACTTAAATATACATATAAAATTAAAATATTTGGTGCTGACCACATCACACATTGCTGACTTTGCATTGTACTTTCCTATATTCACATATGCACAGTAAGGCTAATCGGGACTAGGCCTACAGTTTTTTAAAATAGGATCCGAACCACTATGTACTTTTATCGGGTTCGAACCTAGGACCTCTTGATTACAAGGCAACAACACAACCACCGCACTTTCGAGCCCTAGTGAATATGTAGGAAAAAACAACGGTATATACATAATCCAAAGTTGCGTGGTTCTAGCCCCCATAGGAACCAAGAAAATCAATATCTTGGAAAAACATCTTAAGATATTTGTCTTAATCTTTAAGAAAGTCGACTTCCGGTCTGTCAAGATGTTACTTCCGGTCTGTCAAGAAAATTTTCTTAAGATATTTGTCTTAAGATGTTTTCCAAGACATTGATTTTCTTGGTTCCTAATTGACCTAGGATGATGATTTTAGGTTTGTTGGATAGGATTTGACGAAAACTATACGACTAGCAAATAAAATCGATTCCACCCCCTCAAGTTTCGAAAATATAGACAATTTTTTTTATTTTTTGAGAAACTTGATTTGCTGGCTTAGTTTTTACCCTATTTCGAAAATTTTAATGGCATTTGATAAAAAATTGAATGTACTCTACAACCTATTGGAAACATAATGATTAGTGCTTACTGTTTTCGAGTTATTTTAAATTTAAATTTCAAGATGTGATTTCTAAGTTGTTTTGTAACTCGTAAACTGGGGGTCGTAGAAAACCCATTCTTGTTTTATCTGCTATTGCCCGACAAATACTATAAACACAAATAATGTTTATTGTTTGATTTAAAAAAATCGAAAATAACTTTGTTTTCTGAAAATAAAAAAATGTGTGTATGGAAAAAAAATACGATTGTGTAATTTTTTATGATGTATGTTTGCATGTAAAAATAAGTATACCTGAAAGTTTTAGAATTTCAAAATAGCTATATATATATATTTGCTATTATATCAGCCGAAACAATAGAATATATATAAACAAGTACATTTTCATAGTTTCATACCTCTACTAGATTGGTAGAAAAATATACTAATGGGCAATAAAATCTGAAGAAGATTCGTGTCTAGCAGAAAATAAACTAAATAGAATTACACATGCATACAATATTTATTGTGCTTTTTTCTATCTACAATCATATTTTTTCTTATATATTTTTTTTATAGGGTTGACTAAAACGCATATTTGAGGAAAACAACGCCACCCATATATAAATAAACCCCTCAAACTAACACTAATTAGAATTAGCCTACAAAATTTTTCTCGTAAGGCATTTTTTTGTAAACACTCTACCACCAACAGATCACATATAAATAAACACACCCCCCCAAAAAAAATGCGCTCCATGAAAAGTTGTCCTGTGTGCAAGAGAACCATATCAAGCAAACGTTTTGCAAGACATTGTCGTACCTGCGTGCCAGGCAAGCATTTGGCTGCCACTGAACTATGTTCCGGATGCAATAAACAGATCACAATTGCGTATGCCAAGAAGCATAAGCTTAATTGTCTAAGCAAAAATACATCTGGGGCCCAGCCTTCGACCTCCACCAAGAGGAAGGCAGGAGCAGCCTCCATCAATGCACCATCCGCCAAACGTGTCAAGCCTGTGGCGAAAGCGAACCAGACTGCTTTCGAGCGGTTGTTAGAGGACTTTGTCCACACTTCGGAGGGCTCATGCGACGTGCGTAGCTTTTTGGAGAACGTGCAAGCCAAAATTATTTCCATCCTCGGTGATGCGCTTGCAACGCACTCCACCAAATTCTACGCATCGCTACGTTGCCAGTACAAGAAGCCGTCTGATGAAATTTACAGCTTCTGCCACAACACCAAGGCGAAGACGCTGCATCTGGCGGATGTCGACAACCTCGAGGTCATCTACAACCAGTTTGCCGATGAGCTGGTGGCAAAACAAGAAGAACATCAAGCTAAAGGCTCGGGGGGTTCGCTGTGCGGTGAACCCCACGAACTGTGCGTCAAACTTTGCAAGTTCATACCTCTCTCCGCCTCCAGCTACGTCCCCTTACCACCTACTATTGCGGCAAAAAAGGCTGTCCTGAACATTCAGAACAGTGACGCCAAGTGCTTCGTATGGTGTGTTCTGGCAGCATTACACCCTGTCCACTGGAAAAACCAACCACACCGAGTTAACCACTACCTACCCTACGAGTCAGAGCTGGAAGATGCGATGGTTGGGATCGACTATCCCGTGGAGGTCCCGGACATTCAAAAGTTCGAGGCCCGTACACACAACCCTCGGTTGGCCATCAACGTTTATGGCCTCACTGACAAAAATATGGTGTACCCCATCCAGGTGAGCGACGTAGAGGACGATGGTGCGCAGGAAATTCACCTTCTGCTCATCAAGGACGAGACCCATCACCACTACACCCTTATCCGTTCCCTCTCCCGGTTGGTGTCGAGCCAAAAAAGCAAGCATCATGGTAGCATAGAAGTTTGTCGAAGGTGTCTGTTCACTTTTGACAATCGAGAACAGCAGGATTATCAGCGCATCAGAGGTCCCAACATCGCTGCCGAGAAGCTCGCTCGCCACAAGCCCTACTGTAGTAACAACGAGCCGGGTGTGGCAGTCTTGCCCAAACCTGCACCGTGGAGCGTTTCCACATGCACGGTGCTATGGTGGAGCACCCCGCTATCATCATCGCAGATTTCGAGGCCTTCCTCAAACCCCTGTCCACTTGCGATCCCGATCCCGAAGTTTCCTCTACCACCCCTTACCAACTCCACGAGGCATCCAGTTTCGCATACGTTGTGGTGCGACGTGACCAGCACATCGCCCCCGAGCCCTACGTGTACCGTGGTCCCGACGCAGCCAAACACTTCCTCGAGAGGATGGTTGTCGAGGCCATCGAGATAGGGAAGGTACTGTTGGCCCCCAAGTCTATGCTCCCACTGTCCCCCGACGATCAACATAGACACGACGAGGCTATCGCTTGCCCTGTCTGCGACAAGGAGTACACCGCCAACAACCGTAAAGTCCAACACCACGATCACTTTAACGGTAGGTACGTTGGTCCTTGGTGCAACGGATGCAACCTCATGGCCCGGGACCCGCACTTCATCCCTGTGTTTTTTCACAATGGCTCGGGATACGACTTCCACCACCTCGTCAAGCATCTTGGGTACGACGACATGCGAATCAACGTCCTGGCGCAGAACGAGGAGCGTTACATTAGCTTGAGCAAGTGGGTGCGAATCCCAGGATCACACTCTACCGTCGAGCTTCGCTTCCTCGACTCCCTGAGGTTTCTCCCGGCCAGCCTCGATGCTCTCGCAGGGAAGCTTAGCGACGAGCAAATGCTCATCACCTCCGGAAATTTTCCGAACTTGGACGTCGGCCTCTTCAAGCGTAAGGGGGTCTATCCCTACGAATACGTCACAGACGCTACGAAGTTCGCGGAGACGTCGCTACCTCCCCAGGCGAAGTTCTACAGTCAGCTACGAGGCTCGAACATCACCGACGAAGAATATCACCATGCCCAGTCCATGTGGCGCGAGCTGGGTTGTCGAACTCTCGGGGACTACCACGACGCCTACCTCAAACTTGATGTGACGCTCCTCGCCGACGTGTTCCAGACGTTCCGTGCGACCGCAATGAAGATCTACCAGCTGGACCCCGCCTACTTCTACAGTCTCCCCGGACTGGCGTGGTCAGCCATGTTTCTGGTGACGAAGATCGAGCTGGAGCTTCTTTCGGACGTGGACATGGTGCTGTTTGTGGAACGTGCCGTGCGGGGTGGAATGGTCCAGGTGTCGCAGCGACACTCGCGCGCCAACAATCACCACATGACCACCGGCTGCGACCCCTCACAACCGTCCAGCTACATCATGTACACGGACGTCAATAACCTCTACGGATACTCCATGATGCAGCCACTCCCCTTTAGAGGCTTCGAGTGGGCTGACCCTTCCAACTTCGACATCGAAAGCTTCGACGATTCAGAACATGGGTTCTTCGCCGAGGTGGACCTTGAGTTCTCCGAGAAGCTGCAGGATTTGTTCAGCGATCTTCCCCCTGCACCCGAGTTCAAGTGTCCACCCGATTCCAACCAGAAGAAACTCGTCATGGATTTCGAGCCCAAGAAGAATTACGTCCTGCACTACCAGAATCTCCGGTGGTTGATGCAGCGAGGGGTCGCGGTCCACACAGTTCACTGCATCCTCAAGTTCGAGCATTCTCCGTGGTTGCGTCCATATATTGAAGTCAACACCAAACACCGCACCGCAGCCACGTCCGAGCTTGATAAGGATTTCTTCAAGCTTATGAACAATGCGGTGTTCGGGAAAACCATGGAGAATATACGGAATCGTGTAGATGTGAGGCTAATATCAAACAAAGCACAATGTCGCAGGCTCGTAGCAAACCCGTTATTCAAATCGAGGACCATTTATAATGAACAGCTTGCTCTGGTGCATATGAGGAAGAGCGAGGTGAAGCTCAACAAGCCAATTTATGTTGGCGCCTCAGTATTAGACCTGAGCAAGCTGCACATGTTTCAAATATATTATGGGAAACTACGCCAGCACTATAACAACAATATTAGCCTACTCTACACGGACACGGACAGCTTGGTGTACCACGTTCGCACGGACGACGCGTACGGGGATATAGCGACAGTTCCATCTTTGGTTAACCTCTTCGACACCTCGGGCTATCCCCAGCAAAACAAGTACGGTATTCTGGCCCGCAACAAGAAGGTGCCTGGCAAACTCAAAGACGAGAAGGACGGTGATGTAATTCTCGAGTTTGCAGGTCTTCGCGCCAAGGCCTATGCCATCAAAGCCGAGGGCAGCGTTACCAAGAAGGCCAAGGGTGTCGGCAGACAGGTGGTTCGGGAGCATCTCACATTCGAGGACTTTGTCGATTGCCTCAAGACCAGGTCGTCGGTTCTAAGAGAAGAACAGCGCATCCAGAGCGTCGACCATGTGTTGACCACCAACGAGGTGAGGAAGATTGCCCTGGATCCCAACGACGACAAGAGGTGCGTTCTCCAATGTGGAATCCACACACTCCCATGGGGACACAACCGTTTGAGAGATGGAAAGAAATGTTACAAATGTCCATAAAAAAAAGTGAACCTAACATCAAACTAAAAAAAATTGAAAATAACAAAAAAAAAGTAAACCTAACATCAAACCAAAAATTTGAAAAAAAAAAGTATACCTAACATCGAACCAAAAAAATTTGAAAATAACAAAAAATCTTGCACGTACAAAAAATAAATAACCAGCATGCCTATGAACTTGTTCGGTTTCAAAAAACAGATCATTATGGAAACCATACCAGATCATGAAGTCTTACCTTCCGTGTTACCTAAACTCAACGGTCTGTTGATCATTCACCTCAACAGCATTTGGACGAAATTGGATGAAGACGTCGGCAAAATTTTTTACATCTTCAACAACAATTTACATTTTTACGAAATTCCGATCGACGGGAAACTTCGGATCACCGTGAATCCGGAAAACGTAGGCGAAATCAAAATTTCTACCGGCAAGAACATTTTTCGAATCAAGCACGACAAGATGCTTTCTAACATTACGTACGATGTGTCTGCGGGAGATTATCTTTACATGGAACTCCTCGGAGATTACGACAAACTTATTCCTCTCTTCGTAGAATTACGAATCGTCTATCCTATTATAAACAACCGTTAACCAAAAATGCCTAACGACATTTTCGGCAACACCAAGCGTGTAGACCACGCAGAAGAGATTCTCATGTTGGACATTCGAGTTAAGAAGTTGAGGACCGATTTGATCGCTTTGCAGGAAACCTTAAACAAAAGTTTAGAGTCGGAAATCGCTACGCTCCAAACGCAATGTCTCGACCCCATTCTGAAAATCGATTCCGAACTGAAGACGCTGATAAAAAATTATGTCGACGTACCTTCTTACGACAACGTTCAAAATATACAGTTGAGCGTGGATTCGCTTCAAAATGATTTGGCCAAATTACAGCAATTTCAATCGAAAAATGAAGATTTGGAAAAATTGAAACTCGAAATCGAAGAACGAACTTCCGCAATCGAAAAGAATTTCTCCGAACTTCAAACCGTGGTGAACAATGTAGACGCAGAACGCTTGCACGTCGTCGTTTCCAAATTACAAGAAGAATTCACCAGCACGTTGGAAGAAATTAAATCCAAGTTACAGACTTTGGAAGATACCATGACGAACCTACCATCGTCGGACGAACTGCAGGTCATCGGTAAAAGCGTCGCGAACATAAAAATTCAATTGGAGGCCTATCAAGATTTCGAACACATTCAAACCACCATCGCTACGCTTCAGGCGTCCTTGGAATTGATCAACGAAGAAATTAAAAATATTGTATTCACGCTGAAGCGAGAGCGTTGACGAGCATTCAAGGCACGTTGAGCACGGTTCAGCATAAAATCGAATATTTAGAAAATTTAAACGTCGAATCCAATCTTGCTCATTTTCATCACGTACTGGACAACATACAGGGTGACTTGGAATCGTTACGGACGAGCGTGCCTTCGAGCGAAGATTTGGAAAAATTGAAAACGGCGGTGACGGCACTATCCGAATCGAGCGACATCAAAAGTTCATTGAGCGATCTCGAGAGTAGGGTGGCCAATCTCCCCACCTCCAAAGAATTGCACGCTTTGAAAAGGAACATATCTCGAATGCTGAAACGACTGGAAACGGAAACGGCGAACGTGGAACAGATTCGAGACGAAATCAGTTCGCGGGTGTCGACGCTGCCCACTTCGCAGAGCGTCGCCGATCTTCACACGCAGTTTACAGAGATGCGAAGCATCGTGAACGATCTTACCGAGAAGAGCTCGAAATTGAATCAAGTCGAGAACCTTCAGAACATCGTCGTCAACATCAGAGATCAAGTCGGAGTGCTGGAATCCACGCAGGAATCGACGCTGGCTTCTTTCGGTGCCAAGTTGCAAGAACTCAACGAAAACTACAAGCAGTTGAACGTGGAAGTGAAAATCAAACCGTCGTTTTCTACCGTAACAGATACCATAGTCGAGCATTTGCTGCCCATCGAAAATAAACTCGGACAAGTTCACAGTAATCTGCTCGGCGTCGACACTAAATTCGCTAAACTGCATTCTCTGCAAGCCATCGAAATCAACAGCGTACCCAATCAACAGAGAATCTCCACGTTCGTCGAAGGTAACAAACTGTACATGTTACATCCTTATCATCCGTACTACAAGTTTCTCCTCGATGGCACGATTCAGATAAACGAATTTTCGTACTGGTCTCACGGTAGAAAAGCTAGCGTTCCCACCATGACTTTGATATCGAATCGTGGTGTCCAGAAAGCAGGAAACATTCCTCTGGCACGTTGGAACGAAACGCGCAACATATATGAAATACACGAAGACGAAGATCTTACCGTTTTCGACGTGAGTGCCGGCGATAAGCTGATCATTCAAAACACGAGCGAAGTGCCACCCTCTTTGAATCCCATCACGCTTGTGCTTCTCTTGAAACGTAATCTCTAAAAAAAATGTCTAGGCAAGCCATCGTCGAAGAATTGCATAAACCTGCACGCCGTAACTACGAACGTTTGGCTGTGGTAACCAAGGGCATCGACGACCTCTGGCAAAGTGACCTCGTGGAGATGAGTAGCGGCAATTTGAAAAACGTACATAAATTGAACAAGGGCAACAAGTACCTTCTCACCGTCATAGACACGTTTTCGAAATTCGCATGGGCTCTACCTTTGAAAGCCAAAACGGGAACATGCGTCACGGAAGCATTCAAATTAATTTTTCGCGAAAGCGGCGGCAGACGACCACGGTTTCTGCAAACAGACAAGGGGAAGGAATTTTACAACGCCGTATTCCAAAAGTTTATTCAAAAACACAAGATTCAACATTATTCGACCTTCAGTCACATCAAAGCCAGCATCGTGGAAAGATTCAATCGAACCTTGAAAACACACATGTGGAAACGATTCACGCTTCGGGGAAATTACAAATGGGTCGACATCCTGCCGGAACTCGTCGACACCTATAATGATACGGTACACAGAACGATAGGCATGAAGCCAGCTGACGTTACGAAATCTGACGAGCAGCGTTTAATTTCTACAGTTCACTCTCCAAAGTACACACCCACGACAAAAAAGCTAAATACAAAATTGGAGACCAGGTGAGGATCAGCAAATTCAAACGCACCTTCGAGAAGGGATTCACAAAAAATTGGAGCACGGAACTCTTTACGGTGGTTCGAGTTCTACCCGGAAACCGACACACGTATATAATAAAAGATAGTAGCGGCGAGATTTTGAAAGGAAGATTTTACGAAGAGGAACTCTCTAAAACGAAACACCCCGACACGTACCTCATCGAGAAAGTATTGCGTAGGAAAGGTGACAAACTTTTGGTCAAATGGCTGGGACTTCCGGAAAAGAGTTGGATCGACGCGAACGAAGTGATCTTGTGAGTACGTGGAACGTGGTGAAGCGTCTACCGGATCCGGAAAGTCAAACGAGAAAAAAAAATAACGGTGAGTTGCTTCCCGACAGCATCCGCTGTCTGATCGTAGGTCCTTCGGGGTGTGGGAAAACGACACTGCTCGTGGACAATTTTCTCCTCGCACCGAATTGGTTAGATTGGAAGAACAGGCACCTGTACGTGTTCTCGAAAAGTTTGGAGCAATCCAAATACCAGCAACTGATGAAACTGTACGATGGTCTGGACATTGCAACGTTCGCCTCGGAAATAAAACCACTCGACGATTGTCGTGAAAATTCAGTTGTTGTGTTCGACGACGCCATCCTGGAAAATCAAAATGAAATTCGCAACTTTTTCACGCAAGGTCGTCACAAAGGAATGGATTGTTTTTACCTAGCTCAAACGTTTTCCAAAATTCCAAAACAGTTAGTGCGCGACAACGCTAATTTCATATGTTTGTTTCGTCAAGATCACACCAACCTCAAGCACGCGTACGATGACTACGTAGGCGGAGACATGAACTACAATCAATTTTCGGAAGGCTGCTGCTCTACTTGCTGGAACGGTGACGATTTCGGATTCGCGACGATCGACATGACGAGGAAACCCAACGACGGAAAATACAGAAACAAAATCAACGACTTTCTAAACGTTGCAACGTTGTGAGAAACGACGTATATAAATAAACGTTATGACGAAACGAAAAATCGAAGACGAAAATCTCAAGCTTCGCGATTACCTCGCGAAACGCTTCAAAGGTTGGAAATCCGAGAATCGAGGATTCTACGAAGAGAAGAAACGTCAGGATCAACCTGTGATCGATGCCATCAGCGGTCTAGGTAAAAAAATTAAAAGTGTCACGGAACAAAATAAAAATTTGATCAACGAACTCGTACCGCTCGCAGCTAAAAGTTACGCTGTACCCACGCCTATTTCGAGCATTCCTTCGACGCCGTTCGAACTGAAGGATGCACCGGCACGACGTCGAGCTATTGGTAGCACGTCGTCTTCGGATAAGATCGAGTTGGGACCTTTGGCACGAGACTACCTGAGCACGGGGAAATTCGACAAGGATGAAGTGTTCGGATTGTATCCCAGCATGGAAACCAACGAAGGCGGTGGTGTGGTGTGGAAGATTGGGAAATCGAAGGTGACCTTCGAAGGCAACGACATTAAAGTTAATTTAGGCGAGAAGGATAGTTGGACCAGGTATCCGGGTACGGTGGGACTGTGGGAACTCGTTGCCAAAAAGCAGCCGAAAGATTACACCGACGAAGATTACCAGAGTTACAAGGAAATTCTGATCATGACGGATGCCTTGTACCAGAACAACGACGCCTCGCAGAATAGGGTGAAATCGAGCAGCGGCGAGAAGTACAGGAATCTCATCAAACCGATTTGGAACCAGGTCAAAACAGGCAGCGTCGTCAAACGCTACAACACGTTACCCAAAGAATTCGTTTGGGTGGACGACGTGAGGAAGCTCGTGGACCGATTGTTGGTAATAGCCGGCGAAGAGAATGCAGGCAACCGTAATTTCTACAACGAGAAGGTTGGCATCGTGGACATGATCAGCACGAAACTTTCCAACTTCATCGTGAACGACGACAAGGGCATAGGTTACCTGATCAAAATCATCAACACGCTACCTCCGAAATTTTGGAACGTGGCCGAAGGAAAGGGACTCGTGAACGACATCATCAACAAGTTACCTTTCGAGATGCATCTACCTGGCTACCAGTACTGCGGACCGGGTACCAAACTCGAGAAAAGATTGGAGAGAGGAGACAAGGGTGTGAATCCGTTGGACGCCGCATGCAAAGATCACGACATCGCTTACAACACCACGCAGACGGATCTGGATGCACGTCACGAAGCAGACAGAAAGTTAGAGCACGCAGCTTTCGAAAGGTTCGTGAGCAGAGACGCATCGCTGGGTGAACGGGTCGCCGCACTGGGTACCACCATCGCCATGAACACAAAACAAAAATTGGGGTGGGGTATATAAATAACATCCAGTAAAAAACTACACAAGAAAAAATCTCAGAATATATATATAAATAACATACCGTGAAAATAACACATAAAGCATCAACATGAAGCCCAAGGGTGTCGTGTACCAGATACCATATTCGAATCTAAAAAATCTAGGTGCCCTTGATGGGTTACTCACCAAGAAACAACGCGAGAAGAAACGTTCTTGCTTGTCGAAAGGACACGGAATGAAATTGCTGCTCAGCACACCTCAATTGAAAAGATTGCAGCGTTCGCGGAAACAGCAAAAAATCGGAGGTTTCATATTCAGCATCCCGGCCATCCTAGCAGCATTGGGGGCCGTTGGAAGTTTGGCCGGTGGACATGCCGCCATCGCGAAAACCGTCATCGACTCGAAGAAGAACAAGGCGGAATTGGAAGAACAGAAACGTCACAACCTGGCCATGGAGAAAAAAGGGGGCAAGGGCGTGATGAAGAAGTTTAAAAAAAAGAAACAACAGCACTCACCAACCGAGACATTGAATCTCTGATCGGACCGTTACAAATCAAACACTTCAGAGGAGTTTTCATGTCCGACTCGTTACCTTCAAGCGTTAAAAGAAGAGAATGCGGAGTAGTCAACTTGGACAATCAAAAAAATCCAGGCACGCATTGGATATGTTACCACAAAAATGATGATAAAGCATTCGTTTTCGATTCTTTCGGAGGTGTTCCACCTACAAATTTAATTCATCATCTGAAAACGAACAAAACCTCTATATACTACAACGACGAACGCATTCAAAATTTCGGAGACGTGAACTGCGGTCATCTCTGCCTCTCCGTGCTCGCGTTTCTCTCTAAAATAAATAACCCTACGATCGAGGATTTCCAGAAAGCATTGTGGAACCTTAAACAGCATCACTAGGATGGGCGTGTTCCATCTCACGAGCGAATCTTCAATCTTGAAACTCACGCTGCACGACGACATCGTCTATCCTAAATCCGTGGCTCTGCGTGCATTCTACAGCATGTACCTCATACCTAACGTCACGCAGCACAACAACAAAATTAGCGTCGGAAACGAACACATCGTCGTCACGCCAGGACAATACAATCTTTCCACTTTGCAAGCTCAATTACCCAAAGGTACATACCTTTCTCAAAATTCGGTCACGCACAGAGTGGAAATCCTATCCGCGCCGGAGACCGTGGACCTGGGCACCATGGGAGAACTTTTAGGTTTCGAGAACAACCACCCAAAACTCGAAGCTGGCATCAAGCACGTAGCAACCAACATTCCTAAATTCTTGGCCATAGAGACTCTGAACGTACACTGTAACGTGGCCGAAGGTATGATCACGAAATCTTCGGACGGATTGTTAGGAAGTCACAAGCAGACGGGAATCATAGCCACTTTCAAACCAAGTTCCGAGTTCATGGAACCGATCATCTACACCCCCTCTTCGCCGATCTATTTTCCAGTATGTCGCAACCGCATAGACGACATAGAGTTGGTGGTGACGAACGAGAAAGGAGACGTGGTGGATTTCGCAGGTGCCACTACGACGGCCATCGTGGAGATCAACATATAATAAATAACCATACATGTAAAATGGAGCAAATCGAAAGTTACGAATTGCAATCTTTCCCTCCCAACCGTCGCACGTTCGCCAATCTCAACGAGGCGAACAGGGAGATCGAATACGACGTGGACGTAGGCGATGGGTTCGTTCATCCTCACAGAGCGGACCTCTACCTTCAATTCGACGTGGTGAAGAAAGAAAGCGGAGACGCGTTTCCCGCAGCAGCAAACTTGATACTCGTGGACAACTTCGTGCCTCACCTGTTCTCGCAGGTGGAGGTGAGGAAACACAACACCGTCATCGACAGAATAGATTATCCAGGCATCACGTCGACGGCAGTGGGAACGTTGAAATTATCCAAAACGGACGCAGCGTACTACCAGGCCGGGGGATTCGAAGCCGGGACCAAAATATCGACGAGAAGTCACACGGTGCTCTTTCCCATGCGTCTGCTGCCTGGTTTCTTCTCGGACTACAAGGAGATCATGTGGAAGGGAGGACTGAGGATCACGTTTCGAAGAGCGGCCAACGACAACGACGCACTGATGCGATACGCTACTTTGGGTCCGGACGGCACCACGCCGATAGCCAACACTTTACCCGAAGCAGCCAAGTGCGTCATCCGGAGCATGGAATTGAGAATGCCGGTGGTGGAATACGAAACGAACTACGCCCTCAAGTACAAAGCGGAGATCTTGAAAAGTCCGCAGGTGCCGATTCACTTTCACGGTTACCAGTGCGTGCAGAAAATGGCGTCGGTAAGTCACATGGAATTCGACGTGACGACGCAGTTCAACAACATACAGTTCGACATGCCAGATTTCGTCGTAGTGCTTTTTCAGACCGGGAGGGACAAGAATCAGGAAAAAGATTCCAGCAAGTTCGACGACTGCAAAATCAAGAACGTTTATCTGAAGAACGGTAGGAACGAAGTGTTCCCGCGCGAGAATTACAACCTCGACGTGACCAAAAACGATTACCTCAAACTTTACGAAGCGTTCTCGGCTTACAAACGCGTGACCGAGGGAAGCGTGGACATGTACTA
This sequence comes from Lepisma saccharinum, assembly GCF_977018435.1. NCBI lineage: Eukaryota > Metazoa > Arthropoda > Insecta > Zygentoma > Lepismatidae > Lepisma > Lepisma saccharinum. The sequence goes on along the minus strand of NC_139247.1, from coordinate 7,698,108 downwards.
CACGCCCAGCGAGTTCAAAGCACGGAGACCCATGACCGTCATCAACACATCTAAGAGAAAGAAGGTTGTGGTCAACGATCGAACCAACATCAAGGTCGTCTGCGAGTTCCACGATGCCTTGCCCGAGGATACCCTACGCAGTGTCATCCTGATTGCAGAGAAGTCCTTCGCCTACGACGTGAAGAACGAGAGGGTCACAGAGCAGTTTTAACAAGTTTTTAACATCTTTTCTTGCACAAATAAGAAATTTTTTGTACTAGCACAATCAGTTACAATAGCACAATACGAACTTCACTAGTTCAGATCAGTTACAAATGTCAATTTCATTAGTTATCAGTTACAATATCTTTTTTTGCACTATAGCACGAGACAATCAGAAAATTTGCACAAAATTTGTTGTTGTTTTTACACGTGAAAATTAACAATAAAATTTCTTTTTTTTATCGTTTCAGATGCTGTCGAAACATCAAAAACACATACACACACTAGAAAAAAAAAGCATGCAACTTTATTTGTAACACACACATATTCTCCATCTTCATCAAGAAAATATTATAATAAACATAATTATTTTTATCTATATCTCACAATAAAACTCTATATCCAAAAATATCACAACATCAAATAACACTAGAGTCGTTAGTACACGTTGCATGATTACGGAGGTCCTCTGTAGAGTTTCATGGAAGTTTGAGAAAAAAAAAACACGTGAAACTCTACAGAGGTGCGGTTGTAGATAACCGCAGCCGTTAGAAAACCTTTACTTTTTTGGCTGGGCACCACGCACCCTGGCGAGGTTATAGGGGCCAGGTATCCTAAAAAACAACAATTATTATTTTGTTTGTTTGTTTGCGTCACAATACATACGCGCGCGCGCGCGTGTGGCACATCGTTTCCCCGAGAGAGGTTTACAAAAGTCACGATATATAAACATTGGCCTCTCTCTTTTTTTTTTTGGGACTTGGAAAAAATTTACAATAAGAGGACATCGCTCACCACTGTTGCCAGCCATAAATCTCTCTCTCTCTTTTCATCTTACAGCAACGTTGGCATCTCTATTTTTTTTAGTTGTAAGTAAATTGCCAACACGCTCTAGTTAATAATGCTACATATTATACGCACACACGCACACACATACTGTGTTGCCATCCACCCATCTCTCTCTCTTTTACGGCAGTGCGTGTTTGTTGCCGGCTCTCCTTGTTTAGTGTGTGTAGGTTGGCAAAAATTGCTTTATGCACTGTAAGACAAGCCTCAAGCAAAGTTGCCAGCTCCTTGCTTTAGGCTAGGTTAGACCAAGAAAAAAAAAAGCTGTAGGTGAGTGTTGGCAGCTGTCGGTTGTTTAACTCTTCCCTCTCTCTCTTCTCTCTCTTTTTTTTTGTAAAAGATTATGGCAAAAGTACCAGTAGGTTGGCAACCTTGCTTTATGCACTGTAAGACAAGTCTTAAGTAAGGTTGCCAGCTCCTTGCTTTAGGTTAGGTTAGACCAAGAAAAAAAAAGGCTGTAGGTGGGTGTTGGCAGCTGTCGGTTGTTTAACTCTTCCCTCTCTCTCTCCTCTCTCTTTTTTTGTAAAAGGCTATGGCAAAAGTACCAGTAGGTTGCCAACTTTGCTTTATGCACTGTAAGGCAAGCCTCAAGCAAGGTTGCCAGCTCCTTGCTTTATGCACTGTAAGACAAGCCTCAAGCAAGATTGCCAGCTCCTTGCTTGAGGCTAGGTTAGACCCAAAAAAAAACCTTGGTGATTTTTTCGAGTAAAACATTGGCAACACTGCAAGAAAATAGGACTTATGCCTTACAAGAGCAAACCATTAAGACGAGCCTCAAGCAAGATTGCCAGCTCCTTGCTTTAGGCTAGGTTAGACCCAAAAAAAAACCTTGGTGATTTTTTCGAGTAAGCAGCTGGCAACACTGCCAGAAAATAGGGCTCATGCCTTACGAGAGAAATCCATTAAGATTTTTTCGAGTAAGCAGCTGGCAACACTGCAAGAAAATAGGACTTATGCCTTACAAGAGCAAACCATTAAGCCGAGCCCCATTTTCGGTTGGAGCCCCATTTTCGGTTGGTCAACACCCCCACTCCTACTACTGCCTTTCTTACGATTGATCAACAGTTAGTGGCTTACCGTTGGAGATGCAAGTTCGTGCAATACATACCAAGTAAACCGGCCAAATACGGCATCAAGATCTTCTGGTTGTGCGATGCTCATAACTTTTACGTCAAAGACGGTCTAATCTACTTGGGACGACAGCCAGGAGAGCCAGTTCAAAGAACCTCGTCAGCAACGTCGTGAAGAAACTGTACTACACACTGCGGAACTCTGGAAGAAATATCACAACTGACTAATTCTTCACATGTCATGACTTGGCTAACGATCTCCTGTTACAAAATGTAAACATTGTCGGAACAGTAAAAAAAAACAAGCGTGAAATCCCACCTGCACTATCCAATATCAAGACAAGACAGCCTTGCACATCACAATTCGGCTTCCATGAAAATGAGATCCTGGTAAGCTACGTGCCGAAGAAAAACAAGAATGTCATTCTACTCAGCACCATGCATCATGACATACACATTGATGATGATGATTCTAAGAAGAAGCCAGAAATCATAACGTTTTACAACCAAACAAAGAGTGGAGTGGACGTCATGCACAAACTGGTTCAAACGTACACCTGCAGAACACAAGACACTTCGATGGCCAATGGCCCGCTTCTATAATGTAATCAATGTAGGCGTTCTCAATGCATACACATGCTACTTGTCATAGCATTCTGATTACAAATCAGGCGTCAGTCACAGACGCCGTATGTTCCTTATCGAGTTGGCGAATGAGTTGATTCTTCCTCACATGCGGGGGAGGTGCCAAAGCTTGTACCTGAAGAAACCAATAAAACTTTACGGCGTAGTAAGGCAGGCACAGAGACTGGAGGAAAGATCTTCAAAGAAAAGAGTAAGATGCCAAGTCTGCACAAGAAAAGAGGACAGGAAGACGACGGAACGTTGACGAATATGTGGGAAACCTGTGTGCAGGTCCACAGCAGTGTGACTGTGGTTTGCTCAGAATGCGAGTGAGGTGTATTTAATTGCCATGAGAGGCCGGCGCATTCCTTTTTGTTTCTTTTTTATTATTTTTTTATTTTTATTTTTTTTTAATTTATTTGTTCTAGATAAAATAATATTTAGTACTGTATTGTGTTATCTCTAAAATACTGTTTCTCAGGATAACTGAAGTTCTGATAATTGCGAGCGAAGTGTAAGTACCATTAATATGTAGAACAGTGAATTGTCAATACATTGTATTTTTTGGGGGCTTAAATAATAATAATAATAATAATAATAAAAGGGTAAGTGTTTCCTATGTTATATTCAGATAAATTATTGATCAATAAACCATATTAACTGAACTATTAACTCTGTCGTACTTATTTCAATGCATAATTGCATTGGGGTCAAATTGACCCCACATATGTAAAGTTGTAAAAAAAAAGTGACATGCATCCGAGGGTTAAGTTCAAGTTCTGCAGTTCAAATTTGAATTCAAAAACAGAACATGAGGCGAAACGGGGAGAAATGGCACGGTATGCAAGATTTTTGATTTGTTGTTGATTTGGTGCTTTAAGTTCACTTTATGCACATTAAGGCTAATCGGGACTGGACCTACAGTTTAAAGTGGGATCCGAACCACTTGTGCCGGGACCCCTTGATTACAAGGCGACGACGCTACCACTGAACCATCGGGGAGGCCCCCCGTATGCAAGAGACCCTTGTTCGAGTTTTGGTTGAGCAAGAATTTTGCACTGAAATGTCTACGTATCACTTCTCCTATGCATAAGATCACAAGGTAATGAGTCCATACTTCAAACAGCTCGGATGACCTTTTTACCAAATATAAAAACTATTAGGCTATCGGATTGTTTTTTTAATTCGAGACACCCTCGAATTAAGAATCACCTTAATTATTGCTTCAGATTTTGAGAGAAAATAATACTTCCAAATTAAAGAAGTAATTATGTACCTATTTACATTATTATACAAACACTTCTTCTAGCTCGAGATGTGCTTGTTTCATTCACTATATACAGGATGTCTCAAAAGTAATAGCGCAAACTGACACAGGTGAAAGTACACGATAATAGAAGCAAAAACGTCTCAGTAAACATGGGTTTGCAAACGAACCGTTTTCAAGTTAATCGCGATTGTGTGATTACAAGCCACCACTGACTTCATTGTTTGTAAAGTCATCCTAGTTGGTAAAATGCTAATAATATGTGCGAATATGTGGGTACAAGCCGTACCAACTCTCGGAAATATTCTGTTTGATTGCAACGCCACCTCTCGGAAATGTTTTGTTTTGTAAACAAAGAGCAAACCTCGGACCGGCAAGGAGTAAAGCACTCGGTGTTTACTAAATGCAATCAATGACGGCTTGTACCCACACATTCGCATACATTATGAGCATCTTACCAACTAGGACGACGTTTACAAACAATAAAGTCAGTAGCGGCTTGTAATCACACATTCGCGATTATCTCGAAAACGGCTCGATTGCAGACCCATGTTTACTGTGACTTTTTGCTTCCATTATCGTGTACTATCACCTGTGTCAGTTTGCGCTATTACTTACGAGACACCCTGTATAGCATAAATAATATAAATAGCAAGATATAGAGGCTATCCAACAAAGAGGTAACAGTTCCATAAGAGCCCAATTAGCAGAACCTTCTTCATCAATAATTTGAAGTTAGCGTGCAAAGCTTACACGAACCCAATATCCAGACCATCGGAATCCACTGCACGTAATGAATAGCTTGACTCTCACCGTTCTGTCTGTGCCAAAGGTAATTACAAAACACCTGGAGAAAAGTGTCTGAAATTTTCGTCATCATATTAATTAGCGTATTGAGGGAGTTGAAACCTTTGGCTTTCACGAAACTTTCTGTACGAAGAGGTAATCAATCACCTGTCTCTTGCCGAAGACAAGACAATTCAATTAATCCTGCGACGCCAAGGGTTCCGGGTTCGAATTGCGATTGGGCTTGGTTGTTTGTGAATGTCCATTCATCTATTTAATCATTTCATAACACATCCCCATCTTCGCAAATTAGCCAAAAGACACAAAACGCGAAATAAAATAAACTAAATCAATCAATCAATCAATTCAATTAATGAAGACTTTCCGTCATTAAAGGAATGTATCTACAGTGCAAATCACCAACCCTGAGACCTTCTGTAAACAAACTGTCTCACCGATTCGATGTATCACTCTGCGTCAGCTGATTCATCACCGCCGACTACCGCATAGAACTCGGCATGTTGAAAGTGGCATTTCCAACCGCAATAGCTTTCTTTGTCTTGTTTTGATAATCATCATCAATATATTTGTTGGACTTACAGCATTGCATATGGCTGTTTATGCCCATTATATATTTTATTTACATAAGATACAATTTACATAAAATCTACAAATAAATTTCAAATACACTCCTATCTATATCAAACCTTAGAAATATACATTACCATGTTATATCATTTTGTCTAAAAGAATGCAAGTAAACTATATTCAATTCGCATGCAAGAAAGAAGCCAAATTTATGGGAAATGATTACTGGTGCAAAGAGTTAACCATAAAGGTGAAGCAATAAGTACAAAAGAAAGAGCATTGGGTTTAAAGTGAGACGTCTTTTGCGGCAGCGTATCCCATACTACAAATTAGCCGTTGTTTTACCTTACGTAATGAACCTGTAACAACGCTGGATTTTCGTGGGGATTATTTTTACTTCTATGAGTTTGCATTGCTTTCTGCATGGAAGTGGTTTTGTTTACAGAAGGTCTCAGGGTTGCTGATTTGAACTTTAATCATGAGCTTGTTCAGTTGGTTGTAATTGTAGGAAAAGGTGAAATTTGTACCTGGTGCGAACATCGGTTATAATTATGAGGTGCTTTCTAAAACATCATTCGCCTAAATGAAAGGGAACTGGAAGAATATATTATGACCTTATTTAAGAGGTAACATTTGCCTCTAGCCTCACAAGGAAAATATTTATGGGTCTATCTTTCCTATCAATAGTTCAAAACTGAGAGAAGTAAATTGGTGACCAGAGTGTCTGTTCGCCGGAATGTCCTTGTTCCTGAATTATTTGCACTACAAATTATAAGTGAATTTCATTCTCAAACGTGAATTGGTGCACATAGTAGTACCAATCGTCTGAAAAATTATAGATTTTGATGTACATTTATCATATAAATTTTCGTTCTGTGTTCACTTATGAAGATCAAAAGAGTCGTCAAAACTTAATAAAATGGACGAATGCAAAAGAAAACGACAACCAATAATTATTTCAAATACACGTCTTGCAATCTTGTATGTATAGAAAATTAGCTTGCAAATTAGAGGTGTAAAACGTAGACACAAAATTGGAAATCAAATTATTTTATTTCGACTATTAAATCGAAGAGATAAATTGTTCCTTTAGGTAAATTTTATGTGCGGTTAACAAAGCATAAATTACGTTACCAAAAATATTCTCCCAATCCTCAAAGATTTTCCCACAATTTAAGTTGCAAAACGTATACTAAAATGTTATGATGTGTTCATGGTTTGAAATTCTGAAGGAAATAAATGTCCCCAGGATATATTAATAGCAGCAATAATTTCCGCTTTTAGTTCATATCAAAATTTATATTACTGACTCTACTATTACTTTTATTAATTATTAAATAAATTTCTACGACGTAAACCCCTACAAAAATTCATTCTCGCTGCACATATCTAAAAATAATTATATTTCCTATGATGGAAAGACGTTCTTGCGCCTCCCTCAATGCATTTTTGCAGACATCCTTCATGATCATGTTTAGTTTACATTTTCACCATGTTGGATTAAATCTGGCGGCAAATTCAATATCCTGTATCCAGAAAAATATAATTTTACATGTATGGACGTCATACAGAACGAAAACAATCCAAATTTTAATAGAATACTTGCGCAACGCTTTTCTCGAATTTTCAAAATTCAATCTCAAATCCCTTTTACCCCCTTTTTTATGGTGCCACAGGGTAATTCCATTTTAAATCAACCAGGAACCTACAAGTTATAATAATAATAACCCATAGCTCTACAGCCCGATGAGGGCCTTGGCTTACCTACCGACTGCTGGTCTCCCTCCAACACTGTTCCTCCGTCACCTGTTGTAGCGGGGAGATCTTAGACCAGTATTGGAGTGTCGGGGGATCAGCCCGACGAGCCCCCAGCCGTTGCAGGTCTTCTCGATCGGGTTACGCTCACTCACTCGGAGCTTCCCAATTTCCTCACGATGGTGGGTTGCCACCGGCCCTATACGTAGGCCGAATAAATTCCGACCAGAGCCGGATTCGAAACCTACAAGTTCAAAAAATATTACTTATATCTATTTGGCTATTTACATGAAAAATATTTTATAAAGATGAATTACGTCCCAAACTTACCATAACATAAAATAACATAAACTTTCCATTCCTTTAATTGAACAACAGATTTTAAAATCTCTCACATACTGAAGGATATTTATTGTTCACAAATTGCTGAAATAACGGCATATTACTAATCTGATAATGATGGCTAATTGCAAGTCAGCCTCGTAATTATGATATTGGCAGTTTCTTGTTTGAAGGAGAGAGGGAATTTCCATCATTTTTGCCTAATGTAGACTGAAGGCTCCACACTTTTGAGAAACATGATAATTTTAGACAAACATTGCAATATACGTAGACTATATTTATTATTTGAGGACTTATTAAAATTATAATAGTCTTATTCTTCCAAATACGGATGTAACCTTTTCTGACATGTACCCATGGAATATATCACGTTTAAGTAATTGATTGATTGATTAAATTGCTTTATCTTTCTTCGTTTCTTGTGCCACTTTTGGCTATTTTGCGAAGATGAGGATGAGTGATGACATGATGAAATTGATGAAGGAACGCTCACAAACAACCATGCCCTGGCCGGGATTCGAACCCGGGACCGCTGGCGTTGTAGCACGATGTGCTAACCACTCCACCACGGGGGCCGGCACGTTTAAGTAGTAACTGCAGGTGTAAATTAGGTGGTTGTTGGATAATAATGAAAGTGGACATTAGTTTATTGATAGATTATTAATATTTTTAATTATTAGTACTACTAGTATTACTATTGTGCCTCCAGTTACTAAAATCTACGCACAATCCGGACTGGTTTGGCACACTATAGAGGCTGTGGCGTCTGGACCCACGTCCAGTATAATCCTCTGTGACACTTTCATTGTGTATGTGAATGTTCTTTTATCAATTACTCGTATTATTAATCACCATTCATCCTCATCTTGGCGATTGGCCAAGTGGCAGAAAATATAAATAAATATAAGCAAATCAATCAATCAGTCATCTAAGTTTCCACAATAAGTTAGATATAATGCTGGCTATATGTTTGATTTATTTCCGATTCTGGACTTCCCAACTAAGGAACTATGGAAATTCAATGGAAACAGCGCCATTTCAGAAACTGCTCATATACTATTTGTGAAATGTATTTGCAACCCAGGACGTCCTACTAATTGCCTCGGAGGAGGATGAACTGGCGTTTGAAATAATTGACATTACGCACACCTATGTAACTGCTAATCTCACCTAACCTAACCTGCAAGAAAAGTATCTGCAATATACTCAGAATATATTTGAGGAAAGAAGAAACTCAAATGGATATATGTACGTAGTATTTCAGAGTAACGTGCAGTAACGATATGAAGCTCTCAAAAACTGGTCCTTAACTCTTCCCGTACGATCCCGAGGCAGCGGTTGGATACATTCAACTTCAAATATTCCACTTGGAAATGTCTGTTCCTGAATTGAGAACTTTTGTCATAGTTGCTGAATTGGGACGTCCTGAGTTGAGTTTTGGATTTCTCTGCAAAATAATTGTTGATTTTGTGAAATATCTGTCTTTAGGATAAAGATCCTGTTCAAATTATTTTCTACTTCACACTGGCTATATTCGTAGTTGCTCAAATTGGATTGTTATCAATGATTGGATCTCAGCTAACGGAAGAGGTAAGTGAATTGAACTCTTTGATTGTACAGTGGGATGCACAAGCATTGCTCGACAAATTGTTCATGACAATTTTCATTGTTTCTCTTGCATACTACCTTTTTTTAAGGAACGTGTTTTTACGTATACTCAGCAATTTGTTGTTGCAAAATTGAATTGAAGAAGTAATAATACCAAAATAATAATAATAATAAATATTAATTATAAATATATACTGCTACTAAGAAAATATATTTTATTGTCAGTATATTATTTCTATTACTATTATTAAATTATAGTGCAATTACTGAACATAATTAAATTTCACACATGTATTTAATAAAGAGAGGTAAAATATTCCTCTAGAAAAAATATGTACATGTCTGTCTCTTGAACTAAGCTCATTGGCACCACAGCTCTCTAAGGGCAGCGCCTGTCAGAGCGGCATTTCCATTTGGGTGATGAGTGGTCAGCCACGGCTATCTTTATTCCTGGGGAGGCCGGAGTCTTCAATTTGGCAACCCTGTGTTACGTCACATCAGCCGGCCGATGTTACTTGGAACAAAACATTCGGTAATGAACATACAGACGTAGGAAAGTCATTATTTTCAGTAACTTGTAATCATGTCATTCGCCAAAATTGTATTCGCTAATGGGTTCAACGATATTTTTTATCGATGTAAAGCAGTACGTTATTAAAATACATTGGATTTTCTGAGCTGCATATCAGTATTTCAGAGTTTTCCGTACTTTTCACATGTGGTGAATCATCAAAGTTTATAAACACATACCTTGTAATGTCAATCTTTTGTTCAAATTTAGAAAAACAAAAACATTTTGCGCAGACTCCCTTTATTTTGAACAACGTGTATTTCGATATTCGCGCCATTCTTTGTTGCTTCATTTTCAAGCCGGCTTAACAGCGTAGCCAATTTTCAGAACTCCGGCCTCCCTTGGTATGAAGATGGCCATGGATCAGCGCATGGAGACCAACCGCCGCTGGTTTATCACTTCCGAAACTCCAGCCCGTAAGATATAATAGGTTAATGGGTCAAAACATAAATATAACATTGGTGAAGGGTGTACAGAGTGATGTAGTTGGGGGTGTGAACGTCTATGAAATCTCGTACAATAAATAAAGCATGTCAAATTAAATTTCTTTGACTTTCTTTACTTTTGGGACATAGAATAGTTGGGAAATTTCTAATGATTCTGTATTTAAATGCTCAAGTGTCGAAAATTGTTTGGAAATGTCTTTGATTTGAGAGCAGTGAAAGAAGGTATACCGAATTTGAGATTTCTCTAAATGTGTGCATGTTAGGAATTTCTAGTGTGGTATAATAACAACAATTGCAAGACACGTAGTCGAACACACACGAACACAACTACACGCTCACTTATTATGATAATTGTGACCCTTTGACAACAAATGACGCAACTTTTCTCTGGACACACCACTGTTATTAGTGATGTTTGACGTGTGTGTCACCAGACACTATTGTATGGGGCGTCAGGCCATGGATAAAACTTGATTATTATTGTTGTTCTTCTTGTTACTATTTATAACCAAGGGTATAATTGTTATTATATAGTTATTGCTATTATGAAATCATAAAATAAGCATTTTTTAAAAAAAATCTTTGTTATTGTTATTACATGGGTAGTTTACACTACTCGATCCGCCGGACGAATAAATATCCAGAACTATTGTTTTCTATTATATTTTTTACTTATACATTTCATACATTTAGTTTACTGTTGTATTACAATTTGTTATTAACTTTTACACACTTCGTTCACAAAATACTTTAAAAGATAGGGACATATTTCACTCATAAAGTTTATGTTGTGTGACCCCTCACAAAAATATTTAATTATGTAAATTTTGTAAACTGCGAAATAATTTCATTTTTGGATTAAATGGTAGAACATGAAAATACAACCAGATTTCTGTACACTAATGTTTTTTCGATCCAGTTTTTGCTTGGGTAATTCTGTTCGAAAGCTAACTAAATTAACATTATATTTCTGCTATTAAAAATAAAATAAAACCTTCACTGAAATTTATAACTTGCAATGAACAATACTAATTTCCAGGTGGGTTGACGGATCCTTTCGATCCCTATCATGACGCTCATGATGCTTGATACTTTGTCTTGTATACGAGTATAATTTTTAATATAGGGTTTATATGTAATCTGAGTGTCTTACACAAAGATTAGTTAAATATATTTCCATGTTATTAACATTTCTGCTTTCCACCAAACAGAGCTTCCGTACCTTGAAGTCCCTGTATGATACCCCCTGGTATAGCTGTTCGAAGGGCTTTCGAGTGGCCCTTACAATTGTCAATACCACATGGAATAAGCCCTTTGTGCTCACAGGAATGGGTTTCTTCAAGTTATCTGCGGAAAGTTTCAGTTCGGTAAGTTTATACAATTCCTAAGAGTTCTAGGTTGAAACGAAGAAAGCCTAAATCAATAATCGAAATACACATTTCGTTCAACAATCTACTGATCAATGGAAACAAATAATTGATTTTATCGATTAATATAATACGATTTATCTTAGTAGCAGATACCAGTACTAAATTACAAAATTCACATTTAGTAGCTTGGAAAGGAAATTCAAATGCCGTTGAGTCGGACCGTGTGGCCGAGTGGTTAGCACATCTCGCTGCGACGCCAAGTGTCCCGGATTCGAATCCCGCTCGGACTTGGTTGTTTGTGAACGTCCATTCATCATCACTCATCCCCATCTTCGTAAATTTACCAAGAAGCACAAAACGCCAAGTAAAATAAACTAAATTAATCAATCAAATACCGTTTAGAATGTGCTTAAATTACCTCTTTTGATTCTTTCTTGTTTTTGATCAAGTGAAAGTAGTTGAAGAAATTCGATACTTATGTCAGTTACAGAAATTATTAAAAAGTAGAATTGTACATTTAAAGATTGAGTAAATATTCAAAGTATAACAATTTGTTTGGTTTGTTTGAATATGTGAATTAACAACCACCGTATAAATTATAAATACAATTGATTTATATGTTTGAGTGATCTATAAAATACCAAATGGTAGATTCAATAGCCTGACACACATGGGATTGTAGCTCTCTGATTGTTAAAGGGAATGGCCCTTTATTGGCACGTAATGTTAATTGGGAAATACCAATTGTCTGGTACTTTTTCTGTTTACACTTATTCTAAAACTGCGTTTCAGATAGCACCTCTCTCCTCGTCTTCAACTGAACAATTTTAATTTGCTGGTTGAGAGGATCGCACCCACGAAAGACCTGTTGTTTTTCCTACAAATCTTGTGCGGGTCATTCCATGTCAAATCAACCCAGGTTTGATCCTTGACATCTCAGAAATTGATAATTTTTGGTGCAGTAGTAGTACTAGTAAAGTTGACGAAAACTGTCAAATTTAAGATTTATTTGGCTCCATTTGATTTATTAACTTTCAAGAACGATAAAATCTCAAAATTTGATTACTTTTTGAAATCTTTAAACAGCTGTAGATAAAAATCTATTTGGCGTAGAGAGCAAATTGGTATCATTCTCTTCTGCTTTTAATGAGCTTTAATTTGAAATGCAACATGACTATGGAATTTGAATTTTGTAATTTAAAAAAAAAGGTTTGTTAAAAAATTTCAAAAACACAATTTTCATTTTTATGAAAAAAATGTATATGTTTTGAAGACATCAGTTGACTATTTTTGTTCAAAATGTCATAATGGGACGGCAATTGGTTCCTATGGAAATTAACTGTTTGATTGTAGTGTGTGCAAAATTTGTTTAATTTTTTACTTTCATGTTAAAACCATGTCGATCCTCCTGGTGGAGTGGTTATCACATCGCACTACAACGTCGGGGGTCCCGGATTCGAATCCCGGACTAGGCATGGACGTTTGTGAGTGTCCATTCATCAATTACATCATCTTCTCACTCATCCCCATCTTAGCAAATTTGCCAAAAGTGGCAAAAAAGCGATGTAAAATAAAGCAAATTACTCAATGAATCAGTCATGTTAAAACCATAAGTTAAGTTGAGTGGTCGATGATAAAGTTTTTGTATTAACAAGGGTTGGATAAAAAGTAATGGCAACACTGCTGTCCCGTGAAAGGGGCGAGTCACAGCGCCACAACCGTTTCGTGGTTGATAAAGGAATGTCAGACGAGGAAGTATAGTGAGTGGAGTGCGATTGTATGTTATTCAGTCAAAAACAGCAGAGGACGAGAGTGCAAGCGCCCTAACAATATGTTTAGGCAAGAACAACAACGTCTCTTAGGCAAACGGTCAACGCAGCCTACTACTGCACCTTCTTGCAACACCACCTTCGTCTCGCATTAAGAAGGAAGCGACGGCACGTTCTGGCACGGTGTCCCATCATCCTGCTTGACAATGCAAAGTGTCACACTGCGAACACTGTGACGGCGCTCCTGCATAACTGGTAGAGGGAGGTACTGGAACATCCGCCGTATTCACCGGTATGAGACCGTGTGAGTATGACCTTTTTCACAAAATGAAGGAACCACTGGGCGGGAAGCACTACGACACGCGCGAAGCCATCATACGTGCTATAGGGCGGTCACTGCGGGACATCGACAGAGATGGACACGCTGACGGTGTACGACGCCTTCCATACGTGTGGCAGAAGGTCGTAGAGATGGGGGGCGATTACATTGAAGGCATGTAACACGTATTTCTCTGCCAATACAGTCAAGTAGCAAGTGTTGCCACTACTTCTATCCAAAACTTGTATTTTATAATTTTAGAACATCAAATAATATGAAAATTTAATATTTAACACTATTAATAACAATGTATTGGTAAATATATTTTTAAAAAAATAACAAGGTATATAACAACCTTAATATATAAAAGTATAATATTAAAATTTGAGGAACTTTCAGACCGAGGTGACATGCAATCAGCGACACAAATTTTGCTTGTCTCTTGCATGTTGGACGGACTGCGTCAAGTGCTTCGTGTCGGTTCGGTCTGTTGTTTGTGTATGCACGGCGAATGCTTCTTTATAGACTGAAGGGACCCTTGTTACTTGTTTTTGTCACTTCAGTGTGAACCCTTGCTGTCGCTTGTCACTTGTTTCTTGTTGTTTTGGAGATCCCCCTTACAGGTATTTGAAGGATAAAGTATTCTATTATGCCTCTTAACACAACATAATGATTGATGAGAGATAAGATATGTGAAATATTCCAGTCCGTTTTATGAGTAATAACAGAAAAGAAACAAGTCTCAAGAGAAATACTGGCTGTATTTCGTGATTATTTACAGTGATGTGGTGACCTTGGAACTTGGGTAGCAACTGATAGTGGGTAATGTTTAATGCATCGTCGTTTTCTGCATACGGGCAAATACACACACACACACACAAAATGAATAGACTGTATCGTTGTTGCAATAAAATTTGTGACGTGAATATTGCAATTTGTTACAACCTTTCAACGTTTGAAATGTGAATTAATTTAAATTTATTGTTATTAAACTAACGTGTGGTCCGTAGTTTATTATGAATATTACGTTTGCAATTTTTTCGATATGAAGACCTAGTATTTGTACCCTATTCTAAACTGTAAACACAAATATATATTTTTCAATTCGATTACCAGATATTAAAAGTGATAAATATTACAAATTTTCATATCATTTGTAGTTCAAAAATTGTAAAATAGATTAATACGAAGACTTCAACATCAACCACTCAACTTCAATTACATTTTTAACATGGAAGTCAACAAATTTTTCAAATGTGGCACAAATTACAATAAAAAAAATAATTTCCATAGGAAACCATTGCCGTGCCATTATGAAAGTTTGCACACAAATACTCAATTGATTTCTTCAAAACATATACTTTTTCAAAAAAATTAAAAATATTGTTTTCCAGATATTCCAAATAACTTTTTTCGAGTTTCTTATGCAACGTCCTCCCGTAGGACACCAGTCAGAAAGTTAGTCCGCTGCTCCTTTGGTCAGGAACATGAGACTTTTTATCACTCATCAGGGCTTGCTGGGTAGAAAATAAACACAACATGATTTTCAAAGTTAGACGCAGTTTTATAATCACTTATATTTCATAATCACTTCTATTTCCTATCGTATGTGGACTTAGAATGTAAAGATACGTATACTTACGTTTCTTTGCTTTGCCTGAAGAGACGTAAAGAACAATGCTATAGCATATCAAATAACAATCACTAAACACAAATGCATATAGAATTAACGTTGGACATGACAAACGTAAATACACGAAAGTTTCTGTACCTAATTATTATTCTTGAGTATCGCTAGAGAGAAACGAAATTAATGTCAACCAATAACACTATTCTGACATTCCATTAACTGTTACCACGTTCCTGTTGATTCCTCACCTTCACCTGTTTTTCAACACAGTCTGTCGTCCGGTGAAAACATTCAGGCGGGTTCACTTCCTCTGCTGAGATGGGAAAGTGACGTCAACACAAACAGATTATGACGTATTTCTAAACATATATACAAGTTCCAACCACAACTGTACCAATCTAACTAAAGTTGTGCATAGCATCTTGAACATTATTAGAATTAAGTAACTTTTAAAAAGTTTAACGTTTTATAAATATAAAACCTTAAACACTCAGGTTCGTTAAACTTAAGAATTACAATATTCAAATACCACATTCATGTTGCATTTCAAACTAAAAATCATTTAATGCAGAAGAGAATGACACCAAATTTCAGCAGACTATGTCAAATAGATTTTGATCTACAGCTGTTTAAAAATTTCAAAATGTCTTCAAATTTTGGGATTTTTGCTTTTTTGAAAGTCAGTAACTCAGAGTCGAAAAAATCTGAAATTTGGCAGTTTTTGTCCTTTTGATAGGGACAATGTGTAAACAAAAAAATACAAAAATCTGAATCTAAAAATATTTTTTTATCTGTTGATTTGACACAGAATGATCCGTGTGCTAATCGACCAAGGAGGTGCCGCACATTAGTAGTGGCGTGTAAGAGTTAAATGACGTATGAAAACCTAAAAAAGGTTAAGCTTTAATAAAAACACATATACATGTTTGAACATATATTGTCTGGAAACCCTGAGAATCAAAAACTTATACCTTTTTAAAACGTGAAATTGACATTTTTTTGACGTCCCTAATAAAGCCATTGCCTTTCAGGGGCAAGGAATGTATTCTACATTGTTTCTCACATATCAAGAACAAACACATATATCAACTCCTAGTTTGGAAACGTGCTTCAAACAAGAGCGACATCTATATAAGATTCAGTTCAGATAGATATATTTGTACTCAACACGAAAATATCTACATCCTGGCTGTAATTATAAAATGTTTAGGGGTATAATTATTTCGAGCGAGTTTGCCATGTTTGTTATTGACCATGGAAACCAACGTTGCTAGGGAACTTAAATAAAGGTTACTTTCACCCAGATAACTACGGTAAGTGAGCATACTTGAATTTTACTATTTCAAAATATTATCGTCGGAATTTATTACAGAGACATGGTAAGAAGGAAAGATCGAAGACAATTATTCTTCAATTATGTTCAAAAATGTAATAATGACAAAAGGAGTGAATTTTGCTTTTGCAATTTAGTCTCGCTATTGAATTCGTATATTTAAAATATCAAACACTTTTACAACGGATATTACTTACCCAGGTTATTATTAAGAGAATAGTCAATAACATTTTAAAGATTTTTACAATATTAGAGGCCGTCCACACATAATGTTCTAAGATTTACAAATAAGGGAAGGTACTTACACATTTCCGTTCCTCCAATTATATGTGCGAATTTTTCCAAAGACATTAAGAAGATGGAGGGACCCAAAAAGTGGCCTAAGGTCAAGTGGAAAGTGCGCGAGGATACATATTAGAGTGCTGCATCGAGGCGTTTGTTCTCGATCGTCTAATAGTTCGCGCGGATGACGTTAGATGGCTTACGGAATCGACAGTTTCTTCGCTCGAGCGAATAACGCTCGAAGCCCAGAAGTTCACGTATATACAACGGCAATTTGTCTGTGGTAGTGGACTTTCAAATATGCTTTGTGAAGTGTAAGGCGCAGTGAAATTGAATCTTCAGTAAACAGTCATGGTCTCCATGATAAAATGTAGTTTAGTATATCTTGTCAATACATAGCGATATATGAAAGTGAATAGATGATTCTGGGCTAAAACTGCCAGGACAACTTTTACACATATATTTATACGATTCTTGTCACATTCAAATGATATTTGATATTCTATATATTCGAGCAAATCACGCTAGAGTGTGGGAGATTGGATCGACTTTGAGCGAGCGATAGCTATCGCAACAAATTTGAACTTTTTGTCTTGCCGCAAGATGAAAGAAGGTGTTCTTTACTAAATCAAATACGCTGATTACGAAAATGTAATCAGAAATGTTCCATCACGTACCAATTTTTCTGGAAAAGATATGCTACATGTACCACTTAGCCTATATTTCGTATAGTAAGCAATATATTGTAATTCATGAGAAACAAAGTAGCAACTTTCGCGTCACTTGGAAACGACTCCATTACAGTACAGGAGGAACCTGTAGCTGGATAAAATACAGATCATGGAACAAAATTAATTGTTTGTGTATATTACAAAACATGAAAAAGATACGAGAAAGCTGAAAAAAGCTTGAAATATATTTATAAGGTAGTAAAATGTCATGGAAACTTTCCGTTTGTGGGTGGATGGTGAAACTTCTTGTAGGAGTGTCCAACAGTAATCTGCCAAAAGGTTTGGTGACCATATTCCCTTGTATCGTCTTTCCATGGCAGCGATATCTTCGTGAAATTGCTCACCATGTGCGTCACTCACATCTCCGAGATTAGGTTGGGAAGAATCCAAATGAGAATGCAGGAATGTCATTCGTTAAGTCACGAATCTGAGGCGCAATGAAAATACCTTCTTTAATCTTTGCAGTACTACTCGCAGGAAATTTGGATAGTAAGAATGTAAAACCCCTGCCATCTTTGTCCATTGCTTTCACAAAATTCTTCATGAAGCTCAATTTCAGATGGAGCGGTGGTAACAGCACACTGTCTTTGCCAACAAGGGGTTCATGCCAATTCTGCCTGTGACAATGGCTGTGGTTGGGGCTGTGATGTAGATGGCGTGTAAGCAAGATCTTCGTGATCTTTTGGTTGGTCTCTACCATCGTCTGTTTCATCTTCCAGTTTCCATAGTGTCCATTCCGTTGGTGGTTTTCGAACTGGGAGAGAATCAGAATGCAGAACTGGGCGCACTGTAGATTCCAAATTTGGATATGAAACTGTGTGTTTTGATTTACTTGAGATTCCAGTTACTTTCGTTAAACAAAAGTAATGTGTTATGTGGTCTCTATTCCCTCCACAACTGTGGTACGGCAAATGGCATAGATTGGTGAGTTCCATGCAACGAGCTCTTAAATAGCAAGAGCAACGTGAGCAACAGTTGATTCAAAATACAACTCGTATGCCCTTTTGACAAGCGGGGAAATGGGATGTCTTTGGGACTTCGTCGTAAACTTACCAGACACATATCAGAAAAGGTTTGGTAAATTAACACACTTCCTTGCCATCGCTGAACACAACAAACACGCAAACACGCACAAACAGTATTTATTTATTTATTTATTATTACCTTCAACAAAGGTATATCCTCCAATTACAGAAGGTGTACATAATAATAATAATAATAAATAATAATTACAAAATTACAGAATTACAATACAATTTCAATTACGGTGGATACATATGCAATCTATTCACAAATTATATTCATTACAGAAGTATAAACATACAGAACAGTTTATAAGTAAAATAAAAAAAACAATAATAATAATAATAATATAATCTTGAGTATATTACGTATATTATTATGTATTAACATTTTATTATGTATTAACTATTGCATATTCGTACTTTCAAAAATTGACTCTAATGTATTCTTGTAAGTCAAGAATGGCATTGAAAAATCTATGTAATGATTGTGAATCATAATTTCATTATACATGTTACAAATTCTATTAATCGGGCAGCTCTTACATTTTTGGTTTTTTGGAATTTTTGGGATGAACATATTTCTACAACGTAAATTATTCTTCCTTATATTAAACTGAAGTTGTCCAAGAAATAAACTATTATCTAATATGCCGTTTACTGTTTTGTACAGGAACAATTTATCTAACAATTTTTGCCTTATGCTAAGGGTTTCGAAATTGAATTCCAGAAGGAGGTCTCTGTAGGGCGTTGTCATTTGTGGTGGTCTATTATATTTTTTAAAATATAAATATCTCAGAAGCTTTTTTTGATTTCTTTCGAGATTATTTTCATAAGATTTATAAAGAGGGGACCATATAATAAACGCATATTCAAGTTTACTTCTCACTATACTTTTAATACAGTCAATATCTCTAAAGTTCTTCGTACTTCTTATAACAAAACCTAGTGTTTTTTACGCGTTTCTAATCACAAGTGAGACATGTTGTTTAAAAGTTAGGTTAGAATCTAAATGGACACCAAGGTCTCTAACTATATCTGCCTGTGGAAGTACTTGACCATTAATAGAGTAAGTAGATTGAGAAGTAAACCTCTTATTCGTCAACTGCATGAAACGACATTTATGGATATTAAAATTAAGATCGTTTACACAACTCCATTCATATAACACATCTAAGTCTGTTTAAAGTTTTAACGAATCCTCTCTGTTGTCAATTTGTTTGTATAGTTTTATATCGTCTGCGTACATAAGACATTTAGAGTTCTTAACATGAAACGGCAAATCATTCACAAACAAGCTGAATAACAGGGGTCCAAGATTTGATCCTTGGGGAACACCTGAATTCACTACATACTCAGCAGATGTAGATTGTTTGTATGATACATATTATTTCCTTCCTTGAAGATATGATTTCATTAGATTTAAGAAATTAGTTGTTAAACCAAAACTTGATAATTTTCGCAAAAGTATGTCGTGGTTAATTTTGTCAAAGGCTTTTGCATAGTCAATATAAATTGTATGCACCATTGATCTACAGTAGAGTGCATCGAAAATATTTTGCACAAAATTTACTAAATTTGTTGTGGTATACCTACAGGGATAAAACCATGTTGACTATTGTGTATGTAACTTTTAACATGTTTAAATATTCTTGAATACAAGATTTGTTCCAAAACTTTTGCTGGTGCACATATTATGGCTATTGGCCTATAATTCTAAATTTTTGTATTTTCATTTGTTTTTAAAATAGGACAGGGACTTGTTAATTTCCATATCTGAGGAAAATTCTGCGTCTTTATTATTAAATTATATATCAAACATAAAGGTATTTTGAGTACCTCTGCACAAGCTTTGATTACATAAGGAGGAATTCCGTCTGGCTCACTGGTCTTTTTTGGTTTCAATTTTTTAATCGCATCCCAAAATTCCTTGTCGGTAATTCTATTATTTGAAAGTGGATTAGATACCTGTAGTTCAACTTCCTCAATTATGTCACATGCACTTTTATAATCAGTATAAACAGATTTAAAGTAAGAAGCAAAGCTATTTACTATTTCTTGATTCGTTTGTAATATTGTATTACCGTACATCATACCTTGGTTTGAAATCATATTTCTACCTTTTTATTTTTTACATAAATCCAAAACAGTCTACTGTTATACTTGATACTCTCCTCGGTTTCCCTTAGATACACGTTGTATACTCTATTTATAATTGTTTTTACTCTTTTACGAGTATCTTTATATTTTATTCTGCTATCATTATCATGTTCCATTCGTTTCCTGTAACACTCTTTAAGTCTTAACATATCCTTAATTTCTCGAGTAAACCAGGGAGGGTATTTACTGTTTGAGTGGATTCTCTTTGTTGGTACTGTAGAATTAAAAACCGAGTTAATTCTAACATTGAAATATTCCACAGCGTCATTTACATTATTCATACTACTAATAGTTTCCCAATTTGTATCTCGAAACAGTTCATACATTCGGCGGAAATTTGCTTTTTCAAAATTTAACACTACAACTGGATTAGTTCTTGAAGTTTGTTTTGTTTTTGTATAATTCACACTTGCAATAATGCCGGATGATTCATATCTTCTTTTACAAGAGGTAATTCGTCTGTATTTACTGTAACACAATCCCATATATTAGTTAAAATCAGATCAAGTGTTCTATTGTTTTTATTTATTATGTTATTAATAGAATGCAAGTCATAGATAGACAAAAAATTATCTAAAGCTCTGTATGAAGGTCCTCCCGTCTGCAGATTATAACTTGAATCTACAATATATGGTAAATTGAAATCTCCAATAATAATAATATTGTTACCTTGTAATTCTTCATTGTTTTCGAATAAGTTATAGAAATACATATAATCATCTACTGTTGAGGAAGGTGTGAAATACACTGTAATTATATAGTATATCTTATTATCTAAGGTCACTTTAACACAGATCATGTCTAGATTATTTCTTAATACAACATTGTCAGCTTTTATGTTTTGTTTAGTGGCAATTAATACTCCCCCACCTCTATTATTACTTTGTCTATCATGTCTAAATACTTTATAGTTCTCAGTAAACAATTCAGTACTGTACACACCGCTATGTAGCCACGTTTCTGTAATGGCAATTATGTCATAGCTACACATGGAAATGTTTAGATAAAATTCCTGAGTTTTTGTGTTCAGGACCCTCACATTTTGATAATAAATTGTGAAATACTTTTGTGAAGCCATTCCAAATTATACTAACTTATACTAACTTATCAACATCTTCAATTGTTTTCAGAACAAAAATATCTCTATCCACTTCTCTTTATCTTAATTTTATAGACCCTGAACCATCAATCCATAAGTATGCGTAGTTTTTATCTCTTTTTACTTTCCTGGCATAGTCATAAATTTTCTTCCTGAGGGGAGTGAGACTTTGATTAATATATACAACATCGTTATTTGTGTAGCCCAGATGTGTGCAGTTTAGATTTCTCTTAACTTTAAGTATTTCTATTATCTTATCTCTAACTACACGTCTAACAAACTTAACAATAATGCCTGCCGATTTGTGTTGCGGGAGTTTTTTCATTCTGTGACATATGTCAATCATTTCATTTTCTACCTTTACATCTCGTACTTG
Source organism: Lepisma saccharinum (assembly GCF_977018435.1). Taxonomy (NCBI): domain Eukaryota; kingdom Metazoa; phylum Arthropoda; class Insecta; order Zygentoma; family Lepismatidae; genus Lepisma; species Lepisma saccharinum. The sequence continues at coordinate 7,675,913 of NC_139247.1, read as the reverse complement.
TCCTACTTTCTTTACAATTTCGTAGGGATCTTCATTCAAGTTTTCTGGTACACCATATATTTCAAGTGTATTTCTCCTACCATACTGTTCCAGATCATCTACTTGTAGTAGTGTCTCCTTCAATTGCTTCTTTAATAACAGATTCTAGCTTTCCAACACTTCTATCCGCCCTAAGCATGCACCTATATTCTCGGACTGTTTTTTTTTATTAGTTCAGTATTTTCATCAAATTTCTCGTGAGCAAGGTTTAGTGATTTTCCTAGTTCACGTTCCGTTTCTTGTTGCTTCTGCTTCAAGTTTTTAACTTCATTTGTAAGAGCCTGTAACAGTTCATAGACGTCAGTTAGGGATGGATTCACTACCTTAGCTGGTTCCTCCGCACTTTCAAGAAGTAGACTACTGCACCGTTCTTTCATGCATTGTGTACATCACCATTCCCTGTTTTCAGATTTTAAATATTCCACATCACTTTCCTTTAACTGCACACATTTTATATGATACCAATTGCAACAACCACTGCACTGTATTTTGGATGAAATATCCTGTCTTGATACAGGTTTAAAACATTCTGAGCAAGTACTCATAATCGGAGAAATCCGGCCAAAGCTCCAACCGTGCTGTATAAAAAATAGATGCACTAATCGACTTGTATGCTGTTTGTTTACATTTGCAAGAACCACAAATTAGTTAATAAAGTACATAAAGAACGTATTTCCTTCCCATATTTTTATCTAGTTACAAAGTTAAGTACTTACTGCATTGTTTCACAGTATTATTTCATTTCAATAACGTACACACACTGTAATATTTCACTAAATTTACGGAGAGACAACAGCCGTGATCCTACTCCATTTCTTCTTCTTCTTCTTCAAGTATTCTTCACGTTAAGGGTTTTGCATGTGCATAACACACACTCCAGGAACAGACACTGCGTGATCCCAATAGCAACTGACTGATGCAAATAACTCCAACTCCATTATACCTTACTATACCTCAACGAAGAGGCTATCTATCCCTTCTCTCTCCACCCCCTCCCCTATGCACTGCCGAGCCCTAGTAACAGGCTGTACTGATAAGTGACAACAATAACATACAGTCGTGCGCTGATAAAATTGCGTTTCCAGAGAAAAGTTTAGGTGATAGCGAAACACGGTTTTCACTATCGTTATCAGGGCACTGAACTCATAAGAATCACATGGATTTTGTTCTGCTGCAATTTTCATTGTCGCACAGTGTAGCGTTCCAATGCAGTACTCTAATACAAGTAATGGGGGTACATACGAGGGGCGATCAGGTTTATCTGACCCTAACATAGAAAGAGCGGCAAGAGGTTTCAATTTTTTTTTTTAAATTTTCAACAAACTCCCCTGCAACTAAAATGCACTTCTCCCATCGGTGCATCAATACCTGGATACCTTGCAAAAAAAATATTCTTACTGGTCATCCAACCATGAGTCCACAGCCCTTATCACCTCAGAATCATCAGAAATTTTTTGCCCACGAATGTCATTCTTCAAATGTTTGAACAAATGGAAATCACTTGGAGCCAAATCTGGGGAATAGGGTGGGTGGGGCAGCAATTCGAACGATGCATCTGCGATAGCGGCCCTCGCAATGCGTGAGGTGTAGACAGGTGCATTGTCCTGGTGAAGGAGCACACGATTGGTCAACATCCCACGCCTCTTTTTCTTGATGGAATCACGTAATTTCTTGATTAGGTCACTGTATTATGTGCCAGTGATGGTTTGGCCTCTTTGTATATAGTCCACAAAAAGGACACCCTTGCAGTCCCAGAAAATTGAGGCCATCACCTTCTTGGCTGACGTTTGCACCTTGAACATCTTCGTTGGTGGAGAATGTGGATGTTTCCACTCCATGCTTTGTGATTTTGTTTCTGGATCGAAGTGATGTTTCATCCATAGTTACAAACCGGGCAAGGAAATCGTCTATATCAGCACGAAACTTGTCAAGAAGTTCTTGACTGATGAGCACTCGAGTGCGCTTCTGATCTGGGGTGAGATTTCGAATGACCCATCTTGCAGCATTTTCTTCTCATTTGCAATTCATGGGTAATTATGTTTTGCACAGTGCCATATGACAGGCCACACATCTCAGCAACATGACGGATAGTGACTCAACGATCCTTCAGCATGATATCGTGGACTTTGTTAATGTTTTCGGTCGTCACGACAGTTTTTGGTTCTCTACCTGCATGTTCATCCTCACACGAATCTCTCCCATAATTAAACTCACGACACCATCTCTTCACCATACTGTATTAAGGAGCTGTGTCCTCTAGTGTATCCACCAAGTCCTCATGAGTTTTGGATACGGTCCACTTCTTCTTCACAAAATATTTCATCACCGTTCTCACCTCAGTTTTCTCCATTCTGGCAGATTGACACAACTTCACTCAGTTAAACCCCTGTAAAAATAAAACTGTATTTTACTCAGACTTGCAATTCAGAATGAAAGCTTATAAAGGATCACTAAACAATAACAAAATAAAAAATCAATCGTAATGTTATTCCTTCTATGTTAGGGTTGAAGCAACCTGATCGCCCATCGTAACGAACTCTGTGAATGCTGTGTCATATGTTTTCCTACAGCAAGATAATCCTTGTCCACCAAGTAATATTATTCATGTTGAATCTACATATATTAAATGTTGATTATATTTTCTTTGTTTCTTGCAGGTTCTTGGAGTAACAGTTTCCTATTTTCTTGTAATAATGGAGCTTCAAAAATAAAATTGGAGGTATTATATGCATGAACTATAAAGAAGAATTCCTGCAATATGAAATTTGTGTGTTGGACATGTAACTACCCTGCGAGGTTACCACATTTGCATTGTGATTATCGTGTATTATGTGTATACTAAATGTTGAAGAGTTTGTTCATTGACCCTGTAAGATTCAAATAAAGGTCTGCTTTTTAATATTGACTTTTAATTGTCTAGTCGTGTGTGAGAATTCAGTAATTATTGTTAACTATGCAATCACTTTTTATTTGCGAAAATGTATTTTGCGACTCGACCTTGTGTTGTATATTATTTCGTCATTATAATTGATTAGTTCTCAGGTATTTAATTTGCATTATCGAGTGTTTGTAGTGATTTAGAGCCTTAGGTGGTAGAGATTGGGAGCCACTAAAACTTAAAGCAGGCGAATTGACCAGACACCAGGCCTGCACGGGTTCACACCTTCCTTGATAAGAGGAGTACGTACCAAAATCAAAGAGAATATTTTCGTATATAAGGAAGTTATTTTAATATGGCACGCCCAATTGTACAAATATTTATTGTTGTTATTTTCCTTTCTCGTAGTACAAATGTATATTGTTATTTCCACTTCTACAAATATGTATTTTCAATTTTGATCTCTGTAATTTTTTATGTGATTTCATTGTATATTTCCTTACCTATTAGTGATGATGGCACAGAATAGTGATTTACCTGTATGTGCACATCTTGTAAAACCTGTTGCCATGGGAATTACGAACTGTGTTTTGTTTGTGATTTTATTTATTTGGTGGTTTGATAAAGAGTTGTTAAGCTGAATTTAAAGATGCTGTAATCTCTGGACAATTACAATCGCCAAATTTTAAATTACTAATATTATCTTATATCAAATGTTGCATTGACTTGTTTCTATGATTAAAATCTTTCTTCCTACTCCATTTAACTAATTAGTGCCAATATTGTCACTTGTATCAAAATGTGAACGATTCGTCAAAATGTATTTACGGATACTCCATACTGCTAAATCGCCATTTAAATCAAGATTGAAATCAGGCGATCTTTTTAAAAAGTAATGTACAAATAGAATAATGTACGTAAGTAATTGAAGACTAAAATTGGTAAGTGCTGTAAGTGCCACAAGAATTCAACCACCGTTCTCCACGTTCAACTGTGAAATGTGCCATGCTGTATAATGTGATAAACGTGTGAAGTCGCTGGTAGCCCTCTACGTAGTTCAAAGGGCGTGTAAAGAGATCACTAGATGAACGTCATTGAGGGCTCATATGGTGAACAATGCGATTTCGCAACACTTTCGCTTTTGACACTTACAACGTTCACCACTTTTACTCCTCAATTTGCAGATATCATAATCAATTTTTATTCAAGTACGTTAATATCGCAATCATTCGATGATGTTTATTAGGTTCTAAAGTAGGGAAAGCAAAGGGAAAAATAAAAAGTAATGATGGACGTGAAGTTCACATGAACGGAAATTTGATATATGTACTGTAAACACACATAAAGTTCCTCTTACTTAAAATTCAATATTTTTTGTAGGTAACAACGGTAAAACTTTTGTGTAGAATAATATACAAAATATTAAACATGTTGAAACGTAAATAATGGCATTATCATTAAACTGTATTTAAACATCGCAACTGAGATTTTGCAAACTATAACTTAGAAAATTGCCAAAAACTATATTTTTTTCAATTATATAGTACATCCATAATGATTTATTTTCACTGGAAGAAAAGTTACTGAAATTATTATAGTTTCATTAACAAACTCAACACACTTTTCCAAAATAGCTTCTGACATGAGAAGTGTAGTTGCTAGGTTTTGCAACAGAAAATGGGGCTCAGTGGGGCTGGCAGTGTTGCTAACTTGTAGCCTTTTACGATAAATATTTTACAGTGTAGCCAACTCATAGCCTTTTACGATGTATATTTAACAGTTTTGCCAGCTTATCGTACTTTTTTATGCTGTTTCGGAAATGGGGCACGGTGAGGCTCGCAGTGTTACCGACTCATGTTACTCTTTCACACCCTAATCTAAACTAACACCGTACTCTATTACGACCTAATCTAACCTAAATAGATAACACCTTACCTTACTGTGATGTGGCTAACTAATCGTGTATATATAGCATTTGGCAAAAAAAAAAAACCATTTGCAACATTGGCAACTTATTGTCTTGGTGTTTCAACTCGCGCGCATAAAAAATTAACCATGCCTATGAATGTGTTCGGGTTCAGGAAGCAGGCTATCATGGAAGCTCCTACCCAGACTACACCGGCAAGCTTCGACCTGTTGCCATCCATGTTATCCAAACTGAGTGGCCTGTTAATCATTCACTTGAACAGCATTCGGACGAAATACGATGACGATGTTGGCGAAACTTTTTACGTCTTCAACAACAACCTAAATTTCTACAATATTCCGATCAGCGGCAAACTTCAGATAATTGTGAATCCGGGGAATGCGGGTAAAATCAAGGTTTCCTTTGACAAGAACATTCATCTCATCAAGCACGATAGGATGGACAGCGCCACCACGTACGATGTATCTGCCGACGATTGCCTGTACGTCGAGCTTCTGGGTGATTACGATAAACTCATCCCTCTCTTCATCGAGTTGCGAATCACCTACCCTATAATAAATAAGCATAGTAGCAATGCCTAACGACATCTTCAGTCACACGAAGCGCGACGACCATGACGATGAGCTCCTCATGCTCGATGTCAGGGTCAAGATGTTGCGAAGCGACCTGCAGGCTCTTCAGTCCACGCTCAACTACAGACCCAGATAGCCAGCCTGCAGTCTCAGAGCCTGGACCCAATTCTCAAGATAGACGCTGAGCTCAAATCACTGCTGCAGAAGTACACCGATCTTACGTCCACCGACAACCTCGGAAACTTGGAGGTGAGCGTTGGCAAGTTTGAAAACGAAGTCAAAGCACGGACCAACGTCAACAGCGATTGGAGGATCAAACAAGCAGCATCCAGACCGAACTGCAATCTATCGTTCAGAGTATCAAAACTTAAGATGTTTACGCCGATTTACGCGAACAGTTTCAATCCTTGGAAATTTCAACCCTGGGAAACATCAAGATGGAACTTCGAACGGATGCCCTTCACGAAACTTCGAACGTTGGAAAGATTCATTGACAACCTACTGTCGTCCGGCGAACTGAACGCCATCTCTCGCTTCGTAGCCAACATCAAACTCCAGCTCGATTCTTATGAGAATTTCGGGAAGATTCAAGGCACCGTGGAACACATCGAGGATACCTTGGCAACAATGAAAAGCGATCTCTCGAATGTCAAGGAAGCTCTCGAATCGAAATTGCCCGGCATCGCCTAAAATCTGGCCACCGTTCAAGACCAGATCTCCAAGCTTGAAAGTTTGAACACCCAATCTGAACTTTCGCATATCCACCACCTGATAGACGATATACAGAACAAGTTGGAATTGCTGCAGCGATCGACGCCTACCCAGGATGACCTGGCACAACGTCAAGATGCCATTCGGACCGTGGCGTATGCCACCGAGCTGGATGCCGTGAAAAAAGCTCTGAAGTCACTTCAAAGTACGGTCGCCACCATGCCAATATCGCAGGAGCTGAAAGCCGTGAACCGAATACTCAAATGCGACGATGTCAAAAACATCCAAACTGAAATTGTTCAAATTCGTGATACGGTTGCCGCTTTGCGCACCAACCAGAACGTAGCCGACCATGTGCCGTTTGCTGAGATCAGGACCCAAGTCCACGACCTCTCGACCCAAACTTCCAAGTTAAGACTTGTGGAAAGCTTACAGCAGATCGTTGCGAACGTCAAGCTCCAGATCGGAACCGTCGAAGAGAACCAGGAATCTGCCTTGGCCGAAAGAGCAGTTCAAGCAACTGTACGTCAACGTGAGGATCAAACCCAACTACGACGAGATTGTTCGCACCATCGGGGAACACCTGGAATCGGTGCTGAGCAGATTGGACGATTCAGAATGTTCTCCGTGGAGATTGTCAGGCTTCACAGCGTTCCGAATGTTCAAGGGCATTGGACGTACGAACGCCCTGTTAACATTTACAAATTGTATTCTTACCCCCAGTCTCATGATTTTTTTTGCTCGACGCTACCGTTCGGTTTCTCAAATTTAGATACTGGAAAAATAGAAAGCATGCCCAGGTGCTGCTCTTTACTATACAAACAAAGGACTGAGTATTTAGATACATATACCGATTCCATATTGGGACGGCGCGAGCAACAAGCATAAAATACACGAGGAAGAACAATTCTCTGTTTTTGAAGCTGAGTTTGTAGCTGTATTGTTTCAGACACGGAGAGATGACAATGAGGAAAAAGATAGCAGCCAGTTTGATAATTGTAAAAAAAATTTAAATGTAGTATATCTGAACAATGGTCGAAATGAGGTATTCCCATGTGAAAATTACAATTTAAAAAAAAATTACATGTTATACCAATGGAAATAACCGATAGCCATATCCGTGCAGTGCTTGCGCAGTATGATGAAATTAAGACCTATCCGGTGGACGAGCGATATTCGGATGAGCATATTTATAAAACTCGTACAGGCATTAAGTTGGTGAAAATGGTTCTGAATAAGCCAATCCCGTCCTATGTATCAATACAGGGCATGCAATATTGGGTAACATATTATGGACACAAGCCTATCTGTAAAATATGTGAAGATACTCGACACACAGCACGGTTTTGTCCACACCGACATGGTGCTATGGGTGAGCGAGTGATACAAGATAATATTTTAGCATGTGCTACTCCTGTAGAAATCCAGCCTAAGTAGTCATATGCAGCAAGGGTACATACACCACCTAGCCAACGTTCAGCGCATGAGACGGATATAAAGGCTGACACACAATTTACAGTGTTGCCAATTCCAATGCAGTTTGCAAGAAAAAATGTGCACAATGAACGCGATAAAAATCTGCAAATAGACCCGAGAAAAGCTGATGTTGTAGAACATAAAATGGACCCTACCAAGGAAACACCTCTACCTGTGTCTATCCACAGCAAATCGTGGGCGGAAGATGTAGCATCTTTAGACAACCTCCACAGTGACGTCCGGGATAACGTTTTGGTGACTGACAGTTTGGAAACAACTGATCAAGAAATGCGCGAGTTTGACACTACGAGTAATATTGAAATAGAGACTGACATGTACGAAGCAGGCGGATCCCATACACTGGAAGATCAACACAGCAACGCTCTGCTTGGTGAAACCACAACAGGAACAAAGGAGAATGCCCAAAGAAAATCAAATGTGAAGAGACTCTAGGAACAGAAGCAGTTGCTGAAGAAAAAAGTACAACAAAATGTGGCACCTAACCCCCACCACAAGAAGAATGTGAAGCAGCAGGCAATAGTCCCCTCCCCAGTGCGTATAACCAGATCCCAAAGTGTGACAAATTTGGCCCCGAGTGTTGATTTACAACCTGTGATCGGATTCAAATTCAGTGTTTCCTCTAGTGTGTCTAGTGAATGTGTGGATGCAAGTAAAAATTAAAGTCAGAAATAGCATGTGTAAAATGAGTAAAGGTATATGATGCTTGGTCATGTGTTTGCACGAGGTACCGTGCACATATGCAAGGTTTATGTTTCGTGTGCATGGAAGTGAGTGGAAAAACAGTCTGCGAATATTAGTGTCCTCTGGGCAAAATGTGTAATTCAAAGTGTTGGGTAACCCTAGTTCTTAAATTTTTGTTAAATGTATATATGGTGACTACTCACCGTTTAGCTACGATCAATATTAACAAAATGCGATATTTTACTAAACAGGAGGCGCTAGGAGATTTTTTCTACAATCATCTTTAGATATAGCACTTCTTCAAGAATGTGGAATAACAGCATTTAACCTCCCCCAAAAAATATTGGTCTATAATAATGCGACCTTTCAAGTAACAGGAACCGTACTGTTAGTACGTAACACCGTACCGATTACAAATGTGATGTGCCATCCCAATGGTAGAATTATCTCAGCAAAAATAGCTAATATTTGGGTATATAATTTATATGCATCTTCAGGGACACATTTAGGAAACATATTATTTATTATTAAACAGTTATTTGCGACGGATGTCGCGACTGAAATGCAGGGTACAAGAGTGCATATAATTTGCAGGGGTTTCAATTGTGTCCTGCATCCGCAGGACCAAAGACCTGGCTTTTTACCTCCAATTCTTTGCAAAAATTAGTAAATGGGTTCAATTTTACATATGTATGGAATGACAAATATTTTGGACAGAAACGGTACACGTACATTCGTAATAATTGTGCTTCCCTTTAAGATCGATTCTATGTAACACCACATTTACGCCAACAAATCAAGTCACTTAGTATAACACCCACTTGTTTTTCAGACCATAGTGCTGTAATCATGGTGATAAATATGGATATACCAATAGTACCTAGAGGGTATGGCTACTGGAAATTAAATGCTTCTATCCTTACAGATGCAAATTTCCAACGAGCCTTTCAGGACCAATGGAATGTATGGGAAGCACACCGTACCAGACAAAGTTATATAATTCGCTGATGGGATGAAATTCTTAAACCGGGCATAAAACGGTTTTGTTTTAGTTATTGTAAAGAACGTTATAGTGACTGGAATAATAAATATATTTATTATTACCGTGTGCTGTGTGAACTTATTCATGAAGCCACTGAAGGGAAACAAGTGCAAACAGAGGTAAAACGTGTACAAGCTGTACTGCTGAGGATGACAGCTGAAAGACGACAAGGTGTAAAAATTCGCAGCAGACTCCCCCACTTTGATAAAGAAGAGGTTGCATCGATAAGCCATGTGCTGCAAGAAATACACAATGCAAAAAGACAATTTATTAGCGAAATAAACGATAATTCTGGAACTAAAATAGAAATAGCCCCGGAAATACGTAACAGAATTTACAACTATTTTGAGAATCAATTTTCCCAACCAAAAACACATAATGTAGATTTGACGTATAACTTGGAATTCCTGTTTGAGGTCCTTGACAATGAGGAATGTGAGCAATTAAATAACGACTACACAAACGAAGAAGTATTCCGAGCGGTTAAGTCGAGGCAGCCGTTTTCTGCACCTGGTCTGGATGGGATACCAAACAAACACTACCAAACATTTTGGACGTTGATGGGAAAAACACTAACTGAATGGATAAATGCAGTGTTCCGAAGGTATAAAATGAGAAAATCCTCAATTACGGGGATTACAGTTTTAATACCAAAATGTGTGAAACCCACTGACGTTGGTCAATATAGACCCATTACCCCCTTATGGACTGATTATAAAATATTTTCTCGCTGTATGCTAGGCAGACTTATGCCCTATGTAGAAAAACTAGTTGGAGATACACAGTATGTTTTGTTATGAATAAGAAAATGACAAATGTCTTACAAACGCTTCGTGAAGTGCTTACCTGTTATAGAGTCAATAGCAATAACAATGATAATGCTATATTAGCAATAGATTTTGCACGAGCATTTGACTCGGTATACCATGATTACATATTTAATGTGCTTCAAAAGTATGGTATACGTGGACATTTTTTGTCAGCCTTTAAAAGTCGTTATAGTAACGCAACATCGAAAATACAAATAAATGGATGTATGACAAGATAACTTCCTATTCACAAAGGAGTAAGACAAGGTGACCCATTATCGATGATAGCTTTCTGTATCTCATTGACACCCCTCCTTTCTGCATTAGAAAAGCAAGTACAAGGCATCACCATACAATCTATAAACATTAAGGTGTTGGCCTATGCTGATGCGTCAATGTATTAATAAATACGCAGTCTGATATTGCTGCAATGTGTAAAGTATTACATCCATTTGGTTCCCTTTCAGGGCTCACAGTAAATCAGAATAAATCAACTCATGCATTTAAATACGGATGTAACTTACCCTCAGAGCGGAGAATTTCATGTTGTTCCAACGATAAAAATACTTGGAATAATTTTCGCGCACTCCCTTCAACGATTGATCCAGTTAAACTATGACAGAGTGATAAATGGTGTTAAAGCAGTTCGACAAATGAATACATTTCAAATACTTAGTATACAGTCAAGAGTGAAGTTTTGTACAGGTGTATGTTTTCTCCAAGGTGTGGTATGTAGCAAAAATCCTCCCGTTGGATATTAATAAGCTCAAGAGTGCTGTGAACTGGTTTGTCTGGAACGTCAAATCTTGCGTGTAAATCACGCAACGCTTTGTTTACACTATGCAGAAGGGGGAATGAACCTTGCAAACGTGGAATATAAAAGCCAGGCTCTACGTATTCAAGCTGATGTAACGACACTGATTCAACACCTTAACAGCCTCTCTAGTAAAGTTTTGAGACAGGCCTCGGACTTCCGGACAAATTATGGTATTTTAAGAATACAATAGTGGATATCAGTTACGCTTTAATACAATCTCCTATCCTTCCAACACAAGAGACGTCGAAAATATATAGAAGAATGTGTGCACTATCACAAAAACAGTGTAAAATTGTAGATCGGAATCCAAAGAGTCAATTGTCGGGAAGTATGGAAAAATATACAGGCACGCCTCCTTACGTTAAGAGTCAGATCAGCGTGGTATATAATTGTACACCAAATATTCATTACTGGAGTTAAACTTTATGATATAAAATTAGTAAATACTCCAATATGTGCTACATGTAATGTACAAGATAATTTAGTGCATAAGCTTAGTGAATGTCAAATAATCCAAAAATCATGGATATATATATCAAAAAACTTTTGAGTACAATTTGTCGTACATCGGAACGTAACATTTCAGTTGATATTCTTTTGTATCCTTCCTTTGCATATTATCCAAGAACAAAATGTCACAGCGTACAATGGCTCTTAGGCCATCATGCTCTTTTTGTATCCATATATAGGCAACAAGATTTTCACACCCAATTTATCAATCGCCAGGAATACCAAATGATCCCTTGTTGTAAAAGAGATATGTTAAATGCAAATTTCCTAAATGTAATATTCACTTTATAATGACCTAAAATGTATAACATGCACAAAAATATGTAATAGTTTCAAATAAATAAATAAGTGGTTAGAGAAATGGCACGGTATGACAGAGACTCGGGTTCGAGTCCTGGTAGAGCCTGTATTTTCCACTGAAAATTTCTATGTCTGACCACGTTTTTTTTTTTTTTTTTTTTTTTTTTTTTTTTTTTTTTTTTTTTGTAGTCGTGCACTTAGTTCTTGCCCTCTGGCTTTTCCATTTTCTTTCCATAGTTCCTGCAGATCTTGTTCCAGGAGTCTAATTATTTCGTTTCTACTGAAAAGTTCAAGTTGCAGTTTATTATTTATTGTCTTTTGTTTCATGCACTCGTTGCAGTCCGACGAGTTACGAATTGTCATCATTGTTGATTTTCTCTTACGATGTAGCGTGACTTTTTATTTTCTTATAATTGTAAAAACAAAAACGATCTACAAATTTCAGTACAGGATCAGAATCACAAACTGTTCACGAATCGTTACTGACCCGTTCACAAGAACAATTATTGTAAGTCATGCAAACCAAAAGAAATCACATACTCCAAGATCTCTAGTTCGCACAGTTTTTACGTGTTTCTTTGTAAGTTACTTCTCTAAATTGAAACAGTCTAAACAAATAAAAGCGTGCCGGTAGTATAGTTTGCTTCGTTTGCAGCCATTTATTTTGTATTTATTCATTAAATCCCGATTTCAGCTAATTTTCCAAGGGGGAAAGAACCAAAAAATCCCATTTTTACCATTTTTATACTATAAAAAAATAATTATGTTTTTTTTTATCAACGCTCAACTCATAGGGGACAAAATATACTTTTTGAACCTATATCAGTATATTTTAAGCATACATTTATAATTATTATATTTTATAAGGGAAATAGATAAATTGATAATGATTTTGTGTTATTTTACAGTGTATACAGTGCTGTATATAATTATTTCTCAAATGTGTGTATTCTTATTAATTTTTACGTCTGAAAATGTAGATACTGGTTTAAAGTTATGAGTACTGCTGTGCTGTATAGTGAATATAATTTTTTTTTCTCAAATGTGTGTATTCTGATTATTTTTTACGTTTGAAAATGTACATGTGTACATTTCTTTAGAAGAAAAAGCCTATATATAAAAATATACATGTATCTTGGTGTGTAGAATACTAATAACATATAAATTTATAATTAATTTTTATTAACTATAAATTGTTCTAACATATTTTTGAAAAAAATTGAATATATAAAACCTAAGATTTTTTTAATATAAAAATTAAATATATAAAACCTAAAGTTTATTTTTTAAATTTTAAATATATAAAACCAAGCTTTTTTAAAAAATATATATATATAATTATATATATATACAAATTATATAAAATAATAACAAAAATGAGTTACAGAAACCAAAAACAAGAAATTTTGTATACAAAAAACTATAGCACATCAGAAATAAATGATGAAGACTCAGATATTCCAAATTTTCTATCTAATTGATTGATTGATTGATTGATTTTTATTTTAAGTCCACTTTATGCACAGTAAGGCTAATCAGGACTGGACCTACAGCTTAAGGTGGCATCCGAACCACTATCTGCCTCCACCGGGTATCGAACCTGTGACCCTTTAATTACAAGGCGACGACGCTACCACTGCGCCATCGGGAGGCTCATTTTCTATCTAAACTGAAACAAAAAATTATAGGAGCAATTCAAAATAAACTTGAAATGACTTCTATCAAAATATATTTTAATTTATCATCTATGTATATAAATTCTCATAGAGAAAAACAACGATACTTTCATCGTAAAAGTATATCAGATTTACACCGTAATGATATTAATTGTTTGCATAATGTTTATGATAAAGCATGGGAATAACTTAAGTTAAAACAACAAGATTTCCAAGGAAGAGGTTCGGGTTGGTCACTTTGTGATACAAACCATAAATTTGAATTAAAAATAGCAAAATATGAGCCTCTCGGTGGATCTAGTCATATTGAATTACCAGACAAGATTAAGACCAAGAATTCTGTAATAAATATTCAAAATGATGACAATAAATGTTTCTTATGGTGTCTCATAGCCCATTTTCATCCAGCATCTGACCATAAATATCGTATTTTTAATTATAATTATCCTGAATATATAGCAGAGTTTAAAAAACTTATGTCAGGCATAAAATATCCAGTAGATATCTCAGCTATTGGTCGATTTGAAAAACAATATAAAGAACACTACAATCGACCAATAGCTGTGCAAGTTTATGGTGTTAATAAAAAAGATAAAATGTATGTACTGCGTCACTATCCAGCAGCAGATGGTACACGTGTTATACATTTATTATACGTTACAGAGAGAAACAAGAAACATTATTGTCTCATACAGAATCTAGAACGATTGGTACATAGTCAAATAACATCAGATCATGGTAAAATAACAACATGTGATTAATGCTTTACAAAATTTGATGGAAGAGGTGGGAAAACACGTGAAGAGAAATTAAAGGAACATATTAAATACTATTATCTTTATCTTCATGTAACTTACAAATTTCCATCCAAAAGTATACAATTTTCTAATTTTAATTCATTAATACTGAATCCATTTGTAATTTACGTAGATTTAGAAACAATACAAGAACTAATAGCAACATGTTTCCACATTCGAATGAATCAAGTACAACGCATACAGCTAAACATAAAGAATGTGGTTTTGCACTAAAACGGATAAACACATATGAAAAAAATAAGTCAGAAGTATATATTTATCGAGGTGAAGATGCAGCCAAAAAATTTATTCAAAAACTTCAAGAGTGGGGTAAAAAATATGGTCCAAAATTATATAATGAAATACCAATGAACAAACTTACACCAGAACAACAACAGGAATTTGATAATGCTTTATGTTGCAGGTACTGTAATAGATATTTTAATTCTGATTATCCAAAAGTTCGATACCACAACCATTTTAATGGAGAATATATTAGTATAATTTGTAATTCATGTAACTTGCAAATACAGAAACCTAACTTCATTCCAATATTCATTCACAATTTACAAATTGATGATGCACATTTGTTTATCAAAGAATTAGGATATGATACAGAGAATATTAATATTATACCACGCAGTAAAGATAAATATATTGCCATAGAGAAAACTATCAAGTTAGAAAAAGGGAAAAAGTTGTTCTTAGATTCCTGGATTTATATCAGTTTCTTCCCAGCAGTTTGGCTACTCTGGTTAAGTCAATTAACCAACAAAGAATTTGTTCACACAAAATAACATTTTGGTGAGGATAAGATAGAATTGCTGAAAAGAAAAGGGGTCTACCCATATGATTACATGGATGATTTTGAAAAATTTAAAGAGACACAGTTACCATCGATAGATAAAATTTATAACAAACTTGAAGATAAAGAATGTAGTGAGGAAGATTACCAATATGCACAGAGAGTCTGGAAAACACTAGGTTGCAAAACAATGGGGGATTACCATGACAACTACTTGATTTTGGATACTCTACAGTTGGCAGATGTGTTCGAAAATTTTCGAGAACGTAATATTAAATTTTATGAAGTAGATTCATGCATACAACACCTGGTTTATCCTGGCAGGACATGCTTTTAAATACTTAAGTTGAAATTGGTCTCATCAACGATGTTGACCAGCACATGTTTGTTGAATCTGCTAAACGTGGTGATATAATAGTCCAGTGTCCTTTAAGACATGTTATAGCTAACAATAAATATTTACCTAACTATGATCCTTGTCAACCATCTAAATACATATTTTATGTTGATATGAACAATTTATATGGTTATGTCATGACTCAATCACTGCCAATTGGTAATTACAAATGGATGAGCGAGAAAGAACTTGAAGACAGGGATTTCCTAAATTGGTCTGAAGATCATCCAAAAGGTTGTTTCTTGAAAGTTGATATGGAATATCCATCAGATCTCCATGACGATCACCACGGATTAGCTATGGCACCAGTTTCTCAGAAGGTCCCAGGTACAGAGGAAAGAAAATTGATATTATCTTTTGAAAATAAAAATAAATTATCATGTTCACTATCGATTGTTGCAATATTACTTTAAGCAAGGTATGAAACTTACCAAAATCCATAAGGGGTTAAAATTTAACGAAGAAAAATGGTTAAAATCTTATATTGATAAAAATTCAAAGAATTGAATACAAAGAAAATCAAACGTTGAACAAAATTATTTTAAATTAAAGAATAATTCAACATCTGGAAAATTACTGCAAGACAACAAAAATCATGTAATATGTAATTTAGTATTTGATCCAAAATAATTCAAAAACTTGTTGCTGATCCTAGATTTAAGAGTTTTACAGAAATTGATGATAGCAATCTAACTCTTATTGAAAGAAGAAATGCTAATGTAAAGCTTAATATGATAGCTCCATGTGTTACTGTCCTAGACTTGGCTAAATTAGAAATGTATAAATTTCATTATGATGTTATGAAACCTAGGTACAAAAATAAAATTGAAGTAGCATACATGGATACTGATAGTTTTGTGTATGTGATAGAAACACCTGATTTGTACAGTGATTTGCTTTCTATAAAATAATATTTTGATTTTAGTAATTATCCAAAAAATAATCTATTATACAGTCTTGAAAACCACATGCTCGTTGGGAAAATGAAAGATGAGGCAGCAGGGTCTATAATAACAGAATTTGCTGGTCTAAGACCAAAAATGTATTGCCTAAATATTCATGGCAAAGAAGAAATTAAAAGAGCCAAGGGTCTAAGTCGACCATGTACAAAATAACTTACAATGGAAGATTTTAAAGAATGTTTATTTCAAAAGAAAACAAGAAACATGTCTTCATATCATCTTACTAGCAAGTTGGATGGTGTGCATACAATAAAAAGAAACAAAATAGCCCTTAATGGGGAAGATAATAAATTGCAAATATTAGATTGCAATGTCCATACTAGAGAATATGGACATTATAATGCAAGTAAACATTGTGATAAATGTAACTGGAGCTTAAAAAAAAAACTTACAATGAAAGATTTTAAAGAATGTTTATTTAACTAGCAAATTAGCTGGTGTCCATATTACATTTAAAAATAAAGTAGCTCTTGATAGTAATAATAATAAATTGCAAATATTAGATTGCAATGTCCATACTAAAGAATATGGACACTATAACACAAGTAAACATTGTGATAAATGTTTATGATTTTAAACAAATTGATATCAATATTAATATTTTTTTTTAAATATTTTTCTTATTTATTCTAATATGTGATAGAGTAGCCTAAGGCTAAATTTTTACTGTAATATAAAAATAAATAAAAATATATTGTATTACATTGCATTATACATATTTGTATTAAATAGTATAAAAATTAAAATTGATCTATCAAACTTTCATTCTTTACATCATATATGTATGATTTCTCTACAATTAAAATTGCATTGCATATGGTATTCTCCGGTAAAGTTTCATGAAACTCACATATTAATTTCATATTTGTCCCATCATTAATAACTACCAATTTTCCTTTTGATGCATTTATTGAAAACATTGGTCTGTGAATTATAAACTCGTCTGGATTTTAATACATAACGATATTTCCTTCAGTTACTCGTTCAAATACACTAAATGCTTCATATAACTTCAAATAATCTTGATCTACAATGTCTAAATTGTAATTTTCACGTGGGAATACCTCATTTCGAACATTCTTCAGATATACATTTTTCATTTTGCAACTATGAAAATGGCTGCTATATTTTTCCTGATTGTCATCTCTCCCTGTCTGAAACAATACAGCTACAAACTCTGGCATATCGTATTGTAGAGATTGAAACTGATTAGTAATATCGAATTCAAAAAATTTACCCTCCACCGACCTTTCTATGCATTGATATGTATAAAGTTGTATCGGAATTTTAGGATTTTTCAAAATGTTGGCTTTGTATTTGAGAGCATAATTCGATTCATATGCGTAACTCCATAGTCTGAATCACACATTTTGCAGCTTCGGGTAAATTACCCTCATTGTCTGTTCCATCTGCATTCAAAGTTTTGTATCTCATTATTGAATTATGATCATTGGGTGATCTGCGAAATATGATATTTAAACCACTTTTCCACACAATGTCTTTATAATCAGAGAAAAAGCCAAATAACAATCTCATGGGGAACAATACTGTGTAACTTTTTGCTTGAATTTTTGTTCCAGCTTCAAACCCACCAACTTTATAATATATACTCTCTGATTTGGATAATTTTAATGTCCCCACTGTAGTGGATGTAATTCCAGGATAATCAATTCTGTCTATGACTGTACCATGCTTTTTGATTTCAATCTGTGAGAATAAGAATGGAACAAAATTATCTATAAGTTTTATATTAGCAGTATGGGGATATTCTCCACCATTACTTTTTTTTTAAAAAATATCAAATTTTATATACAGATCTGGTGTATGGGGATGAATAAACCATCCCCTATTGTTATGTCAAATTGAGTATCCTTATTCGGTTCATTGAGGTTAGCAAATGTCCTCCTGTTTGGAGGGAATGACTTCAACTCATAACTCTCGATATTTTCATTGGTATTTATTTATTTATATATTTTAAATATTAATTTCTATTATTGCCGTGGTATAAGCACCGGCAAAATCGATGATCTCATTTTTCTCATTTGTAATTCTTATCTCTATGTAATTAACTTTATCACGAGAAACATGCAAATAGACTGATGGGATTGGGGAATAGATGATAGGTTCCATAAATTCTGAATTTGGCTTAAATGTAGCAATGATACCTGTCTTCTTGTTGCTACCAACTGAATTTTTTCAGCTTTGATAATCATTCCTTTAGCAATGTTACAGTGAATATTCAATGTTTCTATAGCTAAGAATTTTGGTATAAATGTACCTATGTGCCTAATACCTGCTTCTAATTTGCTATTGTTGGGGAAACCTAAAAGTTCGCCCATGATAGGTCTACTGTTTCTTTGGTAGATATGGTCTCTACCCTGTGTGTTACAGAGTTTTGAGATAGCAATACAGTGTTAGGATGTTCAGATTTTAAAGTAGATAAATTATATTGTCCAGGAGGAATAATATTTTTTCATTACCTACAAATATAGAATTGTTGTAGGTTGTTATATTTGGAATCAGATACGTGCTGTAGAAGCCTCTCAGAGCTAAAGATTTTGGATAGATAATACGAGTATCATCGTGGAGATGTAGTTTCAAGACCGAAGTCTCGCTGGAGAGATGAAAAATTCCCATATTTAATATTCCACACTGCCTTTTGAAAATCATCTAATTTGATGTTATGTATTTTATTTAATATTTTGTGCATCGTAATGCAAACATGACCACATATAATTCATTCGAAATCTTGAATACGTTCGTCGTTGTAATAAATCTTAACATGTTTTAAATAATGAATTAATTCTGTAGGCGGTACCCCTCCGAAAGAATCGAAAATAAAAGCATTGTTATTTTGTGTATAATAGCATATCCAGTGGGTACCAAAATTTTGCGACATGTCCAAATTCACCACACCACATTCTCGTGAGAAAGGGGAGTAGGGCAGAAATATGCATTTGAGAACAAGTCCAACTTTTACCCTTCAAAAACCTATCATTTTAGTGCACAAACTCACTATTTCTCTAGGTTTCGCGGCTGTTTTATTGCAGTGACGAACTAAAAGAACGGAAAAAAAACCTCTGAAAAGTGAGTGTCAAAAACGTACTTTCAGGTACGCATGCTCCAGCGTTGTAACTTTCTAAACATGTCAATGTTTCTATATCGTGAGCTTTGTAAACCTAATGTTGCTTTGCTTTCCTCGTGACCTTTGTAAACCTGCTGTTTCCTCTTATTTCGGGAACATTTTCTTTAGGTTTCCATATCGTGATCTTTTGTAAACCCCTCAACCTCTCATTTTCTCTATTGCGAATTGTAAAACCAAATGTGCTTTTCTTTTCAAGCAAAATATATTTTTGTTTTTGTATTCCCTGGCGATGTTTTCTCTCGAGATGTATTGCTACTGCATAAACACTACTATCCCCCAATAGACTCAAGGAGCATTTCGTTGCATGTAAAACATTATTGAAATTGTTAAGCTGTGTTTTTGGCATCTTGTTAAGTTTCATCTTCTACCGTTAGCCTTACACATTTGGAAGCACTCAGGAAGAGCGAGCTTGAAACGACTGCGGCAATTAAAATCTCATTTGATGATTTTCACCTCAGACAGGAAGAGAAAAGTGCATCGAGCGTTTCTCTGTATTGTTCATTGTCATGTGGTCTTTCTGTGCATGTAATAGGAAGAGCGAGCTTTCTGGGTCGCGGCAATCAAAATCGCATTTGATGATTTTCACCTCAGACAGGAAGAACTCAGGTGCTCGAACGACGGTGGCGATCGTTTGTTTTACTAAGTCACACGTATCTGAGAATTGTTCAGCGTCCAGGCTCTCTTGCTGGTCCATTTTTTCCACACGGCGGCAGCTCGCTTTGCGCAAAACGGAAAAAGCAAGCGAGAGATAGCTGAACCGAGCAAATGCCACGGTTGGTTGTTGGTTATGTTTTTCTGGGTCACGCGAAGAGCAGTGAGTATTGTTCGTTGTCAGGTGTTAGTCGATCGGTAGCACGGCACCGCACCAGATCAGATAATGTCTACTGCTTCGATGTCGAAGGAAAGAGCAAGCAAAAGCAGCAAACATCACGACTGGTAGCGGTGGCTGGCTGTTGGTTTTTCTCTCCGGGTTAAATGGGCTTCATGCGAGGAACTTGGTATACTAAACCATTACGTCTACTGCACTGTCGCACGTAAGCGATGATGAAGTTGACAGACTGATACCTGAAATTATTATCTCTTGTATTACTGTTTCTGGAGTCATGCGCAACAAATGTTGACACGTTATTGATATGATCCTATTACCCTTCGGAGGTACATACTTATCACAATCATGTGTAACTTACCACACATCTATATAACTTAACTTATTTTTTCCCCTTCGACTCTTAGTTATTTTCCCCCATGATTGGTGTTCTGGTGTTCGGAAAAAGTTCACTATTTCATACTTTTTAAACGGCCAGTCGGGCGCAAGTAAAAAATTGTCTACAACCAACGTTGTTTTTCCTCACCCCGAAGGTCCAACGACAAGTCAGCGAATGTTGTCGGGCAACAGTTCACTGTTTTTCCTAACCTGACGTTCCGAAGGAAAATCTGGCAGCCGCCTCACCACATCCCAAGCAACAGTTGCATCGATCCAACTTTTTTCCTCGAGTCCCAGCCATTGCACCAACAGTTTGTCACCTTTTCTACGTAATACTTTTTCAATAAGATACGTGTCGGGGTATTTTGTTTTAGAAAGTTCCTCTTCGTAAAATCTTCCTTTCAGAATTTCGTCGCTATTATCTTTTATTATATACGTGTGACGGTTTCCGGGTAAGACTTGAACTACGGTGAAAAGTTCCGTAATCCAATTTTTAGTGAAGACTTTTTCAAACGCACGCTTAAATTTACTGATTCTCACCTGATCTCCAATTTTGTATTTCGGTTTCTTGCTTGTAAATTTGTACTTTGGGCAATAAACCGTAGAAATTAAACGTCGCTCGTAAGATTGTTGACGTCAGCTGGTTTCATGTTTATCGTGCGATGCAAACTGTGATTATAGCTGTTAACAAGTTCCGGAAGCATGTCGTGCCACTTGTAATTCCCCTGAAGCGTAAATTATTTCCACATGCGTGTTTTGAGAGTTCGGTTGAAACGTTCCACTACGCTGGCTTTGATGCGATTAAACGTCGAGTAATGTTGAATATTTTGTTTTTGAATAAATTGCCGAAAAACAGAGTTGTAGAATTATTTTCCGTTATCCGTTTGAAGAAATCGAGATCGCCTGCCACTTAAATTGAAAATAGTTTTGAATGCTTCCACTACACAGGTTCCTGTTTTTGCCTTCAGGGGTAAAGCCCACGCAAATTTTGAAAATGTGTCTATAACGGTGAGAAGATACTTGTATCTCTTGTTGATTTTATGTAAATTTTTTAAGTTGCCACTGCTCATTTCCACAAGATCAGCTTGCCACAGGTCGTCTATGCCTTTGGTCACTAACGGCAGTCGTTTGTAGTTTCGCCGTGCAGTTCGTGCAGCTCGTTCACAATAGCCTGCCTAGACATTGTGTGAAAATAAAAATATAGCTTGGATGAGATTTCTGGCCGCAGACAATGCCGGGTTTTCTATGTTCAGCTTGTCACCTGTTTCTATGTTTATAATTTGAGTGGCATCTTCTGCATAGGCTGTCTCACGACTTTCGAAGTGGGTGAAATCGACCAAGTCCACTCCTATTATTTTAGGCTCTTCACTGATCTTCGTCACGGTCATGGTTGGGTTGTGGGTTGCGTGAAGCAAATACCAGTATAAAACCTTCACGAACTGAAGTGTGCCAGCGATGAAAAACTAGTGATAGGCTTTGGCAGGAGTCAGCATGTAGAGTTTGGCACCCGGATGGAAGAGCGAGGAAAATTCCCTGTTTGGAATGCTGCACAGTTCGATGACAACAGTGGACTTGAGATTGTCGATGCTGGCGTTCAGTGTGTTTACATTGGTTCGAACCTCGCTCTCCATATCTTTAAATATACCGTTTATTGATTCCAGATGCTCCTCGATAGCACGGACAACATTGTCGTAATCGGCCTTGATCTTCACATCGACAATAAGCCTCTTGAATTTTTCGTTTAACTCTTGTAGTTGGATACTGAAATTGGTTATGGACTATTCCTGTCTCGCCTCGATGCTGCCAATTTGCTCTTTCACATTGGCGATAATCTGCTGTAGACTATCCACGAGTGTCAACTTGGAGCTCTGCGTTGCGAGGTCGTGGACATGGGTTCTAATTTCCGCAAACAAGCCATGTAGCTCGCTGATGTTCTGGTTGGTAGGCAAGGTTGCAACAGACTCCCGAAGCAATTCAATTTCGGTTTGGATGTTTTTGATGTCGTCGGATTTGAGTATTTGGTTGAGAGCCCTCTTCACGCTTTTCAATTCCTGCGAGGTAGGCAGGGTGGCCACCGTGTTTTGGAGCGACTCCAAAGCTTTTTTCATCGCGTCCAACTCTGAGGCAGCAGCAGCAGCGCGTATGCCTTCTTGTAATTGTGTTATGTCGTCCTGAGTGGGAGTGGATTGTTGCAAAGTTTCCAACTTAGTCTCTATGTCGTCGATCAAGTGATGAAAATGCGACAACTCTGATTCGGTGTTTAGATTTTCCAACTTGGTAATCTGCTGTCGGACGCTGGCCAGAGTATCTCTGATGCCAGGTAGTTTGGATTCCAGTGCTTCGTGTACGTTTACCAGATCATTTTTGGTGACGGCGAGAGCATCCTCAATGTGCCTTATGGTGCCTTACAGCTTTCCGAAATACTCGTAGGTCACAAGTTGGAATTTTATGTTGGCAACACTACGGCCAATGGCGTTCAGCTTGCTGGACGAAGGTAGATTGTCGATGAAGTCCTGTAGCTTTTGGAGTTTAGTTTTGACATCGGTGATGGCTCCATGCAAAGCGTCCGTATGAAGCTCAGCCTTGATGCTTTCCAACGTAGGAATTTTGAACGATTGAAACTGTTCACGAAATTTGGCAATACTGGCATTCGCGCGATCGTAGTCATCTTGAGTCTTGATGCTTTGGATGATGGTATGCAGTTCAGTCTGGATGGTGCTCGTCTGGTCCTGCAAGTGTCGCCTCAGCTGTTCCACATCGGAAGTCTGCGTTTGCTGCAGTTTCAAAAATTCGTTCTGCAGCTTGCCTATGCTCAGCGCCAAGTTGTCGAAGTTGTCTAATGACGCGAGGTCGGTGTACTTTTGCAGTAGCGATTTGAGCTCGGTATCGATCTTGAGTACGGGGTCGAGGCACTGAGACTGCAGGCTGGCTATCTCTGACTGGAGGCTGGAGTTGAGCGTGGACTGCAGTACCTGCAGGTCGCTTCGCAACTTCTAGACCCTGACGTCGAGCATGAGAAGCTCGTCGAAGGGGTCGTCGCGTTTCGTGTGGCCAAAAATATCGTTAGGCATTGTTACAACTGTGGTTATTTATTATAGGCTAGGTGATTCGCATCTCCACAAAAAGAGGTATGAGTTTGTCGTAGTCAGTAGTGTAATCAGGTACGTTCAAAGTAATACTTGGTACGAGGCCTATTATTTTTATTAATTTAAGCACAATGGAAAACCTATTTTGACGATGTTTTTGTCGATTTTATACTATTGCAATTCTGTGATTTTCCATCTCATACTTCGTACGAATGTCATAATTTCTTTCGAGTTAAAGTACGTAACTCCTACACCCACGCACACCTATACCCACCCACACCCACACCCACCCACACCCACCTACACTCACCCACACCTACACAAATTTACTTCCGGGCTACTTTCGGTCGACTTACGGTCTACTTCCGGTCCACTTTCGGTTTACTTGACAGACTCCTGTGGGTTTTTCTAGTCTTTTTATAAGTACAAGTAGTGTATTTTTAGGGCTCCAAACTAATACTTTGTACGAGGCCTATTGTTTTTATTAATTTAACCACAATGGAAAACCTATTTTGACGATGTTTTTGTTGATTTTATACTATTGCAAATTTGTGTTTTTTTTATCTCGTACTTGGTACGAGTGTCATAATTTCTTTCGAGTTAAATTACGTAACACTGCGATGGATCGTAAGGTAAACTATTGTGCAATGTTTACGCAACAAGTTATTACGCAGACTCGTATCTAACGTGTTTTTGGTTATGACGTGTTGGGTGTCTTCTGATTGACTTACTGTTTCGGATGTTTTCATCCGCGCTTAGGTTACTTAAAGGGTTTTCGCATTACAGATCAGTCAGTATCGTGACAGTGTTTTGAAGAGTACGGATGTGTTGTTGCAGTGTTAAAAGTTAAGCATTTAATTTATTTTAAAGCTACGTAGTATTTATTATTTTTAAGTTTAAAAAAGTGTGTCAAGCGATTTTTTTTCATAGTATTTTCGATCAGATTAAGTTTTGATGTGATCAGATGTTACTTGTGGTCTCCGGAAATTCTGTATAAATAACATAGCTGAAAATTTTATCGTAATAGCTAAAATTATTTTATTTTGAAGGTGGTTCAAGACGTTTTTCATACAGATTGAATTTGTATGAATTTGTATTTGTATTGAATTTTGTATTTTTTACCGAAAAAATTCATATATAAATACCAGAGCTGAAAAAAATTATTATAATTACAACTATTGTTTTTTTAAGTTATATTCTATCAATTATCGTAAGTTTAAAAGTGTTTTTATAGTAAATAGAATCTTATTGAATTTTGAGTTGATTGTGCGTCTTATTGTTATTTACTTAAAACATATTAAAAAAAGTCATCTACCAAGTTCATCGAATGTGTTATTTGTGGGATATCAATCTCCAAAACTAACATTAGTAAACATAGGGCAAGATGTAGCGAAACAGGTTCAAGAATAAATCGTTCGTTACCTACTAAGCCTTCTACTCAATGTGGAAAAATAACTAGCATTACTAATTTAAGTAAACACATGAAAATTTGCATTGCATTAACCTGACATGGAACATTGAAAAGAAAAATTGATCATCCTGAAACTGAAGCTTCTACTTCCAAACAAATTAAGATGTCTAATGACCAAACGCCGATTAGATCTGCATTCAACAACCAACTTCTGGATATTCTTTTTACTTCGAAACCAGGCTGAAATATTTCTAGTTTTTTGAGTGAAATTAAAACATCTATCATAAATATTTTGAAAAATAAACTGGAAAAGAACTCCATAAAAGTATATGGTGATCTAATCTGTAAATATGAGAAAACCAATGGTACAAGAAATATTTTTTTCACAAAACAAAAAACCAAGTTCTTTATTTGGCAGACATTAATAATTTGAATGTTTTTTATTCTAATCTTACTAGTGAATTGATTAAGAAACATGATGAATTCGATGCTAAGGGATCAGGTTGGTCGTTATGCAGAAGTCCTCACAGATTAATAGCTTATGTAACCAAGTTTACACTTTTTTCTGCTTCCAGCTACGTTCCACTTCCGGTAGAAATTCAGCATAAGAGAGCCGTGCTGAACATTCATAACACCGACAATAAGTGTCTTATCTGGTGCATTTTAGCAGCGCTTCAGCCGATTCATTGTTCAAATAATCCGGAACAGGTTAGTCACTATAAGAAATATATCGATGAGATTGAATATGCTATGACAGGCATCAAATACCCTGTTGCTATTTCTGACATAACAAAGTTTGAAAACAGGGTACGAAATGGAGAAGGAAAACGATTAGCTATAAATGTTTATTCGCTTCAGTTAAGCATTTTGTGCATCCTGGTAGGATAACTAATATTGTTGATGACGAAGCCATGGAAATCAATCTGCTTCTCATTGCTGACGATGCTGTTCATCATTACACGCTAAATCGTTCACTCTCCCGCTTAGTCAGAAGCCAAACAACCAAGCATAACGCACACACCGAAGTTTGTCCAAGGTGTTTAACAGTATTCGAGGATCGTGACAAAAGTAGTTACTAACATTTCCAAAATCAAGAAATTGCCAAACAAAAACTTGCTGAACATAAAATCTACTGTGGAGTCAACAGACCGGCTCGCATGTTAATACCAAAAGCAAATGAATTCGAAGAATTTAAAATGCACAAGGTCTTGTTGGAACATCCGGCCATTATCATCGCAGACTTTAAGGCTTTTCTCAAACCATTGTCTTATTGCGATCCGGATCCCGAATTTTCTTCCACAACACCGTACCAGCAACATGATCCAAATAGTTTTGAATATGTTGTTGTTTGGCAGGACAGGATAGATAAACCATATATATATCGCGGACCTAATGTTATTGAACTCTTTTTTAAAAAGATGGTGGAGGAGGTTGAGAAAATTGGTAGCTTCTTATGCCAATCGAAATCAATGCTTCCATTATCTAGCGATGAACTTCAATCTTACAATAACATTGAAACGTGTCCGGTGTGTGATCAACATTTTACGGCTGAGAATCGGAAAATATTTCACCATAATCATTTCACCGGAAACTACATTAGTGTAATCTGTAACACCTGCAAAATCAAGATCCAGAAGCCTAAATCCGTACCAATATTTTTCACAATGGATCCAATTACTACTTCCACTTTTTAATTAGGAATCTTGGATACGATACGCAAAAAATAGATATTCTTGCTCAAAACGAAGAACGTTATATTTCTATAAGTAAGAAAGTTAAAATTTCAGGAACGAATGAAATCATAGAGATGAGGTTTCAAGATTCTTTTAGATTCCTATCGGCAAGTCTCGATGCTTTAGCGAGTAAACTTACTGACGAACAATTTAAAATTACAAAAGCTACTTTTCCCAACATACACCTAGAACTGATTAAACGTAAAGGCATTTTTCCTTATGAATATGTAACTGATGAATCTAAATTTGACGATGACACTCTCCAACCTCAAAAAGAATTCTTCAGTCAACTGAAAAAAAAAACGCAATTACGAATGAAGAATACGAACATGCGAAATTAATATGGACGGAATTGAGGTGCAATACTCTTGACGATTACCACGATGCATATCTCAAATTAGACGTAACAGTACTTGTTGATGTTTTTCAGGTATTTAGAAAAACAACAGTAAATATTTATCAATTAGATCCAGCATACTTCAACAGTCTTCCTGGTTTGGTGTGGTCTGCTATGTTGCTCCAGACCAGGATCAAGTTGGAATTGATATCGGAAGTAGACATGTTACTTTTTATAGGAAGGGGGATACGTGGGGGGATGGTGCAATGCTCGCAGAGACACGGAAAGGTAAACAAATTTCACATGTCTGGGAATAAATACTAAGAAAATCGGCCATCGAATTACATAATTTACACTGACTTAAACAATCTCTAGGGATTCGCAATGATACAAAAACTTCCCTACGGAGGATTCGAGTGGATAGATCCAATTTCAATTGATATTAATCATTTCGACGATCGTGAATTTGGTCTGTTCATTCAAGTGGACATTGAATTTCCAAATAATTTGCATGATATTTTTTCCGATTTACCTCCGTCTCCTCCACTCCCACTCCCTTCGATCCCCGGCCGGTTCAAATCCGGGAACTTTTCTAAGGTAGGAAGCGGCTTCGGCGCCCACCCAGCATCGAATAACATGGGTACCTGGGGGAAACCCTGGGGGGTAAAGGCGGCCAGAGGCGTGATGCTGATCACATCACCCCCACTCACGACCGGATCAAGAAAGTGTGGGGCATTACCCCACACCCCCTATACGCCTTCATGGCGTGGTGCTAAGCACAGGGGAGCACTTCACTTTTTTATCCTGAAATTAAATGTCCACCTGATTCTAATCAAAGCAAGCTTATGTTAACTGTGGAGATAAAAGAGAGATATGTTGTCCACTACAAGAATCTCCAGTTTTTGATTGGGAAGGGTGTTCAGGTAGTAAATGTGAGAAGAATTCTCAAGTTCAAACACTCTCCATGTTTAAAATCTTATGTTGAGACCAACACGAGATACAGAACAGCTGCCATTTCAGAATTAGATAAAGATTTTTATAAACTAATGAATAATGCCGTTTATGGAAAAACGATGGAGAACGTCAGAAAGCATATAGACGTAAAATTGGTCTCAGATAACAATAAATGTAGAAAATTGGTATCTGATCCTAGATTCAAACCGCGAAAAATTTACAACGAGAATTTAACATTTTTTAAAATTAATAAAATTCAGAAAAACCTATTTACGTTATTGCAACAGTTCTCGACTTGTCAAAACTGTACATGTTCCAATTTCATTATAATATTATGAAACCTTTCTATAATGATAAGCTCTCAATTTTGTAATTAGACACCAATAGTTTTATTTATGACATACAAACACCTAACATCTACGAAGATCTTAAACATCCTTCCATGCTTGTGTATTTCGACACTTCTTCCTAATCTCAACCTAACAGATTTGGAATTCCTTCCCACAACAAGAAGTTCTCGGTAAGTTCAATAATGAATGTAACGATGATATTATTGTTGAGTTTGCTGGTTTGCGTTTGAAGATTTATACATTCAGAACAGAAAGCAGCGTCACTAATAAAGCAAAAGGAACGTGGAAAGATACCGTGGAAAACAAACTAACATTCGAGGATTATATTGATTGCCTTTCTTCACAGTCGAGGATACTTCGAGAAGATAATAGAATACAAAGCTCAAACCATGAGATTACAACGAATAAAATAAAAAAAGTAGCCCTGGTTCCACATGACAAGAGGTGTATTCTCGAGTGCGGAATCCATACTTTGCTTTAGGGGCACTTTAGTTTAGAAGTTAGTAACAATTGCACTCAACACATGTGAAAAAAATAAACCTAACATCTAACTAACAACTAACTCCCTAACCTTCTTAAACCCGAAGGTTCATGGCTCCAGCAACACAGGCCTTCCATCTCTCCCTATCTTGAGCAAGTTCTATATACTCTTTTCCATCCCTACCGATTTCCCTTAGGTCCATCTCAACGTTGTCCCTCCATCTTCGTCTTGGCTTTCCTACAGGTCTCTTACCATCAGGTTTCCCAACAAGAATCCTGTAAACTCCTCTTTCCTCTCCCACTCGTGCCATATGGCCTGCACACCTAAGTCTTCTTGATTTAATTATTCTAATAATATCTGGACATGAATACAAATTATGTAGTTCTAAATTATGTAACCTTCTCCACTCACCTGTCTCCTCATCCCTTGTAGGTCCAAAGATTTTCCTAAGGATCTTATTTTCAAATATTCTCAATTTATGTTCCTCTTTCAATGTAAGGGACCAAGTTTCACATCCATATAATACTACAGGCAAAATTACGGTTTTGTAAATTTTAACTTTTAGTTCCTTAGATATTAAACGAGAAGACAAAAGTTTATGAAGAGAGAAGTAACATGCATTTCCTGAATTAAGCCTACTTTTTATTTCCTCTTTAATATAATTTTCATTTGTTAATATTACTCCTAAGTATTTGAATTTCGAAACTGGTTCAAGCGAGTTGTTATCAATAATTAGATTTTGATTATTACCTAACACTTGGTTTCTGCCTGTAAGCATATATTTAGTTTTCTCTTTGTTAACTTCCAAACCTATCTCTTTAGCAGTTTTGAAAAATATTTTAGCATTATTCTTAATTGTATTCACATCATCCCCCAGTAAGTCTACATCATCTGCATATGCTAACATCTGAGTCACACCATTTAATTTTAGTCCTTCTTTAGTTTCTTTTACCTTCCTTACAGCATATTGTAAGGCAAAATTAAAGAGCAATGGAGATAATGCATCTCCTTGTTTTAACCCATCATGAATTGTAAATTTGTCAGACATATTAATACTCACATGAATTTTACTTTCTGTTTCACTCGTGCATATTTTATCATATTAACAAGCTTCTTAGGTATTCCAAACTCTACTAATATATTATATAATTTATCTCTTTTGACCTAATCATATGCTTTTTTGAAATCAATGAATAGCTGATGGACATTTTGATTATATTCCTACTTTTTTTCAAGTGTCTGTCTGATGTGAAAAATTTGATCTGTAGTTGATCTACTACGTTTAAATCCACATTGATAATCACCTATAATTTCATTAGCATATGGGGTTAGTCTTGTTAAAAGAATGTTAGGTAATATTTTATATGTTGTTGAGAGTAAAGAAATTCCACGGTAATTATTGCAGTTCATTTTATCACCTTTTTTAAACACAGGAACAATTATGGATTCTTTCCACTGTTGAGGGATTTCTTCTTTATTCCATATTAAACAAATTAATTTATGAATTTGACATATTAATGTATTTCCACCATATTTAATTAACTCAGCTGGTATTAAATCAATGCCAGGTGCTTTGTTATTCTTTAGCCTTTTAATAGCATCTTTAACTTCAGTCAAGTTAGGTTCTGGAACAAAAGGTTCTGCTGTGTGGACTTCATTTACTTCTGATTTATCTCCTACATGAACATTTAAAAGGTCATTCAAGTAGTTCTTCCTATTTAGAATATCGCTTGGGTCAGCTAGAAAATCACCGTCTTTATCTTTTATCAAGTTTACTTTAGGTTGCCACCCCTTTCTAAACTTATTTACACCTTTATATAAATCTCTGATATTTTTATTTTTGCTGTTTGTTTCAGTTTCGTTAATTTTTCTTTTCAAGTAATCTCTTTTTTTACTTCTAAACGTGCAGTTAACTTCTCGCTTTATTCTATTATAATTGTTTAGATTTGTATCATCAGAGTTATTTAACCACCTAAGTCTAGCCTGATTTCTTATTTCTATTAGATTATGACATTCATTATCAAACCATGGCTTACTTTTTCTCGGTTTATGGTATCCTATACTTTCTTTAGCTGCTGATTCTATTGCATTACGTATGTACTCCCAATTCTTATTTACGTCTGTTTCATTTATATTTTCATCATCATTTAAATCCTGCAAAACATCAAATCTATTTGACAGTTTAATTTAGTAATCTTTCTTAATTCTTTCATCAGTAAACTTTCCTGTATCAAATTTTATAACTTTTAGATTTTGTTGCTTATGATTTATCACTGAGAGTCTTTGTCTTAATTTAGCAATTACTAAATAATGGTCACTGGCACAGTCAGCACCTCTATGTGTACGAACGTCAATTATACTAGTACGCCTTCTCTTATCAATGAGAATATGATCTATCTGATTATGAGTTTTACCATCTGGAGAAGACCAGGTATATTTATGGATATCTTTATGTTTAAAATTGGTACTTTTCACAATTAAATTCTTTGAGGTTGCAAAAGTAATCAATCTTATACCATTATCATTACTTAATTCATGAAGACTTTCTTTACCAATCGTGGGTTTAAATGTCTCTTCTTTGCCAATCAGTGCATTACAGTCACCTAACAGAATTTTCATATCATACTGAGAAAATTTATCAAAGACCTGTTCTAACTCTGTATAAAAATCATCTTTAGTATTATCATCTTTATCTTCCGTTGGTGCATGTATGTTTATTAAAATAATTTTACACCACCTACCCTGTAAAACTGCATATGATATCCTATCATTAATAAATTCTACTGTTTTAAGAGCCGAGATAATTCTATTATTTATGAAAAAGCCTGTTCCAAAATTATGAATTTCAGTACCACCATAGAAAAAAGTATAATTTTTAGTTTTACAATTCCCTTCTCCTGGCCACCTAACTTCCTGGACAGCTACTACATCTAATTTATACTTAACTATCTCATTAATTGTACACTGAAATGCTCCAGGCCGGTAAAGGCTCAGAACATTCCAGGTGCCTAATTTAATATCCTTATTCCTAACGTAGATCTTATCCTTAGTCCAGGGACCTCCCAAAGTAGTCCCCACCCGGAGATCCGAACGGGGGACTATTTTACCTCCGGAATATTTTACCTTGGGAACATCCATGGCCTTATATTGCTGTTTCTTGACAATTTTTTTTACAGTGCAGAGTTGTCAGCTCTACGCCTAATCCCCAATATGAATGGAGGAACTACTACACAAGACAAACACAAACACATTAGACAGCACAATTACTACACAAGACAAACACAAACACATTAGACTTTACAACTTCTACACAAGACACACATAAACACATCACAACTATAACACAATATAAACACAAACACACCACAACTACTACACAAGACAAACACAAACAAATTAGACATCACAACTACTACACAAGATAAAACAAACATACTAGACAGCACAACTACTACACAATAGGAAGACTTCTACTTCCTACTTCTACTTAGGAACCTGTATTAAAGAAACCATACATGGGATGATAATGAAGGTAGCGGACCTTGAGAATTGATAAGTCCCTAAATAGAAAGTAGCACTGAGCAAGAACACCTTTTCCATCTCGTGTACCAACCATATTTACACCATCACATGCTCAGCACACATGTTCATCGTTATATCAATTTAATAATTCACTCTGCCATAAACTCACCACTGTTTCTTTTTATCTATACATATTTACCCACATGCATATTAACAGTGTGGAATATTGAAAAATTGAATAAATTCTAGCAGAATAGCCTACTAAAGAGGAAAACATGGGCTTGAAATTATGAGTGTAAGGTGCAAGAATCAGATCAGAAAGTCAAGTTTTGTATTAAATCAATTAGTCCAATGAGTTTTTAAAATTCCAATAATGAAATTTTTACATGAGAACTCACACAACGTAAACTTCATGAAACCAAAATTTTGAAAATAACAAAAAAAATCCTACACCTATTCTAATTTTTTATATATTATTCTCTCCTATTAAAATTTTTCTATCACTCTCTCATTTATACATCATAAATATATGATTTCTCCACAATTTAAATAGCACTGCATATTGTATTTTCAGGTAGAGTTTCATGAAATTCACATATCAATTTAATATTAGTTCGATCATTTATAACTAGCAATTTTCTTTTTCATGCATTGATTAAAAACATTGGTCTGTGAATTATGAACTCATCTGGATTATAATACATGTCTATGTTACCTTCAGTTACTCTTTTAAATGCACTATAAGCTTGATATAATTTTAAATAATCTTGTTCTGTAATGTTTAAATTATAATTTTCACGAGGAAATACTTCATTTCTGCCATTCTTCAGATACACATTTTTAACTTTACAATTATCAAACTGGCTGCTATCCTTTTCCTGATTGTCATCTCTCCCTGTTTGAAACAGCACAGCTACGAACTCTTGCATGTCATATTGCAAAGATTGGAACTGATTAATAAGGTCACATTCAAACAATTTACCCTCCACAGGCTTCTGTATGCATTGATAAGTATAAAATTGAATCGGAATTTGAGGATTTTTCAAAATGTTGGCTTTGTATTTGAGAGCATAATTCGATTCATATTCAACTATAGCCATTCGCAACTCCATAGATTGGATCACACATTACGCAGCTTCGGGTAAACTAGCCTCATTCGCTGTTCCATCTGCATTCAAAGTTTTGTATCTCATGATGGCATTATGATCATTGGGTGCTCTGCGAAATATGACACTCAAACCACCTTTCCACATAATTTCTTTATAACACTGTTCAGCAATGAAATTTTTACACAAAGGAAAATTCCCAATCTTTATAGATTTTTTTACGCTGAATTCGAAAATGACAATAGTTTTTTTTTAGCTCCCGTTTTTGAGATAAAGTAAAAAAAAAACAATCTTAGAGATTTTCGTACGCTTTCGTACGTTTTCGTGCTATATGAAGTTTGTCATGTCCTTGTTTCTGTTTTTTAGCTCTCGTTTTCTTGTTATTTCAGGAACGCCAATGAATGCTGTGTTTCACGCAGTTATAAGATACGCACATTGCAATGTGAGGCGACGACCTTGGCCACATCCTGAGATATATCGATCGGTGAACACGTGCTCCGCGTGATATTACTTCAGTGTTTTGTTTCTAGCTAACACAGTCTGAGATTGTTTGCCTTCCGGAGTGCTCCATTGTGTATTGTCACGTGAGTTTCTGAGTTACTGTGTGGAATCAAAACTCCTGTTATAATGCCCCGCAGATGTGTTAATGACCCCAACAATTTTTGTTATATATGTGGAAGCAAACATTGTCAGAAGGAGTGAAAAAAGCTCATTTCCTATATTTCGGGTGCCGTGTTGGTGACCAATCAAAAGCATGGGCTCCTCATGTTTGTTGTACGACATGTTCATCAACTCTAAATGCATGGATGAAAGGAAAAAAGTTTCCATGCGTTTTGCAGTGTCGGCCATTTAGCGCAAACCTACAAACTCAATATCTTATTCAAACAGGACGATTGGAGACTTTTCATACATGGTTCGAAAACTAGTGTGAAAGCCGTGCTATTACATAATGGCAATGTGCTTCCTTCCATCCCAGTGGCATATGCAACCCTAGCAAAGGAAAGGTATATCATGATGAGAGGTATTTTAAACAGCATCGACTATGATAAGCATCAATGGCTCATATGTGCTGATTTAAAAGTCATCGGTATGCTTATGGGCCTACAAGGTGGGTACACTAAGTACTGCTGCTACGTTTGTGAGTGAGACAGTCGTGCTAAGGTTTCACATTACAAACAGAAGGACTGGATACGACGACAAGCTTTTTTGCCTGGCAAGAAAACGGTCTCATGAGAGCCACTTGTAAATCCCAGTAAAGTCCTGTTACCACCACTACATGTGAAACTAGGATTGACGAAGTTATTTGTAAATAAGAGCAACGAACGAGCATTTGAATACTTCCGTGTAAAATTCCCTGGACTGGGTGCTGAGAAGATCAAGCAGGGCGTACTCATTGGTCCACAAATACGTAAGGTCCTTGGAGACCAGCAATTCCAGTGTATTCTCAGTCCTGATGAGTTAAAACGCGTGGCAAAGCTTTCGGAAAGTTACGTCATTGTTCTTGGCCAATAGGAAAGCTGAAAATTATATTGAACTTGTGAATGACCTTATAAGTGCCTATGAGAAACTGAAATGCAACATGTCACTCAAAATGCACTTCATTCACTCACATATCGACGTTTTCCCTGAAGATTGTGCAGCATTTAGTGATGAACATGGTGAGAGGTTTCACCAAGAAATGTCTGTAATGGAACATCGATACCAAGGAAGATTCAGTGCTTCAATGTTGGCAGATTTCTGCTGGACTTTGCAGAAAGACTCTCATCTTCCCCATAAGCGGCAGGCGAAGAGAAAACGCGTGTTGTAAACAAGGTAGCTGCTAATAGTGTATCTTTAATTTAACTAAATTGACTAGCATTTCTTGTACTTAGTCTAAAGCACTTTGATTTATTTTTTCACATGATTTGTGAATAGGTTACATTTTACTAGTTTGCATTGTAAAAACTAGTCTGACAAAAATGATGTGATATATGGAATCAGCAAGCTTGTCATTCAAAAATTTTGAATAGAATATGAAAAATACAGTATATGTATCAGTATTTCAGTAGCAATATAAACTTCAACACCAAGTATCTTAAAAACTAGAGCCATTCGAGAAAACGTAACTCCATATTTGTGATCAGTGCATCGAATTAAGCCCAAAACCACTGTCAATTGTCTGGTAAGTAAATGTGTGTTAGGCAGTGCTACGCTTGTTAGACTATGGCCCATTATAATATGTCAAGAACATAAAAGTTTCAATAACTTCCAAACCTGAGCTAATCTAGATTTTTAATGGTCATTTTCACCTTCAGCACACTCAAATCCATATAAATCAGCTATTTTGACCTCTGTAAAAAAAATAAAGTTAAAATTTGTTGTCTAGTGTAATCAGAGAAAAATCCAAATAGCAGTCTCATGGGGAACAGTACCGTGTGACTTTTTGCTTGAATTTTTGTTCCAGCTTCGAACACACCAATTTTATAATATTCACTCTCTGATTTGGACAATTTCAATGTCCCCACTGTAGTGGATGTAATTCCAGGACAATCAATCCTGTCTATGACTGTACCATGCTTTCTGACTTCAATTTGAGAAAATAAGAATGGAACAAAATTATCTATAAGTTTTATATTAGCCCCGGGGAGGGGATATTCTTCACCATTACTTTGTTTTACAAAATCTAATTTTATATACAGATCAGATCTATGTGGATCAATGAATCCATCCTCCACCGTGATGTCATACTGTATCTCTTTATTGGGCTGATTCAAATTTGCAAATGTCCTCCTGTTTGGAGGGAAGGACTGTAATTCATCTTTCAATATTTTCCATCTTGGTATTTATTTATATATTTTAAATATTAATTTATATTAACGCAGTGCTATTAGCACCGGCAAAATCGATGATTTCATTTTTCTCAATCGTAATTGTTATCTCTACGTAATTAACTTTATCAATAGAAACAGGGAAATAGACTGCTGGGATTGGGGAATAGAAGATAGGTTCCATAAATTCTGAATTCGTTTTAAATGTAGCAATGATAGTTGTCTCCTTCTGACTGCCAATTTAATTTTCTTCTGCTTTGATAATCATACCTTTGGCAATGTTACAGTGAATATTCAATGTCTCAATAGCTAAGAATTATAAATTTACCTACGTGCCTAACACCTGGTTCTAATTTGCTATTGTTCTCGAATCCTAAAAGTTCTCCCATGCTAGATAAGTCCACTGTTTCATTGGTAGTTACAATCTCTACTCTGTGTGTTACAGAATTTTGAGAAAGCAACACAGTGGTTGGAAGTTCAAATTGTAAAGTAGATAAGTTATACTGTCCAGGAGGAATAATTATTTTTTCATTACCTACTAATATAGTATTGTTGTATTTAGTTACATTTGGTATCAGATACATACTGTAGAATGATCTCAGAGCTATGGATTTTGGATAGATAATATCATCGTGAAGATGTAGTTTCAAAACCGAAGTCTCGCTGGAGAGATGAAAAATTCCCATATTTAATATGCAATACAGCTTTTTGAAAATCTTTTAATTTGATGTTTGGTATTTTATTTAAAATTCTGAGCATCGTAATGCAAACATGACCACACATAATTTGATCGAAATATTTTAATTAAAGATTCAATGTCTTGGTTGGTAAGAGCTTCTCATTTTTTTAATTTTCTGAGTGCTCTAGACTTCACACCTTTGCCTATTTTTTTCTCCATGGCAAGATTATGACGCTTTTGCTCTTCTAGTTCTGCCTTATTTTTTTTAATCAATTACAGTTTTGGCAATAGCAGCACTACCCTCAGCCAAGCTCCCAACTGCCCCCAATGCAGGCAGGATAGCTGGAATGCTGAATATGAATCCTCCACTGTGTGTTTTCTTTCTTGCATTTTGCAATCGTTTTAATTGTGGCGTACTGAGTAATAATAAATCATTCCGTTTCCTTTCGCTATACATTGCCTCTTCTTTTCTTGTTGTTTTTTTAGTTAAAATCAAATTAAGTTTTAAATTTTTAAGATCATGATATGATATTTGGTATACAACTCCTTTTGTTTCATGTTGTTTTCTTATTATTATTATTTTTCAGGTTTGATCCTCGCCGGTTCAAATCCGGGAACTTTTCTAACGATAAAAGCGGCCCCGGCGCCCACCCAGCTACGAATAACATGGGTACCTGGGGGAAACCCTGGGAGGTAAAGGCTGTCAGGGGCGTGATACTGATCACATCACCCCCACTCACGACAGGATCAAGAAAGTGTGGGTCATTACCCACACACCCCCTATACGCCTTCATGGCGTGGTGCTATGCACAGGGGAGCACTTTACTTTTCCTATCTTTTTGCAGGGTATTTATATTATAAACCCCACCCTAATTTTTGTTTTGTATTCATAGCAATGGTTGTACCCAACGCTGTTATTTTTTCACCCAATGATGCATCTCTGCTTGTTAATCTTCCAAACGCTGCCTCTTCCAGTTTCTGATCAGCCACATGACGATCATTCAGATCTTTGTGTGTGTTGTATGCAATATCATGTTCTTTGGAGCTGCATCTAGAGGATTAATACCCCTGTTCCCTCTTTTCTATTTGTTTCTCAAGTTTTGTACCAGGACCACAATATTGGTAACCAGGTACGTGTAACTCGAACGGAAGTTTATTAATAATATCATTTATTAAACCTCGACACTCTGATATATTCCAGAATTGAGGAGGAAAAGTATTGATAATTTTAATTAAGTATCCTATACCTTTAGAATCGTTTACAATAAAATTAGCTAATTTGTCACTAATCATGTTTACAATACCGATTTTATCATTATGGAAAATATTGTTCCCAGCATTTTCCTCCCCTGCTATAACCAGCAACCTATCTATAAGTTTTCTCACATCGTTTACCCATACAAATTCCTTAGGTAGAGTATTTATTGTTTTATACCACTACCAGTTTTTAGTTGATTTAAGATACGTTTAATAAGATTTTTGTATTTATTCCCGCTGCTCGATTTCACACGCTTTTGACTGGCATCGCTATTTTGGTACAAAGCATCAGAGAGTGTCCAAATTTCAGAGTAACTTTGATAATCAACTTCTGTAAAAATTTTTGGTTGTTTTTTGGTGATGAGCTCCCATAGCCCTACGGAACCAGGATATCTGGACCAGCTGTTTCTCCCACCGAAATTAATTTTTATGTTGTCCGCTTCGAATGTAACTTTAGACTTGCCAATTTTCCATGCCACACCTTCATTTCCCTCCATAGTTGGATACAAACCAAATACCTCATCTTTTTCGAATTTTCCTGTACTCAGGTAATCCCTTACCAGGGGGCCCATCTTAACCTTCTTAATCTCTTTACCAATACCACTGATTGAATCGATAATAGGTTGGTCTTGACGCATGTTTTGTTCGTAAAAACCTCGATTCACTGATTTCCAGCCTTTGAAACGTTTAGACAAGTACTCTCGTAATTTCGAATTATCTTCAATTTTATGTTTCGTCATATTTATTTTTTTTGATTATTGGTTATTTTATATCGTTTCAACGT
Source organism: Lepisma saccharinum (assembly GCF_977018435.1). Taxonomy (NCBI): domain Eukaryota; kingdom Metazoa; phylum Arthropoda; class Insecta; order Zygentoma; family Lepismatidae; genus Lepisma; species Lepisma saccharinum. The sequence goes on along the minus strand of NC_139247.1, from coordinate 7,636,637 downwards.
TTAAAAGTCGTTGATTTTATTTCTGAATTTACCATTGTTAGGTTTACGAGTCATGTCGATATTAACAAATCCAAAATCGTCGCTGTTCAACAAGATGAACAGAATTTTGAAAATTGATTGTAATTTAAGTCTCCTCCCACATAATCATTGCATACATGTTTCAAATTAGTATGATCTTGACGAAACAAACATATTAAGTTTGTATTATCTCGTAGTAATTGTTTGGGAATTTTGGAATAAGTTTGAGCTAAATAAAAGCAGTCTATTTCTTTGTGACGACCCTGTGCAAAAAAATTTCTAATTTCATTCTTATTTTCCAAAATAACATCATCAAACACCACAACAGAATTTTTCAAACTTTGGTCGAGAGGTTTTATTGTTGATGCAAATGTAGCTATGCCCAGTCCCTCGTACAGCTTCATGAGTTGTTGGTATTTCGGTTGTTCTAAACTCTTTGAGAATGCATACAAGTGTCTATTCTTCCAATCTAGCCAATTGTGGGCAAGCAAGAAATTATCAACCAGCAAAGTGGTTTTTCCACAATCTGATGGGCCTGCAATGAGACATCTTATGTTATCAGGTAACAACTCTCCTTTTTTCCCCTTAATTTCCACTACATCTGGCAAACGTTGTACCACATTCCGTGTTGGTGTCAAAGAATCACCTGGTGTGCTGCTATCCAACTTTTGTCTGGCAGACCTAACCATTTCACATACAATTTATTATGTTTCTTCTTCAATATTTTCTCGTTAGATATGTATCTCGATATTTTGTTTTACTAAGTTCCTCTTCATAGAATCTCCCTTTCAATATTTTGTTATGATTATCTTTTATTATATATATGTTTCTATTCCCTGGTAAAACATGAACCACTGAAAATAACTCCGTACTCCAATTTTTAGTAAATCCCTTCTCGAATAACTGTTTAAATTTACTGACCCTTACCTGATCCCCGATTTTAAACATTGGCGTCTTGCTAGTATATTTATACTTTTTACAATAAACCGTAGAAATCAATCGTTGCTCAGCAGATTTGGTTACCTCAGCAGGTTTCATGTGAATAGTACTGTGTACTGTATTGTTGTAATCATGAACTAGCTAGGGTAAAATTAGTACCCACTTATAATTACCCTGTAGAGTAAATTGTCTCCACATGCGACTTTTTAATGTTCTGTTGAATCGTTCCACTATACTAGCTTTCAGATCACTGTATGTAGAATAATGTTTAATATTATGTTGTTGCATTAACTTAGCAAATGTAGAATTGTAAAATTCTTTCCCTCTATCTGTCTGCAAATATTTTGGTATAATTCCCTCACTAAATATCGACTTAAAAGCCTCGGTAACACAAGTACCAGTCTTGGATTTTAAGGGAACAGCCCATGCATAATTGCTAAAACTATTAATAACTGTAAATATCCAATTTTTTTAAAAAATCTCCCTTGGAGGGGCCATCTCGATCAGATCAGTCTAAAACAAATCATTTACACCTTTTGTTACTACACTTAATCGCTTGTAATTGCGACGGGTTGGTTTGTGTAATTCATGAACTATATCTTGTCTTGACATCGAGTTCGAAGTGAGAATATCGCATAAATTGGATTGTCCTCAGAGTATAACCGCTTTATGTCAAATACTAGCTTGTCACCAATTTCAATATCAAACACTGATAATTGTTCGTCGTCATGTACTTTATATTTATTGGTAGACTCATCCCAGTGTGCAATAGGTATTTGAACTGCCTTGTGTATACCATCTTTTCGCAATATAGTAAACCAAGGAAATTTAATATGTTTTCCATGTTTTAGAAAACTAAACTTCAGAAATCGTAAACTGCCATCAACAAAATATTCATGTACCTGAGTGTACGGATATAATTTGTAAACATTTCCAGCATTGTCGTACGTCCAGTGCCCTCGAGCATTTGGAACACTTTGTAACCTAACAATTTCTATAGAATAAAATTGACGAGTATCTACGTCATCTAGTCTGCTTAATGCCGGTTCCAAGTGTTCGTTGATAGTACGAACCAACTATCGTAGCTAGGTTTGATTTTTACATCAACAAACAGTTGTTTATATTCCTCTTTGAGATCGTGAAGTTGAGTAGCAAAACCTGATAAAGCAGATTCTTGACTTGCTTCAAGAGTAGTAATTTGTAACGTAATATTAGAAATAATCTCCTGTAAATTTTCTACAAGTTTCAATTTAGAACTCTGGGTAGCAAGATCGTGTAGTTGAATTCTGATTTCTGTAAATAATGCATGTAGTTCGTTAATTATTTAATTTTTGGGGAGACTAGAAACAGTTTCTCTGATTTGCGCAATTTCTGCTTGAATGTTTTTGATATCCTCAGATTTTAAAATTCGATGTAGAAGTAGGCAAAGCAGCTATAGTATTCTGAAGTGTGGTAAGAGTTAATTTTATAGCATCTGTTGCATTAGCTGCATTTTTCACAATTTCTTGCAGTTGCGTTATATCATCCTGCGTAGGTGTAGACTGTTGCAGTGTCTCTAATTTACTCTGAATGTCGTCAATAAGATGATGGAAATGCGATAAATCTGATTCAATATTCAAGCTTTCAAGCTTAGTAACTTGCTGTTGAACTATAGCTAGAATATCAGTAATGCCTGGCAGTTTCGATTCCAGAGTTTCCTGTACACTTGTTAGCTCATTTCTCATAGTTGCCATAGTATCTTCTGTGTGAGCTATGGTACCTTGTATCTTCCCAAAATCTTCATAAGTCTCCAACTGTAATTTGATGTCGGCAACGCTCCGAGCAATAGCATTTAATTCAGAAGATGAAGGTAAATTATTGATAAAATCTTCCAATGTCTGTAGTTTCGATTAAACTTGTGTTATAGCTGTATGCAGTTCATCTGTCTGTAATTCAGATTTGATACTTTGCAATGTAGGAACTTTGAAAGATTGAAATTGTTCTTGCAATTTAGCAATACTAGCATTTACCTGCTCATATTCTTCTTGAGTTTTGATATTCTGGATGATGGTCTGCAGTTCGGTACGAATACTATTTGCCTGGTCATTTAATTGTTGCTTCGGCTGTTCGGTATTCGTTCTCTGGATTTGTCTAAATTTATCAAGTTCTTTTTTCAAGTTGGCAATATTCTCTTCTAAGTTCTGAAGATTATCTGTTGAACCTAAATTAGTATATTTCTCAAGCAAAGATTTGAGTTCTCCATCAATTTTTACTATAGGATCAATCAGTTGAGTTTGAAGATTTGTAATCTCTGCTTGAATATTTAGATTTAGCGAATTCTTTAATATGAGTAAAGCTGATTTCAGTTTCCTTAGACGTACATCTAAACTAGCAATCTCGCTGGAATTATCTGGAATCTCTTGTCGCCTTCTATTACCAAATATATCCATGATTGTTTTGTTCTTGTTTTTATTTATTTTATATATTATTAAGAGGATAGATTATTCTTATTTCGATAAACAGAGGAATCAATTTATCATACTCTCCAATTATTTCAGCATACAAACATTCACCAGCTTCCACATCATAAGACGTATCAGGAAGTAATGTACTATGTTTAATTCTATACAAATTTCGACTTATGTGCAAACCTGCCGCATTCGGTGGAGAAACATTTATTTGAATTTTCCCACTAACAGGTAACTTATATGATGATAAGTTATTATTAAATACAAATAAGTGCTTTCGAGTATCCTCGTCAACATGAGACCAAATACTATTCAAGTGAACAAGAAGTAACCATTTCAATTGATGATAAATTTCTTTAAATACATCCACGTTTACTGGAATTCTCTCTACAGGCTGATTATGTTGTTGCTTTTTAAACCCAAAAATATTCATGACGTTTTATTTTATATTAGCTATTTTTTATTATATATAAAATATATATTTGTACTAAGTATAAAAAATAATAAATACACCAAGACTTAATCTGATCGAAATTACTATGAAAAAAAATCACTTGATACACTTTTTTTAAACTTAAAAATATTAAATAGTACGTAGCTTTAAATAAATTAAAAGCTTAACTTTTAACACTGCAACAACACATCCGTACTCTTCAAAACACTCTCACGATACTGACTGATCTGTAATGCGAAAACCCTTTAAGTAACCTAAGCGCGGATGAAAACATCCGAAACAGTAAGTCAATCAGAAGACACCCATCACGTCATAACCAACAACACGCTAGATACGAGTCTGCGTAATAACTTGTTGCGTAAACATTGCACAATAGTTTACCTTACGAGCCATCGCAATGTTGCGTAATTTAACTCGAAAGAAATTATGACACTCGTACCAAGTACGAGATGAAAAAACACAGATTTGCAATAGTATAAAATCAACAAAAACATCGTCAAAATAGGTTTTCCATTGTGGTTAAATTAATAAAAATAGGCCTCGTACCAAGTATTAGTTTGAAGCCCTAAAAATACACTACTTGTACTTATAAAAAGACTAGAAAACCCACAGGAGTCTGTCAAGTAAACCGGAAGTGGACCGGAAGTAGACCGGAAGTGGACCGGAAGTAGACCGGAAATAGACCGGAAGTAGACCGGAAGTAGACCGGAAATAGACTGGAAGTAAATTTGTATAGATGTGCGTGGGTGTGGGTGAGTGTAGGTGGGTCTGGGTGGGTGTAGGTGTGCGTGGGTGTATGTGTGCGTGGGTGTAGGCGTTACGTACTTTAACTCGAAAGAAATTATGACATTCGTACGAGGTACGAGATGGAAAATCACAGATTTGCAATAGTATAAAATCGACAAAAACATCGTCAAAATAGGTTTTCCATTGTGCTTAAATTAATAAAAATAATAGGCCTCGAACCAAGTATTACTTTGAACGTACCTGATTACACTACCCTAGTCGTCCAAGAGCTCCACGTACAGGCGATCGCCAGCAGACACATCGTACGTTGTAGTCGCATCCATCCTATCATGCTTGATGCGATAGATGTTCTTGCCAGAGGGAACCTTGACCTCCCCTTTGTTCTCAGTGTTCATGTTGAACTGCAGTTTGCCGGAGATGAGGAACCGGTAATAATTCAACTTGTTGTTGAATACATAGAAAGTTTTGCCCACATCCTCGTCGAACTGGGTCAGAATACTATTCAAGTGTATAATTAACAGACCGTTAAGTTTAGATAGCATGGAAGGCAGGAGTTCGTTGAAGCTCGACGACGACGTAGGCTGGACGGGCACTTCCATAGCATTGCTTCCTGAAGCCAAACATATTCATAGCCATTCCTATTTTATACAAACATTTCCAGCTGTAAGATTAAAATTGCCCCCCCCCCTTCCCCCCAAATCGCATTACATACATATATTTCGTCCGTGGCGTTACAAGAGAAGAGCCCTGCTTAAAGGTTTTTTTTGTTAGCATGCAATAGATCAGTATGCTAGAAGAGACAGAAAAAATAGAGGGGGGTTAACAAGACCATCAACACTGCACCACCACTATTGCCAGTTAGCATGTGTTAGATCGTAGTCATTTATCACCAACTCTAGATCTTACTGCATACTTATCATCTTAGAAGGCTACAAAATATTACAGCAAAGATCGTAGTCAGCGCTGTCAACTCCTATTTGTAGGTTAGCCTCGCCTCTGAAATATCATATGGCAAAATTAAAATCAAAAGGTTTGTGAAGCGACTTTTTGGTACTAGTCAGTGTTTGCTAACTCCTATTTGTAGGTTAGCGTCGCCTGTAAAATATCATATGGTAAAATTTTCGTGGGGTTGGCTAGCAACACTGCGAGCCCACTGTGCCCAAAAAGAGTTTGGTGAACCGATCATTTACTACTACTTGCAATCATTTCCAAGAACATTTCAAATTTTACGTAACATCAGAAAGTATTAAAATAATACTGATATACTTAAAATCCAATCTTTACCGTTCTCCATAATGTGACTTTTGTTCTCAAATTAGCAAGTGAAAGAAGCATTATACAATCTAGATAAAATTTTAATCTTCATTTGAAACTTACTCTAAATTCGAAAGAATCCCCAACCTTCTTCATATATTTATTTACTGTACAATAATTTTTCGGATCAAAGTTCCACATGCAAAAATGTTTTGGAAAGTTTCATGTGGAGGAAGAATGACGAAATAGTTTGTAAGTTTGTAGTTTCAGACTTTGAAAACGCAATTCCAGTTTGTAATTTGCAGATATTTTAAATTTCTCTGGTTCAAATTTGGCTGCAAGTTATCGTTGTCATAGTTCTAGTTTTTCGTATTAAGAACTTTACATACACACGTGTGCAGAAGACGAGCCAAAGTGTACAAATACTAATTTAACTGTGGCCGCGGTGGCTCAGTCGGTAACGCGTCTGACTACCATGCTCAAGGTCCCGGGTTCGATCCCCGGCCGGTTCAAATCCGGGAACTTTTCTAACATTGGAAGCGGCCCCGGCGCCCACCCAGCGTCGAATAACATGGGTACCTGGGGGAAACCCTGGGGGGTAAAGGCGGTCAGGGGCGTGATGCTGATCACATCACCCCCACTCATGACCGGATCAAGAAAGTGTGGGGCGTTACCCCCACACCCCCTATACGCCTTCATGGCGTGGTGCTAAGCACAGGGGAGCACTTTACCTTTTTTTTTTAATTAGCAATGTCACAACATTATTTTCCACTTTGTCCACTAGATAAGGTCCTATCCACAACATAAATAACTTTTGAATGGTCCTATCTAGTGAGGAGCTTAAGGAATGGTTTTTAACCATCACGAAGTCTCCAACTGTCACTGTCTTGGCGTTTCCCTTCTGTTTTAAATCCTCCGACAGCTTCTTCTTCTCCCTGACTTGGGATAAGAATAATTTGGACTTCCAATCCTGTTGGGCTCTTCCCGTTCGGGCCAATTGAAGTGAGTTAGGATCTCTCTAGGTATAGGATGATTGAAGAATAGTTCAGCAGGCGAATATCCAGTTGTTTCAGAAATAGAATAATTAATTAACCAAACAACTTTTCATGTGTATCGCGACCAAGTCTGATGTTCTCGATAAGAAAATAAACGAAGTAATCTGACTATCTCTTGATTTGCTCGTTCTACCATGTTCCCCTTTGGATTGTAAGCTGTTGTGCAAACATGATGGATACCACGGCTTTTGGAAAATTCTTTCCACTGCTTAGAGGTAAACTGAGCTCCTCTGTCGCTTAGTGTAAACGTAACGTTTGAATAGTGAGCAAAATATCCTCTCTGAAGGTTGTTTATAATTTCTGTAGTGTTGGCAGTCCGTAAAGCATATGCGGAGACAAAACGTGTACCCACATCAATAAGGCTCAAGATGTATTGGTATCCATTAGAACGAGGAAGCTTCCCAATCAAGTCCAGAGAAAGCATCTCATGAGGTTGCTTGGGACTGATATGAAGGGTCTCCTTGAGTATCCCTAATTTGTCTGGTTTACTCTGGGCACAAATTTCACATTCTCGGATGTACTGTATCACGTCATCCTTCATGCCTTTCCAGAAGTATCGTTCTGCAAGTCGCTTCAATGTCTTGGATACTCCAAAGTGTCCAGCTTCATCATGAATTACTTTCAGGAGAGGTTGCTTTATTACCACCGGAACACACAATTTCCAAAGGGACTGATTATCCGATCCTTTCTTAAATAAAATCCCTTCCTGAATGCGATAGGAATGATGCAATCTGAGGTTAGGTTCCTGAGAATTAAGAGATTGGAGTAAATTTTTGCAGAATTAATCTGCAGATTGTGCCTCTTTCCACTTGTCGACGTCATATCTATTTCTCCTCTTTTGGCCCACAGGTAGTTTATTCTGAATGTCTGCTGGATATTTTCAGGATGAATCTGGGGTATATCATCAGCAGGATACCGAGAAAAAATATCTGCCAGATCGTTTTGGTGACCAGAGACGTATACTATTTTATACTGGTACTGTTGGAGTGTTAGAGACCAACGAGTCAAACGACTGTTCCAGTTTCTGGCGTCTTGTAACCATACCAATCCTTTGTGATCACTGTAGATAGTGAAGGGCCTGCCTTTCAAATAAACAGCATACTTCTCAACCCCAAAGATTATGGCCAAACATTCTAACTCATGGATGGAGTAATGGCGTTCGTTCTCCTTCAGTTTTCGGCTTGCATACTGAATGACCTTTCTCTCTTCACCATCCATTTGGAAAAGAATACTACTCAATCCTTTCCCAGAAGCATCACATTGGATACAGAAATCCTTTTCAAAATCAGGCTGTGCTAATTCAGCATCTCGTACAAGTTCATTCTTCAGTAGCTGGAAACTTTGTTCTTCCTCGTCTCGCCAGATCCAACGTTGATTTTTACCTAACAGCTTGGTGAGTGGTTCAGATTTAGCTGCAAAATTTTCAATGAACTTCCGCCTCCAGTTGGCGAGGCCAAGAAATTTCCGAACATCTTTTCTAGTTTTAGGTCTAGGAAATAACTTAACGGCTGAATTTTTGTCTGGTTGGATTTTGATAGCATCTCCAGAAACAAATGTGACCCAAGTAGGTAATTTCCTTTTGGACAAATTCACACTTTCGCAGCTTTACAATCATCCCCACTTCTTGGAGTCGCTGCAACACTTCGTCCAGATGTTCGAGATGTTTGGAGAGTTCTTTGTCGAAAATCAGCAAGTCATCCATATATTGAGTTAGATATTCTTCAGTTTCAGGACCAAATACAGCATGCATGGCAGTTATGAAAATTGACACAGCACTTGAGATACCAAAAGGCATTCGAGCAAACATCCACTGACGTCCTTTATAGGAGAAAGCAGTACATGGTTGGCAGTCAGTTTTTACAGGAATCTGTAGATATCCAGAAGCCAGATCCAGATTGGTAAAATAACGAGCACCTTTAAATTTTTGTAAGGCATCCGAAATGGGCTCAACTGAGTTCCGTGGTACACGTACAATTTTATTCAAATTTCTGAAGTCAATGCATGGGCGTACTGTACCATCAGGCTTGTCGACTACAATTAAAGGGTTCAAGTGAGGGGAATTACAAGGCATTATAACACCCCATTGTCTCCACTTTTCTAATTCGTCCTCCAGGAGTTTCCTTTTTTGCTATAGGTATGGGATATGGAGATCGATACACAGGTTCTGTGGTGGTGAGTTCAATCTCACACTGGAAGTTTTTAATAGTACCTGGTCTCTCGGAAAATACATCTCTATGCTTCAATAAGACTTCTTTCAATTGGCTTCTACCCCTTTCGCATAAAATCTCATTCGCATTGACCTTCTGAAGAATGTCATCAGGACTAGCCGTCCACTGATCGACATGGGAATCTTCACGGACTTTTCTTACATACGTCCCTGTCGAAGATCCATTATTCACGAGGTCCTGCTCTACCGGAACTCCGTCTACGGTGAGGAATAACTTCTCGCGCTGTAGGTCAATTCCTGCGTCATATTTCCTGAGGAACAGGTAGCCCAAAATAAAGTCAGCTTCGAGACCTTTCAAGAGAAACATGTCCTCCAATAAATTTCTTCCAGCAATCTCTAGATATACTTGTCTACATCCCACAACTCTAGTTTTGTTTCTCCCAGTGAAATCAGTCAGCCTAACATCTGGATATGTTTGTAACTGCAATGACGGCAGCTTCTCTTTAATTTTCTTCCAAATGGCGTAGCTCATGAGATTACATTCGCTGCCACTGTCCAGAACACAAATAAAATCGACGCCTGTTACAGTTGCTTTAATTAACGGAGCCCTGGGTAAATTTTCCTTTCTAACTGCCTGTTGTAGTGCTCTATCTAAACTTTGTTCTTCTTCGTTGAGAGTCAGCACAACAAAAAGATGATTGATTATCTTCACTATTTATAACGCTGTCATCGGTTCCCAGAGAAGTCCAAGATTTTTAGCCCAACCGTGATCGGGAACGAAGAATTCACGTTGGGCGACTGGCTAAATCCGACTGCATACCACTCGGATTAGCATTAGTCGATGGTGCCCAACAAAAGTCTATTGTTATGTCGACGCTTTGACGTTGCTCGTTCGTCAAACGTGAAGCAGAAGGTTCAAACGGAGGCGCCGTCGCTCTGAAGTTACTGGGTTCAGAGGCGTTATGTGAAGAGTCACGGGAATGGTCTTCTGGATCAGATCTGGAACGACGCGGCCCACGTGCGTAGTTGTTCCTGCCATCCCTTCTCGGACGATTACGCCGCCTGTTATAATTGGAATAACCATTTGTATGGTTCTGCGTAACTTGTCTGACCCGGTGTGGTTGGTTTCCAATTCTATTTTGCTTAGGAGCATTTCCCTGACCAGCACCATCTCTATTTCACACCGCCTTCCAACTGTCCTGCTCCTCAAGCACCTCGAACCTTTTCAAAAAATCAGCAAGCTGTCGTACAGTTCGATGAGAGTTAGCCAAACTCAAACTGCGGGCTCTATATGGAAGCTGGGAGATGATTAAGTTCACTATCTCTGGTTCTAACAGATTGCGGTAGGCTGAGTAAATGGACCAAGCGTATTCCTCCATACTCATACCAGACTGCTTTGAATATCGACGAGATCTCACTGCCGTCAGCTGCCTCTCTTTGGCCTCTTCAGAAGCATATTGCTTGCGAAAACGGCGGCAGAAATCAGAATAGGACCTGAACTCCAACTGATTTGCTCAAACTCTTAATACTTTCATAGATTCATCGTGCTGCTTACCGATATCATACTTTAATAACGCATATTGTCTGAGGATATCTTCCTTTAATATTTCAGATTGTCTCCAGATATCAGCCTTCAAGTTGTTAATGGAAACAGCTTGCTGTTTAATATCAGCCTGTAATGTTTCAGACTGTTTGCTGATATCAGCATCAGCCTTCAAGTTGTTAATGGAAACAGCTTGCTGTTTAATATCAGGCTGTAATGTTTCAGACTGTTTGCTGATATCAGCCTGTAATGTTTCAGACTGTTTGCAGATATCAGCTTTCAGTGTTTACACATATCAGCCTGCAATGTTTCAGACTGTTTGCAGATATCAGCTTTCAATCTGGTAATGGAATCAGCTTGCTGTTTAATATCAGCCTGCAGTGTTTCAGACTGTTTGCTAATATCAGCCTGTAATTTTTCGATACTTTCGACTTGTTGCTTGCTAATTCCTTCAATCATGGCTTTTAATGCCTTGAACATATTTAACCTTTTGCTGCCCAAGCGTCTCGAACGAGATACCCAAATGTAACCCTCACTGTCCCAAGCGTCTCGATCGAGACGCTGCGTCAAGGTCGTAGTTTTTACGTTATAACTTTTCTATTTTTGGCTAGTATTTCGATTTTATTATTTTATATTGTTCCTAACACATGTATTTAAAAGAAATGTTTTTTTGAATTTTTTTTTTGTCTTCTTGAAAATGGAGGGGAAAAGGCGGGAAAAGGTACTTCTCTTTTGAGGCTCTTTTCAACGTCAAATTTTTGCTGACAAACGAAGACCGGCTTTGTTGTTCTAAAGCAATGCTTTTCACTCCCTCCTGCTATCTGCATTCGAAGGAAGCTTGTTTATAAGTATCCGATGTCAAAATGAAAGTTTTCCGTGAGGGCGGAAGCAGGGGGTGGGGGGGGAGGGGGGAAAACTGGTTGTTGAATCTGCGTTGTGAGAATGGGAATTCGAAGCGCGCTGAAGGAAACCTTTGTTTGTGAGCACAATGTTGAACAGAGGTCACCCAGCATTGTCTAAAAATAGAATGTCAAGCAGCTGCAAGAATCGGCGTTCATTTTCCAGTGCGTTCTAGCTTTTCGTTCGTGAAAGTTATGTGTAGGTGTGTGTCGTTTTGTGCTCAAGTGCGAGGATATTTTTTGACTGAAGTGACATACTTCCAAGGACTTTTTTGTCATCTACGTGTTTGTGAAAATTGTGCTAGCGATAATTTCTATGTGCATTTTGAACTTTTCATATCCTTTTTTTCGGGGGGGAGAAACCCCATTTTTAAAAAAAAATTTCAGGGGATTTCCCCCCTTTCCCCCTCCATATGTTCGCAGAATGTGCATAAATTATATATCGTCTGAATCTGTGATTCATTCTGCGTACAATTTTATATCGTTCATATCTCCAGGGCAAATAGTCTCTGAGCTAAAGTCATTTCAAGGTACCACTGCATTTTGAAGCTTGAATCAGTGGCGTGCCGACAATTCCTTTTGGGGGTATAACTCAAGTTACATTGGTCATATGATAATATTGCAAATATTTTTGTGTTCCTTACATGTTAGCGATCATTTCCATGTGCATGTCGACACTGTCATGTACTTTTTGCTTGAGGGGAGGGTGGGGGAACAATTTTTTTTTTCCGAAATTTTGGAATTTTGAGAGTTAGCCCCCTCCCCCCGCCATATATACGCCGAATTTGCAAAAATTTCATATAGTCTGAATCTCTGGTTCATTCCGCATACAACGGTATATCACTCATCTCTCTAGGGCAATTAGCCTCTGATCTACACTCATTTAATTGAAACTCTGCATTTTGCTCAAAATCGGCTCGGAACAGAGAGGCTTACATGTGAAAAAGGCCTTGGGCGGTAAAAGGTTAATGGATCAGATGAACTATCCGTAGACAATGATTCACAATCTTTACAAACCAAATCGGTAGATTCGTGGCTTTCAGTTCGAATATCTAGGCCACAACATTCATAATGTAGAAGTTTTGTACATTTCTTGCACACAAATGTGGTTCTTTCTTTATCAATGTCCCGACAACAATCGGGAACATTAAGTCCTGAACTCGAAGTAAGATTTTTATTTGCGCTACGCAAATGCTTCTTTTCCATATCGAAACAAAATATAACTGTGCTTTTCTATAAATATGGCTCTTGCACAATTAATCTAAACTTTAAATAATTGTCTTGCCCTTGTGCACTACAATATCGAGCCAACACGTTGAGCTGCCACTTGATACGTTCTTGCAATTACTTCACGCGTCGTATTATATTACTATTAAGATTAACTTAATAATACTCAGCGGTGAACGATGAGACTCAGTGAAGTACACAGGTACAAGGATAGTGTTAGGCAAAGACAATATTCACAGCACAGAGAAATAAAACCACATTACTGCAGTATGTATAAACTGAAAGGATTTATTCTTTATTTATTGCAATTATAATGCAAATGTACTTGAGACAAAGGCGAGGACTTCGCTTTGTCGATGAATGGACATTTCCACTTTGACATGAAAAACGTTTTAAATCCATTCATTTTACAGATAATGACACAAACATGAGATGTGCAAAATATCTCGGCGATATTTGTTTTGGTTCTCGAGAAACACGCCTTCAAACACCGCTGAAATTCACCTCCTACGTCACGGATCTGAAAACGTCCTCTCCACTGACACGAGGTCCTCTGACGTCATCACTTAGAAATACGTGCAGGCAGGGCTTATGCTCGTCCCTTGAACTTAGCATGGACCGCGGAAGCGACAGGAAAATCACTTGTTACTGTGTAAAACAAGTATCTTGTAACTTCCAGTGCAAAAATCTGTGCTACATTTCTTGGAGATGAATTATGCCCTAGTAGTATAGCAGTATTTACTATAATTCAGCCACTCGGTAGAGGGTTTTCCCATTAGGGTGACAAAGTAAAACTTGTAACCAGCGGCGGCTCTAAGGGAAGAGCCGCCGTGCCATGGTTCTACCCTCAGAAAAATAAATAGCACTTGCTTTGCCAAAATATAGTTAAATCAATACATTTACGAACGAGGAGATTCGAATCTCGTAAGCGTTCCAGCTTACGGCCGCCTTAATGGACATTTCCACTTTGACATGAAAAACGTTTTAAATCCATTCATTTTACAGATAATGACATAAACATGAGTTGTGCAAAATATCTCGGCGATATTTGTTTCGGTTCTCGAGAAACACGTCTTCAAACACCGCTGAAATTCACCTACTACGTCACGGATTTGAAAACGTCCTCTCCTCAGACAGGAGGTCCTCTGACGTCATTACTTAGAAATGCGTGCAGGCGGGGCTTCTGCTCGTCCCGTCAACTTAGCATGAGCCCCGGAAGCGACAGCAAATTCACTTGTTACTGTGTAAAACAAGTATCTTACAATTTCCAGTGCAAAAATCTGTGCTCCATTTCTTGGAGATGAATTATGCCCTAGCAGTATACTATATTTAGTATAATTCAGCCACTCGGTAGAGGGTTTTCCCATTAGGGTGACAAAGCAAACCTTGTAACAGTCAATGGCTGAACACGTGAACAGTCTTGTTCATTGCGAATACATAGGTTAGTTCTGACTGGCAAGAACTTAATGTTTTAGGAATGCCTTTTCTGGAATTACAATTATTTTCGTCATAATATTTTTTTCACAAATGTTAAGATAATACTTTTAGAACACACTGGTTTACACGCCAATTTCTGCAATATAAGAGGTGATACGGTATAAAAAGGTACGGTGAGTTTTTAAATTTCCTGCAGTATATGACAGTTTTCTTCAGTTAATATATATATTGCAAATTTTTGTATTTAGCCTACTTTTACGTCGCTTTTCCGTTCACTTCGTTTAATCGCAACGATGAGAACGCATGGTTAATTTATTATGTATCATCTCTAACATCACATTTCTTCCCACTTTTGGCTAATCGCTACAATGAAGATGAATAACTGCAAGCAGTATTCGAAGTCGGGGTGCACGAGTACATCCCCCCCCACACACACACACTACCACCAACTGCACAATCTAAGTATCACCCAACCTGCCATGATAAGAGACGAACTTTTTCTTCTGTCCCATCTCATTTCGAAAACATTCACTTGTCCCATCTCCTTTTATGAGACGAGACGGAACATGCCTCGTCTCGTGAGCAACACTAACATTAACAATAGAAGCATCCCCCTAGCTGTCCCCAAAGTCTCGAGCAAACATCCTACCATGTAACAATTTCCAGTTCAATGAAATGTCACTCACCAGGAAACAGTCATGCTCAGGACGAGAGTCAAACCTGGAACATGCGACTTCCTCAGATAAATCATGAATTTTGTGTATAATAATTACAACGCCAGTTCATTCCTGATAATTCTGAAACTGCAGTTTGGTTTGCATATATAAGCAGGATAATATTTAGTTTTCGAGAGCTGTACCGTCGAAACGAGGAGTCAAAAAAAAATATATATTAAGAAAGTTTTTTTTTGTATTTATAATGATAAGCCTTTGCATACGTTGTTAATTCTATATTTTTGTAGACTTGAGACGAGAACGAGAATTGCCCTCCCAAACCGAGACGGATGTTTATAAATTGAGACGAGACTGTCAATGAGACAATTACAAATAAACACGAGACAGACATTTACAACTCTCAACGAGAACGAGACCAAGGCTGCCATGTCTCGTTTCGATAGGATCCTTAGTGGTGAAGTTGTGAACCAACCAATTAATGCGTTCGGGGTATCGAGATGAGGCGGCTTTTTTCGCAGTACAAAATTCAAAATAATTATATCGTACTATTTCAGTATGGGATATTGTTATACACATGGGCGTATATATAGTTCACGGGGGGGGGGGGGTGGATCAACTTTTGGTATGATTAGGGTTGCTTTATTTCGTAAGTGAAAATCCAGGACACTGCTGGCCGGAAGCTTGTTGGGGAGCATGGGGGGAGGGGATGTTGGAGCCGACAAAGTTGTGTGTTTGTAGTCACGAAGTATTGATACTTTTCTGTTCATCTTGTGACACTACGTTTTTAAGAACCAAATTTCTTTAATATGATTCGAGGGGGGAAAAATAAGTGATTTGACAGTCTCAATGAAGTTTCTTATCGCAGAAATTCCCTTCCCATCCGTATCCCGTCCTATACGTCTCTAATTTAAGAGAATGAAATAAGTCCGAAGGATTTTTTTATGAACAAGGGGATGGAACAAGGAAACTGGTAATTTTAGTGAACCTAAAAAAGAGGGGGGTTGGACCCGTTGAATCCCCCTTAAATACGCCCATGGTTATACACATTATTTCCTTGTAATAATTATACATAAACTAAGTATAGATATGTACTGTGCAACTAATGTAATCTTCTCAGTGTATTTTCTCTTAACTGCACAAAAATATTTGATCATAATTTGCGTAACAGAAATGGAACACAAACTGAAATTGCTTTATGGAAAAGAAAGTTAAATAGGCTTCATAAATAAGGTGAAGAATGTGAAAATTCCTATTTTGCACTACTTAGGTTACGGTAAATATCGATAAATATAAGTTTAAAAAATATTTTTGAGTGTCTGGTCAGCAACTAATTTTATAAGCAATATTTTTCGCATGGCCTGAGAACACACACGCAGCTAAACCCTTCAATTTACCTTGCATCATTTCATAGAAGAATGATCATTACAAAGCATAGCTTTCCTTTCTCCTGTCGCTCCTTCTTCCAGTATTTAAATCGGTACAGATTTGTAAAACTGCTGCACGTGTTCGCTCACCGTGGGCTACCAATCCGGAACTGGACGCTCGAAGCAGACGACAAACGAGCTCTCCCTAAAGAGTGACGTAGTAACATGGCGGCGGCGTGTTTTCAGCGCAACGCTAGCCTCGCAACTTTGGAAGTCTCGTTTCTGCCTTAAACTGGACGCAGAGAAACGCGAGAACTTGCTGGGGTCATTTTTCCAGGGTGTAGTTTTTAAAATTGTTGTAAAAAAAATTGAGTGGAAATGTCCATTGACTCAACTAAAACGCATAAACTCAATGCGTGGCTATCGGCAAGCCTATGATCACATAGACCTAGCTTGCGCCCCGAACTACCACACCAAGAGATATGCAATGATAACTGAGCCAATATTTGCTCTTTAGCCTTTTATTTCCAAATTAATCCTTAGGCTAGCTTTATTATTTAACGTAGAATGGTTGCAATATTGTGCATATCATCAATGCATGGCTATCGGCGTACCTATGATCACATAGGCCTAGCTTGCGCCCCGAACTACCATACCTAGATGTATGCACAACACCGAGGAGTTCTTTTTAATTTTTAAAGCTTCGTCGATCCATGGCGAAAAATTGTGATGATTTCTTACGCGATATCCTCGCTTTTATACTATTTTCGAGAACACAGATTAAAGTACAGATGAATCACTCACTATCTGCAAAAGGATAATCAACAAAACTGACATCCATACATCTTTAGAAATACAAATTCGTATAGTGCACTCTTGCAAACATGAAGATACATTAAACTACTCATAACAGAGCATAAAATACAATAAACATTAAACAAAATATATATATTACAAACAGGGTGCAATATTACATATAATAACACAACATTTACGTGTCCTTTCATAAATATATAATATATCAGTGACATATTTTAAAGTTGTGACGTCACATAAAAATATGGATCATATCATACTGTCGGTTAGGTTACGTTGTAGATTTTGAACTTCTTTATTTAGTTAAAACAGGTTGAAAGAGGTTGTTTGTAATGTTAATTGATTTGCTTCGTTATGCATACGTGTGTTTCTCCTTTGTAAACGATCGAATATGTTTTCCAACAACGAAACATTTCTTGCAGTTTGTGTATATACCTTCGTCTATTTATTTTTATATTTTTCTGGCAGCATAGTCTTTAGCCTGTTTAGGGCACGTCTCCTTATTGCATGTATTTCGTGGCGTACATCTCTGCAAACCTTATCAACACGTCCTACAAGCGAATCATATTGTGAAGATAAGTGTTTAGGAGAACTACACCATTTCCTCGATTATTTTATACTAAAGTAATGGACATTTTCACTCAATTTTCTTAAAAGCAATTTTAAAAACTACACCCTGAGAAAATGACCCCTGAAATTTTTCGCGTTTCTCTGCGTTCAGTTTAAAGGGAAACCCAGACTTCCAAAGTTGCGAGGCTAGCGTTGCGCTGAAAAACACGCCCCGCCATGTTAATACGTCACTAATCTGAGAGAGCTCGTTTGTCGTCTGCTTCGAGCGTCCAGTTTACTGAGGGTAGCCCCCAGAGAGCCAACGTGTACAGCAGTTTTGCAAATCTGTGTAGAGTTAAATAATGGAAGAAGGAACGATAATGGAAGGCAAAGCTATGCCTTATAATGGTCATTCTTCTATTAAATATCCCTGCTGCTCACGTGAAAGACAAACGAAAGAGTTCTGCGGCGTGCGTGTTTTCATCAAGTTACGAGAAAACTATTGCTTGTAAAATTGCTTAGTGACCAAGTTTTGAAAAATATATTTTAAACTTATATTTATCGAAATTTACCATAACCATGTAGTGCAAAATAAGAATTTTCACATTCTTCACTTTACTTATAACGCCTATTTTTACTTTCTTTTCCATAAAGCAATTTCAGTCTGTGTTTCATTTGTTACCCAAATTATGATAAAATATTTTTGTGCAGATAAGAGAAAATACACTGAGAAGACTACATCAGTTGCACAGTACATTTCAAAGCTAAGTTGATGTGTAATTATTACAAGGGAATAATGTATATAACATTATATCACATACTGAAATATATTTTGAATTTTGTACTCATATCTTTCCCCGAACGCATTAATAAATTGGTTCTCAATCTCATCACTAGGGATGCTATCGAGACGAGGCATGGCAGTCTTGGTTTCGTTCTCGTTGTAAATGTCTGTTTCGTGTATATTAGTAAATGCCTCGATGACAGTCTCGTCTCGGTTTCGGAGGTTTCTTGTCTCAAGACTCGAAAAATATAGAATTGACAACTTATGCTAAGGTTTATCGTACAAACTTTCACAGTGCATAGTGATCATAAAGACAAAACAACTTTTCTTAATTATTTTTTTTGTTTGTTTGACTCCTCGTTTCAACGCTACGAGCCTTCTAAAACTGGATATTATCCTGCTTATACGTGTATATGCAAACCAAACTGCCGATTCAGAATTACCACGAATGAACTTGCGTTGTAATTATTATACACAAAATTAAAAATTTAACTGAGGAACTCACATGTTTCAGGTTTGACTCTCGAGCTGGGCATGACTGTTGCTTTGTGAATGTCCTTTCATTGAAGTGGAAGTTGTTTGGTTGGGGAAGGGGATTTGTTCGAGCCTTTGGGGACAGTAGACCTAAGGGGATACTTCTATTGTTAACGTTAGTGTTGCTCACGAGACGAGACATTTCCCGTTTCATCTCATAAAAGGACACGGGAAAACAGAATGTTTCGTAATGAGACGGGACAGACCAAAGTTTCGTCTCGTCTTGTGGACAGGTTGGGTGATACCTTAAATCGACTACTTTACCATATTGATAGAGCACTTATTTCGGGAGAAATGAGATAAGGTCAGATGGTGTTTTACCGTTTACTGAGCTAACAAAATAAGAGTAGGAGTAGAAGGGTAGGTGGCTGAGGGATGCGCCAGCACTTACCTCTGCTTCCTGGCGGCGGCACTGGCTGCTTCTATCAATGATCCAACTGATTACGACAGAAATGAGCCTCTGGTGACAAGACACCCTTCGCTTAAATAGTAGCCAGTTCCGCTGTACTTTGCAACCTCCGTTTCCTGTGGAATTCTCCTCTGCAAGTCGGAGCATTCCAGGAGACGGAGGACACCGGACGAGAAGTACACTAGGAAGCAAACGTTCTTCACCCGCATCCCCAGCCATCTACAATACTTAGATTGTGCTGGTTGGTGTTTGTTGCATTGGGAGTGGGGGAGTTTCTCCTGCACCCCGACTTCGAATACTGCTCGTAGTCATTGTCGCGATTACCCAAAAGTGGGAAGAAATATGACATTAGAGAAGATACATACTAACCATTAAGCAATATGACGGAAAAGCGAAGTAAAAGTAGGATAACTACATAAATTTGCCATATATATATTAACTGAAGAAAACTGTCGTTTACTGCAGGAAATTTAAAAACTACGCGCCTTTTTTTTACCTCTTATATTGAAGAAATTGGTGTGTAAACCCGAGTACTCTAAATGCAGGGTGCGAAATTCAGGGGTGAATCCCCCCACCAATGATCTTGTCCTGAAATTTCCACCCACCAATCTCTTCCGGGGAGGAGAGTTTTTGTTCTAACAAGAAACATAAACAATTAATTTGAGATTCAAATATATTTGACTGGAATAATATCAAAAACGTACAAAAGAAACGGACATCAAAGAGCCTCATCTCTAAGGACACTGAACACAGCTATCCCGAGAACACAGAAATAAAACCGACTTGTTATTTCTTTTCATTTCTCATCGGCTTTCGTTAGCAACCGCGAAGTATATAAATATATTAATACAACACGTATTAGCATTTATATGTGGATTTTATACAGGAAACTATTATCTTGTCTTAATGTCTCTTAATTTTTGTCCCTCCCTCCTTAGGCAAATCATTGTTCATAGCATCAGTAGTAGCTACATTAAAATCTTCAATTTGCAATTACATTTTGAATGAAGGACTGTCAATATAATATATTGTATAATTTAATTTCATTATTTAATAATTGACACTTACTTAATGACATTATATATACGTGTGTGTGTGTGTGTGTGTGACTGTCTGCTGCTTCCCCCCACCAATCTGCAGTGATTTCGCACCCTGTCTAAACGTATTGTTATTTTAAAAATTGCGAAGAAATATGACGTAAATAATTGTAATTCCAGAAAAGACATTTTTGTAACAATAATTTCTTGCCAGCCAGAACCTATGTACTGACAATGAACAAGGCTGTTCACGTGTTCAGCCATTGACTGTTACCTTACCAGTATTGCTTTTTCAACCTAATGAAAACCCTCTACCGAGTGGCTGAATTATAGTAAATATTGTTAGGGTATAATTCATATCCAACAAATGGAGCATAAATTATTTTTGCACTGGAAGTTATGACAAGATACTTGTTTTACGTAGAAAGAAATAACTGTCGCTTGCACGGCCCATGCTAGTTTACGGGACGAGCATAAGCCCTGCTGCACGCATTTCTTAAGGATGACGTCAGGCCCGTCTAGTCTGTGCAGAGGACGTTTTCAAATCCGTGACGTAGGAGGTGAAGTTCAGCAGTGTTTGAAGGCGTGTATCTCGAGAACCAAAACAAATATCGCCGAGATATTTTGCACATTTTAAGTTTTGTGTCATTATCAGTAAAATGAATATATTTAAAACGTTTTTCGTGTCATAGTGGAAATGTCCATGGCACTTCAGTTAACATCAGCACGTTCTTTGGTGGAAAATGAAGACGTTTTGCTTGATTTATCAATACCAATCCCAGTCAACAAGGTAATGTTACCACAACGTTGTGGCAACGTTAGCCCCTAACATACCTAACGTTGTTACAACGTTGAATGTATGTTGATACAACGTTCAAGGGTCATTTTTTTCAACGTTGGTTGACAACGTTGTCACAACATTATGTAGCATCGTTAGGTATGTCAGGGGTTAACGTTGCCACAACTTTTTTGCAACATTACCTTGCTGCCTGTGCAATTTAAAATATGGTTATTTCGCATGGTAAGCCATTTTTGTATATAATACATATGCGTAACAGGAAAAACTCATGTTTGTAACGTCACAGTTTCTCTTTACATATTATAAAAACTTTTCCTGCTCCACCAAAATACGCAATTGTTAGTCTGGAGATTGTGATGAATTAACCAATCTCTAACTACACCTGGTAATCAGTTTATTTTTGGATAATAAACCTTTTCGAGCAAGGCCTCATCTCCAGGAAGCCACGGCACCTAGCGACCTGTTGAGTGAGATGAGTCAAGGCAAAATGCATAATAAACCTTTTCCTGCTCCCACAAAAATAGGCAATAATTAGGCTGAAGAGTTCAATGAACTAACCGATCTCTAATTACGCACAGGTAATGATCATGCTGGAAAGTTCATACGAATAACCGATCACTGATCTTCAATGTGATTGAGATGGCTTAATCAGTTTCTTTTTGCTTTTTTTTTTTTTTTTTAATAGTTCATCCGTTTAGAGGGTTATGTCCCTCTCTTCGGTACGTGCTAGATACTTTTAAATATATAATAATAATAATAGATAGGCTAAGTGCACTTTTTCTATTTTTGGGATTATGAAATGAACACTAACCTAGTCTTGAAATGACCTTGGATTTTCATTGCGATATTATATAACACCCTGCTTTTATTCTTATGTTAGTAAATAAATACCCTTTCTTGTAGTTTGATTATTAGTTGCAATATGAAGGGTATAAATGTGGTCGTAATTGTGGTGGATGATGAATGGTGTATAGTTCATAATCAGGATGTCTGGGCCCGATGGTCAGAGTATACAGAGTTAAAAGATGTTGTAATGGAGTATACAATCTGTACGGGTAACAGTCGTGTATTGCATCTTCACGGATTGTGTGAACCAACGGTGGGTGTTTTTTGTCCATCCTGTTATTTATATATTCTTTTCGCAATGCCTCTAGGTGAAGTGTTATATGTGGAAAACTTATTCGTGTGTATAAGAGTCGAGTTGGACTTGGTAGTTTGATTCTGTATGCCAGTCGACATGCATGTCTCTCTATGATTTGTAGTCGTTCATAGAACGAGTCCTCTGCTGAGAGCCATGCTGTGTGTCCATACGTAAGTACGGGCCGAAGAAAGGCCAGATAGGTATTTAGGAGGATGTTTGCTCGAAGTCCCCAATTCGTGCCGACAAGTCTCTTCATCAGCTGTAGTCTGTTTTTGGCTTTCTTTTTGATGTTCTGTAAGTGTGGTGTCCATGTTAGTTTTGTGTCAAATATGACACCAAGATATTTGACGCTGTTGGTAGGAATTATGCTTGTGCCACGGATCTTAAGATCTTACATACTTGGATTCCTTTGTACCCGTGAGCGACATCCGGTAGGAAGAAATATTATGGCTTGAGTTTTTGCGCTATTGATGGTGAGTCTCCAAGTGTCGCACCATCGTTGAAATACATTAATAGCTGGTTGCATAATGCGATTTATTGCTTGAATTGTAGAACCACAAGCCAATAGAGCTGTATCATCAGCGTATTGGTATGTTGACACCTGATAGAATGTTGGCATATCTGCGACATAAAGTAAGTAGAGCAATGGAGATAATAACGATCCTTGCGGTACTCTGGCGTTCAAGAAGATAGGGTGAGACAGATTGTTATTTATTGTTACATATGCCATTCGGTTGGTAAGAAAGTTGAAAATTAATCGAATGTAACAGAAAGGAAGGCGAAACTTATGCAGTTTATATATGAGGCCGGTGTGCCACACTTTATCGAATGCCTTTTCAAGATCGAATAGTATTAAACAAGAGGGTTTAGATGTATTGTACTGGTTGTAGATTCGATTTGAGAGTCTTAGTAGGTTATCCAAGACGCTAAAGTGTGGCCTAAATCCGGCTTGGTGTATCGGGAGAAAATTATTTGACAATAAGTGAGAGTGTAATCGGCGGACTAAAAATTTTTCAAGGATTTTGCTGAGTGTTGATGTTAGTTGTATAGGTCTATAGCATTTTGGGTCTCTACGATCTTTATCAGGTTTCGGAAACATGAGTACCTTCGACACTTTCCATTCGACAGGCTAATATCCAGTGCGAAGGATTAAGTTGTATATCAAGGCGAGAAATGACAACATTGCTAGTGGAGCTTTCTTTATCAAGACATATGTGATGGAATCAAACCCTGGGGCAGTGTTTCTTTTGTTGCGGACTGCGTTTGTTATATCATCTGTGGTAATTAAAGTAGTAAGAGGGTGATTTGCGTTGATAGTATGATGAGAACTGGGTTGCAGTTGTCTATTTTCAGGATGTACCTTCCTTGTTATTTGAGATTCTAATCTGCTATTAGGAGCAAGCGGAAGCGAAGGAGTAAATGTGTCTTGGAGAATCTGTGCAAATTCATTTGCCTTTTCGTAATCATTTGTAAGAGCTTGTTGTTGTGAGAGAAGAGGATACGTAGTACTTGTATGTTTTCCTGTAAGCATATGAAATCGTTTCCAGAATTTGCTAGGATGGCTTTCAGCATCAAGGTGATTGCAAGTGTCGATCCACTGACGTTGTTTGTGTGCCTTTATGTAGTTATGGACAGTTCTTATCCATTGACGGTGAACTCGCAGACATTCAGGATTCCTTGTTTGTACGTATTCCCGATAGGCACGACGTGATGCAGTTACTAGATGAAGGTATTTAGGTGGTAGTTTAGGTTTAAAACTGTTCACAGTTATCTGTGGTATATGTGTGCTTGCTGCTTGTTTGACTTCTGACGTGATGTTTTCTAGAGCCTTATCTAATTCGTCAGAGTTCGTTGGAGGGGTGAGATTTTGAAAGACAGTGGAGAGATCTTCTCGATAACCTTCTCAATTTGCTCTGTTATAATCGTAGATCCGCTTTGGAGGAGCCTGTTTGTGTTGAGTATAGTGGTGCACTGGTAGAGTTATTTTAATTGGTGCATGATCACTTCCTATCGGTGCAAGGACTTCTATGTTAATTTTGTCAGCTAAGGAAGGTGACACAAAAAGTACGTCGGGGGTTGTGTTACTCTCTGGACGAGTTGCAGATGGTAAATCTTGAAATATACCTGTAGTATTGTTATCGATGGTAGTGTGGAAAGCTGTTCGTTCTGCATTTGTTCGACTATGTATATTAATATCAGCTAGTATGAAGTAGTGACGGTATGTAGAAGCGATATAAAGAAAGAAGTCCGTAGGTAGAGGGCTAGTGGGTCGTATATATACAGTAGCCAATGTCACATTTATACTTTTGAGATAAAGTGTGGCAATAGAATATTCTTGGTATGGAAATTGAGGTGGTAATATATTTGTTCTATAGGGAAATTTTGGCTTGATCCCTAGGGCTACTCCACCACATAATCGTTGCGCCGTTGTAGGACCGGGTGTATGTAGCAAGGAATACCTGGGTATGTAAAAGGGTGTGGCTTTGGGGATACGGGTTTCATTCAGTGCAAAGAAATGAATGTCTTCTTCCAGGAGAAGTTCCTGGAATATAGCTTTATGTTTCGGTAGAGAACGGATGTTCATAAATAGGAAATTATATTGTATATAGGCCGCCATAATTATATAAATAACAGTTAGGTTTCTAAACTTCAGTTTCCAGTGGTACAATTTGAAAATGTACATGTGGACCAGAATATGTAGCGAACAGGTGGACACGAAAAAGAGTCTTAGCTGTCTGTACTATCTGTTGTAATATATGTTGGCGTAGAAATGGGTGGATATTTTGTAGGGTTAATGTTTGAAATCTAAGTAGATCTTCAACAGTCACTGGTTGTTTCAGAGAGTTCTGTGGTGGAGTTGTAGAGTCCATAGTTCTTAATGGTACAGTTAGGTCAGGGCGTGAGGCTTCGGGGTTTGGGCGTGCAGCACAACGGTAACTATATGAGGGATGAGCCTGTTTGCACGTGTTACATTTGGGTGGTGCATTCAGATGTGTGCACTCTTTAGTCGTGTGTTGGCCAGAACAATAGCCACAGATAGGTGTTTCGGGGCAATTTGCCGTAGTGTGGACGTTGTATTTCTGGCAGCGTTCACATCGTAACGGAAGAGGTGCCCTTGAATGCGATGGTTCAACCCTGTGTCGTTGGCGATATATATAAGCCCCTTCATGAAGTAAGCGATCGATTGTGCTGGAACAGTCTGTTATTACTCGCATCAGGTAAGTTGGTCCGTTGTTGTTTTGGATTCGAACGCATTTTATAACTTCATGCCCTTCCAAACGTAGTTCTTCTAATACTTCTTGGTCAGCGAGTTCTGGATCTACGCCTTTAATAACGACTGACATGTGAGGTGGTTTGTTTGGGGGTGGTGATTGTTTGGCAGTTTTGGGTGTCAGTTGGGATAGAGCAGCCTGTGGTCCAAAAATTTCGAACGAAACTTTGTTTCTCAAGGTGGATAGAAATTGCGGATCTCTGGATTTTATAATGATGCCATTTCTGGTGAATATAATTTGTTCTACTTGTGCTCGGGGGAGGTATTTTTGTAACTGTTGAAGGAGCAACTTAGGAGTTCTGTACTTGGGGTCGTAATTTTGTAGTAGGAAGTTGTAGACAGTGGAATTTTCTTCAGTTCGGCCATCAATTTGTGTGGTATCTCTGGGATTTAACTTTGGATTGCGTGTTTGTTCGTGGTATTTTTGCTTCTTTTGTTGTTGGAGAGGGGATCGAGAGCGATCCCTAGCTGTCTTTGAATCAGCTGAGGTGCTTCTTGAATTTCCTTGGTCTTGTTTTTGTATGCAATTAGCTCCTGATTATATAGTCTGGAATAAAAATATTTACCATGGGAGTTTCACTTGTATTCAACACATTTCATTTTCTGATCTTCCTTACAACTTCAATATTCACACATCTTTCGAAGGATAATAAAACACATTTTTTCACTAATTACAATCGAAAGTATCCTTATTTGTGTTACTAAAAGATATGTTTGTTTTGCATTTGAGTTGCACTGCCATCTAGTGTACGCTGTAGGAAATATAAAGTTTGGTGGTCAGTGCACACCAGGGTTGGCATGTTTAAAACAAAAGTGTTTAAAACACTTTGTTTTAAACGTTTAAAACACACGGCTTTGTTTTTTTTACAAATGTTTTAAACGTTTAAAACAATGTGTTTTAAGGCCAGTTTTTCAATTTCATGTTAATCTTTCTGTTAACTAACTGCCAGTTGGAGATAACAGCCAGTCTTAACCAGCACCGGGTTTTTTCAATGTGAAAGTAACTGCCAGTTAACTAAACCATGGTTCGTTCTCCGAAACAGTGTGTTGGCAATTCTGAAGCACGGAAATTACAGGAAATCGATCTGCGCGCCATCTGTTAGTATAGTTTCAAACCGCGTCGACTGGCACACAGCCTGGCGTTTAAATATAGAACTACAAGCACGCCGCGCTCGAAAGCACGTTATTGCATTGTGAAACGATAGGAACAATGGCTGCGCATCCATTTTGTATGCTTACGAAATAAATTAACGAAAGACAGCACTACAAATTTGGTTTTCTTCTAATAAAGGCCAATCCACGTGGGAGAAATGATGTTATGAGGCGCAAGCGCAGATACTTTCTTGTAGAAGAAGCGTGAAGAACTCGAAAGTCGAGACATTAATAATAACGGTTTGTTGATATAAACACTATTATTATTATTATTATTATATGTAAATATTGTACATTTGACTGCATGCTTTGTACCTCTCTATGCATGTTGTTGAGCGAAAAAACATGAGCATGCTCTCTAAACTTCTAAAAATATGAAGGTACGAATAAAAATAATTTTAAAATTCACTCTAATATTAATCCGAGAAGATCATTCAACAATAAAGCGTGAATTAAATGCAACACACGTAATAAATAATTGACAAGAAAAATAATACCCGTGACCAGGACTCGAACTCGTATTACAAAACACAACACGCTCCGAAAGGTTGTACCGCTAACCACTACACCAAATTACCGATTGGAGATTGCCCCGCCTAGTAGACCGGATATCGTGACCACAAATTCTCTAACACAACCTTACCAAACGAATTCTAGCAACTATGCTGCTTAATTTCCATATTTGCATGGATCTTGGCCAGCTCTGCCAAACAAAACGAGTCTTTTTCTGTACCAATTTAAAAGTTTTATGAATCATATCTTGTTTAATCTGACAGTGAAGTTGCGAGTGTGGAACTTTGATAGCTGCACGAGGCGTCCATGTTGCATCGCAACTTCCAGTTAGGCTGGTAACTGCAAGAAGAAGCACCAGTAAAGATAATCGCCACCAGAGTTCCAGTTACGAGCTAACTGTACATTGAAAAACAGAAATTTTCACTAACTTCCAGTTACGTGCTAACATGAACCTTAACTGAACATTGAAAAAACGGCCAGTTAAGGTTCATGTTAGCATGTAACTGGAAGTTAGTGAAAATTTCGTTTTTTCAATGTACAGTTAGCTCGTAACTGGAACTCTGGTGGCGATTATCTTTTCTGCTACTTCTTCTTCCAGTTACCAGCCTAACTGGAAGTTTCGAAGCAACATGGCTGCCTCATGCAGCTATCGACGTTCCACACTCACAACTTCACGGTCAGATAAAACAAGATATGATTCATAAAAATGTTAAATTGGTACAGAAGAAGACTTGTTTTGTTCGGCACAGCTTACCAATGTCCATGGAAATATGGAAATTAAGTAGCGTACTGCTAGAATTCACTTGTCAAGGTTGTGTTGGAGAATTTGTGAATTTGGTCCAGTGGTTAGCGGCACCATATAGCGGATCGTTTTGTGTTTTGTAATATGAGTTCGAGTCCTGGTCACAATTTTTTTTTTTTTTTTTTGTCAATTATTTATTACGTGTGTTGCCTTCAATTCATGCTTTATTGTTGAACGATCTTCTCGGAAAATATTACAGTAAATTTTAAAATTATTATTACTCGTACCTTAATATTTTTAGAACATGACCTACAAAGCGTGCTTACTAACATGTTCTACAAGCGTGGGAGGGAGACTGGCAGTCGGTAGGTAAGCCAAGGCCCTTCAGGGCTGTTGCGCAAAGGATTATTATTATTATTATTTCGCTCAACAAACATGCATAGAGAGGTACAAAGAATGCAGGCAAATGTACAATATCTACACATTAATAGTGTTTATATCAGCAGACAGATGTTATTAATGTTTCGACTTTCCAGTACTTCACGCTTCTTCTACAAGAAAGTATATGCGCTTGCGCCTCATAACAGCATTTCCTCCAACATGGATTTTTTTTTTTTTTTTAGAAGAAAGGCAAAATCTGTAGTGCTCGTTTTCGCACTATGTATACGTAGCCATTGTTCCAATAGTTTCCTATGCAATAACGTGCTTTCGAGCGCGGCGCGCTTGTAGTTCTTTATTTGAACGCCAGGCTGTGTGACAATCGACGCGGTTTGAAACTATACTAATAGATGGCGCGCTGATCGATTCCCTATTTTTCCGCACTTCAGAATTACCAACATACTATATTTGAGTACAAACTCATGATTTGCTAACTCCCAGTTACTTTCACATTGAAAAAACCGGTGCTGGTTAAGAGTGGCGATTATCTCCAACTGGCAGATAGTTAACAGAAAGATTAACAGGACATTGAAAAACTGGCCCTTAAACATTTTTTTTTTCAAGTGTTTAAAACACATTTTGTTTGTATATATTTCGTAGTCTGTGATAATTTTTTTGTTAGGCAACCCTGTTTTTCATTGAATCTGTGTCAATTACTCCGGGCTTTACAGGTCTCACTTATCGCACAACACTTGAGCAACCTTATGTTCTGACGTCACGGGAGAAAATTTTTTGGGCCGGTTTTTCAATGTTCAGTTAAGGTTCATGTTAGCACGTAACTGGAAGTTAGTGAAAATTTTTGTTTTTCAATGTACAGTTAGCTCGTAACTGGAACTCTGGTGGCGATTATCTTTACTGGTACTTCTTCTTGCAGTTACCAGCCTAACTGGAAGTTACGAAGCAACATGGATGACTCGTCCAGCTATCGAAGTTCCACACTCGCAACTTCACTGTCAGATTAAACAAGATATGATTCACAAAACTTTTAAATTCGTACAGAAAAATACTTATTTTGTTTGGCAGAGCTTACCAATGTCCATGCAAATATGCAAATTAAACAGCGCAGTAGCTAGAATTTGCTTGGCAAGGCTGTGTTAGGGCCAGTTTTTCAATGTCCTGTTAATCTTTCTGTTGACTAACTGCCAGTTGGAGATAACAGCCAGTCTTAACCAGCACCGGGTTTTTCAATGTGAAAGTAACTACCAGTTAACTAAACCATGGTTCGTTCTCCGACACAGTGTGTTGGCAATTCTGAAGCACGGAAATTACAGAAAATCGATTAGCGCGCCATCTGTTTGTATAGTTTCAAACCGCGTCGACTGACACACAGCCTGGCGTTTAAATGTAGAACTACAAGCACGGCGCGCTCGAAAGCACGTTATTGCATTGTGAAACGATATGAACAATGGCAGCGCATCCATTTTGTATGCTTACGAAATAAATTAACGAAAGACAGCACTACAAATTTGGTGTTCTTCTAATAAAGGCCAATTCCACGTGGGGGAAATGATGTTATGAGGCGCAAGCGCAGATACTTTCTTGTAGAAGAAACGTGAAGAACTCGAAAGTCGAGACATTAATAATAACTGTTTGTTAATATAAACACTATTATTATTATTAATATGTACATATTGTACATTTGACTGCATGCTTTGTACCTCTCTATGCATGTTGTTGAGCGAAAAAAACAACATGTTAATAATAAGCATGCTTTCTAAACTTCTAAAAATATGAAGGTACGAGTAAAAATAATTTTAAAATTTACTGAAATATTTATCCGAGAAGATCATTCAACAATAAAGCGTGAATTGAATGCAACACACGTAATAAATAATTGATAAAAAAAAATACCCGTGACCAGGACTCGAACTCGTATTACAAAACACAACACGCTCCGAAAGCTGGTGCCGCTAACAACTACACCAAATTACCGATTGGAGATTATCACGCCTAGTAGACCGGATATCCTGGCCACAAATTCTCTAACACAACCTTGCCCGCGAATTCTAGCAACTACGTTGCTTAATTTCCATATTTGCATGGACGTTGGTAAGCTCTGCCAAACAAAACAAGTCTTTTTCTGTACCAATTTGAAAGTTTTATGAATCATATCTTGTTTAATCTGACATTGAAGTTGCGAGTGTGGAACTTCGATAGCTGCACGAGGCATTGGTAACTGCAAGAAGAAGTACCAGTAAAGATAATCGCCACCAGAGTTCCAGTTACGAGCTAACTGTACATTGAAAAACCGAAATTTTCACTAACTTCCAGTTACGTGCTAACATG
Organism: Lepisma saccharinum; assembly: GCF_977018435.1. Classification (NCBI taxonomy): domain Eukaryota; kingdom Metazoa; phylum Arthropoda; class Insecta; order Zygentoma; family Lepismatidae; genus Lepisma; species Lepisma saccharinum. Next base: position 7,605,941 of record NC_139247.1, on the reverse strand, counting down.
AACCTTAACTGGACATTGAAAAACCGGCCCTTAGAGAATTTGTGGCCAGGATATCTGGTGTACCAGGCCGGACAATCTACAAACAGTAATTTGGTGTAATAGTTAGCGGCAACACCTTTCGGAGCTTGTTGTATTTTCTAATACGAGTTCGAGTCCTGGTCACGTGTATTCTTTTTTTCTTGTCAATTATTTCTTACGTGTGTTGCATTCAATTCACGCTTTATTGTTGAATGATCTTCTCGGATAAATATTACAGTAAATTTTAAAATTATTTTTAATCGTACCTTCATATTTTTAAAAGTTTAGAATAGAATAGAATAGAATAGAATAGAATAGAATACTTTATTAGTCATTAGACATGATTGCAATAAGTACATAAATACTAATATAAAAAATTACAAAAGAAAAGAAAATTAAAAATACATATTAAAATATTACACATTCAACAATACAGTTTGCAAATTACACTACATGTTTTATTACAGCGAAAGCAGTTGGAAAATAGTACTCTATTTTGATTACAATACAAGTCATGTACAAAAACCCAATTTACAGCTCTGTGATGCATTATGAGTAGACATTTACATTTTACAGGCCCTGACGGAAGTGTTCTTCAAATTCCGTGACACTATATATACAATATCGTACTAATATATTATTAATGTGTTTAGCGAACTGCTTGTTTTCTAAATTACGTATAGAAGCTGGTAGCAAATTGAATAATCTCATTCCATTATGTTTAAAATTTTGTTGAGTCTTGCATAGTCTAGCGTATGTCATTTCTATATTCAGATTGTGCCTTGTATTATAGTCATGTACATTAGAACGCAACCGAAAACTGGGGAGGTTTTCCTTTATGTACATTAAACTATGATAAATATTTATAGAGGGCACAGTCATAATACGGTATTCCTTAAATAATTCCCTACATGACTCCATATCCTGTACTCCTTTAATACAACGTATAGCCTTCTTTTGCCATTTAAAGACTTCCTTTGCACCTGTAGAGTTCCCCCATAGTAAATTTCCATACAGTAAGTGTGAATGGAAAAGAGCGTAGTACACAGAGATCATCATTTCTTCACTTACAGACCTTTTTAATTTCCGCAATAGATATAAGACACGGGCAAGTTTCTTACATAGTTCCTGGGTATGAATTGACCAGCTTAATTTTGTATCTAAATATATGCCAAGCAATTTTACATAATCCTGATTATTTAAGGTGCATGGTGGGTTATTTAAGTAGAAAAAGTGAGTTTCTGTTTTTGTCGTATTTAACACCAAGCTATTTGTTTTAAACCATAAAGAGGAAGCATTTCACATTTCTTTATTTTTGATACTAAGGTTAAGAATACTATGATCATTTGTAATAAAGGTAGTGTCATCAGCAGATAGATAGCTGTTTTATACGGTAGGCAATTAGGTAGGTCATTCATATAAACTAAAAACAAAAATGGACCTAATACTGATCCTTGGGGGACACCAGACAAAACGTCTAGCTCATCAGATTTCTTATTATTAAATTTTACTATCTGTCGTCGATTAGTGAGATAAGACTTAAGAAGGGATAGTTCAATACCCTTTATTCCATAATACTGTAGTTTTTTAAGCAAGATTTCATGCGCAACTGTATCAAAGGCCTTACTTAAATCTATCAAAGTTGTACATGTATATGAGCCAGACTCGAAACCATTAATTATCTCATTTACGACCGTCTCTACCGCATTAATAGTAGATAGCCCCGATCTGAATCCAAAGTGGGCTACATTAATAAGTGAATTCTGTTCAAAATAAGGGGTCAATTGTTTTTTTTACACAGTACTCTATAATTTTAGAAAACACTGGAACAAGGGATATAGGCCGGTAGTTGCCAGGGTTATCATGTCACCCTTTTTGTGGATAGGGACTGTTATAGATATTTTTAGGTTATCAGGAAAAATACCATCATTTAATGTCCCATTAATAAGATATGTAATTGGAAGTGCTATTATGTCAATTATATGCTTTATAATAAATGTTGATAGACCGAAAAAATCTTCACTGTAGGAGTTTTTCATTTTTGACACAATAATTAAAATTTCATCCGTACTAATCTGTATCCACTTAAAATTTATATGATTAAATTGTGGGAAACTTTGCCTACCAAGATAGTCATTAAGATCATTGTTGACATTTTCTTCATAGTTCACAGGAATTTTGTTTAAATGTTCTTGATTGTTTATAAAGAAACTATTAAACTCATTGGGTGTGATACTTGGCAACTTTGTTTCGTCCGTTATCTTTGTTTCCTTTTTGATTATTGACCAGGCAGCTTTGCATTTATTACTTGCCTTAGCTATGTACTCTTCATTAGCTTTTAGCTTAGCTAATTTTATTTCCTTTCTAATTTTTTTTTTTAATCTCATTATAGTTCAATTTAGAAGTTTGATCGCCATTTTTGGCATTATCATGTAGTCTGAGCATAAGAGCTCTAAGGTTCGCTAATTTAGGAGTGAACCATGTTAGATGTGTTCTCATTTTCTTCTTACCAGTGCTGATAGTTCTGTATTTTATTGGACAGCACTCATTATAAATATCGACAATTGTATGTGTAAATTTGTTCCATGCTTCAGTCAAATTATTACAGGTACTTAACAACTCATAGAAATTTATTTCATTAAGGCTATCTCTGAGGTTTCTTATGTTAGTTTCACCAAGCAATCTAAAACTTGTAGTTTTTGTGGTGGGGGGTGTGGTATAAATTAAAATTGGTAAAATAAGCCACAGACCGCTGTGGTCTGATAAACAGGGATCAATAGTTCCACAGGATATCATATTTCTGTTAACATTAGTGATCACATTATCAATGCAAGATTTCATTCTAGTTACTTGATCATTAGCATAATAATAATCATAAGACCTGAGAGTATCACAGAATGATTTCTTTACAGCATTATCAATTAGAACATTTATGTTTATATCTCCCAAGTAAACAACATCAAATTGCTTGTACTTATCAATGGACCTTGTAAGTTTTTCCCATTGTAACAAAAACATATTTAAATCTGAATTAGGAATGCGGTATATGGATATGACCACAACTTTCAAACTGTTAAATACAATGCCGGTAACTTCGAATACTCCTTCAACACATAAGTGATGTATATCTAACGGTTGATACTCCTTATTAAAATCGAGTCGTACATAAATACCAACACCTCCATGGATCATAGACTTTCTAGAAAAAATACTAGCTAACTTGTAATTCGAAGGGATGTACATATCTATTTCATCGTTAACCAACCAATGTTCATTAACGGAAAAAACATGACAAGGAAAATCATCCAAAAAAAGTTCCAACTCCGGTAATTTATTTCTAATAGATTGTAGATTAATATGAAAAATTAATAAATTAGTTGCACTTTCAGGCTGTGAAGTTTGTTTTTTGCCACTATTACTATTCGAACGTACTACTTTATAAAGGCTATCTTGAAGTGGTTTCGTTAGATTTGATTGTTTGACCTGGCTCCACACTGAAGCAGTTTTTCTTATGGAGTCAGGTTCACAAGGGAGTTTCCCTGTTCATACCAGTTCATTGGTATTATTTCCTTGTACATATTTGCAAATATTTTATTGCTTACCTTCTGTATTTCATAGCAGACATATTTCTTACCTAGCCTATTAAGGTGAAGTCCGTGGCTAGTGTAAAACCTTCTGCCTATCAAACTTATGTCTACAACACTTACATTTTTGAAATGTTTGCTAAGTTTATAAATTTCTTGATTCACACGATCTATTTCTACATTTACACATGACCAAGGTAGGAGATCGTAACGGTGAGGCACTGTGAACAGAAGAACATTTGTGTGCAGAAGAAGTTGTAATCGTCTCCTCAAAGTTCTCAAAAACACACTTGCTTCATTTCTAGCAATGTCATTTGTTCCTGCTAGTAAAACCACGAGATCCTTTGAGCATAATTGCTTGTTTTCTTGAGACACCTCCATTGTGGCTTCCTTGAAAGTTGCACCAGGTTTCACCATACTGAATATTGAGTTACTTACTTGATTTTGTAGTTGCGTAGCTACATTCCTTCCTTGACTATCAGTATACACGCATATTTTCCCCTTATAACTTGTGTTCTTCAAAGACTTTCTACCAGCGGAAATGCGCTTTGTACTATAGGAGTCTGCCTTGCACTTTAAACTGTTTGTTTCTTCAGGTATGGTGGACACATCTTGTAGTATCTCGAAACGGTTTTGTGATTGGAAATTGACGGAATTTTCCTTAATGGGGGGGCTCTTAGATCTTTTCTTGTTCTTTATTACAGATGTCCATGTATTGCTAACATTAGAATTTGGCCTACCCGGTAGAGTTGGCCAGTCTTTACTGGGACTATACCTGCAAAGGTCCTCGGATTCTCCTCCTTTGCACTCTAATTGTTTTTGGAGGATTTGATTTATTGTTCCTAAAGACTCCATTTCCTCCGTAAGATTTCTAATTATACTTTCATAGTCTTCTTTCAGAATATTATAATCATCACGTTGTGCACTTTCCTTTTCACAGTTTTCTGATAGTTTACGCAAGTTATACACGCCCACACATTTTCTGGTATATTGGCCTCATTAACATTAGAACATTTTGAGAAATGATACCATTTATCACAGATATCGCATAAAATTCCATTTTTCACTGAACGAGAACATTTACCACATTTACTATCTTGTAAAAACGTTGAGAACTGAGAGCACGAGATACCTACGTCTACCTTGTTAGGCGCCATGTTGCATGCTTACTATTAACATGTTGTTTTTTCGCTCAACAACATGCATAGAGAGGTACAAAGCATGTAGTCAAATGTACAATATTTACATATTAATAATAATAATAATAGTGTTTACATCAACAAACAGGTAGCTATTATTAATGTCTCGACTTTCGAGTTCTTCACGCTTCATCTACAATAAAGTATCTGCGCTTGCGCCTCATAACATCATTTCCCCGACGTGGAATTGGCCTTTATTAGAAGAAAACCAAATTTATAGTGCTGTCTTTCGTTAATTTATTTCGTAAGCATACAAAATGGATACGCAGCCATTGTTCCTATCATTTCACAATGCAATAACGTGCTTACGAGCGCGGCGTGCTTGTAGTTCTATATTTAAACGCCAGGCTGTGTGCCAGTCGACGCGGTTTGAAACTATACTAACAGATGACGCGCAGATCGATTTCCTGTAATTTCCGTGCTTCAGAATTGCCAACACACTGTTTCGGAGAACGAACCATGGTTTAGTAAACTGGCAGTTACTTTCACATTGAAAAACCCGGTGCTGGTTAAGACTGGCTGTTATCTCCAACTGACAGATAGTTAACAGAAAGATTAACAGGACATTGAAAAACTGGCCCTAAATGCCTATGTTGTTAGGTTAGGCAGGCTAGCTATGTATGCACAAGGTAGCAAAATTGTTGTGCGACAAGAAAGACCCGTGCTTTACTGTAGAAATCGGAACCTCTCAGTTTCTTGTTAAGTTTGAGACTGGTGGAAGCTGGAAATGGAAACTAATATCTGAATACACAATGCCTGATTTTGATCATAACGTGATTTTTTTTCTTTTGCGATACGATTCATTGGTCTGTATAACTGAATGAAGCGCAGAAGTAAGCTTTGTAAATTTTGTACTTTGAAAGATAAATTAATCTGGAGAATCTATTATGACACTGCAGGTTGTTTTCTGCTATATAAACTGTTCAGACAGCATGAAATATTTCAACGTGATTTTTTACAGGATGAGGATAGTAATTCTATAATATTTAGTTTCTTGAAATTTAGATGAATATAAATCATAACCTACTTCAGTAGTGGCGGAAAAAGTGGGGCTATTACCCACAACTTTTGTCCCTGCAGTAGAGGTGTGCGTGATCCCGAAAAGTCGGGACCGGGAAAGAAAATTTACATCCCGATCCCGACTTCCGGAAATGACTTCCCGACTTTTTGGGATCCCAAGCAGTCTGGAAATTCCGAATGGTCATTTTAAAGCGTTGTCAATTCTAGACGTTCTCTTCATTGTAAATGTCTGGAACGTATCGGAAATTGTTAGTATTTGTACCAGAAGTGCAAAAACAAGCTCTTAAGATGGAACTTACTAATATAATTCGAGATTTCAAGAGCTTTGGGAAATTTCGAACACATCCCGTCCAGAAAATTTTCCGACTTTTCCGGGAAATTGAGAATTTTTCCCGTCCCGAATGTCGGGATTTAAAGAATTTCCCGTCCCGACCCAAAAAATTCTGTCCCGCACACCCCTACTCTGCAGTATGGTAAACCTTATCTCCAAAGGTAAATAAACTGTCCTTGTCGCCACTGTACTCATAAAAATGAGTATTTTTTTCTCTTTAACGACTTTAACTATAATTTACTGGGAAAAGGTTGAATTTGTTTTGTTTAAAACATGTTTTTTTAACTCATGTTCAAAACTATGTTTAAAACAAAAAAAACATGTTTTAAACAAAAAAAACAGTTTGTTTTGTTCTTTTTTTAAAAAAAAACACAAATTTTGCCAACCCTTGCACACACAAATTCAGATTAAACCAAACCCTCCGATCTGACGCTTGTGGCGCTCATGGTGGTGATCATCCAAACTAAAGCGTATTTAGTGGAATGTTTTTTGCAACGTTGATGCAACGTTATCACAACGTTGTTCCCCTACATACAACATTCATCATAAATACAACGTTGTGGTAACGTTATCACAACGTTGTTCCCCTACATACAACATTCATCATAAATACAACATTCATACAACGTTGTGGCAACGTTAATGTGTTGACTGGGATTATTTGGAATTTATATGGATATGCACGAAAATGTTAAATGTAAAAGCGTAAAAATGAAGATTTATTAGTATATCGTATTCATATTACACGGGGACTGGGAAAGTTGTGAAACTGAAATCCCTTTTACCACAGATTGGCCAAAGTTGACAGTGTTTTGTCTTACAGGGTCAGAAAAAGAAGAAGGAGAAGCATGTTGTGACTCGATCCGGCCTGGGGTGTAGTCTGTGTCTGTATGTAAAGCGAAACCAAATAAGAACTTTTTTAATTTGTGGACTGCTGTATTAAATATAATACATGATACTACCTTCGTACGTAAATTATGTATGACAGAAAGTTATAGTAAATGTGTTATGAAAAGCAAATAAGTTAATGTTCTAAGAAGTACGTGAAATGATGACTTATTGGAAATGTTTTTTCTGTTCTGAGCAAACCTGCTCGCACCAAAGTATAAGTATTATGAAGGCAGAAGAAAATGGAATGCAGATTCTAAGAAAAATTAAGAGTTGCCTCGGCATATGGGTAAGAATTAATCGTGGAACGACTTGAGATGACCGGACCCCTCTCCGATTTTCTTCATATTTGCCATACTCTCTAATCGAGGCCTCCTAATCACGAATCTGAAGTTAAAATTAGTCGGAAACGTCTAGAAATTGCAAAATACTGAAAATAAGGCGTTAGTTTTCGGAATGGAAACCGTCGATTTTCGCGAATTTTTTTGTTTCACACGCAAATATATATATTCCTGATACTACCACGACACCAAATTTTAACTATGTTTGCCTAACCTAACCACGTGCCAATGGTTCGTGGGCTAGCGCCAATGGTTCGTGAGGCTAGCGTCAATGGTTCGCAATTTCTAGACGTTTCCGACAAATTTTAGCATCAGATTCGTGATTAGGAGACCTCAATTAGTGACTGTCAAATATGAAGTAAATTGGAGAGGGGTCCTGTCATCTCAGGTCATACCTTAATGGTAGATAATTTGATTTCGTTTATTTTACTTCGCCTTTCTGCCACTTTGGGCTAATCGCGAAGATGAGGATGGAATGAGTGATGATCGAATGAAATTGGTGAATGGATACACAAACATCATTAAAATTTCGGTAACCACCAAACGTCTCTAATTCCCTTATTTTCGTATTTTTTACATTGATACTTACATATTCTGCATTCGTAAGGATTCTTCTATTTCACGTTTCATTTTTTGCAGGCAAATAATCTCAATTTTCGAAATATCCAGTATTTTTATTTTGTTCGCGTTTGCTTGCGTTACACGCAATATGGCGGAGAAATCTTGACTAGCGTAGTCCATGATCAGTAGTTATGCAGTGTTGCACCCTTCTTCATAGAAAAATACCTACTTTTCTGTTACTGATTTTGTATTTTTTCCAGGTTCGAAAACTCCACGAACCATGCACGGATAGACCCACGAACCATTCATAAATAGCCCACGAACCATGCACAGCAAGGTTAGGTTAGGTTCTGTTAGGTTAGGAAACATAGTTAAATTTGTTTTTAAAAATTAGAAATTTTTTTCGGGTTTGAAAACCCCACGAACCATTCATAAATAGCCCCACAAACCATTCGCGGATAGCCCCATGAACCATTCATAAATAGCCCCATGAACCATTCACGGATAGCCCACGAACCATTCACGGATAGCCCCATGAACCATTCATAAATAGCCCCATGAACCATTCACGGATAGCCCCACGAACCATTCATAAATAGCCCCATGAACCATTCACGGATAGCCCCACGAACCATTCATAAATAGCCCCACGAACCATTCATAAATAGCCCCACGAACCATTCATAAATAGCCTGAGAGATACTGGGCGAAAGGGGGGGGGGGTTATAACCCCCATCAACCTTACATTGAGCTCGTCATGTTGTCGCAAGTCTGTAATCAGAAATGATGAACAGTAATTCACGTTTATTTACGTTCTAGAACTGTTACACAGTTACAAAACCGCATATTTGGAAACACTGACCGGTTGTTACGTCATGAAACGCTCGCAAATATTTGGTTCACGTAGTAGACGGACATCAAGAACAGCTTTCGTGCATCGGAGTGACATTAATGTCGAAATTTACATGATTTATTGGCAAAAAAAATTTGAACGAGGTGAAAACAAACTTCCAAGACCTTCCTAAAGTATAAATAAAGCCATTTCGGTAAGTACTTTCTCCTGTAAAATTGAAGAAATACGTTTTGGGGATACGAAAATTTTACCCAAACATCAATGCCCAGGCCGGGATTCGATCCCTGGACCCCTGATGTTGTAGCACGATACGCAAACTACGGCTCAAGTTCCTTTTGTTTTATTGTGATTTCATCATGCTACGAATGCAATTTTTTGACAAAAAATCAACAGTTTGGTGTGCTGAGTAGGAACTGACGTTGTCGTGGTGAAGAAGAATGCAATGATTTGAGTTTGTTTTTCACAATTCATTGATGACCTCTGGCAAACAAATTGTTGTATACCACTCAGCATTTACAGTCCTTCGATTTTCCAAAGCTATTGTTGCCATGTGTCCTGCATAACCGAAGAAACAAGCAATCATTTGCTTAACAGCACTCCTTGAACGAACTGAGGTTGTCGTTGTGAAGAATAATGCAACGATTTTGGTTTGTTTTACACAATTCATTGATGACCTCTGGCAAACAAATTGTTGTATACCACACAGCATTTACAGTCCTTCGATCTTCTAAAGCTATTGCTGCCACATGTCCGGTATAACCGAAGAAACAAGCAATCATTTGCTTAACAGCACTCCTTGAACGAACAACTTGTGTTGGTTTAGGCTCAATTTGAAACACCCGAACAGTGGATTGCTGTTTAGTTTCGAGTTTGTATGAAAAGATCCAAGTTTCATCCCCTGTAACGATGTAGTACAACAAATTTGACTTGCCTCGGTTGAATTTTTTGAGCATTTCTTTACACCAGGGCATGAAATTTCAAGTTTGAAATCAGTCGCCGGACTAAAATCTTTGGTCGCCATTATTTTATATTGATAAATAATAAAAATATGAGCAATTATTAAAAAGTTAGGAATTAATGTTTGTGTAGCGCTGTCGTTCTGCACTGAAGTACGACTTATCAATCGCAGTTGCTGGGTCAAACTCTGACAGGGAGGATGGAGGGGGGGTGTCCGTTTACGGAAACTCTGAGCAAATCATCCAGTGCCTCAGTCTTCAGAGAGTTAATGTAAGTAGTCTTGAGTCTGTTGTGACAGCTGAAACCTCCCTCACATGAGGCTGTGCTCACTGGTAGAACAGCACAAAATGTCAAAATCTGAAGCCAATTGGGGAATCTTGCTGAACAGTCCGCACTGTGGATCTTCTCCAGCGTCTGATTCAAAGCTGGAGAAGGAAACAAGAGTTTGTATTCTGTCCACTCTGCTGACAGAACATCCATTTTCTCATTAAAAAGGCTCGGGTTCAAGTATATGTAGAGCTTCTTTATTTCTTCTATCCCAAACTGAAGAATATTTTCTTTGGGAGGCCAACCCAAGGTGTTGAAAACATGCAGAGATGCAATCGCATCTTTTGACATAGACGGCAATGTTTCTGTGATGTACACCTTCGCATTGTTAATTAAGTTTCCTCTAACAGTCTGAAACTCTTGCACATCCCTGATCTTCCCTGATATGGATACATGGTCCAAGAAATCTTGTTTGCTTGGTCCAACATTAGATTCCAGGTCAGCCAAAACTGAAATACAGTGTTCAATTCTTATTTTGTAGTGCCACGCTTAAAAGGTTCTATTTCCCGTAGAAATCCAAAAGGAAGTACAGAAGCTTAACAAATTTAAACTGCTTCAAACTTTTCAGCAAATCCTTAGCTTTAGCGCCATCATTGTCTTTTCTATGGGCCACCTGTTCAAGATGGGTCACAACAGCTTGCCATGATTGCAAGAGAGCTCTTATTACACGTTCTTTGCTGGCTAACCACCTAATAGTGTGAATATCACTCAGTTTTAGAATTTCTTCTATAACTTCTGCCGTTTCTCTCAAGAGGTGAAGTCTTGAGACGTGTTTGACACACATTTGAAACAACGAAATTTTAGTCGCCAGCCTAAAACTTTTGGTCACCAATGGCGACCTGGCGACCGGAAATTTCGCACCCTGCTTTACACCAATTTACACGAGCCTGTTTTGATCTTCAGTCAAGTTGTGTGGGATCCAACTTCTTGAGAGTTTCCGTACGTTCAGATGACCATGCAAAATCGTATGTATTGCTTTCATGTCAATGTTCAAGGATGCCCGAATCTCATGGTATGGTACATGCCGATCTCTCTCAATCATTTCATGCACAGTATCAACATTACTCGCAACAACAGACATGGATGAACGACCTTCACAAATTCATTACTGAGAAATGTGTGACCATGCTGGAATTCAGAAAACCAATGATACACAGTCCTATTGGATGGTGCTTCATCCCCAAAAGCCAAATCAAGTCGCTCGATGCATTGTTTCGGTGTTAAACTACATTTGAAATCATAAAAAATCATTGCCCGAAAGTGCTCACGAGAAATTTCCATTTCTTACACGAAAATACTTCTTCAAACTGCTGAGAAAAATAAATTAATAGGCTTAAACAAACAATCAAAGATAATTTTGCTACCCTGAAGAGGTAACGAGGAGAAAGCACCAATACAAGGGAAGAGCAGGGGAAGACTTTTGGACAATGTGTGCTAATAGGTTATTCATTTGCCTGTTAGAGGTCACAGTTGCCGGTCAGGCCAGTGTTGTCACATTTGATTGGCAGAAAGAGCTAAATCCCACCTAAAATGGGGATACCATTTCTCTGAAGCAACTAGTGCTAGACTGCAAAGCCCAGGCTGGATTTAGCTACAACTAAGACTGGTTAGGTAAATAGAAGAGAAGATATTTCCTTGGAGAAATTCGTGATTTCGACAAACCTTGCTCCAAAAAACTGAGTTGGCAACAGTAGTGCGTACGACTGAACTTCCTTCCATGTTGCTGGACAATCGGAATTCTGTCATCTGCTCACCAACACCTCACAAACGTGAAACTGGCCCAAGAAATGTGTGGTTCTTCTCCTTCCCACCACATTGAAAAGAAACCGAAGTGAAGAACTGACAAGGCTGAACAACTATTCATTGGATTTTTGTGCTAACTGTCTCAAGAGTGTAAGTTCTTTCCAAGGTGTGTTTGTAACTAAATCACTGAGTGGAAAAAAGTCAGAGAGAGAGAGAAATAAACAAAAATCTAGAGTGAAGCCATGTTTTTTTTTAGGGGAGAGAATATAACGTCTAGCATACATAATTGTTGTGATGGCCGATAACTAGAGGCATGCATATTTCGTTTTTGACGAAAACACTAAATGTGAAATAACACATTGTAATGTTAATTTTTCATGTTTCTGAAAGATGTGAGGTGCATTTTCCTACCCTGTTTTGCCACGAAATAATTTGAAATAGACTCTTAAACATGAAATTTCTAATGTATTTACTGATGCGGCACTTTCTGAAGTCAGAATTATCCTGTGAGTTATGCAATTCACGAAAAATTGATTAATTCTGCTGTAAATGTGTGAAAAGCAAAAATGGACCCCTTTATACAGGAATAAACTTAATATTCGATAGCGACATAAATGTGTTGTTAGAAGGAATATGTTTATTTTGTGTAGTAAGTGCAGTTTCTAAATCAAATTTGAGATTATATTCACAATTTTAAAACAAAAATGCCATTGTATATATGGCTTTTTCACTGCAATAACAGTGAAATTTATTTTATTTACCACTTTTAAACCCGAAATTTTGCTTTTTTATTTACCAAAAATATGTGCCTCTACCGGTAATGCTTTTGAAATAGTCACAACACGCCACTGTATGGGGCATTCCATGTGAAAGTGCCCCTGAGCCTCAATTTCTAAAATTAATTGTGATGCTATAGCTTTATCCTGTTTTGTGAGTGAACAATCTAAAATTGTCTTATGGATAAAGAAAAAATATATATAGTATTAATACATAATTAAGTTAGATAGTAGAAGGTAATTTATATATTGTCCCTTTATTTTAGCTTTTTGATTTACTTGTGTCTTGTATTGTGTTCCACCCGTGACATCGAAAATCAATTAATTCCTCCTTTAACTGTTACATTCCCCCCAAACTCCACTGGAATATTCAGTAGCCTTCCTGGTGGTGTAGTGGTAGCGATGTCACATTGCCTTGTTTTTTCCTTTAATATACTGCTATGTGATTCTTTTATAGCCACCAGTCATTTGTTTACTATCATCTTGGTTATGGACTGCTGCTTCCATCTAGGTCACATGTGTGTGATGTGAAGGGGTTAGGTTTTGGACACTTAGCATTCAAATAATTCTCGAAATTCTTTTGTGGTTAGGTGGGTGAAGTTTGGGGCTCTTAACATTGCAATAATTTCCGTAAATGCTTTCAACATCCCATCATATTGATCCTGGTTTCAAGCACAACACCCATCCAGTCTTGGGTGAACATCTAGTAGTGAGTAAATTTGGCAGTAGTATGTGAATTCATTTGTGATGGGAAGTGCGGATGTAAGGTACCTTTAAATCCTCTTTTTGTTTCGTACCTGGTGGAGGCACATTGCACAGTGGTTTGGACACCCCATTGAACTGTAGGTCCAGTTCTCATTAGCCCATGTGGACTTAAAACATCAATTCAAATAGGACTTTTCGGAACTTCAAGTAGTGGTAACTACCTTCAAGAAGCTTCAAATTTACTTTCATGATCATTTTCACTATTCCGCGATACTATGTTTTCCTCCTGTGAAACTGAAAAATCATGAAGCATTCAGAACTGTTAACCAAATGTTTAGAATATTGATTTATAGTAATGTCTTAGTCTTCCTTTTCAATTGTACCACAAAAATTCGTGATTATCTCGAAAACGGCTCGTTTGCAGATCCATGTTTAGTGACACTTTTTTCCTTCTATTATTGTGTTCTTTCACCTGTGACAGTTTGCACTATTACTTATGTATTCCCACTTTTTCTCAAGTGTCTGTCTGATGTTAAATATTTGATCTCCAGTTGATCTGTTGATAATGACCTATAATTTTATTAGCAACTATGTTTTTGAGAGCAGCAAAATTCCATGGTAATTATTGCAGTTCTTTAAACACAGATTCTTGGTTCTTTCCACTGTTGAGGAATTTCCTCTTTATTCCGTATTAGACCAATTAATTTATGAATTTTATATATAAAAAAATTCCCACCATATTTAATTAACTCAGCTGCTATTAAATCAATTTCAGGTTCTTTGATATTATTTAGCCTTTTAGTAACATCTTTAACTTCAGTCATGTTAGGTTCTGGAACTAATGCTGTGTGTACTTCATTTACTTCTGATTTATCTCCTACATGAACATTAAAAAGGTCATTGAAGTAGTTCTTCAATGTATTTAAAATATTGCTTGGATCATCCAAAAACATCATCATCTTTATCTTTTATCATTTTTTCTTTATGTCGTAACGCCTTTCTAAATTCATTTACACCTATATATTGTTGTAAGCCCGTTTACCTGGGCTCTGAGAGGTCACAGGGAAGTTTCATTTAAACATTTAGGTAGAGCTTAATAATATCTGATGGCTGAACCTGCTCCGTAGGAGGGTAGAGATATGGAAAGTTGGTGTAAAAGGTTATTCACGCTTGTTCATACCTGGTAGATGTGTGTGATGTCTTGTCCTAATGCTTCTCGCAGACCGAATCGTGACAGTTCCAAGGTTCTATCCAGCGACCCTCAGTTCACCAAGCCAAGCGATCCCTTGCGCCTTGTAGCATGCTAGGCAGCGGTAACTCCGTGTTCCATCGTCGTAGTTAGCAGTGTAACGTGTTGTAATGTAATCGGACTAGTTCTCCATGTAGCGTCGATGAGTGTCAGAATCAAAAGAGAGCGAGCTCCGGGTAGGAGCTTGCTTTTATCATTCTAGGCGTCGAAAGGTTGTTAAACCTTTCAAACGCGGTAGATCCTGTTTAGATCCACGCGTTTGCCTTTCCAGTTCCTGGTTTTTACGGAAGTTACAAGCTAGCGCATTCTTGAGATCACTCGCTGGTCGGACAAGTTCAGGAAATGAACAAGTGTGAATATTAACATGACGAGGTTTTCTCGGTCTAATAGTCTCCATATCTCTACATTCCCCTTGTTGAAATAATCGAACCAATCTGTGATGGTCGACTACCTCGTCCGGAGTAGATTATATTTAAAAATTAGGATTTATTAACAAATCAAACTCGTAGAACCAATACAGTAAATCACTAGAAGAATCGCATCACCATAAAAGAAAAATTGAAATCACCAGAATAGTCATATCATCGAAAGAACGTGGCACTAAACACCGTTGAGAAAAAAAATATATAAAAACACGTAGAATAAAAAAATTAAATTGTAGGTCATAGCCTCGTATATACTCAAAAAGTACGAGCACAACAACTAAGTCTTGAGGCATGGATAAAAAACAATTACATAAGTGTGACACTGAACTAGTTGTGATTGAGTGATGACAGCACAAGAATAAAAAAAAAAAAACACATGTCAGCACAGTGTGAAGAAACGCCGGGAACCGCAAGCGGTTGTATTTTCTGTTTGCTGAGTTCAAAGTGCACTCGGCGGAACATACACGATGCTGGGCGGAGCCTTGAGGTATGTTACCTATGGCAACTCTGTAAACTGCATGTCGCTATAGGCTGGACATTCTGTGCAGCTGACGATAATTAAAAAAAACACAAAAGAAAGAGACGTATCTCTAATCCAATATGGGTAGCACCCATGGGCACAAACTTTGGCACTGTAAATGACATATGTTCGTATTAATTGCGTGTGCCTTACGGTACTTGAAGTAGCTGAGCACCGGAACACTTGTAGCCGATGTAAGATAACAATAAGTATCATGTGTCGTCAGTAAACAAGAGCAGGATGCACTCAGTGGGCGGGGCCTGTCGATGAAGATCGTCGTGACGTCAGCGAAGTTGAGTCTGGAAGTCAAATTTGCGATGGCGCTGTGGGTCAAGAGACGTCCTGGGTAAAGCGCTCCACATCTGGGTCGCGGCGTGGGAGATGGAAAAATCAGCCATGGGGTCCAGACGGGAACGGGTCCATGTTGGGGCTGGAACTCCACAAAATCGTCGTCGGTCTCTGCGATGAGCCTAGGTCTGTCGCTCGATGGTACAAGCCGGTGGTCGTCATGGGTCCGGTAGCATCCGTGGCGATGAGATAATGAAACAAGCGTAAAGGGAAAAATTAGGAAAAAGCAAAAGGTAGTGGAGCAGATTTACAATAAGTGATGTCGGGTTATAAAATCGATTGAAAAGGGACTTTCAGTTAAAACTGGTGAATTATTTTGGGGGGGAGGGGAGGTAATGTCTAATTTGAATGACGGCGAAGGGGCGTTATTACTTATATGATGTAGAGTTTTTAAGGGGGGCCTGTTTATGATTAACAGGTTTACCTGAAGAAAAGTTCGCCGGGGCAACGGGGGGGGGGGAGTAGGTGGAATAATTCCATGTTGTAAGGAAAGTTCGCCGGGGCGCAACGGGGGGGGAAGTTAGAATAGTCGGCTTAGCCGGGAATGAAATGAGAAAAGAAAGGAGAATTCAGCGATAATAGAACGAACTAAGTGATTACGAGACATTTCCTTCTGTAATATGTGTAGATGTCGTTTATAAAAGCAATTGCAAGAATTTTACGTGTCTTGTGGACAAAGGTTTAAGCGCCTTCGATTCGCTGCTAATAAAAAAAAAATTGAAAAAGAAGTGAGAAAGAGTAAGTAATATGTTTGTGTAATAGTTCATTGAAAAATAGAGTAGGTTGTAATTTCATGGGATATGAGCTATACCATGTTGTATGCTATCAATATTTGAACTATAAAATTAAAGGAGAGAGTGGGAACATTTGCCTATATGTATTATATGCTTTATTAACATATTTAGTGCATTGCAGCTTTCAAAGAAGCAGTTCGCGTTACACCTAAGCGTAAATAAAAAAAATTGCTATGGCCAAAAAGCCAAAAGTTCAAGCAAGTTCTACGCAATTCATTTGTTCTTTAAATCATTGATCTTGTTCTATCTTAGTTCATTCGTTCTTTATTTCTGTGTACTTTTTTCTTCATTTGAGCGTATATGTACCAGCAAATGGGGAAAAAAATATTTGCTAGTTAGAATCATAAACACACTAAGTACTTATTAGTCAAATCAGCTAAGTGATATGTTCTGACTATTACTATGCGTTTAATCGCATATTATAAAATAACATTAAAATATCTGTAAAAAAAAATAATTATTAGGCAAGAGATGTATTATAAATGTTCCGACGATTGAGATAGCATTCTGTAATCCTGATCTTGTTAAAAAATAAAAATAATCATGTTGTATTAAAAATAAAAATGAGTTCGTTCTAACGCAGAAATGCAATGCGAGCACTGGAAGTGGAAAGAGGGGGGAGGGGAGTCGATGAGCGTGAGAAAATGCTGGATCAGGGGATGCTAGCATGTACGCAACGAGGAGCGAGAAGGCTAAAGCGAGTGGCAACAGAGTGGCGTGTTAATGAATGTTAGTGGGGTTATCATGGCACTAGTCGTAGCGGGCTTTGAGTCTAGAAATAGTAATAGTGTCAGTCTTTTGTTTATTCCTGCCGGCGATGTAAGTTACTTCGTAGGAATTCTCATTAACTTTGCGTAGAATAGTTCCTTTGTACTTATAAGAGGACGCAAAGGCTTTTGACACACCTGGAGTCGGAGTGGCATCTAGAATCCATACATGTTGTCCTGGTGAGTACTGTATTTGCCTAGAAGTGCTGTCTGCGTACTTTTTCTGCTGTTCGTAACGCTTATGCAGGTTGTCATGTGCTGTCTTACGTATGGAGGTCAGGAGTTCAAGTCTCTGTGCGTTCGTCTGGGAAACATTGTCGGGGTTCGAAGGAAGGACTGCGTCAGCTAAGATCCTTGGGTTGTAGCCAAACAAAGTAAAATACGGGCTCTGGAGGGATCCAGAATGGATTGTAACGTTGTGGCTGAACGCTGCGCTAGCTAAATAGTCACACCATGAAGCCTTCTTTTCTAACACAAAAACTCTCATAACTTTCTTCAAGTAACTAAATGAACTTTCAACTAATCCATTCGTGAAATGGGCACAAGTATCTACATATTTTAGTTGTACGCCTGTAATATTAGCCAACTCTCGTAAGAGTAAACTTGAATTGGGTGTTGAACGATCTAAATAGATCGTTTCCGGGATGCCATGGACTAAAAAGACTTTCTCAACTAGGGCTGTTGCTATGTTTTGTGCATCGTGATTAGCCAAAGGAGCTGTAATTACGTACCTTGTACAACTATCGACTACTGATAGGAAATATTTGTATTTGTGCGTTTTTGAAGAGACTAAAGGACCACATACGTCAATATGAATTCGTTGGAAAGGGATTTGGGCTGGTTGAAATGTTTGCAGCGTATGCGGCTTAGAACCTTGTGGTTTCTTTGAAATCTGACAAGGGATGCAATGTCGAACCTTATCGTACACAAATTTCTTCATATTAGGGAAGAAGTAGCGCATAAGCATTAAATTATATGTCTTTTGAGCACCTTGGTGACTTCCATTCATTTTGTGTGCATGAATAAGGTCGAAAACTTGATTTCTTAATGCATGAGGAATACAAAGTCTATCCCTATTACCAGTTTTGATTTTATTAGTCCTGTATAAGACTCCATTTTTGAGTACATAAGAATACGAAAGCTTTTCTAGTTTAGGGTCACTAGCTTTATCTTTGTTTTCTAATACATCAATAATGTCTCTGAAATAGGGGTCTTTACGTTGTTCTGAACTAATATCAAAATCTGCTGCTTGTGCATGAAATACTTGATGAAAGAATAAGTCATCATCATCATCATCATCATTTTTCTTGTCATGATTAGTTTTGTCAAGCGGTAAACTTGCACGGGAGAGTGCATCCGCAAGTTCATTTTTACTAGCGCTGACATGCCTTATTTCGAAATCAAAATTCTGAAAATAAAGGGCTCTTCTTCCTAAAATAGAACTATGGTGTTTAGTTGAACGAAGATAAGATAAGGCTTTATTGTCTGTGAGAACCACAAAATGTTGATTCATAAGAAAAAATTTGAAAGTTTTCAAAACATAATATGCACCTGCAATTTCGAGTGAAAATGTGTCAGCTCTTTTCTCTGTGTCTGTTAAGGCTCGTGAACAATAGGCACATGGATGTAAATTTCCTTCTTCATCAGGCTGTAACAAGGCTCCTCCAATGCCAATTCCGCTCGCATCAATGTATACATATGAGGGGCGTTTAGGGTCATAAGGGCGGAGGATAGGGGCGGACGTAATCATTTCTTTCAGTGTTTCGAAGCTCTTCTGGTGTTCATCAGTCCATTGAAACTTAACATTCTTTTTAAGAAGCTTAAATAAACATTCTGTTGGTCCTGCAAAACCTTGCACAAATCGTCGAATGAAATTGACAAGTCCTAGAAAACTACGAAGCTTGCGTTTGGTGGTAGGGGTGGGATATTCCAAAATAGCTTTAAGAATGTGTTCTGAAATCTTAACTCCCTTTTGAGATACCAAATTACCAAGGACTTTTACTTCGGTAAAAGCTAGCCTACACTTAGAGGGTGATAATTTAAGGGATGCTGTTCGTAACTTTTGAAACACTCTGTCCAGTATGTTAAGCATGTGGGGGAGATTTGAACTGTAAATAATAATATCATCAGTGTAAACAGAAAGTTCTGAACTGTCTATTCCGCTAAGGGCAAGTTCGCTTACGCGGTTCATTACACCGGGCGATGTTTTCAATCCCTGGCATAACCTAGCATACCTAAAACTACCCAGATTGTTAATAGAAAAGGCGGTAATGTCCTTAGAACGCTCTGTTAATGATACCTGAAAGAATGCAGAGGACATATCTAAAATTGAGTAATATTTCTTTCCAGCCATCTCTGTCATGATGGTTTTTATGTCTGGGGATTGTAAGGAAATCGGAGCTATTATCCTGTTTAGGTCGCGGAGGTCAGAGATAAAACGGTAAGTCCCATTGGGTTTCTTAACTAATAGGACTGGGTGTCGATAGGGACTCCCTTCACAGCGCTCTATAACACCTTGGTCTAGTAATTTCTGAACTTCCTGTTTCATGGGTTCTCGGTAATGAAAAGGAATAGGGTAGGTTTTGGCATACACTGGGGTGTCATCTGTCAGTTTGATATCATACTCCAAAACATTAGTTTTAGTCAATTTATCCCCTGGCCAGAGAAAAATATCTGCATACGTGTATGCGAGCTTTAGGATTTTTTCTCTTTCTTCTCGGGGAATATCAGGGTTAACTGTGAGGAGGGAGGGGTCAAATTTCTTTTGACTTTCACTAAGTTGCTGCTTGACTGTAGTATTTTCATTACAAGAGTATGAAAATGCAACATCTTCACTTTTATGTTCCCAAACGGAAGTAACGTCAGTTAAAATTTCACATGTCGATATTTCGCCTAATATTGTGTCACTTTCCAAAGTGATTGTGGTTTCCGTAGGGTTGTGTATGTGAATGACAGGTGACTGCGGGTTTACTGCAGCATTGGGAAGGACTACTGGATGCTGGCTCATAAGGGAAGCAGATGGTGTAAAAAGTACAGGCTTATGGGTATTAGGTGTCGTAGTGGTGATGTTCAAATTGATATAAGTCTTGGATCGTGGACTTAACTGAACTGTGTTTGAAAGGGTAGCTTTTCCCTCATACACATTTACATTTTCAATTTGGGTAAATATGTCATGGGACAGTTGGTGAGTCTTGTATTTTGATCTTAAAATACTATAATTAGGAGTACGTCCTAAATGATAAATAGTTATTGTATTGTCTTTCAACGACATTTCGCACTTCTGCGGTCGTAAAAAGTCATTTCCTAAAAGGGGAGGGACGTTAGTTGAATCTACTATTCTAAATGGGTGCGAATATTTACGCTTTCCAATTATGATAGGAAGAACGACAATTTCAGACACACTCAGTTTCGATCCGGACACACCTTGGATTGTGGATTGTACCTTGTATGTTTTTCTTTCAGTAGGGAGAAGGTGGGAAGGATAAATTGAGATTTGGGAACCCACGTCAATAAGTAAATCTACCTGTTTTCCTTGTATGCTACTATTAATAAAGTATAGGCCATTTCTCTCAATTATAGGAACTTTATCTAATCTGCTATTATCTTCGATTTCGTTCCTGCAAGTCGAAGATGATTTTAGTTTAAATCACTGTCTCGTTGTGGCTTGTAAAAGCAATTGTCGCTCTGATGATTATAACGACCGCAAAACCTGCAGGCTGAGGTATTTGCATCGTCGCGATTAGCCTGATCTCGACGTTGAAACCTCTTGTTACCATTACTTCTGAACTGGCCTCTTGAGTTCGATCGAAAGTTACCTCTGTGATTAGCTCTAGGATTATTATTATTTCTGTAGGAAGAGGACTTATTATTCCCCTTGTTGAAATCTCTGTTCTGTGCGTTTTGATTAGCCATTTTCGCAAATTCCAGTACATTTGAGCAAAGATTGAAGAGAGACCCTGCGTTCATCTGTTCGGTTGAGTGCAGAGCTAAGGTCGAGAGTTGTGACGAAAGTTTGTTTATTTCGTCACCAGAGGTAGCATTTGGAACGTGTTCTACTCTGGGTACTGCTGGTGTCGCCGCGCAGCGGGCACTATCAGAACTCGGTATATGATACATTCCTTGATACACTGTATGGGAACTATTTACGAGAGCCGGATTGGACTGTGGACTTTGGACTTGATGTGTCAATGGTGGGAGAGAAAGAGATGGACATTGGTTGTATGGTACAAAGCGCTGAGTCAAGGTGTGAGAATTACTGGGGAGGGGGGAATAGACCTGTGCATGCGAACAGCTGTGAAGTGATGACGGGGTGAATGTCTGGAGTAAGCTTGCCTGTGCAATTGCCTGATCTATTTCCAATTTCTCTTCCAACATACGTGAATTAATTAATGACTGCTGGCGTTCGAAATTCTGTAGGTGGGCAATTAATTCTTCTGTTCTAGCAAAATGTTTGTTGGTTAAACAGCCAATGTATTTGGCTCGCAGTCCCGTGATGATGTAAGAGAGAGTTTGTTCTTCAGTGGCGTTCGGGAAGTATTGCTGGACTAATGCCTTTTTAGCAATAACGTAGGTGTGAATGGGCTCGGTTACCACCTGTTTTCTCTGGAGAATTATCTGTACAGGATCTGCTGACAGGTACGATCCCTTAAATAGCGTACTTAGCTCGTCTTTGATATGGGTATATGTCAAGTCTACAAAATTGGGTCGTTTCTGTATGTCATGAAAATAAGTTAAAGCGGTGTCAGTCAAAAATAAAGGTAACATCTCTTTACGCTTAGCTTCCGTCCATCCTGCGGCGTGTGCTACATTTTGGAACTTGAGGAAAAATGAGTCAATGTGCTTAGGGTCATTTCCGCTAAATGGTGCCGGGTACAATGCAGTGGGGATTGGGGTGGCCATGTTAGTGGTGGAAATTTGTACAGCTACGTTACCAGAACTATTAACAGTGTTAGAGGAAGTTGAAACGGGAGCTGGGGTACTTGCTAAGGGTTGGGGTCGGTTTCTGTCGGGTGTTTGCAGTCCAAGGACAAATTGAGGGTAATTTCTATTAGCAGACCTTAACCGTGTTAGTGGAGGGGAGGGAATTGGGGATAAAGGTCGTGAATTTATTGGGTTTGCCGTGATTGCAGTTGCTAACTCTATGATTTGGTCGAGGGAGGAATCTAGGTGTTCGTGCAACGCTATCTGTGACGTATTCATAAACGAAGGTTCGTCGTGCTGACCAAAGAACAAATGAAAGTATGGGCATACAGTTATTTATGTCATTAATATATCGCTGGTCAAATAAGTATAAGCAAGTGTTCTCATTCCTGTGTGAATGATGCTTGAATACATGTTATGCAGAAGAACTAGATTTTGTTGAAAAAGGGGGGGGGCTCGGCATAAAGGAAAAAGAGGGGTTGTTTTCCATAGGGTAATACACAAAATTGTCACTGGGTCTGACGCATCTTAAGCGTACTGTGGGAGTATGAGTTGGAATTACTAAAAATTTACTTTAAAAATGCTCCCAAAGTGGGAGGGAGGGGGGGGAGAATAATTTAATGTAAAGCAATTCGTACAGGAGGGTACTTAATTGCAAAAAGGGCCTGAAGCACCTCCACCATGTTGTAAGCCCGTTTACCTGGGCTCTGAGAGGTCACAGGGAAGTTTCATTTAAACATTTAGGTAGAGCTTAATAATATCTGATGGCTGAACCTGCTCCGTAGGAGGGTAGAGATATGGAAAGTTGGTGTAAAAGGTTATTCACGCTTGTTCATACCTGGTAGATGTGTGTGATGTCTTGTCCTAATGCTTCTCGCAGACCGAATCGTGACAGTTCCAAGGTTCTATCCAGCGACCCTCAGTTCACCAAGCCAAGCGATCCCTTGCGCCTTGTAGCATGCTAGGCAGCGGTAACTCCGTGTTCCATCGTCGTAGTTAGCAGTGTAACGTGTTGTAATGTAATCGGACTAGTTCTCCATGTAGCGTCGATGAGTGTCAGAATCAAAAGAGAGCGAGCTCCGGGTAGGAGCTTGCTTTTATCATTCTAGGCGTCGAAAGGTTGTTAAACCTTTCAAACGCGGTAGATCCTGTTTAGATCCACGCGTTTGCCTTTCCAGTTCCTGGTTTTTACGGAAGTTACAAGCTAGCGCATTCTTGAGATCACTCGCTGGTCGGACAAGTTCAGGAAATGAACAAGTGTGAATATTAACATGACGAGGTTTTCTCGGTCTAATAGTCTCCATATCTCTACAATATAAATTTCTGGTATTTTTATTTTTGCTGTTCGTTTCATTTTCATTAATTTTTTTTTCAAGTAGCTAATCTCGTTTATTTTTTTTTTAAACTTCTAAACGTGCATTTAACTACTCACTATATTCTATTGCTTAAATTTGCATCATCAGAGTTATTTAACCTGATTTCTCATTGCAAGTAGATTTTAACATTCAATATCAATCCACAGCTTACTTTTTCTTGGTTTACGATATCCTATACTTTCATTAACTGATGATTCTATTGCATTGCGTATTTGCTTTCAATTCTCATTTACATCTGTTTCGTTATATTTTCATCATCATTTAAATCCTGCAATATATCAAATCTATTTGACAGTTTAATTTTGTAATCTTCCTTAATTCTTTCATCAACAAATTTACTTGTATTAAATTTTAGAATTTTTTTTTTTTTTTTTGCTTATAATTTACCACTTTTACAACTTTCTCTTAATGGTCAGTGGCACAGTCATCACCTCTATGTGAATGAGCATCAGTTCTACCATCTGTAGAAGACCAGATATATATATTTATGGAGATCTTTTGGTTTAAAAGTAGTACTTTTCACAATTTAATTCTTTGAGGTTGTAAAAGTAATTAATCATGTGCCATTACCATGACTTAATTCATGAAGACTTTCTTCACCAATAATGGGTTTATATATCTCTTTTTTTAATCATCTGTGCACTATAGTCACCTAACAGTGATCCCAATTTTGATGATGTTAACAAAAAATGGAGAAAAATATGATCACTCATTCCAATTAATGTTTTTAAAATGTTTACTGTGCATTAATGCCTTGCAATAAGAAATTGGTATTGTGACACATGTTGTGCGAATGTCTGATTATGTAGTGCGTACATCTTGGCTTGGATATCACTTGTCCCTTTTCAGCTAGAACATTTCAAAAATCCACCATTTTCCAATGATTGTTTCAATATTTTGTCATTATAAAATGTCATCCAAATTGAAGGCTGTGACGTGGAGGCCCTTGTTGAATTAACATGTAATGACCTATTAACATGTTTAAAAATGTGTGTCTTTGAACATGAACAATATCCAATGCTGTAAAGAATACATCTGATGAACGTCATCTTGGATAACCTTAGTGTTTACATACCATTTTGAAAATATTTTCTGATTCATTGATTGATTGATTTGCTTTATTTTACTTTGCTTTTGTGCAACGTTGATTGATTTAAATCAGGTTGATTTAAATTGCTATTTAAATCAAGATTTAAATAAATAATTGATAGAATAATGTACATAAATATTTTGCAGATATCAGAATCACTTTTAGTGAAAGTACATTAAGCTCGCAATGGTGTTTAATAAGCTCTAAGAATGGGAAAGAAAGATACAAAACATATGTACTGATAGGGTTGAGGCTCATACGAAAGAAGATGTAATATGTAAACTGACACTTAACTTCTCTTGATTTAAAATTCAATCTCTAACTAACTAACTCTCTAGCTTTCTTAAACCCTGAAGGTTCATGGCTGCAGCAACACAGGCCTTCCATCTGTCCCTATCTTGAGCAAGATCTATATACTCTTTTCCATCCCTACCTATTTCGATTAAAAATTCAATAATTTTTATAGAAAAAATATAGCAAACATTTTCTGTAGAAAAATATACAAAATACTAATCATGTTAAACTGTAAATAGTGCCTTTATCGTTAAACTGTAATTTAATGTGCCAGTTAATATTTTGAAAACTATCATTAAAAGAAAAAAACAAAATTCAGCACCAAAGAATATAAAAATATTTTAAGTTACAATTATAAAGTACACCCTTGAGTGAAAAACAATTGCCCATCCTCCAAAATTTCAAAACTCAAATCTGCACAATGTGACAACATGGTATGGACAGTGTAGCAAACCTCAAGTATGAAAAATAGCATCACCAGTATGTCGAAATCTTGGTGATGTAACAACAGATATGTAAATGATGTATTTACTTATTTCTGATGAATAATTACAAATAATTAAACAATTGATACATTTCACAACACATATTTTGCTCCTGCTTCATTCATCAACATTGATATTGCTGTAGATAACTTGAAGGATCAGTCTTGTGAAACTCTGTGAAAATGAGAAAGAAGATTGGTATGTTGGCTCCAAAAAACTATAATTATTTTTCAACTTGACAAGCATTACGTGCTCAATTTTTGCATAAAATTAATTATGGAAAAAAAATTCACACATGAGCCTACACATACATACACACAAAAAATGTATATAGATCCAAAAATGAGCACAATAGCAATTGGCTGTTTGGTCACATAAACAAAACACAAGTTCTTCTTAATTACGTGTCCTACCATGTCGACAATGAAACTGCAAAAGGTGCTAGTTCTTCCAGTTTGTAACACTATCAATCATCGTGACAGTCTTCCCGACTCAGCTTTTGGCTTTTATGAGCTGCTTACATTCCCACAACAATCATACGTAAGGATATAAAAATATTCATGGGCACAAATCAAACTATAATCTATGGGTGAAATATGTCAAAACCTCTTGAAATATAAAGTTGCAAGAAGTGGCTGGATATAACATGCCACGGAGTATCTACCGAGCGACCCCAAAAGGCTATGTTGAGGGGGAGAGAGAGAAGAGAGAGCTAGAGTAGTTGGTTAAGGTTGGTAGAGTACTTGTATAAACTCAGACTGACATTTTGACCACATGTTCAAGTCTTCACGCAGCCGATAGTTATTTTTTTCTTTTCTTTTTGTGGCTTATGGCAGAGTATGGTACCAATCTTCTTTCTCGTTTTCACCAAGTTTCACAAGACCGATCCTTCAAGTTATTTGCAGCAATTGCAATGTTGATGAATGAAGCAGGAGCAAAGAATGTGTTGTGAAATGTATAATTTGTTTAATTATTTGTAATTATTCATGAGAAATAAGTAAATACATCATTTGCATATCTGTAGTTACATCACCAAGATTTCGACATAGTGGAGATGCTATTTTCTCGTACGTGAGATTTGCTACACTGACCCACCTTGTTGTCACATCATGCAGATTTGGACTTTGAAATTTTGGAGGGTGGGCGGTTTATTTCACTCAAGGGTGTATATCCAGAATGTTTTACTTTCACTGGAAGAAAAGTTACTGAAATCATTATAGTTTCATTAACACACTCAACAAACATTTCCATAGTAGGTAAATATATACAGTATCAGAAAGAGGAAAATATGTATTTACATATTTTATTTTATTGAACTGTTCAAATATTTTACAGGACTCTTTACTAGAAAAAACTGTCTATAATCAACATTTATATATATATGCATAGTGCCAAAAACCATACTAGCAATTTTAAGCATGTTTTTTTTTTTAAAGTTAAAGATCAGATTTAAATAAAAACAATCATCAAAATTGCGAAGATGAGGATGAGCAATGATATGTTGAATTTGATGAATGGACACTCACAAATATCCATGCCTACACCAGGATTCAAAGTTACGGCCCTTGGCATCGCAGCACGATATGCTAATCACTCTGCCATGGGGGCTGACAAATATTCAACTCATTCCAGAAAAATTGTAACGGTAATAATTATTTTCTCAGGGATATAAAAATTAATATTTCATTTTTTATGTATGCAAGAATATTAACATGTACATATATAAATATAAACTAATAGGAACAAACTCAAAACTATCACTAGTTAAATATCTACAGATCAAGAGAATGAATACTTTCAGCTGTACATGAGTTACCACCAGACAGGTGACGCAAT
Source organism: Lepisma saccharinum (assembly GCF_977018435.1). Lineage (NCBI taxonomy): Eukaryota > Metazoa > Arthropoda > Insecta > Zygentoma > Lepismatidae > Lepisma > Lepisma saccharinum. Next base: position 7,578,534 of record NC_139247.1, on the reverse strand, counting down.
GCATGCTATTGAAAAAAATATTCCAGTTCAAATTACACACAAGCTATATGAAGCTCGTTTCTTTTTTTTTTCCTCTGTATGAAAAGTTTTATTTGTGAACATTCTTTTTCAACCAGCGTGTGTTGCTTGTAGCTTCTCGCTTTTCTAAGATAGCTTGCTAAGAGAGTTGGGGTTTTGCTTGGTAGATAGGATGATATTCTAAGAAGTAGTGATTCTTGATCATGCTTCTTAGCTATCTAAGGCATCAAGCTCTAAACTCTGTCTACAGGACATCATTCAGGTATTTACGTCACTCCATAACTGATTGAATTATTTCACTTTGAAACAACTTGAAATGAGGATGGTGTTTCAGGCACACACTTGACCTTCAAATTTTCCATGTTATAATTTTTGATTACCATGCAGACATCAACTATGCATTCAGTTTCCAGATGTATAGATCATTTAGAAGAACTTTTACCATCAGCCATATTGACATGTCTGATATTGGCTTCACTAATATACAGGGTGTATCATAAGTAACTGTGCAAACTGACACAGCTGAAAGCACACAATAATAGAAGCAAAAAAGTTTCAGTAAACATGGGTCTGGAAATGACCCGTTGTCGAGATAATTGTGAATGTGTGGTTACAAGCTGCTACTGACTTCATTGTTTGTAAACATCATCCTAAGCCCCGCGACAGGTTAACCTTGCAGCAACTTTTCGCATATATAGACCCAAACGTGCGCGCAGGAAATAGTTCCGCTGCAATACTGCGGGTTTTCTCACTGTCTGTGATATGAACAGCTCAGCGGTTAAGGTGAGACTGCCATGGGGATGCTGAGTGCTGCTCTAGAGTGGATTGATACATAAAACCTGCTGCAAACTTAACCTGTCGCGGGGTTTAGTTGGTAAAATGCTAATAATGTGTGCCAATGTGTGGTTAGAAGCCGTCACTGATTGCATTTTGTAAACAGTGCTTTACTTTTTGCACGTTCTGAGGTTTGTTTACAAAACAGAACAGGATGTATACAATCAGTACAGAGAATTGTACATGCTTGTGACCAATTTCGAAATGAACCGGGGATGTTCGAAAGAATTCGAAACTCAATGCGGAATCGCATCCAGATGCAAGGATGACACTTTGAACACCTTCTTTAAGAGGTACGAGTGTACAGTAATTGAAACATGTAACATACTAACGTTTGTTAATGTAAGTAGAATGCTCAATAAAAGCAATGAGATCTCCAATGATTTTACTGTATTATTTTTACCTACTACATTCCATAGATGTTTCTTTGTGGCACAGTCCTATATAGATGGGAAACTTTACCTTTTACTACACTGATATAACCCTTGAACACTTCACTTAATCCTTAAAATCCTTTGCTCTCTGGACTCTTCTTTTAACTCCTGTCTTCCTTAAGTTTTCACTAGTTTTTTTGTTTTTTTTGTTTGTGTATACTAATGTTTAATTAACTAAGTTTTAATGAACAGGGTAGTACAAAGCAACATCTACTGTACAAGCATAACTGTTGTCTGTGCCTATCTGATACCCTAGTGGTAATGTTATTGCCTTGTAATCAAGCTATCCAATGTTAGATACATGGTTGGGACGTGTAGTGGATTGTGTCCCAAATTAAAATGTAAGTTCAGTCTCGATTAGCCTTTCTGTAGATAAACTGTTGCAGACACTCAAAAATAAAAAATAAAAATAGTTCAGGCTAGAACTCAAACTCAAGTTCAAGATACATATTTGATTAATATGAGGTTCAATTTTTAAATAGGGGCCGTTTTGAAATAAAGCAAAAAAAACATGCAAAGGAAGAAATTTAATTACCTCTGTATGTACTTTCAGCTACTTCTCAACGTAGTTCCCATAGTTGTTGAGACACTTGTTGTAGAGGTAGATGAGCTTTTGTAGACCCTAATCAAAGAAATCTGCCACCAGGTCAGACAGCCAATCTGTCACGGTCTGTTTGGCTTCATCAGTGCTGTTGAATCGCTTCCCAGCAAGAATAGTCTCCAAGTGGATGAATAGGTAATAATCACTAGGGGTGAGATCCGGACTGTGTGGAGGGTGGTCCATCCGCTCCCAGCCAAATGAGTCAATGAGCGACTGTGTGGCAGCTGCAGTGTGTTGTCGTGCAGCAACATGATACCAGAAGACAGCATTTGTTGTTTATTCTGTATTGCTCGGCAAAGTTTCTTGAGAGTGTTGCAATATACGGCTGCATTAACTGTTTGTCCATGCAGTAGAAACTCAATCAGAAGCACCCCGAACGTGTCCCAGAAGACAGTGAGCATGAGTTTCTTGGTGGAGGTCACTTGCTTGAACTTCACCTTTGTGGGGGATGATGTGTGGCACCATTCCTTGGATTGTTGTTTTGTTTTGGGGTGTAGAGGGACACAAATGACTCATCCCCAGTGACAATATGGCTCAACAGTTCATCACCTTCACTTGATTCACCTCTTTCACATTTTTCATGATCAAAAACCTGATCACTGATTGTATCTCACACTCAGCGGGATTTTCAATCACCTGCAGCACTTCCATTGTCCACCACAACAACACCAAGCATTGCACAATGTGCAAATAGCATCTTTTTATGTGCCAGGCATGTCTGTAACTAACGCACATGCACAAAACACCAAGCATGCAGTGTTGCCAACGTGAGCGCAAAACGGCCTCTAATTAAAAAATAAACCTCGTATTACTGTTACTGTGAACTTTTTCTAATATTTTTTGTGTAGTAGATGTTGAAGTTGCTGACCACAAATCATGATGCATTTGATATATTGTGCATTGTATTAAAGATTGAATCACCTAGCTTCTATATTTTTCTGTAAGTTTTTGAATTATGTATTTCTTATCTCTGACAACATGTGCAAGTATATATACACACATGCACATGAAAAACAAACATTGGCCTAATTTTTATTCTTTTTTGATTGTTTTGTTTCAAGTTACTTTGCAATTCTGTCACTTTTAGCTAATCACGAAAGTGTGGGTATATGGTTATGACACTGCTGAGAAGACATCCACAAACACAGATGGGTGAAGCACAAGACCCTAGAAAGGATTATATTGGCTGTGAGTCCATGACTGAATGCTTGGCATGATCCACACACGATCTAGCCTGGGATTTTACAGGCTGTAGGTTCAAATGCCAAAGCCTCATTAGTCTGTAACAATACAGTCCTGAGTGTGCTAGGTGGAGAATTGACACTTTTAGTGCTTTGTAAGTAGAAGACTTAAAGCAATAGTCATTTTTTATAATTTATTTAATGCCATATATTTATCCTATAACTCCTTTTTTTTTCCTTTTAGGCAACAACTTCACTTCATTCATCAGATACTGTGTGCACCCATTGTTTGGCAGAGATTGATAATTTTCACGATTTCCTCCAAGCATGTGTTAATGCTGATGTGATGGTCAAAAATGAGACCTTTGTCAAGAGGGTGAACCTCAATCAAATAGGGACAGAACAGGTAAAAACAATAGTGATTTTAGATATTAAGTTTGTATGACCAAAAGAAAAAGTTTACATTCCTGGGAAAAAATATGCATATTTTTCACACTTTATCTCGACATGTGTAGAAACAGTTCTTGAGGTATGGCCCAAATATCGGTACCATGTTGGATTTTTCACATTGCTCTCTTTTACATGCCGAGGGTAGTGTAAATCTTTTTTTATTAATTCTGATACTCTCACATGGCATAAGCACCAACCAACTAAGTGTTTTTTTTTCCAAAAAATAACCCCTTGCTACTTTTTCATTCATTTATAGCCCAAATCCTTAGACATAAGTACTTGAAAATCCTCATGTAACCTAATATCTTCAACATGTTTGTGTGGTTGTCTTGTGGAAATCAGTGTAAATGGACAAATGAACTAGCACATTATTCTTACAAATGCAGGGCCTCCCGCTGGTGCAGTGGTAGTGTCATCACCTTCTAATCAAGGGGTCCGGGGTTCAATATCCCTTGGAGACAAGTGGTTCGGATCCCACTTTAAACTGTAGGCCCAGTCCCGATTAGCCTTACTGTGCATAAAGTGGACTTAAAACACCAAATCAACCAAATATTCTTACAAATGCAGATTTCAGTTATCATAATGCTATATTTTAAAAGTAGCTTTACTGCAGCTACAGCTATGTTTACAAAAAAAGGTCATTATATAAAACCAGAGCTGTGTGAAGACAGCAGTGGGAAGAACGGAGTGGTTCAGTATAAGTCATGGACTAGAACAAGGAAGTGCTCTTTCCCCACTGCTCTTCATAATTACAATGCATGCAATTAAAGAAAAGATGTGGTGAAGAAGATACTGGTAGGAGAGGAAGAGATGAAGGCCCTGTTGTTCGTTGATGACTTAGTAATATGGGGAAAGAGGAAAGAAGAATTACAGAGACAGATTGATAGTTAGAATGAGGAAATCAGAAGAGCAGGAATAAAATTCAGTGCAGAAAACTGTGAGGTGTTAATAACAACAAGAAATGAACCAAGAATAAAGATGGACACAGAATAGTTGAGGATAGTGGAGAGCTTCAAACATCTAGGAAGCATAATGTAGAGAAGTGGAAGAATAGATGAGGAGGTAAACAGAAGAGGACAAATGGGTGGTAGAATATATCATAGCTTTCAAATATTAATATGGAAGAAGGACGTACCTATGTAATGCAAGAAGGTAATATATAACACATACTATGAGTCAATAATTGAAGACTAAAATTGGTAAGCACTGTAAGTGCCACAATAATTCAAACACCGTTTTCCACGTTAAACTGTGAAACATGTCATGCTTTATTATGTGTGTAACATGTGGTAAATGTGAAATGTGGCTGGTAGCCCTCTAAGTAGTTCAGAGGGCTGTAAAAAGGTCACTAGTGTGCACATTGTTACGGGCTGATGTGCGGAACGATGCAATTTCCCAACACTTTCGCTTTTGGCACTTACAATGTTTACCGCTTTTAGTCCTCAATTATGTATGGAGCAGAGACTTGGACAATGACAGAGAGAGATAAAAGAAAGATGCAGGCAGTGGAGATGAAATTTTAAAGGGGTATGTTGGGGAAGACTAGAAGGGATAGGATAAGGAATAAGGAGATCCGACAGACAGTGGGGGTGGTGAAGCTTCAGGACAGGATAGATCAGGCACAGGTGATATGGTTTGGACACATAAAGAGGATGGGTGCAGAATGACTACCAGTAAGAGCTTACATTGCACAAGGAGTAGGAATATGGCCAATGGGGAGACCAAAATATCAGTGGAAAGAGCAGATATCGGAGAATGTTAGGAGAAGAGGACAAAATTAGAACACCAAGAGAAGGGAGGAGTGGTGGAAGACCAGGTGCCAACCAAGCCACAAGTCGGAAACGCCGAAGGATGATGATGATATAGAATTATTCCTCTTCGCTACTCACTACTTTGCTACTTTGGCTGTTTTTACATTTAATTTATTTGTTTTGCTATCTTGAAAAACTGTAGGTACTTCATCACTCATAGCTGAAAACTTAGGGTATCAGCAGATACAAAATAATCTTCTTCCTTAATTATGGTGCTTATATCTAATAATCAGGTAAACTGTGGACTGTAACATCTCCTGAATTTTCTACGCATCTTCCAATAATAATTATGTAGCTAAAATAAGTTGCAATTCCAGTGCAAGTTTTAATTACGTATTACGTTATGAATATTTTACTTCTTATTCCAGGTCAATGTGGTTAGTGAAACTTCAAGTAATGATGGTGATTCCAATGAGTCTGAAGATAATGACTCTGCAGTTGTTGATCCTCTCCCCAGATTAGAAAGCAACTCACAGTCCGAAGAAGAAACATCAAGGTATGTACGTGATCTCAGCTATTGTGTTTTGACAAGGGTATAGCTTTTCAGATTCTAAAACATGTGCGAAGATATCATGTATGCACTATATTGAGTGACATTTGTTCACTTCTAAGAATTGTTACCAACATCTTCCTATTCAGAGAACTTAAAGCAGGCACTCAAATACACACACACTTCAGATGAGGGCATAACAAACTTTTTACATTGTCATTGCAGTACCACCATTCATCATTCTCGGTAAATGTATTTTCAACCTGGAATAAATTGCCTTCAACCATTACTAGCCAATCAACATCGCATGGTCTTAAATCAAAAGCAAATAACTTTCTTGTACACAAACAGTTTGAACACATGAATGAAATTATATCCCACAAGATCCCACAAGGGATCAATATCAAAACCCTTATTCAGCTTGATATTGTTTCATGAAAAATATTTCTCTGCTTCTTTCATTAAACATGCACACACATGGTTTACATATATGTGTGTTTTTGTACATATATGTGTTTATACAGGGTGTAGCAAAACAACTTCAACAATGGTTGGGTGCTGGTAGATATCATAAAGACAAGTAACTTCTCCTTATAAACTTTACCTTGAAAGTGCTTAGTTTTGGCACTATAAGCACTTAAAATCTATTCTGTATGTATACAACCTAACACAGCAATCGACCACACTGACATAACTTCCAGGGACACGCGGCAGGTTTGACACTAGTGTCACTTTGCAGTCTTACCTGAGTAAAATACAAAAGCATAATAATACTTGGGATATTAGAAGTATTTACAGTACTTACCAAGGCAAAGGATTTCAAATAAGTGAGGACTGAAATTCAATAATGCTCATTATAAAAAGTCTCCATCGTGTTTCAACTGTTATGCAATATGAATAATCCCAAGAGAGGCTTGCGACAGATGTTGATGAAATCGACGAACGAGTGAAAGTTTCGCCACCTCGTTTCGAACATTCAGACTGTAACAATAAATTTCAAATTATACCTTGGCATGTAGCATTATTTCTAATCGAGTCCAAGATACGAGAGCAAGCCCCTCACTGAAAACAAAATAATGTTAATGTATTTTGCAATAAACCGAAACATGTCATTTAAACATACATTAATTCAGACACAATTGATAAAGGTATCAACCACTTATGAAGAGCTGGCCTCCATGGCATAGTGGTCCCCACAGCACATTATGATACCAGGGGCCCCAGGTTTGTTTACCCACCTGTGCATGGATGCTTTTGTGAGTGTTCCTTCATGAACTTCATCACCTCATCATTCATCTTGATTTTTGCGATTAGTCAAAAGTAGCAGAAACGCAAATTAAAATTAACCAAATCGATCGATCAATTAATCAATTCTTATTATTAACTAAAGCAAATTATCCGTACTTATGTCAAATGCCGAGCTGTATAGGGTGCTTGGAATGCACAATGAGTAAACAAAAGACAACATAGAACCCCACAAAGAACTATTCTCGAGCTACCTCAGGAACCGATTACTCTCAGATATCGGATCACGTTCTCACTACCAAAAGTTCCTGCCTGAAGAAAGGTGTCGCTGCGTCATTTGTCGTATTTGCCTGGAAGTGCAGAAAGGTTAAGTAGAATGAAAATAGTAGAAATACATGAGGATTACCATGGAAACTGATCCTTAATGTTTAAATAAAATCTTATGAATCAGTACTTTCTATTAAGCACCTTCTTGATTTTTGTACTGTTGCTAAACCCGAAATTAATTTTCAAATTGTTTTTTTCTTTTCACGTCGATGTACTAATTCGTATGAATACATGGACAAAATGAAAAACTAAATATGCTGACCAAGGCAGTAATTTATTTTATTAAAAACATAAACTAATGTAACGTTTCAACCTTCTAGCAAGGTCTTCTTCAGACTCTGTATCAAGTACAAAAGTCTTTTGTACTTGATACAGAGTCTGAAGAAGACCTTGCTAGAAGGTTGAAACGTTACGTTAGTTTATGTTTTTAATAAAATAAATTACTGCCTTGGTCAGCATATTTAGTTTTTCATAATCATGGAAACAAGGCTTAATGGAGTTATAAATGGACAAAATGTTATTATATTGGTGGGTTTAGTGCTCCTTAATTCTTCAGTATAGTTTCATTGACCAGTACTTCGTATCGAGTTCCTTCGCGATTTTTGCACCATCACGGAAAACCCTGGAAATATTTTTTTAGAATGTGTGAAGTTATTATCCAAGTAATGTTTAAATAAAAACTTCTAAGCGATTACTTTATATTAGGCTCCATTTTTATTTTTGCACCGTTACGGAAAACCCCAATTAATTCTCAAATTTGTTTTTTTTTTTTTCACTTTGCTGTACTAATTCGTATGAATACTTGGACAAGGTGTTATTATATTGGTGAGGTTTAGAGATTTAATCCTTCAATAATATTTTATGGACTAGTACTTTGTATCCACTCCCTTTTTTGTACCATCACGGAAAACCCATGATCTTTTAAAAATGTACTTCCTTCTGTTACGGAAAACCCAGAAAATAATTTTGAAATGCTTGGATTCGCACTAAAACACACAATTTACATAATAATAATAAAAAAGTGTTATACAATGTGTGAGGTTTACATGTTATTAATTTTTAAATAAAATCTTATCTTTCAATATTATTTATTGTGTCCGTTTTTTATTTCTGTGTTGTTATTAAGAACCCAGATGAAACATGAAAAATTTGGTGTGTTACTTCTAAGTAGAAATTCAGATAAAATAGTGGACAAAATCATTTTGGATGTGTGACGTTTATATATGTTTTATTATCTGTGCAGAGACACTCTGGAGTAAGTCCACCAGTTTGTTTGCACAATATGGCATAAAGAGGTAATATCCAGTAGCTGGTGATATATTTAGTTAGCTTTCCCATCCAAAGATATGCTGTAATATGAATTGTGGTAACTAAGATTTCTAAACATTGGATACAATATAGTCTCCAGTATTTTATATGTGATAGCATCTTGAATAGCAGAATACTTGTTGGGGGAATTTCAATGCGGATTCCGTCCAAATGGATTTATTATAGACCACTTCATTACCATAACTAAAATTATTGAAATGTTCTCCGAGCATACCAGGTGTATAAGCTTAAATCTGCTGTTTGCTCATAGATGGCATTAGTGAGCGTATGAAGCTACCATGGGCACGCCATACCTGGTGTTTGTATGAGTTGGACATCTGCCAACACGAATCAGTGCACATCGTCAGCACGTGCAGACAACAACAGACAGTGTTCCTGTGGTAAGCATGGCTAGTTTTGTGCCAGAAAAAGAGCATATGCGGGAAGCTCTGCTTTTCTGCTTCCATTTGAAGAAATCAGCTGCCGAATCGCATCGAATGCTTGTGGAGGCCTATGGTGGCAGTGATGTACCGGAAACAACGTGCAGGGATTGGTTTCGTCGGTTCAAAGACGGCAATTTTGACCTGAGCGACAAGAAGCGTGAAAATCGACCCAGGAAGGTTGAGGACCATCAATTGCAGGCTCTTTTGGACGAGGACGATACCCAAACGCAAAAGATGCTTGCCGAGCAATTGGGTGTTACTCAAGCAGCCATTTCCATGCATCTACGTGCCATGGGAAAGGTTCAAAATATCGGAAAATGTATGCAGCATGAATTGACCGATCGGCAGATGGAGAGACGCCAAAACACATGCGAAATCTTGCTTGCCAGACAAAAAAGAAAGTCTTTCCTGCATCGGATTGTGACTGGCGATGAAAAGTGGATATATTTTGATAATCCTAAATGCAAGAAATCGTGATTTGATCCCGGCTAACCATCAACATCTTCCTTGAGACCAAATCGCTTCGGCCGGAAGACGATGCTGTGTGTTTGGTGGGATCAACAGGGTATTGTCTACTTTGAGCTGTTGAAACCTGTTGAAACTGTCACTGCCCACCGCTACCACCAACAACTGATCAAATTGCACCGTGCTCTGTGTGACAAAAGGCCGGATTATCAACAAAGGCATGACAAGCTGATTTTCCTCCACGACAACGCCCCATCACACACGTCAAGACTGGTCCAAAACTACTTGGAGACACGCAACTGCGAGGTGCTACCCCATCCCGCCTATTCACCAGACCTGGCCCCTTCCGACTACCATCTGTTTTTGTCGATGGGCCACGCCCTCGCTGAGCAGCACTTCCATTCGTATGCAGACGTCCGAAAATGGCTTGATGAGGGTTTGCCTCGAAAGAGAAGGACTTTTTTTTGGCGTGTTATCCAAAAATTGCCCAAGAGGTGGGCAAAATGTGCAGCTCGCGAGGGCAAGTACTTTGAATATATTTCTTGTTGCTTTCTATGAACAAACCATGTGTTTTTCTGACTACAAAACAGCAGATTTAAGCTTATACACCTGGTAACATAGATCTGCATCTTCTGTATATTGTGATATTGTGATAAATTCAAGAATGAAGATTGATCCAATAGAATTAGGTATAATATGGATCTAGAACAGTTGATCCAACGTGAACACTTGGTGAAATACATTAAATCACAGCATTTAAAATTGACAGGAGATGTAATGAGATTGGAGGAGGACAGATTACCACGCTTGGTATTAAACCAGAAACTATGGGGAACAAAGCCAAAAGGAAGACCCAGGGTGAGATTCAGTTGAAAATGATTTGAAACGGATGAATGTACGTATTTAGAAGTGTCAGGACCAACCTACTATCATCGATGCCATCAGCAAAATCTGTAAAAAAAATGAAAGGTGTCACCGATCAGAACAGGGATCTAATCACAGAGCTCGTTTTGCTTGCCGCTCGCAAGTATGCTGATTTACCTCCCAAGCCTCTCTCTAGTATTCACACAACACTTGCACTCAAACAGCCGCCAAAGTGCCAAGCCATCACAAGCACTTCATCGAATGATATCGAGTTAGATCCCATAGCAAGGGATTACTAGAGCACCTGGAAATTGGACAAAGATGAGGTGTTTGGATAGTAACCGAGCATCAAACCCAACGAAGGCGTGGTCTGGCGACGGTGACGATGTTAAAATCAAGCTAGGTGGAACAAAAATGTTGGGCTAGGCACCGTGGGATTGTGGGAACTAACCACCAAGAAGTATCCCAAATATTACACAGACAAAGATGACCAAAATTACACCGATATTTTGACATGGTCGGATGCGTTGTATCAAATCAACGATGCCATGCAGAACTGAGTGAAATTCAGCAGCGAGGAGAAATACAAGAACCTCATCAAGCCCATTTGGAACCAACTCAAAACGGGATGCGGCGTCAAGCACTACTACACCCTGCCGAAGGAATTAGTGTGTGTGGACGACTTGAGAAAACTCATAGATGGCTTATTGGTCATCACAGGCCAACGGAATGCCGGCAACCATAATTTCCACAAAGAAAATGTTGCCATCATGGACATGATCAGCGCCAAGCTAGCCAACTTTATCGTGAATGACAGAAAAGGCATAGGCTAATTCATCAGGGTCATCAACACCCTGCCCCCAAAGTGGCCGAGGGTCGAGGCTTAGTAAACGACATCATCAACACGCTGCCTTTTGAAATGCATTTACCAGGGTATCAGTACTGCGGTCTCGGTACAAAACTCGAGCAACGTTTGGAAAGTGAGGATCATGGTGTAAACCCTGTAGACACCGCGTGCAAGGACCACGACATTGCTTACAGAGGGTGGCGACAGACCTGGAAAACCGAGAAAAGTCAGGGAATTTGTGGTGTCAAAAAAAGTCAGGGAATTTCGTCTTCATCGATTTTTTATTTTTTAAAAGATATTGTTATGGAACTCTGCACGGGAACAGGAAATCTTGTTCGTAAGTTTCGGCATCAATTTTTAGGCCCCTTTTATGCGTAACACAACCACAGTGCCAGAAACCAGTGATGGCAGGAGGAGAGAGAGAGATAAATTTCTCCCGGCTGGGCTTCTCGGCGGGTATTTGAAATTCGAACACTCTTTGGAGGAAAAATGTTGTAACTCGGGCACTATGGGAGCAATCTACTTCGGATAACATTTGTTTCGCAGCTAAACCATCAGCGCATGCAACCGTATACAATTCAGAACATCGGACCGAGGAAAGGGGTGGGGGATGTCCCCTGAATTTCGATGGGAAAAACATAAAAATCAGGTGTTTGCCCCTTCTTATCCCGCTATTTTGGAAAGAAGGCGCGAGCTTTAGTATTCTTTTCAAAGAATTGACATTTCTCAAGAGAATGAAACATGTTTCATGTGCTTGGATGCCATACAAGTTGAATAATGAGCCAAAATGTGATTTTTTAAAATTTTATTATTATTTTTTAAAGAAAAATAGGTAATTTGCATTTTTGGAGGAAAATTGTTATTACTCGGACACTATGAAAGCCATCTACTTCGGATAACTTTTGTTTTACAGCTAAAACATCAGAGCATGCAACCGTGTACAATTCACAACGCCGAACCGAGGAAGGGGAGTTTGTGGGTTGCGAGCTCCGAATTTCAATGGAAAAAAAGAAATCTGGAGTTTACCCCTCTTCTTCCCCTATTCTGGGGAGAAGGTGCGAACTTCAGTATTCTTTTCAAAGAATGGACATTTCTCAAGAGAATGAAACATTTTCATGTTCTTGGTTGCAATACAAGTTGAATAATAAGCCAAATGGTGATTTTCTTTTTTTTTTTACAAAAAATAGGTAATTTGCATTTTTGGATGAAAATTGTTATAACTCGGGCACTATGGGAGCATTCTACTTCGGATAAGTTTTGTTTTGCAGCTAACACATCAGAGCATGCAATCGTCTGTAATTCAGAACACCGGACCGAGGAAGGGGGGGCTTGGGGCCACGACCCCCGAATTTCAATAGAAGAAACATAAAAATCTGGAGTTTGTCCCATATTCCCACGCTATTTTGGGGAGAGGGCACGAACTTTAGTATTATCTTCAAAGAATGAACATTTCTCAAGAGAACGTAACATGTTCCATGTTCTTGGGTGTACAAGTTGAATAATAAGACAAAATGTGTATTTTTTTTTTACGAAAAATAGGTAATTTGCATTTTTGGAGGTAAATTGTTATAAATCGGGTACTATGGGAGCAATCTACTTCGGATAAGTTTTGTTTTGCAACTAGAACATCAGGGCATGCAACCCTGTAGAATTCAGAATGTCGAACCGAGGAAGGGGAGCTTGGGGGGCACGACCCCCCCTCCCGAATTTCAATGAAAAAACATAAAAATCTGGAGTTTGCCCCTTCTTCTCCCACTATTTTGGGGAGAAGGCGCAAACCTTAGTATTCTCTTCAAAGAATGGACGTTTACAAAGAGATTGAAACATGTTTCATGTTTCTGGGTGCCATACAAGTTGAATAATGAGCCAAAATGTGAAACTCTGTTCGGAAATGTGGCATGGATATTTTGCAGAGAGGAGGGGAGGTTGGTCATCAATATAAATTTCCCAGGCTTACTCCAGACCTGTGTCAGAGTTTCCACCCAAACATGAGAGTATGAAGGTCCAAAAAGCACATTCATTTCGTAATCAGCACCATGATACCATATGGTATCATCGGGCCAGTAAGACTTTAGTACTCTGATGATACCATATGGTATCTATCATCGGGGGAGTAAAGGTTAAGCCTCTAAATATTATGTGGAAAATGCATTGAATTGTCATTTTTTCTTGTCCATATGGGAGTAGTAAGGGGACTTGTCAACAGATGGAGCGGATAAGAGCGAGTGGCACCATCCGATAGTTGTTGGACATCGTAGTAAGGCATTTTGTTGGGCAAACTGAAGGAACATGGGAAAAAATAGGTTCTATTGATACATACGATTTTTGTCGAATATCGCCACCCAACAAAGTATCTCAGTACAATATGCGACAGAAATTCCATGGACTCCAACATCCAACAAAAGTCGCATGCATAAACAAGAAGAACTTTAGACCGCAAATATGCTGTTGGAATTTTATTACTCTTCTGGCTCACTTCACCTTATTTAATGTAGCAGTGCTTTCGAAGGTTTTCTTTCATCATCCTGATGTATTACTGGTTTCGCACAAGTTAACATATTTACAATGACATTACACTATTCTTAGATATCAAGAAGAATCCAACCAAATGGGATATATATTGAATACTATCACGAAAAAGTAAAACATAAATCTGCATTGGTGAACGTTATAAAAATTGTCAAGTGCATGCTCCAAACCTCAAATTTACTGCAACACTAGTATTGCAATGAAATTGACGCCACTCTCTGTCCTGTCTGTTTAAACTCATGAGATGGTCATTAATCTCTCACTGAGTAAGGTTAATGTCCAATATTATGAAATAAAATACTAATAATAAATACGTAAATATTTTAATATATTTACTCGAATCATTCAATCATAAAAGCAATGCTTTCATATTAAAAACACTAAGTTGCTGACCAAGGCAGTTTATTAAGTTAAAAAACACTTAACGGGTAACGTTTCAACCCTGTATCAGGGTCTTCCTCAGACGAAGAACTAAACTAAAATGATCATTTTAGTTTAGTTCTTCGTCTGAGGAAGACCCTGATAAAGGGTTCAAACGTTACCCGTTAAGTGTTTTTTAACTCAATAAACTACCTTGGTCAGCAACTTAGTGTTCATAAAAGCAAGTCACTTTCTTCAAGAATTGACTTTTCTCTGTCAGCCCTGCTAAATTTTCACTTTCCATCTACTGATTTATACGAGGGGTGGCCAGAAAGTAATTTCCAATTAGTAGGGACATTGGTTTTTTGCAAACGCCAAAACCGTGAAAAATGGTAATTGCTGCGAAGTTATGTTTAGGAATGTGCAGTGATGTCTGGACACATTTTTCGCCCGTTCGAAATATCGAAATAATGCGAATTTGGCATAAAATGCGAATTGTTGGCATTTTTAGTGATTTTTTCAAAATAAATGTCCTAAAACAACTAAAAATTCCATGCAATCCAACATTCTTTTATTTTCTAGGCCATGTTTGTGTACATAGAACATGCAAGTTTTCCAACATTTTACTCAAGAGTAAACTATAGAGTTATACGTACATGGAATAATTCCGACAGCCCACGATTTTTTCAACTTCATTCAAAACCATTTTAATCACAGACCAAAGTGGCAGGGTTCTAACAGGAGATCGAGTGTGTATCTACCGTCACACGGGATCCACATCTTCGTATTTGTCGCACGAGATATGTTTTGAATTACCAAGCTAAGTGCGCACCATCGGCTTTTGCCGAGCGAGTAATAATGGAACTCAGTCGTTAGGGCATCTGACTACTATGTGAGAGACCCGGGGTCGATCCCCTGTGGGGGAGAATCAGGATGTTTTCCACCTATTCAAACTGCTCCGGCACACACCCAGCATCATATAAAGCTGGTATCTTGAGGAAACTTTGAGGGATAAAGGTAGTCAGGAGCGTGGTGCTTATCACATCATCCCCACCTTCAGCCATGATCAAGAAAGTGTGGGGCCCTAACTCCACACCCGTATACACCTTCATGGAAAAGTGCAGGGGAGCACTTTACTTTTACTTCCTCAAAAATCTGTTCCAACATATCAAACTATCACAAAAATACATAGACCATGTGACCTACAATTTAAAAAAATAGTTTAAAAGCACAATGGAGTATTATGTTTCGGTATGTTTGGCAGAAAAATGTTCTAAAACAAAAACGCGAATTTTAGGAATCTTAACACTAACAAGTCAAAAAAAGATAATGCCAATTTTTGGTGCCATAATATATCGGTATCTGTCACATGAGATTGATTGATTTTAATTTTTTGGGTGTGTCGCCACTTATGGTCATTATGCACCCTTCAGTATGTATGGGGAAAATTCCATTATCTAAAACCCTTACCTTAAAATTAAGAAAGGGGTATGGAAAATAACTTTCAAGATATCAAACTTTCACGAAGAGGCGTAAGCCATGTGACTTACAATTTGAAACAGTAGTTTTAAAACACCATGAAGGTATAATTTCAGATATTTGCCAGAAAATGCGCTAAAATGAAAATGTGAATTTTGGCAAAACTAACACCGTATAGTAAAAAATTTAAAAAAATAAGAAAATATACCAATTTGAAAAAAAATACCAAAATATCAAAGTCCCTACCGATTAGGCATAAATAAAACAAGAATATCAGTTGTAATTTATTGCATTAGTAACAGTAAGTCCTAATCTAATTTTCGGCATTAATCACCACCGTTGTTCTGGCATTTGTCGTAGCATGGCACTAAATTCTGTATGCCCATGGTCATAGGGTCACTATTTATATTTTGAGCCTTGGCAACACTGATTAAAGTTAGGAGCGATTTGACGTTTGCACGGAATCGTCTGGCATTATTGACCATAACGTACTTCAAATATTTTGTCAATAGCTTCATTTGTGTTGTTTATGTTGCCTTGGAGATTGCGCGCCAACAATAAAATGGAATTAACTTGTGAACATTTTCATGCAATGATATTTTACGATTTTCGACATGGATTATCAAGACAAGAGTGCATCGATCAACTTACTTCCATATTTGGCGATGAAGCCTTATCCTTTGCCACTGTAAAACGCTGGTATAACGAATTTAATCATGGCCGCCATTCGCTCACCGACGAGATTCGCGAAGGTTGTCCAAAATCAGTTGTTGTTCAAGAAAACATTGATGCTGTGCAAAACCTAATACTGCAAGATCATCATGTGACATACTGTGAGATTGAGGCAACCATAGGCTTTAGTTCCACCAGCATATGTAAAATACACTCGTGTCCAAAATTAAGGTGACAAATGAAAAATGCAAGAGAACAACAAAATTATGTATAGAACGGGGTTGTGGGTGATAGGGGAGACAGAAAACAATAAAGAAGAGAGAGGATGCACCAAATGAACAGAAAAGAAAGTGCATTTAAGAAAAAAACCTGTATTACTGGATTGGGTGCAAAACTCATACAAAAGAATACAACGATTTAATTCCATCCGGGGCATTCTGGTGACCAGGCACTGCCCCTTAATAAGGAATATGGTCACCACGAACAGCAATACATGCCGCACAACGGTTTCCCATGCTGTTCATGAGGGTGTCAATAAGTTCCTGGGGCAAGGCATGCCATTCTTCCAAGAGACCACATCGAAGCTCGTTGAGGGTTTGTGGAGGGATAGGACGTGCTGCAAGCCGCCTCCCCAATGCATCCCACACATGTTCGATCGGATTTAGGTCGGGTGAACGTGCGGGCCATGGAATCCGTCGAATACCCTCACCTTCCAGGAACTCATCCACAACTTGAGCACGATGTGGACGGGCATTATCGTCCATGAACAAGAATTCTGGGCCAACAGCCCCTCGGAAAAGTTGCACTATTGGTTCCAGAATGTCATCCCTGTACCTCTGGGCAGTGAGTGTGCCGCGGTTTAGCACTTACAGGGCGTATGTTCACCACTCATTATCCCTCCCCAGACCATGATGCCACCACCGCGGTATTGGTCAACCTCGTGGATGCAAGATCGATGAAAACGCGTCCCAGGCTCTCGCCATACACACATTCGCCGCAAGTCACTGTGGAGACATAAGCGCGATTCATCTGTGAAGAGCACAGATGACCACTGTTCTTGGGTCCATTGTCCGTGTTCGCGACACCACATGTATCGCTCGCGTCGGTGATAGGGGGTGAGGGGAATGCACACCACTGGTCGTCTTGCAAAGAGTCCTGCCGCATTGAGTCGTCTGTACACAGTTTGACGCGACATTGAGGCTCCAGTCGCAGCATACAGGTCCTGGGAGAGCTGAGTTCCAGTCCTGTTTCTATAGCGACGGGCCGTAATTGTCAAATAACGGTCATCGGCTGGTGTTGTCCGTCGTGGCCTCCCTTGCCCTGGTCGTCTTCTTATGGTTCCTGTCCTCTGGAACTGGTTCCACATTCTTGAGACCACTTGGCGTGACACATTCAACCACCCTGCCACGTCGGCCTGTGACTGCCCTGCTTCCATTTGACCGATTGCTCGCCATCGCATTGCATCATCCAGATGTTGGTGATGAGCCATCATGCTCGTTCGCCCACCTACAGCTGTCTATTGACGAGGTTTCTGCCATCTGCAAATTGCTCACCTGCGGCGCAGCTGTTCCCTTTCCACAATTGTGCAATGACGTCACGCACTATCCTTCCCTTGAGTGTTTCGATGGAAGTGTGGCAACGTTGTGCACATTTCCCGAAACTGTTGTCCATTTTCATGCACGTATTTGCGACTTTTCCCACTTTTTCCCTTTGTCACCTTAATTTTGGACACCAGTGTATTTCATGATCATTTAGTTGTGAGAAAGGTATGTTCTCGTTGGATCCCACACAATTTGACAAAAACCCAAAAAGACGATCGCGTCAATTGGTGCAAACAAATGCTCAATAAATACAATCGTGGTGCTTCAAAAGACGTATATAAGATTGTAACAGGTGACGAATCATGGATATATGCATATGAGCCGGAACGTAAACAGCAGTCAACTGTATGGGTGTTTCAAGATGAACCCAATCCATCAAAAGTTGTTCGCGCTCGAAGCACATCGAAACAAATGGTCGCCTGTTTTTTTTTTTTCGGGAAAACTGGTCATGTGGCAACTGTGCCTTTAGAGGAACGTAGAACGGTCAACTCTGAATGGTACACAACAATTTGTTTGCCAGAGGTCTTCGGTCAAATACGGAAAACAAACAAACGCCGTCGGATCATTCTTCATCAAGACAATGCCAGCTGTCACACATCTCGTCTAACCACCGACTTTATGAACAGTCAAAAAATCGAATTGATGGGTCATCCGCCGTACAGTCCTGATTTGGCACCCAATGACTTCTTCTTGTTCCCGAATGTCAAGAATAAATTGGTGGACAACGATTTTCGTCGGCGGCAGACACCGTTGATGCGTTCAAAAACCATATTATGGAGGTGTCTCGAGAAGATTGGAAAAACTGCTTTGACAAATGGTTCGAACGAATGCAAAAGTGTATTGACCATAAAGGAGAATACTTCGAAAAACAATAAAGCAGTTTTCAATGCCAAATTCCTGTTTTTTTCATTGTTAGGCTCAAAATGTAAATAGTGACCCTCGTATATGTGTCTGACAGCAAAACTGGAACTGTGTAGCTGTCAAATCCTTGCCCTCCCAGAAACCTCTTCAGTTAAACAAAGAGATGAAAGTCGGTACATTCAAGGCCAGGGCTGTTCAGGGAGTGGTTCAAGATCTCTCACCTGAAGTGATGCAAAGGGCGCATGTGTACTCAGCTGTATGGGGTTGTGCACAATTGATTGGAATTCCTTGAATTGTCTGCACCATCGTCTGACCATACTATCATTCACAACGTCCGGTCTGTACACCTCACACGATTGCTGGTGACTGTGCCAAATTCTGAGCATGCAATGTAGGCTACATCGAAATCGGTGGGAGACTGTATGAGAGCTGCGATCTTTAACCTAGAACTGTCCTAAAACAGCTGCATTGCAACTGTGTCAGATTACAGCTACATGCATCTTCCTGCCTGCATGTGTGTGTGTCGCTCTACGACCACTAGTGCTGCGTATAGGCACCATGAGAGCTTTTTCAGGATGCCCCTCGTATATGAACTTTCAGAAGCTTTTATTATTAGAGTGTTCCTGTTTTAATGTGTGGTTAGCTAAATCAGGTACTTATACAATGCAATTCTATAAATTCCTTGCGTTAAATTTCTAATATCTACATACCCTTTTTGTCAGCATTAATGGTATAACTGCATGTTGTCAGTTTCACAGTACTTCACTTGGATATACTGTACTGAAGCAGAAATCCCATTGATAATGTAAGGAAATATGACACTTTATTTTGTTCAATTCAATTGTTTCACTTATATGCAAGAGTTAAGTTGTTTGCTTTACAGAGAAGAGAGTAGCAGCTTTATGCATTGAAAGTGAGTCCGCACTCATGGTTCTTGCAAGCAGGGGGTTCCAAACCTCAGTGGAAATATCAACATGTAATATGGAGAATGTATAAGGAGACTGATAAATTACAAGTTGTATTTCTTAATCAATCACTCTTCACTCTTATCTCATTTAGTCGTAACTTTAAAAATAATCAAGTATTTTATTTTAAACTTACTGCGTATGACAAAATTCCGTAATCATTCCCTAGCTTGTGAATTATAATAATTTTCCAAATTCACTATTTTGCAGTTTGAATTCAAATCATAGAGAATAGAGAAATTAAGTCAGTTTCATAGAAGATAATATTGGTACTTAACAAAACCATATGTGGATCTGTATGAGTTTATTATTTCCATTTGCAAAAACATCGATTTAGTTTAGTTTGTAATTGTCAGGGAAAAATGTAAATTTTGTCCTGGAAAACCTGGAAATGTCAGGGAATTTCATTTCTGCTTGTTTGTAGCCACCCTGTTACAATACGCACACTCATCTCGAAGCTCGTCACAAAGCTGACCGAAAATTGGAGCATACCGCATTCGGAATAACTGGTTAGTAGGGATACATCGTTGGACGAAAGTGTGGCCGTGGTGGGTACGACCATCGTCATGAACACGAAACGTAAACTGCCATGGGGATTATAACATATTAAATAACCTTCATGAAACCCAAGGGTGTCAGGTGCCCTATGGCAATCTGAAAACTCTGAGGGCCCTAGACAGTCACATCACCAAGAAGCAGCATGACAATAAGCGAGCATGCTTGGTATCAACTCTCAGTATTGATTAATTTATTGAATTGGTGTTTTAAATCTACTTTATGCACAGTAAGGCTAATTGGGTCTGGACCTACAGTTTAAAGTGGGATCCGAACCACTATGTGCCTCCACCGGGAATTGAACCCAAGACCCCTTGATTACAAGGCGGTGACAGATCTCAGTATTATCACATGAAATTTAAATTTGGTATATTAAAAAGAGTCCTCCACAATTATATATGCTAAGGGTTGACAATTTAACTACCTTAATATTACATACTTTTCAGAGTTAGAGACCTTTTGTGGGATGTACGAAAAATAAATGTTATTTTCAATAGTTTATTGATGGAACCTCAAGAAACAGATCTTTTGGTTGTATATAACATTTTAACTTTTAACAACATGAAATATCCAAACACCAATTCTTGCATTACATATCATATATAAATCTAATTAAGATCAATGATTCCAATTATAAATACACCCATACTTATATAGGCTAAATCAGATTGTGGTTCTTTTCATGTTTTAAGGTTAGTTTAATGTGTTAAATCTTATTTTTAATAGCAAGGGGGAAATTCTAGATCTAAATGAACGCAGAGGTATATGATTAGTAGATATCGGTTAAATCGGAAATAACCATCTGAGTAACAATAGTATTAAACACAAAATACAAATATTGCCCCCCAAAAATATTAAGTTTTGCATGTAATTTGAATAAATGAATATTTAAATTAAACTTAATTATATTATTAATACTACCAGTACAGAGACGATCACTTCACAAAACACCGATTCCATCAATCCAAGGTAGAATAGCACGAAGTGAACCCAACGGCTGCCCAAGTAAGAGAGCTCCTCTTACAACGCGAGAGACTTCCCTTCCCTTGACCTGTGATGCAATACTTCCCAAAAAAGAAACAAACCACCAACTATTAGCACACAATCTAATTGAGATTTTTGCAAGCGAGGAGTAAAGTTACATTGACGAAAGGTCAAGGAATGAAGTTGTTGCTTAGCAGCCCTCAACTGAGAAGACTCCGGCATCCGAGAAATAAGATGCATATCGGTGGCTTCATATTCAGCATCCCTGCAATCATTGCAGCTTTAGGCGCCGCTGATAGCTTGGCCGGTGGCAGTGCCGACATAACCAAAACCGTCACCGACGCCAAGAAGAACAAGGCTGAACTGGAGGAACAGAAACGTCATAACCTGGCCATGGAGAGAAAGGAGAAGGCGTGAAGCAGAAGCATGCTGCCTTGAGCAAGTTAATTAAAAGCCGCTCTCCAACTACAATATGTTGAGGCTAAAACATTTCAGGGGACTCTTCATGTTGGGTACTCTACCTCGCAATGGTTCGCTCCCAAGAAGTACGCCATCATCAACTTGGACAGTTCTAAAATCCAGACACGCACTGGATCTGCTACTACAAACAAGCTAATGGGCCTTCTTCATCTTCGATTTGTTTGGAGGTCGGCCGCCTGCAGGCTTGGTCAAGTATCTAGGCTCGTCGTATCTCTACTAGAACAACGAATGCATCCAGGGTTTCGACAATGTGAATTGCTTGCACTCTTGCATTTCCATACTCGCATTCATGTCTGGAATAAATAAGCCTACATTCGAAGATTTACAGAAAGCATTGTAACAGTTGAAGCATGGGTGTGTTCCATCTTAATAGCAAGACTTTGTTCTTGAAACTCACCTTACACGAAGCATGGGTGAGTTCCATCTCAATAGCAAGACTTCGGTCTTGAAACTCAACCTTACACGACGACATAATTTATCCTAAATCCATTGCTCTTAGTGCTTTCTACATCATGTACCTGATTGCCAATGTGACCGAACACAACACCATCACGGTCGGCAACGAAACATTGAGCATCAAAACAAGTCAGTACAAACTGTCCACTTTGTAAGCTCAGTTACTGAAAGGCATGGTGCTCTCGCAAAACGCCATAACGCATAAGGCGGAGTTGGTGTAGGCATCAGAGACCGTGGACCTCGGTACCGTTGTTGAGCTTTTAGGCTTCTAAAGTCACACCAAGCTCGAGCCGGGCATCAAACACATCGTTGCCAACATTCCTAAGTTTTTGACCATCAAGATATTGAACGTGCATTGCAACGTGGTGGAAGGTATGATCACCAAGGCTGATCAGCAGTCACAATAGAATGGACATCATCGCAACTTTCAAACCAAACTCCGAGTGCTTAGAGCCGATCATCTTCACACTCTCTTCGCCCAACTACTTTCACGTGTCGCGCAAACAGATCGAATTGGTTGTGGCCAACGAGAAGGGCGAGGTGGTGTATTTTGCCCAAGCCACTACCACGGCCATCATAGAAATCAACATATAAATTACCCATGGATCAAATCGAAAGTGACAAGTTGCAGTCTTTCCCTCCCAACCGTCTCACATTTGTGAATCTCAACATAGCGAACTGAGAGATCGAGTACGACATAGACGTTGGAGATGGCTTCATTCACCCTCACAGGCCAACCTGTACATTAAATTCGACATCGTGAAAAAAGAAAATGGCAAGGCTTTCGGAACCAATGTGAATCTGAAAATCGTAGACAACCGACATGGTTTTGAGGTCTCTGTACAGGTCAGCTGTATCTACCATGTAGACGAAGTAGTTGGCGTCCATGTACGCTACTTCGATCTATTCTCCATATTTCGGCTTCATCACATCATAATGGAATTCGTACGTGGCCAGCTTTAACAACTCCTGAAAAGTGACACCCACAGCAATGGGAGCATTGCACATCACAGTTGAGTTGTCTCTTTCGGTGAGGGTTAGGTTTTCAGCAATACAGGTGAACCCTTTGTATGTGGGGTATACGACCAGTTACAACAGCCTTTTCTCAGTGAAGATCAAACTGCACCTTACCTGGCCTCGTCTGTTTTTCAATATTTTGCCATATATCTCATTGCTCAGCAGTTTGTAGTAGTCTGTCTACCTTGGAGAGAGCTTGGACAGGGCAAGCTGTGTTCTTTCTGATGTAGGGTGCCAATCATGGGTTCTGCCTGCACTTCAAAGCTCTGTAGACTCTCTGCCTCAACCCTGCCTCAGGTAAAACTGGAGAAGGCGATAATGGACCACATAGATCTTTCTCTGCTAGAATGTGAGCATGAGCTTCTTCTCCTCTGTGTCTGGTGCCATCAGCGAAACCGGCGCAATGGCAAAGCCGTGATACTCAACATGAAGGTGTGGTGGGTACTCTAGGTCAACCTCAAGGAAACAGCCTTATTTGTGATCCTCGGGCAAAGTCAGAAACTTGCGATTTTGAAGTTCCTCAGGTGACAGCCAGGAAGAATTTTAAAAAATGTTTCCCCTGTTTTCCGTGATGGCACAAAAATTGGAAAGGGACTTCCGTGATGGCACTAAAATCGGAAAGGAACTCGATACAAAGCACTGCTCCATGAAAATTTATTGAAAAAATAAAGAGCTTTAAACCTCACCAATATAATAACATTTTGTCCATGTATGACGAGCTGTCATAAGACATTCTGGTAACTTGAGTTTCGTGTGTGTTTGCTGGGGTAAAGTAGCCCAACTCACGTCCTAAGACGAGGAACTCTTCTAGTGCAGAGAATTCACGATAGGTGGAATGTCAATGCAGTATAAAAACTTTGTTGCTTTCGTAGTTACGCAAAGAGTCGCTAGATGGCTCTGGCCGGTGTACGTATTTAAATTGTAAATTCCTTTGTTTGATTTCCGGTTTGCTTATGCACAGGGGCATTTTGAAGTGTCGGCCACTGCACGCATGGGCAATTCGCAGTAATGGCAGAAAATCATAAAATTTACAGCGTTTTGGTCTAGGTGCCATCGTATAGTTTACAGCAAAAAGTTTATCTCAATAAGTATTACAATAAGATTCTTAACGCATACGCATATTTGTTAACGTGTGGTTTCTTAATGAAGTAAATTGTTGATTTGGTAAAGACAATCGTGCTCTGCACAAAAGGATGGGGGAACGACGACTAAAAGAAGAAGAAGAAAAAGAGGGAAAGGATTCCGGCGGAATGGACGCTAAACAAACGGCATCGTGAGGAATAAACGGTGACCAAAACCGGCAAATTTCGGCTTGGACGCCTAAGTTGCACGATAACTTTGCTTGGCCTTAAGGCTGAAAACGTTGAGCCAATGTTTGGAATAAGCAGGGATCATTGGGAAGGCGAGCTGGACTTCGAATGCGAAAAACTAAGCAAGGTGGAATGAGTAGCGGATTTTGCCTCGTGATATCACAAGTGAGGTAAGCTGCATATGTACTTTTAGTATTGCATGAGCTCATGTTTCAACGCTTGTTGGTAGATCTACCCGTCTGTTAATGTATTTCCAAACATGCTAGCGTGTGGTCAGTGTGGTTCTCTGGATAACGAACAAATCATTATTTGCACCGCGTGGATGAGCGCGAGGTAAATGGACGCCATTGATGTCTGAAATTTGAATTCTTAACATCTTGAGCGAAACGCGTTTGACATTTGATGATATATAAAGTGGTAATTTGGCCATGAAAAATATTGGACGATATATGTCACAGAATTGTTTGGTTTGATGTATATTTGATATTGTTAATCTCTCGTTGAACACATATACCATATTTTCGCAGATATGTATTGCATGGTGTGCATTTGGTATTGGTAAGTTCTTGAAGGTCACATGACCAAATATGGTAATTTTCACGATCAACGTATTGACAGTTGATTCACATATCATAGTTCATTAAGGAGATACTTGATACTAAAAACAGTATATGCTTCAGTAAGGTTGAAATTTTCTGTTCAAGTACTTTCAAATCAGCTGACTGATAATGCTCTCATAAGCATGAAACATGTGTAATTATCCAACTCAATAAATGGGTTCATTGTTTCTTTGTGTTCATATTTGCGTTCTTTAACATTTTCTTTCTTTTGTATTTGATTATTTGTGACAATGCTTAAATGTTTAATTCTTCCTTTTCAGAGGGGGGAATTCTGCATGTGTTTGTAAATTGGGTTAGTGTCGTTATTATGGAAAGTGGATGTTGTTATTTGTAAATTAAGTATTTTCTATTTAGAATCTTAAGGTATAGAAATTTCATTCCCAGTGCGCTGCGCGCGTCACCGGCGCTATCAGGCAAATTTTCTTAAAACAAATAAATTCGAACAAATGACATTTAGCACGTCTCAAGATTGTTGGGACTCAGTTGTTGAGTAGTTGCTGCCTAGTTTAAACCAAATAGTTTGAACACATTGTTGTTCAAACATATAAGTTTGAACGAATGTCATGTAGCTCGTCGCACATGTATTCATATGAATTAGTACAATGAAGTGAAAAACTAAAGAAAATTTGAAAAAAAATCTGTTTTGTTTAATGGTGGTCTAAATAGTACATGCTTATTTAGGATATAGTATTTAAAGGTTAACCAAATATAAACTTTACACATACAATAATATATGGTCCATATTTCATTGGGAACTGCGTGTCTTAGCGAGGAAGGAAGAATTAAAATAATATTTCCCATGACGGTACAAAAGTCGAAAAAGGGCTTAATAGAAAATACTCATTAAAGGGTTTTATTTAAATATTAAACACATATAAATCTCACATATTCGATAACATATTTTCCAGATTTTCTTGTGAACTGCGTGTCTTAGCGAGGAAGGAAGAATTAAAAAAATATTTTCCGGGTTTTCCTTGACGGTACAAAAATTGAAAGGGACTTGATACAAAGTACTAGCCCAAAACATTTTATTGAAGAATTAGAGAGCTGGAAACCTCACAAATAAAATAACATTTTGGTCATGTATTCATACGAATTAGTACATCAAAGTGAAAGAACCAAAATTTGAGGATTATTTTAGGGTTTTCTGTAACGGTACAAAAATAAAAATAAAAGGCTGGATAGAAAGTACTGATTTAGAAGATGTCATTTATACATTAAAAATATATAAACCTCACACATTCGATGATATTAGCTCCATAATTTCTTGTGAATTGCATATCTTAGCTAGGAAGGGAGAATTCAAAAAATATTTCCCGGGTCTTTCTGGATGGTACAAAAGTCGGAAAGGGACTTATTCAAATTACTAGTCCATAAAATATTATTGAGTGATACAGAGGTCTAAACATCGCCAGTATATAAATATTTTGTCCATGCATTCACACGAATTAGTACGTCGAAGTGAAAAAACCAAAATTTGAAAATTATTTTGGGGTTTTCCAAAATGGAATGGATACAGGAAAGTCATCATCAACAAGACACTAAAGAGAGTAACACACAAGAACAACCAATGAACAATCTCGGAACCCCCCCTGATATCCAAGAAGATAGCCGTCATCCCATACACCAGCAAGCTCTCTGCAGTCATCAGCTGCATTCTTTCAAAACACAACATTAAGACGATACACAAACTTCCATGGAAAGTCAGAAGCCAACTTCGAAATCCTAAAGATGACCTAGGACAGAAGACACCCGGGGTTTATCGTATCAGCTGTTCCTACAGTAAAGCCTACATTGGACAAACGGAGAGGACAATGAAACAACGTTGCAAAGAACATGCTACGTACATCAATAATTGTCATTTTGAAAAATCAGGGCTCCAGGAGAGCCATAGAATTGAATTCACAACCTCCAAGATAATCAAAAAGTCATCCAACTTCTGGGACAGAATCATCAAAGAACCTATAGTCATACACATGAAAAGAAAAAACTGAACTGGGACACATTACTAGAACTATACCCAGCCTGGTTAGCGATAGTCAACTTGGAGCACTGACGTCGGAGAAATGCTATCAGATTGGACTGCCACCTACACTGGACTCCTCCCACACCAAATTGGAATTGTTAGTAAGTTCATGGCATGTTGTTATTTCATGAAGTGATGTCTCTTGCAGTTTGCCATTTATATTTCTTCAGTTTCTATAAATAAATGATTTAGTTTGCTTTATATATTGAAGAATTATTTGGTTTATACATTGTATACATGCAGTGAGTGAAGGAGATATCGACTTTGTATCACTGCACTCATCAGTCCCTAACTACATTCAGATGTTACTTAAAAATTGAATGAACCATATCACCTCCCCCCTCTTTATGCAGCAATATTTCTTGCTTACAGAATTGCTCATCTTTCTACTGCACAGAAGTTTTGTTTGTGGAACCATGTGATTGAAATAATGATAGCTGTTGAGCCATAGAAGACCACTTTTCACGAGTCTTGGTGAAAAATCCTATTGCACAACAATCAAGGAACTAACTGACGCAGTGTGACTTGCATGTCGGACAGACACAGGCTTTTCTGTGCATGATCCCCACTTCCCTATACTTCCCTTTAATACCTAAACTTACTTGAATAAAAGCAAAATCTTTTTTTTTTTTCTGGAGCTTAAGTGGTCAAATAAAACACTCCCTGAATGTGACATTGTAGTCAAGTCCATATGATAACTTATCAACATATCAATTGTCCTGGATTCACTTCTCATTAAAGGCAGAATTTTTTACAGTGCAGTGCTAACTTGTGTACCTAGTATGGAATTACACATTTCGGCACGACTGTTTCTCTAAAATTAAAATTAATTGTTTTGAGACTAACTGTTTAATGTTAAACCTCTTACAAAATGTGGATAGGCATGTGAATGAGACATACAGTTCTTGCTTTTCATATCACATATTTTGTGATCATTAATTTGGAAATTCTTAACGACCACGTCAAAAATTCCATGTGTTATTGAAAAGAATATTGGTTGAGTTGTGAATAGAATTGAAGACTAAAATTGGTAATCGCTGTAAGTGCCACAATAATTCAAACACAGTTTTCCACGTTAAACTTTGAAATGTGCCATGCTTTATAATGTGGTAAACATGAAATGTGGCTGGCAGCCCTCTAAGTAGTTCAAAGTGCATGTAAGAAGGTCACTAGTTTGCACGTTCATATGGGCTGATGTGCGGAACAATACGATTTCCCAACACTTTTGCTTTTGGCACTTACAACGTTACCACTTTCAGTCCTCAATTTACACTATAAATTTTATTTTTTAAATGCAAATCTTTTTTCGCAAAATCTGTAGCTATGTATAATAGAGAAACGAATGTTCTTAAGACCATTTTAGCACATTCTCTTTTTGTCAATCACCATTGTCCCGATTTACATTTGTAGTATCCATATGCTATGCAAAAGTAGAAACATCTGATTTATTCATATTCTAGGATTCCAGAAAAATATTTCTTTAGATAGAGATTAAATTAAACATTTATAGGTGACAATCCAAATTTGTGTCAACATACTTGAAATCATCTTTAATTTCAAATGTAGAGGCATGTAACTTGTAGTCACACTAAAAGTATATATGGTCTCACAGTTTCATATTTTTCTTCAAATGTTAAAAGATATTTTGAAGTTGTTTTAGGAAATTTGTGTCTGAAATCATGGATTGAAAATGGATGTCGTATGCATATCCAGCATTTTGTGTATTTGAGAGTCTGCATAGTTAAGCATTTTTTTTTCTTTAAACTAAAGAAAAATGCCTCGCCGATGGCACAGTGGTAGCGTCGTCACCTTTTAATCAAGGGTCACGGGTTCGATACCTGGTGGATGCACATATTGGTTCGAATTCTACTTTAAACTATAGGTCGTCCCGATTATTCTTACTGTTCATAAAGTGGACTCAAAGCACCAAATCAATCAAGCAACTAAAGAAAGAAACTTTCCCCAAAGAGGCTCTACAATGCATTGTTTAAATTGTGAATCTGTAGTGGTAATCATTCACCTACAGCTTCTACTGGTAGTCGAGCATTTACTTATAATGTAAGTTGTTGCAATTGTTTCATCACTGCCGATGTGCATTTTTTGTCACTCATTTCCTTTCAGATGTAGTTGTTTTTCCAGTTAGCTGTATTTGTTTACTTTCTGCTACCCATCAAAATCTTTGTAGAATACATTTGGATGCAACTCTCAGGAAAGAGGATACCTTAGTTTTTTTAAAAAAAAATGAAGTGGGAATAACGTGTTCAGTCACACAGTTGACAATATTTTTAATATTTGAAGTTTTGCTTGCAAGGCCACCATCAACTGAGCATTTACATTCTGGACAAATATTACATTTCACTCTCACCAGTAAGATAAATCTGTTCTACAGTCAGAAAAAATTACTACTTCCTTGCGAAATATTTGGTGTATTCATATGGTTATAATGCAAAGAGATGATTAGAATGTCTTGTTGTAGCATATGTTGGCAAGAGCAATTCCTTAATTTATTTTCCTTTCTTATTCTAGAGTCTTTCTGAAATCCATGCACATGGAACAATCTACAAGATTTAATCACCTTCTTAGGTATACCAGTGGTAAGTCACATACGTGCAGAATTTGCAATGAAACATTTTGTGTTGAAGATTCTGGGAAGAAACACACAGGTCAGAGAAGAGTTTCATGTAACATTTTCGAGAAGAAGTTCCTGAATAAACATTCTGTGAAAAATCATTTAGTGGCCCATGTGAATGCAATACCATATTTCCCCTCATTATGTGAAAAATCACTTCAACAGAAGGATAGATGTGATGATTACTTGTGTAGGCATGCCAGTGGAAAGAATTGCAACTGTGGTACACACAAAGGATCATTTGCTACAAAGTCTCACTCCGCTTGTCCAGAAAACAAACTTGCTCCTAAAATATGTGGTAAGAAAATTAGAACCAAAAATGCAGGAATTGCTCGTCCAAATGTTCATATCATTAAAAAACCATTTCTCTGTGACATATGTAAAAAGCGTTTCAAGTTTAAGTCAGCTCTGAATATCCACATTCTGTGCCATATGGATGCAAGGCCTTTTCAGTGTGATATGTGTGAAAAGTCTTTCAAACTTAAAGACAAGCTTAACAAGCATGTGTCGTGTCATAATGATGAGAAACCCTACCAGTGTGATATATGTAAGAAGTTTTTGAAGAATAAAGAAACCCTTAAGAGGCACATATGGTGTCATGCTGATGAAAAACCTTTCCAATGCAGCACATGTAAAAGTTATTTCAGTCTGAGATCACAATTTAACATCCACATACTGTATCATATGGATGGAAAACCATTCCAGTGTGACATATGTAAATTGTCTTTCACATGTAAATCAGACCTTAGGAAGCATCTGTTGTGTCATACTGATGTAAGGCCATTCCAATGTGACATATGTAAAATGTGCTTCAAGGAGAGAAAGAGTCTTAACAGGCATGTGCAGCGTCATACTCATGCAAATCTATTCCAATGTGACACATGTAAAAAGTCTTTCAAGGATAAACCAGACCTTAAGAGTCACATGCAGTGCCATACAGATGTAAAACCATTCCAATGTGACACGTGTAAGAAATTTTTCAAGAGCAAAACAAGCCTTCACGTGCACATGAAGTGTCACGTAGATGAAAAACCGTTCCGGTGTGACATATGTGATAAGTCTTTTAAGGTGAAAAAAGTCCTTCAGTGCCACATTCTAAGCCATATGGATGAAAGACCTTTTCAGTGTGATATGTGTGAAAAGTCTTTCAATTTTAAAGACCTGCTTAACAAGCATGTGTCGTGTCATTCTGATGTAAAACCATTCCAGTGCGAGATATGTGGAAAGTCTTTTAAGAACAAATATTATTTTAACATCCACATGCGGTGTCATACTGACGAAAAACATTCCTAGTGTCACAAATGTAAAGATATTTTGAAGGACAAATCAAGTGTTCACATTCATTGCTGTGTCATGTGCATGAAAACCATTTGAGTGTGTCATATGTAAGAAGTATTTCAAACTGAAATCACAACAGAAACATACAATGCGTACTCATGTAAAAACCATTTCAGTGTAACACATGTAAAAGGCCTTTCAAGGAAAATCACATATTTAAATCGACATGCAGTGTCATTCGGATGAAAAGTCATACCAGTATAAAGTATGTGGAAAATGTTTAAATGATTAATCATTGCTTAAGAAGCACGTGCAACATCAAACTGATTAGGAACCCCTCCAGTGAAATAATTGTAAAAATTCTTTCAAGCATAAATCATCTATTAATATCCATGTGCACTCTCATGTTGGTGAAAAATCTCACCAGTATGACAGTCTTCCAAAAAAATTGAAACCTTAAAAGCCACTTGTAGTGTCATGCAGATGAATAACCATTCACTCGTCATGTGTGAAAAGTCTTTCAAGCATAAATCACACCTTAATATCCATGTGCAATGTCATATACTGACAAACCATACTTATTTAAATTCCAAAGCAGGTACTTCACAGTTTGACTATGAAAATATGTAAATCAAGTTCTTTAACCAACAATGGGCATGGTGCCGGCTGGTAACACAAAGGGTGTCACATGGTTCCGTTGACCACCAAATGGAATTTACTATTTCCAAGAGTTATTGAAACATTAGCATACTTTTTCGCAAATTATCATGTATTTTGGACCTTTTTTATGTAATTGTAATAAAATGTTATCCACTAATTACATTATTGTCGTTATTATTATCTAACACTACAAAAATCTATCACATATTCGTAACTGCTGTATAAATACATTGTTATATGATTTTAAGATACAAAAAATGCTTTCGTTGGTCAATTATCACAGAACATGCAGGTAGTTACCCAAATACAACAAAATCACATAAAAAAAGTCACTCAAAAAAAATTCTGCACAATGTGAATGTGAGAGTGAAAGCAGTATGATCAGAATGATATTAAGTGGAAATAAGTGCTTAGTAGTTGGAAATAAGTGCTTCATTATCACTTTTATCAGAATCCAGAACTGACATTTAATTTCTGCTACTAACTTCTTTAAGTGTGGCAAAGACATTTTCACTAAAAGACTGATCATCAACTCTGATTCTCGAAAAACGTTCTATACTGAAAGCCACTTAATGGGCGTCGCATGGTCCATGATACCCACGAGTACCTATTGCTTCAAAATTAAATGCAGGGAGCAAAGTGGTGAGATTACATAATATTACAAAATATGAAGCTACTGAAAAGGAGAGTAAAGTGAGTGTTTTTGCTTCCAAGAACTAGATCATTGCTCTAGACCAAAAATCTCAGGAACCATGCCATGCTCGTTCCGGGTTAATGAATAAGACAAAATATCCATGTCTGAAGTTTAAGCAATGTCTTTTACACAAATTTATAATTCATAGGCATCTAACCCGTAGCGAAGTAATTAGCACATGCACTACAACGTCGTGGGTCCCAGGTTCGAATCCTGGCACAGGCATATGGGCATGGATGATTGTGAGTATCAATTCGTGAATTTCCATCTTCGCAAATTAGCCAAAAGTTGCACAAAAACCGAGGTAAAATAAAGCAAATCAATGATAGGCATCTGAGATGTGTCAAATCTGTCATTTACAAGTTCATGCAATTTTAACTTCTTGATTGGCTAGCATTTGTGATGTCAACTTGGTTGACAGAAGTGAAGAGCATCATAACATACTGATTGCCTTGCCATCTATATTGACATCTGATTAAGGAACCACCATTTATGATTGATTTCCATACAGCTCTGTAGGCATTCTAGTAAAATGTGTAATTCTTTATGTCTTTACTTTGTTCTGTTTTGGTTGGGGTTCATTACGTGCATATTATAGGTTACCATTATTGATGTTACTTGCTGCCTGAAGTGAAAGAATCCCTACAAGCTAGACACAATGTATACATGAGAAACAATATTCTTTTCTGCTCTGTTAGGCAATGAATTAGAAAGACATTATGTAAATAATTGAAGATTAAGAAAAGGATATATTCTAGATTATAATGTGATTGATATAATTATATTGATATTAGTATGGCATTGCATGTTTTCCAAGTACCTAATACAGGAAAACGTTGTTGATAGGATAATAGTTAATCTGTTGATCTGATGTACTTCTCATTCCCCAGCCATGATGATAGGATTTTTAATGTATTTTAGTATGGATAAATCGGAAAATCAGTACCTTCGGATTTTCAGCGCTGAAGCTTCAGTTGAGGTCATCGCCTATTACAACACTTAACGTTCGAATTTTCATCACAAATTGTTTCAAAATGGAGGCTATAGTTGCTCTTTTCTGTGCAGTTTCGGTTTTTATGGAAACACTGTTGTTGAATGAATTTGAAAGAACAACTAAGGATAGTACGAAGGAAGAGGAAGATTGATTTCTACTTACAAGTACAGTGGCAGAACACACACATTTATTCTGTAGATTTTTGACCCGTAATTTACTTCCATTGTTCTCATCGATGCTATTGTAGCTCATCGTTAGCAGACTACAATTACCCACAATTCCTAAAATCCACCGCTTGCACAAGCCCCTGTTTGTGGTGGAATCGAATGGATTCAGAGCTGAATCCATTGGTGAATATCTGAATGAAAATGCTTACGTTCTAAATATCCGAATGTGCTGTATGAATAATTTTTAATGTGAAGTTGTTAACAAGATCCTTCATCAAAACTGATTTTGCTTAATTTGATGCCGACACCTGCATAAATTGGGAAGAGAAGATAAAATGTGTAGAGAGCTTGGATGTTATTTTAAATTGACTGTACTTGTTTACTTGCCCTAAGAGCTTCTTACAACTTGGGGAAAGTAGCCCAAAAGACTTGCTGTACTTGCATTCACTGTCATGTGCATGTTAGGTATAGTTCTTTCATTGCTGAATACACTACCTTGGAAATATTCACCACTACCATGTGAGAAATACGTGATAAGATTGCAGGAATCTTCCAAGATGCAGACGCTTGTCACCTGGAAGTCTCGCAAATCTGTCTACTTTGAACTCTTAGTTTCAGCAGTTTTCCATGAGTAAGCAACTCTTCGCCTGATAGACGACAACTTTTGGTAACTACTTTCATTCTAAACTTGTTCTTTGTTCCCAGTAGTACTTCATAAGGAAGCGAAAACTTTACAGATAATCAAAGCCAATTAGACCAAATAAAGATGATCAACCCGCTTAAAGCATTGCCATCCAGATTCCAGCAAACATTCCCCTCAATCTTACTCATAACTCTCGTTTCTAGCTTCATGCATTTTCCCAACTGTGCTTGTCATAAATTTTGCCAAAAAGTGTTATGGGCGATTTCTCCCTTTTTCACCAGCAATCCTGATAAGTGGCTGTGTGTTTGTGGAGGGGAAGAGGTAGAAAGTTTCAGGCACGATTTTCTTGCTCCTGTATGCACATGGACCGATTACGGACAAGGGTGGAGTGGATCGCTCCTCCTCTGACGTCTAATATGTAGCAACCAGGATACTTTCTTTAGAATGAACAAAAACCTTGGAACAAGTAAAAAGAAACTGACTCATCTGACTGTTCAAGAGCAAATTATCCACCACTGGTGTGCAGAGCAATGTGATAATTACAGAACTCGGGTCCCCTTTTTTTGTTTGAATGCACCAGTCTCCTTGTTTTTAGGCTGCAGCTGGCAGCAGTGCTTTGTCTACCTTGTGCATAGCTGTTGCTGCTGACAACAGTTATGACTCATCCAGTGCATAGAAAGACACACATTATTGTTGTATCTCAGAAAGCTGTTTTGATTTGAAAATAACGGAATTCGATGTCCAGAAAGAAAATTTAAAAAAAAGCAAGAGTTAGAACGACTTTCTGTTCTGCACCTTGTGATATGCAAAACTGTATGACTGTCACTTTTCTTCAGCACCATTCACACACTACAAATGCTAAATGAAGGAATGGATGCTAAGACCGATTTAAATTTTAAAGAAAATTGTTATTCTTGGATAAAACGTTTGGCAGAGCAAGAGTTTGACCTCCAGAATACTCCTAAATCCAACAATAATTTGTCGATTAACATGGAGAAATACAGTAACAATCTCCTTCATTATGATGTGCAAAAATAGCGCAAGTTTCATGTAGCTTGTTTTGATGGGCTAACTGCAACTAAATATACAGGTGGTGGACAAATAAATATGACATACAAATCTTTATTCGTAGCAAGTTGACCCAACCTTGGCTGAAATTACAGCACGTATCTGTCACCTCCAGAAATTTGGACATTTCTTTTTTTTAATTTTTATTCTAAATTGCAAACGGAGTCCTCTCTAATCACCCTGTACGCTCCCTAGGTAGATTTTGTTTCAGGGCCTACAACTTATATCAGAGCATGCCATATTTAATTCCTAAGAACTTTGCAACTGAATAGTGATCATAATGGGGCCCCTGTTAGATCCCTGCCTGTGCACATGTGATACTAAGAACTTTGAATGAGGTCATTCTTTGCCAACACCATACTGGGAAGGTTGAAGGTTAGTTGATGTCTAACCGCCCCAGACATATAAGACAGATGGAACAAATACCCCTTTGGCTCCTCTAAAGTGATAACTGCCCGGCGTAAGTACATAGGGCACAACAGGACCCTTGTTCCCAAGCATAGGATACGGCGTCACCAACACACATATGGCTTAACTCCCCCTTTTTCCTTTTTGTGGTTTTGCCCTCCATTCCGCCACTATCCCCCCTCCTTTTTGACCCGTGGGCGAGCACTGCACAGAGCAAGGAACCTCCCACTTGCTGATAATCTGACTTTAAAATGTCATGCTCGAAGCTTTTGACTTCAGTCTGTTACCCTCATTAACACCTTCACCAGAGATGATCGCTGAGATTCTTCGGTGGTAACAGACCCTTCTTACGAAGGTAAGAATAATCTTCTGTAACTATCTAATGAATACTTAGTATGGTAACTAACTAACTCCTGCCGGGGATACACTCCCCTATAGTCCAAGTATGGCACACTTTCTGCCCATACACTACCGCACCTACAAACACCAGCAATTACACTAACATACACACCCAGCATTAGCTAGGATTATTATAAGTAGATTCATTGGTATAATGATACACCTCCGTTGTTAGGAGAGCTATGTTTGGATCAAACGAACTAATGTCAGAAGGGCCATATTTGTACGCCTGCCCTTATATCATTGTTTACACTGTAGAAAGTGAAGGATTCATATCCGTTAGCATAGCGTCTTAAAATGTAATGAACCCAAAAACCCCCATGGGTCAATGTAGTCATATTGTAATCATTACTAAGCCTTAATAGCTTGTAGGTCATGATCTTTGTATCACATCTTATTTTTATTCTTTGTTTTGTTGCTTATTAAAATATAAAATCCAACGTTTGCTTTATCTCTTCTCCCCCCATGCTTTCCAATATCATACGAGTCCACAGGGATGGCTATTAAGGTTATAGACTAAAGGTTTACTTTGACGAAGACCTAAGAATACCTGGAGCAGTCGTGTGTAAGAAGGCACTCCTGCCACCACAGTAGAAAGATACGTCTAGATTATAATATTTAATGTAAGTATTCCCCACATATATACACAGACACTCCCATCTCTTTTGGAACACCTCTCGCACTTACACCCCCCCTTTTTTTGTTGTTATCATGAAGTCACTAGTTTTATAACTTTATGCACTAAAATAGACAAGGCTAGTCCGTAGGCATATCAGAGAAAGGTATGTCTCCTACTCTTCCCGTGAACTCCGTATATGGAGGAGCTAGGTAGAGTAGAGTGACCGGCCGATGATCCCCGCCACACAGGTACACCCCTGTGTGCCTCTGTCTCACCCCAGGGTGTGACATATCCTACAGATATACAATCACAGACATTTCTGGATTATAACAATTCCATTAACTTTCAATATAATCGTTACACCCCAGAAGTGTCCATGCCTGAACAAATGCGGGTCTTGCACAATGTTCAAGAGAATACGCATCCATTCCTCATGCAAAATTGTCTCTAGTTCAGAAGGTGTGTTTGGAGTTGGAAATCTAGTACTCACTTTGGCCTCCAAAATACTCTACAAATGTTCAATTATGTTAAGATCAGGCAACTGAGGAGCTCATATGAGATGTTCCACTTCATCTTCGTGCTCATAGTCATGCTTTGATGAACAAAAGTGTGATTGGGGGCACTGTCGTCTACAAACACAGGTCGTATGCCAGGGAAAACTATCCAGATTTTAGGATGGTGATGTGCAGAATACTGCGATATTCCTCTGCCGTGATCCCACCATGGAGGACTACAAGAAGTCAAAGACTACACCAGAATATCTCTCCTAACATCATCACAGAACCCGCACCATGTTTAACAGTTGGAAGGCATTCAACATGAAAGGCTTCTGCAGCCGTTCTTCACACCCAAATATGCCCGGTGGTGTAGAATGATGTGAATACAGATTAATCAAATCCAGATGACCTGTCCGTACTGCTGCTGTGTCCACCCTCTGTGCCCTCGGTAACATTGTCGACTCTGTGCAGCATTATGTAATATGTATTACGTGATGTCATCAATGCTCGGAATAGCCGCTCTGCCATGAATGTTTCCAGTATGCAGGTCCCGTTAGATAGTTTTGGTTGATACAGATGTCTGGAGAGATGGAATTTCATCTCGAAGGTTATCTGAGACACTGTTGCCTTGTGCTTTTGGGCCATTATCTACTTCAACACTCGCCTATCTCTGTCGGTAAGCTTCAAATTTCAACTGCTGTTCTTTTACGAAAATTATACTTTACTTTTTTATTATAGGCTGTCATCATATTTGACACTGTGTTCTTTGCAACCCCCACAAGGTTGGCTGTTTTCGTAACTGAGGCTCCAGCTACGTGCATTGCAATAATCATAAAATTTTAAAAGTGAGAGGTCGAACATAATGGCGTTTAACTGGTAGCAGAATGTTCATTTACAACCAATACGACTGCTGCTGATGATAAAATCATACCTCTACCTTCATTGCCACTAGGTGGCAGACTTCTGTACTTGGTGGCATGGCTGTACTTCAAGAATGAATTGGGACCTGTTTTCATATGGGTGTTCAAATTAATTTGTCCACCACCTGTACAATTTACAGTAGAATCCAATTCATTCTACATGTCTCTACTGAAAACTCAAACAGCATCATCCCTTGGCATCCCAATAAGCGATCTGGTGCATTAGAAGATCCTAACTGCTCCACAAAGCTGCCTGCAATGTAAATAATTTAGCGAGGTAAGCACTTGTATTTTCACTGCATTTCTTTCATATCAAAGACTGGATATTTATTTTCTTAAATCTGATTTGAGTGATGATAGAGTGCGGCATTGTTTAATGTGTCCTCGGATCCACATTCTGTGCAAACAGATCACAAGTTGAGTGTTTCCTTTTTGACGGTGGATTACAATGTACTTCGAGGAAGAGTTTGGACTGCTCACTTTGAAGGGGGATGGGGGATTAATATGAAGTTTGTTGAAGCAAAGAAAACATGACTTTTCATTATGAATTTTTGGCAGCCAAACTAGAACGAAATTTAGAACTGAGGAATGTGTGGAGATGAGAGAAAGAAGGAAAGCTTTTTTGTCTACATGATCCCCCCCCCCCTTTTTTTGCCTGGTGCTGAGAAATGCTCTGTTGCATGGGTGTAACTTGTCGGACCCCCCTGACCTTCCACAGACTCCCACCCATTTGTCGTCTGGACCTCCCTTGCATTCAAGGGGGTGGTTGGAGCAATGATTACGAGTTAAACTTATTGTGTGTGTGTCTTTTATAGAGTTTACTTCAATTACATTATTAGGGATATGCTTGATATAAACAATATTTTATGCACATTTGTTCATATATGTGTGTGATAAACTCTGAGTTATGCCTATGCTCTGTTGTGTCTCCCAAGAGATCTTATCCTGTAACTTTACAATGCTCTAATAAACCCATGTAAAATCCAACATTCATTCTGCCCATGCCTGATCATCTCCTATGCCAGTGTAACTGCTGTCAAAATTCTTTAAGTTTCGCTTGCAATAAATGAGAGGTCGTTTTCCTTTCTGCAGGTCTCAGTACAAATGGGTTTCTCAGGAACTAGAATTACCAGAATTTTCGTGGAAGAGCAACAACTTTGCAAAAATGAAACAAAATACAATTCTTAATAGACTTGGTGAAAATATTTCTATTTTTAAAATACATTTTCAGAAAATGTTTCTGTGTTCTTCGTGTTTTTTTCAAGGATTCATAGCGTTTAAACGAGGAAAAAAAATATTTGGTGACACATTGTAAATTTTATATATATATATATATATATATGCATGCCTCAAACAAGGGTGACATCGACATAAGATGAAGATTTAGTTCAGATACAATTACGTATATGTTGTAATACTCAATGCGAAAATATTTACATCGTGCTTGTTTTAACTAAATGTTTAGGGGTATAATAACAAACAATTCTTTAGAGCTTGCCATGCTTGTTGTTGTCCATGGAAACTGACATTGCTAGGAAACTTAAAGAAAGTTTGTTTTCACCCCAAAAACTACTGTAAGGGAATTTTGCTAGACTTTTCGATTTTCAAAACATGAGCATCACAGTTTATTACAGAGGAGAGGTAGGAATTTGAGGAGAATGATGGAAAACAATTTTTTTTCAATTACGTTTACAAATGTGAAAATGACAAAAGACATTAATATTGCTTTTCCAATATAATGTCGCTATTGAACTCGTTTATACAAAAAAATTAACTAATTATCTTGAAACTGTTATTGCTTACTCATTTTACTATTAAGAAAATAGACAATTTTGAATATTCTGTATATTTGTACCATACTAGAGCCCATACACAATCAAAGTTACATTCAAAACTTTCCAAATAAATGAACCACGTAGGCGAGTGTATGAAATGATGGAAAACAATCATTTTTAAATTACGTTTAAAAATGTGAAAATTAAAAAAGACGTAAATACTGCTTTTCCAATATAGTGTCGCCATTCAATTCGTTTATATGAAATATCTAACTATTTTTGAAACTCACAATATTTACCCAATTGATTATTATGAAAATAGACAATAATGTGTTGAATATTTGTACAATATTAGAGTACACACAAAGTTATTTTCTAAACTTTTCAAATTAGCAAACTTATACACTTGTTCCCCTTCATCCAATACAACATGCAGACATTTTCAAAGTCATTAAGATCATCTGTAACGTGGCCGAAGGTCATGCATGCGAGCATACAAGACGTGGCCAAAGGCAACATCGAAAAGCACACATGAAAAGTATAGCCATTCTTTAATGTGAGAGAAGTGATGTTGCTAATTGGGACAGAAAAAGACTTTTGAACCTAACCTTCATGCATGTAATTTGTTTTATCAAATCTCTTCTCCCACACTCTCCTATTTCACAACCGAGAACTTTTAGTGTTGTCCCAAGTGCATAGACAGAGACAGGCAGTGTTTGTGGTTCTCATCACTACAACCTCTTGTAAGGTTCTGATAATGAAAACACACTGATCACTGGATCTGTGAAATTGGTTGCAATCTTCATGCATGTCATTTGTTTTCTGTAAATGTCCTACATTCCTCTTTGTTATGTAACAGAGAAAGATGGTAGGGAAGAAACACACACACAGAGAGAGAGGTGTTCTGATATGATGAGGGTTGAATTATCGCAACCTCAACCTCTACACATAAAAATTAAGGTAATAGATACAAAGAAACATATTTATACATGAAGATCGATCGGGCTGTTCTTGGCCAATGGTTTCCTTTTACGTGTGTATTGAGCTGAAAAATAAAAGATGGCGACTGTCAAGTTGTTGTTTTTTCTCTTTCCCCCCAAAAGAACTGTGCTCCTGTGGGATGATTTCTCTCTCGGCATCAAACAAATCTGCTTTTACATTTTTTTCATCTGTGTAAGACTTGTGCAGTGAGATGTATAACCACCCAAGTTTCTGCCTAAGGGAGTAGGGAATGGTTTTATCCCTGCCAACACAAACAAGGCAAGCATTATATCTTTTACAGATATGTACAGGAGTTAGCGAGAAAAAGAGGATTTTTGTTTCTCCTCTGCTATCCCACAGAAATGCTCTCTCATAATAGAGAGGAAGAGACAGGGAGAGGAAAAGGCATTGTGAGAAGCTGTCTTACTCCTTGAACTGCAGTTGCAAGAACAGAGCCTCAGCCGCCATGTGCTGAGGGAGAGATGATACTGCAATCTCTTGTAAGATGATGCTGTCCTCTGGAACTCTGGAAAGAAAAAAACACTTTTGGGCTTAAACTTCACACGTCACTGGTTTTCTGTGAATTCTCTCCTTCCCCACCCTCCTTTTCACAACAAAGCTTACATTGTTATCTCAAGAGGAAGAGAAGAGAAGGAAGAAAAGAAGAGAGACGGTTTCCTCATGGATGGAAAATTATACATTTGTTACATCATGCAGTCACAACGTTTTCTAATTAAAGATAGGTTGAAAAACCTTCAGCATTGCATTTCTCATGAAATTCTAGCCTGTTTTGATATATTACATCCCCCCTTCCGACTTAAAAATTTTGAGTTGAATTCAATATGGCAGCTACCAATATGACGAACGTCCCCTTGGAAAACACCAATATATATGTTTCACTTAGTTAGAAAGTGTTTCTATTATGACCATTTGTACCCAGCTTCATTTCTTTACATTTTTTAGGGGTTATTAAGGGACTTTTGAATCAACCTGTTTAATATCCTTTCCACTACTGTGTTTACCAAATGCATATTCCAGTTGTATGAGAAAAAATGTTGCAAATGAATGGAGAAGTAGGAAAAAAATAATGATATCACCAATAATTTGAAACACGATAACAATTTAGTGTCATGAAGTAACCTGGTGAAGGCACATAGTTGTTCGGATCCTACTTTAAATTGTAGGTCCAGTCCAGATTAGCATTTCTGTGCATGAAGTGGACTTAAAACAACAGTATAAAAGTAACTACTGAAAATGTTACTTCTGTTTACTTTTAAAGTAAGAAACTGTAACAACCACTGAGAGGGACATATTAATTTATCGTACACATGCACATCAATAAAACACTTGTGGAGATTATGTCAGTTTTAACACATATTTCTTGGAATAAAATGCTGTTGAGTGATTTAATGTATGTTTCTCATCTAATTAACTAGAACTTTGTGTACATTTCGGCTTAGATTACCCAGGGATTCTTATTATGTAGTGAGGGATATGATTTCTTCACCTCAACTATATATTTCGACAGGGCTACAACATACTTTGCAATTTATTTAATATCGGGTGATGCCCTCACTAGAGGCCCCAAACTTGTGTCTATAAAACTGCCATTTACTTAAAGTTTGTCTTGAAATTTTGTACCCACATACCTTGAACAATGTAAAACAGGATCTAACCCCTCGCAATAGGTTTGGACTTTTCCAGTGACCATGGCCTCTCGGATAGCGTAGTGGTAAAGTTGTCGCCTTGTAATTGCCTTGATACCTGGTAGAGGCACATGGCACAGTGGTTCGGATCCCACTATAAACTGCATGTCCAGTCCCGATTAGCCTTCCTGTGCATAAAGTGGACTTAAAGCAACAAATCAATCAATCCTCCAATAACCTTCATTTGTATTGTTCCACGACAATGCATCTCGGCAGTGTTGGCTCGAATGTATAGAGATTACAATGTACACAATCGAAGAGTGTGTGTTCCTCGTTCGTAAATACTGGCAAACTGGTGCATTTAAAGCATATGAAAGGGCATTTCAGACTGAATATTTCGTATGAGACGTGTACCTTCAAGTGTTGTATCCAGAAATTGCTAAGAAAGTTAGAGACAATGGGAAGTCTTGTCACACAGCATTCAGGAGGCTGGAAAATGTCTGAAGAGACAAAACAGGATGTAAAGGAGTGATTACTGGCATCACAATCAAAATCATTGCAAAGGCTTTCCCAAGAAACTAATCTCCCATATTCCACATGTCAAAAAGCTGCAAAAAAATCAAAACTGCATGCTTACCATGTCATGTGTTCAAGATTTGCAACCGACAGACCATGAAAAACGTGTGCGGTTTTGTTCATGGTTTAAACATTTTCTTACTCAGAATCCCTGGATTTTAGACCTCACTTGGTTTACGGATGAAGCATGGTTTCATCTGCGTGGCTATATAAACTCTCAAAACACGTGTATATGGGCAGAAGAAAATCTTCGTGCAATACATGAACAGCCTTTGCATTCTCGGAAAATTGGAGTGTGATGTGGAGTGTCTCGTAGGGGAATGATAGGCCCCATTTTTATTTTGAGGAAACTGCTAACACGGAAGTCTACCTGGGAATATTCACTGAATTTGTCAATCAGTCAACAGATGATGAACTAACTGATGGATATTTCCAACAAGACAGTGTGACATGTCACAATTCAAATGTCAGCATGAGAGAAATTGAAAGTTTTTCTGGAGACCATATTATCTCAAAAAGTTTTGGCCACCAACATCTCCCGATCTCACTCCACCCGACTTCTATCTTTAGGGCTTACTGAAGGGAAAAGTAGACAGAAATAAGCCCCGCACAATCGCAGGCCTGAAAGAAGCTATACGTCAAGAGATTGAAGCCATTACCGATGCCCCTTTAAGAAAAGTATTCCAGAATTTGAAGAGATGTGTACAAGAGTGCTTGCATGTGGAAGGAAACAATTTTCAGCATAGGATATGAGCAGATCCTGTTTTCCATTGTTGAAGGTATGTGCATACAAATTTTCAATACAAAGGTTAAGTAAATGGCAGTCTTATAGACAAAAGTTTGGCGCCTCTACCAAGGGAATCACCCTGTAGTTTATCAAGAAACACAGGTTGGTTTTCAACCTGTTGTAGTAAATGGAAAATCACGCATGGCCTCCATAATCGATATCTGCATGGTATGGTTCACTCAAGATCCACAAAGGCAAGATTGCATCTAATTAATTTTAATCTGAGTGAAGAAAACCCTCTAATACTTAGTTACGAATGTTCACTTTTAAGTGGGACTTGCCTTTCATTTCACTTCCTATCATTTGCCCAAGGTGTACAACAACAGATATCATCAGTATCATTTGATCAAATTAATTCACTTCGTCAGTTTCAATAGTTCATTTCAAGATTTCTCCCTTCTCTGTAAGGAACATGCTGGTTGCATCACTGGAGAAAATGAGAGTAAAAGCAAATTCTATTTTAATGAATGATAAGAAATTCATGTTAGTTCATCCTATTTTTAATGATAAAAAGCAGTGTGTAAAGATTTAAAATTGCTAACATTTCACAAAAACTGACACAAGAACAAACTT
The DNA here is from genome assembly GCF_977018435.1 of Lepisma saccharinum. Lineage (NCBI taxonomy): Eukaryota > Metazoa > Arthropoda > Insecta > Zygentoma > Lepismatidae > Lepisma > Lepisma saccharinum. The sequence continues at coordinate 7,533,987 of NC_139247.1, read as the reverse complement.
GAAACTATATTTTTATCCAAATAAATACAATAATAAAACATTATAGAGCCATCTATAATATCTTAACTCATAACTGGCATGTTAACCCATAAGTTATTGAAACAGTAGCGAACTTTTTTCACAAATAATCATCTATTTTGGACCTTCTTTATGGAATTATGGTAATTTTTTGCCCACTACTTCTGTTATTGCTGTTATTATTACTCAATTTATCTAAATCTACAAAAAAATGTTAGTTTTTCGTGAATTGCTCTGTATACATTTTCAGGGAATGTAAGATACAAGTAAATCATTTCGTTGTTCAATTATCACAGAACATACATGTAGTTACCCAATGACAACAAAATCACATAAAAAAATTCACACAAAAGAATCTGCACAATGTGAAAATTAGGGGAGAAAAGCTAATTGATTATAGTGATAGTGAGTGTAGACAAGTACTTCATTATTACTTTTATGATCAGACTCAAGATCTGATAAATCACTTCCGTTTGCAACTTATTCAAGTATATTTTTTATTTTAAGAACATTTTCAATAAAAAAACACATCGTCGACTCCGATTCTCGAACAAGGTTCCTTGCCGAAAGACTTACGCAAATGGTGTCGCATGGTCCGTGGGACCAACAGGTGTCTATCGCTCTGAAACTAAAATGCAGCTAGCAAAGTCATGCTGGCAGGTTATGTGATATTCCAAAACATGAAGCTACCGAAAAGGAGAGGGAAGTACATGGTATTGCTTCAGAGAACGAGAGCGTTGTTCTAGGCTGTGGGTCCCACGGACCATGCTACACTAGTTACGGGTTAATTTGAAATTGTATTATCTGGTAACATCTACACATAGCTAATTTGATGGTAGAGTCAAGTTCTTGTTAGTGGGACCCACTAAGTCTGGCCAAAGGTTTTCATCAATAATATATATCTGGAAATGGTCCTATATACAGTATTTTCAACATCAACATATAAGAAGCTACTACATCAATTTATTAAAGGTATCTAATATCACCAAACATGTCTAGAGGAAGAAATTGATCTAATAGAATGTCAATTTATATTACAAACTCCATACTTGAAACTACAAACTCAATAGAGAAAATTGATATGATTAGAAAATTCAAGCATCTGTTCCTCATTTTTGGGTTGCATATTACCAGTATAATTTTCCTCAAAATGTTCCTAGAAAAATACATAAAACACATTCATAATTATATATTATGGAGACAATTCAATGTATTTTATATTTTCTTATTTTAGGTACCTTTTCTCCCTGTTTGGGCTAATTCTGAGAGCAAGAAAGGCTGATGATTACACGAAACTAATTAATGAACATGCCCATGATAGATGTTGAGCCAGAAAAGCAGAGCGTTGGGTGGCAAGATCAAGAGATGGTGGTTTGGAGACTTCTTTCTGTAAAGCATATCAAGCACAGGCTTTCACAATGTTTAAACAAAACTAGGGCAAAATCTAGAAAAAAGATCCCCATGCTCGGGTTTTACACATTCCCATTCGACATTGTCAAGTCTCCCATATAGTTGCTAAGTTGAGAGTATTCTGCCTGCAGGCACAGAAAACAGGAATGAAAAATGGTAGATAATCACTGTACTATGCATACTACTTTGTGCATTACATAAATTTTGCCATATACATAAAATATTATAAAGTCAGCAATTCACTTACAATGAACTACTAATTCCTTTCTCCACTGCACAAGTAGGGCTCTTTTGATCGAGTGCAGTGACATTCTACTTACATCACTCTATACATCATTTTCACTAGTTCATCAAACTTTTGGTCATTTTTCAAATTCGGATATATCTGCTAAAATACAATAAAAGTTATACAGTTTGATATGTATCCATTTAGATTTTTTGCAATATTTCATAAATCTAATTTAGATAGTTTTCACATTTAGCAACAAAACCTTGATATGTCAGTAATATTCCTTATGGAAACTTTAAGATTTAATGCAAAGATTTTGTGTACATTTTCTCTTCCAGCAAAAGGTGGTGACTGTTTCTAAGTTGTGCGCTGATCAATAAAATTACAAGGAGCATCTCCAATAGCACAAACCCTAACACTAAGTATAGATTATTTTAGAAGGGAATGGGGGTGTTGGAAAGCTCAAGCCCTCGTCTTCCTCTGTGGACATTGCTTTGAAAAGGGCCATGAAATGAGGAAACATCAGATAATCCAAATATGGTAAATACACAAAAAATATAACCCAACATCTCAAATAACTTGCCCTAAATTAAATGTGAATTTTCTTGATACCTGGTTTCTCAGGTGTGGCACTTTTTAGCGGTTACTACAGAATTACTATCATGTTTAAAATCAATGTTTAAATAAGTTTCAAGAGTGATGCACCACTGCACACATTAAAGAAAATGTTTGATTTTGATTGATTTAGTTTATTTTACTTGGCTTTTGTGCCACTTTTGCCTAATTGCGATGATGGGGATAAGTGATAATAGGATGAAAGAATACTTAGAAACGCCCAGCCCAGGATTCGAACCTGAGACTCCTGGTGTCATAGCACGATGTGCTCTGGCAATAAAGAAAACAGTGACACAACCATATTTGTCACTGATGATATCATAAAAAAAGGACAATGCAATAGCAAGGAGAAAGGTTAGTAATTTAGCTGTGCTAATTACACACAAACTAAGACTTCTTATTGTCTACTAATTTCCATTTTGGTTAGGATCCAGTTTTAAAGCATGACACATGTCAGTTACATCACCAATGAAACAATAGTGGTAATACAGAAGACAGTGAATGTAGGTGCTTTGTATGGGAGGGAAATCAATTCTTCTTACAGAAACAAAACTCACTGAATAGTGTGTGCAAGGTACAAATCATGAATGTTTTTATGTGTGTTTGGTTAAGGAGGGGTAGCAGGCAATGAGTAAGGCATTTCATTTGGGCATTGGTACTGGTTTCTACAGTCATGTCTGATGTACAAACTGTTACAAACAGTATTTGTTTTTGTTTATTTTTTGTGTTTTGTGTATAACTCTGTATGCTTGGGTTTCTTCCATGGTTCTGTGAAGTTTAAAGGAGCCAATAAGATTTCAACTTTCAGCCCTCCCCCTTGCGATGCAGGAGGAAGTATAAATATGGCCTCTGACAGAGGACAGGACAGAGAGTGTTTATGAACCGGATAGCAGAAGGGAGAGTGATCTTCGGTCTCCAGTGGCCTCCCATGAGAAAGAGCATCCCGAGGCGGTTCCGCCGATGCTAGCTTCCACTTGGCAGTTCTGCCGTGGAGCTCAAGTTAGAGAAATGTAAATAATGTAAATTAGAGAATTATTGGAAGAATCCTAGCCTTGTTTGTTGAATTGTAAATAAATGTATAAAGCCCATTTCTGCGAGTTTCAGCCATCAGCCTGCAACATTAATTCAGTAAGTTCTTGCCTGTGATTGATTCTTTGGTTCAGAGCTCTCTGGCGAGGAACAGGATGGGAACCTAGAACTAATAAGCCTATTTAGTTGTTTATTTGGATTTTTCCTGCCAGAAGCGGCCGGTAAGGGTAGAGTGTTGCAGAACAAAACACACAAAGAAAACTTATTCCGATTTGTGAGAAATTTGTTTTCATCTTCATTTTTAAAATTTAAAATATAGAATATTGTTGTTTCCAAACAAAGAATGAATCATGAGTGCAAGGAAGATTATGGCATTTTATGACACATCGCTGCACCAATTTTTTTAAATGGAGGGTTGAAAAGGGGGGGGGGGGGTTGTTCACATGTGCTGGATGTCGAAAGTTGGTGGGAGACATAAAAGCATCCACCCCCATCAAAGGACATGTCTTTATAACGGGTGGCGCACAAAAAACCGAACCCTACCATGAGCAGATACAAACAAGAAATAAAATAAATAAAACAAATAAGAAATGCAAAGGTCTGCACTTTTTAAAAGAAATAAGCTAATTCAAAGGTATTTACTTACTGAAACGATCTTGTCTTTTACAGTAGGTGCTGAAAATGACCACCTTGTGCTTCAATGCACTGTTGTGCACGCCTTAACATGTTATCATACAATCTGGACAACTCTGCGACATCAATTCTCAAAATTTCATTACGAATATTGTCCTTCAAGTCTTCTAATGTCCTTGGATTATTTGTGTGCACTTTTCCCATCAGACTGCCCCACAGATAAAAGTCACAAGTGGTTAAGTCCGGTGAACGCAGCGGCCACAACCCTTTGCTGACCGTCCTTTCTTTTGTGAATCTTTCATGGATTCGTGAGCTCGACTCATGTGAAGTGTGACAGGTCGCCCCATCCTGTTGAAATAAAGCATACAAGCATTCATGGGGGTTAACTGTGCATAAAATTCCTCAAAGATTCCCATATACACATCGGTGTTTAATGTTGTTGTTTCAAAAAATATGGGACTCGCAATCCGACTTGCAGACACAGCACACCACACTCCAATTTTTCTATCATGAAGAGGTTCCTCATGAATCATATGGGGATTGTTTGTTGACCAGTATCTCGTGTTCTGGGAGTTTACATGTCCTGTCAGATGGAACCAGGCTTCATCACTCATGAAATACAGCAGGGGATCCAACAATCCACTCACAATTGTTTCAAGTAGCCATGTACAGTACTTCACACGTTTTTCCTTGTCTTCCTCCTTCAGTTCTTGGACACATGTCACTTTGTAGGGCTTCAACCCTATATCGTGTAAAACACGTTGACAAGACCTACGCAAAACATTCGCCTGCTGCAACAATTTGCATGTCGACTTCTTAGGACTTTGGATCATTTGTGCTTGAATATCAGCAATCACAGCCGGTGTACAAACGGATGGTGCTCGATTCTTTTCTATGTTTGCAACTGACCCTGTAGTACGCTACTTTTTCACCAAATCATGTATACTGCTCTTAGCTGGTATGGGAGTGGCAGGAAACTTATTTGCGAACATATCCTGTGTTTCCTAAAATGACCTGGTAGACACGTATGCCTCCACTATTGCAATTCTTTGTTGAAGAAAATACATCTCACCTACACACGTCTGAACCAAGTCTTCACGGCTTTCATACTGACAAAAATAAAGTATACATGGTTGCAACAGCTTCGGAAGAATAGGTGGGAGAAAATAAACAGCCTGTAGTACATGGGCCAGTTTTTCATTTGTTGTTTGTATGCTAGTGGTGGGGTTCGGTTTTTCGTGCGCCACCCGGTATTCTGCCATTGTCCTAGTGTGATGACTGTAGAAAATTAAGACATTGGTAATGATTCTCAAGGTGGCCACTCTAAGACCATTATAAAATTCAAGACGAAATTTAAAAAAATTCAAGCATGCAAGCAAATGTTTTCTCAATTTCAGTATCTTCTTTCTGTCACATAGGTTGTTCTGCAAAGGACACTAAAAAAATTAACACATTGAGAGAATACAGATTCATTTTCCACATAGATTTCTTTCCTTCCTCGATAAAAATAAAAGGTATACTGAAAAACTTCACCTTTAGGCATTTATAGATATGTATAAACTCAATGGTATTTCAAATAATAAAACTTTCACATCTATGGAGAAAAATTCACACGTAATTCCCAGAGCCAATAACTCCCAGAATTCAAGTAATTTGCAGTGAGTAGCGAGCCTGTTTTAGAACATGAAAATGCATGTCCTAACACAATATCTGTAATCACTAGAGCCCGGATTTATAAGCAAAATGCATATTCCTTTCCAGACTTCTAATGATAAAAAAGGTTATACTTCATATTACATACCTTGATAAGCTATTTATCTAAGATTGAAAGTGCTTATAAATGCTCATTTCTGCAGGAAATGGTTATGCTTGCTTATTTTATGATTTTCATTTAAAATAGCATATTTTACCCAAACCTCTCATATTTCAACCCTATTTCAATCACACGATGGCATCGGGATGACAAGATCAATGCTTCTAAATAGCTGCATGGGAATTCCCTGGCCTTTTTCCCTCGTAGGTCAGCTGACACGATCCACGTCATGCCATTCCAAGTCACAGACATGTTACGACTGGCTTATTTGGTGAACCCGCGAGTTCACAGCTGTTAGCTCACCCAGTTGCAGAGTTGCACAATGCATTGCATTGTGTTGTGTTAGTTGAGGATCACACGTTATTTCGGTGCTGTAATTAAGTTAAGTAATGCCACCCACAAAAATATCTCAATCAGCATTGTTATGCAAATACATAAACGAGTTTGCAAATATTATTTTTAATGAGGACGGCAATATGTTACTTTGTTTGGTGTGTGAAAAGAGTGTTTCTGCAAAGAAAAATATGCCATTGGTCAGCATATTAATACAACATGGCATATGGAGAGGCTTAAGAAGAAATCTAAGTTAAATCGGCAACTGATTACAAGCAATGTAGATAAACAAGCAAGTTCAAGTGACACATTTTCCAAAGACTTGTGTTTAGCATTAGTGAGTGCAGACATTCCATTGTGGAAATTGAATAATGCGCAGCTTCATAAGTTTTTAGAAGAATACACAAACAAAAGGGTGCTAGATGAATTCACATTGTGCAAAAACTATGTACCACAGTGTTTTCAAGATGTAATTCGCAATATTTGGGATGAACTGAAGCATGAAAACATATGGATTTCTGTAGATAAAAGCACAGATGCAGCAGGACAGTGCATGTGTAGTGCTGTGGTTGGTGCTATGAGAGCAGGCAGCAGATCATTTCTTCTTTACATACAAATACTTGACCGAGTAAATCATTCCACTGTTGCAAAATTTTTCAATGACTAGTTAGCTTTCTTGTGGCCAGAAGGGGTACGATATGACAATGTATTGTTATTTCTCAGTGATGCTGCTCCATATGTTGTTAAAGCGGGAGCTGGATTAAAAGTTCTTTACCCCAAATTAGCTCACCTGACGTGCCTTCCTCATGGTTTACATCGGGTCGCTGAAACTGTTAAAAGCTTTTATAAAGACATAGATATTCTTGTCTCCAGCATGAAGATTGTTTTTGTAAAGTCACTGATTAGAATCCAAAAATTTCGTGAACTGCTTTCAAATTTGTCTTTACCTCCTGACCCAGTTTTAACTTGATGGAGTTCATGGTTAGAGGCTGTGTCATACTACGAAGAACATTTTAATGAAGTGAAAACAGTTTTGTATACCTTAAATGCAGAAGATGCAGCCAGCATTGTCACAGCCCACGAATGTTTTGCTAAAAATGGCATCCATGAAAAGATACAGTACATCCATAATTGTTTTTCCAAATTACTTGATATTATACCACAGTTGGAAGCTCGAAATAATCCATTGCAACATTCGCTTTCTCTGATTGATGAAATTTCAGTAACGTTGTGTTCAGAAACTCACGGTGTTACTAAAATTGCATCCAACAAGCTCAGTCAGGTATTACAGAAAAGTCCTGGTTACAAAACAGTGTCAAATTTATAAAAAGATTTCTGGTGAAGAAACAGACATTGAAGAGGAATTCACCGAAGAAGAACTGTGGTGTTTTTCACATGCACCTGTGACATCATGCAATGTGGAAAGAACATTTCCACTGTACAAATCATTCTTCACTGACAGATGGAGGAGTTTCATGCAAGAAAATCTCAGGCTGACCTTCCTTACATACTGTAACAGCTTTGAATAAGGTAAGAGATCTAATAAACAAATATATTTTCATAGTTTCCTGTATTTGTTTATGCTTATTATTTTTATTTTTTTGCTTGTTGCTTATTTTACTGCTTGATTGTGCGTATAAATCCAGGCACTAGTAATCACATACACACCTTGATGTTTCTTCTTGATACTCCGAGTTGCTTTCTAATCTGGAGTTAGGATCAACAACTGCAGAGCCACTTTCTTCAGACTGTTTTCGAATCACTGTCATCATTTGAAGTTTTACTCACCACATTGACCTGGAAAGAATATGTACAAGTCCAGTAAAATATTCACACACTACTATTATTAGCTCAAATAGTTGCAATATTATTATAACAATAATATGTGATTCAATTGCTTAATTTTTATGGGGTTAGTTACATATATTTCTTCTCTAGTGAGTAGTGCACACAAATAGCTCAAGAGAAGAAGCAACTCTTCTGTTCATGTAGATGTGTAAAGTGAAGCGACTTTCAAAATGTACCATTCTGAATTGCTGAAATTAGCATTTTAAAGAATAATGGACTGGCTCATTCATAGATCTCCACAAAAGACAACCACACAAACATGTATCAACATGAAAATGGAACAACCCCATAGGTGCTGAATTTTGGAAAAATCCCTCCTTAGTGGGTGCTTAAATGTCATACAAGGGTGTCAGAAAAAAAATTAACACTCTTCTTCAAATGAAAGAGAGCAATGTGAAGAATCCAAAATGATGGTGATAAAGTGTGAAAAATATCATGCATTTTCTTTCCCCAGGAATGCACAATTTTCTCTTTTGGTCGCACTAACTTAAATCTTTGCAAACAAACATATCTTACCTCTTCTGTCTCCCTTCGATTGAAGTTCACTCTCTTTGTGGAGATTTTATCTTTCATCATCATGTCAGCATTAAGACATGTTTGGAGGAAATCATGAAAGATATCAATCTCTTGCACACACTGGATGCACAAAATATCTAATGAGTCAAGTGCAGTTGTTGCCTAAAAGAAAGAATAAAGATTTATGTAATGTCAAGAAAAAAATTACTAATAGGAGTATTTAATTCTCTAGGGGCACTAAACTGTCAAATCATTTCACATGTAGTACACCCTAGACTGCATTTTTGCAGACTAATGAGGCTATGGCACCTGAACTCTCAGTCAGTACAATGCTTTGCGGAGCACTTGTGTCATGTCCATTTGTATTTGTGATTATCCTCTCGCAAGTGTTGACTGAAAACTATTCATCCCCATCTTTATGATTAGTCTTACTGTGTACAAAGTAGACTTGCAATTAAACTCAAACTAATTACTATGCCCCAGTCCACTTCAATAGGTAACTGATAATGAAAGTTATACCACACAAATTATTACAAAATTATAAGCTTTGTTCAACCATATTCTGGAATTAATTATCTTGCAGTTTATGGTTCTTACAAGCACATAAACAAAATTATTGCTGTTAAATTTTCGGAGAACACACACTACATTTATCAGATATTTATTATTAGTTTGAATAATGTTACAGTTCCAACAATGCAATGAATTTAACAAAAGCATGCAGTAAGTTACACAATGAATCTTGTGGATAATATTACATTGTTTAAACATAACAATTCAAGTGTGACACAAGCAAATTATTATTGTATTTTTAAATCAAGTTCTCACAAGTATCAGTAGATAATTCAAAGTCCTCTTCTATTCTTCAAAGACTCTTCATCTCTTGTGAAGGACTAAATTTCAAAGCCGGCGACTTATCACACTTGTGAAAAAGGGAAATCTGCATTGAGTTAATATTGCTATTCTCATTTAATTTCTTCCAGTGTTGTTCTGCAATGAATGAAGTATCCCATACATATCAAAATATAGAAGATTAGGTACACACAGTAGATGTACTACGTACAAATTTTCAGCGAAAAATGCAGGGTCGACCAGGACTTGAACATGGGTCTCTGCATACCGTACCATTACTCTACCACTGAGCTACCCAGCTGGCCTGGCATCGCCTAAATATGTTTCCCATAATTCTTCTCAAAACCCGTATTTCTTTCATTTTTTTCTATCCTCTCAAATCACCAATTTTTCAGTGTAATTGCTATGCTTGAAAGAGTTTTGCAACATTTCAAAAACTTCTTTCTGCACCTTCTGGGTCTAGAAAGAAATGTACCAAGATTGCTACATGAGAATAATTTGAGAGTTTTTGAATGTTGTTAGAGAAATGTGGTCTGATGAGTTATCTAGTCTTCCTAATTTCACTATAGAATTATACAAGTATCGGTTGGTTTGTTGATTTGGTGTGTAAGTCCACTTTATGCACAGTAAGGCTAATTGGGAATTGACCTATTATTATTATTATTATTATTTATTATTTCCATAGGGTTACAATTAAGCCATACAACATTTCATTTTGAACAAAATTAATACAAATAGTGACTTGATACCCTATATAGTAAAAAAAAAAATATGCGAAGATACATCTAAGGAAAATGTGATGAATTTACATAGTATATATAGTGTTCTATAGTAGCAATGAAATAAAGAAAGTTTGAGAGTTATACACATTTAGAAGAAAAGAAAGTATAAAGGTGTGTGGGTTTGGATATGAGTGTGCATGGAATTGCTGTTCGAAGTACAAGGATGAAAATTTTAAAATATATGTGTGTGGGTGGGGGATGGTGAGGAGGGAGGGGGGGTAAGCACCGAAAATAATATTACTGGAGTTAGAATTTATAGACATGTGAACGTAGAAGACGACTGAACTGCGCTTTGCTGGTACTGAGTTTGATCTTCGTGGGGAGTGAATTCCAGGTCACCGCTGCTAAGTACGAGAAAGACTTCTGACCAAATCTGGTTTTGTTGGGTTTGGGGATTACTAGGTCTCTATGTAAGGACGATCTGGTGTTTCGGGTGCTGAACTCTGAGCGGAGCTTAATCCTATGATGCAATGGAGATGATTTGTTATGTATGCTATGGATTACCTTATTCAAGTAGATGTAATGTATTCTCGAAGTGACTGTAGGTATATTGTAAATCTTGCGCAATTGTTGGGAATTATATTCTTGGGGGTGCATGTGTATGATTCTTAAGCAATTGTTTTGGATAGTTTCAAGTTTCTTCAGATGAGTTATGTTACCGCCAAAAATAAGACTAGCGCCATACTCGAATACGGGACGAATAAATGAAAGGTAGAAATGTCTACTCAGATTTCTATTAAGATATTTATGAATTTTTCGAAATATGTAAATATGGTGATAGATTCTACGAATATAGTTATTTATTTGATAATTAAAATTTAGCTGAGGGTAGGTAATGATTCCGAGATACTCAAAGGTACTCTGGCGTCATTAAGGGTAATATCTATCGTGTTAACCGGGATTCCCTTACCGGTGTGAAGAACCATGGCCTTCGTCTTTGCAACGTTAAGTTTCAGGTTGTTCATGTTGTACCACGTTAATACTTTGGGGAATGAGTTTTCCATTTTCTCCTTTACATCCTGGTACGTATCTCCAACATGGACGAGAAGGCAGTCATCAGCGTACAGAGTAATCGACAAATCTGAATTTATTAGTGTGATATCGTCAATAAATAGGTTGAATAATTTTGGGCCAAGTATAGAGCCTTGTGGAATGCCTGCAGACACTGACTGCTCGGTGGAAAGTGAACATCCTACTTTCGTTGAGATTTTTCTATTTGCGAGAAAACTTTCCATCCAGAGAATTGTTTTGCTATTGAAACCAAATCTGTTCTTTAATTTTTCTATTAGCAAATTGTGATCAACGGTATAGAAGGCTTTGCATACGTCCAGGGAAATTAATCCAACTAGGGAATTGCTTTTTTTGTCCAGTGTCTCGCGCCATTCATTAATTAAACTAAGTAATAATAATTCCGAGGATACATCCTTCCTGAATCCATACTGTCGATCAGACATCAGATTGTTGGCTTCCAGGAAAGTTGTCAGTTGCTTCTCTATTACTTTTTCCATAACTCGGCTTAATGTTGGGGTTAAGGAAATCGGCCTGTAGTGACACGCTAGGGTAGGAGATCCAGATTTGTGAATTGGGGTTATTATGGAGTGCTTCCAGCTCATTGGAAATTGGCCACGTTTGAAGGACGTGTTTATTATGTCGGCGAGGGGCTCCGCTATAAGTGGGGCCAACACCACCAGAACGCTGTTGGGAATGCCGTCCAAACCTCCTGCCTTTTTTACGTTTAATTTATTAAGAATTACCAAAACTTCATCGACCGTAACAGATTTTAATGAGAACTCTTCAATTTGTTGGACAACAGCTGAATTGGGGTCTTTTCTTAGAATATTTATGTTCGAATTGCGAGGATTAACGTGCTTTGCATATATTAGAAAAATGAATATTTAAATAATGAGCTATGTCGGACGGGCTCGTTAAGAGGACATTGTCGACTAGTAAATGATTAATTGTAGTTTTTGATTCTCTACCCATGATCTCATTGATAACCTTCCATTTGCAGTTGTTATTGCTAGTTGTCTGGTTCACCATATCTCTGTAGTAATTTACTTTTGCCTGCCTAGTAATTGTTGTGCAATGATTTCTAAAATATTTGTATTGCTCCCACGTATAGTCACAAGAAGGATCCACCGCTTTCTTGAAAAAGCGGTTCTTCTGTGAAATTAATTTAATAATTTGAGGGGTGATCCAGGGCTTCCTGCTTTCTCTCACCCTGAGAGTTTTCAAGGGAGCAAATTCGCCGAGTGCAGTCGAAATGAGAGACTGCAGATGACTGACCTTGTCGTCCACGGTTAAGTCGGGAGATGTACTTGCGTAGAACGGAAGAGACGAGGCGAAGGTGAAAAAATTAGGTTCGTATATTTTATGAATTTTACGGGTAGTAATTAGCTTCCTTGGCGTGCGCGTTATATTAATTTTGAGTGTGGTGTAAACGAGAAAATGGTCACTCATGTCCTCATAGACAGTTCGTGTGACTGTGTGCAAGTGAGGGTTCGAGGAATAAATGTGGTCGATTAACGATTCGGATGTCCACGTAATTCTTGTAGGCAGAGTAACGAGTTGTTTGTGTCCTAGGACTGATAACGTTTCCATTAACGTATCTGAGTCTTTGTCATCTTTCAGCAAATTTACATTCATATCTCCAAGGAATATTGATAGATGGCTCGGTGGTAAGCTACTGATCATCCTTTGCAAGATTGCGCACGCTTTTCCAACCGATCCGCTAGGAGGTCTATATCCGCAACCTATGATAGCATTTTTATTTGTTTTTGGGCACGAGACTCGCACCCATAGTCCTTCAAGGTCACTTTCATTGACCGAAATTACGTTAGAGGCAAGAAGGTTGTTCTTAACGAAAATAGCGGTACCGCCTCCCCGGGTGTCTCGGTCGTTTCTAAAGAGATGGAAATTTGGAATGCTGTATAGAGGGTCAGGAATAGACGATTGCAGCCATGTTTCGCTCAATGCGATTACATCGAATTTTGTTATTTCGGATGCGGAGAATTCCGTGAATTTGTTGTCGAGGGACTGAACATTGAGGTGGCAGACGTGAATGTGGCCTTCCCCCTCCGCGAGCTGGACATTCGGCAGGGTAGGATACAACCTCAAAAGCACTTGCTTTAAACCTGTCGGCCCCTTGAAATGTGGGTCAGCGGTCGGGGAGGGGGTGTCTTCGAGGCTAGCTACTTGGGGTGGAAAATCAGCCATTTCTTGCAGATGCGAATGACCTGGGTGTGACTACAAGTGTTGCAAACTCAGTATCAGCTATGGCGCAATTCGTTAACTGTCTTCGTGTTGTTTGTTCAGTGCATCTGGGGGGATCGGGGAAGATAAGTACGGACTTGTGGGGTGAGTTTGTAAAAGTAGGGGGTGTTAAAAATTTGAGATCCTGAGAGTGAAATTTAGACATTTGTATATATGAGGTAGATGATTGAAAAGGTACTTTCAATTCTTACAATGAAAATTTAAATTTAAAAAATATGAAAAACAAAAGAGAGAGAAAAAAAATAAATAAAAAAAAAATAAAAACACTTGAGAATGACTCAAACTAAAAGGCGGTTGAATAACAATGTTCCCAGCAAACGATCACTGTGTTTTGTGTTAGAGGCGACCTAGTTCATCAAAAGTTGTGACGTAGTGCCTGACATTGTTTCTTTTAACCACAATGCGGCCATCGAATGTTCACACACACTTCATACCGAATTTCTCGATTGCTCCCCTGTAGAGCTGCAATCTGGAGAAGCACAAATCTTCTTTGATAGAGATTCTGCTACCTTTGAGCTTTTTCTTGGAGTTAAAAACTCTGGCCTGGGAATGATAGTTTGTAAATTTAACAATGATTGGTCTGATCTTACCTTCAGATTCGGCCCCTATCCTGTGACTCCTGCATATTTCAGATGGCTCCAATTTCACAGCTAGCTGTTCCTCAAAGAGAGAGAGAGCAACATTATCTGTGTTTTCATTCGGGTTCTCCGGAATCCCGAATATCCGGATACTGTTCCGCCTCTGATACTGCTCCAGATCCACCACCTTTTCTTCTAATTTCACCAGCTGATTCTTGACCTCTTGGTTTTCTTCATTCTTCCTCCTAAGCTCTTCCTCGAACTGGTGAACTTTCTCTGTGTTAAAGTCGAGGAGATCTTGTAGACGAGCCACCACTGCTTTGGTGATTGAGTCTATGAGGCAATCCTTGATCATCGATAGAATGTCAGGGGATTGCACCACTGACTTCACCTCCTCCGTCACTTGTTTCAGTAAGTTCGGGGGAAAACACTCCTTGACGGCAAGGGACGGGCTGCCTGCCGATGCCTGCTTCTTCGGAGGAGCCATATTGAATGCACAACACTGCCAATTCACACGCACATGAAAGTTCAATAGAAGGAGCACACTGCGTAAAGATAATCTTATTTTCGTACACGATACTGTTCCTACAGCTATTGTTTCACGCCAGTAAGATGCTACAAACGACTGCATTTTTTTCCTTCTCCTTCTTTATAGAAAGTGCTGGGACAGCGTAATTTGCCCGTCTAGCTATGAAACAGTTTAAAGTGGGATCCAAACCACTATGTGCCTCCACCAGGTATCGAACCTGGGACCCCTTGATTACAAGAAGATGACATTACCACTACGCCATATTATGGTCATCACGTATATAGAGATACACTATTTCCAGTTTTTGCTATTTTTTTACCAATTTAATATCCAGTGCAGACTACATTCTTAGTGACTACAATTCACAACTTACAACCGTTTTAGAGTGTTGGTAGAAGTATAACTTCACGTAAAGTAATTTAATTTTAGAGTGCATAGTTTAGAAGGGGGATGGATGCCAAATTGGCCAAATTCAAATTTGTTGCCACCTTATCAATAGTAAATTTATAACTTTTGAGCTGCAATTATTATAGCCATTACATACCCTTCTTGACTGGTTGAATATTACATTTCAGCAAAAATCAGGTTTCAAGATGGCAGAAAATAAATAGATTTTCAATGTTTTTTTTTGTTTTTTTTTGTTTTTTTAATATTGATCCAAATTTCCACTTCAATCTATTTTAATACGACAGACCTACTCTAATCAGAATTATGAAAATGCACTTGGTGCGGTTGATGCACTAGAGAATCATAGTGGCAATAGAGAGAAAACTCCCATTTTGACAAGAGTTTGGTTTTTCGCCACTGCCGAAATCTGGACAGGGGCGTTGAATGAATGGAGGAGAAATATGATCCTTTTCTTACCTACACTCAGGGTTGGTTCGGGCAGAGATGGGGGTGGGGAGAAGGTGACACAGGACAAGGCTGAGGGGCTTTCTTTGTTTATAGTTCCGAAGGACCTGTATTTACCAGATATCCCGCTAAGTGACTTGTTGTCAACTGGGAGACGTTAAAGTACAAACCTTACCAACATCCAGTCCATTCTTAACGGGACAGGCTATAAAATCATTAGCGCCAGCTCCTGGGTTGCATCTGTTTTCGGCAGGCAAGCAGTAGAAAAATGAGTACAGGTTTTGCTTTGGCGTTCATGGCTCGGGAAATTTGGGAGCAGTTTCAAACTGTAAGCAAAAATTTACTGATAACAATTTTGTAACATTTGCCATCAAATTAAAATTTCCACTAAAATACAGAAACTTTTCCTGGGGCCACTGCACCTTCACCCCCCCCCCAACGACGTCCCTGTGTTGTGGATATATCAATGACCATACGTCGATGGGCAAGTATCGATCTTATCCAGTGTGCGAATTAACGGGGGATGATGGGGATTTTCCCCACTAACATATTTATCTTCGGCAGAAGAAAACATTTTTAATCCCTAAAGTTTTTATCTCCCCACCTCCACAAGACCATGAAATTGAAGCAAAACAAGTGCATCCTACTTGGCGTCATTCATCTATCCAAACTTTATGAAAATTTGTTGCCATGGCAAGTATTCAGCTTTAATCGTTGATAGTCAGTAACGTATGCAGGATTTTATCAAGGGGGGTTATTTCTAAAACTTTCTCCAAATTCACATTACCATTGCTTAATTATACTTTAATTAAATAATAATACTCATAATTAATTATTTATAATAATTAATTAATTAATAAAACAAAGTGGGCTTCCACATTTGCACACCCTCCTCTATAATTAATTAATTAGCTGACTTACTACTGATAATACTAGTAGAGATCTACATAAATATAGTATTTATGAAAGCAATAGACCGAAATTACTTTCTAGTCATTCGATTTTTATCAAATCCTGGGAGCATTTTTTTTTTTGTTTCTTTGTTACAAAATAATTGTCTGGTCAACTAGGTGAGACATTTTAAGGATGAAGAAAATCCATAAAAACAAGAAAATATATTAAAGTAAATTGAAATAATCAAAGTATGGAACTCATCCAAGGAGCTGCAGTGGTCTGGTCGGTAGAGCGTCTGACAACCGTGTGGGAGATCCGGGTTCAATTACCGAAATTGGTTGGATTTTTTCCACCTTCTTCCCTGCATAATTGTCCCCGATAATTCACATCTGGATTGTCTCGCTGTTCGTACCAACCAAACATTTTACAATAGTTGAGCTTATTGTTGTTTGAATAATTGTCTAGTCAACAAGGTGAGATATTTTATAGAGACATTCAAACGTGCTGCGGTAAACAATGGGAAGGCGCTTTGTCCGCCTAGCCTTTGTCTATACATTAGCCACTTACAATGAACCAAGAACTTTACTTAGTTAATTCTCATTGTTCATACAAAAAATACATGTTCATTGAACACTGGCGCACATATAGGGGTGACAGCCCTTGCCGAAATTTTGAGAAAATCAGAATTTTCAAATAAAAATCCATAAAGAACTTTAAATAATCAAAATGTGTAAATGCGAAACCTTTTTTAAAGTGAGTCTCGATTACCATTTTTGTCTTTGAATACAATTTTAATAGACTGAAAAGCTCCAACAATACGAAATAATTAATTATGGATCATCCCCTCCAAAACGAAGCCATGTGCTATCCACATTTACTATTCCAGCCCCTCCTGAAAAAAAATCCTGCGTATGCCAGTGTATTGAACATCGTTGCACCAGATACAAAACAACTTTTTCCCTTTTAAATCATAGTTGCCCTCATATTTTATTTTCAAGAATTCATGTTTATTTTCAAGGCATCACTCTGAAAGATGTTTGTGTTTGGAATGCTATGCTTTTCGCCATGCTGCTTGGAAATAATAATTCAAATTATTATTATTAGTAGTAGTAGTAATAGTAAGAGAATTGTCCCAGATCTTTGACTGTGAAAAATTGGCCATTTAATTTTTTTTCACAGCATTTTTCACAATATTTTACAAGCTCAAGGGGGATTTTAACCCCGCAACCCACCCTTGCATACGCCACTGTTGATAGTTGATCACATTTCTCGCCGTACAGCACATCCCGTAGGTTAGGTTTCTTAAGTGTTACTAGTTAAATAGCTCCTTTGTGCATGAGTTTGGATTTTCTTAGTATATAAATACACTGTTTCTAAATTACGTGTAATGTTGTAGGCTAGAACCACTGTTCGAAGACACTGAGAACTGCATGGCAATAGCTTAATTTAAACGAACTTGAAACATATACAAACTTTGCACATATCGGCGGCGCCAGGATTAATCATGTAGGGATACTGAGGTTGTACGGAATATGGAATGTAGAGGGTGCGATGTTAGAGAGTGCCACTGTGGGAAATGATTACCAATCTTCTCTTAGAAGGCATCTATGAAAGTATGCCAAGGGAACTGCCGAAGACTATGTGCTACTAGTGACTTGCTTAACTATTCCTCCATTTTTCCACATGTTTGGAAATTTCAAATGAACAAAGTTTATTGAAGGCAGGCAAATGGCATATGTTCTTATGTCTTAAAAGTCCAAGGAAGTATTCATAGAGTGTAAACATACAAACACAAGTTACAGTCGTATTGAACTAAGTATGTAGCGAAATACGAAACTAAACATCTTCCATACTTTCAATTGATTTCTTTAACTTTACTTTGCTTCTGTGCCACTTGCACGAAGATGAGGTTGAATGGCAATAAGATGAAAATTATGAAGGATCAATCAAAAGCGTACATGGATAGCATACAACGCACTCCCCACAGATGATCATACTGGCCGAGAGTCACTGTTAGAAGTTACCGTGAAATTTACAATATCCTACCGCTAAAATTACATGGACTCAACCGTGGATTCGGAAAATACTTCCATACCATTTTAGACCAAGCTGCGCATGTGCATTTGTGTCGCTCATCAACTTTCACAGGCCAACATGGCCGAAGTGTGTGTTTTTGTTGCTGTGTTGTGCTTGTTTATCGATGGTTGTGCTACGAATGCCTGCATGGAAAGTAAATCTACATAACTCAAGGTACGTATAATGTTTTTATTTTTTTTAACATAATGGAATGAAAATTCATTGTAGTACAGTTTATTATATGCTATATTATTATTATTGTACTGCTGTATTATGCAACGAAGCCAATAACCACGTGCATTTATTCACTACGCCTGTGTAGTGGAAGATATAAATTCATCGATGTCTCTATCACATGTACCACATTGCAAATACCGGTCACTTTCATTAGGTAGTATAGAAACGATATATGAAGTGCATGTCTGTTGTTTACAAGTAGTTTCCAGAAATTTTTGAAAGCAGAAACTTCTAATTGCTGAGTTACGGTTGGTAGAAATGTTTAGTAACACAGACTCTGAGGTACAATTTTTTCTTACTTGACAGGTTTTGATGTTTTATGTAACATAGAATGTGCTTCAAAGCACAGAGAGCACAAACAACCATGATATTTGATCCCAAAGCACAGCTCACGTAAATTAAAAACCTCCTATCTCGGAGTACTTTCGCCACTTTTTATTGGTCAAAATTGGTGTATGCACATTCAAATAGCGTAAAATACGTGCAAATGAAACGTCACCAAACTTAGCACTCCTAACAATAGTTACATTTCTATTTTGGTTTTGTGAGTTTTCAGTCCTTCGTGTTTGATTTACTTTATTTTATAATACATTTAAAATGTAAAATTAATATTTATTTTCAATTATTGACTTTTATCATTAATATTTTGGGTGCACTTGCACGAAGCCTTCGAGGCTAATGAAACTAGGTACTTTACTTCACCATAACTCATTTCCCTGAGCTAAAAACAGCAGAAAACCTACATAAACAACTTAATCTTAATAAAAAATGCAAAAATTTTCACTCGGTGATACAGAAAGTCAAGGGTACCTAACTATTCATCTGGTATAACAGCCTAAAAGTACTGGCTGAAATTGTATGGATTTTATCAGTAGTGACTGAATAATACTGTTAATCCTGAACCTCCACACATAAATAATTCCAGGGAAGGGTTTAAAAGCTTTACTGGAAAAAATGACACACAGTGTCATCCCCTTCCTTCACCTACCCTCTACACTGAAAAAAAAAATCATGCAAATTAGCCGATATTTATCTGAAAGTCCCAAAATTATAGTAAAATTCAATTTTAGGTTCTAGACCCCATCAGAGTAGAGATATTTTGATCTAGCTAAGGTTATCTATTGAGAAGTATTTAATCCCATGGGAGATTTATAAATGAAGAACTGGTCTCCCAATATTGTTAATTTTATTCATCATTTTGTATTATTTAGGTAAGTAGAATCACATATCTTTGACAAAAAGTCAAGTGAATGGTTAAAAATAAAAATTCATGAGTAATTATAATAGTGTACATTTACACAAATTGGAGGTGTTATATTTAACTTTGTATGTGAAAACACAATTGAAACTTTTATCTGCGGAACACTGAGGAATTTTCTAAAAAATTAGATGGCAACACAAATCACTAATATTAACCATTTGTATGTTCCATACCATATTGAGCATCCACTTAAAATCCTTCTGCTAGTTCTAAGCAAATAATGTGAAGTAAAAGCAAAATTTTTGTAATAATTCAAAATTCTTTCGGTTTTACGGCATTTTCCAAGAATGACACTTTTACATAAAAACTGAGTAGTACTAACATGAAAGATGTTAGTTCTTGGTGTTATTTTGTATTTCCCTTCAAGTTTAAGCTGTATATGACTGCAACAATTAGCATTCATGCATATTTAGCTGTAATTAGGTATCTTATGACTGATTTAAAATTCTTTTTCTCTCCCAAGAATTACAATTTTAGACAAAATTTGGATTTAAAGTTCCAGTAATCAAAACAATGAAATAATATAAGTTTAATACACTAGATTTAGGTAATTTATGGTTTAATTGTTATCATTAAGTTTAAAACTACAAAATTGTTAATAATTTATAGTTTTCATGCTCAAATTTCATTTAATTACAGGTTTTTATGAGAAATTCTGATTTTAAGTCAGGAAAGTAAAATATATGCGAAGAATTGTGCCGATGGGTAGTGAGCTGTGAAATTTCTGTGGGAGGTCGCAGAAACTGCATTGGAACCTCTTTCGGACAAGATCCACAAGTAAGTTGCTTATCATGTTTTCAACTAGAACCTGAAGCAACAAAATACCCAACCCTCCTCCCATTAGAAATGGATCCAATAAGTTTTTTTATGAGAAATTTGAAATGTTACTCACACAATGGTTGGAAGTTAGCTTGAAAGGTAAATAAAATAAATCATGGTAAAGGTTATTGAAATTTTCAATCTTGTGTTCAATCCCCTTACCTTTACTTTCCATGTGAATGACTGTATGTGGGAAGAGTGGGTCATGTAATTGAACAATTACTTGAATTGATACTAACACATAGGGCCTACTATTTTTTTTAAATGCTGCCAATTTATCATACAAACTCCTGTAACTATTTAAGGTCAGAGTGGGCTTTCCTTAAAAGTGGACCGACCAATTGACATTCTTTGAAATAACCCTTCTGTGTACTGAATGCAAGTATTATTTTTTTGTTCATATATTTTATATTTTGAATGAGATTCTTAAATTTATTATTGTTATTACAGGATCGTCCCTAATAGAATGCATGGAAATTATGCATTGAGTTGAGCAAGAATTGATAGAATGCTTGGCTTCCTGAATGCTGTATCAGTATCCATTTCAATTTCAAGCATGCAACACATTGCAGTTTGGCAAAAGGTATGTTATATCATGTGTGAATGGAACACTGCACAAACTTTCACATCATAATTAAAAAGCTCCAAGTTTGTAGTTAAAATATTTTTAATTCTCCTGAAATATTCACATCAACTCAGTAAATAAAACAGGTGGTGGGTCAGTGGCATTGTGGGTTTAGTGCTAGACCCATACGTAACTCACCAAACATTCAGAGTTTGAGTCTTCTTGTCAGCATGGATGTGGTTTGTTGTACAGTGAGATGCATAAGAATTGCAAAATAAATTGTTCATTGCCATGTTTATTGCCCTTGTTTTACGAAATGAGAGCTTAAAAAAATGAAACAAAATGTCAAACAAGCTTCTGAAAATTTCTACACCAGCACTTGCATACATAAAAGGCCAGTCCCTAAAAACACGAAAGATGCAAGAGAAATATGAATGAAAATTGTTATGGACAATTTTCTGAGCAATACTTGTACACCCCACTGTACCATTCATTATTTAAGCATAATATTGATCATTCCTCATGTTAGTATTGTTGGTTTAAACACTGAATGCAGTACTAGGTTTACCATATGATTTGGCACACACGAAACTGAAGTAAGGTAAAGCTCCTCATGCACCATGCGCAATGCACAATGTGGAAGTTTGGCCCCACCAGTGCTGTGATACCATGTTTCCATTAACTATGGATTATGTTTCTATTAAATATATGGATGAAATATGCAAACGTCTCTAAAAATGTGTCACTCGTGGTGGAATACTGATGATGATGTTATATGGCATTTTACAAATAAAACGAATATGGAATACATATTTTCATGATTGCATTTCAACATGCAGGCTACAGTACAGCATGTCATTGTATCTCCATTACTTGTTTCATTGCTTTTTTCAATTACAGTTTTGTTTTCTGTTAACAACTTGAATAATACTGGTAAAGACACTAAAAATGAAAACTTGCAAAAACGTACATAAGAAGTTCTTTTCTTGTTTAGAACTGACATAATACAGACTTCAATTGTCTCATGGCAGTAAAGACACCCAACTAACTTGATTGTCATGGTTCACACAGGAGATGTACTGCATAGAAATTTTTGCAAAGAAAATTCAGGCTTGACCAGGACACAAACCAAGGTCTTTGGCATGCTATGTCATTGCTCTATGGACTGAAATAAACGAGGGCTGGCTTAGTAGCTAAGTTAGTATAGTTATTTTTTCAAATTAGTTACTCTATGGGTAACTGGAAAGGGAGGGGGAGAGGCAGCTGAAACATGGCACTGATCACATCATCTCCACTGTAACCAGTAGAGAATGTGGAACCATGTGCCTTCATGAAATGGTGACAATTTCTGCCACCTTTCCACATATGTATTTATTTTTTGAGGTAACTGTATCAATGGGAAACCTCTCCTGAGCTCACCCACCACTGAACACCTTTGACAATGTTATTCTGTTACTTGAGAATTAATGAAATTTTAAATTTAAGCTGTTGCAATTGCATTTGGTTTTGTATCAAATTCCTTAATGGTATACTTCTTCTTCCCAGGTGCTTTAATCCAGCAGAAGGTTCCTAAGTTAAGAAGAAAAGAGCACAAGTGCAATGTAGTAATTATTTGACAAAATGCAAAGAAACAAGTGTAAAGTGAAAATAAATAAAAGTTAATTATAATTATGTACTTGGTTGATTTGAATAAATTAACTAATTAACTCTCTAGCCTTTTTAAACCCGAAGGTTCATGGCTGCAGCAACACAGGCCTTCCATCTTTCCCTATCTTGAGCAAGTTCTATATACTCTTTTCCATCCCTGCCAGTTTCCCTTAGGTCAATCTCAATGTTGTCCCTCCATCTTCTTCTTGGCCTTCCTACAGGTCTCTTACCATCAGGTTTCACAACAAGAATCCTGTAAACTCCTCTTTCCTCTCCCATTCGTGCCACATGGCCTGCCCACCTAAGTCTTCTTGATTTAATGATTCTAATAATATCTGGACATGAATACAAATTATGTAGTTCTAAATTATGTAACCTTCTCCACTCACCTGTCTCCTCATCCCTTTTAGGTCCAAAGATTTTCCTAAGGATCTTATTTTCAAATACTCTCAATTTATGTTCCTCTTTCAATGTAAGGGACCAAGTTTCACACCCATATAATACTACAGGCAAAATTACGGTTTTGTATATTTTAACTTTTAGTTTCTTAGATATTAAACGAGAAGACAAAAGTTTATGAAGAGAGAATTAACATGCATTTCCTGAATTAAGCCAACTTTTTATTTCCTCTTTAATATCATTTTCATTTGTTAATATTACTCCTAAGTATTTGAATTTGGAAACTGGTTCAAACGTGTTGTTATCAATAGTTAGATTTTGATTATTACCTAACACTTGGTTTCGGCCTGTAAGCATATATTCAGTTTTCTCCTTGTTAACTTCCAAACCTATCTCTTTAGCACTTTTGAAAAATATTTTAGCATTATTCTTAATTGTATTCACATCATCCCCCAGTAAGTCTACATCATCTGCATATGTTAACAACTGAGTCACACCATTTAATTTTAGTCCTTCTTTACTTTCTTTTACCTTCCTAACAGCATATTCTAAGGCAAAATTAAAGAGCAATGGAGATAATGCATCTCCTTGTTTTAACCCATCATGAATTGTAAATTTGTCAGACATATTAATACCCACACGAATTTTACTTTCCGTTTCACTGGTGCATATTTTTATCATACTAACAAGCTTCTTAGGTATTCCAAACTAGACTAATATATTATATAATTTATTTCTTTTGACTGAATCATATGCTTTTTTGAAATCAATGAATAGCTGATGGACATTTTGATTATATTCCCACTTTTTTTCAAGTGTCTGTCTGATGTAAAAAAATTGATCTGTAGTTGATCTGTTACATTTAAATCCACATTGATAATCACCTATAATTTCATTAGCATATCGGGTTAGTCTTGTTAAAAGAATGTTAGACAATATTTTGTATGTTGTTGAGAGTAGAGAAATTCCACAGTCATTATTGCAGTTCATTTAATCACTTTTTTTAAACACAGGAATAATTATGGATTCTTTCCACTGTTGAAGGATTTCTTCTTTATTCCATATTAAACAAATTAATTTATGAATTTGACATATTAATGAATTTCCACCATATATAATTAACTCCGCTGGTATTAAGTCAATGTCAGGTGCTTTGTTATTCTTTAACCTTTTAATAGCATCTTTAACTTCAGTCAAGTTAGGTTCTGGAACTAAAGGTTCTGCTGTGTGTACTTCATTTACTTCTGATTTATCTCCTACATGGACATTTAAAAGGTCATTAAAGTAGTTCTCCCATCTATTTAGAATATCGCTTGGGTCAGCTAGAAAATCACCGTTTTTATCTTTTATCAAGTTTACTTTAGGTTGCCACCCCTTTCTAAACTCATTTACACCTTTATATAAATCTCTGATATTTTTATTTTTGCTGTTTGTTTCAATTTCGTTAATTTTGCTTTTCAAGTAATCTCTTTTTTTTACTTCTAAACGTGCGGTTAACTTCTCGCTTTATTCTATTATAATTGTTTAGATTTGTATCATCAGAGTTATTTAAGCACCTAAGTCTAGCCTGATTTCTTATTTCTATTAGATTATGACATTCATTATCAAATCATGGCTTACTTTTTCTCGGTTTATGGTATCCTATACTATCTTTAGCTGCTGATTCTATTGCATTACATATGTGCTCCCAATTCTTATTTACGTCTGTTTCATTTATATTTTCATCATCATTTAAATCCTGCAAAACATCAAATCTATTTGACAGTTTAATTTGGTAATCTTTCTTAATTCTTTCATCAGTAAACTTTCCTGTATCAAATTTTAGAACTTTTAGATTTTGTTGCTTATGATTTATCACTGAGAGTCTTTCTCTTAATTTAGCAATTACTAAATAATGGTCACTGGCACAGTCAACACCTCTATGTGTACAAACATCAATTATACTAGTATGCCTTCTCTTATCAATGAGAATATGATCTATCTGATTATGAGTTTTACCATCTGGAGAAGACCAGGTATATTTATGGATATCTTTATGTTTAAAAGTGGTACTTTTCACAATTAAATTCTTTGAGGTGTCAAAAGTAATCATTCTTATACCATTATCATTACTTAATTCATGAAGACTTTCTTTACCAATCGTGGGTTTAAATGTCTCTTCTTTGCCAATCTGTGCATTACAGTCACCTAACAGAATTTTCATATCATACTGAGAAAATTTATCAAAGACCTGTTCTAACTCTGTATAAAAATCATCTTTAGTATTATCATCTTTATCTCGCGTTGGTGCATGTATGTTTATTAAAATAATTTTACACCACCTACCCTGTAAAACTGCATATGATATCCTATCATTAATAAATTCTACTGTTTTAAGAGCCGAGATAATTCTATTATTTATGAAAAAGGCTATTCCACCATAGAAAAAAGTATAACTTTTAGTTTTACAATTCCCTTCTCCTGGCCACCTAACTTCCTGGACAGCTACTACATCTAATTTATACTTAACTATCTCATTAACTGTACACTGAAATGCCCCAGGCTGGTAAAGACTCAGAACATTCCAGGTGCCTAATTTAATATCCTTATTCCTAATGTAGATCTTATCCTTAGTCCAGGGACCTCCCAAAGTAGTCCCCACCCGGAGATCCGAACGGGGTACTATTTTACCTCCGGAATATTTTACCTTGGGAACATCCATGGCCTTATATTGCTGTTTCTTGACATTTTTTTTTTACAGTGCAGAGTTGTCAGCTCTACGCCTAACCCCCAATATGAATGGAGGAACTACTACACAAGACAAACACATTAGACA
The DNA here is from genome assembly GCF_977018435.1 of Lepisma saccharinum. NCBI lineage: Eukaryota > Metazoa > Arthropoda > Insecta > Zygentoma > Lepismatidae > Lepisma > Lepisma saccharinum. Next base: position 7,507,964 of record NC_139247.1, on the reverse strand, counting down.
GCACAATTACTACACAAGATGAACACGAACACATTAGACAGCACAATTACTACACAAGACGAACAGAAACACATTAGACAGCACAACTACTACACAAGACACACACAAACACATCACAACTATACCACAATATAAACACAAACACACCACAAGTACTACACAATATAAACATAAACAAACTACACACCACAACTACTACACAAGACAAACACAAACATACTAGACAGCACAACTACAACACAAGATGCATACATACACACCACCGATATTACACAAGACAAACAGAGACACATTAGACAGCATAACTACTACACAAGATAAACACAAACACACTAGACAGCACAACTACTACACAAGACAATCCCAACCACACTAGACAGCACAACTACTACACAAGACAAACCCACATACAAGCACACCACAACTACTACACAAGACAAACACAAACACCATAATTTATGAAAAATTCCCGTTTATATTTGATTCACCCTAGTATTAGTTAGCTCACATTACAAAAGTGTTTTCGGTTTTGCTGACCAAAGAAAGGAAGCTTGAATTAAATTGATTAAATTAAATTCAAATCATTGATTTGAATAAATTATTTATATTATTTGAATTATTATATCTCATTTGAAAATTCCATTTTTAAAACTGAAAAGTATTTCAGAGGATTGCACCAATAGCAGGGATGGAAGATTGGTAGTAATGCCAGTAAAAGCCAGTTTTTGATCTTGTTTTACTTGTTTATTTATTAATTTTTTATGTTGAATTGATTCTCTTGGGCTATGAATCAGTTGTTTCTGCAACTGTTTCTGAGCTTTTGAGAATAATGCCCCTATCTTCAGGCTAGAATTACTTCTTTACCTTTACCCTGAAGATGAGAGTAAAGTCAAATCTAGGAACTTCCGAGACTTTTGTAGAATTCATGTGGTCAAGGAGAGAGAATCTGTTCATCATTTTTTTTTTTTTCAGATATTCAGGGACCTCAGGACTCTTATCACAAGGTAAGAATAATAGCATTGTGCCATCAGAGGGGCCTGGAAGTCTCTAATAAAATAATTAAAACATTGCCTTCAAGAACATGTTAATTTTGTCCAATGAACATGTATGTCATTGCTGGTTATGGAGTTGGTGGATGCCATAGAAATGCTATTTTATTAATAAGTTGTAATTCTTATTTTGGTTTTTTGTTTCTTTCTGCATATTGGGTTAAATGTGATAATGATTGTAAATGATGGAATGGGTATAATTGATTGATTGATTTGTCGTTTTAAGTCCACTTTATGCACAGAAAGGCTAATCGGGACTGGATGTACAGTTTAAAGTGGGATCCGAACCACTTGTGCCTCCACCAGGTATCTAACCCAGGACCCCTTGATTACAAGGCAACAACGCCACCACTGCGCCATCGGGGAGGCCACAGAATGGGTATAATAAATACAATGATACACTCATGTATGAACTGGGTTTTATACCTGGCACCTCTAGCTTTATGGGACGTTAGCTCACCAGTCCACTACAGAAGCCAGTAGGGGGCTCTAATAGTTCAGAATTTCCCCCCAGTTAAACAGGTAATTTTTACTTTCTAACTACTGTCGATCTCTGCAAGGGTACGTAAATCAATTGTGTGTTGTGGAATTTCTCTAAATGCCTTAGTATCATGGAAAACGATGAACTGTGTTGCCAAGGAGTGTTTTAAGCACATACATTGGCAGTGAAATTGGAAATTTTATACCTATGTTAGAATAAAATCAATCATCAATATGTAATGTGAAAATGACTTTTTGACATTAAGTCTGGCCAAAAAAAGTATAGTTTTTTACATTATGCAAAAAAGTATTCCATCTAAATACAGCCAATAATTGATTAAATTACGGCATTATGCCATATTTTTTTAAAAAACAATCTTGTTAAAATTACGGTTTATTACCGTTTAATATAGTTATCTGTAAAAACAAATTTACGGTCACCGTAATTTTTACGGTATCTGGATGGCAGCGAGAACTGACGGCCTTAGACCATTTTTTCTGTCAACTTTTTACAGTGTAGACGCCTGAGCCTCGTTAGTCTGCTAAATGCAGTCGTTGGTATACTACGTTGGATTTAGAGTTTTGGTTTTAAGTAAACTCTATGCACAGTAAGATTAAATGTACTGGACTAGATTACAAGGCGATGTTGTTACCACTATGCAATCGGGGAGGTCAGGGTGCACTAGGAGAAAAGAGGTTGATATTTGGGAGGGTAATCCCTTACACCACGTTCTTGCTTTTATAAACACACTTTTTGAAATTTCATAATGCAACTATAATAGAGTTACAAAATAAAAATATTACTACGAGAATGACATGACAACTTATTTCTTTGAAATTGTGCTTACTTTTCGTTGACTTTCTGAAATTTAGTTGTTTTAATAGGAAAAATTACAAATTTATATTTTTCATCTGAGGTAATAAGTTTATCGTGCCTATGAATTTCTTGACGAGAGACAGACGAGATCGAAAGCTTCTGTTCAAGACCAACATGAGGCCAAGAAAGGAACAGGATTTATCAAATGGGGTTCCTTCCTGAGTGGCTATAGCCCTAGGCACCATACCATCCACTCTTAGTATGTGACCGTTCTCCGCACTTGCGATCATCCCTTATTGGGGATGTGTGTGGGGGGGGGGGGGTTGGAAGCAGAGGCTACCAAATCAAGGATTTAATTACCCCACCCCCAACATGACTTATATCGATAATGTGTGGAGTTCTGTAACTCCACACCCTCTATATGCCTTCAAGGTATGGTGCGATGCAAAGATGATACCCTTACATTATTTTTATTTCTTTAATGAAGCAATGCTACTTGTCTTGCTTTTATTATTTTCCATTTTATGCACAGAAAGGCTAATGGGGATTAGACCCACAATTTAAAGTGCGATACGAACCACTATGTGCCCCGCCGGGTATCAGGTGTCTTGCTTCTTTGTGTCAGACAGAGATCTGTAGGTAGTGTGGCCACTGACCTTGGATTTTCACAATCGGAAGCAGAAAAGAAATGTTCATTTTCAATCCACCTGGTTTCAAGCTAATATGAACTCGTCCCACTGTTTACAGTACAATTCAAATAACTGGTCCGAGCTCCTACAGTGAATCTAATATGGGCACCCTTCATTATAAGTGAGCATTTCTTGTTACTACTCTATAGGAAAGAACATTCCAGCAGAAATGTCAAATTCGCGATTATTCTGTAACAGTCATGCACTTTTCGGAGGGTTTCATACACCTACTGGATGGCGTAGTGGTAACATCGTTACCTTGTAATAAAGGGGTCCCGAGTTCGATGCATAATTCGTATCCCAGTCCCGATTGGACTATCTGTGCATGAAATGGACTTTAAACAAACCTTAATAAAAATCAAAGAAATACAGCTTTCCAGTAACGTCCCTGATAAAATAAAAAATCAATGGACATTTCCACTTTGACATGAAAAACGTTTTAAAACCATTCATTTTACAGATAATGACACAAACATGAGATGTGCAAAATATCTCATGACATTTGTTGGTTCTCGAGAAACACGCCTTCAAACACTGCTGAATTTCAACTCCTATGTCACGGATTTGAAAACGTCCTCTCGTCAGACACGAGGTCCTCTGACGTCATCACATAGAAATGCGTGCAGGCAGGGCTTCTGCTCGTCCTGTCAACTTAGCATGAGTCGCGGAAGCGACAGTAAAGTCACTTGTTACTGTGTAAAACAAGTATCTTGTAACTTCCAGTGCAAAAATCTGTGCTCCATTTCTTGGATATGAAATATGCCCTAGAAGTATAGCAGTATTTACTATAATTCAGCAACTCGGTTTAGGGTTTTCCCATTAGGGTGACAAAGTAAAACTTGTAACAGTCAATGGCTGAACACGTGAACAGCCTTGTTCAATGCGAATACATAGGTTGATTTCTGACTGGCAAGAACTTAATGTTATAGGAATGCCTTTTCTGGAATTACAATTATTTTCGTCATAATATTTTCTTGGCAAATTTTATCAGGAAATTGCAGACATTTGGTCTCCAGTCTTTTTTCACAAAACATTGCTGAAAAAAATATTAAAAAATGTCTGAAAATGAAAAGAAAATTTAACAAATTTTTGTTCATTGAAAAGAGGAAGTTTTGTAGATTTAAGAAATGTGTGGTAAATAAAAACAAATTAAAAATATTTTTTCTATGATTTTTTGAAAAACAACCAAAAACTGCAGGCCAGAGATAAAAATGCTGTATTATGAGGCCACACACAAATTCATGTACTGTGCAACTGATGTAATCTTCTCAGTGTATTTTCTCTTAATTTCCCAAAAATATTTGATCATAACTTGCGCAACAGAAATGAAACTCAAACTGAAATTGCTTTATGGAAAATAAAGTAAAGTAGGCTTTATAAATAAAGTGAAGAATGTGAAAATTCTTATTTTGCACTACATAGGTTACGGTGAATTTCGATAAATATAAGTTTAAAATATATATATTTTTTGAAAGTTTGGTTACCAACCAATTTTACAAGTAATATTTTTCGCATGACCTGAGAACACGCACGCAGCTGAACCCTTTCATTTATCTGGCACGTGAGCAGCAGGGATATTTCATGGAAGAATGATCATTACAAAGCATAGCTTTCCTTTCCACTGTCGCTCCTTCTTCCATTATTTAAATCTGTACAGATTTGTAAAACTGCTCACATGTTCGCTCACCATGGGATACCCGCAGTAAACTGGACACTCGAAGCAGACGACAAACGAGCTGTCCCTAAGTCGTGACGTATTAACATGGCGGCTTCGTGTTTTCAGCAGAACGCTAGCCTCACAACTTTGGAAGTCTCTTTTTTGCCTTAAACTGGACACAGAGAAACGCGAGAACTTGCAAGGTTCATTTCTCCAGGGTGTAGTTTTTAAAATTGTTGTAAATGTCCATTGTTTACGGTTTGTTGGAAATTTATCTATAAAAGTAACCACGTTTATTCCTTCTTTCAGGGTGGCTACAAACAAGCAGAAATGAAATTCCCTGACTTTTCCAGGTTTTCCAGGACAAAATTTACATTTTTCCCTGACAATTACAAACTAAACTAAATCGATGTTTTTGCAAATAGAAATAATAAACTCATACAGATCCAGGTATGGATTTGTTAAGTACCAATATTATTTTTTATGAAATTGACTCAATTTCTCTATTCTCTATGATTTGAATTCAAACTGCAAAATAGTGAATTTGGAAAATTATTACTCGAGTACTCGTCAGTGTCAATGACTACCTGCAGTGTTGCAGCCTAACCAGGACTTCAGATGCCCAGATGGTCCAGAATGCCAGATCGGTGAGTACAACAGTGTTTGGTTCAATATTTCCTCCTTTTCTCCTTTCATTTCAATACGCATTGCTTAGTCCCTCCCACCTTGAGGCATGGCAGACTTAGCACATCTTCTAAAGCAACGTGCCGCCTACAGGAGGCAAATAACAAGATTGCAGTCATTTGTAAGCAGTGTTGATCCAGAGGTGCCGAACGTTCAACAGATCAAGGTTCGGCTGGAGCAACTGAACACATTATGGCCCAAGCTTGATGAAATTCAGGATTGCATTGAATTTGAAGCCACAGACGATGAACACACAGCGGTTCGAGAGACAATCGAACTTTCATATTTCGATCTCAAGTCGCAGATGCTAACATTGAGGGAAATCATTCAAATACAGATGGTGCGGAAAATGAACACAGGACTTTCTGCAAATCTCAAGTCAAGTTGCCATTAATAAAGCTTCCACATTTCAGTGGAAATTACACCCAATGGGTATCATTCAAAGCCACATTTTCTTCGCTCATGCATGATAATTCGGATATTTCAGATATTCAGAAATTTCAGTATTTACGTGTCGCACTGAAGGGTGAGGCATTGCAAATCATTGAAAGCATACCAATTACAGCATCCAACTATGGTGTAGCGTGGAAACAACCCCAAGAGCGTTTTGACAACAAGCGTCTCATAGCTGCTGCATATAAAACCAGTGTCGAAAGAAAACACAGAAGAATTGCGATCGTTCACAAACATAGCTACTAGCTCCATCTCAGCGTTAAAATTATTAGCAGAAGATAGTTCACTATCAGATATAGTTTTAGTTCTACATCTTACTTCTCAGCTTGATGCCACCACACGAAAAGCTTTTGAATTAGAAGTGAATGATTCTGAATTCACCACTCTTGACAGTTTGTTTCAATTTCTAGAGCACAGAATCAAGGCTTTAGAGAAATTCAAACGAATTTCCAATGAAAGATCAACATTCAAGCCACAGCTTAGTGGCAACACCAAACAACAAAGTCACAAAGCTGCGCGTTCTTCTCCTTCAAGATCGTATGTTTCTACTGTATCTCCTTCATGCCTGTATTGCAAGGATACTATGAAGAATAATAAGCATCCGCTGTTTGCGTGCAGTTATTTGAAAGCAGCTACGATAGCTCAGAAGTACAAACTTCTTCGAGACAACCAGATCTGTTTCAATTGTCTTGGACAGTCAGATCACCATGGATTTAGGTCAGGATGCAAGGCAGGATCGTGCAAGTACTGTGGCGAGAAACATCATTCCCTTCTTCATGAAGATAAGAACAGCAAAGAACATCAAGCACAGAAGCAGACCAGTCAACCCAGTAGTAAATCGGCAGTAGGCGATAATGATAACCAGACTAAAGCAACATATTGTTCTGTCAAGAACAGAGAAACTCCGCAAGTTCTCCTAACCACAGCAGTCACAAAAATCAAGAATGCATACGGCGATTGGCTCTCATGTCGTGCACTTTTGGATGGAGCATCGCAGAGTAACATTATGACAGAGCATCTTGCTCAATAGTTACGCATCAAGAAACAAAAACGCCTATCCAAGGGATAAATGAAGCTACAGTGCAGCCTTTCACACCATGGAGACTCAGATTAAATCCAGCATTAGTGGATTCACCATGGACATATCTTGTTCCATCTTGCCAAACATCACAGGTTTCATGCCAGATCAGAGGCTCGAGACTTCCACATGGGGAATTCCAAGTGACATACATTTAGCAGATCCTAGCTTCCATACACCTGGCAACGTTGACCTACTTCGGTCTGCAGATTCTCAAGCCAGAAAAACTTTCAAGAACAGGAAACTATCCATCGTTGCAAAGCAAATTTGGATGGATTGTAGCAGGAAGGATTCCCAATGCACCATCTACGAACGGACCTTCGAAGTCGTTCTTTGTTCGCACAGAAGATACAGTCAATTTCCAATTACAGAGATTTCAGGATTTGGAGGATCTCCATGATAAGTTGGCTTCGCCAGAAGAAATCGCCTGTGAAAAACATTTCAAGGAAACTACATCTCGTGATCGAGAAGGTCGATACACAGTCAAGCTACCCTTGAAGAAGGACAGATCCGTTCTTGGGGATTCTCTGCAAACAGCGATTTCACGATTTAACCAATTAGAAAGAAGACTTGATCGGAACATGGAATTGAAAAGAGAGTACACAGAATTCATGGTCGAGTACCAACAACTCAAACACATGCAACCAATTGGGACATTGGAAGATGTATCCAGAGACAAGGAGACAAGGTACTACATTCCACATCACTGTGTGATCAAGGAATCAAGCAAAACTACACGTTTAAGAGTGGTTTTTGATGAATGCTCGCCCACAACTATGGGGGAATCATTGAACAGTATACAGATGATTGGTCCCACGATACAAGAAGAATTGTTTTCAATCCTGCTCAGATTTCGTAGACACAAAATCGCACTGACTGCAGACACGGCTAAAATGTATAGGCAAATTAACATGCATTCAGAAAACAGACCACTTCAATGCATCTTATGGAGAGCATCACGGGATGAACCAATCCATCTTTACAGTTTAAACACAGTCACTTATGGATTAACTTCAAGTTCATTCTTTTCCACAAAATGCCTCAAACAGTTGGCAGAAGTTGAATCACCAAATTTCACAGTAGCCACTCATGTCTTAACACTTGACTTCTACGTTGACGATTTTCTGGGAGGAAATCATTGCATTGAAGGTGCAATAAAGCTGTGTGAAAGTCTCACAGAATTACTCCAGAAGGGAGGATTCAATCTACGTAAATGGAGCTCCAATAGCAAGGCAGTGTTACAATCTATTCCAGAAGAATTGAAGGCAGTACAGGACCTAGTGCAATTCGACACAGAAGGCACAAACACATTGGGAATTTCATGGCGCCCACCCACGGACGAATTTCTCATGGGCAGTAAGGTTGTTGTAGCAGCAGATGTGGTTTTGTTGAAGGGATTCTCAAAGCGCCAAGTTGCCATCATAATTGCACAAGTGTTTGATCCAATCGGACTAATATCGCCAGTGGTGATCACATACAAGTCATTCCTGCAGCAGTTATGGCTTCACAATGTAGGATGGGATGATCCGCTTCCTATAGATTTGCAGAAAACATCGCGTGATCTTCATTCGCAGCTCACATGTATTAACGAAGTAAAAATACCACGATTCATTTTGGCTCCAGGAGACATACGTAAAGTTCAAATTCACGGTTTCTCTGCTGCATCAGAGAAACTATGGCAGTGTTCTCTTCATAATATCAATTGATTCAGAGGGTCACATAAGTGTGAACTTATTGTGTTCAAAGTCCAAGGTGGCTCCGGTGAAGAGAACCACTCTTCCATGTTTGGAATTATGTGCGGCAGTTCTACTAGCCAAACTGGTACACAAAGTATTGCCCATACTGCATCTATGCATAGACACCATTCACCAATGGACCGACTCAAAAATCGTCCTAGCTTGGCTGGTGTCACCAGCCAGTAAATGGAAACCTTTTGTTGCCAACCGCGTGGCAATTGTACAGGAACTCACACAAGTCAGTGATTGGAAGCACATTCCGTCAAAAGACAATCCAGCAGACCTGATCTCACGAGGAGTCGATGCAAAAACAATCAGATCACTTCAGCTTTGGTGGCACAGACCCGGCTGGCTCCAAGAAGACGAGACACAGTGGCCATCCTCGAGTTTAGCATTCAGTCCAGACGACAACACTATTCCAGAGCAGCGTAAGGTAGCAGCTGCCACATTGGTCACTCATGTAACAACTGAAGAAGAAATCATATCTAGATATTCAAATTTATCCAAGCTACTGAGAGTAGTGTCACTCTGCAAAAGGTTCATCAGCAATTGCAGAAACTCAAGAGACAAAAGGAGTGAAGACCTTACCACCTATGAAATTCAAGGTGCCACACTTACCTGCATCAAGATAACACAATGTGCATTCTTCTCTCAGGAAATCAAAGATTTGTCTGACAAGCAGCAAGTACACAACAAAAGCATTTTCAGGAACCTTCATCCATTTGTCGACAATGAACAAGTAATTCATGTCGGAGGAAGATTGGAAAACAGTGAACTGGATTTTCAAGGCAAACATCAAATTATTTTTCATCCGAAGAGTCATTTCGCGAAAATTCTGATAGCATCAGAACACAGGAGACTTTTGCATGCTGGTCCACAGCTTCTCATATCATCACTTCGTGAGAAATACTGGATACCTCGCATACGTCAAGTGGTCAACCAGATCATTCACCAATGCAACGTATGTTTTTGTTTGAAGGCTTCAGCCGCTCAACAACTGATGGGGCAGTTACCCCCCAGTAGAGTGAGACCCAGCAAGGCATTCCATTACGTACGCATTGATTATGCAGGGCCATACCACATCAAGACCGGAGCCGTAAGAAGCAGATCCGCAAGAAAATGCTACATTGCAGTTTTCACTTGTCTTGCCACAAGGGCAATTCATCTACAGATTGTCTCAGACTTGACATCACAAGCCCTCATCGCAGCTCTACTACGCTTCACCGCGAGAAGAGGAAAGTGTGCAAGTATTTTTTAGCGACAATGCTACGACGTTCCATGGTGCTAAAAATCAATTGCAGGAATTACGTAAACTCTTTCAATCACAAGAGTTCAACAAGGACATCAACAAATTTGCAGCAGAAGAGAATTTCCAATGGAAGTATTCTCCACCACGCAGTCCATCATTCGGCGGGATTTTTGAAAGTGCAGTGAAGCCTATGAAATACCATATTTGCAGAGTAGCAGGAAACGCCGTGCTAACATACGAAGAACTAGTAACTCTGCTATGCCAAATAGAGGCCTGCCTCAACTCTGTCCTCATTCCACACTCCCTGATTCTCATGATGAATTCAGCTACATTAACCCTGGTCATTTTCTTATTGGAGATCATCTAACCTCATTTCCTGAACCAAACATTACATATCTGGCTGCCAACAGATTATCCAGATGGCAGCGCATACAGCAGTTCCAGCAGCGAGTGTGGAGGAAGTGGTCTCAGGACTACCTGCATAGTCTGCAGCAGCGGCAGAAATGGACAGCCGTTCAGTCTAATTTGAAGCCTGGCACACCAGTGCTATTGAAGGAGGACAATCTTCCACCACTCTCGTGGAGAGTCGGCATCATTCAAGAAGTGTTTCTGGCAAGGGATAACATAGTGCACATAGTCACCGTTCGTACTAAAGATGGAGTCTACAAGAGAGCATTAACCAAAATTGTGCCTTTACCACATTGGGAAGAAGACGCTCCATGAGCTAAAGCATTGACAATACATCCCCTAGTGTTAGGTTGGATGTGAACATTCCAACGGGGGGGGAGTATGTTGGAGATTTATCTATAAAAGTAACCACCTTTATTCTTTCGTTATATATTTTATATTGCATATAGCTTCAATTGTTTATTTGAGTATATCAAGTACATTAAGTAACCTGCACTCCCATTGGCTAATTCATTCTGAGTGCAGTGTCTAGTTGCCGCCATCTTAGCGCGGTAGTTACTTCCAGCCAGTGTGCGTAGAGAAGCCACTCGGGACACAGCCAGAAACTGTCGTGGACAATTATGGATACCGTAAACCTAACGTGGCTACGTTTCATTAGTGACACGTTGTTGTAACACCAGCTGCAACTTCGTGTAAACAGTTTTCCCTAGACAGAAGTGCATGGGAAGTGTAATCAAGTGTTATGTGTATATACCTTATAATACATAGTTATAGTTATCAGTGTGTGTGCCTGTGTTTTCTTTACAACTCCTAAGAGGATCGCTGTGAACTTTGCCATATAGCGACACAATCCATACCAGAGAGATGTAAGTGGTAACCTACAATTTCACTTACATTTAGATTCCATCGGTTCGGATCATCATTCATTTCTGGTCCCTCACAGCTGGACAGGTTCTACATTCAGTTTTGGTCCTTTACGATCCGGAACGCATTCACAGTTGATATGAAACGAGTATTTTTCACAACGGCGGCAGAAGGCATTAAGCAATCGAGTAATGATCTATCTACGGAAGGTTCCAGATTCGAGCCTCAACTTCGACATCAATTATTCGTCCTTATCGCACCAGTATTAGATATTACACAACATCGATCTGGGGGAGGGGGAAGAAATACACAATAAGATTTTGTATCATTTTTAACCATTGTTTTAAAAGTTATTCTAAGAAAAATGTAATCCGGGGTTGTTAAAATGAGGGTTTGCAATTACCACTTCGGGTTTTTCCTGTGTTCTTTACTGCTTTCATTTTAAAATAATCATGGTATGAACACTTCGGGAGAGGCTGGAGCCCCATCAGCCTCCCCTCTGCGAACGCCAGTGTACTGATGTCTCTTCCATGCATACAACATTTATTGGCATTAAGTGTGATATCTTGTCGGATGAAATCTGGACATTTTACGCATCCGATAATTGTCACATTTTGGCGTACCAACTTTCGGTATTTTGTACACATTCAATAAATGCAAAGTTTGCCTAGAAAAATGTACTAGATACAAACCTACATCAAACAAATGTAATTTTCAGATCATCACTTATTTTAATGCTTCTCCTCCATAAATCAGGCAAAATGTACTACCAACTCTGAATTTCCATGCCCTTTCACCAAGGGTCTTCGGGAAAAGAGGAAATAAATAAATAGGTTGGTATGATGCAGAAAAGGAGCATAACCTTAGGTGGAACCTTTCACCATTTGAAGGTTAACGGGATCGTTTTCACTTTCATTAAGACCCCTTCGAAACGCCATGAAGAAAAGCATGCTGTGCTAACAGATAATCACCACAGGGGGTTCAGATGCATATCAGTCCTTGTCAAGGTCAAAACTCTTTCCCCTTGAAGACTAGTGTCCTGTCTTTCACAAGAGAATATTTTTTGCCTCTCAGGCAAGGAATTTGTTTCTCTCAAAAAAGAAATAAAGTTTGAAAATGAACTAACTAAGTAACTAACTCTCTAGCCTTCTTAAACCCGTAGGTTCATGGCTGCAGCAACACAGGCCTTCCATTTGTCCCTATCTTGAGCAAGATCTATATAATCATTTCCATGCCTACCGATTTCCCTAGGTCCATCTCAACGTTGTCCCTCCATCTTCGTCTTGGCCTTCCTACAGGTCTCTTACCATCAGTTTTCCCAACAAGAATCCTGTAAACTCCTTTTTCCTCTCCCATTCGTGCCACATGGCCTGCCCACCTAAGTCTTCTTGATTTAATTATTCTAATATCTGGACATGAATACAAATTATGTAGTTCTAAATTATGTAACCTTTTCCACTCACCTGTCTCCTCATCCCTTTTAGGTCCAAAGATTTTCCTAAGGATCTTATTTTCAAATACTCTCAATTTATGTTCCTCTTTCAATGTAAGGGATTCCTCTTTCAATGTAAGGGACCAAGTTTCACACCCATATAATACTACAGGCAAAATTACTGTTTTGTATACTTTAACTTTTAGTTTCTTAGATATTAAACGAGAAGACAAAAGTTTATGAAGAGAGAAGTAACATGCATTTCCTGAATTAAGCCTACTTTTTTATTTCCTTTATTTCATTTATTGAAAATGAACCCCACAGATATACCAAAATCAGTCTGTTTCTTCATCGTACTAGTCCAATCAATGGTTTTCGTGCATAATGATAGTCCCTTAATTAAAACTTAGCACTTTCTCAATTAATCAGTTTAGGAACATATTACATAATTGAATTGAATATAATATAATTGAAACAAACTGTTGGACAGAAAATATGATTTGGGTAGATTTATGTTTATTCTGTCTATACATTGTGTTGAATTACCGTGCGCTTCTTGAGAACTTGAGACGCGAACATTGGTCTGCTTTTAGAAAACGTTTTCTGTGATCTCAAGATTGTGGGTTCAAAATACGTGATTTTGAAGAAAATTGTTAGACAGAAAATATGAATTGGGTAGGTTGATGTTTATTCTGTCGATACATGTCGTATCATGTTGAGCCGCTCTCTGCTTCTTGAGAAATTGGTCTGCTTTTCGAAGTAATTTTCTGTAATATGAAGATTGTGTGTTTAAAATACATGATTTTGAAGCAAATTGGTGGACAAAAAATATGAATTCGGTAGATTGATTTTTATTCTGTCCGATACATGTGTCTATCATGTTGATCTGCTCTCCGCTTCTTGAGAAATCGCAGGAAGAGAATTTATTACATGTAAACATATCCCATGAATATGGAAATATGTCTTACTTTCTAATTTTAAGAGAAAATGTTATTATTCTTATGTTAAAAGTTTACAACACATTGGTACCAGTTTCATAGATCGGAGACACATTAAAATCGGATATTTTGTGTTGTGCATGGTTCGTACTTACCAATTGTGTATTGCGGAACATAGTTCAAGGTGCCATTATGCTTTTTAAATGAAAAAAAAAATGCAATTTTTCACATTCTGTACTTTTTTTTATTCCTTTCTTCGCTTCTGGAACACACAATATGGGTATGCAGTGTTTCTAATTCTTCACCGAAAAATACCTACTATTGTGTTCGTCACCGGTGGAAATTATACATTATGCATGGGTAGCTGACACACAGACCTACGAACCATATACGGATAGCCCCACAAACCAGTCATGGATAGCCCATGAACCATTATGCATGATAGCTGACTCATAGCCCCACAAACCATTCCCGATAAGGTTAGGTTAGGTTTGGTTATGTTAGGCAAGTATAGTAAAAAAGGGGGGGTTGAAACATTGACAGGGGCTTACGTCATCAAATGTACGCAGCATCTGGTCAAAGAGTGGGTATGTTATGAGAAAAGAAAGTTCCTATACTCGGAATGGAAACTTTTCAGCAGCCAGCTTACAAGACAGCCAATCCGGAATAAGAAAATTAAACGAAACCGGCCAATCAGGAACAAATAGAGATTTTTCTGCCACCACACGCAAGTTCCCCGAACTACTGCGGTTCCCATTGCTACGCCGGAAGCAAAGCACCTTGTGGAGACACACATGTTATGCAACAACGTGAATTTTCATTTGCAAGAAATTGATAGCGAATTAGGAACTGTTTAAATTAAGCTGCCTGACCACTAAAAACTTTACGATATAAGAAAATTTGCAGAACCAGTTTTAATATTGACAAATGTATTCATGGTACTTAGAAATTCAGGTTTGAATTCCTAATCGCCAGACTACATTCGTTAAAATATTAAAACTGGTTCTGCAAGTAAAAATGCATTTGCTTAAATTGTTAACATATATATATTCATCACAGACTATTATAATTTTCAATACAGAAATAAAAATGTAAAGCAAACTTTTCCTGAAAATAACAGTAAAAAAGGGGGGGAATTTACTTGATTCAGTGTAGACCATCTGCTAAACAACTCAAGACGATTCTTGTGACAATATTTTCTGGAATGCTAATTTATCATTGTGTTTTAACTTTAATAATAACAAATAATTTTTGGTGAAATGCTGATTATTTTCATGTCCAATGCAAGGAATATGCATGCACGTCATAGGAGTTTAACAAAAATTGATATTACTCGTATATCATTGAAATGAGGTTTTTTATGTAAAATTTTACTTTCATTACAGACTACCGAAATTTTGCAAGGGTTGAAATAAAAATGTAAACTCAAATTTTCCCTGAAAATAAGCACAACAAAAGATAAAACTTACTTGTTTCAGTGTAGACCATCTGCTAAAATGCTATCAACTTAAGATGATTCTTGTGACAATATTTTCTGGAATGCTAATTTATCATTGTGTTCATGCAAGAAATATTTTTACCAAATCATATGCAAGTCATGCAGGTTAAACAAGGAAGCAAAATTATGTCAGTAACATAAAACAGCCACAACTTTCAACCACTCCCCAAAAATTATCAGATAACATTGAAAGCAGTGAAATCCTTTCATAACACATTATATTACTCTAAATGTGTAATCCTGGGTGGAGGCTGATTGAACAGTGGTTCAGATTCCATTGTAGGTCCAGTCCCAAGTAGCCTATCCAAGCATAGAGTCGGCTTTTAAAATGCGATTTTTAACAAATAATAATCTGATATTGCATAGGACTTTCAGCTTTGCATTGCGCAGGCTGGCGACTCTAGAACCATGATAAAAT
Organism: Lepisma saccharinum; assembly: GCF_977018435.1. Lineage (NCBI taxonomy): Eukaryota > Metazoa > Arthropoda > Insecta > Zygentoma > Lepismatidae > Lepisma > Lepisma saccharinum. The sequence continues at coordinate 7,492,514 of NC_139247.1, read as the reverse complement.
ACAAGTATAATTTCCGGTTTTGAAGGCTAATATTCCAAAACTTCAAGGGCACAAACACACACAATTAGAATACATAATTTAAGGTGGAGAGTTTACATTTGCCACTTCACATACTCAGATTTACAGATCTACACAAATGTTATGGGGTGTACTAATTTCCAAAAAAACATAATTGTATATTTACCTCATCAACTGCAAGTCCTTGATATTCTGCCTGTCAGACAGACTGTTCTACAAAGAATACTAAAAAGTAAATGGATTAAGATAATTATTTTTTATTTTCCACACAGCTTCCTCAATAAAAATAAAACCTAAACTCTGAAAAACTTGCCTCAGGGCATTTAAGCATAAATGAAATGGGATTTGTATTAATAAAAGTTGAAATTTTTCACGTCGATAGGAAAAAATTCATGCAGAATTCACAGATAATTGCCGAAGCCAATAATTAATGCATAATTCCCAGATTTCAAGGTATTCCTGGAGAGTAGCCACTCTCTTAAACATTTCATTACCAGCTCGACATATATTGCATCAAAATATTTTAAATTCAGGTATTTTTTTAACAAGGAGGCACATAGGAGGGACAAAACTAACATAAATTGCATTAAAAATCAATCTAATCATCACAATTTGCATCTTTGCATCTTCAATGAGGAAAAAAAATGGATAAATGCTTAATTAATTGAGTCTTCACTTATGATGATAGAATAACAAATATACATAGCATTAAGTTCCATTTCATAATTTTTTATTGCCCAGTAATGATGTAAATGTAATAATCAAGTTTTCCTTTTCTATTTGTCAATGTACAAGAAAGTATTTTAATCAAAATTTGAATTAAATTGAACTTATGTGTAGCTGGTCTATTCATGTTGATTTGCTGGACTTCTAACCACTATTTTTAATTTATGTTTTTGACCACTTTTAAGACACTGTTAATGTAAATTTCAATTAAGGTACTCACATTTTCCGCAAAGCTGTTTACCAAAATTAATAGAAAATAATGTAAAACAGCTTCGCCGAAAATGTGAGTACCTTAATTAACTATTACCACGTCTCTCATTCCCATAGTATGAAAGTAAATTTCAAGTTGATTACTCCAATTGTCAAACTCGCATTTGCCTGAAATGGAAGAGCCCAGACCAGCGAAAAATAATTCTCCCAGGCAGGCACTTTACAACCAAAAACAGATCTGACCCAGATGTGGAGCCTCGACCACCAATAAAGGCACTCTGTTTATGTCAAAAATTTACACTATAACCACTCATATCAACTTTTCAGGAGTCCCTGAACATCAGGTGTTAGACAACAAGTTAAAGACAAATACGCCTCCCTGAGGACAGGGTCATAATCATAGAAGTCCAACAATTCAACTCAAATTGAACTCTTAGGCCAGATAAATATATACATATTACCTGACGATAAAATGACAGTGTAACCATTACTGCATGATAAAATGTCTAGCCCAACGCACAATCCCCAAGGAATAACATACATGCACTTCTAGCAATATTATTACTTTCCGTTACAATTATTGCAGGTCTATTATGGTGCAATGTAATAACAACAGAAAAGTAAGGATAACATAAACAAAGATAGGTATTCAAAAATTCATTGTCTCCAAAGTATACAGTACAGAAATAAGTAATGAAAAATATGTAAATTATTATTAGACAAAATCAAAAGTAACGGTTTGTCTTTGTACACGTAACAAAAGTACCATGACTAAAAGACCACTTCATTTGATTATACAAAATACACAGTTGTATAATAAATCACTGATTGTAGTGACATCTGCAAAGAAAATAATTTTAATTTGGAATTCAGATCTCTGGGAAATGCATTTCTTCAATTTTACAGGAGAAACGTACTTACGGAACTGTGTTTCTGTAGACTTTTGAAAGCTCGTGGAAGTGTTTTCTCCCATCGTTCAATTTATTTGGCCGGTAAATCATGTATTTTTCTATATTAATGTCTCTCTGATGCACAAAAGCTGTTGGCTCTATTTCCTTCCACTACGTCAACCGGATGTTGTATGCATTTCATGACGTAACACCCAGTCAGTGTTTCCAACCATGCATATTTGTAACTATGTCGACGTTACATAACCTATATTAATCTGCATCTTAATGTGCATGATTTTTTAGTACGAACCCATGTGAAACATTGAATGATGTGTAAAAAAAAAACAAGCAGAATATATGTTATCCTGAGATGAATTATCTTGAATTTATGTTAACGTAACCCAACCTACTTAAATGTGCATGATTTGTGATGTTGAATAATAGCACGTACCCTTTTTTTTTAACTATGTTAACCTAGCCTAACCTAATGTAACTAATGTAACCCTTTTTAACTGTTAACCTAACCTAGTTAATGTAACTAATGTAACTTAACCTAACCCAACTGAGCCCGTGCATGGAACATGAGGTATTAGCATAATTTTGAACCCGGGAAGAAATACATCAGTAGTAGTAGTTATTTTTCGGTTAGAGAAGTCATTCTTTTTCGGTTAGGAAGGTTGGAAACACTGCATACTCACTGATGATAGACAACGCTAGTCAAAATTTGTCCACCATATTGTGTGTAATGCAAGCGAAAAAGGAACAAACAATAATTACTCGATATGTGTAAAATTGAAATTATTTTCATGAAAAAGCCAAATCCCACCTTAAAGAATCTTAAGCAATGCATAATAGGTAAGTATGAATGTGAAAAATAACAAAATAAATGAATTTGAGACGTCTCTCTGAGATTGGAATTTTAATAGAAATTGTACCACACAGAAACACCCCAATAACAAAAGCAAAAACCTTTCAACAATTCAAGGATCTTGCATACCTGTGTTTGGAATAAAAAAGTTATACACATGAAATTAAATAAACAACAAGAACTGAACTTTTTAAGAATCAAAGCACCTGACAAAAACTTTTTCTTTAGGACAATTTGCATCAAAACATGATGATGAATAATAATGGAAGGTGTAGAAGTGAAGGTATACAAGTAAAAATATAAACCATGAGATTACCAAATGTATGTGGCCAAACACAGGCAAAACAAATAATGTTATAGTTACCTTCTCTTTCACAAACATCTTCCTCTGTGAACATATAAAAACAAAAATTGGCCAAAACACATTCTACATGTTGATAGAAGACCAAGGATACCAAACTAACCCCCACCAATGAATTTCTGGGGGAAATATTTCATCATTGGAAGATTTTGGAGTGTGGCAAAATTATGTATTGTGAGATGGTACTTTTCTTTCACAATGGAGTCTTAAAATTAGATCTTTATTGCAATTTTCACAATTTGTCACTTAATCTGAACTGAAATTACTTGCTTTGATTGATTGATTGATTTGGTGGATTAAGTCCACTTTATGCACAGTGAGGCTAACTGGGACTGGACCTACAGTTTAAAGTGGGATCCAAACCACTATGTGCCTACACCTGTTATCGAACCATGGACTCCTTGATGAAATTACGTGCATGTAATGTATAATAATAGAGAGAAACACTAATGATTTTTACACACACTCAGAACAGGGGTAGACCGGATGTCATGCACATGAAAATTTTCACTTCACACTTGAATTTTCAAATTTAGTTCTGAAAAATACTTTGTTATTATTTTGAATTCCATAATGGAAACGGAAATATTTACATTACATGTATTATTAAATCAGGTAGTAAACATGCTATTATAAATTTTTTTCACTTTTGCTACGTTAACTTTGAAATCTGCAGCGATATGGTACAGCAGGCCATATATTATAATGTACTGCCAAAAGGGGTAGACAAAAAAAATAATTCAGGCATCGGGCAAATTTTTTTCTGGAGTCATGTTTTGTAAATATGGCCTAAAGCGGTTTGTACAAGATCAAATTAATCACAAACTAGTCTTTGAATTGAACTCGACAATTGAAAGTCGTTGAACAGTGTTCCTATTGAAAATCTTGAATGGTCTGAAATTACATGATCAAAGAAAAATTGGACAAGTTTACATTCTATCAAAATGTGGCACTGTGTACAGCACAAAAATAAATAAATAGACTAACAATTAGCCCTAACGAAGATAATAATTTTCTTCCACATCTTTCCAAACACTGGGAAGTGCAAAATATGTCTATACACACACACAATGAAATAAATCAATTTTGAAAAAGGGAAAATGGCAAAATAAGGTGTAATGTGAGGGGGGCTAGTTTGGTATATTGTAGCCATATAAGATATGCAGAAAATTCATACAATGTATAAAACTAAAATTAACATTGAGAATATTACATAATGTGGTGCTCTTGATTTTTTACATGCATACAGTGAAAAGGAGCTCAAATGGCAACCTCTCTTTCTTGCAGTACATCAGGAAAACTAAAGTAATGCAACTTGTGGAATGACAGCCTTGGTGTTTTTGTTATGTATTATCCAGTATTTATTTCTCAGTTGTTTCGAGTGCCCATCTACAGACTTGGTTGTTGAATCAAGACAATTTTGTTCACATGGCATTTGGTTCATGATCTTTCATAAGTATCAAAATAGCCACCATAATTTTCATATTAATTAATATATAAAAACATACACATCTATACTTTCTGCAAAGACACACACACCACCACCAACAAACCTAACAAGCAACAACAAAAAAAAAAAACTAACATACATACATATCTGGCCATTCACTGGTATTACATTTTAAACATGTTTTAAGTGTTTAGTCTCACCCCTTTTAAGTGACGTGCACTTAATTTGCTCATTGATGTCTTTGACACATTTATAAATAAAATTAAAAAAAAACACCTACCAAATAATGCTTGGGGATATGACTGGTATGACCATCCAGCCAATGACTTGCTGCTTTAGCACATGCTCTGATTGTTGTGCCTTTTCAGAGAACTTACTAATAGTATCACACAGAGCCAATGACGGATACTTCAACTTGCAACCATCATATTCATTAAAATCTATCAGCATACCATTCAGAAGCAAATCATCTTTAGGGCCTGTTAATATCTGGAGGCAAGTAGGACATTCCTTAGTAATTGCTGCTGTCTTGCGTACAAGGTATCCAGCAATATGCACTACCACATTTTGTTCAGGAAGACTGCGATCAATGTCAGCTACGGGAGGGATATCTACAAGGATGTTCTGGCAAAGCACAGTCTCAGAATGAGCATCATTAGCAGCAGTTCCATTATTTCCTCCTGCTCATTGAACATTTGGAAACAATGTACCTGCAACCTCACGAAACACATTCTGACACATAGAAGCCAAAAGGACATCCGAATCAGCCTCACAATTTGACGAATTAGAATGTCTCAACAAATTGTGTGCAAGAACAGCCCTCATGGAGTATTGAAATTGCAAACAATCAGGATTGTCATTGTTTCCACCTTTTCATCTTTAAGAAGAAAAGGTATTCTCAAGACAATCCTGGTTGAGACGTTTTGTCATCAAGAACTTGAGGTCTTCACTTCTCAAGCCCTCCCATATGGCGCTTTGAAAGCTTGGGACAACTGCGATATTTTAGCTTTGAGTCTACTTCATAGAGCTTCTTAATGGAGCTCCATGAAGCAGACTTCTCTTGTCCTTCTCCAAAGAGTACTTTGTACTTTTGGAGATTGTTCCTTACGGATTTCTGCAGGTGTGGCGGATCATGCATGCCAAAAATTTTTCGGCTCTCATACTCAAAAAATGGGTGATCTGGAGTCACATTTAAATTTCTAAATATCCGTTGATTATGAACACCTTGATGACAGACAACAGCCACTAATGTTAATCCAGCTTCAGCAATCTTGGAGCATGCCTCCTTCAAAAGGGCTTGTAGAACTGAAGAGGGAGCACCATTACCACTGAAGAAATAGCCTATGGGTTGCTTCCAGTTACTAATAGGCCTCTGAGCATAAACACAAGTGCATTGGAGATAACTTTGATTCATGATCAGACGTTACAGATGGGCCATAATTTTCATATCCATCTATAACAACATACTTCTGATTATACACAACACTGGTTTTAATGGCCAAATTCTGTCCCTCTGGGGCAACTTTTTCGCGACTATAGACATAGTTGTTAAAAGCACTGGGCAAAAACCGAAGCATTGGGTGACACGAGATATTAATTTTATTAGTGTCCGTTTACTGGGAAGAATAATTATTTTAGATAAAGCTTTGTATGCAGCGGGACCATGGAGATAGACACTCAAAGCTAATGATTTGTCTTTTAAGGTCCACCTTCGACCTCTAGGAGACCTGGAACTAACACAAATTTATTTTTCTAAAAATGAGTATAAATTTACTGGGACCATGTTTTTTAGTTCTTCCAAAACAAATTTCCTACTGGTTGTTTTTAGTGCATTTGCATTAATTAGTATCTTCCTCAATTTACTAACTGTAATCCTTAATCTTCTAATTTCTTTTGTTTTTGGTGTCACTTCAACGTTATTTTTTACACCTTCAGACTCACTGACTTTTGTCACTGGGGTGGCAACACTGGGAATAGTTACTGGGGTTGGGGTGGTGTCTGCTAAACAGACACCAGCCCCAAAAACACTGGGTGTGAACACTTGGGTTGTGGTGGTGTCTGTTGGGCAGACAAGACACCACCTACAACATCACTGGGGTTGGGGTGGTGCTTGCTAGGCACACACCACCCCCAAAAGCACTGGTTGTAGTCACCAACGAACCACCATTACTGATTTGTTGCCGCTTTACCGGGGGACAGTACTCCATTTCTGGACTCAAAGTAGGTATGGCAGACACTATGAGCATATTCTTGAATGTAGAAGTAAAGCACCAGTCCTGGAAATGTAATGCGCAAACGCTGTACTTCTCCACATTGTGCATTTCTAGGTCTGGCTTCCCAACTACATTCAACCACTGGGAACGTCTGTAATATAAAAACAGAAGTTAAGATTACCTATTTGCAGAATTGATAGTTTCATAGACCATACTATATTACATGTACACACACAACACACAAAAGTGGTTTATGATTTTTTTTTTTTCAAATTCTCCTAGCAGGAAGACTAATTATCGTAGAATTTTGACAACCATTATCACATGCAATTTGAACCATCTGGCACTTGTGCTTATTTCTATCACGTGAGTACTCATGCGTTGTACTTTATACAACTCTCACTATTTTCAGTCATACCATTGTGATTCTTCAATGAAGAAGGTTTTTTTTTTATTTTAATATTTATTAATGCCTTTTACACTAATTCTCTCAGTCACGAATACTAGTAATCATTGAATAAAATAACAAGGTGAAACAAAATATGAGGATGGAATTGAAAAATGAACACAAGAGTACTCACGCATTGTAAAAAGTACAACAGACACACATTCACTGTGTCATTCTTCTGTTGCAACTAAACGAGTGACTAATAAAACCGCATATTTATCAGTAACTATGAGGAAGGACCAACAAATGAATACTTTGGTGGAATCCATTGTTGGTGACCAAGCTTTTCATTTTACTTTTAAAAATTATACATTGTTGTACTTTTTACTACAGCGTGAGTGCCGGAAGGTTAAACTGATGAGCATTTATGTCAAAAAAACAAATTACAAATTACCTTACGCAAGCATGTGTGCTTCCCATGGACAATGTATTTTCCGTTGACAAGAGAATGTAAGTATCGTAGACTAGTGGAAATGAATGTAGAAGTAAATCTGAACCTTAGTAGAATGCATTTAGGGACTTTGGTAACAGTTTCATACATCGGAGACACATTTCTTCATTTTTACAGAAGAAACTACTTACGGAAATGAGTTTCTCTAAGATTTCTGTTACGAGGTATTTTCTTTCATCATGGCATATATTTGACGGGGAAATCATGTCAAGTGTTTCCAACCACTTTTTTTTTTAACTATGCTTGTCTAACCCAACCAAACCTAACCTTATCGGAATGGTTTGTGGGGCTATCCGTGCTTAATGTACAATTTGCACACATGACGAACACGATAGTAGGTATTTTTCGGTGAAGAAGGTTGGGAAAGAGTTTACAATACCGGACCACTCTCCAATTTCTATGAAATGTTGCCTACTCACTAATTGTGAACCCCTAAACACAAATCTGCATGTAATAATTGGCGGTCAAGTATGGAAATCGAGAAAAGACGAAATAAACTACAAGGTGTGTTCAAAAAAAGACCAGATTGTTGGAATAGCAAATTTACCTGAACATGTACATCTTATTCATGTTTGTCCCCTTCAAAGTACTGTCCTTGGCTGGCCATACACTGCTCCCAATGTTTCTTCCAGCTTTGAAATGCCTCCTGGAACGTTTCTTCCGGAATGCTCTTTAGGTCCCTCATACATTTTTGTTGGATGCCATCAATTGTGTCAAACCGACGACCTTTCAATGTCGATTTCAATTTTGGAATGAGGAAAAAGTCTGCCAGAGGCAAATGGAGGTTGAGGAATCACCGTCGTCCCGTTTTTGGCCAAAAATTCAGTCACAAGTAGAGCGGTGTGAACCCGCGCGTTGTCGTGGTGTAGCGTTCAGTTTTAGTTCCGCCAAAGCTCAGGCCTTTTCCGCATCACTGCGAATCTTAACCTCTTCATAACCTCCACATAAAATTCCTTCTGACTGTTTGTGGGATGTATTCGTAATGAACTATTCCTTGCCAATCGAAAAAAGGTTGATGTGAACATCGTCTGTTGACGTGGACAGTCACCCACTTCGAGGATCTTTGTCCGTCGATGTTCTCCCAGTTTTGAACCGAGAGTACCAGTCACAACACTGATCGGCTCATTGCTTCATCACCGAAGGCTTCCCGAAGCATTGTGAATGTCTCTGTGGCACTTTTACACAGCTTGAAACAAAATTTAATGCACACACGTTGCTCCTGCAAATCTTTCATTTTTAACACAGCCACAAAATGTCCCACTGACCGCTGCAGACTCTGACATGTGTTGCTCGCGCGCGCGAATGGCTCGCACTGAGCTCGGGCCTTGTTGCAATGTAGTTCACAAAGATGACGCTAGATGGCGCAACTGTGTTCATTTGATTCCATCAAGTAGTTTGCGCGTAGTGCACTCAATCCAGCCTTTTTTTGAACACACCTTGTATGTTTTGTTAACGTAACGTAACCCTACCATGAGAACAATAGCTCCATGGAAGATGCCATTTTCCCAACATGAAGAAATCAACAGGCAAGACAAGGTATAAAGTTCAAATCACAAACCCTGAGACCTTCTGTAAACAAAACCATTTGCATGCAGAGAACATTGCAAACTCATAGAAGTAAAATAATCCACACGAAAATCCAGCGTTGTTACAGGATTCATTACGTAAGGTAAAAAAAATGGCCAATTTGTAGTATGGGATACACTGCCGCAAATGACATCTCACTTTAAACCCAATGCTCTTTCTTTTTTTACTTATTGCTTCACCTTTATGATTAACTCTTTGCACAAGTAATCATTTCCCATAAATTTGGCTTCTTTCTTGCATGTGAATTGAATATATTTTACTTGCATTTTTTTAGACAAAATGATATAACATGGTAATGTATATTTCTAACGATGATATAGATAGAAGTGTATTTGAAATTTGTTTGTAGATTTTATGTAAATTGTATCTTATGTAAATAAAATATATAATGGGCATAAACAGCCATATGCATTGCTGTAAGTCCAATAAATATATTGATGATGATGATCAAAACAAGACAAAAAGTTTGTAAATTTATTGCGTTTGAAAAGCTTGACAAGCATCCTAATAACGATTTTTGTTCTGCCAAATATAGTTCACTTCGTAAAATAACTTTGTGACATGGCAAGGCAAGATAAGTGTGAACATTTTGTAGTAATATGCATTGTAACTTTCAATGAGCTTAGAGATTTGTGTACATAATGATATTTTATAACATTGGTTATTTTCTAAAAATAATCATGTGAACAGCAAGGAAGTAGTGCAACTTAGTAATATTGCCTGACTTATCCTTAGAAAAATAACATGTAGAGTTCTATGCATGCGGGAAAGTCTCCGTGTTCTCAGAGCTTGTTTTCAAAACACCAGCAAGGACAGCCTTTGAAAAGGGGTGAGAAACAGATTCTACTCAATATTTATGTAACGTTCTGTCAGTGGTATCCTGAGAAACCAGTAAATTAAGTGGTAAAGTTCGTATCCCAGTGCAGTGGTGTGTCAGTGTCTGCAGCTTTAAGGGTTATGAAAGAGAGAATGACCAGGAGAGTAGCAATGTATGCGGCTGCATATTCGTCTGATGTTTTGAGAGCGGGTTCTCCATTCAGAGGCTCTTATATAAAATGAATAGGTGCGGCGAACTATGAGTGTAACAACAGATGATTGCGGTCATGAATCAGCTGACGCGGAGTGATACATCGAATTGGTGAGACCGTTTGTTTACAGAAGGTCTCAGGGTTGGTGATTTACACTTTAGTTCTCTTAGCTAAAATATTAATTTTTCTTTGTATTTACTCTAATGAAACCTAACCTAACAGGGCTAACCTAACCTCATAGGCATTCCTCATCTGACATCAGCAAAATTGCTGTGCGTAAAGGAAGACCATTAACGAATTGCGAAAGATAGATGGTTCCGAATTGCTGTGTATGGACAATGACCGCCAAATATGAACTACAAATACGTCATCAGGATTTGGGATTTACGTTGTTGAATAGGTACTATTATAGTATGGGTGAGACACCTATAAATAATATATTTCGAACTTTTACCTAAGGTGAAATAATGCATTTCTAACTAAGATAATGTCTATTTCTTACATTTACGAGTACTTACTGTTACTTGTTATTTCGATTCAGTAACACATTTTAGCGGGCGATAGCGTACTGGTTCAGGGCGCGCTGGGCGAGTGTTTTGTCGATTTATGCAGTGTTGCAAACTCGTTCGCCGGAAAATACCTACTTTCGTGCCCGGATTTGAAATTACGCTAATACGTCACAAACCATTGACATTAGTCTCACAAACCATTGACGTTAGCCTCAAAAACCATTGACGTAAGCCCCCAAAACAATTTTCCGTAAGGTTAGGTTAGGCAAGCATAGTTTAAAAATTAATTAAAAATATTCGACACGTCATGTTCTAGCGAAAACACGGTGAGTTTGAAACACTGACTATGGGGTTACGTCATCTTAACACACAGAGCATTATGCTCTCGTGCAGAAAGCAAATGGCGGCAGCAGAAACATCGTGTCGGATAGAGATTTTTGCAGAAAACATCATGTATTCGCATTAAAATGGATCAAAACTACATTCACGAACTTCCACAACGCTACAGAAAATGATTTCCGTAAGTACTTTCTCCTGTAAATTTGAAGAAATGCGTCTAACCTTTCCAACGATATATGACACGTATTCCTTAGGAAAAGGACGTAAAGTAGAGTCTTACCACAGAACGTTTTAACACCAGCATGAGATCTCATTTATATCATAGTATACATGACTTATTCTTACCCATATGCCGAAGCAACATTTGATCTTCGTTAGTATTCTTACTCATATCCCGAAGCAACTTTTAATCTTCCTTAGAATTTCCATTCCATTTCTTCAGCCTTCAGAATGCTTATAGGCTACTTTCGTTTGAGCTAATTCGTTCAAAACAGAAAAAACATTTCCAATAAGCCGGTCGTTCAGCACACAAACAGGACGATATGAAACAAGGAACTGAGAGTTTCGATTTCTACAGTAAAGCACGTGTCTTTCTTGTAGCACAACAATTTTGCTACCTTGTGCATACATAGCTAGCCTGCCTAACATAACCACATAGGCATTTAGCCTAAAATTAAAAAGCTTTCTCCCGTGACGTCAGAACATAAGCTTGGTCAAGTGAGACCTGTAAAGTACGGATTAATTGACACAGATTCAATGAAAAAACAGGGTTGCCAAACAAAAAAATTATCACAGACTATAAAATATCTACCACCAAAATGTGTTTTAAACACTTGTAAAAAAACATGTTTAAAACGCATTGTTTTAAACGTTTAAAACATTTGTAAAAAAACAAAGCCGTGTGTTTTAAACGTTTAAAACAAAGTGTTTTAAACACTTTTGTTTTAAACGTGCCAATCCTGGTGTAAACTAACAACAGTGTTATGTTGGCCGATCCCGACTTCGGGAAATGACGTTTTCTGCGTTGCAAGTGTCTGAAACTTACCGGAAAGGTAAGAATAATTCGTTTATACTAAGATATTAAATGAGATAAGGGATGCCCATCCCCTTCAATGCCAATGACGCATCCCCCCCCAAAATCATGTCATGCGTCCCACCCAAATCATATCATTCGCACCTTCAAACCATATCGTAATGCCACAAAGTATTTAATTACGACAGCATGTCTACAGAAAGTAACTTTTTTTTAGCTTTTCTGAACACTATAGCTACTTAATCTGCCCCACCGCCCTAAACAGGGAGCCCATCACTCAAGACCACCCCTAAAATCGTTCATCATAATCTAGAATATCGCTTGTTTTGTAGTGCAGCAATAGTACGTATAAAAACTTCACATTCACCTCATTAAAGTGCCAAACACACATCCTAACAACAATAAAATTTTTACATCCATTTTTTGCAGACTTTCAAGAATATTATTAATTTAATGGGGTGACAATACTGGTAAAATTTTCAAAGCCAGAAAACCCCCCGCGATAAGATGATTTTTTTGTCATTTATGAAGATTATGTTCTACACCAGTGTTCCGCAACCTTTTTTTACTCACGGCACACCCCAGATGGGCCTAGACTCAACACGGCACACCAAAATGTCTTTCCCTTCAAAATCATATGAATCTTAATATAATTACGAAATATTACGTCGTTATGTAATCAATTATTATTATCATCATCATTGTTGTTGTTCTTATTATTATTATAAAACATGAATAGACATGCATTTATTAAACATTTATTAACTTTAATTCAGTGTAGAAAATACACATTTCTAATACGAATTTTAAAGTAAATAACTCTACTCATACCTTCAATGTGATACTTGAGCCTGCTTAGCTGCACACAGACGGCTGATTCGTGGTGGAATCATTGACAAAGCAAGCCTCATTTCTTCATCGATGGATTTGAGTCTCTCTCTCTTTGATGTTTTAATTGCAGTCAACGTCGAGAAGCCCAGTTCACACAAATAAGTAGTTGAAAATGGTAATAATACATTAACTGCCATCTCGGAGATAGCCGGGTATTCACTGCTTATTGACAACCAAAATGTATCAAAAGGCACTTCGAAAAATTTGAATTTCAAGGTTCTGTCTGCTTTCAAATCTGCCAGTTCCTCTTGTAAGCGTAAATTTTTCGGAAGATATTTCAAATCCATACTGAATGGATCACGAACCCAGTCAAAATCTTCAACGCTCTCTTCAAAATATTTTTTGAAAATCTGCTGCAAGAGTACTAAATGTTCTTTAATTAAGTCCATCAACACCTTGTTATCGTCAGCAAGGGGCCATACAGTTTGGAACATCTCACACGATCCATTTTCAATTGCATGTATCCACAAGTTCAACTTATTAATAAATCCTTGAATCTTATCCATACTAGTCAGAATATTTTCGTTTCTACCTTGCATTTTTCTGTTTTGTTTAAGAAGCGCTGACAAACAGGCACAAAACAGCCAGCCGTACACAAAAGATGCAGTGTTACAAACAAAGAACTCGCTTGAATAGCTCTAGTTTAATTTAGTTTCGTTTATTTACGTCCAAGGACTACCGGTATGTACAAATTACAGTACATGGTAATATAGGACATGTCAAAACTTACATTACAATACAGGTACATTAATAGATTTTTACAAATACAAAATATATAGCCAAAAATTGTAAAAAAATGGGTCTTACTCTGCTATTATATCAAAATCACAAAAAAATATAACATGAGAAGATATACTAATTACCCACTTTCATTTGACATTTAATTTTACAAGAATAATATGTGATTATACTACATTATGTACATTTGTCTTATGTAAAAGTCGCTTCCATGTATTCAGCTATAGAATAAAAAACATGCTTCAGAAGCATTGATTTTATCTTGTGCTTGAATATCATCAATTTTGGTTCTTTCCTCACATCTTGTGGTAGTTTATTGTAGAGATCTATGGAAGAATTTGAGGGACCTTTCTTACATAATTTAAGGCGGTAGTGTTTTATGTGAAGTTTGTCTTTATTTCTTGTGTTTAGGCCATGTATTTCCTCATTTGTGGCAAAGTTGGAAATATTTTGCTTAACATAAATTAAATCTATTGTATGATTGATGCGGGTCGCTAAAAGGCTTGCTAAAAGTCTTACCTGGCTTTCTGAACACAAAGCTTGCCGCCTGCAACCCATCAAACCGGCCCAATATTACAGGCGAGAATACATATAAGATGAGCAAACTATAACAATATTGAGTAAATAAATTACATTTAATTTCTATGAAAATATAACAGTTATCAGCAAGAATAAACAAGCACCTTCTTACTTAAAGTCGACAATTAATTTCTTGCAATATTGCAATAGTAGGTAAAAGTTCGCATCACACCTTTCATCTTGTGACGGCACACCAGTGTGCCGCGGCACACTGGTTGCGGAACACTGTTCTACACAAACGATTTGTGTTGTTTTTAGCTTTAGGAGATGTATTATAGTGGAGTAATGAGACTTTTTCATGGGACTATTTATAACGTCATTTTCATCATTGCCATCTGCATGTGATATGAAGGAACATTTTGTTACGTGACTTGTGTTTTGTAACTTGGAGCTGTGTTGGAAATATCTGAGATTGAAGGTTGGCAATCTTGGTGTTACGTCAAGCCGCGCGAGATTTACTGCAAACAATCAGTTCTCAGAGAGCTTGGCAAATGGTCGACGTATGCACATCGTTGACCGTGAAAGTACCGAGTAAGAGAAGAATTCGTAGAGAACATGGATTGATAAGTATATTTTTTCGATCTAAAATAGATATAGATAATAGTATAACATTTCCACAATTCTGGGGATATTATCCCCTGCGTATTAACAATGACATCTAACCAAAATAATGACATACTGAAACAAGCAATACTAAGCATTATTCCAGACGATGACAACAACATGGACACACATAGTAGTAACACCAGAGTTTCACAAAAACGAGGACGTAGTCCTACCAATAATAGTGAAAACATTACTAAGCGAAACCAAGTACGTCCAACTAACTTGTATTATAACTCTCATCCAGGACCATACATAGCTATGGTGGAACCTGTGCCAACATTCCAAGGAAATTTCACAGGCATAAATTAGGCAAAATGTTAAAACCATTTCATGACAACATAAATACAACAATCCAAGTAGGAAGCAATAGATACAAAATTTTCTTCAAGAATAGGGATACCACTAATCAATTCACCCAGGATCACCTTTTCTTAACTAAAAGTAACATTACAGCACATATCCCATATGGCACCACACAAAGGGAAGGGATTGTATATGGAATAGATTTAGAATTCTCTGAAGACGAGATTAATGAATCAATAGAAACAACAATACCTATACTCAAAATAGAAAGAAAAACCAGACGCATATACAATACGGAAACGGAACAAACAAAGTATGAACCTATCCGAATGATTAAAATTACTTTCCAAGGACAGACCCTACCGAAATACCTATACATTCTCAAACATAGTGTGCAAGTAACACCTAGTGTTCCAAATGTAAAACAATGCACACAATGTTACCTATTTGGACATCTAAAAAAGCAGTGCAAGAGCAAGCCAAAATGTCCCAGGTGTGGTAATCTGGAACACAACGAATCGAACTCGTGCATCCAGAAATGCATCCACTGGGGGGGGGGGGGGGGTACATTCCGCCAATGATAAAATATGCAACATGTGGGAAATTGAACGAGAAATAGCAAGATTAATGGCGTACCAACAAGCAAAATGAAGATATTACAACCCAAATTTTCAAAATGCACCCCCACCAACCACTAACTCCACATGTTTTCCCCCACTGAGTAAGGATAGTAGAACAGACCCACTACAACGAAAAGAAATTATTCCTCCACAACCCACAGAACATGACAATAGACCGAGACGACAAGACACATATGTTACGTGCTGGAAAGCCATACCACCCGTAACAGATCGTTCATATGCTACAATCATAAAAAAATGGGGACCCAATTTCCGACTTCAACATCCACCAACACCTATAGAACAAACCACCCAACAGAAAGATTGTATACCACAACAGATTCAGTCAGAAGAACAACCCACAACCTCACATCATAGAGAAAAGGAAAAACCTATCAATCCAACATCAAACACACTACAGACAAAACAAGTACACACAGACACTACACACACTCTACGTCCCACTATACAACCAAATATTCTGCATGACACCCTAACCCAATTAAACAACCTCATAGGAACCATGTTACAAAATCAGCAACTATTAACCATTTCAGAAATGAGACAACTCTTACAACATCTAATGCAGCTAATTATAACTTTACTTACTAATGGCGAAACCACATAATACAATACTACATTCCAAAGCCTCTCCTACTGACATATTTATTTTGTCCTGGAATATACAATTGACATCTGCAAAATGGGAAGAACTACTAATTTTAGTTACTAAATACCAGCCCAAAGTTATTTGTTTACAAGAAGCTTGGGGGAAAAGGGACAGAAAATATACAATTAAGGGTTATATAACATACAGCCCTCAGTGGCAGGCCTCGGACAGAGGAATAATTATAATGATACACCATACGGTCCAAGCGCAACATTTCCCCATCATGCAACCACAAATCATGATGGTTAGGTTGCATAAAATGGACTACAATGAAAAATCCGAACAGGCATACAAGGCACGGGATAAGAAGTATTGGAAGAATAAAGAAGCTGTGCGAAGATGCTGGACGTGTGGAAAAGTAGGACATTTTTCGAAAGAATGTTGGCACAATAAAGAAGGTGGGAAAGCTCAAGCTAGGAGACCTTCTACGTCTACCTCTGCATCTACATCTTCTAAAACACCGAAGGGAAAAATGAAACAGATGGGATTCACATGCGAAGACAACATGGAAGCTGCTTACAGTGTATACGACATGCAGGAAGACAGAAGAGAAGTGCAGGTATGGTGTATAGATTCTGGTTGTACATCTCACATGACAAATAAAGAAGACTGGCTGATAAATAGAAGAGAAGTGCAAAGTGAAGTGCAACTTGCGGAGGAAGGAAAATCGATGGAGGCCAAAGTGCAAGGTGACATTAAGGTATCAACAGTCACAAATGATGGCCAACTTCACGATGTGTGTATTTATGATGTATTATATGTACCTGATTTGCGTTTGAATTTATTGTCAGTTAGAGGTTTGGTGAATCATGATAATGAAGTGTTGTTTTCCAAAAATAGTGCAAGGATAATTGACAAAAATGGCATGTTAGTGGCAAAAGCACAGGAAAAGAATCGTATGTACACGTTACAAACTTATGTAAAATCACATGTAAGTCATTGTAAGGATGCATGCTTAAGTATGGAAACTAATGTAAACAATGAAAAATACATGTGGCACAGAAGATTAGGTCACTTGAATGAAAAATATTTAAATAAAATGAAGGACAGTGATATGGTAAGAGATTTAGATTTTAAGCAAACTTCAGAAAAATTAGAATTGTGTGATGCATGTACAAAAGGAAAAATTGTACAACTTCCTTTTAAACAAAGCAATGATGTATGTGAGAAACCACTAGATTTGATACACATGGATTTATGTGGACCTGTAGAAAAAGAGTCATTGGGGGGTGCTAAATACATGTATGTTATTGTAGATACTTACAGTAGAAGGGTGTTTGTATACTTTCTCAAAACTAAAGATGAAGCTTTTGATTACTTTGTAAAATTTAAAAGCCAATATGAAAAGGAAGCTAACAATTGTATAAAAAGTGTAAGGTCAGACAATGGTACTGAGTTTGTTAACAGTAAATTTCAAGAGTTGTTTAACAAAGAAGGTATTGATCACCAGTTAACTGTTCCATACAGTCCACAAAGTAATGGTATTGCTGAGAGAGCAAACAGGTCACTACTAGATATGGGAAGAACAATGTTAATTGATGCAAGGGTACCCATAGAATTTTGGGCTGAAGCGGTTGCAACGGCAGCGTACATCAAAAATTGTATACCTACCAAGGATGGTGGCACAAAAACTGCAATGGAAAAATGGACGGGAAGGAAGCCTACAGTAAAACATATGAAAGTATATGGATGTGTGGCATACAGATACATTCCGAAGAAGTGTAGAAGCAAATTTCAACCAAAGGGAGAAAAGGAAATATTTGTTGGATATTCCAGAAAAAGGAAAGCATACAGGCTGTACAACCCCAAAACGAAACAAATACATGAAGCTAGAAGTGTTGTGTTTGATGAAAGAAACTGTGGAGGCTTACTGATGAATTGTAATTTGGAAGAGCAACTAGAATTCAACAACTTGAAGTATAAACATGATGAAGACAGGGAAAGTAAGCAATATGACAACAGCAATGTCCATTTGCATGAATCGAAGGTAGAAGAAAGAGGACCGGACATATTTCTTGACTTAACACCTGAAGATCTACCAGAAGAAATACAAACAGATGAGTTAACCATAGAAGACAGTGGAGCCAAAAGAAGTGGATGGAAGAAAGGAGAAACAAACGAAGTGTTAAAAACAAGACACAAAGAAAATTTGAAAAGAAATGAAAATCAACTCAAAAGTCTAGGTGTGAAAAGATCTGAGAGGATAAAAGCAAGAGAACAAACAAATTTTGCACAAGATATCGTACCACAAACCTTCGATGAAGCTATGAGTTCAGCGTACAGTGAAAATTGGAAGATTGCAATGAACGAAGAGATGCAAGCATTGGAATCACATATTGTTTGGACATTAGTTCCCAGAGAGGAGAACATGAAGGTTGTAAGAAGCAAATGGGTATTTTGTACAAAGGAGAACATGGATGGGACAATATACAAAAGAAAAGCAAGATTGGTGGCAGTTGGTTGCGGACAGAGAGAAGGGCTTGATTATGAGAGTTCGTTTTCACCAGTAATAAGAATGGAATCAGTACGTGTATTGTTAACTGTGGGAGCACATTACAAAATGAAAGTAAAACTCTATGATGTAAAAACTGCATATTTATATGGTAATTTAAGGGAAGAAATATACATGGAACAACCAGAAGGTTTCAAGGAAGAAAGGCATAGAAACAAAGTATGTAAATTACAAAGAAGTTTGTATGGGTTACCACAATCAGGTCTTTGTTGGAATGAGAAACTGAACGAAGTTCTCACCAAAATAGGTTTCAAAAGACTGGAAAGTGATCCTTGTATCTATAAACTGACAGGAAAAGAACTTTTGTACATAGGAGTATATGTTGATGATTTTTTGGTAGTAGGTCCAAATAATGAAAGCATAGATAAGATAATGCAAATAATTCAGAAATATTTTGTAATTCAA
Source organism: Lepisma saccharinum (assembly GCF_977018435.1). Taxonomy (NCBI): domain Eukaryota; kingdom Metazoa; phylum Arthropoda; class Insecta; order Zygentoma; family Lepismatidae; genus Lepisma; species Lepisma saccharinum. The sequence goes on along the minus strand of NC_139247.1, from coordinate 7,473,059 downwards.
GAGAATAATAGCTTAAGTTCCTTTTTGGGTATGGATATAATTGTAACTGAAGAAGGTTATCAGTTGTCACAAAAGGGTTATATTTCAAAAATATTAAAGAAGTATGAACTTCATGATTGTAATCCAGTGAAAACACCAGGTGATTTGAACCAAGATTTGCATAATTTTGAAGAGTCAAAACCAGTTGATAAAACAAAGTACTTACAAATGTTAGGCTCACTTATGTATTTATCTGTAGGATCAAGACCAGATATAGCTTTTTGTGTGAGTCAATTGTCAAGGTATAGTAAAGATCCAAGGGAAATACATCTAGCAGCAGTAAAAAGAGTATATAGATATTTGAAAGGTACGTGCAATTATGCATTAAATTTTTCAAGTGAAGGTGGTAAGCTTGAATTATGCACGGATGCAAGTTGGAGTACAGCAGTAGAAGCAAAATCTCGTACTGGCTATCTTGTCAAGGTTGGAAACTCAGTCATCAGCTGGAAAAGCAAATTACAGAATTTGGTTGCTTTATCTACTTGTGAGGCAGAATTGATTGCATTATGTGAAGGTTTGTGTGATATAAAATGGGTCATAAGTTTAATATCAGAATTAGATGTTGGAAATTTTGTAAATAGACCAGTGATTGTTAAAACTGATAGTAAATCAGCAATTGATTGGATCTCAAGTAACAATGTAAAGGCAAGAACTAAACATATAAATAGAAAATATAATTTTGTAAAACTGGATGTAGCAAATGGGAATGTGTATCTTCAACATGTAAACTCAGAAAATCTAGAAGCTGATATACTAACTAAAAATGTGACTAAATCAAAAATGGAGAAAATATGTAAGGGCATATACATGTAAAATAATTTAGTATTAGCTAGTGTATGTGTAAAAGTAGAAATAGTATTGTTAGCGCATAATGTTCGCAAAGGGGGGAATGTTGCGGACTGGCAACTATGCTCACTTTACGCGGGATTGAATAGTCTGTGGGTATCCGGTAGAATGGCGGTCTCGAGGTGAAGACGTCATAGAAATTTGTACAATTTTGTATCTTACTGTTTTGGCAGTAATAAATAGTTGTTATTGTTAATATATGCGTCGTCGTATCTGTAAGATCCTAGAAACGGAACTACACAACTTAACGCATCCAGATATATATCACTGGAAAACCTCACAGATCAACTGGAAATAATTCAATACCATCTTGGAATCCAAAATTATAAAACACGAACACAACACACAAAGAGACATCACGTACAGTACACTACAACAGTTGATATTCCAAACACTAAACATCTTACAAGCACACAAACTACCATGCCCAACAATAATATATCCATCCATCTATTGCTGGACAAGAGAATGTACGTGGGCCAAGAGAATCCGTGTAGCAGCGTTTCATACTTTTAAATACAATTCCACACCACAAAATTGGATAAAAGTACAACAAACCAAAGCGCAGGCAAGAAAAACATTTAAGGCAGCCAAACGCATAGCATGGAGAGATTTTTGCTCAAGCCTTTCCAAAGACACATCAATATCAGAAGTTTGGAACAGAATTAAAAGCATAACTAAAGCAAGACAAAACACACAATTACCTATTAATAATGAATGGCAAGAAGAATTTATAACTAAATTCACTCCCCCAACAGTTCCCTTCGAAAAGACGAAAAAAGATCTACAAAGGAACAGACAAAAGTAAAAAGAAAAAAGTGATGAATTAGAATTACAAGAAACCTTAAACAGACCAAAAAACACAGCCCCTGGTTGGGATGGCATTGATTATAATAGCCTCAGAGAACTATCACCTATCATAAAACACCATATGCGCACAATTTTTATGAGTATATTGAACACAGGAAATATTCCGGAAGAATGGAGAAAACATATCATACTTCCCATAACCAAACAAAAACCCAAATGAAGTAGGATCCAATCGGCCAATCTCATTAATTTCTTGTATCACCAAACAATTCGAACACATATTACACAATCGAATTGCATGGCAACTAGAAAAACAAAAATTCTTTCATAAACACCAGCTAGGCTTCCGTAAGGGATATAGCTGCATAGATGCATTAACAATATTAATACAATACATTAGAAATACATTTTTACAAAATCAACATGCAATCGTTTTTTTCTTAGATGTACAAGGAGCATATGACAATGTGCAACTGAATGTGCTGGAGATAAAAATACAAGACACACCCATCTCATCTATTTATAAACAGACTTTAATAAACTTACTAACACACAGAAACATATATTTCAAATTTACCACAGGCTACAAAGGACCATACACGATAAGACAAGGATTGCCTCAAGGTAGTAAACTGAGCCCATTACTTTTAATATCTACACCAGAGATCTACACAAACTTCAATCGGATTATACAAAAATTATACAATATGCAGATGATTTCAGTTGCCTAATCATAGGGAAAACAGCAGAAGAATGCGAACGCAGAGCAGTTAGTTTTTACAATAGCATATCAACATCGTTGAGGGAAAATGGAATGGAGATATCATCATCCAAATCAGCATATCTATTTTACTAGGAAGAAAATACACCAAAATTTCCCAAACCTCAGACAAGTAACGGGTATCCCCCCAGAAACTATAGTTAAAAATTTGGGACTGAAACTAGATACCAAATTGCAATGGAAAGAACATATTAAAGACATACATGAAAAAGGTGAAAAGATCATACAACAATTTAAAGCAGTGAGCAAATTAGAATGGGGAGCTGACCCTGACACTCTATTATTATTTTATAAAAATTATTACAGAGCTAAACTTGATTACAGAGCTATACTTTATGGTAGTGCAGCACCCACACACATCAACAGATTAGAAACACAACAACGACAGATATTACGTATATGCACACGTATGATGAAAACAACTCCTAGACAAATAATACATGCAGCTACAGGAGAGCCACCATATAACCTACGAATAAAATGGTTAGCAACAAAATATCTATTCAAAACTCATGGGAAACAATACAATCCATTTACAAACATACTTAGCAAACAAACACAAATGTATAACACTGGAATCCACACAGTCAAACACTCACGATCACCACTTTTGCAAGCATGGATACAACATAGAGCAGAGATAACACATTAATTCAAACAACCTCACCCCCAATTTTCTTATTCAACATACCATACAATTACCATCCACACATAAATTTAACCAGGTATAACCACAGTCAAGAAATTTTGGAGCAGTATCCGGGATATAAATGTATATACACTGATGGATCCAAAACACCAGAATATGTAGGCAGTGCATATTATGATGAAGCAACCACCAACAGCCAGAATTTTAGCTTACCAACACAGTTCACGATATTTGATGCAGAAGTTTATGGGATTCTTCAAGCTATGATATACATATGCCACACAGACTACACCACCGTCGTGATACTAACTGACTCCCAGTCAGCCCTACAAGCTTTACAAACCCCTATAAATATGTCCCTTAACTATTATTGTTGCCAAATAATAAGAATATTAACACGATTACAAAGGGCAGCTAGAACAGTCAGGTTACAATGGATACCAGGCCATCACCCATGGTTTCCAGGAAACGAATATGCAGGTAAATTAGCCAAAGCTACCAATGGAAAAAATTGTAAAACACTACCTCTACCATAAAAAAGGTAAAGTGTTCCCCTGTGCTTAGCACCATGCCATGAAGGCGTATAGGGGGTGGGGGTAATGCCCCACACTTTCTTGATCTGGTCGTGAGTGGGGGGTGATGTGATCAGCATCACACCCCTGACCGCCTTTACCCCCAGGGTTTCCCCCAGGTACCCATGTTGTTCGATGCTGGGTGGGCACCGGGGCCGCTTCCATTGTTAGAAAAGTTCCCGAATTTGAACCGGCCAGGGATCGAACCCGGGACCTTTAGCATGGTAGTCAGACGCGTTACCAACTGAGCCACTGCGGCCACTTCATATACGATACTATTACCAAGAGCTAAACAAAAAATTAAAGAAGAATGGCAAAACCAATACGACATTTTATCCCAAACAACAGGTAAGAAACACCACCAATTTTATCCAACCATAAAGGACCAACCTTGGTGGTATGAACTGAACCTACCCCAAAGGACAAAAATTCTCATTACCAGATTACGGACTCAACATATCCGAACACCCGAATTCTTACATCGAATAGGACAATGGCCCACAAATTTATGTCAGTGTGGAGAGGCAATTGGATCCATAGAACACATGATGTTTGAATGCATCTTTCATCAACACGAAAGAGACATACTCATTGAAAGATTAACTCAACTGAAAATTCCACACCCACTGAACTAAATACACTTATTTTTACACAAAACCCACACATCCTAAACAGTATTAGTAAGTTTATAAAGAAATCCCAAATCACCATATAATAATGAAAAAAAAAATACACAACAACACGGACATTTATGTAATACAATGTAACCCTGTGTATATAATTTGTCTACATTTTTGTTTTTTTCATCCCCACCAGGGCACAAGATACCCAGTAAGAAGACTCCTCGGTGTGCCTCGAAGGAGTGAAGAATAGTAAATGTTTAACTGTATACTAACATTCCCAAACTGTGTGATCGTCTAGAATCAACTAACAGAACTACTCAATACACAATTTAGATCGAAAAAAAAAAAGGAACTTAAGAAGAAAAGTGAGAGTCTCAACTTGGCCAAAAGTCACCAAAACAGGTGAAGGCCATTAATGAAACCAAGGAAGCAAGCAACAATCAGTTCATGTCGCATTATACTGGGATTTTGTTTGCAAGGTGGGCGTGCGTTTTTAGTGTGGCAAGTGGTATTCATCGGAAATGCATATTTTGAAGTGTATTGACATTTTCAGTATCGTGGCGTTCTTCAGCTGGGAGCCGGAGATCCATGAGTTGCAGGAGGATGGTTTAGTGACCGGAAAAAAGAAATGTGTCAAATGCAGTGGACAATATCGCAAGAATGTGTGGATGAAGTTAAAAATATGGCAGCGAGCATAAAAAAATTGACTTAATTCTCGAGGAGGTACAGTTGGTTGATGGCCCCATGGAGAGCCCCACAAACCATGCATGGTAAGGTTAGGTTAGGCAAACATAGTTAAAATGTGGGGTTGTAGTAATGTCAGGATGCGAAAGGAGTGTTAGTTTTGCTGCTGTTTGGGAATTTTTTACAGGAAAAATGAGCGATAGTAGTACGGAATAGAAGTATCTTGTGCATACGCTGGTCATACTTTGTGATCAAATATCTCTGTTATTTGTGGTTTCCTAATGCTGGAACTACTTTTATATTATGTAAAACATTGAAATCTGTCGATTAAAAAAAATCGACTTAATTCTCGAGGGGGTACAGTGGGTCGATGGCCCCGAATTGGATACCCCCCTCAATTTAATGCTCAATCCCCTTTAACCAAAATACCTGCCATTATCTTAGACTTAGAGTTGGATACTGTCCCCCCAAACTTTAATTCAGAATCCCCCATCCAGAACCCACATGTCAATTAAGGCCTAATATGTAAGAGTTGGATACTTATCCCCCCTTTTTCGATAATACCCTTAAACACTTTCTTTTCTTCATCTAATGAATTAAATATGGTGCATTTAATGTGTCAATTTTTTACATATATGTTTGTTGTAAGAATGGCCCGCGAGGCTGAAACACGCATTCTCAATAAAGACATTATTATTATTATTATTAATATTGGGAAAAAATATGAATGTTAAATGTTATATTATTTTAAAGAAAAAATCCCCCCCAAAAAAATCTCGATGGCGCAACCTGCGCTATAATCCCCCCTGTTGGCACCCCTGAATGAGATCTTGTTGTGTAAGGTTCTATGGTGTTAATTTGACATTGGAATATTAATCTGACGTTGTTGTTAGGTTCGTTGGTATTAGTATTAATTTGACATTTGAATACTAATCTGACGTTTTTAGGTTCAATAGTATTAGTAATTTGATTTCTACAGTATTATGGGCCTTTTTGTTGTTGTTGTTGTTCTGTTTGATGTTAATAGCATTTTTCTCTATTATTTTGTTTCATACGTGTCTAAGAGATGGAAAGAAGTAAGAGAAATTAATCGAAAATAGTATATTCACTTATGCGGGTGATAGTACATTTGTGTTGGTTCCCAACTGCACCCTTAAACAAAATTTATGTTCCATAAAACTAGATTTGCCAACTGTAATGAATTAAATTGTGGGAGATATCTTTAGAGCCTTCAAACCCTTTAGATTAAAATGTTTTATTATTTACTTAAGTTTGGGGGACCAACAGGGATTTTAGCTGCCCAATTATAGGTCTACGCTAATTACATTTAAGAGTTACAGCCACAAATATACAATGTCACACACATACAAGTAATTTCGTTGTTGATTACATTATTAGAATTTGACATGCTAATCTAGAATATGCTTAGTCGAAAAAAAATCACATTATATAAGAGTAAAGCCAAGAATTATTGGTTATGTACAAAGAAAGTAATACAAATTCACCACACAAGTATAACAATAAATGATCATTATTTTTCTGACAGGAGAATTCAACTAATGATTGATATATGTAATACATATATTCACTATGGGATATGTACAGAGCATTCCTTGACATTCGCTACGAGACTCGGTGGCAAGCTGCCCATCATCAGCACCCGTCTTTCCTGGTGAACGGGTCATCGACAGTCGCTAAAGTCGGCTATTAAAATTACAGTTTTCATATGTACTAATTTTGACTACAGAATGTGTTGAAAATGATGTCCCTCTGCTGCAACACATTCCTGGCATCTCCGAAGGAAATTGGAATTTACACGTGCAAGTTCGTCTACTGTAATTCTCCCGATTTTTCATACAATACTCTCTTTTAACTCACGGATGGTGTGCAGATTGTCCTTGTATACTTTATTTCCCCCCATTTTTTTTCTGCTTTTATTCAGAACTGACCCAGTTACTCTAAACTTTTTTACGAGGTTTAATATAAGCGACTCTCGCGGACCCATTCACCGGGAAAGACAAGCGCTGATGCCAGGCCGCTTTCTGCCGAGTCTCATAGCGAATGTCAGGGAATGCTCTGTATATGGATATGATATTGCAGTATATTAGAGTATACTTTGGATGCAATATTATCAGACCAAATTAATGTATCCGTGCTTCACATTCTACTTAAACACATTCTGAACTAGAAACATATGAAAAAAAGGGACTTAGTTTCAGAAGTCAGGTGCCAGGTGAAAATTTTCAGGTCCCATGGTGACTGGGCACCTTGTATTTTTCTTCTGCTGCTAATGAGAATAACTTCATCAAGGTGTCCCAGGTTCGAAACTCAGTGGAAGGACATTGCACAGTAGTTTGGATGCTACTTTGAACAGTCCGCACTTTCCAGAATTCACCAGCATGTATCAGACTGGTGTACCAAAAATAGCACCAAATTTGGTGAAATCTAGAAAGCTTCATTCTGAAACAACTGAAAACTAGATTCGGAATATTCACGTTCATTGGGAAAAAGTTACTGATGGTGACTAAATTACAGAATATATTTCATGAAAATTGTATATTTTCACTGAACAACATCTTATTTTGCATGTGCACTAGCAATTTATGTGATATTATTTTGTAAAAATATCAAATATTGGGAATAGATGCTTTCCTGCATGTTGCAGCAGATGTGGGACTCATTTTTTGATGCATCACATACTTTATTTCACCTTGCGTGCAAGTGAAGGTGGAGCGCTATTAAAAATTTTGACAGTTTATGCCTGGAACCATTTTTTTCACCCTGCCTGCAACAAAATCGCATTACATTCTGTACTCTTGCCTACAGAATGCATATCATGAATCAGAACAAGCTTTAGTGCAGATGATGCTATTCTGATTCACCAGTCCTGGATGCTGATGTAAAATGATGATGTCATGGTTAACGTGGTGAAAGCTTTGGTGCACACCAGTGACATACAGAATGCCGAAGCGTGCATCAGCACTGCACCAGCCCTCCACTAATGGAATCTAGAAAGTGCGGAGTACTTCCAGTTCCGAATAGGCTATCTCTGCATAAAGTAGACTAAACACAGCAGTTCACCAATAAAGAGAGGGGCTAGTGTTGGTTTTGTTAACTTTATCACCGTAAGTATATTTTGTAAAACATTCATGATGCCCTAAGAGTCTCTGAGTTATGTAAGTTCTTGCAGCTCCTGGATAACCTCATCCGGCAGTTCACAAATTTTGTGTTTGTGAAACTTTGTTAACTATATGTTTTAGGGCTAAACCAGTACCACCATTTGATGATTGCTGCTATTACCGATACATGTATAATTCAAGTATCAAATTAGAAAGACTTGTCAATGAGTCATACTAACTCATTATATCACATTCCTCTAATGACATTCAATAACTCTCAAATTATTCTCATGTAACAATCTTGTGACATTTCTTTCTAGACCCAAAGAGTGCACAAAGAAGAATTTGAAATGTTGCAGAACGTTTTAAAGTATTGCAATACACTGAAAAGTTGGTGATTTGAAAAAATAAAAAAAAACAATTACGAAGAGAAATGTTTTTAAAAAATGATGGGAGACATATTCTGAAATGTATGGGTGACTTCATTTATTGCAGAAGACTCTGGAAGAAATTAAAGAGAATGGCAATATGAACTCACTGCAGATTTCCCTTTTTCACAAGTGTGATAAGGCACTAGCTTTTAAATTTAATCCTACACAAGAGATCGAAAATCTTTGGAGAAAGGAGGAGGATTTTGAATTATCTACTGATATTTGCGATCCATAATTAACCTTTTAGGACCCAAGTGTCTCGATCAAAACTCTGTGTCAAGGTCGTAGTTTTTAAATTATAATTTTTCTATTTTCGCTAGAATTTCGATTTTTTTTTTAATATTGTTCCTAACACATGTATTTAACAGAAATGTTTCTTGCACTTTTTTTTCTTCATGAAAATGGAGGGGAAAAGGCACTTCTCTTTTCAAGGGAAAATTTTTGCCGACAAAGGAAGACTGGCTTTGTTGTCCTAAAGCAATGCTTTTCACTCCCGCCTGGTGACTGCATTCAAAGGAAGCTTGTTTATCAGTATCCGATGTCAAAATGAAAGTTTTCCTTGCGGGCGCAAGCAGGGGGAGGGGGAAGACTGCTTGTTGAATCTGCATTGTGAGAATGGAATTTAGAGGCACGCTGAAGAAAACCTTTGGTTTTGAGCAGAAGTGTTCCACAAGTTGCAACACAGGTTACCCTGAATCAGCGCTCATTTTTCACTGTGTGTAGGTGTGTGTTGTTTTGTGCCCAAGTGCGAAGATATTTTTTGAGTGAAGTGACAGACTTCCAAGGACTTTTTGTCATCTACGTGTTTTTCTTGTGGTGTGAAAAGTGTGCTAGTGTCGTTTGTGCCTGCTGCATTTTGAACTTTTCACATCCTTTTTGTTCGGGGGGGGGGGGGGGCTGGGGGAGAAACCCCATTTTTTTTAAAAAAAAAAGTATTTTTCATGGGATTTCCCCCTCCATATGTACGCCGAATGTGCATAAATTATATATCGTCCAAAACTGTGATATATCCTGCGTACAACGGTATATCGTTCATATCTCCAGGGCAAATAGTCCCTGAGCTAAAGCCATTTCAAGGTACCGCTGCACTTTGAAGCTTGAATCAGTGGCGTGCCGACCATTACTTTTGAGGGTACAACTCATGTTACATTGGTCATAAGATAATAATGCAAATATTTTTGTGTTCCTTACATGTCAGCGATCATTCCCATGTGCATGTCGACACTGTCATGTACTTTTTCTTGGGGGAGGAGGACCCCATTTTTCCCCGACATTTTGGAATTTTGAGAGTTAGCCCCCTCCCCTGCCACACATACGCGGAATTTGCATACATTTCATATAGTCTGAATCTCTGGTTCATTCCGCGTACAACGGTATATCACTCATCTGTCTAGGGCAATTAGCCTCCGATCTACACTCATTTAATTGAAACTCTACATTTTGCTCAAAATCGGCTAGGGACTAAGGGGGTTACATGTAAAAAAATGGCCTTGGGACTGAAAAGGTTAAAATTTGAGAACATTATTTAAAATAATAATTTGCTTGTTTCACAGTTGAATTGTTATGTTAAACAATGTAATATTATCCACAAGATTCATTGTATTACTATTTCCATATGTTTTTGTTAAAGTCATTCCATTGTTATAACTGCAACATTATTCAAACTAAAAATAAATATCTGATGAAGTTAATGTGCGTTCTCCGAAAACGTAACAGCAAAAATTCTGTTTAAGTGCTTGTAAGAACCAAAAACTGCAAGAAAATTAATTCGAGAGTATAGTTGAACAAAGATTACACTTTTGTAATAATTTGTGTGGCACCACTTTTGTTATCAGCTATTTATTCAAGAGGAGTGGGGACATCGTAACTTGTTTGTACACAGTAAGACTAATCAGGAAGTTGTCAATAAGTAGTTTTCAGACAACACTTGTGAGAAGACAATCACAAGTACTCCGCAAAGCATTGTACTGACTTTGAGTTCAGGTGCCATTGGCTCATTAGTCTGGAAAAAAGGAGTCTAGGGTGTACTACATGTGAAGTGAATTTGACACTTTTGGTGTCCCTAAAGAAGACCTAATTAGTCCCCAGAAGTATATTTTTCCTTAATATTTATCACAAAAATATTTTCTTTTAGGCAACAACTGCACTTGATTCATCAGATATTGTATGCATCCAATGTGTTGCAGAGATTGATCTCTTTCATGATTTCCTCCAAACATGTCAAAATCGTGACATGATGATGAAAGATAAAATCTCCACAAGGAAAATGAACTTCAGTCAAAGGGGGACAGGACAGGTAAAAATGTTAATTTGCAAATATTTAAGTTAATGCTACCGCAAGACAAAATGGTGCATTCCTTGTGAGAAAATGCATGATATTTTCTACATTTTATCTCCACAAGGTGGAAATATTTTTTTTTTCAGGTATTGCCCAAAGTTTGTTACTGCCATCTTGGATTCTTCACATTGCTCCCTTCAATTTCGAGAAGTGTAATTTTTTTATATTATTATTCGGACACCCTTGTATGACATGTAAGCACCCACTAACGAGGGATTCTAAAAAATTCAGCACTTATGGGGGGTCCTTTTTCATGTTGATACAATTAGAGCTGAAACCCCTATACCTAGGCACTTCGAGATATTTTTTGAAGAAACATCTTCAACATGTTTGTATGGTTGTCATTGGTGGAGATCTATAAATGAACCAGTCCATTATTCTTAAAAATGCTAATTTGAGCAATCAGAATACTACATTTTGAAATAGTTTTCCTTGTATGTACGCATTGCTTGCATTGTAGAATTATCTTCCTCAAGTTTACGGTTATTACAAGCATAAGAAAACAGTTATTCATTGTGACGTTTCAGGAGAACACACGCTCCCTTCATCAGACATTTATTTTCATTTTGACTAAAGATACAGTTACAACAATGGTTAGCAATTTTTTTAAACAAAAATAATCCGTTATATAATGGTTGTTGTCAATGTTACATTGTTGCAATATAGAAACTTAACAGTGAAAAGAAGCAATCTGTTTTATTTTTATTTATTTATTTATATTTATTAAATAAGAAATAATGTGATCTATTTTAATTATCTGAAATAAAAATAAAACAGACTGCTTCTTTTCACTGTTAAGTTGCTATATTGCAACAACCTAACATTGACAACATCCATTATATAACGGATTATTTTTGTTTAAAAAATTGCTAACCATTGTTGTAACTGTATCTTTAGTGAAAATGAAAATAAATGTCTGATGAAGGGAGCGTTTGTTCTCCTGAAACGTCACAAAGAAAAACTGTTTTCTTATGCTTGTAATAACCGTAAACTACAGGAAAATAATTCTACATTTTGAAAGTAGCTTTACTTTCCATAGCTGCATGAACAAAAGAGTTGGTTCTCTTGAGCTATTTGTGTACACTACTCAGTAGATAGGAAATATATGTAACTAATCTTATAAAAATTAAAGCTATTCAATTAAATATTATTATTATAATAATGTTAGAACTATTAAACTAATAATAATACTTTATGAATATTTGCCTGTACTTTTACTTCTATTTCCAGGTCAATGTGGTGAGTGATACTTCAAGTGATGACAGTGATTCCAATCAGTCTGAAGAAAATGGCTCTGCAGTTGTTGATCCTAACCCCAGCTTAGAGAGCAACTCAGAGTCACAAAAAGAATCATCAAGGTATGTAAGTGATTGCAGATATTGTGTTATGACTAGGGCATGCATTTTCAGGTTCTATAACAGTGTGGCTACTCACCAGGAATTCTGTGAATTAATTCCTGCAAGAATTCTGTGTGAATTTTTCTCCATACATGTTAAAAATTGCAAGTTTTATTATTCGAAATCACGTTGAATTTATAAATATTTATAAATGCCTTAAGACAAGTTTTTCACAGTTTACCTTGTATATTTATCGAGGAAGAAAAAGAAAGCTGCATGGAAAACGATGTAGTACTCTCTCAATTTGTTAACTTCGTTAGTGTCCTTTGCAGAACAACCTATCTAACAGAAAGGAGAGTTAGTAACACATATATAAACAAAGTATAATGAACTCCATTTATAAAAGACAAAACACAAAAAGGTTATTACACACATATCGACAATTTCAAAGGTCTTATAAACCATACAGACTATTTAAGTAATAAGTGTCACACATAGGACATTCCCCTGCATCGATGAAATTTTGTTACTTCTTTTTACCATAATCACTTAAATCCAATCTGTCAGGTGGTTTTCTTTGCTGCCTCTGACTTCTTCTTAACACTCTTGACTCAGCTGCTTCACATCTATCTAAATCTATGTTCTCTCTTGCAGCTTCTTCCACCACTCGTAATCCTTAAACATATCATTCTCATCTAAATATCTTCCTTCTTGGATTTCTGAAGATGCATCATTATTCTTATTGCCTGTTTCATCACTATCATGATGATTTCCTCTATCATTTTCTCTCACATTCCTCCGTTTTATCTGGTTTCCATGCACTAAATTAACATCTTTACCAACTTTAATATACCAAGTATATGTCCCTGCTCTCCGGACAACTTCACATTGAACATAGGATGCACCACTGGAATCTCGGTTGGCAAGTTTCACCCAAACTTCGACACCTCCTCTGGTATCCTCACATTTGTTTTTATCAGGAATATGCTTCAACCGATATACATCATCTTTCGGTCTCGGCTCAAATGCATACATCATTTCAGCAGGATATTTCAAATTAACAATGTTTGGAGCCATTCGGATACTATGTAGCATATCTAGCAAAGCGTTATTTAAATCAAAATGCTTGTAATCTCTTCTAGTTTCTTATAATTTACATCTCTGAGCACTTTTAATAATTTGTACGAGTCTCTCAGCTTGTCCATTACTAGCCGGATGATAAGCCGATGAATGCATCAAAGCAATCGCTTTATCTTCACAATATTTCTTGAATTCTGCATATTGGAAGGGAGGACCATTATCCATAACTAAGGTGTATGGTGGATTATACCTTGAACTTAGTCTCGACATAAATCCTTTTACATTCCTGAATGATGTAGAAGATAAAACTTCACATTCTGGCCATTTAGTAAATGCGTCAACAACGAGAAGCGACACTTTTCCTTGAAAACATAAAAAAATCCATGTATGCTCTCTCCCATGGCTTAGTTACTTCCTTCCAATCATTGTATTCTTTCTTTTTGGTGTCTGGTTTCACAGCATTACAAACGTCACATGATTTTACGTGATCCTCAACGCATTTGTCTATACCAGGCCACCAATATCTTTCACACAATAGCAACTTCATTTTAACTATGACATCGTGATTATCATGAGCTTTCTCCAAAACTTGCTGTATCATTGAATTAGGTACAATAACTCTAGCACTCCACAGCAATGTATCTTCTTCACATTGTAGTTCATTTCTTCTTCTCAATGCTTCGAACTCATTTGCATCTATATTTGAATCCTTTATCTTAGATTCTGGCCAACCTTCCATATCGTACTTTTGACCTGTCTCAACATCACATCTTGTTCTTGCAAAGTTTGGAAGACCTCTTTGAAGTGATCCATGAGCTTGATTGTATTTACAAACTGAATTCCGTCGAAATCAACTGTTTCCCCTTGCAACGGCAACCTTGATAACAAATCTGCTACTTCAACATTCTTCTTGTACACAATTTCATATTCATAATTAGCCAAGAACAAACACCAACGTTGAATCCTGGATGAAGCCATAATGGGTATATCCTTTCCATACTGTAGTAATTGTTTGGCGGGTAGTGAATCAGTACATATTTGAAAATGTTTTCCATAGATATATTTTCTAAATCTCTTCACAGTGGATATAATTCAATGCACTTCCTTTTCATGATGAGGATAAGCCATTTCATGTTTTGAAAGAGTAGTAGATGCACATTTATTGTTTTCAATTCACCATTAATTCTATGGCATATCTGAGCTCCTAGTCCATAGCTCGAAGGGTCACATATGATTACTGTATCCTTGCTAGGATCAAAGGGGGTTAAAGTTTTGGATGACTGCAGTGCTTCTTTAACATTTTTGTACTGACTTTCACAGTCATCACTCCAATTCCAATGCACATTCTCCTTTAATAATTTGTACAAGGCTGGAATCAATATAGCCACATTTGGAATGCACCTTCGAAAAAAATTAATGCCTCCCAAAAACGACTTCAATTCCTTCACATCGCGCGGACGTGGACAATTAAGCAATGTTTCAATCTTACACTGGCATGGTTTAATTCCTTCCGCAAAAAGTTAATATCCTAAATATTGAATGGATGATTTAAAGAACTTGCACTTTTCCAAATTAACCTTCATGTTATATTGAGCTAACCTGTCCATGACCTCAATACATCTGCTAACCGTTTCTTTCAATCCAGATCCACAAATTAGAATATCGTCTTGATATGGCATTACATAATGCAGACCTTGCAATATCTGTTCAATTACTCTCTGAAATATTTAAGATGAAATTTTAACTCCAAACGGCAATCTTGTATGTTGCAATAATCTCCATGGCGTTTTCATTACAAGCAACCTTTTCACTTCTTCACTCAAGGCTATTTTCCAGTAGGCTTTTTGCAAATCCAAACTAACAAATACAGCATTTCCTTTAACTTTCTGGAAAATATCCTCTAACAGTGGTAGGGGATAAGAAGCGTTTTCTATGTATTTGTTCAGTGTACTTTTCAAAATCTCAATTTTTCTTTTTAATGATAACCATTGGACTGGCCCATTCATTAGTATCAACTTTTTCATAAATGCCATTTTCTATCAATTTATCCAATTCCGATTTTACCATATCTTTAATTCCATAAGGCACATTGTAAAGTCTCTTAAAAATCGGAGTTGCGTCCGGTTTAAATGAAATATCAGCTCTAAAATGCTTTATAGGTAAGCTTAAATTGCCATCAAATGTAAGATGAAATTCTTCCTTTAGAATATCAACGATCCCGTGAATATCATTAGTTTTTATATAACTGTCACATTTATTTAATATGTGCTTGACATTAACAACATCATTGCATTATTTACTGTGACATTGTGTGTATTAATATCAGGCTGCACAGAACAAGTTTCCCTTGGACAAATTTCAGTCAACTCACAATGTAACTTGGGGAACATAATTTGAATCCAACTTCTTCCTAAAAGTGGATATTCTAAATGACAGTTAATTATGTACAAATTTAGACTATAGAACTGATTTCTCCACGCAACAGTTACATTAACCTTTCCCAGTAAAGGTATCACATTATTACCAGCACCTTTCAATGTACAGTTAGGTTCAGATATTTGTACATTTTGCAGAAATGTTTGATAAAAACCTTTTCTAGCTACAGATGCTTAGAATCCAGTGTCAATCTCAAACTTTGTTTCATGTCCATTTACACTAATTTCTACTAAATATGCACGCTGGTTAGTGTTGTAATCTAGTTCCCTTGTACACACTTTTAAATCATTTTCAGAATCGTTGACCACATGTTGTGATGATCGAAGGCTGGATGTCTGATCCACGATTTCTTCTTTATCAACTTTACTATTAACGTTGACTTGTGCATTATTAGAATGCGTAAAAATAGTGGCAATAAATAAATCTTGACTGGCAGCTGTGTTTGTTGGATTAGCTTCAGAGTTAGGTACGGATTCTAACTCAGTTGTATGAGCAACAAATCTGTTATTGTGTTCATAATTTGTGGAATTTCTACGTTCAATGATAATCCTTTTAAAACATTTCAAATAAGTATGGCCTTGCTTCCCACAGAATGAACAGTAGCTTCCTCCATAATATCCTTGCACTTTGGACTTTGATTTATATGATTTTGAATTCTTACCTTGATCATGAAGATTATTTTGCTGATTGCTAAGTTTGGAATCATTTTCATTTTTACGTGAAACCTTATTCACTTCATGAAATCTTCTGTCATTGCTCTTGTACTTAATAGTCATTGTGCCATGTAAGTTCACTTCATAGTAATAATCCTTCATATCACTCTCGAGTTTTTCCATTTGTCTAGCTAACTCAAAAGCTTTCTGGAATTCCATGATGTTTTCTGCTATTATTTTCTTCCTAATAACGTCAGACCTTAAACCGCTCACAAACGTGTCAAACAATGCAATAGGTAAAAACTCACCATATCCACATGCTTCACCTATATATCGGAGCCTTTTTGTAAAATCTTCAACCATCTCCAAACCCAATTGCGTAAATTTTCTTAACTTAGACGTTTAACTATAAAATTACTACTTGGATTGTAATAAGAAATGAGCCTATCAGAGATTTCCTTGATCAAATTCTTCTCTTGTAGTATTGGAGAGAGACACACATGACACATACGAATTGAGAGACTTTGCTTTCCTCAGATATGTTGAACACTTGGCAGTAATTATCATATCTTTCCAAATAAGAGTTTATGGATCCTTCATCTGGATCATATTTGTCAAATCTTGGCACGTACGACATGATGCCTACAGCAACGATTACATCCAATTAATCATAGACAAAACTCACCTAAATATGTACTATGCCATTAAGTATTTTTCTCGTCCCCATTTAATACATCTGTGTGTGTTTGGAAGACATGCGGATCTCACACAAGGTGTCGAATAGATTATAAATTATATGCACACATAATCCAACATTAGTTAATTGACCACACATTACCATTCAACAAACTATAATGAACTCCATTTATACAAGACAAAACACAATCTGTTTTTACCCACATATTGACAATTTCAAAGGTCTTATAAACCATACAGACTATTTACGCAATTAGCATCACACACATGACAGTATGTAAGTGATTACAGACATTGTGTTATGACTATGGCATGCATGCATTTTTCAGGTTCTAAAACTATGGCTACTCACCAGGAATTCTATGAATTATTGGCTCCAGGAATTCTGCATGAATTTTTCTCCATAGATCTGAAAAATTGCAAGTTTTATTATTCGAAATTCCATTGAATTTATACATATTTATAAATGCATGAAGACAAGTTTTTCACAGTTTCCCTTGTATTTTTATCGAGGAAGAAAAAGAAAGCTGCGTGGAAAACGATGTAGTACTCTCTCAATTTGTTAACTTCATTAGTGTCCTTTGCAGAACAACCTATTTGACAGAAAGGAGAATTGGTAATACATGTATAAAGCTGAAATGGAGAAAATATCTGTTTGAATGTGTGAATTTTCTTTACATTTACACTATATTAAATGACACTTCTTCACTACTTACAATCAGTATCAATGTCGTAATTTTTTAGTCATCAGATTAGGACAATGGAAGAATAAAGACATGTTCTTTGATGGAGGTGGATCCTCTTATTACTCGAACCAATGTTCGACATCCAGCACTTGTGAACACTGCCCAACCCCCAATGTGTCAAAAAAGGCCATAACCTTCCTTGCACTGACAATTCATTCTTTGTTTGGGGGACACAATAATATTCTGTATTTTAAATTTTAATGAATGAAGATGAAAACAAATTTCTCACAAATTTGTTTTGAGTGTGTGTGTGTGTGTGTGTGTGTGTGTACATCAGACATGACTGTAAGGACCAGTACCAATGCCCGAATGAAATGCTTTACTCGTTGCCTGCTACCCCTCCTTTTGAAACACACAGGACAAGCTTCTTGATGGGTACATTGCACACTTGTTTCAGTGTGTTTTGT
This sequence comes from Lepisma saccharinum, assembly GCF_977018435.1. Taxonomy (NCBI): domain Eukaryota; kingdom Metazoa; phylum Arthropoda; class Insecta; order Zygentoma; family Lepismatidae; genus Lepisma; species Lepisma saccharinum. Next base: position 7,454,812 of record NC_139247.1, on the reverse strand, counting down.
TTCTGTAAGATGAATTCACTTCCCTCACATACAAGGCACCTGCCTTTACTGTCTTCTTCATTACCACTATTGTTTCATTGGTGATGTAACTAACATATATCGTGCTTTAAAACTGGATCCTAACCAAAATGGAAATTAGTGAACAAAAAAAAAATTAGTTAGTCTATAATTAGCACAGCTAAGTTACTAACCCTTCTCCTTGCTGTTGAAGTGTACTTTTTCTATTATATCATCAGTGACAAATATGGTTGTGTCACTTTTTCTTTATTGCCAGAGTGGTTAGCACATCAGGAGTCCCAGGTTCCAATCCCAGCCTGGGCATGGGTTTTTGGAAGTATCCATTCATCAATTCATCACATTATCACTCATCCCCATCAGCAATTAGCCAAAAGTGGCACAAAAGCAAAGTAAAATAAACTAAATCAATCAAAATCAAACATTTTCTTTATTGCGTGCAGTGCTGCATCACTCTTGAAACTTATTTAAACAATGATTTTAAACATGATAATAATTGTTAGTAATTATTTAGTTGTTAGTAACTGCTAAAAAGTGTCACATCTGAGAAACCAGGTATAAAGAAAATTCACAATATTCTTATTTGAATGTAGCACATATATTCCCAAGATATCTTGTGACTGATGTTTTTATGTGAGTCATTCATAGTGTAGTCATGCACTAGCAACTCCATCACTTTTTGTCAATTTTGATACAGATATAGCCTGATCTGGACTGTAATAATTGTAAATTGAGATCCAAACCAATAAGTTGTCTACTTGTATGTATCAAACCAAGGAGTCCTTTAATGCAAAGCAACAACATTTGCTAGACTTGGATTTATACAATGAGGAGGGCAAGAACTAACATCATCATTGTGAGGCCCTGTGTATAGAATTTTCGTTCTAATTTAGGGGAAGTTATTTGAGATGTTGTGTTATATTTTTTGTGTATTTACCACATTTGGATTATATGATGGTGTCTCATTTCATGCCTCTTTTCAAAGCAATGTTCACAGAGGAAAATATGAGCTCGAGCTTTCCAACACCCCACCCCCACCCCCTTCTAAACAAATCTATACTTCATATTAGAGACTGTGCTATTGGAGAGGCTCCTTGTAATTTTATTGATCAGCGCACAACTTAGGAACAGTCACCACATTTCACTGGAAAAGAAAATGTACATAAATCTTTGTATTTATTCTTAAAGTTTCCGTGAGGAATTACATATCATCAAGGTTTCATTGCAAAATGTGAAAACCATCTAAATTAGATTAACAAAATATTGCAAAAACTCTACATGGATACATATCAAACTGTATAACATGTATTGTATTTAAGCAGATATATATCCGAATTCGGAAAATTACCAAAATTTTGATGAACTAGTGCAAATGATGTATAGAGTGATGTAAGTAGAATGTCACTGCACTCCACCTGTGCAGTGGAGAATAGAATTAGGAGTTCATTGTAAGTGAATTACTGCTAACTTACTTCTTCTTCTCCTTCATGCTGTTAGGCATCGGGGTCCTTCAACAATCTGCTAAAACTCTTCCTATCTTTTGCCATTCTCTTAACTTCCATTAGTGCCTTTCCTCCTTTGGTAACCATCTCTGACAGGTATTGCTCCCATTCTATCTGAGGTCTTCCTCTTCCTCTACTTCCTTCTAGTCTCGCTTCCATTACTTGTTTCAGTTTTCTTTCTTCTCCCATTCTCATGACATGGCCATACCAGCCCAGTGTTCTTCTCTCTATTATCTCTTCAATTGATTCTACTTGTAGCTGTTCCCTGGTTTTAGTGTTCCTGATTCTATCTCGTCTGGTTTTTCCTACGACTCTTCTGAGGTATTTCATCTCTGTTGCTCTTAATCTACTTTAATGCTTACTTTGGACTGTTAAGCTTTGTATGCCATAGAGCATCATTGCTATAATTATGATTTTGTAAATCCTTAATTTAGTATTTTCTTGTAGCTCCTTTTTCCCTACTATTGTATTACTTATTTGGTAATATATTTTATTTGTTTTTTTGAACCCTGCTATTTATTTCTTCTTTTACTTTTCCATCGGCTGTTATTATTGTTCCCAAATATTATTATCTATTCACTTGTTCTAGCTGTTCTCCTTGCCATTTTATTTCCAATCTCTCTTCATTTCCATGCTTTGATATATACATTACTTTACTCTTCTTTGGGTTCACTATCATTTCTCTCTTGTATTGAGCTGGCCCATTCTATTACTGTATTTTGTAGTTCCTGTTTTGTTGATGTTATTAATGCTATGTCATCAACATACAGAAGTGATTGTACATAAACTGGTTTCAGTTTCCTATTTCCAACCTTACATTTTCATGTTTTTCTTCTACTTTGTTTATGTATTTGATCCATTAGTATTATAAATACTAAGGAGCTGAAGCTATCTCCTTGTTTAACTCCTTTGTTCATGTTAAATTCTTTTGATTTCTCCCCTCCTATTCTCACTATTCCTTTAACTGTCTTGTAGACACTTTGTATTATTCTTACTAATTTTTCTGAGGCTCCTATTTTCTGTAACGCTGACCATAGTTGCTGTCGTGGTACTGTATCAAAGGCTGCCTTTAAATCCAGAAAGGCTACAAACAGTTCTTTTTCTCTGCTAAGAAATTTATCTATGGCTTGTCATAGCGTAAAAATGTGATCTTGCATTTGTCTTCCTCCTCTGAAAGCTGCTTGTTCTTCTTCTAACTCCTCCTCTACTTCATCTCTTAGCCTTCTTTCTAAGATTCTTGTGTATATATTTAGAGCTACTGAAGATAGACAGATAGTTCTCACATTTTACAGTGCTACCCTTTTTGTGGATTGGTATGATCATGTTTCTTTCCCAATCTTTGGGTATTTTTATTCTCTTCCATGCTTCATTACAAATCTTCCACAACCATTGTACAACTTTCTTTCCTCCCATCTTTATTAGTTCTGAGTATACTCTGTCTGCTCCTGCTGATTTTCCTAATTTCACTCTCTTTATTGCATCCTCCACTTTATGCATTTTTATTTCATCCCTTCCATCCTCTTCTACATTTGCACTCTCTATTGTATCTTCTTCATTCATCTTCCCATTTTCAGCTCTAAATGTGTTTTCGTAATACTTACTCCATTTCTTCAATATGTCTTCAGTTTCTGTTTGGATCTTTCCTGATTCATCTTCTATGTTTCTTATTCTCTTCCCATGTTTTCCTTTCATTGCTTTTACTGTCTGCCAGAACTTTCGACTATTCCCTTGGTAGTTTTTCTCTATTTCTAACCTAAACTCTTCTCATGATTCTTTCTTTGCTTGTCGGGCTGCTTCTTTTGCTTCACTTCCCCTCTGAACATACTCATTCCATTTCTCCTCTGTTTTATTTCTTCCATGCTTGTTTCTTCCTTTTAACGATTTCTTTAACCAAGTTATTCCACCATCTTGATCTTTTCTTTTGATTTCCTACAGTTGTTAAGCCACAAACTTCTGTAGCTGTTTTAATCAGTACTCTTTTTAGAATATTCCATCTTTCTTTTAATTCTTCTTTATCTTGGTTCTGGATACTTAGCTTTCTCTCTCTTTTGTTCAACTCTTCCTTCACTTGCCTTTTAAATTCCTTTTGTTTGCATTCTGTCCTTAGTTCTCCTATTTTAATTTTTGTGTACTTTTTGTATTTGTTTAGGTTCCTGAAATTTTGTTTTCAATATTAGTAATTTATGCTCGGTGCTTAGTTCTGCACTTCTGTACACTCCGACATATTGTATTGCATACCTTGTATTTTCTGTGTAAGTGAAATAATCTATTGCACCTCTTGCTCTCTCCTTTCTGCTACAAATGTTATTTTATGTATTGTTTTATGTGGGAAAAATGTATTTTCAATCATTCTCTCTCCATTGCTATTTTTCACTGTTTCTGCTGTATGCTTTCCCATACACTCGTTCCCCTTCTCTGATTCATTTCCACTTCTGGCATTCCAGTCTCCCATGATGATCACATGTCTAGCAAAGTCCTTAGCCTTATTTATAGTATCCTGTAGGTTGACATAGAAAATATCTCTTTCACATTCATTTGCATCCTCTGTAGGTGCAAAGATCTGAATAAATGATACCTTCTCCTCCATTTCCATATCTACTCTTAATATTCTTGATGTAATTGGTTCCCAATTTACTATTTTCTTTGTGCATTCTTCTTCAAATATTATACCTACACCTTCTTTTGCTCTTGCTTTCCTATCTACTCCTGAGAATATTAATGTATATCCCTTATTCATCAGCATCTCTCCTGATCCTTTCCTTTTGGTCTCGCTTATGCCTAAGATTTTAATTTTGTATTTTTCCATTTCTTCTATTAGCTCACATTCTTTTCCTGTCAGAGAGGTTATATTCCATGTTCCAATAATCATTTTCCTTTTCTTGCCTTGTCATTTCCATTTCATCTGTCAGACATCTACCTTATGTATTCTCTGAATAAAATGAATTTCAATGCCACGTGGGTTATTAGCCCTACGGTGAGTCTAGCTGAATGAAGGGGCCGCCTTCTTATGGCTTTCCGGCCTGCCAGTTTGGAGGGTTTACTCCCTCGCAGTGTCACAGCCATTCTGTTGCTCCAACTCTGCCTGTGACTGTCTGGTTCTAGACTCTTTTGGGCTGATGTCCTTATCGACTCTAGGCCAGTACTGAAGAGGCTGCTGCCCCTCTTCAGGGATTTTTATCGACTTCCCAGTCTAGATCCACAGTGTTTAGCAAAATCAGGGTCACCTCGAGAAGGATGTGTTCATCGAACATGCACTGCGGTCTTGGCAAGGGAGAGGTTATATGTTCACTTCACCTTACCCTGGGTCGCCCCTCTACCCCAAGTGAATTACTGACTTTATAATATTTTATGTATATGGCTAAATTTCTGTAATGCACAAAGTAGTATGCATGGTACAGTGTTCCGTGGTATCATTTGCCTGATAATTAAATCAATCAATAAATAAAAAGGTGTAGCCATGCCTAATGCTCATTCTGAGCACCCACCTTCTCTCATGTAGCGGAACACACAAGAATTTACTTTATGGGTCTCTTATACAAAAAAATCTATCTGACAGATGGAAGATTATTGCAAAATTAAATACCTTGAAGATGGTTAGGTAAATTAAAGTTTGGAATTCCTAAACAACAAACAATATTTTTGTAGATTGTTATATCTCGTAACATTTGCAACTTGTGTTTGTAGATGTATTTTAAGTCTGAGAATGTAAGATGACAAATGGAAACTACATACCTTAAATACTTTTAATATATGTCATTGAATTAAATTAGAATTTTTGGAAATTGTAATCTCACAGATCCTTAATATTGTTGATATTTATTGATTTGCTTTATTTTACTTTGCTTTTTGTGCCATTTTTGCCTAATTTGCGACGATAGGGATGAGTGATGATATTGATGAATGGATTCTCACAAACATCTATCCCCAGGAACTCGTGACCCCTAGTGCCGTAGCATGATGTGCTAACCACTCCACCATGGGGGACTGCTATATTGTTGATATATGTGTGTGTGTGTGTGTGTGTATTAGTGGTAAGAAGTGGTAATATGTAAGGTTGAAATAGAGAAAACATCTGCATGTATGCTTGAATTTTTGTAATTTCATTTTGAAATCATTATTTATAATTAATTTTTATCATGGTGCTAGAGTGACCACCCTGTCAGCAAATTGTTTATCATACATTGTGCTATGTTGATTAATTTATGAGGGCCTTTTTTCTTGTAGTGGCAACACTGTTCGTATATGCTTGTTAGTTTTTGCTGTAACTAAAGAGGATCGGATCTTGTTTAATCTTGTTATATGGATCGCGTGTAGGTGTTTGGTGCTGAAGAGCACTGTTAGCACTGTTATGTGGTAGTTTGAAAACGTTAAAGTGAAGTGTGTGTATACTACTGCCCTGAACAATGTTCACGAGTGAAGTACAGCAAATGTTCATCAAACTTCAGGTTGAATGTAGATGGAATGCAGGGCAAATTCACAAGGGCTTATGCGAGGCATGTGGGGACCATGCTTTACCATATTGTACCATTGCCAGATGGGTCAAGGCATTTGAAAGTGGTCGTGAATCAGCCACGATAGGATATGGTGGCTGGCATCCTTGTATGGCAACAGATCCACACCACCTTGATGCACTTTGCAGATTGCTGGAGAATGATCGGTGTTGGACATGTAGTGAATTAGCAAATGAACTGAAGATTTCACCATCGTATGTATACCAGATACAAACTCAGGACCTCAGCCTGTGTAAGATTTCGGCAAAATTAGATTTTTAGTTTAGTTCTTCGTCTGAGGAAGACCCTGATACAGGGTCGAAACGTTACGTGTTAAGTGTTTTTATCTTAATAAACTGCCTCGGTCAGCAACTTATTGGTTTCAAAATGGGTACCGCATATCAGGACTCATCATTCTCCATGATAACACAAGATGTCATACAGCACAAGTGTTGCAGAACGTACTGCATCAATGGGGTTTGGAGATGTTGAAGCACCCACCTTATTCTCCTGTCATGAGTCCCTGTGACTTTGATTTGTTTCCCAAGATGAAGGAAACACTTTCCAGGCGTCCTGACCATCTTTTTGGTCACACAGTAGTGTTTGTGCACACTGGCACAAATGGAAGCTATCAATGGCATCCAAAGACTGCCAGATGTTTTGAATTGTGTTCATGCAGCAGCAGGAGATTACAATGAAGGGTCGTAAATTATTCCAGGTGTGTATCTTCCTTCATGTCTCTTCCTCATACATGTTGCCACTACAAGAAAGAAAAATGACCCTCATATCTTTTGTATCCTGCATGCTCTCAAAGAATGGATTTTTGTACGCACTGTTGCAGAGGTTTTCAGTTGTTTGTTTCAATTCTCAAAGTTCTCATTGGTCAAACATAGAGACTAAATGTAGTGATGTACAATTTACTTTGTAATACTATAATCATTACATTTCATGGTGACCAGTGATTCACTCACTGCATGGATTCATTTTAGATGTGACAGTCAGCTAGATTACAAACTTTGGCCATGTTGGCATCTGCAGCTGCTGATGCATGGGGCATCAGTCCTAGCTTTCAATCCCTGTGCGGTCATAATATGAATTCATGCCAGGTGTAGTGGGAAGAGAGAGGTGGAAGTGCTCTTCAACCTGTTGTAGTACTGTCCTTGGCTGCCATATTTCAGCTTTCACTTTGTAGAGGCAACATTCATTGTATAGATCTAAAAGTTAGTTTACTACTACTTCTAATCAATAACAATGCTTGCTTTATTAAGATCACATGAAGCTATCATATGCCACATTTTCAGTTGAAGTTGAAAGTAGGATCTTGATGTTTAATAGCATCTGCCTTCCTCTTCGATAATTTGCACCTTTACCCCAGAGCGAAGTGGGTGATGTTCAAACTAACACATGTGAGGGAAAGTGGCAATTGTACTGATTGCAACTCTTTCTATTTGCAAGATTTTGATGACGCAGGATAGCAATGGGGAAAAGATAGTTGTTCCTTTGCAAATTTTGATGCAGCCCAAATATACCAAATTCCTGCTGAGGTCAGTCAATTAGAGTACATGATACTGAAATCAATTATCAAACAAATTTATGGAAACATGGAAAGCATTTTTTTTTCTATTTGGTGGTGATTAGAAAGTGGCACTCAAATGCAAAACACATAGTTTTCAGAAGAAAAATCAGGAGTAGTCAAATATTCTTGTCATTGTTTATTTAGTGATGGAACAAGGCATATTGTATATTGTTAGGGTAGTGATGATACAAAAAATTTCATTCATTACTTCTTTAAAATATATTATTTTTTGTCACTGATTTTTATCTTATCTAGACTAAAGTATAAAAGTACACACAATCTGTCAAATTAATATTTTGTGTATCTTCTGTAAAAAAATACCCACATATAAGAAATGTGGATTGGGAAACATGCATGTAACATCCTGAAACCCACACAACTCAGAAACACTTTTTCCAGAATGTTGACAAAGTTGACTCAGTCATCTTGGGGAGTTAACTTCATTTCCTTAAATAAAAAGGCATTCAAATGACTTATTAAAATTGTCTGTTATGCTGCTTGAATCATAATTTTCTGATGGTGGTCTTTAAGTGTGGAAACATCTGTTTTAAAACTTTGAATGAGGAAAAAGGAATACAACATTTTGATAGACAATATCGGAAAAGTGTGTAATTTGTTACGGTATGTTGCAAACGTGGTATCCATTTTGAAGTCTGCAATGTTGAATTGAATGTGATTTATAAAGATAGGTGGTCATTGGACATATCAGTATGTGCTACAACTTTAAAAGAAACATGGCAATGTGTTTAATATCAACGTAACTTGAAGGCCAAATGTTTTTTTCATTAAAGATACTGTGATTAGTGAAGAAGTAACCCAACAATACTTTTGTGGATGGTTGCAGTCATTTCATACCCTCATAAAAAAAATTAATGCCATGTAATCATTACCATAATTTGTGTTACTACTAATAAATGACTGTTTGTTGCAAATATAACTGGTACATAACATTACAAGATAACAATACATTCACAAGGAGGCATATCCTGGCTGTCATTCAAACCCAGAACCATGGCATTGTTGTCCCATCTGAAGAAACTACCAACACTCATGTAGAAGTTCAATATTTTCATGAGGTTATCCATTGTGTATTCTTTCTCCATCCTTTCTTTAATTTTTCTGTCAGTGCCCTCTCGTTCAAGGACTAATTCCCCCAGCTGTATTATTAATTAGTAGGGAATATATAAATGCTTTTGAGAATATTGGTGGACAATTTTTGTTGACTCCCACCTAGTACTTTCCCCAATTCCCTTGGACACCCCTGCAAAAATATTCTAAGGTAGCTTCTGATATTCTCTCAAATTCATATTTTTATTTTCCTAAGTGTTCTGATAGATCATCCCTGCATTTCTATCTTGTAGATATTCACTCACTGTGTGTCACCTGACCTGTGCGTAATATTCAACTTCTAACTACCTGCACAGGGCCTGAATAGGATAAGAACTTGTATCATTCGAATGCGAATAAATTTCGAAAAAAATTGAATGAGTGTATTCAACACCAGAGGAATTCAAGTATTGTTACATAATGAACCAGTTATTTCCCTAAGAAAAATTGTATGGCATCTACGCTATAGTTCATTTAGTACATTTCACTCTTACACACATACCTATTTGATGGCCTTGGCAGCTAATTACTTTCTTTTTTCAAAGTACTTGGTCTATTTTTATGGTACAATGCACGGAGATCATTACAAATGTTCTTTTGAAGCTGATGCTGCCAACAATAATTCCTAACTATGTCTTTCTCATTCTAGTGTTTTAATGAAAGCAATGTACATGAAGAAATCTACACCTTCAGTTAAACATTTTCACAGTGGTACCAGAGATAAGTCCCACACCTGCAACATTTGTAATAAAGTATTTTCTGCTAAAGATGCTTGGAAGAAACACACATGCGTTCAAACAGGTCAGAAGACATTTTCATGTGAGATCGATGAGAATAAGTTGCTAAATAAATGCTCTTTGAATAATAGTTTACTCACCAACTTGAATGGAACAACATATTTTTCCCCATTGTGTGAAAAGTCATTTCAAAAGAAGGATAGATATGATGATAACTTGAGGAGGCACACTGGAGTGAAGGATCACAGCTACAATACCCGTAGAAAGTCGTATACAACAAAGTTATATCCAGAGTCTCATTCCACTTGTGCAGAGAAGAAGCATGATCGTAAAATTGGTTGCATAATATTCAGAGGAGAAGGTGAACAAATCAGCCACTCAAATGTTCACATGATTGCAAAACAATTCCTCTGCAACATATGTAAAAAGTCTTTCAAGTATAAATATGAGCTAAATAACCACATGCTGTGTCATAGTGATGAAAAACCATGCCAGTGTGACATATGCAAGAAGAATTTGAAGTATAAAGTGACTCTTAGCAATCACATGTGGTTACATGCTGATGATAAACCTTTCCAATGTAGTATATGTAAAATCTCTTTCGGTGTGAATTCACAATTTAATGCCCACATGCAGCGGCGACATATGGAAGAAAGACCCTTCCAGTGTACCATATGTAAAAAAGTTTTCGTGCAGAAATTAGACCTTCTCTACCATGTGCGGACACATACTGACATAAGGCCATTCCAATGTGACATATGTAAAATGTCTTTCAAGAGGAAAGTAAACCTTAATGAGCATGTGATACGTCATACTGGTGTTAAACCTTTGCAATGTGACATATGTAAAAAGTCTTTCAATTATACCAGTGTAACATATGCAAGATGTCTCTGAAGCAGAAATCTGCTCTTCATGCACACATGACGTGTCATGCTAGTGAGAAGCCTTTTCAGTGCAATACATGTAAATGGTCTTGCAAGTGTAAATCAGGCCTTAAGGAACACATGCAGTGTCATACAGATAATAAACCATTCCAATGTGACATGTGTAAAAATTATTTCAAGTCAAAAGCACATCTTCACGGCCACATGAAGTGTCATATGGATGAAAAACCTTCGGTGATGAAGCAATGAGCCGATCAGTGTTGTGACTGGTACACTCGGTTCAAAACTGGGAGAACTTCGACGGACAAAGATCCTCGAAATGGGCGACTGTCCACATCAACAGACCATGTTCACATCAACCTTTTTTCGATTGGCAAGGAATAGTTCATTACGAATACATCCCACGAGGACAAACAGTCAGAAGGAATTTTATGTGGAGGTTATGAAGAGGTTAAGACGCGTAGTGATGCGGAAAAGGCCTGAGCTTTGGCGGAACCAAAACTGGACGCTACACCACAACAACGCATAGGTTCACACCGCTCTACTGTGACTGAATTTTTGGCCAAAAACAGGATGACGGTGATTCCTCAACCTCCATTTGGCTCTGGCAGACTTTTTCCTCTTTCCAAAATTGAAATCGACATTCAAAGGTCGTCGGTTTTGACACAATTGATGACATCCAACAAAAATGTACGAGGGACCTAAAGAGCATTCCGGAAGAAACGTTCCAGGATGCATTTCAAAGCTGGAAGAAACGTTGGGAGCGATGTATGGCCAGCCAAGGACAGTACTTTGAAGGAGACAAACATGAATAAGATGTACATGTTCAGGTAAAGTTGCTATTCCAACAATCCGGTCTTTTTTTAACACACCTTGTAGTTTATTTCCTCTTTTCTCGATTTCCATACTTGACCGCCAATTATTACATGCAGATTTGTGTTTAGGGGTTCACAATTAGTGAGTAGGCAACATTTCATAGAAATTGGAGAGTGGTCCTATATTGTAAACTCGTTCCCAACCTTCTTCACCGAAAAATACCTACTATCGTGTTCGTCATGTGTGCAAATTGTACATTATGCATGGATAGCCCCACAAACCATTCCGATAAGGTTAGGTTTAGTTAGGTTAGACAAGCATAGTTAAAAAAAAGAAGTGGTTGGAAACACTTGACATGATTTCCTGGTCAAAGATGTGCCACAATGAAAGAAAATTACTCGAAACGTTGGAAATCTTAGAGAAACTCATTTCCGTAAGTAGTTTCTTCTGTAAAAATGAAGAAATGTGTCTCCAATGTATGAAACTGTTACCAAAGTCCCTAAATGCATTCTACTAAGGTTCAGATTTACTTCTACATTCATTTCCACTAGTCTACAACACTTACATTCTCTTGTCAACAGAAAATACATTGTCCATGGGAAGCACACATGCTTGCGTAAGGTAATTTTTAATTTGTTTTTTCGACATAAATACCTTTTTTTTTAAATCCAAACACTGCTCATCAGTTTAACCTTCCGGCACTCACACTGTGGTAAAAAGTACAACAATGTATAATTTTTAAAAGTAAAATGAAAAGCTTGGTCACCAACAATGGATTCCGCCAAAGTATTCATTTGCTGGTCCTTCCTCATAGTTACTGATAAATATGTGGTTTTATTAGTCACTCACTTAGTTGCAACAGAAGAATGACACAGTGAATGTGTGTCTGTTGTACTTTTTACAATGCATGAGTACTCTTGTGTTCATTTTTCAATTCCATCCCCATATTTCGTTTCACCTTGTTATTTTATTCAATGATTACTAGTATTTGTGATAGAGAGAATTAGAGTAAAAGGCAGTAATAAATATTAAAATAAAAAAACTACTTCATTGAAGAATTACAATGGTATGACTGAAAATAGTGAGTGTTGTAAAAAATACAATGCGTGAGTACTCACGTGATAGAAATAAGCACAAGCGCCAGATGGTTCAAATTGCATTTGATAATTATTGTCAAAATTATACGATAATTAGTTTTCCTGCTAGGAGAATTTGAAAAAAAAAATCATAAACCAATCGGAACCGTTACTTTCCACATATGCACTGCCATATGTATGTCTAAATTTGCTAATGGATATGTGATCTTTTGTGTGTTGTGTGTGTGTACATGGAATATAGTATGGTATATGGAACTATCAATTCTGCAAATAGGTGATCTTAACTTCTGTTTTTATATTACAGACGTTCCCAGTGGTTGAATGTAGTTGGAAAGCCAGACCTAGAAATGCACAATGTGGAGAAGTACAGCATTTGTGCATTACATTTCCAGGACTGGTGCTTTACTTCTACATTCAAGAATACGCTCATTGTGTCTGCCGTACTTACTTTGAGTCCAGAAATGGAGTACTGTCCCCCGGTAAAGCGGCAACAAATCAGTGATGGTGGTTCGTTGGTGACTACAACCACTGTATGCCTAGCAAGCACCACTCCAACCCCAGTGACTACTACCAGTGATGTTGTAGGTGGTGTCGTGTCTGCCCAACAGACACCACCACAACCCAAGTGTTCACACCCAGTGTTTTGGGAGCTGGTGTCTGTTTAGCAGACACCACCCCAACCCCAGTAAATATTCCCAGTGTTGCCACCCCAGTGACAAAAGCCAGTGAGTCTGAAGGTGTAAAATATAAGGTTGAAGTGACACCAAAAACAAAAGAAATTAGAAGATTAAGGATTACAGTTAGTAAATTGAGGAAGAAACTAATTAATACAAATGCACTAAAAACAACCAGTAGGAAATTTGTTTTGGAACAACTAAAAAACATGGTCCCAGTAAATTTATACACATTTTTAGAAAAACAAATTTGTGTTAGTTCCAGGTCTCCTAGAGGTCGAAGGTGGACCTTAAAAGACAAATCATTAGCTTTGAGTGTCTATCTCCATGGTCCCGCTGCGTACAAAGCTTTATCTAAAATAATTATTCTTCCCAGTAAACGGACACTAATAAAATCAATATCTCGTCTCACCCAATGCTCCGGTTTTTGTCCAGTGCTTTTAAAAACTATGTCTATAGTCGCGAAAAAGTTGCCCCAGAGGAACAGAATATGCGTGCTCTCATTTGATGAATTGGCCATTAAAACCAGTGTTGTGTATAATCAGAAGTATGTTGTTATAGATGGATATGAAAATTATGGTCCGTCTGTAACGTCTGATCATGAACCAAAGTTACCTCCAATGCACTTGTGTTTATGCTCAGAGGCCTATGTAGTAACCGGAAGCAACCCATAGGCTATTTCTTCAGTGGTAATGGTGCTCCCTCTTCAGTTCTACAAGCCCTTTTGAAGGAGGCATGCTCCAAGATTGCTGAAGCTGGATTAACATTAGTGGCTGTTGTCTGTCATCAAGGTGTTCATAATCAACGGCTAATTAGAAATTTAAATGTGACTCCAGATCACCCATTTTTTGAGTATGAGGGCCGAAAAATGTTTGGCATGCATGATCCGCCACACCTGCAGAAATCCGTAAGGAACAATCTCCAAAAGTACAAAGTACTCTTTGGAGAAGGACAAGAGAAGTCTGCTTCATGGAGCTCCATTAAGAAGCTCTATGAAGCAGACTCAAAGCTAAAATATCGCAGTTGTCCCAACCGTTCAAAGCACCATACTGATGTCAGCGGGTTTGTGGCCATGCGTGTCTCCTTGGCAGCACAGGTCTTCAGCCATTCTGTGGCTGCAGGTCTGTGCCTGTTAACATCTATTGGTGAATTGCCCTCAGGAGCTGCCTTCACGGCAGAGTTTTGTGCAGAAATGGATGGTTTGTGGGACTAATTCAATAGCCATTCATTAAACCATGTCAAAATTTTGGGAAGGGCAGTGACAGATGGGTCACCACATGTGGAATTTTGGAAATCAAAGTGTGAATGGATACAATCATGGCAGTTTGTTAAGGCAGATGACAGTAAATGAACTCCACCTTGTAAAAAAGTGTGGTTGTTAACACTGAATGCTGTCATTCAGTTATGGGAGGGCTTGAGAAGTGAAGACCTCAAGTTCTTGATGACAAAACGTCAACCAGGATTGTCTTGAGAATACCTTTTCTTCTTTAAGAAGAAAAGGTGGAAACAATGACAATCCTGATTGTTTGCAATTTCAATACTCCATGAGGGCTGTTCTTGCACACAATTTGTTGAGACATTCTGATGCGTCAAATTGTGAGGCTGATTTGGATGTCCTTTTGGCTTCTATGTGTCAGAATAAGTTTCGTGAGGTTGCAGGTACATTGTTTCCAAATGTTCAATGAGCAGGAGGAAATAATGGAACTGCTGCTAATCATGCTGATTCTGAGACTGGGCTTTGCCAGGACATCCTTGTAGATATCCCTCCTGTAGCTGACATTGATTGCAGTCTTCCTGAACAAAATGCGGTAGTGTATATTGCTGACCCGATGCCTAAGTGGGCATAAGGGAGAAGAAGAAGAAGAACTATATTGCTGGATACCTCGTACGCAAGACAGCAGCAATAACTAAGGAATGTCCTACTTGCTTCCAGATATTAACAGGCCCTAAAGATGATTTGCTTCTGAATGGTATGCTGATAGATTTTAATGAATATGATGGTTGCAAGTTGAAGTATCCGTCATTGGCTCTGTGTGATACTATTAGTAAGTTCTCTGAAAAGGCACAACAATCAGAGCATGTGCTAAAGCAGCAAGTCATTGGTTGGATGGTCATACCAGTCATATCATCAAGCATTATTTGGTAGGTGTTTTTATTTGGATCTTTATTTATAAGTGTGTCAAAGACATCAATGAGCAAATTAAGTGCATGTCACGTAAAAGGGGTGAGAGTAAACAGTTAAAACATGTTTAAAATGTAATACCAGTGAATGGCCAGATATGTATGTATGTTAGTTTTGTTGTTTTTGTTTTGTTGTTACTTGTTAGGTTTGTTGGTGGTGGTGTGTGTGTGTCTTTGCAGAAAGTATAGATGTGTATGTTTTTATATATTAATTAATATGAAAATTATGGTGGATATTTTGATACTTATGAAAGATCATGAACCAAATGCCATATGAACAAAATTGTCTTGATTCAACAACCGAGTCTGTAGATGGGCACTCGGAACAACTGAGAAATAATACCAAACTAGCCCCCCCTCACATTACACCTTATTTGGCCATTTTCCCTTTTTTAAAATTGATTTATTTCATTGTGTGTGGGTGTATAGACATATTTTGCACTTCCCAGTGTTTGGAAAGATGTGGAAGAAAATTATTATCTTCATTAGGGCTAATTGTTAGTCTATTTATTTATTTTTGTGCTGTACACAGTGACACGTTTTGATAGAATGTAAACTTGTCCAATTTTTCTTTGATCATGTAATTTCAGACCATTCGAGATTTTCAATAGGAACACTGTTCAACGACTTTCAATTGTCGAGTTCAAATCAAGGACTAGTTTGTGATTAATATGATCTTGTACAAACTGCTTTAGCCCATATTTACAAAACATGGCTCCACAAAAAAAAGTGCCCGATGCCTGAATTATTTTTTTTGTCTACCCCTTTTGGCAGTACATTATAATATATGGCCTGCTGTACCATATCACTGCAGATTTCAAAGTTAACGTAGCAAAAGTGAAAAAAAAATATAATAGCATGTTTACTACCTGATTTAATATTACATGTGATGTAGATATTTCCATTTCCATTATGGTTTGATTGATTTGATTTACTTTTTTTATTTTACTTCGCGTTTTGTGCCTCTAGGCTAATTTGCGAAGATGGGGATGAGTGATGAAGTGATGAAATTGATGAATGGACATTCACAAACAACCAAGCCCGACCGGGATTCGAACCCGGGACCCTTGGCATCGCAGCGCGATGTGCTAACCACTCGGCCACAGGGTCGGGCCATTTCCATTATGGAATTCAAAATAATAACAAAGTGTACGTGCTATTATTCAACATCACAAATCATGCACATTTAAGTAGGTTGGGTTACTTTAACATAAATTCAAGATAATTCATGTCAGGGTAACATATATTCTGCTTTTTTTTTTACACATCATTCAATGTTTCACATGGGTTCGTACTCAAAAATCATGCACATTAAGATGCAGATTTATGTAGGTTATGTAACATTAACACAGTTACAAATATGCGTGGTTTGAAACACTGACCAGGTGTTATGTCATGAAATGCATGTTACATCCGGTTGACGTAGTGGAAGGAAATGGAGGCAACAGCTTCAGAGAGACATCAATCTAGAAAAATACATGATTTACCGGCCAAATAAATTGAATGATGGGAGAAAACACTTCCACGACCTTTCAAAAGTCTACAGAAACACAGTTCCGTAAGTACTTTCTCCTGTAAAATTGAAGAAATACTTTTCCCAGAGATCAGAATTCCAAATTAAAATTATTTAGTTTGCAGATGTCACTCAACAGTCAGTGATTTATTATACAACTGTGTATTTTGTATAATCAAATGAAGTGGTCTTTTAGTCATGGTACTTTTGTTACGTGTGCAAAGAGAAACCGTTACTTTTGATTTTGTCTAATAATAATTTACATATTTTTCATTACTTACTTCTGTACTGTATACTTTGGAGACAATGAATTTTTGAATACCTATCTTTGTTTATGTTATCCTTACTTGCCTGTTGATATTACATTGCACCATAATAGACCTGCAATAATTGTAACGGAAAGTAATAATATTGCTAGAAGTGCATGTATGTTATTCCTTGGGGATTGTGCGTTGGGCTAGACATTTTATCATGCAGTAATGGTTACACTGTCATTTTATCGTCAGGTAATATGTATATATTTATCTGGCCTAAGAGTTCAATTTGAGTTGAATTGTTGGACTTCTATGATTATGACCCTGTCCTCAGGGAGGCGTATTTGTCTTTAACTTGTTGTCTAACACCTGATGTTCAGGGACTCCTGAAAAGTTGATATGAGTGGTTATAGTGTAAATTTTTGGCATAAACAGAGTGCCTTTATTGGTGGTCGAGGCTCCACGTCTGTGGCAGATCTGTTTTTGGTTGTCAAGTGTCTGCCTGGGAGGATTATTTTTTGCTGGTCTGGGCTCTTCCATTTCAGGGGAATGCGAGTTTGACAATTGGAGTAATCAACTTGAAATTTACTTTCATGCTATGGGAATGAGAGACGTGGTAATAGATAATTAAGGTACTCACGTTTTCCACGAAGCTGTTTTACATTATTTTCTATTAATTTTGGTAAACAGCTTCGCGGAAAACGTGAGTACCTTAATTGAAATTTACATTAACAGTGTCTTAAAAGTGGTCAAAAATATAAATTAAAAATAGTGGTTAGAAGTCCAGCAAATCAACATGAATAGACCAGCTACACATAAGTTCAATTTAATTTAATTTTTGATTAAAATACTTTCTTGTACATTGACAAATAGAAAAGGAAAACTTGATTATTACATTTACATCATTACTGGGCAATAAAAAATTATGAAATGGAACTTAATGCTATGTATATTTGTTATTCTATCATCATAAGTGAAGACTCAATTAATTAAGCATTCATCCACTTTTTTTCCTCATTGAGGATGCAAAGATGCAGATTGTAATGAATTAGATTGATTTTTAATGCAATTTATGTTAGTTTTTTCCCACCTATGTGCCTCCTTTTTAAAAAAATACTTGAATTTAAAAATTTTTGATGCAATGTATGTCGAGCTGGTAATGTAATGTTTAAGAGAGTGGCTACTCTCCAGGAACACCTTGAAATCTGGGAATTATGCATTAATTATTGGCTTTGGCAATTATCTGTGAATTCTGCATGATTTTTTTCCTATCGACGTGAAAAATTTCAACTTTTATTAATACAAATCCCATTTCATTTATGCTTAAATGCCCTGAGGCAAGTTTTCACAGTTTAGGTTTTATTTTTATTGAGAAAGCTGTGCGGAAAATAAAAAAATAATTATATCAATCCATTTACCTTTTAGTGTTCTTTGTAGAACCATCTATCTGACAGGCGGAATATCAAGGTATAATATCTTGAAGTTGATTAGGTAAATATACAATTAAGTTTTTTGTAAATGAGTATACCCCATAACATTTGTGTAGGTCTGTAAATCTGAGTATGTGAAGTGGCAAATGTAAACTCTCCACCTTAAATTATATATTCTAAATGTATGTGTTTGTGCCCTTGAAGTTTTGGAAAATTAGCCTTCGAAACCTGGAATTATACTTTTATTTTATCATGGTTCTAGAGTCGCCAGCATGCACAATGCAAAACTGAGAGTCCTATGTACGACCAGATTATTATTTGCTAAAAATCGCATTTGATAATTTTTGTGGAGTTGCTGAAAATTGTGGCTGTATTATGTTACTAACATAATTTTGCTTGCTTGTTTAACCTGCATGACTTGCATATGATTTGCTAAAAATATTTCTTGCATGAACACCATGATAAATTAGCATTCCAAAAAATATTGTCACAAGAATCATCTTAAGTTGATAGCATTTTAGCAGATGGTCTACACTGAAACAAGTAAGTTTTATCTTTTTTGTGCTTATTTTCAGGGAAAATTCGAGTTTATATTTTTATTTCAACCCTTGCAAAATTTCGGTAGTCTGTAATGAAAGTAAAATTTTACATAAAAAACTCATTTCAATGATATAACATCAATTTTTGTTAAACTCCTATGACGTGCATACATATTCCTTGCATTGGACATGAAAATAATCAGCATTTCACCAAAAATTATCTGTTATTATTAAAGTTAAAATTATAAGAATCGTCTTGAGTTGATAGCATTTCAGCAGATGCTCTACACTGAATCAAGTAAATTTTTTTCTCCTTTTTTACTGTTATTTTCAGGAAAAGTTTGCTTTACATTTTTATTTCTGTATTGAAAATTATAATAGTCTGTGATGAATATATATATATATTATGATTTAAGCAAATGCATTTTTACTTGCAGAACCAGTTTTAATATTTTAACGAATGTAGTCTGTATTTTTGGCGATTAGGAATTCAAACCTGAATTTCTAAGTACCATGAATACATTCGTCAGTATTAAAACTGGTTTTGCAAATTTTCTTAAACCGTAAAGTTGCCTGCATCGTAAAAGTTTTTAGTGGTCGGGCAGCTTAATTTAAACAGTTCCTAATTCACTATCAATTTCGCGCAAATGAAAATGCACATTGTAGCGTAACACGTAATAGCGTCTCCACAAAGCGCTTTGCTTCCGGAGTTGCAATGGTAACCGCAGTAGTGTTACAGCGTGTGGTGGCAGAATATTCTCTGCTTCTTCCTGATTGGCAAGTTTCGTTTAAATTTCTTATTCCAGATTGGCTGTCTTGTAAGCCTGCTGCTGAAAAGTTTCCATTGTGAGTATAGGAACTTTATTTTCTCTTAACATCCCCATTCTCTTTGTCCAGATGCTCCGTACGTTGATGACATAAGTCCCTGTCAGTGTTTCAACCCTTCCTTTTTTACTATGCTTGCCTAACGTAACCTAACCTAACCTTATCAGGAATTGTTCATGGGGCAGATCCAAAATTTCAATTTTGTAAAATATATCATGAAGATTCGTCACTTTTCCAAACGGAAAAGCCATTGTTCAAATTTAACAAACCTATCTATGTGGGGCTGCAGTTCTGGAAATGTCTAAGCTACATATGTTCCAGCTTCACTATAATACAATAAAGCCTTTTTATAAAAATGACCTTTCTCTTCTGTATATGGACACAGATAGTTTTATATATCATATCAAGACACCTAATCTATATGAAGATATAAAACATCCTAAGTTGGTTGATACCCTCCTAATTTTGATATTCCTTCCCACAACAAAAAGGTGCCAGGTAAACTAAAACATGAAAAAAGTCATGATTAAGGAATTTATTGGATTACGAGCAAAAATGTATGTAATTAGATCAGAAAAAGATATTATTAAAAAAGCCAAGGGAGTAGGTAGAACCATAGTAGAGAATAAAATCTCCTTTGATGATTAATACAACTGTCTCAAAACTAAGTCACCCAAACTAAAGGAAGAAAAAATAATTCAAAGTGTTGATCATATATTAACCACAAACAAAATAAGAAAAATTACCTGGATTCAGAGGATGACAAGAGACAGATTCTCTCATGTGAAACACATACATTACCATGGGGGTCACTATTGCCTAAGATGACAACCAATGTAATATTTGCCAATAAAATAACCATGAATCTATTTGGGTTTAGAAAACAAGCTATGGAAGTGCCTGTTCAGTTAGCCTCACCAAATTTCACTAATTTCTTGTCTAAACTAAATGGACTACTAATTATCTATAAAAATATTTACTGGGAGTAATATCTATCGTATTAAATATGATAAGATGAATACTGCCACCACATATGGTATATCTGCAAATGATGGTTTGTATATAGATTTGCTGGGAGAGTATGATAGACTTATACCTTTATTTCTAGAATTGAAAATCACTTATCTTATAATAAACAATTACTACCAAAATGCTTAATACTTACCAGATTAAATGTTCTATAACAAGACTACTATGCTTGTATAAGCAATATGAGAAAACAGGATACATGTTCTGTTGCACCATACGTATAACTGAAAGCCTGTTTTTCCTGTGCCAGATGGGTATGTTGCATGCTATTATAATTAGCCTTGGAAGTCGAACATCAATACTAGATCTGCCCGTGAAAATTTTTAATTTTTTAATTATTTCTTTTAATTTTTAAAAATTTTCAAATTTTTCAGAAACTATCTAAGATTTCAATGAACTCATACTTCTGTTTTTGGAGTTGAAAATTATCTATTTTATAATAAATAACCATTACCAAAATGCCTAATGATATTTTTCGTCATACAAAACACAATGATCACAGTGATGAAATTCTTGTACTTGACATTAGCGTCAAAAAATTACGTACTGATCTACGAACATTACAAGAAACTCTCAACTCTAGTCTCCAATCTGAGATAGCTAGCTTAGACTCTGTGTCTGGATCCTATTCTCAAAATTGATGCTGAACTCAAATCCTTACTGCAAAAATACACTAATTTAGCCTCAATAGACAATCTTCAAAACTTAGAAGAAAGTGTGGGCAAATTAAAAAATGAGGTTGAGAAATTCAGACAAGCTCAGAAAACTAATGTAGAACAACTGAAACAAAAACTAAATAATCAAACAAACAGTATTCGTACTGAACTACAAGCAAGTATCCAAAGTATTAAAACTCAAGAAGATTATGATAGTATAATTGCTTATTTGCGTGAGTAGTTTCAATGCTTTGAGATCCCTACATTAGAAAATATAAAAATTGAGCTACAAACAGATGAGCTGCATACTGCCATAACTGAAGTCCAAACCAAACTTCAAATATTAGAAAATTTTATAAATAATCTACCCTCCTCCAGTAAACTAAATGCCATTGCTCATAATGTTAGTAACATCAAACTGCAGCTTGAGACTTACGAGGATTTTGGGAAAATTCGAAGTACCATAGCCCACACTGAGGATACTTTAACAATGAAAAATGAACTAACAAATGTCCAGGAAATACTGGAATCAAAATTACCTGGCATTACTGAAATTCTGACTATAGTCCAACAGCAAATTACTAAGCTGGAAAAATCTGAACACTAAATCTGAATTATCCCAATTTCATCATTTGATAGATGACATACAAAATAAATTAGAAACATTACAGCAATCTACACCTACACAGAATGACATAACACAACTCCAAGATGCGGTAAAGAATTTTAGCTAATGCCACTGAATTAGATGCTGGGAAAAAAGTTTTGACAATACTTCAAAATACTGTAGCTAGCTTACCTACTTCTCAGGAACTAAGAGCTGTGACAAGATCAGTAAATAGAATACTCAAATCTGAAGATATTAAAAACATTCAGGTGGAAATTGCACAAATTCAAGAAACTTTTGCCACTTTGCCCACCAACCAAATTGTCAGTGAATTTCACTCATTATTTATGGAAATCAGAAGCCAAGTACATGATCTTTCTAGCCAGAGTTCAAAATTGAGGCTTGTGGAGAGTACACAGCAAATTATTTCAAATATTAAGCTTCAAATTGGGACTATAGAAACAAATCAAGAATCAGCCTTATCAAGTTTCACCACACAGCTTCATGATTTAAAAGAACAATTTAAACAACTGTACGTTGATGTGAAAATCAAAAACCCAGCTATGATGAGATTGTTCATACTATAGGGGAACACTTGGAACCAATATTGAGTAGATTGGATGAAATAGAATCTAGTCAGTTATTCTCTGTTGAGATTGTCAGACTCCACAGTATTCCAAATACTAGACGGCACTGGACATATATTAAGGCTGGTAATATTTACAAATTATATTTTTACTCACAGACTCATAAATTTTTCCTCAATGGTACTATTCAATTTTTAAAATTTGGATATTTGAAAAAGGGAAAACAAATTAAGGCGCCACTTTTCACTATACAATGAAAAGTTGGTGTGTTCAGGGCACTTCAAATACGAATAGCATCTTGGGATAATACTACCAATAAATATAAAATACATGAAGATAAACAATTGTCTGTTTTTGATGTTGAAACTGGTGACCAATTATTATTTGAAGTTAAACAGTTTTAAACTGAGGATAATCCCTTTTATGTAATCTTCTCTTACCAAACACAATGTCTAGACAAGATATAGTTAATGAACTACACAGACCAGCTCGTCCTAACTACAAACGACTGTGTGTGGTAACAAAAGGAATTGATGATTTGTGGCAGGCTGATTTGCCTGAAATGAAGACAGGAAATTTAAAAACTCTGAATAAGAAAAATCATGGTTTTAAGTATTTGCTTACTGTAATAGACACTTTTAGTAAATATGCCTGGGCTATTCCTCTAAAATCTAAAACAGCAGCTTGTGTCACTGAGGCCTTTAAGTCTATTTTTGAACAAAGCAGAATACCTCGTCACCTACAGACAGACAGAGGAAAATAATTTTACAATTCCACATTCACCAATTAGACATTATTCTACATACAGCAATTTGAAAGCTAGCATAGTTGAACGTTTCAACAGGACATTAAAAAATCATATGTAGAAACAGTATAGCATGCTAGGTAACTATAAGTGGGTAACATTTTATCTGATCTTGTTCATAATTACAATAAGTCTATACATAGAATTATACATATGAAGCCTGCTGAAGTAACTAAATCTGACGAATTACAATTGATTTCTACTGTTTACTGTCCTAAATATCAACATACAACCAAGAAACCCAAGTACAAAGTAGGAGATCAAGTGAGAGTTAGTAAACTGAAATATGATTTTCAAAAGAGTTTTACTAAAAATTAGAGTACAGAGTTGTTCATTGTGGTTGAAGTCTTACCAGGGAACAGGCATACATATATAATAAAAGACAATTGCAATTAAATATTGGAAGGAAGGTTTTATGAAGAAGAACTTAGCAAAACTGAATACCCAGATACGTATCTTATTGAGAATGTATTACGTGGAAAGAACAAAAAGTTTTTAATGAAATGCCTGGGACTTCCAGAAAAAAGTTGGATTACCACAGACCAAATAATTGTATGGCAACAACATGGAATGTGGTCAGACGTTTGCCTGATTTACTAGAAACTAAAAGGATAAAAGGGGAGTTGCTACCTAACAATATTAGGTGTCTCATTGTAGGTCCATCTGGTTGTGGAAAAACTACACTACTTGTAGATAATTTTCTACTTGCCCCAATTGGTTAGACTGGAAGACCAGACACTTGTATGTTTTCTCAAAAAGTTTAGACAAACCCAAATACCAGCAGCTTATGAGATTGTATGAAGGACTGGGCATAGCTATCTTTGGATCAGAAATAAAGCAACTTGACTATTGTCTTGAAAACTCAGTTGTAGTTTTTGATGATGTAATTTTAGAAAGTCAAAATGAAGTACGTATTTTTTTTACTCAGGGTCGTCACAGGAGAATAGACCGTTTTTATCTGGCTCAGACTTATTCTAAGATTCCCAAACAGTTACTTCGTGATAATACAAATCTAGTTTGTCTATTTTGTCAGGAACACACTAATCTTAAACATGTATATAATGACTATGTAGGAGGAGATTTAAACTACAGTCAATTTTCAAAATTCTGTTCTTCCTGCTAGAACAAAGATGATTTTGGATTTGCCACAATTGATATGATTCAAAAACCTAACAATGAAAAATATAGAAACAAAATTAACAATTTTATAAATGTTGAGTCATTACAAAATACGTTATGATGTTATAAATAACCTATAAAGAAAAATGACAAAACATAAAATTTAAGACAATTTGAATTTACGTGACTATCTGGCTAAAAGATTTAAAGGCTGGAAATCTGAGAATAGAGGATAATATGAACAACACAAGCGTCAAGATCAACCATATTTATGCTATCAGTGGTCTTGATAGAGAAATTAAGGGTGTCACAGAACAAAACAAAAATCTCATAAATGGGATAGTGCCTCTTGCTGCTAGAAATTATGCAGATATTCCTCCTACACCGTTATCTAGTATTAATACTTCTCTAGTACTCCATAGGAGATTCAGAAAAAAAAATAATTAGGTCCCTTGGCAAGAGATTACCTGAGTACTGGGAAATTTGACAAAGAAGAAGTGTTTGGATTATATCCAACCATGGAGCCTAACGAGGGTGTAGTTTGGAAAATTGAAAAATCTAGAGTTCCATTTCAAGGAGATGACGTAAAAGTCAATTAGGGTGGAGCAAATAGCTGGTCTAGATATCCTGGCACTGTAGAACTTTGGGAACTCATCATCAAGAAATATCCTAGAGATTATACAGATGAAGATTACCAGAGTTACTCAGAAATATTAATACTGTCTGATGCTCTATACCAAAACAATGATGCTAGTCAGAATAGAGTTAAATCTAGCAGTGGAGACAAATACAGAAATTTGATTAAACCTACATATATGGAACCATCTTAAAACTGGTAGTGGCATTAAACACTACAATACTCTACCCAAAGAGTTTGTGTCGGTGGATGATGTGAGATAACTCATGGATAGATTGTTGGCCATAGCAGGATAAGAAAATGCTGGCAATAATAATTTATATAATGAAAAAATAGGCATTGTGGATATGATTAGTGCTAAACTATCCAATTTTATTTTAAATGACAGTAAAGGCATAGGATACTAAATTAAAATTATTAATACTCTACCACCCAAAATCTGGAAGGGTCAGGGTTTAGTTAATGATATTATTAACAAACTTCCTTTCGAAATGCACTTACCTGGTTACCAATACTGTGCTCCACGGACTAGCCTAGAACAAAGACTCGAGAAAGGAGACAAAGGAATTAATCCTTTGGATACAGCTTGAAAAGACCATGACATTGCCTAAAATACTCACAATGACCTTAGTGTTAGTCATAAGGCTGATCAAAAATTGGAAGAAGTATCATTTGGAAGACTAATCAGCAAAGATGCTTCATTAGGTGAAAAAATAGCAACATTAGGAACAACCATTGTCATGAATACAAAACAAAAATTAGGGTGGGGACTATAATCCTATATATACATATATACCCATTAGGATGAAACCTAAAGTTATTGTATACCAAGTACCTTATTCAGATCTAAAATCTCTAGGATCCTTAGAACATCTCCTCACCAAAGAACAACAGGAGAAGAAAACATTCTTGCTTGAGTAGAGTGCAGAGTTCTAGAAAAAAAAAAGAAACACACTGGTGGATTCATATTCAGTATTCCAGCTATTTTAGCAGCTCTGGGTGCTGTGGGGAGTCTAGCAGGAGGCAGTGCAGCTATAGCAAAAACAGTTATTGACGCAAAGAAGATAAAGCTGTACTAGATGAGCAAAAACGTCATAATCTGGCAATGGGGAAGAAAGGAAAGGGTATTAATGCTTTAAGAATTTTTTTAAAAAAATAGAACCATTATCAAACTATGATATTGAAAATATGATTAAACTACTGAAAATTAAATACTTCAGAGGTGTTTTTATGTCAGGTTTCTTACCCTTCAAGGGACCATATAAAATAGATTGTGGAGTAGTCAATTTGGATAGTTTCAAAAATGAAGGCACTCACTGAATTTGTTATTACAAACAAAATTCTTTTGGTGGAATAACACCATCAGGCTTAATTAGTTATCTTAATACTTCTAATCTTGATTATAGTGACAAGCGTATCCAGGGTTTTGAGGATGTAAATTGTGGCCACCTATGTGTTTCTATGCTGGCCTTCCTATCTCATATAAATAACCCAACATTCAAAGGTTACCAAAAATCATTGTGGCATTCAAAGCATCATGGGAGTATTCCATCTCACTAGTGACACTTCAATACTAAAACTTAGCTTACATAATGATATTATCTATCCTAAATCCATAGCTCTACGTGCTTTCTACAGTATGTATCGTATTCCCAATATCACAGAACACAATAATAGGATTGCAGTAGGAAATGAAAAAAATATTATTACTCCTGTTTAGTATAATCTATCAACATTACAAGCTCATCTGCCTAGAGGTGTGTTACTCTCACAAAACTCTGTTACACACAGGGTGGAATTAGTTTGTACAACTGAAGCAGTTGATCTAGGTACACTTGGTAACCTACTAGGTTTTGAGAACAACACAAAACTTGAGCCTGCCATCAAACACAATATCCTAAATTCTTGGCCATAGAGACTTTGAACATCCATTGTAATGTGGCAGAAGGAATGATTACCAATTCTGATAGCAACATAGGTAGTCACAAACAAACTGGAATCATAGCAACTTTCAAACCAAATTCTGAGTTCATGGAACCTATCATCTACACACCTTCCTCACCTATCTATTTTCAGTATCTCACAATTGTATAGACCACAGAGTTGATGGTAACCAATGAAAAAGGTGAAGTAGTATATCTTGCAGGTGCTTCTACAACAGCAATCATAGAAATCAATATATAAAATAACCATTAACATGGAGCATATTGAAAGTTATGAGTTACAATCTTATCCTCCCAATCGTCGTACATTTGCTAATCTCAATGAACCCAATTGTGAAATTGATTTTGACGTGTACGTGGGTGACAGTTTTGTACATCCTCACAGAGCTGACTTGTATATTAAATTTGAAATAGTAAAAAATGAAAATAATGAAACATTTCCCCCTTGTGCAAACATAAAACTAGTAGATCATTTTGTACCACACTTGTTCTCTCAAGTAGAAATTAGAAAACATGGTACTGTGATAGATAGAATAGACTATCCTGGCATTACTTCTACTGCCATAGGAACACTTACATTTTCCAAAGTTGTTCGTGCCCGTCATAACGGTCTGGAATTCAAACATGCTTCTATTGGTGTTAATACTGTATACAATTCCTCAAAGGTAAGTAGGGCATTCCCCACAACTCTTTTGAGGTGGTATTTAACTGATTTGACGCCACTCTCCCACAACCCTCCTGCATGAGGATTACGAGGAACATTAAAATGCCACTGGATGCCTAAGCTGCTTAGAGCACTTGAAATAGTTTCATTGTGCTTTGGTTGTTTTGCCAATCTCATGAATTCCTTTAACTCTCTATTAGCGCCAACAAACGTTGTTCCACAATCACTGTAAATATTACTGGGTTTTCCACGACGAGATACAAATCTCCGAAGTGCAGCCAAAAACGTCTCTGTAGTACCACTGCTCACTATTTCTAAATGAACTGCTTTCGTTGCGAAACAAACAAATAAGGCAATATAACCCTTATACTGCTTACGAGAGTGTCCAACCATTTCCTTCAACAGTATGGGCCCTGCATAATCCACACCACAGTTTATAAATGGACGAGAAGGATTGATCCTAGATTCTGGTAAGCTACCCATTAATTGTTCCCCAGCTTGTGTACAAAAGCGATGACAAGTTACACATTTCTTCACAATGTTACGCACTGTATCTCGGCCTCTCAGTATCCAGAATGTTCGTTGCAATGAGGACAACACTAACTGAGGACCAGCATGAAGATTAAGTAAATGTTCATTTTTAATTAATAAGTGAGTCAATTTGTGCTTTGTAGGTAGCAACATTGGATGTTTATGGTCCACTGTTATTCTTGCTTTGTGTAGCCTCCCTCCAACACGAATGACACCTGCCTCATCAACAAAGGGAGCCAAACACAATAACCTGATTTTTGTTGGCAGAGGAATTTTAGCTTGTAAACAATGTAACTCTGCTGAGAATTCACTTTTCTGCGCTTGTTTTACAAGAGAGGTCGTTGCTGTCACAAGCTCTTTAGTTGTCAATGCTCCTTGCCTTCTCTGATTCACTGACTGGCGAGTATTGAATACAAATCATTGGATCCATGCCATTATTCTCTGCATTTTAGAAAAGCTTGAATATCTACTGATCAGATCTTCTTCTACTGTACTGTACATAACTGTAATGGCAATCTTCTTCTCTTCTTTTGTAACTTCTTCCAAAATTTCGTTGCTTGTCTCATGATGATCAAACGTTGCCAATGAAGTTGCTTGTAAGAACTCTGGTCCCGCCCACCATAACTCACACTGAGCTAAGGCTGAAGCACTGATACCTCTTGTAGCAAGATCTGCAGGATTTGATTTTCCCAGGATGTGAGACCATTGTTCACGACGAAGACTCTCCTGCACTTCTGCCACTCGATTTGCTACAAATGTTTTCCACCTGCTTGGTGTTGAGGATAACCAAGCAAGCACAATGGTAGAATCAGTCCACACACACGCATCTTCCAATTTGTAGGATAGTGCATTGGAGATTACTACGAGCAATCGTGTCAATAAAACTGCCGCTGATAGTTCTAGCCTTGGTAGAGACATTTGCTTGATTGGAGCCACCTTAGTCTTTGCTCCTACCAACCTCACTTCAACATGACCATCGACATAAACTGAGCGAAGGTACACTACCGCACAGTATGCTTGTTGTGATGCATCACAGAAACCCACTAATTGACAAGCAATAGCATTTGCAGATACAATAGCACGTTTGATTTGTAATTGTTGCAGTACAGGAAGTTCACTACAAAAATGTAGCCACAGTTCGCATGTTTCCACGGATAATGCCTCATCCCAGCCCAACTTTTCTTTCCACAATTCTTGAATGAGTATTTTTGCTTGTATGACTGTTGGGGATAAGAAACCAAGAGGATCAAACAATTTTGCAATGTCAGATAACAATAGTCTTTTCGTCAATGCGTGACGTTTTGGTGGTAAAGTCACAAGAAAAGTGAAGTGGTCAGCACCAGGATGCCACCTTAGACCTAACGTTTTCACAAGTTCACTGCAATGGATATCTAAAGGCACATTAGTTTCTCTCAACTCTACAGGTACTGCTGTCAACACTTGTGGCTCACTAGAGGACCATTTACGTAACTCAAATCCACCCTTTGGTAGTAACTGTATCAATTGTGACTGCAATTCGATAGCTTCTTCCACATTGCTGGCACCAAATACCAAATCGTCAACATAAAAATCATTTAATAACACTGGGGCTGCTAATGGAAATGCATTCATTTCATCAGTAGCTAATTGTTGAAGACACTTTGTTGCAAGATAAGGTGCACTGGAAGTCCCATACGTCACCGTGAGACTACAAGATGCATGAAATGATGCTACTGCCCTTACCTTGGGAAAGTCCACACTGCCACAAAGAATCCAACCAAGAACAGTACGTAGTGCAGTAGGTGTTCCCTTTGGCCCAACACATTTGCCACTTTGCATAAGAAAAGGAAACAAATCTGCTCCAAGTAAAATGTCCACCGGTTCCATCACATAAAACCTTGTATCTGCCAACTTCAGTCCTTGAATATGTGTCCACTTCCTGAAGTCTGGTAAAGGTTCCCTGGGAATGTTTCCTGTTATTTTAGGAAGTACGATTGCCCTTGTGGTGAATGTTTTCCTTCTGCTACTGGGTTGGAATTGTAGATTCACTACTGCACTGCCTACACCTACACCCGTTGCTGTAATCCCATTCACAGTGATGTCTGCCTTATGCTGATGTAAACCTAACCTTTGCACACAGCGTGAGGTGACAAAGGAAGTCTCTGAGGCACAGTCTAGGAGCGCACGAACTGGTTGATAAACACCATCTCTTCCCTGCACATACACAACTGCAGTGGATAGCAACACTGGCTTTAGTCCCTTGTCTCCTTCTCCTGCCACATGAGAAGAAACTTCTTGGAGGGAAGTTGTTTCACTAGAGTCACTCTGCTTATAATAGTGTAACAACGTATGATGCTTTTTATTGCAAACGCGGCACGCCCCTGAGTCACATACCGATGCCCTATGATGACTTTGAATGCAATTATAACACAAACCCTTTTCTCTAACAAATCTCATTCTGTCCATTACCGAAAGGCTTTTGAAGTCTTTGCACTTGTATAGCGCATGATGCAGTTTACATTTTTCACAGGTATCATCCGACACTGCATGATACACACCCTTGAACTGGGAGCTATTGTGAGTCGACTGCTTCAATCTCTGAGCACTGAGATTTGAAGCTGATAATGCACGAGAACGCTGATCAAGAAAGTCACTCAACTCCTGAAACGTAGGAAACTCGGTTGTCTTTAATGAAAGTTCCCATTGTTGTCTAGTATCATTGTCCATTTTTTCTGTCACATGAAATACTAGGATAGGATCCCAATGTTCTATGGGCATGTCCATCACTTTCAACACGCGAACACACTCAGTAGTTGTGTCTAGCAGGCTACGTAAAGCTGCTGCGGATTCACGTTGCACTTTGGGTTGCGCGACTAAATGCTTGATTGTGTCCATAACAATTTCCCGTTTATTTTGATAACGAGAATTTAGAATGTTCCACGCCTCTACATAGTTATCATCAGTCACCGACATGGACTGGATAAGCAATGCAGGTTGCCCCTTTAACGAAGCTTTCAAATACTGTAGCTTTTGCGCACTGGATAACTGTTTGCTTTTGTCCACCGACGCGATAAACAAATCACGGAAAGAAAGCCACTCTTGTAATTGTCCCGTGAACACAGGCAGCGTGAGCTTCGGGAGACGCACTTCACTTGTTCGTGCTTCTGTCGATGACATCACCGTAGCTTGAGTCTGTGGCTGCTGCAACGAACAAAGCCTGCACATGGTTGCATCCAAACGGTCTTGAATACAACCGATTTCACCGTCATAACTCTCAAAAGTTGCATCATCACACGCACTAGCAAGGTCTAATAATAACTGTTTACAATCGTCCGTTAATTGTTTGGCTTTGTTTACCGATAACGAGATTGTCACATTGTCCAGTAAACCCGCGTTCACTTTATTCTCAAGGCGAGTAACTTCTCGCTTGAGCACAGTCTTTGCTGCCGATATGGCTTCCATGTTTATTGAGTCGCGCACGGATTGTTGTTGTCCAAACTACAATGCACGCACGAAACACTTCCTGACACTACAAAAGGTGCACTGAAATTGGTTACCCGTAGCAAACCGTATGTCAATGTATTTATTCACAGTTCACGAATGCACGCTAGCACAAAAGTTCAACACAACACAACGAATGCTGATCGCAGGCAACATCCGGCACAAGGAGGACCATGTTCGCGCCCGTCATCCAACAAGAAGACTCTTTTCTTGTTTCGGCCGCTGTTTGTAGCATTCCAGGAAGGTAATGGTGCTGTAGGTAGACTAATACACATAAATGAGACACTCAATTACATCAAACTGATGTAGTATTCGTCGCAAAATATACATTATTTGCAGCCAACCTGCAATACATCTCTGGTACAGCGTCGCTTCTCACTTCCCAGACTCTTCACTCTCTCACTTTCAGTAGGTACTAGTGTCCAGAGAATAATATGGCGGCCATCTTAGCTCCAAAAGCACAAGGTACGGAACAAAGTAGATGCAAAAATATTACCAGGATCAGGAACCAAAATTCTGACAAAAAACCAGTACTATTTCCATGCGTCTGCTGCCAGGTTTCTTCTCAGACTACAAGGACATCATATGGAAAGGTGCTTTGAGGGTCACTTTTATCAGGGCAGCTAATAACAATAATAATAATAATGAGTTATAGAACTTTAAATTCTGATGGTACATTACCCAACACTTTACATGAAACAGACAAGTGTATCATCAAGACCATGGAGCTAAGAATATCAGTAGTAGAATATGAAACTAATTATGACCCCAAATACAAAGCAAATATTCTAAAAAATCAACAAATTCCTACTGAATTTGACGCCACTAATCAATTCAATAGTATACACTATGATATACCAGATTTTGTAATTGTGTTGTTCCAGACTGGGAGAGAGAGCAGTCAAGAGAAGGATTCTAGCAAATTTGATGATTGCAAGATTAAAAATATTTATCTTAAAAATGGACATAATGATAATCTGGACATAGCACAAGATGACTCTCTTAAATTATATGAGGCTTACACTGCTTACAAGAGAGTAACTGAAGGAAATGTAAATGTATACTACACTCCTAGTGAATTCAAGGCACACAGACCAATGTTTGTCATCAACACATCAAAAAGAAAACAAGTGGTAGTCAATGATAAAACAAATATAAAGATTGTATGTGAATTCCATGAGCCTCTGCCTGACAACACTGTAGTGTTATTCTTATTGCAGAGAAGATGTGAAGAATGAAGAATTATAAAATTGAACTCTTAAATAAGAATATCTAATAAGTAACATACTTGTAGTATTTACTAGATCTGAGCAAATATGAGTATCTAAAAAATAACTAGTAATCAAGTAGTCTGTAGTTTTTTCATACCTAAGAAACTACCTTTGCACCATTCTTAAACAAGACTAGCCACCTGCTTTAAACATAAACCCAAGTACACTCACAACTAATCAACAGAGTGTCACATGACTCTAAGGGTAGAATTCCCAAGCTAGATATTCAAAAATTTAAGCTCTTGTTAATCACCCTAGTACGAGGGTACTAGCATGGTTGGGCATTTTGCTACACCTAGAACTTAGCTAAATCCACCAGAAGATATGAAAATATAGCTTAATTTTGGCCCAAATAGGCTATGGTATCAAACGGATTTGTCCGGTGAATGCCCTATTTCTCTACTACTCTATGTGAACATTCTGTTAGCTGGGGAGATGTCATTCCCAGCATCATCCCTCGCTTTGATCACGGGTTTTTGTGGAAATATATATATATATATATATATATATATATATATATATATATATATATATATATATATATATATATATATATTCATTATCATACTTTGCTATTCTTATGGGAGCCACAAGAAAATCTCAACCAGCGAATGAGTCGCAAGACAAATCTAATCTATTCTTTTCTGACAGTCCCTCATGGCGGTATGGTTAGCACATTGCTATACGAAGCCAGGGGTCCCAGGTTCGAATTCTGGTATTTGTTAATATCTATGAATCAATTTCATCATATCATCACTCATGCCCATCTTCGCAAATTAGTCAAAAGATGCACAAGAAACGAAGTAAATTAAAGCAAATCAATCAATCTTCGAAATTAGCCAAAAGTGGCAGAAATGCGAAGTAAAATAACAAAATCAATAAACAATAAACAATCTAATTTTATCTAATGGTATTTCGCATGCAATTCTTTATAGTTTTCTCGCTCCGACTCTTTCTGTTGCTTTGACCATGAGTTCACGCTGCCAAAACATCGGGTAGTGTGCACGGACGCACGCAGGATATTTCCAAAACATCGGGTAGTGTGCACGGACGCACGCAGGATATTTCCATGGAAGAGCAAGCAACGTTTTTCAAGGGGAGGGGCAAATGAGGGATATTATCTACAAGAATCATGTTCTCCCTGAAAAAAAAAACACTCATCCTGTTTGAGTTATCATGTTCCCTCAACACCATTTTATTTTAAGTTGACATTCATTTTCTGGGAGGGGGAGGCTGTGACTCCGCTTACCAACCTGCCTCAATGGTTGCATGTGAGAGTGAGATGAATTAAAGACGAAAATTGGTAAACAATGTAAGTGCCACAATAATTCAAACACCGTTTTCCACGTTAAACTGTGAAATGTGCCATGCTTTATAATGTGGTAAACGTGAAATGTGGCTGGTAGCCCTCTAAGTAGTTCAATGGGCATGTAAAGAGGTCACTAGTGTGCAGGTTGTTACAGGCTGATGTGGGGAATGATGCGATTTCCCTACACTTTCGCTTTTGCCACTTACAACTTTTACCACTTTTAGTCCTCAATTAAGTTCTCGTCCGATGCACCCCACCAAAGTTCCCGGCTTGAGTTCCACATGGGCGGTTCAAGATAAAATGTTCTTCCGGGCAAGATTTTTTTTGGCTATGTATCTTCAGCCTGTCACTCCTACTTTCCACCTCTCCCCAATAAAAAACATTGACCATGTTAGATTTTTAAGGTTTCAATTACAAAAAGATAATATTGTTTTTTAAATACTTTGAGTGCTACTGTTCAAAACATCTTTACTGTAGGTATGTGTTTTTTTTTTTTAAATGTACATAATGATATCAAAATATATTAGGTTAAATTGCAACAAGAGTTTGCAATATACTTGTTATGTTATGCAACATTAAATTAAATTGAGGACTAAAAGTGGTAAACGTCATAAGTGCCAAAAGCAAAAGCGTTGGAAAATCGCATCGTTCAGCACATCAGCCCGTACGAAAGTTCACACTAGTGCCTTTTTACACGCCCATTGAACTACTTAGAGGGCTACCAGCCACTCTTCACGTTTACCACATTATCAAGCATGGCATATTTCACAGTTTAACGTGGAAAACGGTGTTTGAATTCTTGTGGCACTTACAGCGTTTACCAGTTTTAGTCTTCAATTAATTCTTGTCTACACAAATCCAAATGTGGCCTCCCCGATAGCGCAGTGGTTGCGTCATCACCTTGTAAACTAGGGGTGCTGTGTTCGATACCCGGTAGAGGCACAAGTGGTTCGGATTCCATTTTAAACTGTTGCTCCAGTCCCGATTAACCTTACTGTGCATAAAGTGGACTTAAAACACCAACTCAACAACAACGACAAATCCAAATATGCTTAAAGTAAATGACCACTTTTATATAATCAGAAATAAGATATTGGTGATACTCAACGGTAGCGCCTAGGTATAGAAACAGGCAACCAGGGTAGTTACCCGGTCCTTAAGCCCACTGGTATTCCTTCATTAATTTATTTTATCAACAATCATCATCATGTTTGCGAAGAAATAATGAAATACAAAACACAAATGCAAAAAACTCAACTTTTTCACAATTCAAATGCGTATCTTAATTGCATTCTCCATATTCTCACTCGCAATAGATAGTCTATGTTAAAGCTTTGCTTTAGTCACATTTCTAAATTCTTTGCACATAATTAATTGCATAATTATAGATTCGAACACGAGACTCTCTGAATCATCGGAAATTTCCGAGCTCTCGTGATTCCCGAATAGCCGGTAAATACCAAGGTCGGGATTCTCGAAGAATCGGGGTCCCGAGTAGTCAGGATTTCCCGAGCTATCGGAATTTCAGAGAAGTCGGCAATTCCCGAAACTCCGGGATTCCCGAAGCCTCAAGATTCATGAAAAGTCGGGAATCCCGAAGAGTCGGGATACCCGCTATATGTCGGGATTTTCCGACTTTTCGGGATCCCGGAATATCAGGAAGTCATTTCCCTAAGTTGGTATCGGGAAGGGAAGTTTTTCCCCTATCCCGATCCCGAGTTTTCGGGATCCGCACACCCCTATTGCAAACTCACAATTGTTACGCGCTGAACTAAAGGTCAACGAACCTTTGGTTATTTTTATATTTGAAAACTCGGTATTGGTTAAGACTGGAGGTAGGTGAGTCAACTCCAACTGGGGGTTGGCTGACCAAAAAGTTGACTAGACAGACATTGAAAAACCGGCCCATACACAGACAAATTATGGTTATACTAATTTTTTTTATAGTCTGTGGTTATCTGTCTGCTGAACGACCAAGGCCGCGTCCGAATCGGCAGTAGATGTCACCTAGAGCACCGTTCCATCCGGGGACTCAGCCAACCTCCGTTGTCCGAATTCGCGGCAGACGTGGAGTCGGAGGGGAGAGCAGAGAGGCACGACAGATGCACGCTTGAACTCTCTGTGACGCTGCGCTTGGCAGCCATATTCTAACTTTCACTTTGTACAGACAACATTTACTGATTAGATGATGTAAAACTCAGTTATACTTTAACATTTTATCAATAATACTGAATGCAGAAAAATTGTAAATGATGAAATAGCGTGTTACATTTTTAATATGAGTAGTAAATAGGTGGAAATCATTGTCATGTTTGTTTGGCGTGTGGCTTCTGCTTCCGTGCGATGAGCCTGCGCCCCAGAGCACTGTGGGTGAAGTTTGAGCTGACACCTGGCAGGAAAAGTGACAACCGTACTACAAGGGGACATGCAGATTCGGACGACTTGGACGTGACTTCGACGGTACGTGAGAGCAACGGGAGATAACTGGACGGAGCGCTTGCCAATCCGGACACGGCCCAGAAATCTCGTTCAGCGAGATCGTACAATTAACTGTGGCCAAATACACTCTGTAAAAAAAATTAGCATCACTTCATTATTTTTGGTCGTCAGCATTTCGCTCGTGAATTATCAGTTGTTTTATTGATTTAATTAGACTTGCCGATTTGTTTTCCTAACAATTATATAAAACACTATATCTGTACAATGTATTTTTATTATTTAAGTCATACATAATGCACTTTACAGAACTAATAACAAAATTATTGCAAATATAGTTGTGGAACGTTTTCGCACCAAGACAATTTTTACAAGTAAAAAGATTGAACAAAGGTTTTAAATGCATCATGATATGTCAATTTGTAATGATAGTAAGTAAATACATTGACTAGTACTTAGTGTGGCCACCCCTGGCCTTCCTAAGTGCTTCCAACCTTCGAGGCATGCTATGAATGAGATTTTGACAATATTCGACCTCAATTTCATTCCAAACATGTACAATTGCTGCCATAAGTTCCTCTTTTGACCTGTACGTCTGATTTCCAAGTTTTTTGCACATCATAGCCCACAGGTTTTCTATAGGATTCATGTCTGGAGAGTTGGGCGGCCACCAAAGTCTTTTAATATTCATATAATGGAAACCAGTTATTCACCACCTGAGCACGGTGACAGGTTGCATTATTGTCTTGAAAAATTAGATAGTCCAAATTCTGTCCAGAAAAATGATCTGCAGTTTGTAAAACTTTCCGGTTCAGGATTTCCAGATATTGATCAGCCTTAACGGTCCCTGTGCAAATATGCATCCTGCCAATCCCTTTTGCAGAGAAACATGCCCAAATCATAACACTGCCACAAAACTTTTGAGTTTCTAAAATACAAGATTTTGCAAGTTCTTTTCCCTTCCGCATCCACAGTTTAACTGAGCTGTCACTCCCCAGCAATTTAAATAGTTTTTCATCAGAAAATACCACATGTTCCCAATCTGTATCATTCCATGCGCCATAACGTGTGAAACACTCACGTCTAGATGTTGCATGTGCGTCAGTTAGTCTGGGGTTTTTACGTGGGACGTGTTTAGAAACACGCCGTTTCTTTAGTCGGGATACTACAGTAGCATGAGTAAGATTAACTCCCACCTCATTTTGAAGTTTGTGTGCAATTTG
Organism: Lepisma saccharinum; assembly: GCF_977018435.1. Taxonomy (NCBI): domain Eukaryota; kingdom Metazoa; phylum Arthropoda; class Insecta; order Zygentoma; family Lepismatidae; genus Lepisma; species Lepisma saccharinum. The sequence continues at coordinate 7,416,875 of NC_139247.1, read as the reverse complement.
GCGTGAACTCATTCCTCTGTTCTTCAGTGCCATGTCCTTTATCATACGATCCAGTCGAGGTGATGTCTTTTTCTTTCTGCCACAGTGACTTCTCAGTGATGATTTTCCATGTTCTTGTTGCTTTTGCAGGCTAAGGCTAACTGTGGATTGATGCATTTGAAGTTGTCGACGAATTTCTCTCTGAGAATGACCATCCATATGCAAAGCAAGAACCATTCCTTGCTTACATGGTGAAATGTCACACTTTCTGCCCATTTTTTTTTTTTTCGAGAAAACACTCTCAAATACACTACACACCACTAGAACACTTCACAAATATGATAACGTATCCAAATTGTCAATAATGAACATTTAGTTTCCAACATGAAACACGTAACAAGTTGCATTACTAACAATCGTTTTACAGATTCCTGACAATTGATTACAAAGCCTTGCAGCAGTAACTGATTGCAACACCCTCTAGCGGACACTCCAAACACTAAATCAACAAAAGAATAACACCACACTACGCAGTGATACCAGACCAATGCTTCAATCAATTGATTTCAAGTTGTGCAGGAAAGATGCATGCATGCGAAACTCAAAATTGTCAACATCCGTAGAGTCCAGCACACATATTTCTGCCGTGCGATGCGCGAAACAACTAAAGAAGCAGTGTTGCTAATGGAGCAGATAGAAAAATCGCTGCAGTGCGCCGATGCACAGCTGTTACGTACAACAATAAAATTAGAGAATTCAGGTCTATCTAACGTTGAGTTTTAAACGTCATGCATTATACCAGGACTACGATTAATATGTACTAACAAGTGGCTTTGTATGTACATATGGACTAAAAATTCGCAAAATATGAACTAACACATAAGTAAAATTACCAAAAATGCTGCAAAGAAGACTTCTTCATACGATTCCTTATTTGAGTGATTTCAAACAAAATAAAAAAATATATATATTATTTTTCATTGCATTAATGCACTGGTGGCGTTCTAACTTTTCACTCCCAAAACCCGTATACACTGGTATGGAACTGCAACGGCAGATAATAACATGCCAACGTGTTAAACCGCTACAATTGCACCATAGCACTCCTCCTGAAGCAGTATTATTATTTTCTCTCTGAGATCGGCGACAGTCGGTTGCCTTTGTTGTACATTTACAAAGGATGCCGGCTTCCACAACAATAACAAGTACATATACTGCCACTAGACGATAAGCTGCGCGGCTTTTTCTTTTGTTATGAACCAGGGCCGGCGCTAGTCATTTTGCCTCCCTGGGAGATGGCGGCAGATGCCGCTCTATTTCGACCCCCCCCCCCCGGTCATTACGCAGCAACGGAAAATTGAAAATCAATATATTCCTAACTAAAACATCAAAATATAAAATAAATAATGAGACTTCTTATGCTATTTCAATACTATTCAGCGCAAAAGAATATCTCGCTCGATCACAGTTTTCGATAGGCTTATTTTTTTCTTATCTTCAAATTTTGCCGCTCTGGGCGATGGCACGGTTCGCCCTCCCCTTCCGCCGGCCCTGCTATGAACTTGGTCACCCATCAAAGCATGGCAATTTTAACACAGAAAACAATATGTATCGCATTAAGCAGCAAAAATGACAGCCTCCTCTATGAAATTTCTACAAGAACACGTGCCGGAGCCAGAGTTGAAATGATGTTGGAGCCACATAATTTATTTATTTTGAATAATTCCAAAATTATGAAATATGAACAATTTGTAAATTAAACCTGTTGAAATATGTAAAATTAAGTATATTTTCCTTAAATATGTAAAAGTAAGTATTTATTAAAGTTAGAAATATGGAAAAATATTGACAATAAAATGTACCTTAAATCACTACAAACAGTACTATTCGCACAGATATCACAAAATTTCAGCGATATTTCGTCAAACTAAAAGTATGTAATTTACCTATAAATCCTAGCCCTGATTATGACCAGTAGATAACATTGAACACAGCTATGGGTTCGGTAAATTGTCTACAGTTCAGAAAAAAAAAACTGGGAACTTACCTCCAGTTATTCAGAAGAGAGTAGTTCCTCAATTCCTAATAAATCCTCGGTGTCGGTGGAATCGGACCCTACATGGATGACGAGAGGGGCAGCCGCCTCCTCGTAGTCGTCTATTAATCCCTCACGTTCCATGTACTCACGCTCCATCTGTTCTGCATGACGACATGTTGACGTCCATTCTTCGGTCGTGACTTTTTCAAATTTTTGTGTTGCAAGCGTCATGACGTCGTCCAATTTAAATGTCACATTATGTGATGCCACCCAGTTCTTTACAAGAGCCCAGATTTTTTCTATGGGATTTAATTCAGGATGATATGGTGGGAGTCTTAAAACGGAATGGCCATGTTCATTTAACAAAGAGTCCACTTTATATGTTACATGTTTCGCTTTATGTACTTTAATTATGTCATATAACTCAGGCTTCGTCATATCAGGTGTAAAGGGAATGCCTCTTCCTTGGAGCCAACTCTGCATGTCTTTCTTTAACGAGCCGAGAGTAGGAGCAGGATTTATTTGTGCATTGTGGTAAGAAGCGTTGTCAAGAATCACCACAGAACTGGGCGGCAGATTTGGAATTAATTTCTCACGGAGCCACTTCATAAAGTTTTCGCTATTCATGTCATTGTGGTAGTCTCCTGACTTGGTATTTGATTTGAATAAGTGTAGGGCATTGGGGACAAATCCATTCTTGCCTCCTGCGTGAACTATTACCAGGCACCGTCCTTTAGACAAAGGCACCCGAAGCCCTCTTTCAGAGTCATCTGACCAAGAAAGCGATGTGGTGTGGGTGCTGTGCAAATAAGTCTCGTCAATGTATATTATTGGTCAGTCTTGTCGTCTGTAGTGCATTATTTGCCTCAAAAACCTTGTTCTTTTAAGGCGAATATCTTGCATTTCTGTCAGAATGGTTCTATTGTTTTGTGTCTTCCTCCACCTAAATCCCATCTTTCGCAGCAAACGTCGCAAACTCTCTTGACTTCCCGCAAAATTTATGTCCGCCTGTAATTTGACATGCAATTTTTTCAATGTCGGCACTTCATTTTCACGCAGAGCGTAGTCGTATATGCGCCTACGGATAACGTTTTCATCGAAAGCGTCCACTGACGATTTGGTCGCTGGTCTTTGTCGTTCTTTCCCGGGAGTGTGGAATGATGTGGAGGGGCCTTCTGACATCTCAAGAGATTGTCTTTCGTTCATGATAGCCCTGATTGTTCTTTCAGGAACTCCAGTCGCAGCCGCTGCTCTCTTGCCAAAATGCTTTATTGGGATGCTAACACCATGACTGGCTTCCTCCTTCATGATCGCGTGCACGTTGCTTAGAATTTCCCGAGCTTGGCTATGCAAGGTTTTTGATTTCAACTTCGACAGAACTGGAGGCATTATGGAATTTGACGTTCATTAGCAAACACACACTTTTACATACACACACGCAATACACGCACACAACGTCAAACCGGTCAAATACTTAGTATAAAATAAAAATATGGTGCTTCCAATCCAACAAAACTCACCGCCACTTTACCTGCCTTTCCCCTTCCGTGACAGAAATAGTGCTTCATTATTACAGTTGGCAACACTAGTTACTAGCTAGCCAATGAACATGCACTGCATAAAAGAAGCAACCACTACGCCGTGCTATATTGCTACATTACCGTCCCTGCCGAACGGTGGGAACCGCGAGCTGGAGCGCTATTCAATTGTTTTCAATGATGTTTGCGCGAGTGTGTCCAGGAATGGAATGACAATATGGCAACAATAGCGAAGGTTTTCAAGCAGGGTAGAACACATGATGCTAACAGAGAGGGAGACGAAACGAAAATTCGTTTCTATTCAACGGCAAATTTACGTGTGTGGCACTCTAATAAGAATACAGTGATGCTATTTTTTTTTACAGAGTGTATTTCCTTCCTCATTAACCAGCAGATGAAACAACAAGTATGCTCTGACATAATATTGTCTGTTATGTGATCTGTTTGTAAGTAACAACGAGATGGATGCAGTAAAGGTGTGACGAATGTTAACTAAGTTGATGTTGCAGCAGCGAAATGATGGCTTACTGGAAATGTTTTTTTCTGTTTTGAACGAATTAACTCAAACGAAAGTATAAGCATTCTGAAGGCTGAAGAAAATGGAATGGACATTTTAAGGAAGATTAAAAGTTGCTTCGGCATATGGGTAAGAATAAATCGTGTATACAATGATATAAATTAGATCTCATGGTGGTGTTAGAACGTTCTATGGTTTTAATTTGACATTCGAATACTAATCTGACGTTGTTGTTAGTTTCGATGGTATTAGTAATTTGATGATTACAATATTATGGGATTTTTTCTTGTTCTGTTTGATGTTAATAGCATTTTGGTATGACTTTAGATGAGACCCCTCTCCGATTTTCTTCATTTGACATACTTACTAATTGAGGCCTGCTAAGGACAAACCTGAAGTTAAAATTTGTCTGAAACGTCTAGAAATTGCAAAATAATTGCGAACCATTGACACTAGCCCTATGAACCGTTGACGTGTGGTTAAGTTATTTTCGGTTTGGTTAGGCAAACATAGTTAAAATTTGGTGTCGTGGTAGTATCACGACTAACACTTTAGTATACCGGAGACGGATTTCTTCAAATTTACAGGAGAAAGTACTTACGCAAACCATTTTCTGTAGCGTTGTTAATGTTCGGGAATGTAGTTTTGATCCATTTTAATGCGAATGCATGTTGTTTTCTACGAAAATCTATTTCCAATGCACTATTGCTGCTGCTACAAGCCAATGTCCGTATATGCTAAATTGAACGAAAGGAGTGCTAATGGAACCAAACCTGACAGGCCTAACCTAACCTAGTAGGCATACCTCGTCCCCGTGATGGTTCGTGGGGCTATCGTGAATTTTTGGGCTAACCTCAGTGGTTTTTGGGGCTACCTGTGGATGGTTTGTGGGAAATAAGGAACAACAGTAAGTACTCGTTAATGTGAGAAATAGACATCATTTTTGTTAGAAATTCATTATTTCACCTAAAAAATGTTCCGCAATACAGAATAGTACGTTAGCAATGTAAAAAATTGTGAAATAAATCATTGATAGGTGTCTCCGGTATAGTAAAGTAGTACCGTATCAGGAATATATATATTTCTTTGTGAAACAAAACATTTCACGAAAATCAATGGTTTCCATTCCAAAAACTAACGACTTATTTTCGCTTATTTTGCAATTTCTAGACGTTTCTGAGAACTTTTAACTTCACATTCGTGATTAGGGGGCCTCAATTAGTGAGTATGCCAAATATGAAGAAAATCGGAGAGGGGTCCGGTCATCTGAAGCCGTTACAGCATTTTTCTCTATTATTTTGTTTCATACGTGTCTAAGATATGAAAACAACTAAGCGAAATTAATCAAAAATAGTATTTTCACTTATGCGGGTGATAGTATAAGTAGTATGATTTGTGGTATTATTGGGACCACTTATAGGTGTAGAAAAGAAGAGGTAATTTGATTAAACAGCCCGATTTGCCCAAACTTAAAATTATGCCAAGATCCTCTTATTCCCCATTTCTTCAAGTGTGATATGCTCTTAATCCCCAAGAATTGTGAATCCTAGTGTAGAAAAGAAGAGTTCATATGCCCCGATTTGCCCACACTTAAAACTATGTCAAGAGGGGGCATATAGCCCAATCGGCCATGTGTGTACATATTTAAATCTAAAGAATCCTGAATTCTAGTGTAGAAATGAAGAACTCCTCTCAGGCAGATTTGGCCAAGTGTGTAAAAGCTACATCTCTCAGTTTGTTGTCCATAAACTTGTCAAAAATATGCCCCCCCTTGTTATTGTTTTGACTATACTTAAATCTAGGACAAAAATGCTCATATTCTCATGCTCTTCAACTTACAGATCAATACAATAGGACAAGGTCAGGCTGCAAATTGTTTCATGTTCTTTCTAATCTTTGATCAGTTTCATGTCCCGGCCAGCAATAAATTATGCACGCCTGGGAGATTTTATATGCTTGCATGCATGAGATAAAATCTACACTGTGCCCTTTCAGGGAAAATTTCCCATACATGCCATCATGTTATTGACTCCAAGGGAAATTCTTAGTAAAAAGAACATTGGCCTCTTGCATGTATGCCTGAATTGGATTCAGGTTTTGCCTTGTTCAGATAATATTTACCCAAGTGAGACTTACAGATATTCATTGCACAGTTCAAAGTCCAACTTTGAATTGTATTTAGCTGATATAGAGCTCATAATTCCTGGGTTCTGATATTCAATGTGTATTGCATGTGGACATAGTCCCATGGCTTATATGCTTTATAATCAAAGGCTTCTGGGTTTAAGATCTCTCTATGGAGAAGTGCTAGTCTTGTTGCCTTGTAATCAAGAGGCCCCCAGGTCTGAAACCTGGTAGAGTGTGTGGGCCTCCCCTGATGGCAAAGTGTTGGTATTATTGCCTTGTAATCAAGAGGCTCTGGGTTTGAGTCCTGATAAAATGTGTAAGATTGAAATACATGTTGCAGAATAATATCCCCACACATGAGATTTTGAGAATATTCACTGCTAGTTGATATACAGCTGAGGTTTGAAACCTGGTAAAGTGTGTTGTACAACAGCATAAAAGAGCAAAACTATTTTATATTGGGGATCACCAGAGCCTAGTTATTGCTGTTGTTTGGGTATAAAAGCACCAGCTCAGCCACTAGCTGCTGTTATAATTGTTTTGGCATATTGTCCATAGTTCTGTTTTTTTTGGACCAATAAATTTTATATAAACAAACAACAAAAATGCCAAATCAAAAATATTGCAATCAGTGTAATAAAAATATATCTAGTTCTAATTGGTCTAGACACCGGCATATTTGTGACCCTAAGAAATGCAGAAAGGCCACAAAAATGTGTCCAAGATGCCATAAAATATTAAGCAAGGCTTATTACAAATGGCATAAGTGTATTTGTTATGAACAGTCATCAACATTGCCCCCACAACCATCTACATCTGGTCTGAAAAGGAAGCATGAAGCACCTGTTAATGCTAGAGCAGCAAAGCAGCCACGCTATGCACCACCTATCCATAGCAGTTTTAATGGCCAATTAAGGGATCACCGGTTTGTATCAGAACCAAAATGTGACATTAAGAATTTTTTGAACAGTAAAAATCCAGATGTGCAGGCAATTCTAAATGCACAAAATGGCTCTTATAAGCTGTCCCTCAAATTGTTTACACAATATAAGAAGCCAAATGGCACAAAATTTACACAGCCCCACATAACAGAAACTGTACCGGTATATTCAAATGCAAATTCAGACAAGATAATAAGCAGTTTGATAGATCAATTGAATATTAAACACTCTGAATTTGCAGCAAAAGAGTCTGGATGGAGCCTATGCGGATCTCCACACAAGTTATATATTAATATTTCTGAATTCAGCCCATTACAAGGATCTACATATCTGCCATTACCTGCCAATATTAAAAACAAAAGAGCCGTGGTTAACATAGAAAATAATGATGAGAAATGCTTTTTGTGGTCTATTTTAGCTGCTTTGTATCCAGTTTTAGATCATCCTGAGAGAATAAGTTATTATAAACAGCATGAACACAATTTTGATGAAGCAATGAAGGGCTTAGAATATCCAATGTCTGTTCAGAATATTGATAAATTTGAAAAAAAAGCCAGGGATATTAATGGTAAACAATTATCTATTAATGTATTTATTTGTTCTACTGGCCGTGGCAATTGCTTGATAGATCCTCTCAGAATCAGTACACTTGATGATGATTCTGCTGTTCCGATTGATCTGCTCTTAATTGAAGAGGATGGCACATATCATTACACTCTGATACATAATCTTGAAGCTTTAGTCAGAAAACAACTAGACAAATCCAATACAATATTTAAGTTGTGCAGAAGATGTTTAATTGTATTTGATGGTAGAAAAATGGTGAATGGTGTTTGTGAAGAGAATGCAGAAGTTGCTAAAAACAAGTTAATTGAGCATCTGAAATACTGTGGCAACCATAAACCTGTTTATATGGTGATGCCTAATCCAAGTGAAAAAGCCAATTTTAAAAAAATTGAATCCTTGTTGGAACACCCAGCATATATAGTCTGTGATTTTGAATCAAATCTCAAACCTCTTGCATTCTGTAGCCCAGATCCTGATGAATCTTCAAGTACATCATACCAGTTACATGAACCTTCTAGTTTTTATTATGTTGTTGTACAGGATGGTGTTGTTAGTAAAGAAGATTTATACATGGGAGCAGATGCCATCAAAAAATTTGCAGATAGAATAGAAAATGAGTGCCATAACATAGCATCTAATGTCTTATTAAAATCAAAACCTATGATGCCTTTAACAGAGGAACAGATTGAAGATTTCAACAATGCAGAAAAATGCCCGGTATGTGATTCTGAATTTTCAGATACAAATATCAAGGTTCATCACCATTCTCATACAGATGGTAAATTCTTAATGGCCCTGTGTAATAGCTGTAATATTAAGATCCAGAGACCAATATTTGTCCCCATATTTTGCCATGGTGCATCCAATTATGATTTTCATCATCTGATCAGGTACGAGGGGTTTGACAAGCAGAATTTAAATATTTTAGCTGAAAATAATGAAAAATATATTGCCATTAGCAAAATAATTAAAGTTAATGGTGTTCCTATTCACTTAAGATTTCTTGATTCATACAGAATTCTGTCTGCTAGCCTGGCTACACTGGCCACTCAATTATCTGATGATCAATTCAAAATCACATGTGCTTCGTTTCCAAATCAGGACCTGAAATTAATTAGGCGGAAGGGTGTATATCCATATGATTATGTTACAGATTTTTCTAAATTTGATGAGTGTTCTCTGCCACCACAACAAGAGTTTTACAGCAAAATCAGAGGATCTGGAATCACTGATGAAGATTATCACCATGCCCAGTTGATGTGGAACAATTTAAAATGCCAGACATTTGGTGATTATCGCAAGGCTTATTTAAAACTTGATGTGACCCTCTTAGCTGATATACTTCAGGCATTTAGAAAATCTTCCATGCAAAATTATAAGCTGGATCCAATGTATTTTTACAGTGCTCCGGGCCTAGCATGGTCTGCAATGTTTTTAAACACTAAAATGCAATTGGATCTGATCCAGGATCAAGATATGTATCTGTTTATGGAACAATGTATAAGAGGAGGCATGGTGCAATGTTCTCAGAGATATGCCAGAGCAAATAACAAATATATTCCCGATTATGATCCAGCACTGCCATCAAATTATATACTGTATGTAGATGCCAATAGCCTCTATGGTTATGCTATGATGAAAAAAAACTGCCATATGCAGGGCTTGAGTGGGTTGAAGATTTCAACATTGAGGATCTTCAGGACTTTGATGACAGTCACTATGGCCTGTTCTTAGAGGTTGATCTGACAATTCCTGATGATTTACACAACACATTTTCTGATCTGCCCCCAATTCCTGAGGTTAAGTGTTCACCTGGCTCTAAACAGAAGAAATTGATGATGACTCTAGAGCCGAAACAGGATTATGTCATATATTACAAAAACCTCCAGTTCCTGATGAATCATGGTGTTCAAGTGACCAAAGTTGGAAAAGTTTTGAGGTTCAGGCACTCAAGATGGTTGAACCCATATATTGATACAAACACAGAGCTTCGAACATCTGCAATAAGCCAATTTGATAAGACCTTGTTTAAATTGATGGTCAATTCAGTGTATGGCAAAACAATTGAAAATGTCAGAAAACATATTGATGTTAAAATAATTACTGACCCCAGCCGGAGCAAAAAATTGATTGCAAAGCCCAACTTCAATTACAGAAGAATTTATGATGAGAATATGGCACTTTTCAACATGAAAAAACAAAGATTAAGTTTGATAAGCCTATTTATGTAGGGGCTGTAATATTGGAATTGGCCAAATTACACATGTTAAAATTGTTTTATAATGTGTTGAAGCCTTTTTATAAGGATTGTGTAAAACTGATGTACATGGACACAGATAGTTTTGTTCTTGATATTCAAACAGAAGATGTTTATCAAGATATAGCACAGCCTGAATTGTTTAAATATTTTGATACCACTGAACATTCAAAAATTAAACACGACAACAAAAAGGTGCCTGGCAAGTTAAAAGATGAGACACTTGGTGATGTTATTGTGGCATTTGCTGGGTTAAGGGCCAAGATGCACAGTTTTGAAACATGTAGTGGCGCTGTTGCCAAAAAGGCCAAGGGCATTGGCAGAGTGACTGTAGACAAAGAGCTTGAATTTGAAAATTACAAAAATTGCCTCAAATCATGTAGCACAATCAGAACATCAGAATCCAGAATTCAGAGTGTGGATCACTTGTTGACTACAAATGTTGTAAGAAAAGTGGCTCTGGACCCACATGATGATAAGAGATGCATTTTGTCATGTGGCATACATACTCTACCATGGGGTCATTGTGATTTGAAAAGTGGTAATCAATGCCCAATTACAGAGCATGATTTGAAATAAATAAACATGCCTATGAACTTATTTGGGTTCAAAAAACAGGCTATTATGGACCTGCCAACACCACAACCCTCTTCTGATATGATATCTAAACTAAGTGCTTTGTTAATTATTCATCTGAACAGCATATTTACAGATGTTGATGATGAAACAGGCAAAACATTGTACATATTTAACAATAATTTAAATCATTACCAATTACCTGTAGGTGGTCAATTGCAATTTATTACAACCCCTGAGGGTAATGTCAAGATTTCAGTAGGGAGAAATATTTATAGAATTAAGCACTCAAACATGGTTTCTGGCACTGTATATACTGTTTCTGCTGGTGACTGCTTATATATTGAGGTCCCGGGATCATATGACAAGCTTATACCTTTTTTTATAGAATTAAGAATCAGATATTCAATAATAAATAACAACTAAAACAAAATGCCTAATGATATATTTGGCCATACAAGACATGAAGATCACAGTGATGAGATTCTGATGCTTGATGTCAGAGTCAAGAAATTAAGAAGTGATTTACAAGCTCTACAAACCACACTCAATGCCAGTCTTCAACTAGAAATTACAAATTTGCAATCACAATGCATGGACCCTCTTCTTAAAATTGATTCTGAACTCAAATTGCTGCTTCAGAAATATACTGATTTGGCCACATTAGATAATTTTCAAAGTTTAGAAGAGGCTGTAGCAGCTCTTCAAGCCAAATTTAAGACCCAGGCCACCAACTCTGAGCAATTGAAACAGCAATTGGAAGAGCAGATAAATAATGTCCAGACACAGCTCCAAACAATTGTCAAAAGCATAAAATCACAAGAAGATTTTGACCTAGTGATTTCCACTCTAAAGGAACAGATTCAATCACTCCAGATACCTAATCTGGACCCTCTGAACAATGCCATAGCCGAGGTTAAAGAAAAAATTGAGACACTTGAAAATTTTATGAACAACTTGCCATCTTCTGATGCTTTGAGTGCAATAACTCGGAGTGTTGCCAACATTAAGCTGCAACTTGAAACATATGAAGATTTTGGAAAAATTCAAAGTACCATAACCAATCTTGAGGGTACAATAGCAGCAGTGCAAAGTGATTTGACAAATGTACAAGAATCTCTAGAATCCCGCCTGCCTGGTATTGTAGACACACTTGTCAGTGTCCAGCAACAAATCCCAAAGCTTGAAAACTTCAACACTGAATCTGAGCTATCTCATTTTCATCACTTGATCTATGATATCCAAACAAAACTTGAAATTTTACAACAATCAACACCCACTCAGGCAGATATAGCTCTGCTCCAAAATGCTATGCAAAATGTGGCTGATGCTTCTGAATTAAATAATGTGAAATTGGCACTTGAATCTTTGCAAAATACTGTATCAAATCTGCCTACATCACAGGAACTTAAAAATATAAAGAGGGCAGTGAATTGCATATTGAAATCAGAAGATATCAAGAATATCCAGACAGAGATCAAACAACTTACTCAGACAGTGGCCACTCTACCAACTAATCAACATATTAATGAACTGCATGCCCTGTTTGAGGATATCAGAAGACAGGTCCATGATCTTACTGCTCAAAATTCAAAATTGGCAGTTATTGAAAATTTGCAACAAATTGTAGCTAACATCAAGCAACAGCTAGGGACCATGGAATCCAATCAAGCAAATGCTCTGTCTGTTTTTGCCACCCAGCTTCAAGAGATTGTGCAACAATACAAGAAACTTGTTGTGGACATAAAGATCAAGCCAGGCCATGATGATGTTGTTAGGACCATCAATGAGCACCTTGAATCTGTAACAAGCAGATTGCTTACAGCAGAAAAAGAAATAACCGGCATAATCGAGAATCCAAAACATACAGTAATTCTTGAATTGTACAGCATCCCCAACAAAGAATATGATTCACCATTTACACCAGGTGGCAAAATATATATGCTGTCCCCTGCACAATTGTATTACCAGTTTTTTGTTGGGGGCACACTGAGACCAATCAAGATCAAATATTGGCTTCAACCACAGGCACACCACTACCCCACCTTATCAATAACAAATGCTAACAACAAACCAAAAATCACCAGTGTAGAGTTAGAGGATTTTACAGATCCCAATACATTAGAAACATCTTTTGCTGAAGATGATGGCTCTCTGGAATTTCATATACAAATAGGAGACAAATTATATTTAGAAAATCATGTAGTATCAGCTGCTGAACACCCCATAGTTGCAATATTCTTGTTTTCATATTATGTCTAGACAAATTATTGTTGATGAATTACACAGACAAGCCAGACATAATTATAAGAGACTGCCAGTAGTCACAAAGGGCATAGATGATTTATGGCAGAGCGACTTGATTGAGATGGCAAGTGGACAGCTGAAAAACTTAGACAAAATCAACAAGGGCTACAAGTATCTACTCACTGTAATAGACACATTTTCAAAATTTGCCTGGGCTGTGCCACTCAAATCCAAGACTGGAAAATGTGTTACAGAAGCCTTCAGGACAATCATCAATCAGAGTGGAAGATCACCGCGCTATTTGCAAACAGATAATGGCAAAGAATTTTATAATTCTGTGTTCCAACAATTTATTAAAACCAGTCAATACAACATTATTCGAGTTACAGTGATCTCAAAGCCTCAATTGTAGAGAGATTCAACAAAACCCTAAAAAATCTTATGTATAAACAATTTACACTTCAAGGTAATTATAAATGGCTTAATATTCATCCAGACCTTCTACATAAATATAACAACTCGGTCCATTCCACAATCAACACGAAACCCTCTGAAGTAACTTCATCTGATGAGCAAAAATTGATCAGGACTGTTTATTATCCTAGATACCAGCCAACAACAAGAAAGGCCAAATACAAGGTGGGTGATCAAGTAAGAATCAGCAAATATAAGCACTTATTCAAAAGAGGCTTTACAAGAAACTGGAGCACTGAATTATTTACAGTGGTTCAAATTAAACCTGGGACCCTTAACACATATATAATAAAAGACCACCGAGGAGAAATTCTCAAAGGCCGGTTCTATGAAGAAGAACTCAACAAAACTAAACAGCCTGACACATATCTCATAGAAAAAATCATCCGCAGAAAAGGCAACAAGTTATTTGTCAAATGGCTAGGACTTCCAGAACACAGCTGGATCGATGCAGACAAAGTGATAATATGAGCACCTGGGATGTTATAAAGAGGCTGCCAGAACCTGAACAGCAGATTAACAGAAATGGCAAGTTCTGCCTGAGAATATTAGATGTCTTATTGTTGGGCCATCGGCTTGTGGTAAAACTACACTAATGATTGATAATTTTTATTGGCACCCAACTGGTTAGACTGGAAAAACAGGCACTTGTATGTCTTCTCTAAGAGCTTGGAACAATTAAAATACCAGCAGCTGATGAAGCTATGTGATAGATTGGATATAGCCACTTTTGAACCAGATGTTAAGCCACTCCATGAATGTCTTGATAACTCTGTTGTTGTGTTTGATGACATTATACTGGATAATCAAAACAAGGTTAGACATTTCTTTACACAGGGCCGACACAAAAACATTGATTGCTTCTACCTGGCACAGACTTTTTCTAAAATACCGAAGCAACTGATCCCAGACAACAGCAATTTTATATGTGTGTTTCATCAAGATCATACCAACCTCAAACACATACATGATGAATATGTAGGTAGGGACTTGAGCTACAATAATTTTTCCAAGTTTTGCAGTGGGTGCTGGAACCAGGACAGTTATGGGTTTGTCACAATTGATATAACAAGAAAACCCAATAGTGGCAAATACAGAAATAAAATCAACAATTTTCTAGACATTGAAACATATATAAATAACCATGAAAAGGCCAATCATTGGTGATCTTAAATTAAGAGATTATCTTGTAAAAAGATTTAAGGGATGGAAATCACAGAACCGAGGAATTTATGAACAACACAACAAGCAGAACAGACTATTATTGATGCTATTAGTGAATTAGGTAAAAATATCAAAACTGTTACAGAGCAAAATCAAAATTTGATCACAGAGCTTGTACCTGTAGCTGCAAGGAACATATTAGATAATCCAATCACCCCACTTTCCAGTATTCATACACCTAGTCCTGTTGCTCCTCGAAGAATTGTAGCTACCCAGGATCCTATTGAATTGGGTCTTCTTGCTCAAAAATATTTAAGCACACCTAAAGACAACAAAGATGAGGTCTTTGGCTTATATGCTGACACAGAGCGTGATGGTAGCATCATACATAGAATTGGCAATTTCAGAGTAACATTTATGGGAGATGATCTGATTGTATATTCAGAATCTCATCTTGGAGAAAAAGGTGGTTTTGTTAAATATCCTGGCACACCTGGATTGTGGGAACTGATGACTAGGAAAAGGCCTGGCAGCTATACAGATCAAGATTATGAGCACTACAAAGAAATATTAATAAAATCAGATGCTCTATACCAGAACAATGATCCCACACAAAAAAGAGTCAAGTCTAGCAGTGGAGAAAAAATATAACAACTTAATCAAGCCCATATGGTCACAGATCAAGACTGGCAGTGGAATCAAACAATACAACACCCTGCCTAAAGAATTTGTCTGGGTTGATGATGTCAGGAAACTTGTAGATAGGTTATTGGTGATAGCTGGGGAGGAAAATGCTGGCAACCACAATTTTTACAATGAAAAGGTTGGAATTATGGACATGATAAGCACAAAATTGTCTAATTTTATAGTGAATGACACTAAGGGGATTGGATATCTTATAAAAATTATTAATACTCTACCACCTAAATTTTGGAATATTTCTGAGGGTCGGGGGTTGGTTAATGACATTATAAACAAGCTGCCATTTGAACTACATATTCCAGGCTATCAGTATTGTGGTCCCGGTACAAAATTGGACCATAGATTAAACAGAGGTGATCCTGGTGTTAATCCCCTAGATGCTGCTTGTAGAGACCATGACATATCATACAACACACATTCTGATCTTGACAAGAGACATGTTGCAGACAAGAAATTAGAAGTGGCTGCATTTGGTAGATTTGTAAGCAAAGATGCTTCTTTAAGTGAAAAAATAGCAGCATTGGGAACCACCATAGCTATGAACACCAAACAAAAACTGGGGTGGGGGCTGTGAATATGTATATAATAAACCTACAATGAAGGCCAAGGGTGTTATGTATCAAATACCTTATGCAGGTCTTAAATCTCTTAAAACTATTGATAGCCTTTTAACCAAAAAGCAGCGGAAGAAAAAAAAATCTTGTATTGCCAAGGGCCATGGTATGAAATTGTTGCTTAGTACCCCCCAATTAAAAAAATTACAACAATCTAGAAGAAATCACATGTGGGGGGTTTCATATTTACTATCCCGGCCATCTTAGCAGCACTTGGGGCTGTTGGGAGCTTGGCTGGGGGATCAGCTGCCATAGCAAAAACAGTAATAGATGCCAAGAAAAAGAGGGCAGAAATAGATGAATTGAAGCGCCATAACCTGGCCATGGAGAAACAAGGCAAAGGTGTTAAGAGAGCCATAAATAAGTTTAAAAAAAACAAGAGCCGCTTACAAACCAAGATATTGAAGCTTTAATCAAGCCACTGGGCATCAAAAATTTTAGAGGTGTGTACATGTCTGATTCTTTACCAGAACAACCACTCAACAAAGAGTGTGGCATTGTTAATTTGGATAAGTACAAAAATCAGGGCACTCACTGGATCTGTTATCTTAAATATTTAAACAATGAGGCATTTGTGTTTGATTCATTTGGAGGTGTTCCACCTGAAAATTTAATAAAATATCTAAAATCAGCTAATCTTTATTACAATAATGCCCGTGTTCAAAATTTCAAAGATGTTAATTGTGGACATTTGTGTTTATCTGTTCTTAGATATATGTCTCAAATAAATAAACCATCAATTGAAGATTTTCAAAAAGCCTTGTGGTATCTGAAACATCATGGGGGTATTCCATCTCACCAGCCAAAATTGAATATTGAAACTTAGATTACATGATGATATAGTGTATCCCAAAACAATAGCTCTCAGAGCATTTTATGGCATGTACTTGATCCCTAATATTACACACCACAACAACAAAATTGCAGTAGGGGATCAAAAAATTGTCATCACTCCAGGGCAATATAATCTGTCCACTCTAAATGCTCAATTACCCAGAGGTATAGTCTTAACTCAAAATTCTGTCACTCACAGAGTAGAGATTGTATCTGCTACAGAAACAGTGGATCTGGGTACTATAGGAGAGCTGTTAGGCTTTGAGAACAACCCAAAACTTGAACCAGCCATCAAACACACTGCTATTAATATACCTAAATTCTTAGCCATAGAAACTCTGAATATTCACTGTAATGTGGCCGAGGGTATGATCACCAAATCAAATGGCATAGGCACTCACAAACAAACTGGCATCATTGCAACATTTAAACCTAATTCTGAATTTATGGAGCCAATCATCTGCACTCCATCCCCAACATTATATTTTCCTGTGTGCCATAATAGAATAGATAATATTGAATTGATGGTCACTAATGAAAAAGAAGAATTAGTTGATTTTGCTGGAGCCACAACAACTGCAATCATAGAGATTAATATTTAAATAAAAATACATACAAAAAAAATGGAAAATATTGAGAGTTATGAGCTACAATCATTCCCCCCAAACAGGAGGACATTTGCAAATTTAAATCAACCCAACACAGAGATTGAGGTTGATCTTGATGTAGGGGATGGCTTTATACACCCCCACAGAGCAGATCTATACATCAAATTTGATGTTGTAAAGCTCGATGGAACAGATTATCCGGCAAATTCAAATATAAGATTGGTAGATAATTTTGTGCCTCATCTGTTCTCTCTGAAATTGAGATCAGAAAGCATGGTGTTGTTATAAACAGAGTGGATTATCCCGGCATACCTCCACAGCTTTGGCCACACTAAAATTATCCAAAACCGAGGCTTCTTACTACAAAATAGGTAGATTTGAGGCTGGTGATAAAATTATATCTAAAAGCCACACAGTGCTGTTCCCTATGTGCCTGTTGCCAGGATTCTTCTCAGATTACAAAGATATTATGTGGAAGGGTGGTTTAAGAATCACATTTAGAAGAGCTGCCAATGACAATAATGCTTTGATGAGGTACAGCACATTAAACTCTACAGGGGAAGCTCTGCCCAATACCCTACCTGATGAAGGCAAATGTATTATTCAGACTATGGAGCTAAGAATCTCAGTTGTTGAATATGAAGCCAGTTATGCTCTTAAATACAAAGCAGATATAATAAAAAATCCACAGATTCCTTTACAATTTTATACATATCAATGTGTACAGAAGCCTCCCGCTGGTACTTATTATGAGTTTGATGCTACAAATTCATTCTCCAGTATACAATATGACATGCCGGATTTTGTGGTGGTACTGTTTCAGACTGGAAGACACAATAATCAGGAAAAAAATTCAAGTAGATTTGATAACTTCAACATCAAGAACATATATTTTAAAAAATGCAGAAATGAGGTATTCCCTAGAGAAAATTATAATTTAGACATGTCCAAGGATGATTTCCTTAAATTATATGAAGCATTTACAGCATACAAAAGGGTCACTACTGGCAATACTGACATGTATTACACACCAGATGAATTCAAAGCACAGAGACCCATGTTTGTCATCAACACTTCAAAAAGGAAACAAGTTGTGGTTAATGACAGGACAAACATTAAAATTATCTGTGAATTCCACGATACACTCCCTGATGACACCATATGTAGTGTTATTCTCATAGGTGAAAAATCATATGTTTATGATGTAAGAAATGAGAGAGTCACAGAGCAATTCTAGAAGATTTTTGCACAATGCATTGTCTTAGTACTAGATATGCAAGTTGAGGCTGGTGTCCAATTAAAATATTGAGCATATTCCAGGTAACATATTAACATAACAGCAACAAGTATTTAAGCATATATTACATTATATTATTGTGTAAGCAAAAGCTCTTATGAGCATTTTTGCCCTAGATTTAAGTATAGTCAAAACAATAACAAGGGGGGGCATATTTTTGACAAGTTTATGGACAACAAACTGAGAGATGTAGCTTTTACACACTTGGCCAAATCTGTCTGAGGAGAGTTCTTCATTTCTACACTAGAATTCAGGATTCTTTAGATTTAAATATGTACACACATGGCCGATTGGGCTATATGCCCCCTCTTGACATAGTTTTAAGTGTGGGCAAATCGGGGCATATGAACTCTTCTTTTCTACACTAGGATTCAAAATTCTTGGGGATTAAGAGCATATCACACTTGAAGAAATGGGGAATAAGAGGATCTTGGCATAATTTTAAGTGTGGGCAAATCGGGCTGTTTAATCAAATGACTTCTTCTTTTCTACACCTATAAGTGGTCCCAATAATACCACAAATCATACTACTAGTATATTTATGTTGGTTCCTGGCTGCACCCTTAAACAAAATTTATGTTCCATAAAACTAGACTTGCCAACTTTAAAGAATAAAATTGTGGGAGATATCTTTAGAACCTTCAAACCCTTTAGATTAAAATGTTTTTTTTATTTGCTTAAGTTTGGGGGACCAACAGGCATTTAGTTGCCCAATTATAGGTCTCCGCTTATTACTTTTAAAAGTTACAGCTACAAATATACAAAGTCACACACAAACAAGTAAGTTTATTGTTGATTACATTATCAGAATTTGACATGCTAATCTAGAATATTCTCAGTCGAAAGAAATCACGTTATATATAAAAGTAAAGCAAGGAATTATCGGTATGTACAAAGAAGAAATAGAAATTCACCACACAAATATATCAATAAATGATCATTATTTTTCTGACAGGAGAATTCAACTAATGATTGATATATGGATATGAATATTGAAGCATATTAGAGTATACTTTGGATGCAATATTATCAGAGCAAATTAATGTATCTGTGCTTCACATTCTACTTAAAACATTCTGAACTAGAAACATTAAAAAAGTAATAGGAACTTAATTTCAGAAAACAGGTCTCATGGTGACTGCTCCCACCCCTGTATTTTTCTTCTAATGTTAATGAGAATAACTTCATCAATGGGTCCCAGGTTCAAAACCCAGTGGAACGACATATCACAGTAGTTCGGATCCCACTTTTGAACAGTCAGCACTTTCCAGAAATCTCCAGCGTGTAGCAGACTGGTGCACCAAAAACAACGTCAAATTCGGTGAAATCCCGAAAGCTTCATACTGAAGACTAGATTCAGAATGCAAATGGATATTCATGTTTATTAGGAAAAAGTTACTGATGGTGACTACATCAAAGATGATATTTCATGAATATTATATATTTTCACTTATCAACATCTTATTTTGCATGTGCATGAGCAATTTATGTGACATTCTTTTGATAAAATATTGATTATTGTGAATGGATGCTTTCCTGCATGTTGCAGCAGAAGGGGGGCCCATGTCTGGATGCATCAGCATACTTTATTTCACCTTGCGTGCAAGTGAAGGAGCAGCGCTATTAAAATGTTGACAGTTCATGCTTGCAACCAGTTTATTCGCCCTCCTTGCAACAAAATTGCATTACATTCCGTACTCTTGCCTACAGAATGCGTATCATGAATTAGAACAAGCTTTAGTGCAGATGATGCCATTTTGATTCATCAGCCACACCAGTTCTGGATGCTAATGTAAAATGATGACGTCAGGGTTTAACCTGGTGAAAGCTTTGATGCGCACCAGTGACATACAGAACACCGAAGTGTGCATCAGCAGTGCACCAGCCCATCCACCAGTGGCATCAAGAAAGTGTGGAGTACTTTCAGTTCCAAATAGGCTATCTCTGCATCAAGTGGACTAAACACATGAGTTCAGCAATAAAGAGAGGGGCTAGTGTTGGTTTTGTTAACTTTATCACTATAAGTACATTTTGTAAAACCTTCATGATGCCTAAGGGTCTCTGAGTAATGTAAGATCTTGCAGCTCCTGGAAAACCTCATCCAGCAGGTGGCAAATTTTGTGTTTGTGATACTTTGTTAACTATATTTTTTAGGGCTAAACCAATGCCACTATTTGATGATTCCTTCTATTACTACCTATAGTTGTATAATTTTAGTATGAAATTAGAAAGACTTGTTTATGAGTTATACTAACTCATTACATCACATTCCTCTAATGACATTCAATAACTCTCAAGTTATTCACATGTAGCAATCTTGTGACATTTCTTTCTAGACCTAGAGAGTGCCCAATGAAGTATTTGAAATGTTGCAGAACGTTTTAAATTTAGTATTGCAATTACACTGAAAAATTGGTGATTTGAAAGAAAAAAACAATTACAAAAAATGTTTTAAAAAGAATAAGGAGATACATATTTTGAAATGTATGTTAGTCTTCATTCATTGCAGAAGAACACTGCATGAAATTAAATAATGAGAATGGCAATATGAACTCACTGCAGATTTCCCTTTTCCACAAGTGTGATAAGTCACCGGCTTTGAAATTTAATCTTACACACGAGATCGAGAAGCTTTGAAGAAAGGAGGAGGATTTTGAATTATCTACTGATATTTGCAATCCATAATTAAATTTGAGAACATTATTTAAAAACTAATAACAATTTGCTCGTTTCACAATTGAATTGTTATGGTAAACAATGTAATATTATCCACAAGATTAATTGTATTACTATTTCCATATGTTTTAGTTAAAGTCATTCCATTGTTATAACTGCAACATTATTCAAACTAAAAATAAATATCTGATGAAGGGAATGTGTGTTCTCTGAAAACGTAACAGCAAAAAGTCTGTTTAACCAAAAACTGCAAGAAAATTAATTCGAGAATATGGTTGAACAAAGATTATAATTTTGTAATAATTTGTGTGGCACCACTTTTGTTATCAGCTATTTATTGAAGAGGAGTGGGGACATTGTAACTTGTTTGTACACAGTAAGACTAATTGTGAAGTTGTGGATAAATAGTTTTCAGACAACATTTGTGAGAAGACAATCACAAGCACTCCACAAGCATTGTACTGACTGAGCTTAGGTGCCATAGACTCATTAGTCTGGAAAAATTCAGTCTAGGGTGTACTACATGAGTTAATTTGACACTTTTTGTGACCCTAAAGAAGACTTAATTACTTCCCAGTGTTTCTTAATATTTTTCACATAAATCTTTTTTTTTTCCTTTAATCAACAACTGCACTTGATTCATCAGATATTTTGTGCATCCAATGTGTTGCAGAGATTGATCTCTTTGATTATTTCTTCCAAACATGTCAAAATGCTGACATAATGATGAAAGATAAAATCTCCACAAAGAGGGTAAACTTCAGTCAAAGGGAGACAGAACAGGTAAAAAAATGTTAATTTGCAAAGATTTAAGTTAATGTGACCACAAGAAAAAATGGTGCATTCCTTGTAAGAAAATGCATGATATTTTCCACATTTTATCTCCAGAAAGGTGGAAATTATTTTTTTTCAGATAGGGCCCAAAGTTTGTTACTGCCATCTTGGATTTTTCACATTGCTCCCTTCAATTTGGAGAAGAGTGATAATTTATTTCATTATTATTGGGACACCCTTGTAGCCTCCCCGATGGTGCAGTGGTAGCATCATTGCTTTCTAATCAATTGGTCCCAGGTTCGATTTCCAGTGGAGGCACATAGTGGTTCGGATCCCATCTTAAAAACTGTAGGTCCAGTCCCGATTAGCCTTAATGTGCATAAAGTGGACTTAAAACACCAAATCAACTAACCGGACACCCTTGTATGACATTTAACCACCCACTAATGAGGGATTTTTGAACATTCAGCACCTACTGGGGGGCCCCTCTTTCATGTTGATACAGTTTGAGCTGAAACCCCTATTCCTAGGCATTTCGAGATATTTTTTGAACAAACATCGTCAACATGTTTGTATGTTTGTCATTGGTGGATATCTATAAATGAACCAGTCCATTTTTCTTAAAAATGCTAATTTGAACAATCAGAATTCTACATTTTGAAAGTAGCTTTACTTTCCACAGCTACATGAACTAGAGAGTTGCTTCTCTTGAGCTATTTGTGTGCACTACTCACTAGAGAGTAAATATGTGTAACTAACCTTATAAAGAATAAAGTTATTCAATCAAATATTACTATTATAATAATACTAGAACTGTTTAAACCTAGTAATAGTACTTTGTGAATATTTGACTACTTTTTCTTCTATTTCCAGGTCAATGTGGTGAGTGATACTTCAAGTGATGACAGTGATTCCAATCAGTGTGAAGAAAATGGCTCTGCAGTTGTTGATCCTAACCCCAGCTTAGAGAGGAACTCAGAGACACAAGAAGAATCATCAAGGTATGTAAGTGATTGCAGATATTGTGTTATGACTAGGGCATGCATTTTCAAGTTGTAACACAAGTGTGGCTACTCACCAGGAATTCCTTGAATTCTGTGAATTATTGGCTCCAGGAATTCTGCGTGAATTTTCTCCATAGATGTGAAAAATTGCACGTTTTATTATTCGAAATCCCATTAAATTTATACATATTTATAAATGCCTTAAGACAAGTTTTTCACAGTTTATTGAGGAAAAAAGAAAGCTGCATGGAAAATGATATAGTATTCTCTCAATTTGTTAACTTTGTTAGTGTCCTTTGCAGAACAACCTATCTGACAGAAAGGAGAGTTGGTAATATCTATATAAAGCTGAAATTGAGAAAACATCTGCTTGCATGAATGAATTTTCTTTATACATGTACACTATATTGAATGACACTTCTTCACTGCTGAGAATCATTACCAATGTCCTAATTTTCTACAATCATCACGTTTGGACAATGGCAGAATAAATACATGTCCTTTGATGGAGGTGGATCCTCTTATTACTCGCACCAACGTTCGACAACCAGCACATGTGAACACCCCCCAACCCCCCATTGAAAAGAAATGGTACAGCCATGTGTGTCAAAAAAGGCCATAACCATCCTTGCACTGACAATTCATTCTTTGTTTGGGGAACAGAACAATATCCTGTATTTTAAATTTTAAAAAATGAAGATGAAAACAAATTTCTCACAAATATATTTTGTGTGTGTGTGTATATGTCAGATGACTGTAGAAACCAGTACCAATGCCCAAATGAAATGCCTTACTCATTGCCTGCTACCGCTCCTTATTGAAACACACAGGACAAGCTTCATGATGTGTACCTTGAACACACATTTCAGTGTGTTTCGTTTCTGTAAGAAGAATTGATTTCCCTCACATACAGAGCACCTGCCTTCACTGTCTTCTTCATTATCACTATTGTTTCATTAGTGATGTAACTAACATGTATCGTGCTATAAAACAGGATCCTAACCAAAATGGAAATTAGTGGACAATAAAAAATCTTAGTTGGTGTGTAATTATCACACTTAAGTTACTAACCATTCTCCTCTGTTGCAGTGTACTTTTTCTATTATATCATCAGTGACAAATATGGTTGTGTCACTTTTTCTTTATTCCCAGAGTGGTTAGCACATCAGGAGTCCTGGGTTCGAACCCAACCTAGGCATGGGTGTCTGTAAGTATCAGTTCATCATATTATCACTCATCCCCATCACCAATTAGCCAAAAGTGGCACAAAAGCAAAGTAAAATAAACTAAATCAATCAAAATCAAACATTTTCTTTATTGCGTGCAGTGCTGCATCACTCTTGAAACTTATTTAAACAATTATTTTAAACATGATAGTAATTCTAAGTAAATAATCGCTAAAAATTGTCACACCTGGGAAACCAGATATCAAGAAAATTCACAATGTTCTCATTTGAGTGTAGCACATATATTCCCAAGATATCTTGTGACTGATGTTCTTATCCTCCTGAGACCCATGAGTTTTTGGGGGTAACTTTTTTCAGTAAATATGTGTTATTCACATTATTTGAGCACCAACTTGAAGAAAAATATCAACTTTGTTTGAAAATTTTGTTGTGCATGCACAGAATGAGGTGTGGAGTATTCTTTCCATTGGGCTTCAAGGTGTAACAAATGAAACACTTGAATATATTAAATTCAAGGCACATTTTTATTTTTCTTAAGAATCTGACATAATATTTTGTTCTACTCAATTCCTGTATGCAATAAAATATTGAAGTCCAATATAATGATTGTGGTGGAATATATTTTTTCATTATTTTCATATACATTTGAATTATTTACAAAAATATTTTTCATTAATTTAATTAAATTAAATTTTTATCAAATATTAACCCTTTAGACTGAATGTCACAAATTGAAAGCTTTTAATTCTTGTAGTGAAACATGAGCAAACAGTTTTGATCAACCTGCAAACACAAGAAAATCTTGTTTGAGAATAGCCCTTACATCCTGGTCTCCTACATCGTGCATAGTGTTTCTTATCTATGACTTCTGTAAGATGCACTGCTCCCTCAAATCTTGCTGGTGAATAAGGAATGGGAACTTATGTTTTTCTCCTTTTGACATCTGATTCTTCATTGGCATTGTTTCTCTCTTCATTAGCTTCCTACATTTCACTTCCTTCATATAGTAGATTCTCTGCAATTGATATTTTGAAATTAAGGAACTTGAGAATGTTCTTGGTTGGAATGCCATTCGACAAACATTCTCTTCTGTAACAGAACCATGCATTGGCTACTGCTAAGTCCATAACATGAAATATTACTCTGATAGTCCATTTTCTCGTACGACCTTGCATCATGCGATCACACAAATTCACGCCTCCCATGTTTCTGTTGTATTCTGAAACTATTGCTAGTCTTGTAACGTCAATGTTTCTTTTTTCTTTCTTGCACCATCTTTTACACATTTCAAGAGGTTATATGCCTACCATTGTTGATGCCATAAGAACTCATTTGTTGTCCATCCACTTAACTACAACAATTTTTTCATCTGATCGTACTACTTCATCTGAACTTCCTCTCAGTAATTCGTTGTCGGAGTTATGTGAGCCATTCATAGTGTAGTCACGCACTAGCAACTCCATCGCTCTTTGTCAATTTTGATACAGAGATAGCCTGATCTAGACCATAATAATTGTAAATTGAGATCCAAACCAATATGTTGTCTATTACTTGTATGTATCAAACCAAGGAGTCCTTCAATGCAGAGTAACAACATTAGCTAGACTTGGGTTTTTACAATGAGAAGGGCAAGAGCTAACATCATCATTGTGAGGTCCTGTGTATAGAATTTTGGTTCTAATTTAGGGCAAGTAATTCGAGATATTGGGTTATATTTTTTTGTGTATTTACCACATTTGGGTTATCTGATGTTTTCTCATTTCATGGCCCTTTTCAAAGCAATGTCCACAGAGGAAGATATGGGCTCGAGCTTTCCAAAACCCACCCCCCCCCCTTCCTTCTAAAATAATCTATACTTGGTATTAGGGACTGTGCTATTGGAGAGGCTCCTTGTAATTTTATTGATCAGGGCACAACTTAGAAACAGTCACCACCTTTCACTGGAAAAGAAAATGTACATACAATTCTTGTATTAAATTTTAGTTTCCATGAGGAATATTACTCGCATATTATCAAGGTTTCATTGCTAATTGTGAAACTATCTAAATTAGATTAATGAAATATTGCAAAAACTCTACATGGATACATATCAAACTGTATAACATGTATTGTTGCAGTGGAGAATAGAATTAGGATTTCATTGTAAGTGAATTACTGACTTTATAATGTTTTATGTATATGGCAAAATTTCTGTATGAACAAAGCAGTATGCACACAGTACAGTGTTCTGTGGCATCATTTTCCTGCAAAATAATCTAACAACAATCATTTTTAGTGGTTTTTATTTGATTTTGTCTGCGACATTTCGTTCAGGTTTCCCAGAACTTTTTCAAGCTATCATTTGCCTGATAAGTAAGACAATAAATAAATAAAAAGGTGTAGCCATGCCTAAGGCTCTAGCATTCTGACCACCCACCTTCTCTCATGTAGTGAAACACACAAGAATTATCATTGTGGTCTCATTTACAGAAAAATCTATCTGATAGATGGAAGATTATTGCAAGATTAAATATCTTGAAGATGGTTAGGTAAATTTAAGTTTGGAATTCCTGAACAATTAACAATTTTTTTTTGTAGATTATTATATCTCATAACATTTGCAACTTGTGTTTGTAGATGTATTTCAAGTCTGTGAAATGGCAAATGGAAACTACATACCTTAAATTAAATACTTGTACGTATATACCATTTCAGTGAATTAGAATTTTTGGAAATTGGAATCTCGCAGATCCTTCATATTGTTGATATTTTTTGATTTGCTTCATTTTACTTCACTTTTATGCCACTTTTGGCTAATTTGCAAAGATGGGGAAGAGTGATGATATTGATGAATGGACACTCACAAACATCCATCCCAAGGCCAGGTTTCGAACCTGGGACCCCTAGTGCCGTAGCATGATGTGCTAAGCACTCTGCCATGGGGGCGGCTATATTGTTGATATATTTGTGTGTGTATTAGTGGTATGAAGTGGTAATATCTCTCTCTTTCTGGTTCTACAGCCCTTGGTGGGCCTTGGCCTCCTCCACAATCAGCCTCCATTCCAATCTATCATCAATTCTTCTCCTCCATCCTTTAATTTTCATTGTCCGCAAGTTTGCAGCGACGTCATCTATCCATCGAAGTCGGGGCCTGCCCTTTCTTCTTGCATGGTAAAGCTTTCCTTTCAACATTCTTCTTGGCATCCGGTCTTCCATCATTCTCTCCACATGCCCCAACCACTTTATTCTATGGTCTTTGACAAATCTCACTATATCTTGGCCTTTTATTAAATCATCTAGCTCTGCATTATATCTTATTCTCCAGTCGTCATCTTCCTTCACAGGTCCACATATCTTTCTTAATATTCTTCTCTCAAATATTCTGAGGACATTTTCATCTGACAGTTTCAAAGTCCAATTATCTGATCCATAAGTGACAACTGGTCGTACCAGTGTCTTATAAATTTTAAGCTTTGTATTTCTTGTGATCAGTCTATTTCTAAATAACTGCATATTTGCAAAATATGCACGATTGCCTGCCTGTATTCTTTCCTTTATTACTTTACTCATATCATTATCACTATATACCATTGTCCCCAGATATTTAAAAGAAGGCACTCCCTCAAACTTATTATCTCCAATTGTCAGATCTTGAGGTGCTCTTCTAATCTCAGAGTTTGACATTCTCATATACTTTGTCTTTTTTTCATTTACATTGAGCCCTATTTTTATTGCTTCTGTTTCCATTTGCTCATAGATTTGCTTAAGTGTTCTTATTGTTCTAGAAATGATTGTAACATCATCTGCATATGCACATATTTGACTGGATTTTCCAAATATGGTTCCCTTTTGATCAACTACATTCATTACTTTGTGCAATGCTAGATTAAATAATACTGCTGAAAGGCCATCCCCTTGTTTCACTCCTGTGTTGAATGTAAACTCTTCACTCAGTTTACTACAAACTTTCACTCGTGCCTTAGTACCAGTCATAGTCATTCTTATTAGTCTTATTATTTTGAGGGGAATATTATACTCTTCAAGTACCTTAAACAGTTCATTTCGATTAACACTGTCAAAAGCCTGCCTGAAGTCAACAAATAAAAAATGCAAATCCACATCATGTTCATAAAACTTTTCCATCATCTGTCTAATTATAAAAATCTGATCAGTAGTGCTTCTGCCAGGGCGAAATCCACATTGGTACTCTCCCAGTATATCTTCTGTGTAACATTTTATTCTCTCACTGATCAATCCTGACAAGATCTTATAGACCACACTAAGAAGTGTGATGCCTCTGTAATTTCCTCATATCAATTTATCACCTTTCTTATAAATTGGGCATATTATTCCAGATTTCCATTTATGTGGCATTGTTTCATTTTCCCATATCATTACAATCAATCTATGTATTGCTGCCAACAATGCGTTACCACCAAGTTTGATAAGTTCAATTATCACCTCATCCTCGCCTGGAACTCTATTATTACTCATTTTCTTCATTACAAATTCAACTTCTTCAATACTAGGTACTTGTACCTCATGACCATCCCTATTTTGTATATTCCTATTATACTGCTCTTCTTCTTCTTGGTCTTCCACTTTACTCAAAATCTCTTTAAATTGCTCTGCCCATCTATTGAGTATCTGATTCTCCTCTACAATTACTTTCCCGTTCTTATCCTTACATACTTCTATTCTTGGCTCAAATCCTATTCTCATTCTATTTATAGCT
Source organism: Lepisma saccharinum (assembly GCF_977018435.1). Lineage (NCBI taxonomy): Eukaryota > Metazoa > Arthropoda > Insecta > Zygentoma > Lepismatidae > Lepisma > Lepisma saccharinum. Next base: position 7,388,040 of record NC_139247.1, on the reverse strand, counting down.
CTATAGAATTTTCTTATTTCACTTTGCTGATTTAGTTCTTCTATTTCTTGCATCTTCTTTTTATACATCATTTTCTTCTTTTCCTTGCATACCCTATGTGCTTTCCTTCTTAGTTCTTTATACCTCTCAGTATTACTTCGAGTTTCCCTCTGTAGCATTCTCTCTCTAGCTTTATTCTTCTCATCTATAACCTGTATGCACTCTTCATCAAACCACTCATTCCTTTTAGTTTTCTCTTCTCCAAAAGTTTCTTGTGCTGCCTCCTTTATCACTCCTTCTATTATTTCCCATTCTTCCTCAACCACTCGAAGTCTGTAATTCTCTTTCTCCTTCAGTTTACTCTGTACCTTACTTACATATTCACTAATAACTTCTTCGTCTTTCATTTTTTTCATATTCCACTTCTTTCTCTTGGCCATCTCGTTTCTTTGCACCGCTATCAATTTTTCCCTCATTACTAATTTTACCAGGTAGTGGTCGCTATCACAATTGGGCCCTCTGCAGCTTCTCACATCAATAACTGATGAGGCATGACGTGCATTAACCAGTATATGATCAATCTGGCTTATTGTTCCGTTAGGTGCCTTCCATGTTCCTAAGTGAATTCTTTTATGTTTGAAACAGGTACTTGTTATGATCATGTTGTTCCTGACAGCAAACTGGCAAAGAAGGTTCCCATTCTCATTGTTTTCTGCATGGAGAGTATGCCGCCCTGAAACCCCTTGTTGATTCTTGTCCTTTCCTATCTGAGCATTAAAGTCGCCCAATACGGTTACCATATCATACTTTTGGATCTTTCCACATGCTTGTTCCAGATTGCCATAGAACTCTTCTTTCTCGTTCTCATCTTTCTCTTCTGTAGGCGCATGTGCATTTATAATTGTTATGTTTCTAAATCTTCCTCTCAACCGTATTCTACACATCCTTTCATTAATTGCTTCAAATTCCATAAGACTTTTTCTCATCTTTTTGGTTATTATAAAGCCTACACCGAATTTTCCAGTCCTCCTCTCTGGTCCACTATAAAATAATGTGTACCCTGGCTTATCAATTCTTCCTTGTCCCTACCATCTAATTTCCTGAAGTGCAACCAGATCATACCTAAATTTTAATATCTCATTTGACACTTCATTCATTTTCCCAGGTCTTAACAAAGTCCTGACATTCCATGTTGCAAGTGATAAATCATTAGTCCGTAAATATCGCCAGGTTCGAATTCCAATACATCCATCCATCATCCGAGGCTGTTGCATTGGTTTCACAACGGTTTTATTTTTTTGCAGGGTGGGGTTGTCGGCCGCACGCCCAACCCCCAACCTGGAGGACCAGGATTTGTATAGGGTTTTCTCCCCTAGGTAGGTTGGCATTACCGTGCCTTCGGAGTCCTTCCTGCCCCTCGGTTTTCTGTCAGGGTTTCCTTCCCTTAGCCTTTGGGGATCCCTCCCCTTCCTGCAAGGCAGCAGTAGCTGAGCTTATTTAGTGGCGGCTCTCCTCGCCACATTGCAGGATTTTCTTCGGAGACTTGCAGCATTTACCGAGATGCAGTTGCCACTCCACATCTCACTGCCTCCTCCAATCCTGCTGCTGCTTGTCCGCGACTGTTTCCAGCTAGCCAACATATCTGCTGGCCGTTCCCCTATCCGCAACCTGGGGACGCGCCTGGTGGCATGCAGCTCTGCCACTGGGAAGGTAACCCAGCCCAGGAAAGTGGTAATATGTAAGGTTGAAAAAGATAAAACATTGCATGTATGCTTGGATTTTTGTAATATCACCTTGAAATCGGGATTTATAATTGAATTTTATCATGGTGCTAGAGTAGCCACCCCGCCAGCAAATTGTTTATCATACATTGTGCTATGTTGATTAATTTATGAGGGCCATTTTTCTTGTAGTGGCAACACTGTTGGTATACGCTTGTCAGTTTTTGCTGGGACTAAAAAGGATTGGGTCTTGTTTACTCTTCTACTAAGGATCGCGTGTAGGTGTTAGGTGCTGAACAGCACTGTTATGTGGTAGTTAGAAAACGTTAAAGTGAAGTGTGTGTGTATAATACTGCCCTGAACAATGTTCACGAGTGAAGAACAATGACTATTCATCAAATTTCAGGTTGCATGTAGACTGAATAAACGGCAAATTCACAAGGGTTTAGGCAAGGCATTTTGGGAACCATGCTTTACCATATTATACCATTGCCAGATGGGCCAAGGAATTTGAAAGTGGTCGTGAATCAGCCACGAAAGAACATGGTGGTGGGCATCCTCATATGGCAACAGATCCACACAACCTTGATGCACTTTGCAGATTGCTGGAAAATATCGGCGTTGTACATGTAGTGAATTAGCAAATGAACTGAAGATTTCACCATCGTGTGTAAACCAGATACTAAGTCAGGAACTCAGCCTTGTAAGATTTTGGCAAAATAGGTACCGCATATCAGCACCCATCATTCTCCACGATAACGCAAGATGTCATACAGCACAAGTGGTGCACAACGTACTGCAACATGGGGTTGGGAGATGATGAAACACCCATCTTATTCTCCTGTCATGAGTCCCTGTGACTTTTATTTATTTCCCAAGATGAAGGAAACTCTTTCCAGACGTCCTGAGCATCTTTTTGGTCACAGGGCGGTCCTTGCGCACACTGGCATGAATGGGAGCTATCAGTGACATCCAACGACTGTCAGATGTTTGGAATTGTGTTCACGCTGCAGCAGGAGATTACATTGGAGGATTGTAAATGATTCCAGGTATGTATCTTCTTTCATGTCTCTTCCTCATACATGTTGCCACTACAAGCAAAATAGCCCTCATATTTTTTGTATCCTGCATGCTCTCAAAGTATGGATTTTTGTATGTGCTGTTGCAGAGGTTTTTAAATGTTTGTTAAAATTCTCGAAGTTCTCGTTGGTCAAACATAGAGACTGAACATAGTTATGTACAACTTTCTTCATAATACCATAATCATTACATTTCATGGTGACCAGTGATTCACTCATTGCATAGCTTCATTTTAGAAGTGACAGTCAGCTAGATAGCAAACTTTGGCCATGTTGGTATCTGCGGCTGCTGCTGCATGGGCATCATTAGTAGCTTTCAATCCCTTTGCGGTCATAATATGAATTCGTGTCAGGTGTAGTTGGAAGAGAGAGAGGTGGAAGTGCTCTTCAACTAGGTGTAGTGCTCTCCTTGCCTGCCATATTTCAACTTTCACTTTGTAGAGGCAATATTCATTGTATAGATCTAAAACAGGGTGGCTACTCACCGGGAATTCCTTGAATTCTGGGAATTCTGCATGAATTATTGGCTCCGGGAATTTTTCTCCGTGGACATGAATAATTGCAACTTTCATTAATCCAAATCCTATTGAATTTATACATATTGCTAAATGCCCTGAGGCGAGATTTTCAACACTTGAGTTTTTATTTTTATCGAGGAAGGAAAATGTGTGAGAAATAAAATAGAATTATCTCTATCTGTTTACTTTGTTACTGTCCTTTGTAGAGCAATCTGACAGACAAAAGATTGATTATTGCAAGATAAGATTTCTTGAAGTTTATTATTTAATTTGAGTTTGAAATTCTTACACAATTAACAATTTTTCGCAGGTTTAGAATATATATCATAACATTTGTGTGATTTGTGTTTGTAGATGTATTTAGAGTCTGAGTATGTGAAATGGCAAATGTAAAGTAAGGACCTCAAATTACATGTTTTAAGTATACAATTTAATTAAATTATTTTAGAATTTTTGAGTACATTGGAATCACACAGACACTTCATATTGTTACTAAATTTGTGTGTGCATATCAGTGGCGCAGTCACAGTGGGGCAGGGTTGCATTGAACCCCCATCCCCCAACCTTGAATAGAAATTAATTCTAAGGAGGGCAAGGGAGGATACAATGTTGACCAAGTGAACTTGCAGAGGGCACAGAGGGGCAATTATCACCCTCGATTTCAAATTGTATGCAAAGAAAATACGTTTCATAAAATTTTCTTGCTTGCTTCACTCGCAATACCTACTTTTCTTAGTCTCATCGAGTTCAATGCCATAGCTAGGGAGCGGCGGGAGTCAGCTCTGGCCGCCGAACAATCTAAATGGTAAAAGTTGTAAAAAAGACATTGCCATGGCGCCTCATGAAATTATTTGTGCCCTATTAAATCAATATTGTTTTCAGTTTGCAAAAAGTGGAATAAAAATGTTCTTCTTCATTTCACTCTCAACATGATTGTTTTCTGTAATGCACTCTAATCAGAGAGACTTCTCTTAATGGATTTTGTCTCAAATGCATGAAGAATTGTTGGGAGGAAAAGGAGCGTGCACATTAGAGAGACCATTTATATGATTTTTGCTGTTGGTTTGTTATGAGGTGGATGAATTGATAGAGTATGTAATGAATATACATAATAGACCTATATGCTGCGTGTGTGTGTGTGTGTCATGAATAAAAGCAAGGAGGGCCAAAAGGACTAAATAAAAATCAAAGAAGGAGAAAGGAAACACTCAACAGACAGTGGAAAAAATTTGTATTTTCGCTATCTTAAACGTAGCATCTTCAGAGTAAGAAGAAAAGATGGCTGTCTCTTTCTTCTTACTCTGAAGATGATATGATTAAGCTAGCGAAAATTCAAATATTTTCCACTGTCTGTTGAGTGTTTCCTTTCTCCTCCTTATGCATACTTATATATACAGGGTGTTGCGAAATACCTGTTACAATGCTTGGGAGGTGATTCGACAAGTAAAAACAAGGGAAAAATGCCACGTGAAAAAATGTCGAAATCTGCACCGTTTTCGAGTGACAGGTGTACGAAAATCGCCTCACACCATGTTCGAAGCACAATAACTCAAGAAGGGAGAAAGATATCAATGTTGGATTATGTGAATACAATGAAGTCCTACCTGACGAACACAATGGTGCAGCAGTTGAGGCCCAGTGTAAATTGCGCAAGGGGTATCTTAAAGAAAGTTGGGAATCCCCTGATGGAAAATACAGGATATTTACTACTATTTTCTACATAATGTTGAGATCAGAATGTAGCCAGTAAAAAATGACGACGTATGTTCACATGTCCCACTACTGCTGGGACACCATCCTACACTTGGGATATAGGAAATTGACCCTAAAATGACACTATGCCATCAGATTATGCTGAGATTGATTTCAGCTAAGTGATACAGAAAGCCCCACAGTTTGAACATCGTCTGTGATGTGGTTCTCTCGGCCCCTCCACTCTGCACACAGTGAACATGTCGTCACATATGCAACATAGCGCAGCACCACCACGATGTTTATTTTTCTACGTAATGGTGATGTCCATATGGATATTCGCTTTCTTCTTAGTTGTCAGTCTCCACATATCACTTTCCGTGGATAACACATCTCGCTAATCCCTTCCCTAGCCCCAGGACTTCAACAGACCCATTTGCTTCCTTTGGGGAATCCCTTATGCATCAACTTCATATATCTGCCGTGTCCATTTTTGATTAGAGCATGCCGTATTTCTTTGTGGAACGCCCTTCGCCGCGGTCATATGTTTTGCTGTTGTGCCAATATTTCCTTGTAAACAAAATTTTCACACTTTTTCCCACTTCAATAACTCCGAATGGGTGCCGTTTTCGGCATTTCGTCACATGAACTTTTGTGTTTATTTTCAGTTGTAGAATCACCTCGTAAGCATTGGAAACTAACTTTAGTAACATCCTGTGTGTGATCTCAAACATACATCCAAATTGTGCACGCGGTATGTGGAACGCAAGGCAACAGAAGGGGCATTAGTTCTCATGACGTGGCCACCACAGTCTGCTGATCTTTCACCAATTGAACTACTATGGAACCAAATCGATAGCGACATCAGGAAGAAGTTAGCCAGCAACACTCAACACCTATGGGAATTCATCAACGATGCCTGGCGTAACATTCAACCATCCTATCTGGACAAACTATTGGAGCGCATGCCACGTGTCTGCGCTGCTGTCATTAAGGCCCATGGCGGACATATTGATGAAAGCAAAATATGAGGTGACATTAGTATGTATAATGGATGTACCTATGTTTGTACATTGCCAAGCAGATTCTTACATCTGTTTCTTGTACATTAATTACGAAATACATTCATTTCTACTGATTTTTGGCACTTTTTCCTGGTGGTCTTAAACTTTTTGTCGGTAGTGTGTGTGTGTGTGTGTGTGTGTGTGTGTGTGTGTGTGTGTGTGTGTGTGTGTGTGTATATATATATATTAATGAACTACATGAAATAAAACCGTCATAATTTCTGAACAGTTCGTGTGATGACGTCCAAACTGTGTGGCTGGCCACAGGGCATGATGGGAATTCGTATGCATATGCGCACGCAACGTGTTGATGTCGGCCATTTGCAAGTGAAAATGTCCTGGAGGAGTATTTTGGGGGCCCCATTCTGGCTCTGGGGTATCTAAAGGCCACTGGAAGGGGGCTATGTTAAGGACAAGGTGTACAGAAATTGCCATTGCCAGCTGAAAACTGCCATTCAGAAGGTCATCGACAGCATCGATGTTTTGACACTTCAGCGGGTCATGCAGAATTTTGCTGTTCGTCTGCCCCACATCATCGCCAGAGATGGCAGACATATCGAACATGTCATAATCTAAATTTGAATGTCTGTAGTGCCGTTTACATGTGCAATACAGTTTGTGTACTATGTGGTTTGTCACTAATTTCCGTTTTATTTCATATAGTTCATTAATTGTCACCCTGTATATATATTAAAGAAAATTTGGGGAAATTTTCATACACGCCAAACGTATTTCTTCAATTTTGCAGGAAAAAGGAGAAAGTACTTACCGAAATGAGTTTCTGTATGCTTTACGAAGGTTTCGGAAGTGTTTTTTCCCTCGCTTAATTTATTTTGCCGGTAAATCATGTATTTTTCAACATTAATATCTCTCCAATGCACGAAAGTTGTTCCCTTGATGTCCTTCTACTATGTGAACCAAATGTTGCATGCGTTTGATGATGTAACAAGTGGTCAGTGATTCCAACCACGTGGTTTTGCAACTGTGAACATGGTTCGTGGGGCTATTTATGAATGGTTCATGGGGCTATCCGTGCATGGTTCGTGGGGGTTTTGAACCCAGAAAAGAAATACAAAATCAGGTATTTTTGAGTTAAGAAGTTTGGAAACACTGCACAGCCACTCATCATCGACAATTCTAGTCAAGATTTGCCCCCATATTGTGTGTAACGCAACCCAAAAATGAACAAACAATAATTACTCGATATGTAAAATTAATTAATATTCTGTCTTTAACTTCGTAGGTTGACTTAATATTTCTTGTTTTAGGAGAATCTATCTGAATATCTGATTTGATAGATTCTATTATTTCAATGCAATTTGAGTCTTCATGTTGACTTTGTTGTAACTGATGTTTACTAGGTAACAGATGTAGACCATTTTGAATTTCCAGTGCTTGGATATATATATATATATCTTTTGTTCTGGTGTGAAAGCAAAGTTACGACTCATCATATCCGCGAGACAATTTTCACTACCTTTGCAATACTGAACCTTAAATGAATATTCTTGTAATTGAAGGAACCATCTTGTGAGTCTGTTGTTCCAAGAATGGGTATTCTCCAACCATGTTAAACTTTTGTGATCAGTTGTGATCGTGAAAGTGCGAACTATTAAGATAGCCCTGAATTTATTTAGAGTGAACAAAATGGCTAGCACTTCTAACTCTGTAGAAGTATAAACATTTTCATATGGTTTGGGGGTTCGGCTTACAAAACCTGTAGGCAGAAATTTGTCATTTTTTCTTTGAAACAAGTAGCCGGCAATGTCTTAGTACTACCAGCAGTCTGCACATAGAAATGTTCACTGAAATCTGGGTAGTAAAGCAATACATCTTTGGCTACTATTTCTTTTAGTTTCTCAAAAGAATTCTGAGCTTCCTTTGTCCACTGCCATTTTCTCCTTTCCGAGTCAACTGGTACAGAGGAGAAGCAATGGAAGCATATGGGTTCAAACTTTGAAATCCAGTTGAAGCATCCTAAAATCCTTTGTACTTCTTTAATTGAAGTAGGTTCAGGAAGTTTCAATATCGCTTCTACATAGGATTTACTTTTGGTCTGACCATCTTGCCCTATTTCATGACCTAAAAAAGTCACTTTATCCTTACCAAAATTGCATTTTTCTAACTTTGTCATTCCTGCATCTAACAATCTCTGGAAAACTTCTTCAATATGAGAGAGATGATCATCAAAATCATTACTTTTGATAATATCATAATCTACATAAGTTAATACAAAACTAGCTATGCCTTTAAACACATGATTCAGTGCATTTATGAAGGCTGCGGTGCCGTTCTTAGAACCAAGTACCACTCTTGTGAGTTGGTATAATACATTGTTGAATTGAAATGCAGTTTATTTTCTAGAATCAGGAGTCAAACCTACTTCCCAGAAAGCGTTAAACAAATCTAAAGAACTAAATATTTTGCAATTGGCAAACAAAGATAAAATTTCATCTATCTTGCCTGTTGTTATCTGTTCTTGTTTAACATGAGAATTTACATTGCGCTGGTCAAGACACATGCGTAATTGAGAATTTGGTTTCTTAACTATAACAAGAGGATTGAGATATTCAGAATTTGACATCTCAATTATGCCCCAATCTATGAGTTGATCTATTTGTTTCTGAATCTCATTCCGATAGGCAAAGGGTATGGGATAAGTTTTGTTGACTCTCTGTTTATTGGTATCAACTTTAATTTTGTGCATGTAAAGCTTGCATAAGCCAGGTTTTTTGGAAAACAAGTCCTGGTATTTAATCAAAAGTTCAAATAACTGATATTTCTGGTTGCTATTTAAAATGGAACTTTCATTTGCTTTATTCCTGAAATCTTCAAGTGAGGGATGCAATTCACTGCATAGATTGACAACAACAGCTAGCATAGCTGTTATATTCCAATGTATGTAATCTGATGTATGAAACTTTCCAATTCCCATAAATCTTTCAAATCATTGTAAGTTTATCCTATTTTCAGAAGTGAAAAATAGACTTGAGATGTCAGCTATCTTGATCCCTTTCTTTCCCTGATAACTTAGTATATGTACATTGCAATCTTGTCAATTTTTCCAATGTTTGTTCTGATGTTCCTGCATCAATCTCGGTATTGGAGGTAAGCTAAGTAACAAGATGTCCCCAGACCTATTGGCAAGATGACTTAACATTTCATCCATGCTTTGTTTAGATGATTCGATTTCCTTTGCATGTAACAAATCATTCGTTCCTATCATAATCATAAGTGGTCCACTAATGTTGACGTTTTGTTTAACCTGTTTAAGCAACTGTGCAGTATTTTGTCCACTCACACACATACCAATACGTCTCTTTCTATTATTATCTACAGTAACCTTGGCCTGTGATAAATATTCCAATAGTCTCACAAACATACTGTCGCCAAGCAACATTCTATTACTGGAAAAGATTCCTTTAAATCTATTGGACTCCTATCTTTTAGGGGAGGATATATTCTTGGGTTACAATCACTACCATCACCTCCATTTTGATGATGATTCATGCTTTTCCCTGGTTTTTAAATCCCCATGCCTTGTAATTTTGAGTATTGCTATTAGAATGTACATTTAGTGAGTTACTCTTGACATGATCGTTCTTGTCTATATTCTGATTAGAATCATCATCTTTATAATTTACCGAGTTAACTAGGACCCTATGAGAGCTCTGTTTGTTTTGAGATCTGTCAACTGAGTAACTGCCAGTTTCCTTACAGGCGTTCAGAATTTTCTATGACCTTCAAGTGAACTGATATTGTGGAACAGGAAATGTTCTCTTATTTTCTGAGGTAGCATAAAAGAAATTTGAGCTAACCGTTGAGATACATCGACTTGTGGTTGACAAGTTTCCAGCAACTTCCAGGTTTTCCAGAAAATTTACAATGAATTTGTTTGCTGTAAGAGCTATTCAATATTCTGGTTAAAGTCCTTGTTCTCCAATGTTGATCTTGATAATGATCTAAAAACTGACATCTGAAATCTTCAAAAGAGCTAATTTTACCTTTAGCTTCTTTAAACCATTGTTTTGCATTATCTGTTAAGAGCCCATTTATATATTTCATGTAATATTGTGATGGGACTTGATATAGTTCAAGAGTTTCTTCATCCTCTTCGAAAATGAGGAAGGTTGATTGATTGATTGATTGATTGATTGATTTGGTGTTTTAAGTCCACTTTAGGCACAGTAAGGCTAATTGGGACTGAACCTACAGTTTAAAGTGGAATCCGAACCACTTGTGCCTCCACTGGGTATCGAACCCGGGACCCCTTGATTACAAGGCAGCGATGCTACCACTGCGCCATCGGGGAGGCCAAAAATGAGGAAGGGATAGTGTCCTTGAAAAGTCCACTAAATTTGGGGAATTCTTTTAGTTCATTATGTTTTAATCTACCATGAGGGTTGTGTTGTGAAGGTGGCATGCATGCTTGATCCAAATAAGATGAATCTGGCATATCAGATTAAAAAGCATGATCACTTTTGATGGAAAGTTCAGTCAAATTTCTTTTAGAATTCCCATCTTCTGGAGCAGCATAACTGTTTTTGCACTCAGGAAGATTACATCTACATCTTAAATACTGAATCCCTCTGAAACGTGCTTTTCTGATTAGATGATATCTGTTAACAGGAACTGCCTCTCTCTCAGAATCTGACGATTCAACAACTTGTCTCTCATGGTGAGTAGGGGGTAAGTCTGTGGTGATCTTGGATTTTGTTTTCACTTCACACTCTTTTACATTACACACATTTGAAATTACCTCCTTAACCATACTAACAGATTCAGTTGCACATTTTAGCATGGAATCATCAAGCACACCATTGGCACAAATATTTAACATTGGTATAGAGGACAATGCATAATTTTCTACCTGATCACTGACATCTGAATTTTGATTTATTTTATACAACAAATGTTCGTTAGATTTATGTAAATTATTCACAGATTCCACTACTGTGTCTAAAATATCAACCATTTTATTTTCTATCAGCAGATTGCCTTTTTGTTCACTAAGAGGCAATATTTTACATTCACCTTTGTCTATAGACAAATCTATTATACTAGTATTATTTCCTTTATTTTCTGAACAATATGGATCAAACTGGCGTAGCATGCCTTATATTTTCTCGGCATTAATTTTACTTTCTATTACTGACAATCTACTCTGCAAATCTGATATTTTGAACATGACATGTTCCACGGTACTACTTAATGTATCAATTTTACCTTTTGTATCTTCTATCAGTGTTTCCAGATTAACGTGAGCATTACTATGAGAATCTCTTACCTCATGCAAATTCTGTAACCTTATTTCATGATCATGCACCATAACATAAACCTGTGTTATCTTAATGTACAGAATCACTTTTGTTTGCATTCTCATTAACCTTATCTTCTAGATACAAGAATCTACTCTCTACCTTGTGTTCCACTGCATTACATTCCAACATTACCTTAACTTCTAATTTTAAATTTACCTTTTTTACATGTTCTTTCATTTCTTGTCACAAGCAATCTATTTTATCGTCAAGCTTTTTCTCTACTTTGTCTATTTTTTCTTCAATTTTGTCCATCATAGTTTTGTTTTGTTCCATCATAGCCTTGTTTTGTTCTCGTATAAAATTCATGAGAACTTCCATGTTTATGTTGTCTATGGACATGATGTAACTGACCAAACCACTTTATGTGTGTAGTTATAATTGATTGATATTGTCATGAATGAACACTACACGTTATGTTTTTAACCCAATACAGGTTACTCAATACTAAATCTCATAATTTGTATCACCATCAGTATGGTGAAGTATGTACTTCTTTTTATTTTATATTTCTGCTAGTAGGAGCGAACCAGCATTGACCTCTATTTGAAAGGGAAGCAGATTCATTCTTGAACAATAACAACAGAACGGACATTCATATTTTATATTTATATTGGGTGTCAAATCAACACAATACAAGTAAGATTTAAATTCACATAAGCAACTTTAACCTCCTTGGAGATTGCTGTGTATTCAATCTCGCTGATTAGTATACGAACAAATTTGTTTACTACAAAGTGTCAGAAAGACTGCTATGATATTCAGTAAATAATGAAGGTGAATGATAAAACCACTCATTTCTTAGTATTTCGCTTACACTCCACACTGTACCACTGCACTAGATTCTTGTACTTATGTATTTTGTTGGATTGCTACACTAATAAACAAGAAACACACACTTTCTTCATCATTCCTTCAGTAGTTCCCACTAATGTCGTATCAGACACACATCACGTTTCCTGTATTTATATTCCCCAGAATACCTTTTTTGTTAAAGGTAAAAAACCATATGTGCTCCTTACTTTGAGCAATGAACTAATCATACATGTTCTTTCTTCGGAAATTTTTTATCCTATAACCTCACAAGATTTTTGTCATAGTTCAAGCAAAATCCAAATCACGATCCACCTCTCTTTCTCTCTCTCTCTTTCTCTCTCTCTCCCCTCCCTCCCTCCTTTATTTTTTTACCTATATTCCTATTGTATTCCTCCGCCAGTGTCCTTTCTTAGTTACCTGTTAGATGGCAGCACCATGCAGATCTGCTCAAAATTATATGGATAGATTAGGTTGGCAGCTAATAGATGGAGTTGTAGGCTTATCTGTGCACGGGCGGTATGAATACTATTTGCACTTAAATATAAGGATTTTTCGAGGGCAAGATCGGTTTTTAGGTAATATCTGAGCAAAGTATGCAACCTGATACAATTCACTGAAACTTAAATAACAATTAAAAGAATTACCGAAATCTGTGATATGGTGGAGTAGATATAAATGTATGTTTGAAAACATTTATTTTGTATTTATTCATTGCGCCCCGAGTTCAGCTAATTTTCCAAGGGAAAAATATCCAAAAAATCCAAATTTTACCATTTTTATAGCATAAAAATAATTGTTGTTTTTTTATCAAATTTCAATTACTCAATTCTATAGCCCAAAATTTACCCCACAAGCCTAAATCAGTATATTTTTTAAGCATACATTTACAATTATCATATTTTTAAAGAGAAATGGATGTGTTGATAGTGATTTGAGTGTTTTGCAGTGCAGTGTATATATAATTATTTCTCAAATGTATTCTGATAATTTACATCTGAAATGTGTATGTGTATTTTTTTAAAAGAAAAATACACATGTAGATACTCATTTGAGTTATTAGCAATGCAGTGTATATAAATAAAACCCAAATATATATTCTGATTAATTTACGTCTGAAATGTATATAATATTTTTAGAAGAAAAGCTATATAAAAATATATATGTACGCACCTTGATGTGTAGAATACTAATAACATATAAATTTATAATTAATTTTTATTAAGTATAAATTGTTCTAACATTTTTTTAAAAAAATTAAATATATGAAACTTAACATTTTAAAAATATATATATAATTATATATATATACACAAATTATAAAAAAATTAATAACAAAAAAATTAAAATAAACCAAAAACAAAAAATCTTGTATATAAAAAAATATACCACATCAGACATAAATGATGAAGCCTAGGATATTCCAAATTTTCTAGCTAAACTGAAACAAAAAATATAGATGCAATTCAAAATAAACTTAAAACATGTTCTCTCAAAATATATTTTAATCTATTCTCAATGTATATAAATTCTCATAGTGAAAAAGAACAATACACTCATCGTACCCATGTGTAAATTTTACATTTTGATGATATTCTTTGTATGTATGATATTTATGATAGAATTTGTGAAGAACTTAAGTTAAAAAAAGAACAGTTTCAAGGGAGAGGTTCAGGTTGGTCACTTTGTAACACAATTCATAAACTTGAATTAAAAATAGCAAAATATGTCCCTCTTGGAGGTGGATCTAGTTATATTGAATTACCCAACCAGATTATAAACAAGAATGCTGTAATAAATATTCAAAATAATGACAGTAAATGTTTTTTATGGTGTCTCATAGCCTATTTTCATCCAGTATCTGACCATAAACATCTTGTCTCTAATTACAATTATTCTGAATATATAGCAAGGTTTAAAAAACCTATGTCAGGCATAAACTTTCCAGTAGATATCTTTGCTATCAATCAATTTGAAAAGCAATATGAACAACACTACAATCGACCAATAGCTGTGCATGTTTATGGTGTTAATGAAAGAGATGAAATTTGTGTACTGCGTCACCATCTACCAGCAGATGGTGCAGACATTATTAGATTATTATATGTTACAAAGGAAACAAAAAACATTATTGTCTCATACAGAATCTACCATGATTGGTGAGAAAACAAAAAAAACATCACACACAGCTAGAATAGCAATATGTGATTGATACTTGTCAAAATTTGTAAGTGTTCCTTCATCAATTTCATCATCCCATCACCCATTCTCATCTTCGCGATTAACCAAAAACTTCACAAAGGTGAAGTAAATTAAACCAAATCATCAATCAAGTAATGGAATTTGAGATAAGTATAATGTACGCTCTTCACTGCACATCTAAAATATTAATTATTTCAAAATACTAACACACAAACAAACACAATTATAATAGAAAATAATCCACTACATTGATGTAGTGAATTTTTGTAACAAATGAGAGAGTTTAATGTATTCAATTCGCTAATATTGGTTATGTTATGTCGTTTGTTTAGTAATGACAGTTCTTGTTCCCCTCACTTCGATCTTCCAATGCATCTAAAACTAATAATAAATCCCCAACGAACGTAAGTAAATGGGTATTGCGCCCGAGAACGATGCGATAAAAATCTACTAATAACTATTTATATATTGCGTGACATCTAATAAATGCAAAACTTGAGAAAAGTGTTCCCCTGTGCATAGCACCACGCCATGAAGGCGTATAGGGGGTGTGGGGGTAACGCCCCACACTTTCTTGATCCGGTCGTGAGTGGGGGTGATGTGATCAGAACCGGCCGGGGATCGAACCCGGGACCTTGAGCATGGTAGTCAGACGCGTTACCGACTGAGCCACCGCGGCCACAAAACTTGAGAATGATCATTAATTCGCCACTGCTTTGTATCCAAAATACTTGTCTAATGTCAACAACATATTTGTGTTATTTGACAAAGTTTTATATCTAACGAACTTTCCACCAAATTTGCAATATTCAAAACAACCACCCTGAGACTTCCGTATACGTTACTTGATCAGGCCTCCCGCACTGGTGCAAAAATCCGAATAAGGTTAATTTCGGAATTCATTTGTTCGTGCATGAATTAACCAGCTACCAGTCGGCACCACCATCGATGCTAAATCCTAATTTTCTCTTAAAAAATTTAGTTTATGTATCTATTAATCAATGATGATCACTTGTACGTGATTTTGTATTTTATTAAATGCCTTTCCCTTCTTAAACATGTATAAGAAAAATCGTATTTTTAAAGTCACTAGTTCTACATGACGTAACATCGTTCCATATGATCTGTCATGGACGTACACTAACTATTTTTATAAGAATGTAGAAGAAGAAAAAATAAAAACAATGGCTTATTGTGCAGATTTTTATTGTAAAAACTGTCAGAAGAGGAATCCAGAGCTGTGTTCGTGTTCTGTCATATCCTGAAAGGTTAGTTATTTATGAATTCTGTTCGCTCTTTATGTAAAAATAATTTCCATAAAGTTAGTTTCCACGGAGAATAATTCCTAGCATGTCTTCGTATTCTGTATTTTGCTTCATTTAAGTAAAAGGACATGTGTTTAAAAAAATCGTCTGAAAGATTAAAGGTTCGATTTGGTAACTTAATGTTATTTATAAGTTACACAGGAGGATAGGAAGCCAACGAGAATAGTAGGAATGACTTGAAGTTTGTTTGAAGTTCGGAAAAGCTCATTTGTGCATGTTATAATGCAGAAAGTTGCAAGTTATCGCGCTCCTATTCGCTTCTGCATGAAGTTTATTTCTTCTAGCATTTAAAACTTTGTCAACATGTACAGGAGATGAAAAAAGCGTGTAAATATTAAAGCAATGAAACCTAAGGTAACGGTTACTATCGTTCTATGATTTTTTTAAAAATTCTCTTAGCAGGAAGACTAATTATCGTAGAGTTTTAGAAATCATTGTCACACGAAATTTGAACCTTTCTTAAAGTAATTAGCACTCTTTGGATTTTTTTTTAAAAAAATATTTATGTTGAAAAAACAACTTAAAAATTACCTTACGCAAGCTTGCACGCTTCCCAAGGACAATGTATTTTCCATTGACAAGGGACTGTAAGTATCGTAGACTAGTGGGAATTAATGTAGAAGTAAATCGGAAACTTAGTAAAATGAATTTAGGTAATTTATTTATAATGCTAAGAGAACCAAACCTGGCCTGCCTAACCTAACTACCAAAGCATACATTGAACCAAATCATAAGTAATCACTAGTTTTGGAAACGAAATGAGTGTAACTAACCTACATGTGCAATATATGCAAAATATTTTACGAACATTTACACGTGTGTTACTGTAAAGAAAAATCCTTTCTCACTGGTGCCACGGGAGGAAGATTTTGTGTTTCAAATCGCATTTTAATCTATGAGCTTTAATCCAACCCTACAGAATTATGGATGTTACTCCTATTATTAATAATAATATATTTTGTTGATGGAATCATCTAATTATACCTGTAGTTAATATTATTGCTGTAATAGCTCTTGCTGTTGGTCATGGGCTTTGATCTACTAGATGGTATGGGTGATTTTGATTTGTTGACATATTTCCTGTCCTGGTATCTTCTTCAGAAATATGTTGTGTCATAACATTTTTCTTGAAAGCATTCCCAGGAATAGATTCCATGATCCATTTAATGACAAAAATTGCGTTGTTAGCCAGTTGTAGGTTAGGCAGTAAGCTTCAGGGACTCTTTCTAAAAGATAATGTGGTAAAACTTTGCTTCATATGTTAGGAAGTTTAGTGCAATATCTATAATATTTTTTTATTTGCATTACCACACACTGTATGGTGCCATAAGAAGTAGTTACGATGAGAAATAATGTGAAAATTGAGTAAAAATAAATCAATTGAATGGTGACAAGCTCATAAGATTTTGCGCAATTGTTGAAGGAGCTATCATAGAATGGACCCTTATACATTTGACACTACTTTATTCAACAGATACAGATAGTGATCTAATGCATATTCATTTTCAGTAACTTTTCTTTGTGTTGACACGCTTTGACATTAGCTCACTAACAACTCTTGCATCTTGGAATTTATCTTTTTTGAGTGACATAAAATGCAGAATGCTTTGTCTTGCATAGTTATATGTTTCTAAAATAATTTTTCGTCTTTTATTTTTCTCGTAGAGCTGAGATATAGTTGGAGAAAATATGGCGAAAGGACTTGAGGCACAAAACATACAAAAGTTACAGAGTTTGTGGAGACAATTTTTCAGAGAAAATGTTTATGAATTCTAATAGAAATAAGTTAGTGCATGTTGTATACCCAGATGTAGAACCAAGTAAGTATATTGCATTTCTTATGGAATAACATTGTCATCAGTTATGGCTCATGCATAATAAATGGTAATCTCCCTTTTCTGGATTAAAAAAAATATATGCTTTAGAGATAAATTTTGCTTAAAGTACATAACACCTAACAACACGATACATTGCTTGAGGATGTTAGAAACAAATGTATTTAATGTTTCACTAAATATTCAAAGCAGGATGGATGAAAAATATATGATTTTCAGCTAAACATTCCTGTAAAATATTTGAAAAGTTTGATTAAAGGAAATAAAATGCACATATTTTTCTGTTTGAGACTGTACATATGTGAACCTACCATGGAAATGTTTGTTGAGTGTGTTAATGATGCTTTAATAATTTCAGTAACTTTTATTCCAGTGAAAGTCTGTAGGACCTCAAAGAGATTATCATACCTTATGCAAAATATATTAATTACTAGTGATTCAATAAATATATATATACCTGAATAACAACGTGTTTGTTTATTTTCCCTTACATTTGTTATTAGCAATAGAATATAACAGGGACGTAGCTAGGTTGATCACTTTGGGGGGGCCCAAACGTAAGATTTTTTCTATCAAACTATTATAAATTAACAAACTTTTATACACCATATAGGTCTATATTGTATACATACATTGTATATGTATATGTTTGTGTGTATATTATATATATAGTCATGGAAAGAAAAGGAGCAAGGGCCTCCTCGGTGGCGCATGGTATCATAGTCGCCTTGTAATCAAGGGGTTCCGGGTTCGATACCCGGTGGATGTTCATAGTGGTTCGGATCCCACTTTACACTGCAGAACCAATCCCGATTAGCCTTACTGTGTATAAAGTGGACTTAAAACACCAACTTAATCAATCAAGAAATTGGAAAGGAACATCATTTTCTTCTGTAGCCCGGATATACGGATATACTCTCGCGAAATTCACGGCCATTATTCGGGAAACTAAATGCAGAATGAACTCATTAGCTTAATGCCTGATACACCAAGAACAATGTTATTAGTCTTTGTATTTGTAAATTTGGTGGAATAAAATTGAGAAGTAGATAAAACCCTTTTCCGTGGTTTTAGATATAAAGTGCTGAAACCAGGTTTACAAGTATTGGCAACAGTGCAAATATGAAATGTGTGCGTAATGAGTTCAAGCTAGGCATCTCATGTAACACAGTTCATACCGAAATCGAATCCGGTATCTCTTAGTTCATGCGCGTTAAGAACTATTCTAAAGGGCGGGCCCGAGTCTTCTATGCCATCTGATTGTTCACTTAGGAAATGATGACGATGAGAAATTATATGCACACGTCTAATTTCTTAAAACTAATCTTATTTGTGTGTGGAAAATTGAATATATGATGGCAGTGGATAAAACAAAGTTCCCAGACGCCCAAATAATTACGCTCTTTCCTTTGGTTTGGCAGGTTCAACAACCTGCCCGAGTTCGATTCCTGATGGAGGCACATAGTTGTTCGGATCTCACTTTAAACTGTAGGTCCAGTCCCGATTAGCCTTACTGTGCATAAAGTGGACTTAAAACACCAGTTCAATTAATCAATCAATTGAAAGGTTCAAGGTTCGATCCCTGGTGCTCAGGCCGGTAGCCAGAATTTGATTTCGGAAGGGGCTTATCCCTTATCGGCAGCCGCCATCTAAAGGCAAAAAGGTTCTGAGGAGGAGAAAATGCGCTGAAGATGAAAGTCTTGGTATATTGCAACTAACCATATACAAGATGTTTAATCCTGTTAATGAAGTAAATTTAATTACTACTACACATAATTAAAATCAAATATTTGTAGGATTTCGGGAAAGGACTGCAGCCCTCGAGCCCCTTCACTGGGTATATGCCTGCTTGCATTCGTTTCAAAATTTCTGTGCTGTTTCAACATCGTGAGGACAATTTGGGAATTTATGGAAGCAAATTCTGGTCTCGAAACTATGGGACTCGATATGATGACCACGCGCAACCCAATAAAAGAACTCTTCGCAGGCCTTGTCCCTCAATATTAATTTTACTGACTAATTGTAAGTTTTTCCCGGCCTTCTTGATGACGCAGTGGTAACGTCGCCACCTTGTAATCAAGGGGTCCCGGGTTCGATACCCGGTGGAGGCACATAACGGATCGGATCCCCGATTAGCCTTACTGTGCATACAGTGAACTTAAAACACGAACTCGATAATTGGAATGTTTTAGAAGAACTAAAAATGTCTTTTTATGCATCGTACAACTTTGGTTCTTTTCACCCCACTTTTACAGTTTTTCTTCCTAAGAATTCCACTGAGTATAACACGCTACGAAACCAGAGGTCCAAGGTTCGAACATTGGCCAGGTATGGTTATATCATGTCTGTCCCATCGCCATTCCTTCGGCTCATCATTCATCCTCATCGTCGCATTGAACCCAAGAGGTAAAAAGCGGCGTAATATAGAAATATATAAATGATTCATTTGGTTTATTTTACTTCGCCTTTCTGACACTTTTTGGCTAATCGTGAAGATGAAGGTGAAAATGAGATGTGAAATTGATGAGAGGACCATCATAAAGAACACACATACCCAGTCCGGGATTCTAACCCAGGACCCCTGGCATCGTAATGCACCTTGTTAACCTTTGCACAACAAATAGAAACAGAAAATGCTTGATTGATAAGTTATTTGCTTCTCCATAACTCATGATTATATTATAAGTATTATTCGCTGTATGACTAGGGATTAATTATATTTGTATGTCTAGCCACCTAAGCAGCAGCAGCTTCCGCCAGGTGGAGGCTAAATGAAGAAAAATCACAGAAAGTCAGAAAGGTATACAAATTTTGTAACATAATACTTATAGAGCATGCAGACGGCTGTAAAAACAATTGCTACATACCTAGTTTCCTTCCTTAATTGAAATGTGGTTTATTCTTCATTATACATGAGATCAACCACCCTGGCAGTTGAACCCAGGATCTTGTGGGGTAGTCAGACTCTCTTTTAGAATGCCAATATGTTGGATATTTGGTCGATCAGTCGATCCTGATCCATTGTTTTCAGAGGAAGAAAATATGGCAGCTTATCATTCGACATTTCACTAGCGATGTAGGAAAACGAGATCACAAACACTTCGTGATGCTATCTTATCGCGTTTACAGCAGTTAACCACCGCTCGAACCACAAATCCTACTTCAAACTATCTGCCAGATATCAATTGTCCACCAAATCAATAGATGAACCGACCGCTTCGATGTTTCTCCGAATTTTCATAAAGTGGCCTTTCCCCTCCTTTGCAGGGCAGATCATTAGCAGGAGGGTTGAGTGCATGTGGGAAGAGCCGCTATGTCATTCATTCCAGCGCCGAAAAAGGGACAAGCAATAGGATTCTGCTCTTGGAATTTGAAATCCAGAAAGTTCTAGCCACCCGTAGCTTAATCTTCCTGTTTGTGTAGTCCTTTTGGCGCCTATCGTGCCAGCACAGGGCCTAATGAAGAGAAAGTGCGGGTTTTGGGGAGATCCTGGATCTGGTGTGCAGCAGGGAGGAAAAGTGCATTTTCAATACGTCTCAGACTTCCCTGACCGGGACGGACCACAAAACCATTAACTGCATCCCCTCCCAATACAGCTGTTTATGTTCAACAAGCAAGAAGCAGTGAAATAAGAAAGAAATACCTTGCTCGGGTTCGTGCTACTGAAAATTGAAGAAGTGTTTCAAACTGCAAGCAAAATTTACTGAAGAATTATTTTGCAATATTTGTCATCAAAG
Source organism: Lepisma saccharinum (assembly GCF_977018435.1). Classification (NCBI taxonomy): domain Eukaryota; kingdom Metazoa; phylum Arthropoda; class Insecta; order Zygentoma; family Lepismatidae; genus Lepisma; species Lepisma saccharinum. The sequence continues at coordinate 7,366,757 of NC_139247.1, read as the reverse complement.
TAAAATTTCCAGCAAATACAGAACAGTTTCCCGGGGCCACGTAGACGTTTGCAGGGCCCAGTGCCCCCGCGTGCCCCCCTTTAACGACGTCCCTGGAATATAATGTTTTACATTTCCACAGTATGAGTATTAAATCATTAAGAGTCATGTACTTACTCTGAAACTGTTCTCTTCTTCTGGAGTATTTCAACATGTAAATTCATTCTTGGTGAAGTATAACATGTCACCATAGTGAGTGACCGACCAAGAAACCTATCAGTATGACACAATGGTTTGTCTAATGGAATTTCATTAACAATATTATGATAATATTCAATACAGTGGAAATTATTTGATGTAGGGTTTTAAGGATTTCTTATAGTCTTTTACTTTATATTCCATATGTTTAATGCTAACAATACAATTTATATGTGTAATTGGAAGTAAGATGCTTGAAATAAATTTTGGGACTTGTAGGCATAATGACCATATTGGTCCATTCAATGTATGTGAGGAAGAATCCTCTTATCTAATATCCTTACTTGAGTTTGAACTGTTATTTTAGGTCTACTTTATGCACAGAAAGGCTAATTTGGTTGAAACTACCGCTTAAAGTGGGATCCGAAACACTATGGGTCTCCACCGGGTATCTTTATTTATTTATTTATTTCCCTTCAACAGAGACAAATCTCCAATTACAGAAAGGTAATATAAAATATTACATTTTCATTTACAAGTTGTATGTACACACGTACACATCTCTCCTTCCTCCCTTACACACACACACACATATTCACAAACATAGACAGATAATACATAATATATATATATATATATATATATATATATATATATATATATATATATATATAGACATCTTGGTGACAGATCAGGTTTACTGCTTAACTGTGACAACAGAAATTATCATATATTTACACATTTCATCTGAATTACACAAAACAAGTATCACAAACAATGGTACAATATATCATTACAACAAACTTCAATATGACAAATCCAATTCTCATAATAAATGCATTATTAAGAGAGATACCCCTTTAACATATTCATAAATTTGGTCCGTGTCATGCCGAAATCCAAGTCCACCAAATGATTTGAGATCTTGTTATATTGAAGTATCATTTTTTGTATTGGCGAACCTTTATACATTTCTGTTCTTGGGATTTTGTATGAGAGTAAACGTCTATTACGTAAATGACCCTGTCTTACATTAAACCATATTCTCTCTAGTATAGAACTACTATCAATATGTCCATTTATTATTTTATACAGAAACATTTGTTGAGAAATTTCACGTCTATTTGACAGGCTTACAAAATCAAATTCATTTAATAAATCATTGTATGGTATTTTAAGAATTATTGGCGATATTCGATACTTCTTATAATATAAAAATCTGAGAAATTTCTTCTGTATACGTTCAATCATATTTTTCTGGGACTCACAGTTTGGCGCCCATACGGAACAAGCATATTCTAATTTGCTTCTAACTAAACATTTGTAGAGCATACACAAAGAGCATATATCATTTAAACTTTTAGCATTTCTTATTAGAAATCCAAGATTCCTGTAGGCATTCTGGGTAATGCAAGAAATATGCTCAGTAAAAGTCATATTATGGGTAATAATTACTCCTAGGTCTTTAATTGAATACACTCTTTTTACAAATTCGCCGTTAATAACATACTTATCATTTCGCACATTATTTCGTGCTCTAGTAAATATCATGTATGAACATTTCTTAATATTAAACTTGATATCATTCTCTACACTCCACCTATGAACCATGTTTATATCAGTCTGTAATTTCCTAGTATCCGTAATATCCCTAATTTCTCTATATATTTTAACATCATCTGCGTACACTAAACACTTTGAAAATTTGATTGTACCTGGTAAATCATTAATATAAATTGCAAAGAATAGAGGACCCAGATTTGAACCTTGTGGAACCCCAGATTTAACATCATAAACAAAAGACTTCGCTTGTTTATAAGTTACATATTGTTTTCGATTAATAATGTAAGATTTGAAAAGATTTACATATTGTGTTGAGAACCCAAAACTTGCAAGTTTTCTTAAAAGAATATTATGATTAATTCTGTCAAAAGCTTTTGCGAAATCTATATATATTGCATGTACACTAAGTCTCTCGTGGAACGCATCATGTATATCTTGGACAAAATTTATCAGATTTGTTTGTGTTGATCTACTTGGAAAGAAACCATGTTGATTGTCACTTAAGAAACATTTTACATGATTAAATATGCGATTGTATAGGATAGACTCGAATACTTTCGCCGGTGCACAGAGAATCGATATGGGCCTGTAATTTTCTATTTTTGAACTTTCACCAGATTTTAAGATGGGGCATACACGCGTTTCCTTCCAGATATCAGGGAACATTTGTGTTTTCATTATTAAGTTGTAAATTCTAAGTAGAGGATACATCAATACCTCAGAGCATCCTTTCAAAATGTAAGGTGGTATTTCATCTGGGCCGCTAGATCGTTTGCCTTTTAACTGTTTTGTAGCACTTTCATATTCTTTCTGACTAACTGGCGAAATTGCTAATGTGTATGATATAATGGACTCAGTGCGTTCGTCTATTATACATGGTTCAGATGTTTCAACATATACGGACCTAAAATATTTAGCAAAACCATCAGAAATATCTTTTGCAGATTTGAGAGAATTTTCTTCAAAATTCATTGTGCTGTTACAAGCACCATTATTACTTTTCTTATTTCTAATAAAACTCCAAAACTCTTTAGTATTTGATTTCAAATTGCTTTCCAATTCCTTTATGTAGTTGTAATAGGCACTACTTATCATTGTTTTTACCTGCTTTCTAGTTTGCCGAAACAATGACTTATATCCTATTCTAAATTTTATATTTTTTCTGTAATACTCTTTTAACTTTATCAATTTAATGATATCATTATTAAACCAACATGGGTATTTATTTGTTGTCTTTCGTCTTCTTTTTGGGACTGTGGCAAGAAATACTTCATGAACTCTATTACAAAAAAAATTAACCGCCTGATTTACATCAGTCATATTATCTAATGCAGACCAATCTACCACTCCAAGCAAATGATACATCTGCATGAAATTGGCTTTTTTAAAATTGTAAGAATAATAAGCTTCATTTGTTATTACATCAGTAGATTCCCTTATAGTTAGGTGTACAGTCAATGCAGGATGATGGTTATCTTCTTTTACAAGTGACATTTCTTCCCTACATATGTTCACATTCTTTGGAATGTTAGTAAGAATAAGATCCAAAGTTCTATCGAGGCAATAGAACCCATGGTATCGAACCCATACCTGAGTTAAAAAATGGGTGTGAAGAGCCCCTTGAGAAAGGTTGAAAGTAAAATGTTATAAAGACTTACAAAGGATATACACAAAACTATGAACTTCCTCAGAGACAGTATAAGAGCCCAGCTCTTTTCAAAAAGGTAATGACATTTCTTAAAGTGCTTTCATTATCTCCCAACCTGGTCAATAATTGGTAAGATCAAAAGTTTGAGGAAAGTATAATCTACACGTTAGGTAGGAATAAGCCAATCACTTAACATTTAGACATGACACATTGGATGGTCTAGCCCTTGCAGCAAATCATCATGAGTGAGACACCTATGTTCAATACGAGGCCAAGTTAAATTTACTTCTTGATGGAAGGGATGATATGAGAAACATGCACCAATGATCGACCTGATAGTGTGAAGCTTGAAAGAATGATTATTTATTAACTCTTTATGTTCACTTTCTTTTAGACTGACTAGAATCATGTGTGACATTATTTAGAAGTAGCAGGGATTTTGTCAATATGGCATCCACTATGAGTGAAATGTTTCTGTTCATTGGTTCATTTCCAAGTGGCATATGTCACATGTCACTTTGGTGTGAAATCTCTCTAAATTCCAAAAAATACTGTTGGTTTCTTGGTCATCAGCTGGAAATTTGCACATTTCTTTTGTTTTTTAATTTGCTTTAAAAAATTCATGTGCAATATTTATTCTGAATGCATGGATTGTATCATCTTCAGTACTGTATTAAGTATATGAATATATAAAATACATATCTGTGCAGGATAAGATCTTTCAGTGGTGTATTTTTAATTCCATTGTGTGTGTGTTTAGGAGTGGGGGGCTGGGAGTGTGCTTATCTAGCTTGATCCTACATACTCAATGACTGCTTTGTTTTTTTATTCTAAGATATTCATATTTCGAGTCCAGATTTTTGTGTAACTATGAAATATGTAATGCCATATGATGAAATTGTAGTCAATATGTAGAGTGGTTCCAGTAAGTAACTTCGAACAAAACTCGCTTGTATGACATACTCCTACTCCCATTCTAGATTAAAAATTATGGATTTTTGACAAATACTAAAATGAATAAGCATGCAGTGATTAGTTAATAATATATCTTACAAACATTCACACGTTTTCAGAAATGGGTTGAAATTACTCTCATGCAAACCAGAAAAGTGAAATTTCATACAACTTCGATTGATTGATTGATTTGGTGTTTTAAGTCAACTTTATTCACAGTAAGGACAATCGGGACTAGAACTACAGTTTAAAGTGGGATCCAAACCACTATGCGTCTCCATATAGGTACAACTTCGAGATGGGGTGGTTGCTATATAGGCATTCTAGGTTAACTTGTGTAAGGTGTGACCTTTTCTTTTCCTATAACTATTCATTATCACCATCATAGTAGTTTTTACAGAGAAATAGACTGATAGAATTAAAACAATTACAATTTTATTCCAGAAATTATTCTGTTTGATAACTTCCCCAATGAGCTGTGTCACTCATAACTATTATTTTATTCTATTCTCTCATGGCAGATGGCACTGAACTAGTTTCTATGTCGTATTGTCTAAAACACTATTTCATCTACAGAACACTGAATGTAAGTTGTGATAGAAATTAACTGTAGTGTAAAATATTTACTTTCATCTACAGCATAACATAACCCATGGTTCTACAGAATAGTTTCTCAACCTATAGGGTGCGACCAACTGCTGGGTCCTGAGGGGACATTTGGTGGGTCGGGAAGTTGGGTTCTAAACTTTGTTAACTGGGTCTTAAAAACCTATTACCTTAAATTATTAGATATATTGTTTTAACAATTTAAATTCAGGCCGTGTTGTTGTAAAAGAGCAAATATATGATTATAGACTAGGTGCACACCCCTACAAAGTAATTCCGCTTGTTCCCATCTTATGGGTCCCATGAAGTGTAATATCCTTCAAGGTGGGTCCCCGACTGAAAAAGGTTGAGATCCACTGCTCTACAGCCCTGGAAGGTCCTTGGCCTATCAACTGACTGCCAGTCTGCCTCCCACAACCCTACCTAGAGGTGTGGAGATCTTCAACAGTAATGGGGTGACGTAGGGTCAGCACATCGAACCCTCAGCTGTTATAGGAGATTTCCCAGACTGGGTTACGCTACTGACTTGTAGGTCCCCAATTTTCTTAGGATGGTGGTTAAGTTTGGAAAACAAGTACTGACTGACTATATGTATATATCTTTTATTCCAGTATATTTCATACCTACAAGCCGCCAGCCGATTTGTAATGGTTTCGTTAGATGAATAGCGTTAATGTTCCATCAGTAGTGTTTAATATACGTTTTATGATTTATTCTTATTTCCTGAGACAAAACCTTCGAATCCTGTCTTTTGTTTCCCTGGCATTTTCAGCATCAAATTTCCCCCCTCTCAGGGTACTCCACTGATATCAATTGCAGAGAAAGTGGATGCATTTGTCTTTCGTTTTATGAGGCCATAGACAGATGAATGGAATTTTCTACGTTGGTAAATCAGAAATGTCTACATCTTGCGATTGAATATGGTAGGCCTACACAAGGGAGAAAATTACAGTGACGGCACCAGAAACAGTTGCTGGTATTAAGTATGCTGTATCCTGCAGATTGCCACCCACGTTAAACTGTGCAGCAATTGTTATGAAGAGAAAGAGACAATTTGGGAAATGTTGCAACATGGCTCGAGCGCCCTTTAGAACACTTTGGGTAGCGCAATGATCTGCTCACCCCACCCTTCCATTCCTGCTTTTATTTTCTGCTAATAATTCGGACATATCTCGTAAGGTCGTAGTATGTATTTTATTTAAGTTCATAAAAATATTCTACAAGGATAAATACCATTGTTCGGTTAATGCAGGGGTCCTGGGTTCGAATCCCTGTTAGAGCTTTCTTTGTGTCATCAATTTTTCATAGCATCGTCGCGATTAGCCTAAAATTGGAAAAATGCGACGCTAAATAAACAACGACGAGGGAGGGGTAAAACGCATTGATCTACGAACAAAGTAATCGCCGTAGAGTTTACACAAGATACAATCGCGATTAGTAGACTTGATAACCCTTAAGAGCTAACAATAGACCCTTTAATTGACATTAATGGCTTTTTAATTCAGTTTCGAGGGGTGACGCTATTGTTAATTAATCAAGTGCCACGTGTCGTGGGTGGAGGAGGAGATGAGTCATCGATGACTCATGCACACGTGTGAGTTTGAAATTAATGGTTTTCCATTAGTGCACAAAAGACACTATTATGTATTCCGTTTTTGACCTAAGCTAACCCTATGGTTGTATTTTGTATATGCGTTTCTGCCGGATATGACTCACAGATGATTTATACAGACGTTGGGAACTTGGAATTAATGTTTTCTCCATTAAGGTACAAAAGACACTATTGTGGAGTTTGTTTTCGGCCTAAGCTAACCTTTTGTTGTATATTATATATGCGTTTCTGCCGGATATGAGTCACAGATGATTTATACAGACGTTGGGAACTTGGAATGAATAGTTTTTCCATTAAGGTACAAAAGACATTTTCGGCCTATTCTAAGGCGTCACGTCCGGCCATTTTGGCGTCGGTGGTGAGTCATATTTGGTATAATTGAGGAGCTCGAACGGTCCTGGGTAGAGGCTAGAAAATATTAACCAATAAGAGAAGGTTTTTAATAAATGATTCAACCAATCAGAGAAGAGTAATGAAAATAATATTTATATTGACTGGCCTTTTGTCTAAGAATCTATAAATATCGAGCGGAAGACGAAGCGGTCCAAGAGAGTTCTCAAGTGTTTGGCTTGAAAGTCGTACTGATTTTTTAGCGTGACTGAGTTGTTGCAGTGCAACTAAAGGCTTTTTAACTTGGTAAGTATCTTTTTTTGTGTACTATTCTTTATTTCAAGTTGTTTTTTTAACTGCCATGCAAACAAAGTTTAAGCGTTTTGCATTATTTTTGAAAAGATTATACAAAGAATACTCGAAAATAACACTAACAATATGTATTGTTATTGTTCCAGGTTCTGTCACTTTCTCTCTTTCTGAATTCCACCCATTCTTTTGTCACTGCGATGTTTTTTAAAAAATATTATACAAAAATATTAGAAAATATCACTAACAATGTGTATTGTTATTGTTCCAGGTTTTTTCTCTTTTTCTGAATTCGACATACGAGGGAAGAATGGCTTCCAGCTCCAGGTCCAACAGCAGTGCGGTGAGTACAGCCGAATCCATTTTAACCTATTTTAACCTGGGATATTACACTTCTCCAGAAGATATTATTAATGCCTACTACAATTTTTGCGAGAGGGTGGTTATTTACTACGATTATCCATATTCTGATCCGACTTTGTTTTGCGAGACGGCTCACAACATATTGAATCAAATTGGTTCAGGCGAACCCCTTTTTTCAATAGCGGGGGAACGGAACAGATATTTCAGACGGTTTGCCATGCTAGGCAGGGAGGTTTCTTTTGATATCCCAGCGCAGGTAGTCGGGGACCCCCATTCTTTTGTCAGATCGATGTTCAAGTTCATGATGAGAAGGGTTTTTTATGATGTTGTACCCGAAAGTCAAGTAGGGGTGATTATTTCTGCGGGAGGTAACGACAGGGATATCTATATCCCTTGGCGTCGCCTTTCAGCATTAAATGTGGACATTATCCAGCATTATGTTGCCAAAGTGCTCAATAGCAACGAGTCTTTCTTTGTGGGGAATACTATTAAATGCAGCGCGCATATTGTGGAACCTCGACGTGGCAGGGGAAAATTGTCTCTCTACAGAAAATACGCTCCGTTACTAACAGTGAACAATGCTAATCAGAGACAGCGTGCTATCACTGTAATCCACAATGATGACAATTTGTGTTTACCACGGGCAATTATACTTGGCAAGGCTAAAATCGATAAAGACAAGCAAAAGATCTGGTCTTTTACACGATATGACAATACATTTAAAGAAGCTGCTATGCGTTTGTGTTATGAAGCAAGTGTCGACCCTTCCAACGGGTGTACAGTAGAAGATATTATGAAGTTTCAGAATAAGCTAGGACCAGAGTACCAGATTGTTGTTTTTGCAATGAAAGACGGGGAAAGGGACTATGAGGTTATACGGACTACTCCATTCGCCCCTAAACAAATCAATTTGGTGTATCATAACGAACACTTTGATATAGTCAATTCAGTTCGGAATCTTCTTGTGAAAAAATACTACTGTGCAAAATGCCAATTAGGTTATAATAACAAATATCAACATAGTGAGTGTACATTACACTGTTCCAAATGTGAAGGTAGTCATTTAGAGGAAAACACTAACTCTGTCCCACGAAAATGCGGAGAATGTAACCGTACGTTTCTGTCTGGAAAATGTTTCCAGAACCATTTACGTACGGAAGGCCGTAAATCCAGTGTGTGTGAATCCATTCAACAGTGCACAATCTGTTGCAAGATTATTAATACAAGGACCCATAAAACTCCTCATAAATGTGAAGAATTCTTTTGCAAAAGCTGTAGTGCTTTTGTCGACCCTACCCACAAATGTTATATTCGTCCGGTTAAGATAGATCCAATCATTAAATTTCTGTATATTTTTTATGATTTTGAATGTATGTTGGTTGACGGGGAAGATGCGCAGAAACACGAAGTGAATCTGGCTGTTGCCAAGCAGGCTTGTCACGCATGCAAAGACTCTGAGGCTGATTTCTGCGAAACGTGTGGCCCTCGTATGCATATTTTCCCCAATATTGAGGAATTTATGCATTATATTCAAACACCCAGGGAAGGATTCGAGAAAATTGTGTGCATTGCACATAACGCGGGACGTTACGATTCTCATTTTGTACTGAACTATTTGATCACTAAAGAAAATATTATGCCTTCAGTAATTATGAGAGGGCGTAATATTATTGAAATGACTGTGGGTAAGAAAATCATTTTCCGTGATTCATTAAATTTCATGTTAATGAAATTAAAAGACTTGCCTACAAGTCTGGGTCTCGGAGATGAACTGCGTAAAGGCGACTTTCCCTATCTTTTCTCTACGCCGGAGAACCAACATTACGTGGGGCCCTACCCTGATATTTCTTTTTATGATGTGGACGCCAAGTCCTCTAAAGAACGGGAGGAAATTCGCAAGTGGCATGCGGAAACTGTTCAGGCTGGGAAAATATTTGATTTCCAACAAGAGTTGCGACAGTATTGTATTAGTGATGTTGAAATCCTTGCAGCTGCGTGTATTAAATTTTCAAATTTAATTGAACAATTATCGGGAATTCAATGCTTTCTGAGATGTGCCACACTTGCATCTTTAGCCTCATTGATATTCAGGGCTAAATTTCTTAAAGAAAACACACTTATCAAGATACCACCGATGGGATTCCGGGAGCAGGATACTTATTCTCTAATTTCGTTGAAATGGTTGAAATGGATAGAATATTCCAATAATATTACATTGAGGCATGCTGGCAATCTCGGGGAAGCGAAAGTAGGGCGTTATAAGCTGGATGGGCTCCATGAAGAGTCTAAAACTGTGTACAGTTTTCTGGGCTGTTATTTTCATGCATGCCCGTTATGTTCCCCTGAAAATAGGAATCAACCCCTTAATGAAACAGGAGAAACATTAAACCAGAGGTACGAACGCACAGTAGCAAGAAAAGCGTTGCTGGAGCAAATGGGGTACACGGTAATTGAAAAATGGGAATGTGAGTTCCATAACGAAATCAAAGCCAGTCCGGAACTACGCAAATTTATTGGTGAGAACTGCTACTCACTTGACTCCCCGCTTATCCCCAAACAAGCCTTCAATGGCGGACGTACTGAACTTTTCAGGGCTTTATACGATCGCCAAGATGGCGAGAATTCATGCATGAAACTTTTAGATGTTGTTTCCCTGTACCCGGCCATGATGAAACAGCGAAAGATGCCCACGGGCAAACCTGTGATTTACACTTCCGAGTTTCCCCCACTGGAGAACATATTCGGCGTAGTAAAGTGCGATGTTCTCCCACCTAAAAATTTATACTTACCTGTGCTTGGCATGGCGTGCAATAGCAAGTTAATGTTTGCTCTCTGCCGTGCATGTGCACAAAGTGAGAATCAGGAAGAGTGCCCACACACCGAAAAACAAAGATACTTACATGGCACCTGGGTATCAGAAGAACTCAAGTTGGCTGTAGAGAAAGGGTACAAAATACTAAAAATTTATGAAGTATGGGATTTCCCTTCAGCACAAGAATCAGATAATGTGTTCAGAGAATACGTAGATACTTTCCTTAGACTGAAACAACAGTCCTCAGGATATCCTTCCACTTGCAGTACAGAACATGACAAAGACAAGTATATTCGTGATTATTTCGAACATGAGGGTATTCAGCTTGTCAAGGAAGAAATTGGATACAATGCTGGGCTGCGTTACATATCCAAAATACTCCTTAATAGCCTCTATGGTAAATTTGGAGAATCTGTATTAAAAACTAAGTCAGTTTTTGTCAATACAGAGAAGAAATTCCATGATATTGTATTCAATCCACAATTTGAGATTAAAAATGTAGTCCCTATTTCTGAAAAATGCTTGCTAGTAAACTTTGTCGACCTGGAAACGGCCAATTCGCCGCTAGTGCTTTCCAATGTTCTTGTCTCAGCATTTATCACTGCTTATGGAAGAATGCATTTATATTCATTCATGGATCAAGTAAAAGAATCTATTCATTATGTGGACACTGACTCTGTATTCTATGTTGAAAAGCAGGGTGAAACGCTGTTACCTACAGGTTCCTTTCTCGGTGAACTGACCGATGAGATTAAAGAGCCGTATGATATCTCATGTTTTCTTGGTGGTGGCCCCAAGAATTATGCATATAAAATGGAAAACAAATATGATGCAACCGATGAGAAACATGTCATTAAAGTGCGCGGAATTACCATGAACTACAGGACGCAATTGCAAATTAATTTTGACTATTTCAAGCAACTTGTTAAAGGAGAAATTGAAAAGAGAGTGGTTGAAAACCCTCGAAAAATTAAACGTAAAGCTAATTTCGAGATAGTCTCGGAAAAGGAACAAAAAACTCACCAGGCAGTTCACACGAAACGCCGAAAATTGGAGTACTATGTCTCTTTACCGTACGGGATGTAAACAAAATATAAATATCATTTTTCAAGAAAATATATTGTAAAATTAAATACTTACATAATTAGATACACACGAACGCCACACACACACACACATACACACACACACGTATTTGTATATTGTTTTTTTTCACTGACTATTATATTGCTTTCTATATATGTGGATAAATAAGGCCTCCCTTCTTGATGCTTTTCTTCTTCTTCCAATATAGGGGGGGGTGTAAATATAAATGGTCTATTAAGTCCTTCTTCCCCCTAAACCCCTGAATATCACACCAGGGGCACTCCTGCTTTATTTCTTCCTGAAAACAAAAAATGTACCATGAAACAAATATTATACTCTGACAGAAGGTTGGGGGTTATCTGACTTCGAAATTTTCAGCTCATGCATAAAGTGGCTCTAGGACCCACCAACCCTCAATAAAATGGTAAAACTTTACCTGCTTCTAAATAACAAAGAAACTCTAAACTAATCTGTTCTGTATATCTTTATTCTTTCTCCTACTATTGAAACTGATTTCACGGGGGTCTTATTGTGACGGATATTTTGATTATAGCAAATAAGCCTTCAGTGGAGTGAGTGTCAGCCACAAAGTTGGATCACAATATGAGAGCCGTTATCGATTTTATAGGATTTCGGAATAATCATGGAAAATATATTCCGAAAGAAATAGCTGTTGTGGATCCAGATTCTAATTGTTTGCAATCATGGGTATTTAAACCTCCGTGCGCATGGGATGATCTCGATATCAGAATACAAAATGAAAATTTATGGGAAACTCAAAATGTGCACGGCCTCTCTTGGCAAGCTGGAGAAGTGAATTTTACCAATATGTCCACTATTTTATCCTGCTGTACCGAAAATGCCTCAGCCATTTATTCCTTTGGCGCAGAAAAGTGCCATTTCCTTTCTACCTTACTTCAATGCACTGTGATTAACTTGGAGCAGCTTGGATGCCCTAAATCAGCTCTACTAAGTTTCCCTACCTATACCTGCTGTGAGAAGAACCACCGCCTGAGAAAAATAGCTTGTGCTCTGAGAAACGCGCACCTGTACGGTCAGTTTCTACACCACTACAGTTTCATTCAGCACGTTGTACCTGCATGTGCCTCAACCCAAGACGAGAACAACTCGTCATCAGACTGCAAAGAAGGCTGCATCTCGTCGTCAGACGAGAACTTATATTCATTGAATTCGGCTGCAAAATGGTAACCATAAGCATAGTCATGTCAGTGTTCTATGTGAAAATTTTTGTTGGTCTTGTACAGACAATACGTTACCGAAAAATATCAAGTTTCAATAAAGACAGAGATTCGGGGCCTGGAATACATTGGACTGGCCCTGTACATTGATTCGAATTGCCACGGAACATACTTTGACAGTTTTGGTGAAAACCCCAGTGCTTCTGTGACAGCGTTTTTGAAACGCAGGTGCCTTTGTTGGTGTATAAACAGAATAATTATTCCTTGACCAGTGTGTGCGGATTGTACTGTATTATGTTCCTCTATTATGCCAGCAGAAATCTAACTATGGAATACTTTCTATCTTTCTTTGGGAAAGATTTGAAAAAGAATGACCGCATAGTGAGAAAAAAATTTACAAATGAATTTTCTTGACTTTATCAACAGTGTGGATGCTGTGAGAGCCTAATCAGGGCACAGAGCTTTGTAGTAGCTGGAGGTTCATTAGCCTCAGAGTACTTGGGTAAAATGTGAACATGGATAGCAGAATTTTGAGTGAACAGTAAAAAACAATCAGCCTGAATATCGCACTTGTGAAGAAATTATATTAGAGATAAAAAAAGCGTTAGTATAACGTTACTTTGTAGTAGAATGATATGTAACAATTGAAAAAGCTTGATGTATTACATACTTTGTAGTAGACTAGTTTGTGAAAATAAAAATTTCGTGTGTAGAAACCATTTGTTTCATTTATAAAAAGTGGTATTGAGTTACTAAAAAAGGTACTTGAAAATATAATTACAATACTTACAATACTGATAGGCAAAGATGTCATCTTTGGATACAACACTCTTCACTCCACACTCCAAAGTAACAATTTGGTATCAGATTACAAGAGGGAGCGTCTATATACCCCCAAGCATCATAAAGTACCTTATAAAAAATCCAGCTTTCATTTTACCCGCTAACTTTGCTATTCAGTCTTGCAGTCGCTTCGTAGCCCTCCCGGATACATAACTTATTTCTTCCTATTTATAGAATGTGAGATATGTGGCATGTCTCTTTCCAGTAAAACTATCTATATTCGGTAAACAATTATAGATGTTTTTTCACTGAAGTCTCGACTATCCCGGGGCGCGTGCAACTTTCCAAAATAAAATATTGGCCACACGTGCTAACCACTACAAATTTAAGCACCATTCAAAAATCACAATAGAGGCAGGGCGTAATGCCCTATAGATGAGAGGAAAAAAACCTTTTAGCAAAGACCGCGAGAACTAACAATGGAGGCTCACCCCCGTGTGAGCGACTGGTGGGAAAATTTTCCCCCCTGGGTTAGGGGTCTGGCAGTCTTTCTTTGCTCCCCGCAAAACGTTTGTTCCACACTTGTTCAGGGGATTTTGTGAACCGTGTCTTCTAATGAATAGTAATGTCAACCTTATATTTTCCTTTCATACACATAACACTTGTATGCTATTGATCCCTTGGATATTTCTTAACATAACCAACTTTTCACGTGTAGAGCGCGTGCCCGGATAGCTTAGTTGGTATAGCATTAGGCTTTTAACCTATTGGTCCAGGGTTCGAGTCCCTGTCTGGGCTGTTACAATTTTTAAACTTTTGTCATCGGACTTTTGCAAAAGGCTATTTACATAGCAGAATCTGCTTTTGTAATTCTGTCTAGTTAGTGTTGAGGTGCAAGTGCTTCTGGTACATGTAGTTACTTGAATTAGGAAATATTGGCTGTGTAACTGGTAAAGCTTGCTTTTTGTAGTACTTTGCGCCTATTTTGAAATATATATATCCAACAAAATCACTAAGCATTGCAGTCTACTAGAGATACACATAAAAAACACAAGATGGAACCAGAAAGCCGCTACAACATTGATAACAACATGGATGTCGTTATTCGAGGTACTTTCACCGACACTGAATTGATTTTGAAACATGAAAAAAATTACATTGTCCTAAATAGCGATGAGTACCCAGCATGCGTGTACAAATCAGATGCAATCTTCGACACTTACAAGAACAGATTCCCCACACGAGAAGAGAGATTCAGATCTATAAACATTATAGGAGAACTTTACTTCACCTTCGAGGGCAGTGGAGAAAACATAAAAGTGGAAATCAGCAACGCCACCGGAGAAGTCACACTAAATTTTGAACAATGGCGAAAATTTCTCTCTTACTATGACACCCTCATGGAGGAATTCCAGCGACGACTAAATTGTAATGACTATGTGATTTTCGCTTATTGGTAGTCTACTTTTCGTGTATATAAATCTGATATATTCTTGAATAAAAATAAACTTTTAAAAAATACTGCAATTGTTTCATTTGAATCCTAAATGAATATGTAAACTAAAAAACAGATACAAGGCAGCATTATTTCTCGATGTAAAAGGTTCTTGCACACTAATAATGCTCTGCCGTGCGTTCCTATGCCTCTGTTACAACCCTCTCTAAAGTTCATATTGCCTTGTGATTAACCAATCAACATGCTATAGAGCCTAAGCTTTAAGCTTCTGTCAGTGGAATTTAGTCCTGACTGTAGTAAAAATAAGACTCACATGATATAACGCCCACAAATAATCCCTGGTATTACTAAACACTCAAAAAGTCAATAGTTCTTGAAAAAAGGACTGTAAGGCTAAATAACAACATAGAAAACAATTATTTTTTCACAAATCTTTTATTATTTGCTCTAAAATACATTACATATTGGTAATTTTAGTATTGTACCAAGATACAAGTCTTTGTACATTTCTGAATGCACAACCTTGTTCTGATGGAGGCGAAGTATCAGAATGATACTTGCACAATCCTCCCTGAAACATATACAAATTTCTAAGCGAAGGACAGTTTGCACTTTGCAAATCTACAATATTATAAATATTGAACAAATCTTTGAGAAGTTTGGATTTTTCTTCTCCCTTGCAATAGAAAGGTGAACCTTGATAGTTCAAATTTCTAATTACACTACGAACATAGTACACTTCACATCCCAGAGGAGTATCGTACGATAAAGCATGAATATTTTCTTTCACCCATTGGGATTCATTATTGTCTTTGAAATATTCTGGCACTTTTACAAGAGCATAATACACAGTATCCAAATTTGTAGAACTAACACACATCTCACGCAATATAAATTTATTATTGTACATAAAACCTTGCGCATCAATAATATATTGCGCCATTTTCACTTTAGATATTAACAAATATTGTTTCTTAACCACGAGCAAGCTCCGCTTCTCGTATAGGCGCTATAAGAGTTTTTACTAGTTCGAAATCATTTGAAATTTCACACAACACACTGTAAAAGTCTCTGTATCCTGTGGATTCCTCCTGTGCCTTCAAACCATCACCTACATCTTCATGATTAGCAAGATAAAAATCGAAAATATGACTTGTATTGTCCGGATCCTGCAGATAACGCTGGATTCTCTCGCACATCCACTCTACACAATTCTGGCATTCATTCTCTCCGCATTCCTCTTGGCAAATGATAAAACAATCGGAGAGTTGAACTTCGTCTTTACCGCGCACATCCTCGCACTCGTAAAAATGTTTAATAACGCAATCGTGGGCTAGTTGGTTGCCTTCATTTGAATAACACCCCCAGCATGTAATGTACTTGTAAGGGGTATACTTTTTCAAAGCCTCCAGCACACAATCCATATCGATATAATCGAAGAAACATGGACATATAAGCACCAAATCACTCATCTCCCTGGGGTCCTGCTCAGCAACGTCCGTTTTCACTATTCGTTTCTTCCAATCGGGCTTTCAGTTCTTTGCAGAGTACTTCACATCTGCTTCTCAGAAAGAACCTGCAACAATAACAATACACATTGTTAGTGATATTTTCTAAAATTTTTGTATAATATTTTTTTAAAAAACATCGCAGTGACAAAAGAATGGGTGGAATTCAGAAAGAGAGAAAGTGACAGAACCTGGAACAATAACAATACATATTGTTAGTGTTATTTTCGAGTATTCTTTGTATAATCTTTTCAAAAATAATGCAAAACGCTTAAACCTTGTTTGCATGGCCGTTAAAAAAACAACTTGAAATAAAGAATAGTACACAAAAAAAGATACTTACCAAGTTAAAAAGCCTTTAGTTGCACTGCAACAACTCAGTCACGCTAAAAAATCAGTACGACTTTCAAGCCAAACACTTGAGAACTCTCTTGGACCGCTTCGTCTTCCGCTCGATATTTATAGATTCTTAGACAAAAGGCCAGTCAATATAAATATTATTTTCATTACTCTTCTCTGATTGGTTGAATCATTTATTAAAAACCTTCTCTCATTGGTTAATATTTTCTAGCCTCTACCCAGGACCGTTCGAGCTCCTCAATTATACCAAATATGACTCACCACCGACGCCAAAATGGCCGGACGTGACGCCTTAGAATAGGCCGAAAATGTCTTTTGTACCTTAATGGAAAAACCATTCATTCCAAGTTCCCAACGTCTGTATAAATCATCTGTGACTCATATCCGGCAGAAACGCATATATAATATACAACAAAAGGTTAGCTTAGGCCGAAAACAAACTCCACAATAGTGTCTTTTGTACCTTAATGGAGAAACCATTAATTCCAAGTTCCCAACGTCTGTATAAATCATCTGTGACTCATATCCGGCAGAAACGCATATACAAAATACAACCATAGGGTTAGCTTAGGTCAAAAACGGAATACATAATAGTGTCTTTTGTGCACTAATGGAAAACCATTAATTTCAAACTCACACGTGTGCATGAGTCATCGATGACTCATCTCCTCCTCCACCCACGACACGTGGCACTTGATTAATTAACAATAGCGTCACCCCTCGAAACTGAATTAAAAAGCCATTAATGTCAATTAAAGGGTCTATTGTTAGCTCTTAAGGGTTATCAAGTCTACTGCGATTTGCCCAAAATGTCAGAAAAGCACCGCATAATAGGGAAAATACGAAATAAAAATACTTATTACCACAGATAATACACGGACCATTTTTCATGCACAACGGAATGATTTACGTGCTGGAATTTCAGGAACTTGAAATTATTTTCGTATGTTGTGCTTCTGGGCTACTTATTCTGTATATCTCGTAACTTAGATGTAGAAATCATTCAAACTTAACGTGCATTAACTGAACAATGGTATTTATCCTTGTAGAACATTTTTATGCACTTATATAAAATAATTAATTCGACCTTACGAGATATGTCCCGAATTATTAGCAGAAAATCAAAGCAGGAATGGAAGGGTGGGGTGATCAGATCATTGCGCTGAGACGCATTCAACTGTCACTGCCAAGAGTAAGATATGATTGGCGGAGAGGTTGCTATGACAACGCTTTACGTTTCGAAACAGCCGTAGGGTGGCTCCACATGTCCGGTTTGGTATACGCACAGATTACAAAGGAGAGATAGGAAGTAAGCGATCTTATTAATCTGTGACTTGATTCTGCCATTACACGTGGCACGTGATTGAGTAATATCATTGAAATGGTTTCCAGAAATTCTAAACGCTTCATCATTACTTCCACCTCGTGAAATACACAGAGAGATCATCCAAGAAGAGTATACAGGGTTTCTCATCTAACATTGCGACCTGAAATATTTCGTGAACAACAACAAATATTAAAAAAACTGCTTTCGCAGATATATAGGTATGAGAGGGGCTCATGAAATTAGTGGACACAATACGTTCAACTACGTAAGAAAGTACGATTTTCAACACAAACTTAGGTTTTTTTAATGGAAACCCCATTTTATTTTCAGCTCATTTGAAAGTACGGAAAAAATCATCGAGAATGGCATTTGTTACATTGAAATACCTCAAAGCAGTTCTCAAGTAATTGTAACCTGAAGTTGATGCTTGAAACAAACATTCTGACAAGTTGATTCGTGTGTCGTAACATGCATATCTCCCTTTTGAAGGCATTCGTGTATCGTAACAAACATGTTATTCTTCTGCATACTATGCGTTGTGCTTAGGAAATGTTGTTACGTTCAAAACAACTGCGGGTTGTACATAAGTAAACCCAGACAAATTATCTAAAAAGTTCTGATACATCTTTCCAAGTTATCAAATAAGGGTTTATTAAAAAGTATAAATTTTAAACATTCCGCCATCAGTTACATACATAAATGTTAGTACAGTAACATTTTTCTAATTTTTAATTGGCGTTCATTTATTTACGTCATAATTTTTAGTATATTGGAACAATCAACTCTTCTCGTTTGGTCATGACAAATCTTTAAGTTTTCAACTTTGAAACTTTGCAGCTTATACATTTTTCCTTCAAATTGATTTCTCAAATTAAACAAAAAAAGCAAGGGCGTAACAAAGTACACTGATTAACCAGACGTTTGTGATAGTGTACGTACGTCAGAACTGTTGCTGAGAAAATAGTATTTTCAGATTCTGAAAAGGCCGGGATGATACTTATCTATGGCGAGTGTAGGAAAAATGCAGTACATGCGTGCAGGCTGTATGCATGACGACATTTGCGCTCGGCTCTGCCGACCGGCATAGTGAGGGATGCGCCTTCACGCTCAACTTCAGGTTTCACTTACTTGAGAACTACTTGACGTATTACAATGTAACAAACGCCATTCTTAATGATTTTTCCGTACTTTCAAATGAACTGCAAATAAAATGGAGTTTCCATTTTAATAAAAATTAATTTTGTGTTGAAAATCGTACTTCCTTACGTAGTTGAACATATTGTGTCCACTAATTTCATGAGCCCCTCTCATACCTATACATCTGCGAAAGCAGTTTTTAAATATTTGTTGTTGTTCACGAAATATTTCAGGTCGCAATGTTACATGAGACACCCTGTATATATTTTACGTTCGATGCCATACTCCTTCTGAAAATAAAATTCTGCAGCATGAGGAATCGAAGTTACGACCACGCTTGCCAGTGACAAGCACGTTATCAGTCATCACTTCAATCCCTAAAGATAAAAGAGCTCTCGAAACCTCGGAAGCCTATCCAGAAATAACCTGGTTGATATCCCGGTAAATCCCCTTCATCAAAGTTCGCATGATCATGAAGCTGGTACGGTGTTGTGGAAGAAAATTCGGGATCCGGATCGCAATACGACAATGGTTTGAGAAAGGCCTCAAAGTCTGCGATGATGATGGCCGGATGTTCCAACAAGGCCTAGTGCATTTTAAATTCTTTGAATTAATTTGCTTTGAGCATTAACATGCGAGCCGGTCTGTTGACTCCACAGTAGACTTTATGTTCAGCAAGTTTTTGTTTGGCAATTTCTTGATTTTGGAAATGTTGGTAATTACGTTGGTCAAGTTCGTCGAATACGGTTAAACACCTTGGGCAAACTTCGATGTGTGCATTATGCTTGGTTGTTTGGCTTCTGACCAAGCGGGAGAGTGAACGAATTAGTGTGTAATGATAAACATCATCGTCAGCAATAAGAAGCAGATTGATTTCCATGGCTTCGTCATCAACAATATTAGTTATCCTAACAGGATGCACAAAATGCTTAACTGAACTATACGAATATACATTTATAGCTAATCGTTTTCCTTATCCATTTCGTACCCTGTTTTCAGACTTTGTTATGTCAGAAATAGCAACAGGGTATTCGATGCCTGTCACAGCATATTCAATCTAGTCTACATATTGTGTGTGATGACTAACCCGACATGGATTATTTGAACAATGAACCAGGTGAAATGCCGCTAGAATGCACCACATAAAACACTTATAGTCGGTGTTATAAATGTTCAACACGGCTCTCTTATGCTGAATTTCTACCGCAAGTGGAACGTAGCTCAAAGCAGAAAAAGGTGTAAATTTGTTTACATAAGCGATTAATCTGTGAGGACTTCTACATAAAGACCAACCTGATCCCTTAGCCTCGAATTCATCGTGTTTCCTAATCAATTCACTAGTAAGATTAGAATAAAAAAGATTCAAATTACCAATGTCTGCCAAATAAAGAACTTGGTTTTTCGTTTTGTGAAAACAAATATTTCTTGTACCATTGGTTTTCTCATATTTACAGATTAGATCAACATATACTTTTATGGAGTTGTCTTCCAGTTTATTTTTCAAAATATTTATGATAGATGTTTTAATTTCACTCAAAAAACTAGAAATATCACAGCCTGGTTTCGAAGTAAAAAGAAAATCCAGGAGTTGGTTGTTGAATGCAGATCTAATCGGCTTTTGGTCATTAGACATCTTAATTTGTTTGGAAGTAGAAGCTTCAGTTTCAGGATGATCAACTTTTCTTTTCAATGTTCCATGTCCGGTTGATGCCTTGCAAATTTTCAGGTGTTTACTTAAATTAGCAATGCTAATTATTTTTCCGCATTGAGTACAAGGCTTAGTAGGTAACAAACGATTTATTGTTGAACCTGTTTCACTACATCTTGCCCTATGCTTGCTAATATTAGTTTTGGAGATTAATTTCCCACAAATAACACATTCGATAAACTTGGTGGATGACATTTTTTTAATATGCTTTAAGTAAATAACAATAAGACGCACAATCAACTCAAAATTCAATAAGATTCTATTTACTAGAAAAAACACTTTTAAACTTGTGATAATTGATAGAATGTAACTTTAAAAAGAAACAATAGTTATAATTATAATATTTTTTCAGCTCTGGTATTTATATATAAATTTTCTCGGGAAAAAATACAAAATTCAATACAAATACAAATTCGTACAAATTCAATCTGTACGAAAAATGAATTGAACCATCTTCAAAAAAAAATAATTGTAGCTATTACGATAAAATTTTAAGCTATGTTATTTATACAGAATTTCCGGAGACAACAAGTAACATCTGATCACATCAAAACTCAATCTGATCGAAATTACTATGAAAAAATCACTTGATACACTTTTTAAACTTAAAAATAATAAATAGTATGTATCTTTAAAATAATGAGATCATTCGCTGCGGGACGGCGTAGGTTCGAATCCGGCTCTGGTCGGAATTTATTCGGCCTACGTATAGGGCCGGTGGCAACCCACCATCGTGAGGAAATTGGGAAGCTCCGAGTGAGTGAGCGTAACCCGGTCAAGAAGACCTACAACAACGGCTGGGGGTTCGTCGGGCTGATCACCCGACACTCTAATACTGGTCTGAGACCTCCACGCTATAACGGGTGACGGAGGAACAGTGTGGGAGGGAGACCAGCAGTCGGTAGGTAAGCCAAGGCCCTTCAAGGGCTGTAGCGCTGTGGCTTTAGTTTAGTTTTAGCTTTAAAATAAATTAAATACTTAACTTTTAACACTGCAACAAGACATCCGTACTCTTCAAACACTCTCACGATACTGACTGATCTGTAATGCGAAAACCATTTAAGTAACCTAAGCGCGGAGGAAAACATCCGAAACATTAAGTCAATCAGAAGACACCCATTACGCCATAACCAACAACACGCTAGATACGGGTCTGCATAATAACTTGTTGCGTAAACATTGCACAATAGTTTACCTTACGAGCCATCGCAATGTTACGTAATTTAACTCGTAAGAAGTTATGACACTCGTACCAAGTGTGAGGTGAAAAAATCACAGAGTTGCAATAGTATAAAATCAACAAAAACATCATCAAAATAGGTTTACCATTGTGGTTAAATTAATAAAAAACAATAGACCTCGACACTCGTACCAAGTGTGAGGTAAAAAAATCACAGATTTGCAATAGTATGAAATCGACAAAAACATCATCAAAATAGGTTTACCATTGTGCTTAAATTAATAAAAAATAATAGGCCTCGTACCAAGTGTTATTTTGAACACCTACAATTATACTACTGCAATAGTATAAAATTAACAAAAGCATCATCAAAATAGGTTTCCCATTGTGGTTAAATTAATAAAAACAATAGGCCTCGTACCATGTATGTGGTAAAAATCACAAAGTTGCAATAACTGTGCGTGGGTGTGCGTGGGTGTAGCTGTTACGTACTTTAACTCGAAAGAAATTATGACACTCGTACGAAGTATGAGATGAAAAATCACAGATTTGCAATAGTATAAAATCGAGAAAAACATCGTCGAAATAGGTTTTCCATTGTGGTTAAATTAATAAAAATAATAGGCCTCGTACCAAGTATGACTTTGAACGTACATGATTACACTACTATTTGTTTAATTGTTTCTTGTTGCTTTGCATTACCAATGTAATACAGGGCCTCCCCGATGGCGCAGTGGTAGCGTCGCCGCCTTGTAATCAAGGGGTCCCGGGTTCGATACCTGGTGGAGGCACAAGTGGTTCGGATCCCACTTTAAACTGTAGGTCCAGTCCCGATTAGCCTTACTGTGCATAAAGTGGACTTAAAACACCAACTCAACTACCAATGTAATGTACAGCCAGAACATCGTCAGGCACATAAAATAAGGTAGACGTCGTTACACAGTCCTTTTGAGGACTAACAAGTTAAAAAAAATACACTCATGTAAGAAATATATTGGAACCTTTCATATATTATTGTCTTATAGGCCTCAATATAAATAAAAATATCCAGATGAAGTGAGGATCGAACCCTTATCCAAGACTTAAGTGCAACTGGAAATGGGTGCCTTTACCGAATGTGCCACAAAGCTACAACAGAATGAACTCCATAGCTAATACGATATCTTAATTTTTGTTTTCTATTCATGCATACACCTATTCCACCTGGAAAACGGTTTTCTTTTAAAGATTTAGATCACCTATTTTTAACCGTAAAGATCGTAAAGCATAACCATTCATTAGTTATTTCCTTGCTTTGTTGAGCATTTTCCTGTAACGAAGGCACTGATTTAGCAGCTAAAATCGACCCTCCCTTACCTGCTTCTCCCACCGACCTTAACACGTGTTCGTTTATCGTTTGTGTAACAATGGCCTTCTTAAATTATGTTACATTGCACCTCTGAGAGAGAGAGATAGAGAGAGAGAGAGAGAGAGAGAGGAAGAAGTTGTGTAGCTTGTGGAAAGCAGGCTAGAATTATATTAAACACTTCATAGAAAAATATATTGACAAAGTGGAAAATATGGAACTATGTTTTCGCGAAAGGAAATCTGGAAAGTGAACTTACAGATAGAGTTATTTTAATCACAATGCCGAGTTGGACACAGCAACGATGTTACAAGAAAACAACCCCTAGTTACCTTCAGTACAGAAACGTCTTCTCAATTTCTTAACTTATTATAATTGACTCATAATGTGGGTTAACACAACTTATGACACACAGCTGAATGAATTTGATTGAATTTCTGACCAGTATTGACGAGCATATAGGGCCTTGGCCTATCTCCCGACTGCCAGTCTCCCTCCCACAATCCTACCTAGAGGTGTGGAGTTCTTCAACCGGTATGAGGTGACGTGGGGTCAGCACGTCGAGCCCTCAGCCGTTATAGGAGATGTTTATGACCGGATTACGCTACTCACTCGTAACTTCCAAGCAAAGAACATTCTATTTGTATATGTTTCTGTATTGTTGTTTTAAGTCTAGTTTCTGCACAGACAGACTATTCGGTACTGGATCTACATTTTAAACTGGAATCCGAAGCAACGTGCCTCCACCGGGTGTCGAGCCCGGGACCCCTTGATTACAACATCCTGTTTAAGAACAGATATTAATGACATATAAGTTCTTAAAATATGTGTTAACATAACTTATGACAGCTGAATGAAAGGAAAAGTTTTTCCTAAAATCCTGCCAATCACTGAAAGTTTAAGAACATTAGTAGAAGTATTACTTGAGGCATGCACAGAAGCAATGATTAGTCGGGGGTGGAGGGACAGTTGCCCCCCACTATGCTAAACCTTATCTCCCAAGGGAACCCCCCAGTTTTGGCACCTTGCCCCATCAGTTTTGGAACCAAATCGCCGCCACTGAGTATGCATCGCATAAATATTTACAGTAATATCATATAATCTTATATTACGTTATTACAACACTTCGTATTCGGTAAATAAAAAGAAAAAAATAATCAGGAAAGGGTGGAATTTGAACCTACGATGTTTCGATCTTGACGAAATCAGTAAAAAATGAAAAGTGCTGTTATCTAACCAACTACTCCAGGAGATTTCTAACGAAAAGCTCAGTAAAGCACGTTGATCTCAGTTGAAGAAACCTTGTGCCGGAGTTTCGAACCATTTTTCGCCAAGAACCAAGGAAAATACACACTTTGCAGAATCGTTTGGTGTTGTGCAAGGTATCTTTCCTAAAAATTTCGTATAAAATTATCAGAAATTTGCCTCCTTGCATTCAAATGTGATGGAAATTCTTTCCAAGTGGATGAGAACCTGTTCAGTGTTTCAAAATGCACATAAATTTACCTCTTTTTCAAATTCAGAGCGAGGAATCGTGAAATATTTTCAACATTCGTATTTCTACTTAAGATTTATTGTCTACTCATGTATTGTATTACTGATTAAGGGTATCTTAACTTCATGGAATGTGATAGAATGAACAAAAATATCACAAGAGCGTTTCCATTTAGGAACAAGAAATGTTGCAAAGTTGGCTACTTTTAGTTTGCTCTGAAGCGCTATGCTGCAAAATTTACGAATTCCGGTCTTTGAAATTTTTTAGGGCGGTCAAATAAGATGTTGCAAAGTGTACAAATATTTATTTTTTATTAAATATTTCTATATATAGTTTCGCATGTAAAATAATGATTCTTGAAAAATTTGTTTGTGTTTTTTAGTTTATAAATGTTTATTTTTTTATTTCTATGAACTCATACAATAATAAGAAGTTGTTCTTACATGATATATTCGTATATTTAAGTTTAAGTATTTTTATTATACTTCTTATTTTCTGTTGCACAATAATAAGGTTCTTACGTACTATGTTTGTGTCTGAGTTTACAAGTATTTATAAATGTGTATTTTTATTTCGTTTCACGCATACAATAAGAAGTTGTTGTTTATTCAATAAATGGCATGATGAATCAATAGAAATATTAAATAAAAGTCAAACTTCATTGCCATAACAAAACTAACAATAGATACAAAATTAACCAAAAATAATAATAATGAAAAGTAAAATTTTAGTTACACGAGAAGGCGCACGGGGGGACTCAGTCACCCTATGAATGCAAGCAAATTGAAACTCCCTTCTGGTAGGGTAAAAGAAGGGATGTTCGCCATGCTGGGAATCTCGCCGTACTTGTGGTTTTCGTAATCGTAGATAGAAACTATAGGTTGGAAACACTCACTGATGCCTGTAAAAAATCAAGTAACATGTGCCTTGTTTCCACTAAAAACTACAGTGTGGTGAGCGAACTAGCAAGCAAGCAGTACAGTTTGGAATGCGCAGTTGCGTCTACACAGAAGACAAAGAAAGGTGCCGAATTTCAATACTACGTTGGAAATTGTCATTTCGTGGCAGATAAGAATTATTTTTCTTCCTTTTAATTATTGATATCGTAACCTCATACCTTGAGAATGTCGTGAAAGGATTTGCTTTGGAAAGCGTGCATGTACAAGTAAACATAAGTTGTTTTCTTTCGGCTATGCATTTGCTGGTAAATTCTCCAGAGTAACAGAAAATGTGTCGAACTTCCCTTCTTACAGGCGATCTTTCACACACAACTTGTTCACAATGCATATGAACATTTAGGCCTATGTTTCTTAAACAGATTTGTATTGTATTTTTTTAAGCAGTTTTGTATTGTCATTTGTAGGTCTTTACACTTTGTTGTCTGACTTATTGGCAACAACTTGGCATTTCATACACTTAAACTGACGATAAAATGATAAATAAGTTATATGGCGATTCTGGGTTCGATTTCCAGCTTCGACATAGGTGTTCTGTGTGTTCCTTGAACCTTCACATCAATTTCATATCATCGCTCATCCTCGTCGTCGCGATTAGACAAACGTTGAAGAAAAGCAAATAAAAATAAATAGCCCAATTCAATTAACCTCACAAGAGTTCTGATTTTCTTTTGGTAAACATTTTCGGATCTATCTCCTCCTTCTTTAAAAAATCCTGCGCACAGGCCTCATAGCAACATAAACAAAATTAAGATAAAATACGAATGTAAGACTAATACAAGTGTGAAATCTTATTGATCATTATTAATAGAAAGCAAGAATTAATTAAAATCTAACACTTAATAAAAACGGTAACAGTTTCATAGATCGGAGATTTTGTGTTGTGCATGGTTCGTACTTACCAATTGTGTATTGCGGAACATAGTTCAAAGTGCCATTATGCTTTTTACACGAAAACAAACGCAATTTTTCACATTCTGAGAGTTTTTTTTTATTCCTTTCTTCGCTTCCGGAACACACAATATGGCGGGCACATCTTGACTTATGTTGTGGGTATGCAGTGTTTCAACCTTCTGCACCGAAAAATACCTACTATCGTGTTTGTCACCGGTGGAAATTATACATAATGCACGGGTAGCTGACTGATAGCTCCACGAACCATACACGGAAAGCCCCACAAACCATTCACGGATAGCCCCACGAACCATTTCCAATAAAGTTAGGCTAGGTTTGGTTACGTTAGGCAAGCATAGTAAAAAAAAGGGGGGTTGAAACACTGACAGGGGCTTACGTCATCAAACGTACCCAGCATCCGGTTGTTGTAGGTAAGACCACTTTGTTATGTAAAGTGGGTCTTTCAAGATGATGTGTACACTAACGAACTCTAGGGTTAAATATAAGAAGTAGAGATGACGTCAGGCGTGATCTGATTGGTGCTGCACAAGACGAGCTCGAGTGTTCAAGAGCTACCAGGAAGGCTGAAGCACTCGAGTTCTGGGTAGCATGCCGATCTGATACACTGCACGTACACTAGCGTTATTCCTGTAAGGTAGAGTTCGTTAAGTCTAATTGGTATTTGGTATGTGTCTTTAATGTAACTTAGATGAATTAATGGAACGATAGAATGGTTCCAAAAGATTTTGTTAACCTTATTATATTTTTCAATTTGGTTTCAATACTGGCAATAAAACTCATGTTAATATATATAACTTCATCTGGTTTATTAGAAACATGCTGTTTTTGATTGTAACATCTGTATTTTTCAATGAACATTCTTGAGAAGCATAGGACTATCTATAGCATGCTCCACTGCGCGGTCACATCAGCCTCGTTTCCTCACGTGAGTTTGGAAGGCACCGAGGATGGTTGATCGTGTGTTTTCAGAGGCATGTTCATTTGACCTTGCATACCAGCTGTCGGTTTGCTCTGCTCGTTACATTGAAAAATGCCAGTATTCAATCTGTTCATCGTAAAAGAAAAGGAAAATTTAATTGGTTAGGGAACAGAAGGGGAGAGATATGAAAATTAGAATTTAGTATTAACGTATGTTTCTAATTACAGATACACTATTTGCAATATAAAGAAAATGGATAGTGTGAATTCTTTATTAACCTTAGATCAGGTGGGAGACTCGGATCTCACGCAATATCGTGAGCCTTTATCTTCAACTCGTAACAGAGACCAGCGATCTGAAGGTAATGAGAATAATCCTATTAATGTACTCGAACAGAGAAATGTAGAGGTTCAACCTAGTTATAGGGTTCCTATCAGGACATCCTGGGTAAATAGACGCCCTCGTCACAATTTAATACAGTTCTCCGATTCAGACGAAGAAGCTAGGCTTACTATTAATGAAAGAAGTAACAATAGTGTTATTTTTCCTGATGGTGTGTTAAACAAGTTAACTAGTCATATTGCACAGAATACGTTAGTTCAAGCTATTGCTGATGTTCCGCCCGTGGTATCCGAATCTTCAGATAATATATTTCAATTTTTGCTAGCAATTGAGAAAATTGTAGAAAAGGGTTTGTTTCCCTTGAGAGAAATCATGTTGTCAGTGTTAAATAAAGTGAGACAAAGATTGTATAGTTTATGGTTGACTTGTATATCGAAGAACAGCATATGGCGAGAAGCTGTAAGGAAAGTACTAGATACTCATGTGACGTCTTTGGGACGTGAGAAGCTCATTACGAACTATGTATTACGCAGGCAGGATAATTGGGAAGACCCAGTAGAATTTTTAGAAACTAGATTAAGGAGAGCCCGAGTTTTGCAAGTTGAGTGGACAGATGCGGAATTTTGTGCCTTGTTGGTCGAAAGACTATTGCCTAGATATTCCGAGAAATTTCTTATAATGAGTGAAGTTCCTGACTTTCTTGAAACATTCAAATCGAGTCTAAAAAAAATGCAAAGACATCATGTTATTGCAAGGGAATTTTATGCGGAAAAAAGACAGGAAAAACTTGTTTCCTTCCCCTTGCCTAAAGACAAAGTTCCTATACAATGCCGATTTTGTACAAACTTTAATCATAAAGAATCAAATTGTCCCCTTAAAAGACAGGCTTATATAATGAAGAGAGATCTTTCGAAAACTATAAATAAACAGGAGATGCAAGCTGTTTTCATTGACTGTTCTGTGGAAAAGGTACCAGTGTTGGCTTGTATTGATACAGGTTGCTCTGAGAACATTATTAAAGACAGTATTTGGCAATTAATTAAAGATAAAAGAAATTTTCACGAGCATGACGTAGATATCAAAGTTACCGTGGGTAATTCTTCCAGTTTATATCTTAATAACAGAGTGACAGTTGGAGTTCAAATTAATGAAATGTCGTGGCCAGTTGATATGTACATTGCTAAAAACTTACCTGTAGACTTAGTTCTTGGCCTAAAATTTCAAATTCGAACTGGAATGAATATAAAGTTAAGTGATGGTGTAGTGCAGTTAAAAAGCAGCAATAAGATTGTGCCAATTAAGTGGAATGGTGATAGTTTACTTAAAGGATGTACAATATTTCAGGAAAGTGTTTCTACTCCTCAATATTCAAATGGGCAGACGATTCGTCAAGCAAGTGGATACGACGACCGCCGGGAACAAGTTGGAGTCCGGAAAAGAAGCAGACCAGGAACCCGAGAACACTTTGGCAGGCCTAGAAGACATCAAGGGACACATCTGGGAATGCAGACTGCAAATATCGGTTATTATGAGCAAGAACTAGGTAAGCTGAAAAAGGAATTTTCTGACGTACTTACTGATAATGATATAGGATGTATAAGGGATTATGAATATCATATAAAGTTAAAAGATACAACTCCCGTTAGAATAAATCCATATCCAGTAACTCGTGAGAAAAGATTAGAAATTGAATCAATTGTTCAAGATTTATTAGAAAAGGGAATTATAGAAGAGTGCCAAAGTAACTATTGTTCACCTTGCTTCATAGTGAAAGGTAAAAACAATAAAAGTAGGCTTGTTTGTAACTACTCTGAAGTCAATAAACATATACTATTTGATGCCTTTCCTAACACGGTGTTAGAGGAAAGTTTGATGTCAATTAACCAAGGAAATGTTTATAGTGTTTTAGACATAAAAAAGGCTTTTCATCACATTAAATTAACTGAGGATTCGAAAGCACTGACGGCCTTCGGGACCTCCTCGGGATTTTACCAGTACACTAGGATCCCATTTGGTCTTAAAATTGGACCTAGTAGCTTAGCCCGAATTATGTATAAAATTTTGGGTGACTTGAAAGGTAAAATTTTGGAATTCTATGCAGATGATGTAATTGTGTTTAGCCCTGATAAAGACACACATTTGAGACACCTTCGAATTGTATTCGACAGATTTAAGCAAGGGGGGGTCACCATCTCCCCTACTAAAAGTCAGTTCATGAAATTAGAAATTCAATATTTGGGATTCATTGTTAAATCAGGAAAATTATGCATGGACCCAGATAGAATAACCGCTATACATAAACTTCCACCTCCTAAAAATATGAGAGGTTTAAATAGACTTTGTGGGTTTCTCTCTTACTTCAGCCGATTTATTCCAAATTTTCATGAAATAATGGCACCTTTGTATCATTTAAAGGTTAAAGGAGTTAAATTTCAGTGGGGACAGTCTCAACAGTCTGCCTTCGACAAACTAAAGCAATGTTTTGAAGATTTTGTAGTTCTGAAACTACCTGACCTAACTAAACCCTTCACAGTAGAAGTGGATGGAAGCTTAAAGGGGTTCGGATGCACGTTGTTGCAGGAAAATGAACAGGGTCAACTAAAACCTGTTTATTTTCATTCCAAACGGTTGAAAGAGAAACATAAATCAAAAACTATATATGAAATAGAATTAATGGGTTTAATGTTAGCTATCGAGAAATTTGGTTTCTATTTAAAATTAAGACCATTTACGGTTCAGATGGATTCTCTCAGTGTTACATGGATGATAAGAAGAGCTAAGAAATATCCATTGTACGCTAGATATTTAGAAAAGCTTTCCGAATATCAGTTTGAAATCTCTCACATTTCCACCACAGCTAATGTTATTGCCGATTTTCTCTCACGCATTTACAACAGTCAAGAATTTGATACTGAAAATTTGGAACTTGAAGAATTGCAACATGTTAATTTGGGAATGTATTTTCATCCATTATTCTCTTTATCATTTGATTTGGAACAGAAGAAAGAAAGTATTGTCCCGAATCATAGATAAAATAAATAATAAAGAATTGGTTCCAGATTATAAGTTAGTTAATAATATTTTGTACAAGAAAACTCGTGCAATAAATCAAACGTTTAAAATATGTGTACCAGAACATTTACAAAATTCAATAATCGATTATTTTCACTCCAATGTAATTGGTGGATCCCATTGTTATTGGGTAAACACACTCAAGAAAATACAGTCTAGATTTATGTGGGAAGGTATGAAAAATCACATTCAACGATTCGTAAGTAGTTGTGATATTTGCCAAAAGGCAAAGGAAAGAAATGTACCTGCGTCTAATGCTTTGATGTCAGAAATCATAAAATTACCCTTGCAACGTATATTTATGGACGTAATAGGTCCGTTACCAATGTCTGGTGAAATTAAGTTTATATTAATAATGGTAGACGCCGCTACTAGGTTTTGTGTATGTCACGCAATGGCTAAGATTAGTTCTAAAATGTGTGTCAAATTACTACATAAAACATTTATGTTACTAGGAGTACCTTATGAATGTGTAACTGATAATGCAGCTTATTTTAAGTCAATATTTCACCTCATATTTATACTCCATGGGAATTCGTCATATTACAATTTCGCCATACCATGCGCCGGCAAACTTGAGTGAAAGATACATATCTACTATTAAAAGTTCCATGCGAACTTATATACACAACAGACAAGACAAATGGTCAAGTGTTTTACAAGAAATTGTCTTTAGTATCAATTCAGTATATCATGAAACCTTAAAGATGTCTCCGGCAGAATTATTTTTGGGTAGGAAGTTGTACTCTCCTCTAGAAGTTAAGTGGCAATTTATCTTGTCGGATGAACATCTTGAAAAACAAGATTTAATAAATAAATGGGAACTCGCCATTGAAAATATGGTTAAAATGTGGCATAAGCGAGACAAAATGTATAAAAAAAAATTTGCAGACATAAGATTTTCTGTAGGTGACTTAGTTTTAGTAGAGACGCATAAAATCTCTAGTCTAGCACAAAATATAACGAAATCATTGAGTATGAAATATGCTGGACCTTATCAGATAATAAAATTTCTAGGGGATAATAGTGTTTTATTAGAAAATGTAAATGACTCCAGGAAAATTCGTCGATCTCATGTTAGTCAATTGAAAAGGTATCTGTCTCGACTTCACGATTAGAACTCCCCAGAGTTTTTTTCTTTATCGACGTGCTACCCAAAACACGTGTCAGAACTCCTTGTGTTGCGTCTTATCTGTGTAACCATCTGTTACTTGTAGAAGTCTGCTGTATAGGCATGTCTTTATTTCAAGTTGTACCTGTCTAACTGACTCAAGGTCAGACTTTGAAATCCTTTCCGGAAATGTGTGACTGAACGAAGGTTAAAGATTACGTAATCTAAAAATCCAAAAACAATGTTGCAAATCCATTAATCATGTGTCGACACATACGTACATTTGTAAATAATTTGTATACTAATTATTTTTATATGTGAAAAGTAATCAACATAATATACATATGTTTGATTTATAAATATTATACAGGGTGTTCATGCAAGTTACGAAGATACTGTTCTCGCTTTTGTATATTTCAGATGGGGTCTGTACGCCTAGCTTTAGCCAAGCAAAATGAAAGCAATAGCAATTGTGCGTTCGGTGAGATATTTCTCTTGAAAAATACATGGTTTCCCGGTCAAATATATTTCACGATGAAAGAAAATGCCTCGACGAACGTTGTAAACCTTGGAGAAACTCCTTTCCGTAAGTAGTTTCTTGTGTAAAATTGAAGAAATGTGTCTCCGATGTATGAAACTGTTACCATAAAAACTAAGGCTGAGTCGATACCAATACCGATGTATCGTTATCGGAAAGTATCGGTTGATATTTTTACACCGATCCCATAGCTCTCTTCAGTTCTTACGGCGGGCGCTCTAGAAGCTGGCAGGGGTAGTGGGGAGCGGGGAAGCGACCAATCCAGCACGATAAGAAACGTAGCGGCCAGTATAACGAGTTTCACGTAGTACTTTTTCCGGCCGCGTCGTGTCTCTCGGCGCCACTGCTGTTGTCTGGTTGGTCCCCGCTCCCCACTTCCCCTGCCAGCTTCTAGAGCGCCCGCCGTAAGAACTGAAAAGATTGGATTGGATTGATTTGTTGTTTTAAGTCCACTTTATGCACAGTAAGGCTAATCGGGACTGGACCTACTGTTTAAAGTGGAATCCGAACCACTTGTGCCTCCACCGGGTATCGAACCCGGGGAACTGAAAAGAGCTATAGCCGATACCATTGTCTTTGAGTCGCTAGAAGCGCGGCTAAAACCAAAAGTTGTTCCCTTTCGAAGGTTCGTTCACCTTTTCCAACTTACCTTTGGCTTTGAAAAACCTGAAAAATACGTATTTGTGCATTTGTTAGTTGAACGTAGACTCAAGGTCTGTGAACGGCAAGTACGGTACGTGACAAAGAATCCATACGCAGATAACACTCGCGGTCAAGTGTCTTACAAATCAAGAGTAACTTGAAATTATCCCCATAAGAGTTCCTTCGAAGTCTTCCAGGCTTTGTTTCCGCAGATGCTGTCTCAGTGTAACAATAATCCCAATGAGGTCCCGGTGCCAACAAGGCACCTGGTGTATTGTTGACATCTCTCTCTTATCGCCCGCGTGGTAGACGTGTCTCAGACATAGTACAAAGCATATTCCTGGAAATTCAAATACGTGGGTTAATCCTCCTTTTCCTTTCCAACTTTAGACCAGGGACTGCGAACCGAATTTGAACTCGAACTGAAACATGCTGCAGTTCGACTTATAGTTCGCACCCGAACCTGAACTGAAATGTTTCGCTACATTCCGGTGCACCATAACTCTCCGCGTACTTTCAGTTTCAGTTCAGTTCCGGAATGAAACCTCATTGTGAACACTTTTGGTTCACACCCGAACCTGAACTGAAATGCTTCGCTACATTCTGGTCCACCATAACCCGACCTGGATAGCTGGGTTTCAGCTGGCGTGTTTCGACACAGGGGGCGCGGCAGGGGAATAATGTTCTTTGAACGAAAATGATGGCAGGTACTTTCTGGAACGTACAGTGATGGGTTTGGAATTTCCTCCACGCCAATGGATAGAACTATGCATTTTTTTTTAAATATTTTGCCATTGCCAAAAGTATATATGTCGAAAGCAAAGTCACGTCGGAATATCACTGTAGTGAAGTCAATCGCCTGATATAGAAGCAAGAGACTGGCTAGTTATCATTCTCTCCTTACATTTCGTTTACAAATTTTTATTCTCTCTGATAAGGGACAAAAAAGAGACGAGATTGGTTTTACATTACAGCTTTACTGTTAGTTTTAGACGATGTGTCCGGCCGGGTCTGGTAAATCGCCAATTATTCTTATGTTCACGGATGATTTATGGCCGCGTGCACCAACGCCGATTATTTCGAAGTTCAGATGAACGAGATCAATTTTAATCCACTCTAATTGAACTTGGTTTTAAAGATTTGCATTGCACCAACGAAAATCCACGATCACGAGATTCCGTTCAACTGATCCGAGATTAATTTGTAAAGCTATACCTGATTGGTTGGCTAAAACAAATGACAATCAATAACCCCATAGAGTAGTGTGATGTGTTAAAGTATCAACATGTAGGAGAAGAAAGTAATTCGGGCCGCAAACTTATCTGAATTTGAGAAATGTATTGATCAACCTTGTCGACGAGTACAAGGATGTAGTAGAGTGTAAAGAAATGAAGACTAAAAGTGGTAAACGCTATAAGTGCCAAAATAATTCAAACACCGTTTTCCACGTTAAACTGTGAAATGTGCCATGCTTTATAATGTGGTAAACGTGAAATGTGGCTGGTAGCCCTCTAAGTAGTTCAAAGGGCGTGTAAAGAAGTCACTAGTTGTGCACGTTCTTACGGGATGATGTGCCGAACGATACGATTTCCCAACACTTTCGCTTTTGGCACTTACAACGTTTACCACTTTAGTCCTCAAATAATAATATTAAAAAAGAACTGACCGCACAACACAAAAGGAGAAGGAGAAAGCATGGAACCTTCTTCTACGGGACTTTAACGCCTTACGAAATGCATTCGATTTTGAGAGAACAGCGTACACTGAACCTCGCCCGCTCAATAAATATATATTTATTATTATTATTATTATTATTATTATTATTACTGTACTGTGGTAAGTATTTGAATTTTTCATTTCTTAATTCTTATATATTTATATTGCCGTGTCGTGTAAATAGCCAGTAATATGTATTTTCGTAAATGTATACAATCATATTTCCAACACCATGTAGCAATATCGTAAATTTGATCTGTTCTAATTTACCTTGCACTTGCACGTAATATATGACATTTATATATGTGTTCTGGGATAGAAAGTACAGTATTTAGAAACATTACGACTTTGCACCACAGAACCACAAACTATTATTATTATTTTGGCAGTTTTTAGTTTACACAGTTCTCGAATTATCAGCATTGTACATCCAACATCTCTAGCGTTTGCACGTCTTCGAAATCACTTTCCGCTATTTTTATATTAAAAAACAACTGCCTGCAGTCGAAGCGTCAGTGGCGAATGGCTGATCAGAAGATAAACTCGTTTTGATGTTCCTAGATCGCGATCAAGTGTTGAACCGTCTTCGTGCAATGGAATTTTCCAGTTATCCTTTCCCGATCCGAGTTTATAGTGATCCCTTAGTTTTAGAGGAGGTTGAACAGGCATGATCTCATTTTTCAACATTCGGGGCGGGGGGGGACACAATTATTTCGCTCTTAGCTTCTTATAATATTTCTCACATATTTGAAACATCTGATCGATTGTCACTGATCTAATAAAGAGTGTAAACTCGAGATACATCGTTGCCCCAGAGCACACACACACACACAGCAATAATAGCCTTTGTTATTTTAAATTGGAATTATACAAGTATCTGTATTGGTAATGGTGAGAGTATCATCATTGGCATCGGTTCTAAGTGGTATCGGCTCAGCCCTAATAAAAACATTTAAACTACAACCCCCCCCTCTCTCTCTCTCTCTCTCTCTCTATATATATATATATATATATATATATATATATATATATATAGATTGAAAACAAAAACCGAGCTAAGTGCCAAAATCTAAGTTCCGAGAAAAACAGAAAAAACATTGTCTGTATCACATTTTGTGATTTTTGCTTCCAAAAAAAGCGTAAGAAAGTCAGAAGCACTTGCATAGAAACACTCATGAAAGCTTAATGTTACCTATGGAATATTATTCCTGTAATTACCTCTCTTGTCTGAACATTTTATAAAATGAGGTATGTGCCAACTCCTGTGCCATTAAAACTGGGCTAAGTGCCCTAAAGTATCACATAATGAAAGGCAAGATGTACAAGTGCAGAGTTAGCAAACAACAGGTTATGGATAAGAAAATATTTTTTTTAATAAATTTTATTCATAAAACATAAAAAACAAGTACTTCAGTCTGAAATAGTAGACCCTAAGGAAAAAGTAGAGTGTTCTTGAAAACTTTGTTATTGAAATAATTAATGTGAAAGAAAATGTAGGGTACAGTACTTTTCTGTAGGCTATATAAAATTTTAATACGTAAAAAGTGTTCTGCAAACCATGGCTACTGTGTTAGTTTAGTGTAAAAACGTTTGGTTTCTTCCTTTAGGTATGGAATCATTTTTTTCTGATCTTCCTTCTTTTCAGGCGTCAATCTTGATGTCATTCCCAGCCGTGGCAGTTCAAAGTTTTTGATAGTTTCATTCGTTATCCCCTTTTTAAACACTTTTGTTTGCACCCACTGTTCAACGTCACTGAAAGTTTTTTTGTGTATACAGTTCCTGGCTTTTCCTTGGTGACTTTGACCCAAACAACCTTAGCAATTCCTAAAGTTGTCGTAGTAAGGCAACTTGTAGCTGCTGCGCTGAAGTCATAAAAATCGTCATCATCCATCAATGTTGTTAGAAATGGTTTTCTTGTGGAAGCAGTAGAAAGAAGTCTGACAATATCCATGGGAACCTCACATTTCTCAACTCTTTTTCGTTTCTCTATGAGACCAAAGTCGCGGTCACAGCTTAAGTAGGAGTGGCCTGGGACAACATACTTATGTTGAACCTCATCAACAAAGTTCTTAGAAACCAAATATATCCACAGAAACAATAAGAAAAACTAAATATGCTGACCAAGGCAGTAATTTATTTTATTAAAAAACATAAACTAACGTAACGTTTCAACCTTCTAGCAAGGTCTTCTTCAGACTCTGTATCAAGTACAAAAGTAACCAGATACAACAAGAAGGGTAATATATATACACAAACATTACTCCCTCCAAACTATTTAGAAAGTTGTTTGGAACTTTCTAGCAGATGACTTTCACTTTCCAACTTTACTTTCACCTAAAAGGCTAAACACTTCCATATAGAATGTGGTTGGACTCTTCAATCTCTCGCTCTTTTCCCTTCATTTTTCTTCCTTCTCCTCTCCTCTTTTTCTCTTGTCCTTTCCACTCTTTCCAACATCTTCCTCCATTCTTTGTTTAACTTCAGTCCCCCATTCCAGTTCATTGTGTCTTCTTCGCCTTTCTTCTCTATTTCCTTGGCTTCCTTCCATTTTCTCACTAGCATTCTCTTCTCCCTTCCTATCTGCTTAGCCTCATCCCACTCTATGTCATGTCCTGTTTCTCTCGTGTGTTTAAATATTGCATTTCTCTCTCTCTTAAGTCGTACATCATCCCTATGTTGTTTCAACCTGTCTTTCAGCCTTTTTTCGTTTCTCCTATGTACACACTCTGACATTCTTTACATTTTACTTCGTAGATAATCCCTTCTTCTTCCTCTTCTCTGTTTTGTACTTGATGCAGAGTCTGAAGAAGACCTTGCTAGAAGGTTGAAACGTTACGTTAGTTTATGTTTTTTAATAAAATAAATTACTGCCTTGGTCAGCATATTTAGTTTTTCATAATCATGGAAACAAGGCTTAATGGAGTTATAACAGAAACAATAGCATCTTATTCTTATTTTGACCACCACAGTTGTCGCTCCATATGATCATTTTTTTCTTGTTTGTTATTTTACTTTTAATGCCTCTGAATATGCAACTGACGATTTCATTGCCTCCCCGGCTACTCAAACCCTCATGCCAAACAAACATAAATCCCTGATTGTTGTCAGCCATGTGCAAACCCAGATTAAAACAAGACAACTGTCGTAAGTAATACATTTGGCAGTGGGTTAATGTTGGTAAAGACAACACTTGCTGCAAGTCGACTGAAAATGTACAGGTATCACTTATGGGAGCTGCTGATTCTTCGTGATCTTGTTTCATCATTTCTCTGGCTCGCTCTGCTTTCCTGTGGTGAATTTCGAGTGAGTTGCGGTGTAGTTCTTTGTTCCTCTGGTCATTTTGTATTTTGTTGTGTAACAAATCGCACGTATTACACGTGTCTTTTCTCGGTTTCCGAAATCTGAGATTTGGAAAGTGTTTTCTCACTGTGTCTATGAAAAACCGGTACTGAACAGTAGGATTATGATGAAGTTGTCTAAAAGCTGTATGCAACTTGTTATAGTTCAAATTTCACTTAAAAACAAATTTGCACTCTTGGCCCTGGTATAGTGGCTTTCCTCTTTCGGTAAACTTTCAATATGATCAGTTATTAGCTTTACATCTTCAGCGGTGTATTTTCTTTCTTTCGTTTTGTTACCCCTACGTTCAATATAGGTAACGTCACCCCGCTTTTTTGCTGCAACTAGGATTTCGACTCTTCGCTTTGTGATACCGTGAACTTGATGGAAGGTTTTTTTACACACCTGTGCGTGTTTTCCTTTGCCATCAGGAAGTGAAAAGAAAACAGTTGCCTGCCGACGACTTTCTTCTGGAACTGTGTACGAACCATGTCGCCTACGTTTAACGTCACTCACACCTAAGGGCCAGTTGCACCATCTCCACTTAACGTCTTATCCCCCACTTAACACCATTTTGCGGTTGTTCAATGTCCGCCTAACGTTACCTAGCACTTAAAGTCCCGTGTAACGTAAGTGGCGGTCGGGGCTCCGCCTAACGCGTTAAGTGCCAGGTAAACATGGAAAAGCAGTACACTGTGCAGCCAACAGATACATGCAGCACCTAGTATAATCTGTGTTTACACTTTTATAGTTGATAAAATGGCAAAGTCTCGATCAGCTGTTGCAAATTGCGAAAGTTTGCTGCATGTTTTGCATTACCAAATAACAGCAAAAAAAGGCGGATTTGTTAATTATCCCAGGAAGGGCAATAAATAAAGCAACGTTTGTAAATATATGTGTAGAAATGAATATTAGATGGTCATTTTCGTGTGTGTTCCGAAAATGTTGTATATTGATATTAGCATTAGCAGTTTCACTGTAATTTCGTATGTAGGATTTGAGTGCATGAGGGTACAGAAAATAAAACCAGGTTAAAGTAATGCGTTTGATGCTTGCAAAATTGTATTAAAATGCCGTTCCAAGTAAATGAATGTGTGTTTGCTGTAACAATTTTTTTCAACCAAACGCAATACACGTAATGTACACCATGCATCAGTTGCTTTTTCGCAATCCTGGTAATTTGTAATTTTTAAGATTAAAACACGTGTAATATTATTCGAGTCACTTCCGTCGCCATTGGTGTGAATGTAACATTGCAAATAAACAAGTAATGTGTTGTTTCCGAATAACAACTGGCAAAGAATGCACGTATATTTAGCAGTAGCTACTCTTACCGTCCAGTTCATACATATGTACGTACAAGGAACAATTTCCGAATGGTGGTGTGTTTTTTATAAACACACACATTTACAATAATAACCTTGCAAGAAACTACATACCTAGTAGTACATAAGACGTAATACCAATGTTTTAAGAAACGTATACATTGTATATGTGTGATTTTGTATGTTAACTTCCAAAATTGGCAAAAAAAAAAAAAAGTTTACTGTTAACAAGCATCCTTACGATGTTGACATGCATGTACAAGGAACAATTTCCTACTGGTTTTGTACCTAACCTAACTAACCCTACCCTAATATTCATGGAAGAGCATAAGACGTAAATGCCGAAGTTTTTTTCGGTATTAACTACTTAGAGGAAACGTTTTATGCGAAGTAACATATTTTTCATTACATTGTGCGAGATTTTGTACTTTAACTTTAAAACTGGCAATAATAGAGACAGGTACAGCAGTATCTTTACGGCGTTGATACGTATATACAAGGAACAATTTCCGAATGGTGTTACGTTTCGTAGATACAAAGAAAATGCACCATTATAATAAACCTTGCACGAATCTACATGCCTGAAGATGCATAAAACGTGCACTCAAGTTTTTTTTTTTTAACATTCATATGCAATACACATGATCTTGTATTTGATTTTTCAAAATAACTGGCCTAAAAAGACGAGCGGCCAGGGGCAGCATTAGCACCTTGGGAAATACATGCTAACAACACCAAACCTGGCCTGCCTAACCTATCCACGTAGGCATATAATAGCATAAATGAGCATGTAAATAGGTTTGGCAAATTATAATTTGTTTATTTAAGCTATTATATACATACGTGGATAGGTTAGGCAGGCAATGTTTGGTGTTGTTAGCATGTATTACCCAAGGTGCTAATACTGTCCCTATCCGCTCGTCTAAAAAGGACCACAGCTTGTACGTATGTACAATGTATATTACTGTTTTTTTGTAAAGAAATATATACGTTCTTGCATTGCACTAGCATATAACGTTGCACGAAACTACCTATCTGAAAGCATATACAGCCTGGAGTTTCTTCTTTTTTCTTAATAAGAATAAAACATGCGTACATACAGAACTACGGTACTTTACATTACTATTTGATTCTTCCTTTTGTGCTAAGATGATAGTAATTCCCAAAATGTACCTTGTACGTGGAACCGTTGATTAACGATTTTTTTTGTGCTATTCGAATTTGTTTTGAATACAAAAATTTAATTTTCATCTGCATCGTTAACCAACTTTCACAAAAGCTGCATTATAAATAATGAAGAAACCTATAAGATGGTCAACGTTGATAATACTAATACTCGCTATTCGCTAAAGAAGGGGTTACGGATTGATAAATTATTAACAGAAACGAATGATAAATTAGTAAGAGCAGAATAGAAGATTGCTCTTCTCATTCCG
Source organism: Lepisma saccharinum (assembly GCF_977018435.1). NCBI lineage: Eukaryota > Metazoa > Arthropoda > Insecta > Zygentoma > Lepismatidae > Lepisma > Lepisma saccharinum. The sequence goes on along the minus strand of NC_139247.1, from coordinate 7,325,488 downwards.
TATATTTACACAAACTCAGATATGTCAGCCTTGCACTAAAAATTGAATAAATGTAACTTGCATTTGTTACGACTTCGTAAAATTTTGGTCACTGTTTAGTAGTGTTTAATATTTTTAAAAAAGTGACCGTATGTCTTACTGAAAGATAAGACGAGGAATATTCTTTTTTTGCATTATGTTAATTGGAGTACGTGAAAAATTAATTGAAAATTTTGTAAGCATCCCACTACTTAGAAAGATTACGGGTTATATTGTATCATATAACATACATTTGATATTATATGAGAGTACGACACATGCATTACCTACTTCTATCAGCTGTTTCATTTTATTGCAATAAATATTTAGTTTTTTAAACATATTTCAGTTGAAAAAGCATGCATTTGGAATTGACAAGCAGATATTAGCACGTAATAAACAAACAAAACACAATCGAAAACACAACTTTCTCCAGTTTCTGTTGCCAGGTCGTACGGCAAGCAGGAGAAAGTTCCACCTTACAAGGCCGAGGATAAAAATGCTTGGTGCAACCCACCGCCGCCTAAATCTCCCGCCTGTCGTTATCCAGCACTTTGTAAAGTGGCAGATTAAGTGGCGATGGTGCAACCGGCCCTAAGAGTCCCATTAAATATGAATTTTGCTTCACGTTGTTTGCCAGGCTGTAAAATTGGTTAAATATATTGATCTTTTGTTCATAAATAAATAATATTAAAAATATCAATAATAGAACGCTTGATCTAGTATTAACGAACGTAGATAATTTACCGGAAGTTCGAATGTGTACGGATCCTCTCGTGAAGATTGATAGACATCATCCACCGTTAGAATTACATGTCAACACTTCTAATGCAAAAAGTAATATTAAAAACAGAACTACTAACATTCTTAATTTTCGGAAGGCGGACTTTTATAATATGTATAAAGACATTAAGGGCCGGTTGCACCATCTCCGCTTAACGTCTTATCCCCCACTTAACACCATTTTGCGGTTGTTCAATGTCCGCCTAACGTTACCTACCACTTAAAGTCCCGTGTAACGTAAGTGGCGGTCGGGGTTCCGCCTAACGCGTTAAGTGCCAGGTAAACATGGAAAAGCAGTACACTGTGCAGCCAACAGATACGTGCAGCACCTAGTATAATCTGTGTTTACACTTTTATAGTTGATAAAATGGCAAAGTCTCGATCAGCTGTTGCAAATTGCGAAAGTTTGCTGCATGTTTTGCATTACCAAATAACAGCAAAAAAAGGCGGATTTGTTAATTATCCCAGGAACGGCAATAAATAAAGCAACGTTTGTAAATATATGTGTAGAAATGAATATTAGATGGTCATTTTCGTGTGTGTTCCGAAAATGTTGTATATTGATATTAGCATTAGCAGTTTCACTGTAATTTCGTATGTAGGATTTGAGTGCATGCGGATACAGAAAATAAAACCAGGTTAAAGTAATGCGTTTGATGCTTGCAAAATTGTATTAAAATGCCGTTCCAAATAAATGAATGTGTGTTTGCTGTAACAATTTTTTTCAACAAAACGCAATATACCAAATGTACACCATGCATCAGTTGCTTTTTCGCAATCCTGGTAATTTGTAATCTTTAAGATTAAAACACGTGTAATATTATTAGAGTCACTTCCGTCGCCATTGGTGTGAATGTAACATTGCAAATAAACAAGTAATGTGTTGTTTCCGAATAACAACTGGCAAAGAATGCACGTATAATATTTAGCAGTAGCTACTCTTACCGTCCAGTTCATACATATGTACGTACAAGGAACAATTTCCGAATGGTGGTGTGTTTTTTACAAACACACACATTTACAATAATAACCTTGCAAGAAACTACATACCTAGTAGTACATAAGACGTAATACCAATCTTTTAAGAAATGTATACATTGTATATGTGTGATTTTGTAGGTTAACTTCCAAAATTGGCAAAAAAAAAAAAAAGTTTACTGGTAACAAGCATCCTTACGATGTCGACATGCATGTACAAGGAACAATTTCCTACTGGTTTTGTACCTAACCTAACTAACCCTACCCTAATATTCATGGGAGAGCATAAGACGTAAATGCCAAAGTTTTTTTCGGTATTTACTACTTAGAGGAAACGTTTTATGCGAAGTAACATATTTTTCATTACATTGTGCGAGATTTTGTACTTTAACTTTAAAACTGGCAAAGAATAATAATAATAATAGAGACAGGTACAGCAGTATCTTTACGGCGTTGATACGCATATACAAGGAACAATTTCCGAATGGTGTTACGTTTCGTAGATACAAAGAAAATGCACCATTGTAATAAACCTTGCACGAATCTACATGCCTTAAGATGCATAAAACGTGCACTCAAGTTTTTTCTGTTGTTTTTTTTTACATTCATATGCAATACACATGATCTTGTATTTGATTTTTCAAAATAACTGGCCTAAAAAGACGAGCGGCTAGGGGCAGCATTAGCACCTTGGGAAATACATGCTAACAACACCAAACCTGGCCTGCCTAACCTATCCACGTAGGCATATAATAGCATAAATAAGCATGTAAATAGGTTTGGCAAATTATAATTTGTTTATTTAAGCTATTATATACATACGTGGATAGGTTAGGCAGGCCATGTTTGGTGTTCTTAGCATGTATTACCCAAGGTGCTAATACTGTCCCTATCTGCTCGTCTAAAAAGGAACACAGCTTGTACGTATATACAATGTATATTTTCCTGGTGAATATTACTGTGTTTTGTAAAGAAATATATACGTTCTTGCATTGCACTAGCATGTAACGTTGCACGAAACTAACTATCTGAAAGTATATACAGCCTGGAGTTTCTTTTTTCTTAATAAGAACAAAACATGCGTACATACAGTACTACGGTACTTTACATTACTATTTGATTCTTCCTTTTGTGCTAAGATGATAGTAATTCCCAAAATGTACCTTGTACATGGAACCGTTGATTAACGATTTTTTTTTGTGCTATTCGAATTTGTTTTGAATACAAAAATTTAATTTTCATCTGCATCGTTAACCAACTTTCACAAAAGCTGCATTATAAATAAAGAAGAAACCTATAAGATGGTCAACGTTGATAATACTAATACTCGCTATTCGCTAAAGAAGGGGTTACGGATTGATAAATTATTAACAGAAACGAATGATAAATTCCGTATATTTACACAAACTCAGATATGTCAGCCTTGCACTAAACATTGAATAAATGTAACTTGCATTTGTTACGACTTCGTAAAATTTTGGTCACTGTTTAGTAGTGTTTAATATTTTTAAAAAAGTGACCGTATGTCTTAGTGAAAGATAAGACGAGGAATATTCTTTTTTGCAGTATGTTGATTGGAGTACGTGAAAAATAAACTGAAAATTTTGTAAGCTTCCCACTACTTCGAAAGATTACGGATTATATTGTATCATTTAACATACATTTGATATTATATGAGAGTACGACACATGCATTACCTACTTCTATCAGCTGTTTCATTTTATTGCAATAAATATTTAGTTTTTTAAACATATTTCAGTTGAAAAAGCATCCATTTGGAATTGACAAGCAGATATTAGCACGTAATAAACAAACAAAACACAATCGAAAACACAACTTTCTCCAGTTTCTGTTGCCAGGTCGTACGGCAAGCAGGAGAAAGTTCCACCTTACAAGGCCGAGGATAAAAATGCTTGGTGCAACCCACCGCCGCCTAAATCTCCCGCCTGTCGTTATCCAACACTTTGTAAAGTGGCAGATTAAGTGGCGATGGTGCAACCGGCCCTAAGGAAGTGAACTGGGATGCATTAGGTAACTTTGATGATCCAGATAAAGCTGTATCGTATTTTTACAAAATATTAAATGAAGTCATCACGAGACGAGTACCTAAAAAGAAACATAAGAAACGGTCTTATCCATGCTGGTTCACTCAAGAAATTATAAATGTGTTAAAGTCAAAGGAAAATTTTCGGAAGAAAAAAAAAACATTCAGCTATTAATCTATTAAGATTTAAGGAGCTTCGTAAAGAATCAAAGAAGCTGATTAATGCTGCATATAGAGCATATATTAGTAACTCCGAAGAAGTTATTAAAACTAATCCAAAGTGCTTTTGGGATTTTATTAACAATAAGAAGAAAGGGAATACTCGAGTGAATACAATGACATATAAAGGTACGGATCTTGATTCTAATCAGTCTATCGCAGACTCGTTTGCTGAATATTTTAGTAGTGTCTATGAAAAAGAGGATACAGAGCTGTTGGATATTGGTAATTTAACCATGGATGTGAGTCACTGTTTAGTTGTAATGGAGATCAAGGAGGATGAATGTAAACAGTCTATTCGGAAATTAAAATCAAGTAAATCTTGTGGGCCAGATGGAATACCCTCGTATGTATTTAAAGGTTGTGGTGAGTGGTTATGTTATCCTTTATGTAAAATTTATAATCTGATTTTAAATTCGGGTAAGTTTCCTACTTTATGGAAGATAAGTAAAGTTTGTCCCATATTAAAATCTTGTAACCCTAGTGACATCACAAATTATAGACCGATTTCATTAATATCTGTACCTGCTAAAATATTCGAACAAATACTCTACAATAAAATATTTTTCCATGTTAAACCCTATTTATCTTCTTGTCAACATGGATTTATACCGAGAAGATCTACTGTAACTAATCTCGTTACCTTTACTCAATATATCGCTGAGGCAGTTAATCAAAATCAAGCAGTAGATGTAATTTACACTGACTTTGCAAAATCGTTTGATAAGCTAAATCACCGCATCCTTTTACAAAAATTGGTACAGTTCGGTTTCTCGGATGATTTAGTTGCTTTATTTCAGTCTTACATATTGAATAGAGAGCAGTATGTTCTTTATAATGCTTGTTCATCGAGTACATATATTAGTCATTCGGGTGTTCCACAGGGATCCAATCTTGGTCCCTTATTGTTCTTGTTATATATTAATGACTTACCTTCTGTTGTTAATTACTCAAAGTGTCTCTTATACGCAGATGATTTAAAACAAGAATATTGTAAAATTTAAGGATCTTACAGAATTACAGTCCGATTTGAGTGAATGCCATCAATGGTGTATAAGAAATAAGCTCTATTTTAATGTTGCTAAATGCTTTTCCATAACATTTACAAGAATTTCATCTCCATTTTTATTTAATTATACTATTGGTAATGTGGGTCTTCAGAGAGTCAATATAATTAAAGATTTAGGAATAATTCTGGATTCTAAACTAACTTACAAGAACCATGTTGATAAACTAGTAGTTAATGGTTTCAAAACTCTGGGATTTATATTTAGAAACACAAAGGAAATGCAGTGTAGTAAAGCCTTAACAGTTGTGTATAATGCTCTGGTGAGGAGTAAATTGGAATACGCTAATGTAATCTGGAGTCCTTACTTCCAATTATATATTGATAAACTCGAACGAATCCAGAATAAATTTTTAAGATATCTGTTCTTTAGAAAATACAAAAAATCGTCTTATGTGTTAAGAATACCTTATAATATGCTACTAACTGAGTTTGAATTTTCCTCTTTGAAAACTAGATCTGATATTGCAAAGCATATTTTATTATATAAAGTTGTTAATGGTCTAACCGAAACAGAAGAAGTTTTGCAAAGATTAAACTTCTGTACTAAACCTCAATCATTAAGATTGCGTCAACCGTTTATATGCACTTTTTCCAAAAATTTGGTCCATCAGAATTCTGTGGTCATTAGTATGTGTAGACTACATAATAATATTGTTAAGGATAAAATTGATGTAGATTTTGCATTCCCTTACGCAAAGTACATATCAGTAATAAAGGGCTACTATTCAAGACAAAGTTAAGATGTAACGATAAATGGTATTTAATTTTCTTATTTTTATGTTGTGTATTGTATGTATTGAATTGCACTTAACGTTATGGATTTGTATATTATCTTTTATGTTTATGTTTATATGTTCGATAATCTGAAAAATATCAAAATGAGAGTTGGGTGTTTATCTCTTTTGCTTAGTGCGGGTTTTAATATGGAGTTTCGTTATACTGTTTGAAGTCTGAAGCTTCAGCTTCATGTATATTGGTACTATAGTATTATTCTAATTTTATAATTTTTATTTTGTTGTATTATGTTTGTCGGTGGGTATGTTGTATTGTATTTTTTATCTTATTTTCTTTTTTCTTTTTTTGTGTTGCATAATGTGAGTATTGTTGTAATATCCCATTGTAATTGGAGCATTGCTCTGTTATGGGATTGCTTATAAATAAATAAATAAATAACCAATGTTCTTGCATTCATAACGGCACCAGCATTCAACCTGAAAGTAAACCAACAAGGCATTAGAGGCATTACTATTATTGCCAATAATAACCTGTTTGTTTGCTACTCTGCACAATTACCAACTAAAAAATTAAAGCCTTACAACAATCTTAGGCCTACTTACACTATCTTCGAAGATAGCCTATAAGGTTAACATTACCGTTCTAAGCTTACCTCATTAGACGGGGCTTGTTTTGGAGGAATAGTTTGTTTGTTATTTCCCTCATAACTTTTCCCCTCTGACCTACGCTTCTTCTTAAATTGGGAAACACTTCCTTCTCCCCTTTTACGGCGTTTTTAGGTACATCCATTATTCAAGCTCCACAACACACGTAACAAACTGAACTCACGCCAAAACGAAGCACAATATCCTCCAAGACGTCCAAGTAACCACAAAACCAGTCACATGGCGCTTGGCACATAGCCCGTATTTTGATACACAGCAGGTGGCACTTAGACCAAGGCGCATTCTTGTGGCTAAAGTTTGAACTACTAGCAGACTGCATATCACATAGCCCGGTTTCTACCGCACTGGCATAGTCACAAAGCCCATATTTTAGCAATAAAATGGAAATCGATTGTTGTGGCACTTAGCCCGGTTTTTATTTTCAGTCTACAATTTGAGTTCTCCATCAATTTTTACTATAGGATCAATCAGTTGAGTTTGAAGATTTGTAATCTCTGCTTGAATATTTAGATTTAGCGAATTCTGTAATATGAGTAAATCTGATTTCAGTTTCTTTAGACGTGCATTTAAACTAGCAATCTCGCTGGAATTATCTGCAATCTCCTGTCGCCTTCTATTACCAAATATACCCATTTTTTTAGGTATTTTATATATTAATAAGAGGATAGATTATTCTTATTTCGATAACCAGAGGAATAAATTTATCATACTCTCCAATTATCTCAGCATACAAAAATTCACCATCTTCCACATCATAAGACGTATCAGGAAGTAATGTACTATGTTTAATTCCATTATACAAATTTCGACCTATGTGCAAAACTGCCGCATTGGGGGTGAAATGTTTATTTGAATTTTCCCACTAACAGGTAACTTATATGATTGTAAGTTATTATTAAATACAAATAAGTGCTTTCCAGTATCCTCGTCAACATGAGACCAAATACTATTCAAGTGAACAAGAAGTAACCCTTTCAATTGATGATAAATTTCTCTAAATACATCCATGTTTACTGGAATTCTCTCTACAGGCTGATTATGTTGTTGCTTCTTAAACCCAAGAATATTCATGACGTTTTATTTTATATTAGCTATTTTTTATTATATATAAGATATATATTTGTACTAAGTATAAAAAATAATAAGTACATATAGTAAAAAAAATATCACCCTGTGCTTAGCACATGAAAAAATGTATAGAGGAGCACTGCAACAACACGTCCGCACTCTTCAAACACTCTCACGATACTGACTGATCTGTAATGCGAAAACCCTTTAAGTAACCTAAGCGCGGACCGCGTTGAAAACATCCGAAACAGTGAGCCAATCAGAAAACACCACATCATCGCATTACGTCATAACCAACCAATCAGAAAGCACCACATCATCGCATTACGTCATAACCAACCAATCAGAAAACACCACATCATCGCATTACGTCATAACCAACCAATCAGAAAACACCACATCATCGCATTACGTCATAACCAACCAATCAGAAAACAACACGTTAGATATGGGATCATCATAATATTGCGTAATAACTTGTTGCATAACATGATGCAATAATTTACCCTTACGAGCCATCGCAATGCAATTCAAAAATGCAATTGAAAAATACCACTAAGGATAAATGCAATTTGTTTTACCGATACCCACCTATCCGAATGGTTACCGTGCTTCTCTCGTTTTTGTTGGCCTCCCCGATGGCGCAGTGGTAGCGTTGTCCCCTTGTAAGCAAGAGGTCCCGGGTTATTACCCGGTGGAGGCACATAGTGGTTCGGGTCCCACTTTAAACTGTAGGTTCAGTCCCGATTAGCCTTACGGTGCATAAAGTGGACTTAAAACACCAAATCAATGAATCAATCAAAATGTCGTCCTTGTTGTCGGCAGACGTCCGTGGGGGAGCGATTATCACAGCGCGCTACGACAGTACGGGTTTCGGCAGTGGCGTGCCCAAGGGGGCGTTGGTGGGAGTTATAGCCCTCCTTTGGCCCAACATTTCTAAAAAAAGAAAAAAATATATCAAATGCAGGAAAGGATGGCAAATAGAGCTGGCTACTAAGAAAATGTATACCTAACACCCTGCTTTCGAAAATTCTGAGCACGCCACTGGGTTCCGGGTTCGAACCCCGAGCTGGGGATGTGTGTTTTTTGTGTGTGTCCCTTCATCGAATCTTTTTTTTTTTAATTTTCGAAATAGGAGTTACATTGTATCTTTTTACTAGTCATTCCTCAATTTGATATCTTTTCCCGCCTTTGACGTTCTTCTTTCTTGGGATTACTGGGCCCTAAAAGGAGGGTAACACCCATCAAATCTCGTTGGACACGCCACTGATTGCTACACCAAGTGTCGACGTCGCCGCACGTCACTGTTTAATTACATACTAAAACTACAGCGCCTTGAATAACGTAGTGTGGAAAACAGCACTGTTCTGTGCTCTCTGTCTGGTTCCACTCGAAAATGATCCGCTAGATGCGCTGTTGTTGAACCCGGTGCTTGGTATTCTTTTACATGAAACATTTCTATGAATGTGATAATTGTTATGATATTTGGTACAGTGGTCGCGAAGATATTAACGAACATTCTGGACAGTCGACCACGTCCTGTTATCGTCATACTTTCGTTAATAAGACGGGAGAAAAAATACGCGTGGAATGCTCTTGGCAACTACATTTTTGTGTATGAATTAGGTTCATTATTATTATCATCATCGTCATTTCTTTTAAAGATATACACACTGAAGCATTTGTTTATTTTATATTTACTGTCTCTTTTCTTCCGCTTTAAACTAATCGTGGCGATGATGATAATGATGATTCCATGAAACGACAAGGGGAATTCCACAAAACTTTCTTAGTGCCATCGACATGAGTGTACGGAAACTTTCAAACCAATGGGACAAGCGACACGGGATGTTCACACTGTCACACTAGTGACACACACTTCCAGACTGTAAAATATCATTCATTGCACATGAGGGTCGAAACAGCAAACGACACGTTCATATGTCGTATTCGCATGCTACTTGTTTTTTCGGTCGGAAAGAAGGGTGCTCAGCCCGAAGCGACGCGCTACAGGGGGAGTTCCCAACTAAGTGACAAGCGACAGTCTTGAAGCGGCACTTCAGTCTATTAGCAAGCGTTTGCTGCTAATTGTGCGAACACCAGATCTAGGGGACACGATAAGCCACATAAGTCGCTTTGTTGCTTGTGTGTCGCCCAAATTGGGCCATTTCCTCAATAGCTTGCAACGTGTTGCCGTGGTTTGTTGTTCGCGCATGCGCGATGCAATGAGTGTCTTGCTTTAGGGATATTGCGCACCAAAGCGGCATTTATCGCCTGAGGATTTCACCAACCGAACGCTGGCCTGTGCTACCCGTCATGCCTTTACAATGTGAAATGTTGCTCTTGATTGGCTCGTTTCCAAGCAACATGTGTCGCGTCTCGCTTCGGTATGAAAGTTGCCTTGGACCGAAGGACCCGTGTCGCTTTGGTGTGAAATACTCGTATCGTTTGTCGCGTGTAGCTTTGGTGTAAAATCTCCTTGAGGAAACGGTGCAGTCAGAACTTGTGTCCCTACGGTTCGAAAGGCTGCATTGATTACGGACTGCTCGCTTCCAAGCGACACTTGTGGTTTGCCGCCTCGATATGAAATATCTCTCAGGATACTATTTATATTCTAATAACATAGAAAATTAAAACTCTAGTACACAATCCAACACCTGACGTCCGGAATCACTTTGCGATGTTTCTTCTTGTGTTACGCATGCTAATAATATATATTTATTAATTTTATTTTATCCAAATTAATGTCATTTCGTGACTGCAAATCATTCCACAAATATAACTGTTTTCATCAATTCACTTACCGCCTTTCTAGACAAACAAATCTACACAATATATTCCAAAAACTAACTAAGCCGCATTACTTTCATAACAAAATTAGCTCCTGGTCCGATCGCAATGCCATCTATGTCTGTCATCCGTCTGGGGAACTAGTTTCTTGAGTCGTTTTCCACACTACGTTATTCAAGGCGCTGTACTAAAACGACCGGAAATCTCGATCAGCGAGATCGTTCAACTAACTGTGGCCAAATAGGAATCAACAAACAACAAGTATACTGTGACATAATCTGGTCTGTTTTGTGTTCTGTGTGTAACAAACAACGAGATGGATACAGTAAAGGCTCTGTGGTAAAGGTGTGACAAATGTGAAATAAGTTGATGTTGCAGCAGCGAAATGATGGCTTACTGGAAATGTTTTTTCTGTTTTGAACGTATTAGCTCAAACGAAAGTATAAGCATTCTGAAGGCTGAAGAAAATGGAATGGAAATTCTAAGGAAGATTAAAAGTTGCTTCGGCATATGGGTAAGAATAAATCGTGTATACTATGATATAAATGAGATCTCATGGTGTTGTTAGAACGTTCTATGGTGTTCATTTGGGTAACAGTAGCATAAGCCGGAGACACATTAAACTAGTTTGTTTTCAAATAAAAATCATTGCTACTTACCTCATATGCATAGCAGAAGATTTTTCAAGCTGGGGATCACTTTTTTTTCATGAAAAAGCGTTATTTTTAACATTATAATCATTTATTGGTCGTTGCTAATTCGGCGGGCAAATTTTGACTCACGTTGTCTATCGTCAGCTGATATGCAGTATCGTCAGCTGATGTGCAGTGTTTCAAAACTTATGAACCGATAAATGCCGCACAAACTATTCACAAAAGGTTTTTAAGCGAGGCTAGACTCTACTTTACGTCCTTATCTGCATGGTGATTGCTTCTTTGCAACCGAACGCACGGAACATTTGATTCACGTAGTCGACGGTAATGGCGCAACGAGCTATCGTACAACGGAGATGCATGATTGACGAAAAATACCTTATTTACAGGCAAAATACGTTGCACGATTCTAAAAAACAATTTTCCCGGCTTCAGAAAGTCCTCAAGAACGCAATTCCGTAAGTACTTTCTCGTCTTTTCTCCTGTAAATTTTAAGAAATCTGTCTCCGGCTTATACTATCGTTACCTTAATTTGGTAACCCTTCGTGGTAACAGTTTCATAGATCGGAGACACATTAAAATTTGATATTTTGTGTTTTGCATGGTTCGTACTTACCAATTTTGGGTACTTATCCGATAAGGCCCGAACACCTCTTTCCTTAATTTGGAGCGATTTTACAATACCGGGAATTTCTCCATTTTGTTTGAAATTCGGCATACTCACTAAATTAGGGCTCCTAATCACGAATCTGAAGTTAAAATTTGGCGCTCATGTGTCAAACTTGCAAAATAAGAGGGTCAGTCATCGCAACCGACAATGCACAATTCCTCATTATTTATCGCAAGATTTTCCGTTTCGAATACTTAAAGAACGAAATATATATATTCCTGATATTACTACGACCCTAAAATTTAACTATGTTTCCTAACCTAGCCTAACCTAACCACGCGCCAATGGTTCGTGGGGCTAGCGCCAATGGTCCGTGGAGCTAGCCATCGTGCTTGTGTTTTGTCGATTTGGAGTGGGTATGCAGTGTTTGGTAACATTATAGTATAAGGGAAACGGATTTCTTCAAATTTACAGGAGAAAGTACTTATGGAAATCATTTTCTGCTGTAGCGTTGTGGAAGTTCGTGAATCTAGTTTTGATCCATTTTAATGCGAAAACATGTCATTTTCTGCGAAAATCTCGCTAACACTTTACTATACCTGAGACGGATTCCTTCAAATTTACAGGAGAAAGTACTTACGGAATTCATTTTCTGGAGTGTTGTTGATGTTCCGGAATGTAGTTTTGGTCCATTTTAATGTGAATCCATGTGGTTTTATACGAAAATCTCTCTCCAACGTGCTATTTCTGCTCCCGCCATTTGCTTTTTACACGAGAGCACTATACACGCTATTGCTGCGTGGCCATTTGTTTTGTGGACGAGAGTACAATGCGTGGTATGAGTAAACCCTGATTTCTTCAAATTTACAGGAGAAAGTACTTACGCAAATAACTTTCTGTAGCATTGTTGATGTTCGGGAATGTAGTTTTGATCCATTTTAATGCGATTGCATGTAGTTTTCTACGAAAATCTATTTCCAACGCGATATTGCTGCTGCTACAAGCCGATGTTTTCCGTATATGCTAAATTGAATGAAAGGACTGCTAATGGAACCTAACCTAACAGGCCTAACCTAACCTAGTAGGCATACCTCGTCCCCGTAAGTAAGTAAAAACGTCAATTTAAAATTCCTAAAGTGTTTTTAATTTTTAAAAAAATATTTCCGACGCACTATTGCTGCTGCCTTCATTTGTTTTCTGCACGAGAGCACAATACCCGATATTGCTGCTGCTACAAGCCGATGTTGTCCATATATGCTAAATTGAACGAAAGGAGTGCTAATGGAACCTAACCTAACAGGCCTAACCTAACCTAGTAGGCATACCTTGTCCCCGTAAGTAAGTAAAAAAGTCAATTTAAAATTCCTAAAGAATTTTTAATTTTTTAAAAAATTTTAAACTATGCTTGCCTTACCTAACCTAACATAACGTCAAGGGTTTGTTCCTGAGGTGTTTTTTTTTAAATTTTGTATTTTTTTTTATTTGAGCATACTTTGAAATCCGGCCCGAAAGTAGGTATTTTTTTGGTAAAGGAGCTTGCAACACTGCATGCACACTCCAAATCGACAAAACACTGGCACAACGAACGATCAAGGGTAAGCTATCGCCATGTTGTGTGTGGAAATAAACAAGAACAGTAGGTACTCGTAACTGTAAGAAATATACATTATTTTTGTTACAAATTCCATTATTTCACCTAAATAAGTGTTCCGGAATGCAGAATAGTATGTTAGCAATGTAAAAATGTGCGAAAGAAATCATTCCCAGGTGTCTCAGGTATAGTAAAGTAGTACCAAAATCTCTGTCCGACTCGCTGTTTCTGCTGCCGCCATTTGCTTTCTGCACGAGAGTACAGTGTTCCGTGTGTTAAGATGATGCAACCCCATAGTCAGTGTTTCAGCCTTGCCGTATTTTCACTACAACATGACGTGTCAAGTATTTTTTATTTTTTTTAACTACGCTTGCCTAACCTAACCTTACGAAAAATGGTTTTTGGGGCTAATGCGAATGGTTTTGGGGGCTAACGTCAATGGTTTGTGAGGTTAACGTCAATGGTTTGCGACGTATTAGCATAATTTCAAATCCGGGCATGAAAGTAGGTATTTTCTGGTGTACGAGGTTGCAACACTGCATAAATCAACAAAACACTCTCACAACGCACCCTGAACCAGTACGCTATCGCCCGCCATAATGTGTTACAGAATCGAAATAACAAGTAACAGTAAGTACTCATAAATGTAAGAAATAGAAATTATCTTAGTTAGAAATGCATTATTTCACCTTAGGAAATGTTCCGCATTCCAAAATAGTACGTTAGCAATGTAAAAAATATGATTTATAGGTGTTTCCCTTATACTATAATAGTACCCAGTGTTTCAACCTTCTTAACCGAAAAATACCTACTTTCGTGTTCATTATGTCATCATAAACCATTGACGGATAGCCCCAAAAACCATCCATGATAGCCCCATGAACCATTGACGGATAGCCCCAAAAACCATTCGCATTAGCCCCAAAAACCATTTTTCGTAAGGTTAGGTTAGGCAAGCATAGTTAAAAAAAATAAAAAATACTCGACACGTCAGGTAAGGTTAGGTAAGCATAGTTAAAAAAAATGTGTAAAAGGCATGTTTGGAAACACTGCCGAGACCGCGTGACTTTCGACTCTCGCGCCATCTGCGCGAACATAATGGAAACAACGGCCTAATGTTACAGAAGATGCAAGTTCCTTACGTAACAATTGATTATTTATTGTTCTGCAGCATTCTATGGTGAAGTTTTTAGTTTCCGCGAAAGAAAATACCTCGACAATGATACAGAAAGCGATTTCAGTAAGTAGTTTCTCCTGTAAATTTGAAGAAATCTGTTGGGGCAATATCAGATAGTTACCCCAATGTTGTATTGCGGAACATAGTTAAAGGTGCCATTATGCTTCTGAGACGAAAACAAATGCAATTTTTCACATTCTGAGTGCTTTTTTTTATTCCTTTCTTCACTTCCGGAACACTCAATATGGCAGGCACATCTTGACTCACGTTGTGGGTATGCAGTGTTTTAACCTTCAGAACTGAAAAATACCTACTATCGTGTTCGTCACAGGTGGAAGTTATACAGCTACCTGTGCATAATGTAAAATTTTCACACATGGTATTTTTCGGTGAAGAAGTTTGGAAACACTGCATACCCACAACGTGAGTCAGAATGTGCCCGCCATATTGTGTGTTGCAGAAGCGAAGACAGGACTATGTATGTAAAAAATTGTGTTTCTTTCCATGTAAAAGCATAATTGCACCTTGAACTACGTTCCGCAATACCCAATTGGTAAGTACGAACCATGCAAAACACAAAATATCCGATTTTAATGTGTCTCCGATATAACGAACTGTTACCTTTAATTTGACATTCGAATACTGATCTGACATTGTTAGTTTCGATGGTATTAGTAATTTAATGGGTAACAGTTCCGATTGTTTTATGATTTCTCCTAGCACAAAGACTATTTATCATAGAATTTTGGAAATCATTGTCACACGAAATTTGAACCTTCCTTAAAGTAATGAGCACTGTTTGGACTCAAAGAAAAGTTACTTATGTTGAAAAAAACAATTTGAAAATTACCTTACGTACTTGTCATGGACAAGATATTCTCCGTCGACAAGCAACAGTAAATATCGTAGAAGCATGGGAATGAATGTAGAAGTAAATCGGAAATTTAGTAGAATGCATTTAGGGACTTTATTTTAATCCTAAGGGAACCAAACCTAACCTGCCTAACCTAACCATGAAAGCATATGTTGAACAAAATCTTAAGTAATCGCTAAAACTCCGCAGTATGTGTTAACAGATGTACATCAAAATCGAACCATGTAAAAATTGTATTCGTACCATGATGAAATCACAATAAAACAAAAGGAACTTGGGCCTTTTTCTGTATTATGTTTCATACATGTCTAAGAGATGAAAACAACTAAGCGAAATTAATCGAAAATAGTATTTTCACTTATGGGGATGATACTATATTTGTGTTGGTTCCCGGCTGCACCCTTAAAAGCAAAATTAATGTTAATTAAAACTAGACTTGCCAACTTTAAAGAATAAAATTTTGGGAGATACCTTTAGAGCCTTCAAACCCTTTAGATTATTTTTTTATTTAAGTTTGGTGGACTAACAGGCATTTAGCTGCCCAATTATAGGTCTCTGCTAATTACGTTTAAAATTTACAGCTACAAATAAACAATGTCACACACACAAGTAATTTTGTGGTAGATTACATTATCAGAATTTGACATGCTAATCTAGAATATGCTGAGTTGAAATAAATCACATTATATAGAAGTAAAGCAAAGAATTGTCGGTATGTTCATAGGTAGAAATAGAAATTCACCACACAAGTATAACAATAATTGATCGTTATTTTTCTGATAGGAGAATTCAACTAATGATTGATATATATGTGATATATTCACTATGGGATATGGATATGAATATTGATGTATATTAGAGTATACTTTGGATGCAATATTATCAGAGCAAATGAATGTATCCGTGCTTCACATTCTACTTAAACACATTCTGAACTAGAAACATTAAAAAAGGAACTTAATTTCAGAAGTCAGGTCCCATGGTGACTGAGCTCCTTGTATTTTTCTTTTACTGCTAATGAGAATAACTTCATCAAGGAGTCCAAGGTTTGAAACGCAATGGAAGGACATTGCACAGTAGTTCAAATCCTACTTTTGAACAGTCTGCACTTTACAGAATTCACCAGCGTGTATCAGACTGTTGCACCAAAAACTACGCCAAATTTGGTGAAATCCGGAAATCATCATACTGAAGACTAGATTCGGAATGCACATGCATATTCGTGTTTATTAGGAAAAAGTTACTGATGGTGACTAAATCACAAAAGATATTTATTTCATGAATATTATATATTTTCACTTAACAACATCTTATTTTGCATGTGCACAAGCAATTTATGTGAATATTCTTTTGTAAAAGTATTGAATATTGTGAATGGATGCTTTCCTGCATGTTGCAGCAGAGTATTGAATATTGCAAATGGATGCTTTCCTGCATGTTGTAGCAGAAGGGGGACCCATGTTTTGATGCATCAGCATACTAAATTTCACCTTGCGTGCAAGTAAACAAGCCGCGCTATTAAGCATTTTGACAGTTTATGCCTCCCACCAGTTTATTCGGCCTCCCTGCAACAAAATTGCATTATATTCCGTACTCTTGGCTACAGAATGCATATCATGAATCAGAACAAGCTTCAGTGCAGACGATGCCATTTTAATTCATCAGCTGTACCAGCCCTGGATGCCAATGTAAAATGATGACATCATGGTTTAACCTGGTGAAAGCTTTCGTGCACACCAGTCACATAAAGAACGCCGAAGCGTGCATCAGCAGTGCACCAGCCCGTCCACCAGTGGCATCTAGAAAGTGCGAAGTACTTCCAGTTCCGAATAGGCTATCTCTGCATAAAGTGGACTAAACACAACAGTTCTGCAATAAAGAGAGGGGCTAGTGTTGGTTTTGTTAACTTGATCACTATAAGTATATTTTGTAAAACCTTCATGATGCCTAAGGGTCTCTGAGTTATGTAAGTTCTTGCAGCTCCTGGAAAACTTCATCCAGCAGTTGACCAATTCTGTGTTTGTGAAACTTTGTTAACTATATTTTATAGGGCTAAACCAATACCACCATTTGATGATTCCTGCTATTACCGATACTTGTATAATTCTAGAATGAAATTAGAAGGACTTGTTAATCAGTCATACTAACTCATTACATCACATTCCTGTAATGACATTCAATAAGTCTCAAATTATTCTCATGTAACAATCTTGTGACATTTTGTTTCTAGACCCAGAGAGTGCACAAAGAAGTATTTAAAATATTGCAGAACGTTTTAAAGTATTGCAATTGCACTGAAAAATTGCTGATTTGAAAGAAAGAAAAAAACAATTACAAAAAGAAATGTTTTAAAATGAATAATGGGAGACGTATTTTGAAATGTATGGGATTCTTCATTCATTGCAGAAGAACACTGGAAGAAATTAAATAATGAGAATGGCAATATGAACTCAATGCAGATTTCCCTTTTCACAAGTGTGATAAATCACCGGCTTTGAAATTTAATCCTACACAAGAGATCAAGAATCTTTGGAGAAGGAAGGAGAATTTTGAATTATCTACTGATATTTGCAATCCTTAATTAAAATTTGAGAATATTATTTATAAAATAGAATAATAATTTGCTCGTTTCACAGTTGAATTGTTATGTTTGACCATGTAATATTAGCCACAAGATTCATTGTATTTGTTGAACTTCAGTGCAGATATTTCCGTGAGTTGGATTTACAAAGAGTAACAACACGTGTTATCAGTTAATTAATATCGAGACCGACTGCGATGCGATGTACAGTGGTACACAACAACGTTCTTGGAGAGCATTCTCCACAGACTACTCACTACAGAGCAAATACAAGTTGATAAGTCAATTTGACCATGTTGGGAAAGTGTGTCTTTTGTACAACGTTCAACACTTCCCCTCAAAAATTACTTTCACATGCTTGCTTTTTTACAAAACATTGTTACACTTTAACATAACAATAAATACACTACTCTTCATTTCCCACTCCCATTAAGCCACATAATTTAGCAAACCTAACTTTTGCTAATGGTTTCATGAGAATGTCTGCTACCTGACTTTCAGCATCAATGTGCTCCACATTTAACACTTTCTCCTGAAATTTTTCTCATACAAAATAATAATGCACTGCAATATGTTTTGAGCGTTTATGAAATTCAGGAATTTTTTTACCAACTTAATAGCACTAGCATCGTCCACTAGCAGTATGGGCATTCCTGTCAGATGAGTAATCTCATTCAAAAGTCTTGTTAACCATATCACTTCCTTCGCTCCCTCGCTGGCTGCCACAAATTCAGCCTCTGTTGTTGATAGAGCAACTGACTTCTACTTCCGGCTCATCCAGGATATTGCTCTGCCTGCATACTTGCATAGAACTCCAGTTGTTGAGCATCTTGTTGTTGGATCTTCACCATAATCTGCATCACTGAAGGCTTCCAGGATTATGATTTGGACTATAGCATATTCCACAAGCAGTGGTTCCTCGTACATATTTGAAAATCCATTTCACTGCTTGCCAATCAGATATTCTTGGACTGTCCAACAGCATAGGAGATATCTGGCCTAGTGACTGTAGCCAGATACATCAAGCTGCCAACTGCTTCTCTGTAAGGCACACTAGTGTCTACTAACTGCTGTGTGTTTACTTCCCCTCCATTAACACTTCCTTTTTCAGCAGGTGTTGACACAGCATTCGCTTCACTCATGCGAAATTTCTCAAGAATTTTCTTTGTATAGTTCTCTTGATATACAAAAATAGAACCATCTTCTTTTTGTGTTATTTGTATGCCCAAGAAACAATCTAATGACCCAACCACAATTTCAAATTCTTCTTTTAGAGTTCCAACAAAACCTTTGATATCTTCAATATCATTGCCTGCAACCAATCCATCATCCACATAGATGGCTACGATCATTTTCTTCATTTTTCTTACAAATGATCACACTGGGATCAGCTTGCTGCATGTAAAACCATGCTTCGACATGCTTGCTTCAGTCCTTAAAGACTCCTTTTTAGCTTACACACATGACCAGTCCCATCATCAAACCCTTCAGGTTGATACATATAGATTTCCTCAGCAAGTTCACTATAAAGTGAGGCTGTTTTCACATCAAATTGAGCTAACTTCAACCCTTCACAAGCTGCAACACTCAGCACAGTTCGTACAGTATCAAATCGAGCCACTGGACTAAAGGTTTCATCGTAATCGATTCCACTCTTCTGAAGATAACCATTTGCTACCAGTCTTGCTTTAAATCCGTAGATACTGCCATCTGCCTTGGTCTTTACTTTTAGAAACCACCAATTATCAATAACTTTTTTATTGCTTGGAGGTTCAACAAGTATCCAAGTGTGGTTTCATCTTCCATTGCTAATTTCCATTCTGCAGCTTTTCTCATGCTCTGCAGCTCCATTCTGTTCATGTGTATAAAGGCATGGTGGTTCTGAAATTGAACCCATTTTCTTTCAATAAAGCCTTCACTTCTGCATTATCAAATTCCTTCCCAAAGTCGGTGAGCAATTCTTTCACTACATGGCCTGTAACACTGACTTCAGCTAGAAACTGTTTTAGTCTTGCAGCAACTTCCGATTTTTGTTCCAGAAAAAACACACATCGGAATTTCGAAAAGTCATCCTTGAAACAAACAAAATACAGTGCACCGCCCAGTGATTTAGTTTGCATTGGCCCACACAAGTCAGCATGGATTCTTTCACCTGTTTTTTCTGCACGAGAAGCCCGCTGCCAAAAACTTTTCAGGTGTTGCTTGCCAACTACACAGCTTTCACAAACCTGATCATCAGTTTTTACATCAATTCCGTGCTGCACTAGAAACTTCTGAACATGCTGCTTACCTTGGTGTACCAACCTTTCATGCGACAGCTGCAATGTATCGGAAGCTGACACTAAGCATACTTCAACAGGAATTTTGGGGGGTAATGCATGCATGTGCATTTGGTACAAACCACTTAAAGTAACACTTCCCCATGCATGTACCTTGCCATTTCTTTGTAGTAAACACTTCATGGAGTCTGCACTGAATAGAAAACCTCTTTTTATAGTGGAGTTCACAGAAAACAAATTCTTACTGATATTTGGCACATACCACACACATCACGAAGATGATTTTTCACCCACCTACCGTTGACCAACATTTCCACATTCACTATATCACTGCCATGTGCTAATATGATAGCTTTATTTCCCACCTGTAATTCTTTTGGTGCTGGGAATTTTTGGTACTGTACAAAATAGTCCTTCCTGTTAGTCGTATGTGCTGTGCTTCCAGTATCTGCAATCCAAACTTCCGAAGCAGGACAGTTCTATTCAAAGCTCACAAAGGCTCCTCCTTCTGGAACACGCACACTTCCACTGGTTGAAGACCTATTTAACACCAACTTGCATTGCTTGGCAAAATGGCCTACCTTGTGACATTTAAAACACTTTTTGCTTTTTCTGGACATTTCTTGTGTTTCTTTGGATCATCACTTTTCACCACAAAAGCTGTAGTGTCACTACTCTTGTTGGGAAGTCTCATTTCAATTAACCTAAGTCATTCAGTTAGCCTGTCTACAGTACGCTCTTCCACTGGAACCGACTCCCACACACTTTTGAATTCAAAATATTCACTAGGTAAGGTAGACATGATTCAACTCATCAAAAGCAGTTCTGGAACTTTGGACTTCGTGAGACGTTCCATTTCATCATTCATTTCACGGAAATTTCTCTGTAGTGTGGACACATATGTTGCAATATCTTCTGCTTCATCTTTGGATTGATTGAAGAACTGCTCTGACAATCGATCCAAACGCTGTGCCGAACTTTGTTCATACATGGACATCAATTTGTTCCAAATTTCCTTAGACGTATCACACGTGCTGGTAAGTTTAGAATTAGCATCATTCATGCCATTCCCCAATATCATTTGTGCCATAATGTCCACCTTCTGGAACGTTTTACACTCTGCTTTGTACTTACCTCGTTCATCCTACACTCAGCACCAAGTTCCTGTGGAGAAGTACACATGCCATCCACAACTTTTAAGAGATTGTGGTGTCGTAACAGCAGCTCCACTTGTCGTTTCCACCTTGGCCAGTTCTGCGCAACTTTTAGCATGTCTACTGATGTCTTGAACTCCATCTTTAGCTGCAAACGAAAAACGCTTCTTCCGAGAGTGCAAAACTCTCGCCAGTCTGGTTAGGAAGACAAAGAACACTTCCTGTTGCACTCCGAAGAACGACGACACTTACTGTTGCACTCCGTCAAACCACCAAACTTCACGAGCGCAGTGGATACATGTGAAACGTATCTGGACCCATAACCTGTTGAACCTCAGCGCAGATATTTCCGTGAGTTGGATTTACAAAGAGTAACAACACATGTTAACACTTAATTAACACTTTATTAATGTCCAACGCGATGTACAGTGGTACACGATAACCTTCTTGGAGAGCATTCTCCACAGACTACTCACTACAGAGCAAATACAAATTGATAAGTCAATTTGGCCATGTTGGAAAAGTGTGTCTTTTGTACAACATTCAACAGTATTACTATTTCCTTATGCTTTTGTTCAATTTATTCCATTGTTATAACTGTAACATTATTCAAACTAAAAATAAATATCTTATGAAGGGAGTGTGTGTTCTCCGAAAATGTAACAGTAAAAATTCTGTTTATGTGCTTGTAAGGACCATAAACTGCAAGAGAATTAATTTGAGAATATGGTTGAACAAGGATTATAATTTTGTAATAATTTGTGTGACACTACTTTTGTTATCAGTAATTTATTCAAGGGAAGTGGGGACATCGTAACTTGTTTCTACACAGTAAGACTGATCATGAAGTTGTGGATAAATAGTTTTCAGACATCATTCATGAGAAGACAATCACACGCATTCCGCAACACATTGTACTCACTGTGAGTTCAGGTGCCATAGGCTCATTAGTCTGAAAAAAATGCAGTCTAGGGTGTACTACATGTGAAGTGAATTTGACACTTTGGGTGACCCTAAAGAAGACTTAATTACTTCCCAGTAGTATTTTTTTCTTAATATCTATCACATAAATCTTTTTTTTTCTTGTTTTAGGCAACAACTGCACTTGATTCATCAGATATTGTGTGCATCCAATGTGTGCAAGAGATTGATCTCTTTCATGATTTCCTCCAAACATGTCAAAATGCTGACATGATGATGAAAGATAAAATCTCCACGAAGAGAGTGAACTTCAGTCAAAAGGAGACAGAACAGGTAAAAAGTGTTAATTTGAAAATGTTTAAGTTAGTGCGACCACACGATGAAATGGTGCATTCCTTGTGAAAAAATGCATGATGTTTTCCACATTTTATCTCCACAAAGGTGGAAATATTTTTATTTTTTTTCAGGTAGGGCCCAAAATTTTTCACTGCCATCTTGGATTCTTCATATTAGAGAAGAGTGTTAATTTTTTAGTATTATTATTCTGACACCCTTGCATGACATTTAAGCAGCCACTAATAAGGGATTTTCCAAAATCCAGTACCTAGGCAGGGGAGTGATCCTTTTTCATGTTGATACAGTTAGAGCTGAAACCCCTATACCTAGGCACTTCAAGATATTTTTTGAAGAAACATCTTCAACATGTTTGTATGGCTGTCATTGATGGAGATCTATAAATGAACCAGTCCATTATTCTTAAAAATGCTAATTTGAGCAATCCGAATGCTACATTTTGAAAGTAGCTTTACTTTTCACTGCTACATGAACAAAACAGTTGCTTCTCTTGAGCTATTTCTGTACACTATTCACTAGAGAGGATATACAGGGTTATTACAAATGATTGGAGCAGTTTCATGAGTTTGCTGTAGCTCTAATATTTGACATAAGGCCATTAAATTTTACAGTAATGTAGAAAAACTCAAAAAGTTTTCTTCTCTCACAGGCGTGTTTCGGATTTCTGTCGGGAGAGCGCAGCACTGAAAACTGAGTTAAGATGGCGACAGCCACTGAGAAAGCTTATGCTATAATTTCATGCATATCAGTCCGTCAAAACAGTGCTATCATTTCCGTAGGATCTTCCAAACGGTTGGTTGTGAAATGTTCAGTGCTCTTCTTGCTCTATTCGTCGGCTTCTGTGGGCTACATGTGTAACTCGCTCACACATGGTCAACAGTTTCTTCACTCACTAGAGGCCGAACCGTTGATTTTCCCTTACAGAGGCATCCTGTAGTTCTAAACCATCGCCGAATGGAGTTGGCATCGGTGCATCTTTCTTGAACTTTGTTCTAAAGTGTTGTTGCACTGTTTTGACCAACTGGTATGCATGAAATTGCAGCACAGCATAAGCTTTCTCAATGCCTGTTGCAATCTTTACTCACTGCTCAGTGCTGCACTCTCCCCACAGAAATCCGAAACACGCCTGCAAGAGAAGAAAACTTTTTGAGATTTTCTACATTACTGTAAAATTTAATGGCCTTATGTCAAATATTAGCGCTACAGCAGACTCATGAAACTGCTCCAATCATTTGTAATAACCCTGTATATGTAACTAACCATATAGAAGTTGAAACTATTCATTAAAATGTTACTATTATAATAATATTAGAACTATTTAAACTAATAATAGTACTTTCTGAATATTTGACTGTACTCTTCCTTCTATTTCCAGGTCAATGTGGTGAGTGATACTTCAAGTGATGACAGTGATTGCAATCAGTGTGAAGAAAATGGCTCTGCAGTTGTTGATCCTAACCCCAGCTTAGAGAGCAACTCAGAGACACAAGAAGAATCATCAAGGTATGTAAGTGATTGCAGATATTGTGTTATGACTAGGGCATGCATTTTCAAGTTGTAACACAAGTGTGGCTACTCACCAGGAATTCTGTGAATTTTTGGTTGCAGGAATACTGCGTGAATTTTTCTCCATAGATGTGAAAAATTGCAAGTTTTAGTATTTGAAATCCCATTGAATTTATACATACGAGAGTCATCCAGAAAATAAAGACCGTTTGGGTATACAAAATGAAAAACACAATATTTATTGGAAAAAACAATTCTCTTACATACCTGAAGCTTCCTTCACTTCTCTAAATAATCACCTTCTACATTTAAACATTTGTCGTATCTGGACACTAGCTTCAGAATTCCCATGTTATACTCTTCTGCCCCCAGTTCATTAAGCCAGCTGGTCACTGAATTCAAAAGACTGCTTGTGCATTTCCGCCGCGCAGCTCACTCCTCTTTCTCTTTTCAGGGTCAACTGGCTTCCATAACAGCTGTACTCATAACGCTGTGAGTGGAGGATTTCTGAACGCTCAAAAGGTGAAACCAGCAGAAATTTACCGGCAACTGAAAGCATTGTATGTTGATAATGTAATGAACGAAAGAAATGTGAGGATAATGTAATGAACGAAAGAAATGTGAGAAAATGGTGTGAAATTTTCAACAATGGACAAACAAATGTGCACGATGAAACTCGACCTGGACGCCCATCACTCATCACAGAAGACTTGAAGACTGTAGTGAACAACAGAATCTTGGAAGACAGGCGTAATTTTTGCTCATCCACTCTATAGTCCGGACCTTGCTCCTAGCGATTTCCACCTTTTCCCTAAGCTGAAAGAGTTTCTGGGCGGTAAACATTTTGGAAGTGATGAAGAGTTGGAGAATGCAGTGACCACCTGGCTTAATGAACTGGCGACAGAAGAGTATAACATGGGAATTCTGAAGATCGTGCACAGATACGACAAATGTTTAAATGTAGGAGGTGATTATATAGAGAAGTGAAGGAAGCTTCAACTATGTAACAGAATTGTTTTTCCCAATAAATATTGTGTTTTCCATTTTGTATAACCAAACGGCCTTTATTTTGTGGATGACCCTCGTATTTATGAATGCCTTAAGACAAGTTTTTCACAGTTTACCTTGTATTTTTATCGAGGAAGGAAAAGAAAGCTGCGTGGAAAATGGTACAGTATTCTCTCAAAACCTATATGTGACAGAAAGAAGCGGTGGTAATACATACATAAAACTGAAATTGAGAAAACATCTTGCTTGCATGCGTGAATGTTTTGAAATTTCATCTTGAAAACCAGGAATTATACTTATATTTTATCATGGTCTTACAGTGGCCACTCTGTAAAACACATGGAAAGGTATCATACATATACACTATATTGAATTACACTACTTCACTTCTGAGAATCATTACCAATGTCTTAATTTTCTACAGTCATCACATTAGGACAATGGCAGAATAAAGACATGTCGTTTGATGGAGGTGGATCCTCTTATGATTCCCACCAACTTTCGACATCCAGCACATTTGAATACCCCCCCCCCCCCATTGAAAAAAGAAATGGTACAGCCATGTGTCATAAAATGCCATAGCCTTCTTTGCACTGACAAGTCATTCTTTGTTTGGGGGGGATACAATAATATTTGTATTTTAAATTTTAAAGAAATGTAGATGAAAACAAATTTCTCACAAATAAGTTTTGTGTGTGTGTGTGTGTGTGTGTGTGTGTACATCAGACATGACTAGGGACCAGTACCAATGCCCAAATGAAATGCCTTACTTGTTGCCTGCTACCCCTCCTTATTGAAACACACAGGACAAGCTTCATGATGTGTACATTGCACACACATTTCAGTGTGTTTTGTTTCTGTAAGAAGAATTGATTTCCCTCCCATACAATGCACCCACCTTCATTGTCTTCTGCATTACCACTATTGTTTCATTGGTGATGTAACTGACATGTGTCATGCTTTAAAACAGGATGCTAACCAAAATAGAAATTGGTAGACAATAAAAAATCTTAGTTGGTGTACAATTAGCACAGCTAAGTTACAAACCATTCTGCTTGCTGTTGTAGTGTCCTTTTCTATTATATCATCAGTGACAAATATGGTTGTCACTTTTTCTTTATTGCCATAGTGGTTAGCACATCAGGAGCCCCAGGTTTGAATCCCAGCCTTGGCATGGGTTTTTGTAAGTATCCATGAATTTCATCTTATTGCCACTGATCCCCATCATCGCAATTAGCCAAAAGTGGCACAAAGCAAAGTAAAATAAACTAAATCAATCAGAATGAAACATTTTCTTTATTGCGTGCAGTGGTTCATCACTCTTGAAACTTATTTAACAATAGAAGCGCCAGGATTTTTTACTACCTAGAAGCACCACCTCCGGTCAAAATGACCGGTGTTTAAAATTTGACCATTTCTCAAAATGGATATTGCGAATAATCATCTTATTACTAATAAAACAAAATGTTTTGTCAAAAAAATCATGAAACCCAGCGATTTTTATTTTCCATGCACTAATTACAACAATAAATATTCATTTTCTTCAAGGAAATAAGTTTCCGTCATGAAATTTCACATATTACATTTTTTGCATTTCAGTACCTTTTCTACACCAGAAACACATTTTCCACAAACATATTTGTTGCACATTGAACAAATGTCACTTGTTTCGTTTTCATTGCACAATGCCACCTGGCATTGGCGCCTCTTTTTGGAAACAGAGCCACTTACATTCCGTGCATGTGATATTGATGTTGACAATATTTTATTGGGCTTTGCATTCAAATGTCCTTCTCTCAGTTTCAGCTAATTCTATCAAAAAGTTGTCTCGTAATGTTCCTCCCCGTGACTGCCTTGTAAACTATCCATGCATTTATTGCTGCCAGATCTAAGATATTGTAAAATACATGTACTGGCCATCTATGTGATGAAGCACAGACTGAATATTTGCATGCCATTTGATCAACAACATCAACACCACATTTAGTTTTGTTGTAATACTTGATTGTTTCTGGGAGTTTCTTCTGGCTTTGCAAATCTATTTCTACATCTGAATGCACGGAGCTTAGGAGTAGAACATTTTTGTTTGGTTTAGCTTGGTATGCACACAATGTAATGTCCCCCTTTTTTAGCAAACATGTTCCATACACTTGTGTTCTAATGTTCACAATTTCATTAGGAATCTCCTTTCTATTTTTCTTCATACTGCCAATTAGGCTTGTCTTCTTCTCCTTTAGCTTCTCAGCGAGTTTTAGCAATGTGAAATAATTGTCAGTAGTTACATTTCTACCTGCATTTAGATAAGGTGAAGTAATTCTCAATACAACATTTTCAGGAACAGTAACATTATCATTCCTTGATTCATCTTTCCCAAGGTATGGAAAGGCATTGCACATGTATTTGGAATGTACGTCCACTAGCATCCAAAATTTTATACCAAATTTTTCTGGTTTGTTTGGCATGTACTGTGTAAATCTACACCTCGCTTTCGAAGGAAACAATTGTTCATCAACTATCAGATTTTCCCCTGGAGTGTAGCAACTCCTACAATTAGCTATAAATTTGTCCCAAATTTCAGAGCACAGTGCAACTTTATCAGTTTGTAATCATTCAGATCTGGATGATTTTGAATCCAATCTAAGATATTTCATTATTTCCCTGAATCTGTTTCTTGACATTGCTTGTTGAAAGAAAAGTGGCCCCCCAGTAGTTTTCCATAAAAAATCGTAGTCTATAGAACTGCACCCATACGCTTCTCTAGCATATAAATTAGCCAGGAAAGCATCAAGTTCTTGTAATGACAAACGCCAGTTGGGTTGCTGGTTTCGAGCTGCTCCTTCTTCCGTACACTTCTGTATGTGTCGAAGCATGGAATCGTCTACAAGAAGTCGCCATGCACTGGCAACGTTTGAACCAACATGCCGTTTTGCATATGGAGTGGGACCTGCTGTCTCTCTCAATACATTTTGAGCACTACGTCGCCCTTCAGCATGTTCTCCAGTATATTCAACAGTCCAAGAATTTATACCATCTTTGCCAACATACACTGAACGTACCTCGTGGCTTCCAAAGAAATGTCGTCCTCCTCGGCCTGTTCCAGGGCTCCTTCCTCGACCTCTAGCTCCCACAGATGTCTTGTTTGTCGAATTCTTCAGTTTCCCTCTTCTAAGAGATAGTTCTGAAAAAGAACTGAGTTGCAGCGATATTAGTATTACAATTGAAAGTATTATTATTATTTGTTTGTTGCAACAATATTAGTATCATGATTCAAAGTTCAATTATTACAATCAGAATGAGCGAGTATAAAAGAACAAAATAAAAAAGAATGTTCGACGACCAGTGTCTAGTGCCAGTGACTCGTCAGAAGACATCATGCTACTTATCAAAATTGAATACCTATAAATCAAGAATATCTCTCTCTCTCTCTCTCTCTCTCTCTCTCTCTCTCTCTCTCTCTCTTTCTCTCTAGTGGACCATTGTACAGGCATTCGGGATGTCCCAGGGGTTCGAATCATTGTGTGCATACACACTCACACAGACACACACACACACACACACACAATATCATACATGAGAACATGAACAGTACATTCACTTATATCCATGTATGCTTGCACACTCACACAGAGGATGTAATTGCACAACTACCTGCTTCATTATTTGAAGATTCATTCAATACTTCGTCGTCTTCGGAATCCACAGAATAAGTTACATCATCACCATCTGTTGTAGGAATGTAGTCCATATCATCATCAGTAAGATCTGGGTCCTCGACATCGGATTCATTTTCACTAATCTCCTGTAATACTTTCATATATTCCTCTGGACTGAGGACACATTGTCTAGAAAACATGCTTACAAACTGCAGTCTTCAAACGAAGCTGAGTCTTCACTTTCCCCTTCTTATGAGCTTCGACAATACGCCAACATATATGGGCGAGTCCAAAAGAGGAAGGAAGAATATGGGTGGAAACTGTAAGTGCAACATTCCAAGTAATTTTACTAGGAGTTTTATTCAATAAAAATGCTTTATGAAGATCACATGAAGCTATATCATATGGCAAATTTTCAGTTGAGGTTTGAAATAGGTAAATATGATTTTGATGTTTAGTAGCATCTGCCTCCTTCTTCAGTAATTTGCACCTTTACTCCAGAGCGAAGTGGAAAATGTTCAAACTGATATGTGTGTGGGAAAGTGGCTCCGAGGCTTTCAATTTGCATAACTTTGACTGCACAGGAAAGCAATGGGGTAAATTTTAAAAAGGATTTTTGATTTTTGATTTGATTTAGTTTATTTTACTTCGCGTTTTGTGCCTCTTGGCTAATTTGCGAAGATGGGGATGAGTGATGAAATGATGAAATTGATGAATGGACATTCACAAACAACCAAGCCCGACCGGGATTCGAACCCGGGACCCTTGGCGTCGCAGCGCAATGTGCTAACCACAAGGCCACAGGGTCGTGCTTAAGGAAAATCAATATCCATTAAATTTATTCATTTCTGTTGTCAGATTATATACTATACTTATCATTGTAAAATAGTATGTACACTAACTTAAGAATTAACAATCCTTTAATAGATGAATAATTAACATCATGTGCATTACATTTTGTGTAATATGCACTAATTTTCAATATATGTACCTTAGTTCTTTTTCAGTTTTATGAATATGCCCTGATGCATGAGTAAATCATTTTACTCATATTCTATGATTGTGCATTCTTCTTCCGGTAAACATAATTCCATGGGAAAAAATTGAAGCATCTAGAAAGGTTTATTTCCAACATTTTTTCACCAAAGTCTATTTATATGGCCAAATATCACTTAAAGAATAGTTTGTTATTTCTGGACCATTCTTTTGCTTACAGATCATTAAAAACTATACCCATTCCATTGTCCAAACCAATCAAAATGGCTGCTGGATTTACATCTTATACACAAAGTCATATATATGAAACTACCACTTTCCCGACATACCTTTTTTTGGTTTTGCCAGTCAATTTCATTTTAGAAATCATAATCCTTACGGGACTTCATAAACGGCAAATTTCTCTTCTTTAAAACAAGAAGGAAGACTAATTTAAGTGTTTCACAAAATTAACGAGCTATCCACGACAAGTCTATTTTTTCCACTCCCAGTGTCACCAAACATCCCATTTTTCCACTATATGCACAGACTATAAATTCAGAATACTTTATATGTATGAAATACAATTTTTTACAATGTTATTTATTTATTTAATAGAAGATTCCAAATACAGCGTTAGCCATTTTACATTGGAAGGATTTTATAGAACATAAGGACAAAAAAATAACATAATACAACAAAAAAAATAACAGAAAAATTACATGTGGTTAAGAGACTTATATACTTTTGGCTAACTTTCTTCTAAAACGGGCCAGATTTTCAAAAATGTCTATTTCGCTTCCTAGATTATTGTATTCACTGGGCAGTCTATGGAACAGAGAGCGCTGGATGAGGCACAATCTCGGCTTCTGAGAAGCAAAAAGTAGAGTGCTTCTTTTTGAGCGGGCAGGCACACGAAAGTGAATTTCCTGAAGAAGACGGTCACTTCTGATGTTGCCATTCACTATTTTGTGTAGAAATATATGGTCAGCCAGTCTATGTCTCTCTTGAGGAGTTTGGATATTTAAATTTTGCAGGAGGATGGACTTTTGCAAGTGTTTTGTGGACGGAATTCGGTGTCGAACAATGGCCAGGAAGAAATTTAGAACGGAATTTAGTCTATCTTGATTTATCTGTAATACATTCTTTGCTCAATAAATCAGTTTTCTTATTACTTAAATACCAGTTTTTACTTATTTTACATTATTAAATTTTTGATAAAATATTTTTACCGTCAGTGGGAAAAAGGTTTTTCCTGTAAAACATAGATTTTTCCCTGAAGAAAAGTTGGCAATAAGAATCAACTTTTACAGAATTGGGATTACTTTGACTAAATCGTTCCATTTAATTAAATAAGTTTATAATATCACCATTTTGCTTGAATATGATCGCAAATTGTATTAAGCATGGGTGCAAATTAATATTATCTTGATAAACTTAGTGTATCGAAACTTTTGGGTTTTTTCCACTCATTGCTTTCCCACCATAAGTGCACCCGTTATCTACCATAACCAAAATTAATTCACAGTATTTTAGTTTTTTACAATACTTGATCTTCAAAAACGTACACTTATTTTACTAAGTTAGAATGATCAAAATTTAAGTTTAACTTTCACTAAATAACAGATATTCACAAAATGTGAGTTTTTATGCTCCCAGCATAGCTAGATACCATTATGCTATGGTAGTGATGATACGAAAAATTTCATTGATCACTTCGTTAAAGTGGAATACTTTTTTGTCACCGATTTTTTTCTATATCTTAAATTAAATAGAAAAGTATATACACAGTAATCTGTCAAATTAATATTTTATGTATCTTATGTGAAAAAAAATACCTGTATGTAACAAATATGGATTGGAATACATTAATGAAACACACTGATACCCACAAAACGTAGAAAGGCTTTTTACAGTATGTTGACAACAACTTTGACTGTGTCATCTTGGGAAGTCATCTTCATTTTTTTAAATAACAAGGCATTCAAGTAATTTATTAAATGTGGTGGTCATGCTGCTTGAATCATATTTTTTTGATGGTGGTCTGTAAGTGTGGAAACATCTGTTTCAAACTTTGAATGAGGAAACAGGACCAAAAAAATTTGATACATGATATGTAATTTGTTACGGTATGTTGCAAACGTGGTAGCCATTTAAAAGTCTGCAATGTTGAATTGAAAGTGATTTATAAAGATAAGATGGTCATGTAACATATCAGTATGTGCTACAACTTTAGAAGAAACATGGCAATGTGTTTAATGTCAATGTAATTTGAAGGCCAAATGTTTTTCATTAAAGATACTGTGATTAGTGAAGAGGTAACCCAACAACACTTTTGTGGACTGTTGCAATCATTTCATTCATACCCTCATAATAAGTAAATTACACAGTCCTTTATGCTTCGTGGGTTTGAGAAGTATGGTGTTTTTTAATATATCCATGGTGCTCAACACGAAAATGACACCCATTTTATTCCTTCACACATAGTTTTTGCTCTACAGCTACCATGCCATTAATATTTTTGTACATGCAAATTCACTTTGTTTTGTCTGCAGTATATTGTGTTTTGTGAAGTTTCTTATTTATGCAGTTCCATGTTTTGTTATTGTAAGTATGTAGGTGTGTCAACAATGTTTCCCTGATGGTATGCCAGAAATTTCATAAACATTGGGGACATCATTGCAGTGACCTGGCAATTTTTTCAAGTATCTCTACAATGCTTTCACACAGTATCTATGCCAAGCTGAAAGAAAGTGTATTTGTAGGCACAGATATAAAAAAGTTAATCAATATGAACATTTTAAACCTACAATGACACATGTTGAAAAGCATGCATAGATGAGTAGATGCAGTTACAAATTTTCTCGGAAAGCAACAACATTCTGAAAACAGGAAAAAGGTCATAACAATATTGAATAACTTGCATTGTATTGATTTGGAGTTTTAAGTCCACTTTATGCACAGTAAGGCTAATCGGGACTGAACCTACAGTTTGAAGTGGGATCCGAACCACTATGAGCCTCCGCCGAGAATCAGACCTGGGACCCCTTGATACAAAATAACTTCCAATAATTGTGATACAACATGAGTCTCAAGTTACATCTATTGCATTCTGATTAAAATAACTTTCCAGTGAATGTTGATGATACAAGTGAGTAGCATGGTGACAGATTTCACTAGGAGGTGAAAATAATGGAACAACGTTATCAAAGTCATTAGTGTGTGAAAATGTTAGGATACTACTGTTGGTCTATTAAGAGAGAGGAAAGTGACGAGGTTTACAAGCAAAAATCAATCAGATGATCTTTGCGAACAAAAGCGCTCGTTATCGAAGTGTAATGCTGATGTGCAATGTTCCTAACCAGTGAACTGCAATGTTTATATTATCACATCTTCTGGAGACACACAGTGGTTCAGATCCCACTTTACACTGTACGTCCAGTTCTGATTAGCCTACCTGTTCATACAGTGGACTTAAAAAAAAACTCACTCACTTTATCACATGTTATTAACATAATGTCATATGCAATATCTATAGTTTGTAACATACTGTCAGTCAGTTCCCTCTTGTTCAAAGATCAATTCCTCCAGCTGTATTATTAGTATGGAATATATAAATGCTTGAATATTGGTGGACAATTTTTGTTGACTCCCACCTACTTATTTCCCTAATCCCCTTAATTTCCACTGCAAAAATATTCTAAGGTTGCTTCGATATTCTCTCAAATTCATATGCAAACATTGTTTTATTTTATTTTCCTAAGTGTTCTGATAGATCATCCATGCATTTATGTCCTGTAGAAATTCACCCACTGTGTGAGTGTCGCCTGTCCTGTGTGTAATATTCAGAGATTTAACTTTGAACTTTACCTGAAAAGGGTAAGATCTTGTATCACTTGAAAGTGAATAAATTTTGAACACAATTGAATGAGTGTATTCAGTGCCAAAAGAAATCAAATGTTGTTTACATAATGGACCAGTTATTTCCTTTAAAATTTGTAAGTATGTCATCTTCACTGTGGCTCAATAAGGACATTTCACTGTTAACAGTACACACATACCTATTCTACAACGTTGGAAACTAATTACTTTTTTTCCCCAAGGTACTTGGTAGAATGCATAGAGATGATAATAAATGTTCTTATGAAGCTTATGCTGGCAACAACTATTCCTAACTTTATCTGTCTTTCTCATTCTAGGGTCTTAGTGAAAGCAATAATGCACATGGAAAAATCTACACCTTCAGTTAAACACTTTCGCAGTGGTACCAGTGATAAGTCCCATGCATGCAACATTTGTAACAAAATATTTTCTGCTAAAGATGCTTGGAAGAAACACGCATGCATTCAAACAGATCAGAAGACATTTTCATGTGAGATCGGTAAGAATAAGTTGCTAAATAAATGTTCTTTGAAAAATCATTTACTGATAAACTTGAATGGAACAACATATTTTTCATCATTGTGTGACAAGTCCTTTCAGCAGAAGGATGGATATGATGATTACTTGTGGAGAGACACTAGAGTGAAGGATTGCAGCTGTGATACCCATAAAAGGTCATTTACAACAAAGTGCTATCCAGAGTCACATTCCACTTGTGCAGAAAAGAAGCATGATAATAAAATTTGTTGTAAAATATTCAGAGCAGAAGATGCACAAACCAGCGACTCAAGTGTTCAGATGATTGCAAAACCATTCCTCTGCAACATATGTAAAAAGTCTTTCAGGTATAAATGTATACTAAATACCCACATGCTGTGTCATAGTGACGAAAAACCATACCAGTGTGACATATGCAAGAAGTCTTTGAAGAATAAAGTGACTCTTAGCAGGCACATGTGGTTACATACTGATGATAAACCTTTGCAATGCAGCGTGTGTAAAAAGTCTTTTGGTACGAAATCACAATTAACCAACCACATGCAATGCCATATGGATGAAAGGCCCTTCCAGTGTTACATATGTAAAACCGCTTTTGTACGTAAATCAGACCTTGTCTATCATGTGCGGGCACATACTGATCTAAGGCCATACCAATGTAGCATATGTAAAATGTCTTTCAAGAAGAAATCAATCTTGACTGGGCATGTGCTACGTCATACTGATGTACAACCATTCCAATGTGACATATGTAAAAAGTCTTTCAAGAAGAGATCACACACTATCCTCCACATGAAGGTTCATTCGGAGGAAAGGCCATACCAGTGTAACATATGCAAGAAGTCTCTGAAGTATAAATGTTCTCTTAACAAACACATGAAATGTCATGCTAGTGAGAAACCTTTTCAGTGCAATATATGTAAAATGTCTTTCAAGTTTATATCACACCTTAAGAGGCACATGCAGTGTCATACAGATGATAAACCATTCCAATGTGACATGTGTAAAAAATATTTCAAGTCAAGACCACACCTTTATGCCCACATGAAGTGTCATATGGATGAAAAACCGTTCCAATGTGACAGATGTGCTAAGTCTTTTAAGATTAATTCAGCCCTTCAGTTCCACATGGTGTGTCATGCAGATGAAAGACCTTTCCAGTGTGGCATATGTGAAAAGTCTTTCAAAGTGAAAGGCCTGCTTAACAGGCACATTTTGTGTCACACTGATGTAAAACCATTCCAGTGTGATATGTGTGAA
Organism: Lepisma saccharinum; assembly: GCF_977018435.1. Classification (NCBI taxonomy): domain Eukaryota; kingdom Metazoa; phylum Arthropoda; class Insecta; order Zygentoma; family Lepismatidae; genus Lepisma; species Lepisma saccharinum. The sequence goes on along the minus strand of NC_139247.1, from coordinate 7,290,143 downwards.
AAGTCTTTCAAGGACAAATCATATTTTAAATTACACCTTAAATGTCATGCTGAAAACCTTTTCCAGTGTAACATATGTAAAAAGACTTTCAACATGAAATCAGACCTTAAAAGGCACATTCTTTGTCAAAGCCATTCCAACGTGGCATATCAAATGTCATTAAAGGAGTAATGAAACCTTAGCTGGCATGTGCTTTTTCATGCTGATGTGAAACCATATCCTGTCTGTAAATAGTTTTTGAAATGGATAACACACCTTAAAATTCAGGTGCAGTTTGATAGGGTGACAAACCTTGGTTATGCAAGTTCCTTAAGAAACAGTTGGCACAGTTTGGCTCTATGATGACATTTGATTTATTGATTGATCTGGTGTTTTAAGTCTGCTTTATGCACAGTAAGGCTATTTGGGACGACCTACAGTTTAAAGTGGGATCCGAAACACTGACCAACAATTTAAACCTGTATAAAAAGCCTGCCAATTGTGCTAATTGCAATATTTAAGAGATTTTCAACAACTGACTTGGCTGTTGCAGCACTGGTGTTAATTACAAGAAAATGACAAATAAAAATAATTGCGACTAATCATTAGGATGAGAATTAGTGGTAATATGATTAAGTTGATGAAGGAACATCACAATGAACATCCCTGCCCAGGCCATGATTCGAACCTGATGTAGCATGCTGTGCTAAACACTCGGACAGGAGGTCTGCTATTATAAATATAATCTTGTTTATTGATGTTATACTTTTTCTTTGAAATCGGCAAACGTTTATTTGCAAGGTCGATATTGATGCTACAACCATTTTCGTCTTCTTCTTTTTCTAAGCAAACCAAACCCGCCTAGCCTAACCTTCACATTTACTATCCCAAAAAGCTACCAGCCAGTGATGTGCATCTACGCGTAAACAGCGATAGTCTACATTCTACACGTAGATGACATAATCTATGTAAACAACATGGCAAGAGGTAATAACTTAGCAAAGGGTGCAGTGAAAGTAAAACAACATTATACTGTGTGTCAGTTGCTGATGTGTGAGGAGAATTTTTCATGCTCTTCCTTCCCAATTCGAACAATTTCTCACCTAGGAAAAAACCTAATATAAAATATTCTAGTGTTTTATGGGAAAAATACTAATTTTGCCTCATGACTGCCATCTGTTGTCTTTCTTACATACTATTTATCTTCTAACATAGTTGATGATAGAAGAGAAAATATATTTTGTTGTAAATAGGATTCTTGTCAGTTCGTTAGGAACTCACATAGTTGAAAATGTCAGTTTCCTGTCATGAAAGCCTTGAAAATTAATGTTAATGCACTTTAGATTGTCTACATAGTCTATGTAAACTACAACCCAATGTAATCTATGCATATATTACATGTAGACAATGCATGTAGGCCCATCACTGCTACCAACCAATGGAAATGCTTGAAAAGGTTGTATCAGCAGTCACTACCTATTTGCAACTATAATGTGCAAAACTCTAAATGTCAACAATGGTAACACTACTTTGTGGGTCTAGCTTTGACATAAAGAATTTCGGGCTCATTGTTTCATATCGACATTGTTGACCATTTCTTTTATTAGAAAGTTTCCGATACAACTCGTGACAAATATACAGCAGGTTTTAAGCCTAGTTTCAAGGACCCGATTGTTATGCACATCGTGTGAAACCTGGCCTCCCTCAACTTAAAAATAAAAGAAAAAATAGGGAGTAATTTTGTATCCTTTTCCGTAAACTAAGAACAAGTTCGTTGTTATTCTTGATTTGGGGCAAGGTATCAAGAATGATTTTTCCCTTGGCAGAGGGTCGACCACCACCTCCTTTCCCTTTGCACACACAAAAACGACAATTTTGTTGTTCGGGAAAATATGACCGCCAAGGTTAGCTTTTTGATTTAAGAATTTTAATTGATGCAACTGGTTGGAAAAAGATCGTTACAACTAGTGTTTATGGATCATATTTGTGGTTAGTCCCCTATTTTCTTTTCCAATTGCTAATTGTAATTTGGTTGTTTCGGTCAGTTTTTTTTCCTTACATTTCTCTTGCTCATGTATAAACTACACATAGTATGCAGAAGAGTAACATGTTTGTTACAATGCATGAATGGCATCAAAAGGGGGATATGCATGTTACAACACACGAATCAACTTGTGAGAATGTTCGTTTCAAGCATCAACTTCAGGTTACAATTACGTGAGAACTACTTGACGTATTTCAATGTAACAAATGCCATTCTTAATGATTTTTCCGTACTTTCAAATGAGCTGAAAATAGAATGGTGTTTTGAAAATCGTACTTCCTTACATCGTTGAACATATTGTGTCCACTAATTTCATGAGCCTCTTTCATATCTATATATCTGCAAAAGCAATTTTTCAGTATTTATTGTTGTTCAAAAAATATTTCCGGTGGTAATTTTAGGCAACTCAAATGGTATTGCCGAAACATTATTGGTATATGTCTTGTAGTTCTTGAGATACAAGAGTGGAAATTCAAATTTCTTAACTGAAAAATTCAGCATTTTGTAGTGCAGATGAATGTGTATACACATATCCGACAGTGTTATGACAGTACTGAAATTTTTTCAGTATTGTGGAACATGAACGAAGGTTTTGGTGCAAAAAAATCCAAAAAAGTTTCTTGTGTTTTATATTTTTTTTCTAGAACTCTCAAAATAAAAAAATACAAATTTTATCAGGCATTAGTTGAAATGTGGCACAGAAAGACATATCTCTAGTAGCAGCATTGTGCAAGTCCAAACCTGTTTTCGTTACGCTTGATAATAAACAGGCTGTCTGAATCGCAAGCTATGTGATAATGGGGAAAATGTCCGAGCCCGTGGCCGTGAAATGGCAAATAATTGGTATGTACAGATGCAATAGGTCTCATAGAGAAATTGCAGTTGCTTTGAATGTGAGCAAAACCTGTGTGGCGAACACAATAAACAAATTCAAGCATCAAGGTACAGTGGTTGATTTTGATTTGATTTGATTTAGTTTTATTTTACTTCGCGTTTTGTGCCTCTTGGCTAATTTGCGAATATGGGGATGAGTGATGAAATGATGAAATTGATGAATGGACATTCACAAACAACCAAGCCCAACCAGGATTCGCACCCGGGACCCTTGGCGTCGCAGCACGATGTGCTAACCACTCTGCCACAGGGTCGGGCACAGTGGTTTACAAACCATGCTGTGGTCGCCCCAGGGTAACGTCTGTACGCGAGGACCGGATTATCTCCAAAGCGTAACGAACCTTAGAGTTCGTGGGATTTTAAGAGTATCTAGCAGGTTAACCAGTTAATTGATGGGGTGATGTAAACTACTCATCATTCATCCTCTTGATGAGACCACTCGTCATTGACATGACGAGTTATCGCTTGGCATGCGAAAGGTACAAATTACACAAAGGAATTAAACTACTGAAAAGACAATGGTCACTCGCTGGATTTTGTGAACCGTTGAACCTGTATCATGGCTAGGTGTAGGATAATTACCTGTCTAACTGAAGTCTCTTAGCTGAATGAAAATAGCGAAGTCCTCTGTAAGCTTCTCTCTTATGCTGACCAAAGCGTGCTTCCACTATCGACCTCCTGCCTTGCTGACCACCTTCTCTCTCTCCACTCAATCTCCAAAGTCCGTCACCTCCCAGCTTGTCTCACCTCTATATTCCCTGGCCATCGAGCTCTTCCTCAATGCCGAATCGCCGAATCGTGTGTTTAATATAATTGCTACCATGCAAACCGCTGACACCATAACCAGAAGTATTACCTGTTCCTGAATGCTCAGGAGGTTTGCATGGCACAACACAATGCATTGTAAACATGCCTAAGAGGCTTGAGACAGCTGAGAAAAACAAGTGAATGCCCTGGTCAACATGAAGCGTTCAGAGAACTTAATAAAATAAACATACAATCCTAGGGATTGATACGTTCGCCCCGACTGAGAAAAATTTTCTCCTTTGAAAATTTAAAAGTCAAATCGCCAAGCTTGACATGACTCAGGTTCGCCAATTCCATATATTTTCTTAGAAAAACCAAATATACAAAATAAGACCACCGAACATAACTATCACTAATTATCCTAATCGCTAAAAAAATTTTTATTCCCTAAACATTATAATAAATAATACCAGTAATACTAACAAATTCGTATGTTTATACGATGTAAAACACAATAATATGTAATATTATAAGACTAGAAATCACAAAAGTTCGTGTCGTTAAGCGATAAAACTCTTAATGTACCACATTTGTGCGTACGTAATGTTTATTATGTAGAATTGCTCATCCGCCAGCGCTTAGTCAATAGTCTGTGATGCCTCGCCAAGCGGTAACTACTCTGTGTCGTCAGCAAGGCAAATGGCTTGGGCTGGAGCGTCTTCGCAAAACAAAACATAGCTCCCACTGTTTCTTAAGATTGGAGCCCATAAATACACTACAAACCTTGACAAGGGTACACACGTAAGTCTATAAAATGTGAATAGTCACATTCGTCCTAAATAAGCATGTAAATTATTGACACAATATATATATCTCAATGTTTTGTCTTGTGTTAAAGCCTGTGTAATACGTTGAGCTAACTACGTAGCCAGTGCACTGCTAACATCATTGAATATATGAACTTGCATGGCTATGTTGCACATTCCAATGTATCATAATACAATATTCAATGCATATAATTGGTTACACTGATAACTGTCGCTGGTAAAACATAACTATAGCGTTCAATTTTCTTTTCTACGTTAATCTGTACACTGTATACATATATATGGCTTGGTGAATACCTTTGTATGACTGCACACAAAAATTAATAATCTTGCAAGTGTCAAAAACTATGTTCTCGAGTTATAAATATAAAAAAAAAATGTTCTGCGAACAAATGTGTCGCTTATGATATTCCATGTTGGTGAGAAGAGAAAAAAAAACAACAATAATAACTGCATGCGACAAACATATACATAAAATATTGGCACTAAAGCATGCTTTCTAAAATGTTCGAAAGTGCTGTAATTATGTTTTTTATTGCTTGCATGTTCGTTTATTTATTCAAAGTGCAAAATTTCATCGTAAAAAAAAAATTTATGCACTAATTGGTGCTAGCACTGGTCACTTGACACCACTGGCGCTTGTCGCTTCCTTGTAGTATAATGTAAACTTGAATGCATATAAAACTGGTTCTTACGCATGGCACAAAACTGAAAATGTGTATAAGGGCTATGGAAAAGTATTGTTTCCCATAATGCATGTTAAATGACCAAATAGATACACATGATAGGAGCTCGCATGTGTATGTGTAGAAACACTGTAGCACAATTCTGTAATTATTGTTTGTGACCAGAACTGCTGTTTGTAGAATGTATGTTTTCTATGCTTCTTCTTCCTTCTGGATTGCTTGTCGTCTTGACTGCATTGGTGCAATGTAAAAAATGTGGTAAATTACCTGTAGAACTTGGGAGATGGGGAAAAGTTGTCGTTTGAACTGCAAACAGTGTGGAGGGAAATTTTATCTAGCTCCATCACTAGGTGTCGTTGATAGTGTATAGTCAGCTATACTGGGAAATGTATGGTTGACTACATCCTTCCTGTAAAAGGTAGTCTCCGTGTAGTAATAATTAAAAATGTCTGCATGTCTCCCTCAAATTGGTGGTGACGAGTCTCTCCTTGAAATAGTACTTAAAATGTCTGCATGTCTCCCTCGTAGAATGGTAATAAGTCTTTCTGCCTGGTAATAGTAGACTGCCTGCGGATGTCCGTAATGAAAAATGCCCATGGATGGTGTAGGCATTGCTTGTCCATGGTGCTCCGTATAGACAGGTTAGGTTGAATAAAGGGAAAATTATGACAAAGAAAGGAAATAATGAAGGATAGGAAATGTATAATTCATGTTCATGCAAGTACCCAATACCAACTTATTACCATTGCCTTTTCTTGAAAATCAAGTTAAATTGTCTCATCAAAATAAAATAAATTAAATACATAAATAAAATAATTGCCATAACTCTTTGAAAATAAATAAGGAAAATTTAAATAAAATATCCAACCGTAATTAAAATATTAATGTCCATGATTAATGTGTTGCCTTAACCTATTAATTATTACTGCGCTGCTCTAAATGAATCTGTTTCGCAAGCTGATGATGCTTAAAGAAATAATATCCTAGGGTTGCGGTTAATAACACATTCCAAATAACAAAAACTAATATAGACATGGGCAAAGTGTTTAGGACTAATTCCTGAAATGAGATGTTCTTACTAATTGATTGATTAAGTTGCTTTAAAGCAAGTTCAAGCGGAGTCCAATGGGGAATAGTGATTTCAGATAAATTCTTGGGGATATTAAGTAATAATTCAATTTCCTTCATCTTTACTTGTTCGAAAGCGACCTGAACCTGATATTAAAATACCATTACGTGTTCTGATAAACTAAAATAATTTATTGTCAGTAATAGACTTCACTTCAAAATTACAAAATGTAAAATTAATAAACAAAGTAAGTGTTGCAAGCATGTTCTAAATTCTCTTGAAATTATAAAATAAATTATTATGTTGTGAACCCTTAAAATAAATATATAAAATTTGAGTTGTGCAAAGCAAGCTATTAGAGTGCTAAAAGGTTGCTTTGACAAGCCTCTAATGGCCTCCTAATAAACGATAGGCCGGTGCAATTTGCCGTGGTTTAATATAATGCAATATAAAACAAAATTTCAGTAAATGCTACTTCTGAGTTTCGTCGAAACTCCAGGTGGTAACAAAATATAGCATTAGGGAATTAAAAAGGTGATATTCAAATTTGAAACACAATAAAAATAATAAACTTTCTCAATTCCAAATTTCCTTTAAACAAAAGAAATGTATCCACTCAAAACTTCTCGAGTCCGCCGTATACCTCAAATCACTTGGTCGTGTAAACAGACCCGCCGCGGAAAAGTATACTTGACCCATATAAGAATGGTGTGTCAATCCCTTAGGTATGTTTAAACAAAATAGATACAGAATAGTTATGCTATATATTACAATATAAATACAAATTAATAGTTATTACCTACTGTACTAACATTAACATGAAGTTAATCAGTAAGAAGTAATGAATTTATTGCTGCATTGTCGAATAAGGTGCAAATTGGGTAAGTGAGCTAAATTTCCTAATAATAAATAATAATAATAATTTCTCAAATTATAACATTTGTGGTAAACCACTCTAAATTTGGAAAGGCTAATGATGCCGTGGCGACTTTTGCTGCACATGCCTGTGCCAATCACCGAGGCTTAGCCTGGGCATGTTGCTAATAATCTTGATTACTCTATGTGCATAAAGTGCTAAAAATTTACCCTTTTGTAAAATTTCCCTGATTTATCGAAATTTCGTTTATCTCTATCCTGATTCTAATGAAAAAATGCGTCAATTTCCCAAAAATTTACTTACTATAAAAATCTCTATGAAAAACGGTAAAATTTTGCGAGAAAAACGCAAAAAAATTCGTCTTGTTGTTCCTTTGAAAATTATTGGTCGTGATTAACCTGAAGTGCATAAATGCGACGTTTTATGGCAAAAGTTATTTATGTAAGAAAAATTATCCCTAACATTGTTTACATGAAGTTCTATCGTGAAAATCAAATTCTAATGGCTATATGCGGAACTAAACTGGTCCCATAAAATTTTAATGGACGATCGCCACTGGTTCGAGAAAATATGCAAAGCCTATGGTAAGTGTTTTCTGAGCTTCCAGCGTGTTCAAAGTACTCGGGAGAGAGCTACAGTGCGGAGAAAGGAATTTGCAAATTCAGCTGCGATGTATTTCTGCTTATCGTTGCATTCCGACGTTGCTTGTACTTAACTGACTGAGTTCTCTACAGCGACAGGCGTGATCGGCGACTTCGGGGAAGTTCGGGTTCCGTTCGGGATAGGTGGAGGGGAAAAATCGCTGCTCCGGGCAGCGGGCAAAGGAACGGAGGAAGAAAATGCAACGCCATGATTCGCTGATACATTGAGTGACGCGTAAATGTTTACAAAACTCTAAATTACTACAAACAAAGTCTAGTAAGCGCTGCGAGAATCGAAATGAAAGTCAAGGACTTTGAAATGACGTAATAAATGGGATGGAAAGAGAAAAACTTCGTTGCGCCTGCGACAGCGTGTTTACTTGAACACTTCCGTGCTCGTAAAATAACAACAGTTGGGAAGCTGTTAGCAACCTAAATGACTAATAAACCTTGCATAAGGTACAATCAAACGTAAAAAATGAATTATACTTAAAATTTGAATCGTAATGAATATAAAAATTCTAGGCGAACGTGAAGTCGTAAAAAATATGGTCTGTGAACGATACAACAGGTTCGGGAACCTGAAAATTTGGCTTACTTTCTGTTTTTAAAGTGACATTTGAAACTTTCTCGACTTTTACTGGTGACTGATTCGCAAATGACTCTTTAACTTTTACAACTGGCTGAACACAGGGTAAAATAGGCAATTCACTTTCCATTTTGCGACTGTTTTGAACAAAATTAGGACCCTTGCTTACGGCAAATTTCTGAACTCTATCTTTAACGGATAAAATATTCTTCGGCAAATCTATACTGTCGTCTTTAGTGACTAAACTATTTCTGGATACATCTTGAACTTCTTGTTGTACCCTAGCAAGAATAATAATGGACTGAGGCAGGGGTGGGGGAATTGGCGGGTGACTCGTTTTTAATGGTACCACTTCAACAATCGGTGCAACATCGTCGTAAATCTGATCAATGGACGGTGAATCATTAAGTTTGCTTAATGGTAATTCGTTGGTACACTCATGGTCATAAGTAATAAAATTCTTGCGTTGACATTGAAAATAACAGATTATGAAAGTTATAAAAATACTAATAATAAATGTTGTTAATAATAAAATTGTAATTATATTATAAGGATAGTCAAAGGACTTGTTCAACAGATAAATAAAATTAGAAGCTTTTACGTATGGAAGAAATCCGTTTAAAATAACTAAAATCGCAATGATTTTCATGTTGCTTAGGCAATCAAAACAAACAGTTCTTCAAAGCTAATACGTACTTTAAGCCTGCCTAGTCTAATTTGGTGAATATTTTAACTGAACTTTTAATTATTTCTGACTCTAGGCTCAAATTATCTGCGTACTTTATTTATTTAATATAATTTATTTAGTCTCTAAATTTATTAGCACTGTTTAACTTATCTTATTTTGAATTTTACTGCAAACTTATCTTATTTAATTTCAGGTGTTATTTTTTTTATTCTTAAATACTTAAAATCAATCGAACCGTACTAAGGTACAAGGTAAGGACAAAATTGAGACTGATTTACTCCTGACTACCTGAAATAAAATAATAATTATTATTTATGCGATCTTTAAATGCATTAAAATACTAACATCACTAAAACTTGAAGAATCTTTAATTCTCTCTACTCATTCTAAAATATGCCAGCATATTATTGTGGCAAAGCTTTAAACTAAAACCGTTGTGGTTTAATCATTATCATTCTGCGATGGCAGAATGGATTTCCAGGATTATCGGTAGCTATCCAATATCCGAAGGAAAATACTTGTTATTGGAGCGCAAAAAAATCTTGACGTCGACGTCTACATATTCATTCATTCATTGTTTTCTGCCTAATTGGCAGGTTTTTCACTGCAATCTCCAGCTTTCCCTGTTCTCTGCCTTACGCTTCGTAATAGCATACGACCCAGTTAATTTAATATCATCCATAAGCTGATATCTCTTTCTTCCACGGACTTTTCTTCCTTCAACCATTCCCTCCAAGGCATCTCTTAGCAGGCAGTTTCTTCTTAGACAGTGTCCTAACCAGTTTCTTTTCCTCTTCTTGATGGTCTCCAGTATTGATCTTTTTTCACCAACTCTTTTCAGTACGGCTTCGTTTCTTACCTTGTCCGTCCATTTTACACGCTCCATTTTTCGCCATGTCCACATTTCAAAAGCTTCGAGTCGTTTCTCTTCATTTCTTCTCAACGTCCAGGTTTCTGCACCATATAGTGCTACACTCCACACAAAACATTTCACTAATCTCTTCCTTAGACCTATGTCCATGGGTCCACAAAAAACATTTTTTCTTCTATTGAAAGCTTCTTTTGCTATTGCGATTCTCATTTTCACTTCTTGGTTGCAGCTCATGTCACTGCTTATAGTGCATCCGAGGTACTTGAAGCTATCCACTTGCTGGATTCTTTCACTGTTTGCTCTCACATTAATATTCCTTGGTTTCCGTCCTATAACCATTGCCTTTGTCTTCTTTACATTAATCTTCATTCCATACTGCTCACAGCTGCTGTTTAACTCTTCTAACATACTATTTATGGTTATTTCATCCTCAGCGAATAATGCCATGTCATCAGCAAATCTTATGCAGTTTATTCTTCTTCCTCCCAATTTGACACCTCCTGTACCCTGGAAACAAATTTTCACTATATCTTCTAAATAGATATTAAACAAAGTAGGCGATAGGCAGCATCCTTGTCGTACTCCTCTTCCAATTTCACAGCCTTCTGTCATTTCGTCTCCTGTTCTCACTTTAACTCGTTGATTCATGTATAAGTTGCTTAGAAGTCTTCTCTCTTTCCAATCTACACCAATTTTCTTCAGAATTTCTAAAAGTTTAACCCAATTCACTCTATCAAAGGCTTTCTCCAGGTCTACAAATACTACAAACACCTCCTTTCCTTTCTCTAAATATCTTTCCCCAATGGTCCTCAGTAAACCAATTGAATCCCTTGTACCTCTTCCTTTCCTGAAACCAAACTGTTCTTCCTCTAACTCGCCACTGACCTTCGAGTATAGGCGTCTGTTCAGAATTCTTAGAAGAATTTTTGCCGAGTGAGATATCAAGCTGATTGTCCTGTACTCAGAACATTTTCTGGCATTGCTTTTCTTCTGCAGAGGTATCAAAACAGTCTCCGTGAAATCTTGTGGCCAATCCCCTTTCTCATAGATTTCATTGCATAAGTGCAGTATTTCTCTTTTTCCATCTCCCAGGCATTTAATAAGTTCAACAGGAATTTCATCAGTGCCCGTTGCTTTCCCATTCCTCATTTCTTTGAGTGCTTGCTCAAATTCTTCATTCAGGATATAGTATCCTTTCTCATCATCAGGCACGTCGTCTTCATTTTCTACATTCAGACTGTCTGTGCGATTCTCTTTCTGGTAGAGCTCTTCAACGTACTTTCCCCACACATTCGATATTCCTTTTTTGTCTGTGATTTCACATCCTTCCTCGTCTTCTATCATCCACATTGTTTTCCATTTCTTCTTTTGGAAGCCCAAGCAGTTTACTTCACGATACATCAAGTCATACCTTCCTCTTTTTTCCAGTTCTTCAATTTCTTCACATTTTTGTTTCATCCATTGTTCTTTTGCCCTGTCAGTTTCTCTTCTTAGCTGGTTATTCAGTATCTTGTAATTATGTCTTCCCTCTTCTGTATTTACATTCTTCCATTTTCTCCGTTCCTCCATTTTTTCCAGCATACTTTCAGTAATCCATGGTTTCTTTGCACTTTTCCTTTCCCTGTAGCCTATTGTTTCATCCACTGCCTTCTGTAAGCAGCTTTTTATTCCATCCCACATCTCATCCTTATTGTTACAACTAGCTTTAAACTTATTATAGTTTCCTTGGAAATGTTCTGCAAATTTTTGTCTTTCGTCTTCTTCCCTTAGCTTCTCTAAGTGGGGTTTCTTGCTCACCTGGTTTTGGGTTATCTTCTTCAATGTAAGATTGATTTCTCCTATTAGCAAGATGTGGTCTGAATTAATGTCAGCTCCTGGCAATGTCTTCGCATTTTTCAAACAATTTCGAAATCTTTCTTGTACCAGTATGTAATCTATCTGGTATATTTTACAATCTCTTGGACATATCCAGGTGTACCTCCTTCTCTTATGTTGCTTGAACAGTTTGTTTCCAACAATTAGGGAGTTTCTTTTACAGAAATTTACCAGGCTTTCCCCTCTCTCATTTCTCTCGCCTAATCCATATCTTCCTACTGTACTTCCATCCTGCCTTTCTCCTACTACAGCATTCCAATCACCCATTACGATAATGCACGATCCCTTTCTCTCTTTTTCCATCAATTCCTCTATCTTCTCATAGTTTTCCTCCACTTCTTCTTCTGACAACCCACTATGTGGCATATACACTTGAATTAACACTAAGTCTTTCTTCTTTCCTTGAAGTTTCACCATTATAATCCTGTCATCCACATAACGCACTGCTATAACTTTATGTTTCACACGTGGTCCTAGCACTATTCCCACACCACGGTTTCCTTGTTGATCACCTCCAGAATAAAACATCTTGAACTCATCACTCACTATTTCACCATTCTGTTCCACCTCACTTCTGATATTCCCATAACATCTACTTTGTTTCTTATCATTTCTGCCTTTAAGTTTTCTAGCTTTCCCGACTGTAACAGGGTTCTGACATTCCACGTTCCAATCCTTAATCTTACCTTCTGTTTGCTTCTCTTTTCCCCATCAGTGTCCTTTGTCATAACGTGTCCTTCCCAGACATCCCCCTCCCGGACATCCGAATGGGGGGCTAGTTTACGTCCGGAATATTTTGCCTTGGAATGACTCATCATGATTGCAGTTTTTTGTAGGGAAAAGATATATGCGGTAGCTTCCCGTTGCTTTCCGCACACCACTCTCTCTTTCGCATCTTGAAAGATCCCAGGGGGCCCCAACGAGGAGGTAAGGAGAGTGGATTTGACTAAATGAGCCCTCCGGACTTCACCGAAATTCACTGAACCAAACGTATGGTGTTTGGATATAGGTTGCATATCAGTTCCATCAGGGTTTTTGACTCAAGGTCGAGAAATCCCATTTAGCCTTTGCCCCCCTACATATTCATATAATATAAATATTCTCATAACTGGCGCTTAAAATAAACTTTGCTAATATAATCATATACCTTCTTCTGAAGAGTAACTATAAAATTCTAGTGATGTATTCGCTGAGCGAGTATTATTACATACTGCAAAAAAACTTTTGTGCCGAAAGCACATTATTAAATAATAAGTCTGCTTTTAATTGTTAATATTATTAGTGCTATTTTATTATAAATTATTATTATGTCACGCGAGTGGATTTAAAATATTAGACCTGTTTCACTTTAATAAATGCCGTAACTTGGAGCAAACTTGCAATATTTATATTTAAAATTTTAAAACAATCTGCATTTTAAAGTTTTTAACATTCGAAGCTACAACGTGCTAAGCATAAATATTCAGCTGTCAAACAAAACATTGTTTCGGACAGAGAAAAAAAAATATATAAATATATACTAACAAAAAAAAATCTCGTTAATATGTGAGAAACGTCCACGCCGTGTGATGCTCTCCTAATCCTCTTCTAGTTATTCAAAATAAGTTGGCTGAGCCTAACTTTGCTTAAAGCATATAAGTATATGTATATATGTGTACGGATTCATTCTCGTCACAACTGCTTACCTGTGTACGGACATCTCACGTCACTGCAGCCTATTTATACATCTATTACTTCTCAACTAGAACTTTTAATTAATCGGGCGGTTTATATCCTAAATAACGGTACGCCACTCTAACTATATACGCCTGGCGTAATAGCGGACATAATTGTACAGCGTGTCGAGGAATATAATTAGCGTTTCGTTTCTTTATATATTAACATGGATTAAAAATTTTTAGGCAATGTATGCGGAAGTTAAGGTAACAAAAGGCAAGTGACTATCTCGTATAAACTTGACTATCTCCTTAATCTAAGCTCCCTTCATGAGGTGCTAGGAGACTTCAGTCATTAAGAATATAAATGAGTGGTCCTCGGGGCCTTATTCGTTCCCAAAACTATATATGTATAAAAATGTAATATCCTCGTTGCAAAAGTCTTAGCAGTCATAGTTCAAGCATTCTAAATCCTTTACAAGTTACGGTCAGTTTTAAACCAAATTTAAATTAAACTTTTAAGAAATTTCAATTAATAATAATAACAAAATATTGACTCAAACAAGCATACTCTGTGCTATGACTCGTTAAACTGCACCATAGTGCCGATTGACTCTGACTCGGTGGCACTAATTTATTTTCCTCATTCATAATAACTTTAAAATCCACTTTTAATCCACGTTATTAATTAATTAAAATGTTAAAGATAAAATCGTTTACTGTTCACTGTAGCTTACTGCATCCTCATAACCAACGTTGTAATAATTTTCGTATTCAAGATCATATAAAAAAAATGTTCCTACCTTTTACGTTCTAAAATCACTGTCAATGCAAGAAATCTTCAAATCTAAATGCCTTTCCCTTATTCCTTATTTAAAATTCTGGATGGTAAAAATTTCCCAGGTGGGAATTTGTCGTAGCCATGGTACCGGGTTCGTGAGTGAACCACAGAGCTACCAGGAGCAGATTGATAGGGAATCGTCCACGGACGTCCCTGGGCCGGCCACATTTTTGATGAAATGGGCCTCCCTAAAATCCGACATCGAACCTTCCGCCACGCGGACTGCCGGACGCTCCTGATACCATAGCGCCAGCCCGACGTGGGTAACCGCGATGGAGCTAGGGTGCAGTTCCTCCGCATTCTTACATTTCGCTGATTATCGACCCAAACTTGAAGTCGATAAATTTAATCGAATTCATCCTCATGTTAGACTAAACATCTATCACGGCATATATAAATTCTTCTCCCCCCATTAATGCAAAAAACTTTAAGCCCTATGTATTTTCAAAATAAAATATGGCAAGGACATACTAACGAAACTAAATAAATGAGCAAAATTTTGGGGTGGGATTTGACCATGTGTCAATATTTGGGGTGGGGTTGAATTTAAACTGGCTAACAAACTTTTCATTCCTGTAAGAAATGAAAAGGCCCACGTATCTCCACCACGTAATGAGCTTTGGGGTGGGGTTAATTTAAACTGGCTAACAAACTCTTTTCTCATCGCATTTCCGAAAAAATGGATGAGAAGCCCAAATCTCCACCACGTAACGAACCTTAGAGTTCGTGGGATCTTAAGAGTATCTAGCAGGTTAACCAGTTAATTGATGGGGTGATGTAAACTACTCATCATTCATCCTCTTGATGAGACCACTCGTCATTGACATGACGAGTTATCGCTTGGCATGCGAAAGGTACAAATTACACAAAGGAATTAAACTACTGAAAAGACAATGGTCACTCGCTGGATTTTGTGAACCGTTGAACCTGTATCATGGCTAGGTGTAGGATAATTACCTGTCTAACTGAAGTCTCTTAGCTGAATGAAAATAGCGAAGTCCTCTGTAAGCTTCTCTCTTATGCTGACCAAAGCGTGCTTCCACTATCGACCTCCTGCCTTGCTGACCACCTTCTCTCTCTCCACTCAATCTCCAAAGTCCGTCACCTCCCAGCTTGTCTCACCTCTATATTCCCTGGCCATCGAGCTCTTCCTCAATGCCGAATCGCCGAATCGTGTGTTTAATATAATTGCTACTATGCAAACCGCTGACACCATAACCAGAAGTATTACCTGTTCCTGAATGCTCAGGAGGTTTGCATGGCACAACACAATGCATTGTAAACATGCCTAAGAGGCTTGAGACAGCTGAGAAAAACAAGTGAATGCCCTGGTCAACATGAAGCGTTCAGAGAACTTAATAAAATAAACATACAATCCTAGGGATTGATACGAAAGTATGGGGAATGAGATTACGCTGCAAGAATGCCAGAAATTGGTCGCAGCATGAGAAAATATGTGCAAATGAGCTTGAAACTTAAAGGTTGACCTATTGACTATTAAAATTTCACATTTCTCATCTAATTTCAGGAGAAATGTTTGTTTCCAAGTATATTTTCAAACTTCAGATTTAATGATTTTACAAATTGTACCTTTAGTTGCATCTATTAGATATAAGTGCATTAATATGCCCTTACACTTTCTTGATCTTGATGTACCTTTCAATAACATTACATAATAATTCCAATTTTGTATTAAAGTGTTTCTTTTTCATGAAAAAACACTCGCATATGTATTTTTTCTGTTTGTCTTAAAAACACATGACAAGGTGGTCTTAAACTTTTGGTAGGGACTGTAACATCGCTGGGTGCATAAAAAAAGACACATTTGACTCACGCATAAAAATAAAATTAGCCAATAACTGTGCGACATCTGTTATATCCAGTGCCATCAAATATTTAGTTCTGCACTCACAAACAAGATTAGAACCTATACCATATACGTATGTAAAATTTGTTATCCGGCGTCATTATTCTTGAAGTTCACAACCAGTTGGAAAACAGACAGGGACCTCCCCGAAGGGTAGTGGGTAACATTATTACCTCGAAATAAAAGGTGCTTGGTTCGATTCTGGTATAAACTATATACATAAGATGTCCAGATGAGGATTTATTCCAGTTAAATTCCCATATTACAGATCCGTCACAGCATTTGAAACCCTAGCATGGAAGTGCCAGGGTGAAAGAAAAGAGGAAAGTAAGCCTGTAGTTCCGATGTTTCAGATATCTTGGTGCAAGTATACACCACTCAAGGCTTATGTTACATTACGAAAACTGAAATAACAAACAACATCCATTTGTAGTAAATTTCTACTCGCAAAACGAACATGGTTATTATTATTGCCTAATGATTCTTTTTTGATACATGCACGCACACACACACACACAAGTGCACTTGCGGTATTCCAGTAAATGACCACATCTGGCTTACTGGTTGTCAAGAAAAAATGCTTGAAAAAGTGCATTGTTTAAAATGCAATATGGAAGCAATAATATTTGGGCTTTACCCTAAAAATTTGTTTGTACCCATGTGTTTTATTCAGAAATGCACAATTTTCTCTCACTGTACAAACTGAAATATTTGTAAATTAACACAATTTACCTGGTCCATCTCTTCTTCAACGAACTTCACTCTCTTTATTGAGGGGTTATCTTTCATCATTTTATCAGCATTAAAACATGTTTGGAGGAAATCATGAAAGATATAAATTTCCTGCACACATTGGTTGCGCACAGTATTTGTTGAATCAAGTGTAGTCGTTGCCTAAAAGTAAAGGAAAAAATATTTATCTAATAAATTAATTAAAACTATTTTGATTAATTGTTTCATTAAATTTAATTTAAAGTTCCCCACGCATATAGCATCGTGCCATGAAGGCACATTTGGTGGTGTGGCATGGCTGACATTTTGGAGGTGATGTGATCAACACAATGCTCTGGCCACCTTTATCCCCACCTCAACTCCCATGTATCTATTGATTTTGGGCTGGTTGAGGCACAGAGCTGCTATACAAAAATTGAATGATTTTGTTTATTTTAATTCATTTTTCTGCCAGTTTTGGCTAATCGCAAAGATAAGGATGAGTAATGATATGATGAAATTGATGAAGGGACACTCACAAAGAACATTTATGCCAGGTTTTGAGCCAAGGATTCCTGGAGTGATAGCTAGCAGACATTCATTTACTGCCATCTTGCATGTGGACTGCTGCTGCTACTACATCACATGATACGGAAATACCGTAAGAGACAGAAATGTCAAGAAGCAAAACAGACCCAGGAATTCACATGGAATATTGAAATTTTGCCTACTCAAACCACTTTGTGAGGTTTTACCTCAACAAGTAGTTTGGAAAGTGGTAAAAGGGAGGAAGAAAAACCTGAATGGCATTCCTGAAACAGAAGACTAATTTGGAAAAGAAAAATGAAACATTTTGAAAGAAAGTTGAAAAATACCAAAAGTTCAGATCGTAAATCTATTTTATATCTTGCTACCCCAAGGAAGGAAGTGATGACTTTGCAAAAAGAACAAATAACATTGAAGAAACTAAAAAAATAATTTTGTTTGGTGGTCATCCAGATAATGAAAAAAATAAGATTCATTTCCAAAAAGAAGGTTACAGAAAGAAGAAAGCAGCTATGCTGCAAGTTTTAGCAGGAGAGATTATTTAAAAAAAAGATAAACACCTTGAAGATGAAAATTCTTATGACCTTTTCAGCAAGGAAAAGGTTACGTGCAGAAACAGTTTGCTTAAAAGGGAAATAACACACAAATCCACTCCAAGGACTTCAAAACCCACTCTATGCAGATGAGTCCTCTCCATAGACAAGCCAATTTTAATTTTATAATTAACCAGGAGCAAATTATCTTGGCCAAGGATAGTATTTGATTAGGATCTTCAAGGACAGAATATTTCATTATTTTTACAAATTTTCAACAATTCTAATTTTTTGTGAAATCATCTCGTTTATGGCTCGTTTTTTAAGAATGACTCATATAAGTAAGGACCAAGGTTACAGGTTTATGTTGGGAGTTCAATATTTGTTTTGAACCGTATTAGAGTACATAATATATAAAGCCAATATATTGACACTTTTGACAAAAGAAGTTACATTAGTTGTATTTTTCATCATCAACAGGTAAGGGCATATTCCAGTCCTTCAGATGTACTTTATTGGGGTTCTTCGACCCATCAAATGATTTTCCCTGAGATTTCTAGGTGTGAGAACCCTGGTATTACATCTCAAAATGCTCTTGTTCTTGGGTTTGGAACTCTTAGCATAATGATTGAAAACCTACTCATGTAGGAGTATGATCACAAAATTCAGTGGTCAGAAGTAGCATGCTACTGTAGCTAACTATAAAATTTGTAGTTATAGTTCTAGCTTTACTACAAAACCATTGTAGCTTGTTGCAAAACTCATGTTACAGCCACATGTCCTTGTGGCGTTTTGAGGTAAATTTGTATGTGGTGACAGTGGTAAACAGTAATTCTTACTTGTGTACAAGGTTCATAAAGAGCAAGCCTAATGCAAATTCTGATAATCCAGATGATATATATATACTCTGCTATACAAAATTATACATATCTGTGTAATCACGAGTATTGGCGGGAGAGGTCTCTAACAGATCTAACCCCTAGAAACTGGCATTATTCATTTCTAGTTACAAAAAACAAAGTTTTTTCTTAAATTTGTTGTTAATAGCAGAAAAGGTTGTTTGTTAAAATTCGAACAGAATGAATTTGATTAAAAAAAAAATACTAAAATGCAGAAACGGTGATGTTTTCATATTCTACCATTCAATCCTAAGAGTAAATTGTTCCACAGTTTTCAAAATTCTAAGAATTATATTTGAGAAGGCCCACAATATAAACCTTATGACTAAAATCGCCCCCTATGTTTTGAAGCTTTTTCTGGAATCTTGTGTGCAAAAGGTTCATAACAAATGGAATAACTATGCATTTTAGTACACTAACTGTATGATAATATGGCAAAATGATGATGTAAAGTAGCTTACACATTCCCATAGACAAGGGATTACTCACATAATATTACTTTACATGAGGCTGAAAAAGGTGTCATGCTTCAGACTCTGCTAACTTAACTACATCATCATTTTGAGCCTTTTTTTGAATTCAGGTAAAAACCCTTCTCGCCCCCATACATATGACCTACGTACCTAGATAACAGCAGTCCATAACTAAAACGACAGTAAACCATTGGCTGATGGCAAGAAAATCATTCTTTAAGAGTATATAAAAGTGAAAAAAAAAATTCAAGCAAACATTCAGCAAGTAATCATTAAAACTTCAAAGTATGTGTTCAGATTTCAATAGAAATAGTACCATGTAAAAAAAATGCACATGTAGCATGATGAAATCACATATAACCCTTCGTGGTTTACGTAAGGAAAATTATGCAGATGGTCATGCATGGTGCAAGAGGCAGGATTTTTAGAAAATGTTAAATTGATGGTCTAAAATGCCAAATAATCAATTTTTTCTATTAGATCTTTTCTTTCAACAATTGAGATAATTTAAAACTATAAAAATTGAAATTCTACAAAATTATAAAAAAGCACTCTTTGTTAGTCGGGCACGGAACGGCAGACCAGATTTTCAGTGAAAACTAAGTACGCCTGTGGACTCGGACAGCAAGGGGCTTCAACGAACCCTTCCAAATGGCTCGAAGATCTTATAAACAGAGAAAAGAAGAAAATCATGACATAAAGGAGAACAGTTAGAAACTCAGCTAGACAGAGGGAGGTTGTTAACAAAACAATCACTGATAAATAACAATGTTAAGGCTCAGCTGGACCTTTGGCATGCAAATGGGCGAATTTTTTCCAATTTTCCTCTCCATTCGAAAAACATCTTGTATATTTCAAAATATGAAACATTACATCAGCTTAGAATTCTTTCTAGAGCATTGACGTGAATTTTCATGGTTGTCTAGATATTATCAATAGTTTTGTGATTACATAAGTCTATTAAACTATTGATAATATCTAGACAACAATGAAAGAAAACTACATAAAAATTCACGTCAATGCTCTAGAAGGAATTCTAAGGTGATGTAATGTTTCATATTTTGAAATTTCCAAGAAGTTTTTCGAAGGGAAAGGAAAATTTTAAAAAATTCGCCCATTTGCATGCCAAAGGTCCAGCCGAGCATTAAAACCACACATCTGGAGCTTGAGACTGTGTGCGACCAATGCAAGGTTAAAGAAAATAAACTTTGGCCATAATGGAACATATGTTATATGTCATATGATATAATGATGAAAGATAACCCCTCCATAAAGAGAGTGAAGTTCGTTGAAGAAGAGACGGATCAGGTAAATTATATTAATTTGCAAATATTTCAGTTAGTACAGTGAGAGAAAATTGTGCATTTCTGAGTAAAACACATGGGTACAAACAAATTTTTAGGGTAAAGCCCAAATATTATTGCTTCCATATTGGATTTTTAACAATGCACTTTTTCAAACATTTTTTCTCGACAACCAGTAAGCCAGATGTAGTCGTTTACTGGAATACCGCAAAAGAGAGAGAGAGAGAGAGAGAGAGTGAGTGTGTGTGTGTGTGTGTGTGTGTGGGTGTGTGTGTGTGTGTGTGTGTCAAAAAAGAATCATTAAGCAATATTAATAACCATGTTGGTTTTGAGAGTAGAAATTTACTACAAATGGATGTTGTCTGTTATTTCAGTTTTCGTAATGTAACATAAGCCTTGAGTGGTGTATACTGTGGTCCCTGTCTGTTTTCCAACTGGTTGTGAACTTCAAGAATGATGACACTGGATAACAAAGTTTACATACATGTATGGTATAACCTCTTAAGAAATAATCTTGTTTGTGAGTGCAGAACTAAATATTTGATGGCACTGGATATAACAGATTTTGTACAGTTATTACCTAATTTTATTTTTATGCGCGAGTCAAACATGTCTTTTTTATGCACCCAGCGATGCTACAGTCCCTACCAGAAGTTTAAGACCACCTTGTCATCTGTTTTTAAGACAAACAGAAAAAATACATATGCGAGTGCTTTTCATGAAAAAAACACTTTAATACAAAATTGGAATTATTATGTAATGTTATTGAAAGGTACATCAAGATCAAGAAAGTGTAAGGGCATATTAATGCACTTTTATCTAATAGATGCAAATAAAGGTACAATTTGTAAAATCATTAAATCTGAAGTTTGAAAATATACTTGGAAACAAACATTTCTCCTGAAATTAGATGATTAAAATGTGAAATTTTAATAGTCAATAGGTCCACCTTTAAGTTTCAAGCACATTTGCACATATTTTCTCATGCTGCGACCAATTTCTGACATTCTTGCTGCATAATCTCATTCCATACTTCAGAGATAATCCGGTCTTTGCGTACTGACGTTACCCTGAGGTGTCCGCAGCATGGTTTATCAACCACTGTACCTTGCTGCTTGAATTTGTTTATTGTGTTCGCCACACAGGTTTTGCTCACATTCAAAGCATCTGCAATTTCTCTATGAGATCTATTGCATCTGTACATACCAATTATTTGCCATTTCACGGCCGCGGGCACAGATATTTTCCCCATTATCACATAGCTTACGATTCAGGCAGCCTGTTTATTATGAAGTGTAACGAAAACAGGTTTGGACTTGCACAATGCTGCTACTCGAGATATGTCTTTCTGTGCCATCTATTGACACACATTGCAACTAATACCTGATAAAATTTGTTCACTCCAGTGCAGTAGTTGAGGAAGATATTGTTATCTGAAACCTCTCAGTTTCGCTCTATTTTTTTTTTATTTTGCGAATTTTAGAAAATAAAATATAAAACAAGAAATTTTTTTTGATTTTTTTTTGCCCCAAAACCTTCGTTCATGTTCCACAATACTGGAAAAAATTCAATACTGTCGTAACAACGTCGGTTACGTGTATACACATTTGTACTACAAAATGCTGGATTTTCAGTTAAGAAATTTGAATATCCACTTTCGTATCTCAAGGACTACAAGACGTAGACCAATAACTTTTCGGCAATACCGGGTGAGTCACCTAAAATTACCACCGTTAATATTTCGTGAACAACAATAAATATTGAAAAACTGCTTTCGCAGAGATATAAGGATATGAGAGGGGCTCATGGCATTAGTGGACACAATACGTTCAACTACATAAGGAAGTACGATTTTCAACACAAACTTAGTTTTTTGTGGAAACCCCATTCTATTTTCAGGTCATTTGAAAGTACGGAAAAAATCATTAAGAATGGCATTTGCTACATTGAAATACGTCAAGTAGTTCTCAAGTAATTATAACCTGAAGTTGACGCTTGAAACAAACATTCTCACAAGTTGATTCGTGTGTCGTAACATGCATATCCCCCTTTTGATGCCATTCATGCATTGTAACAAACATGTTACTCTTCTGCATACTATGTGTAGTTTATACATGAGCAAGAGAAATTTAAGAAAAAAAAACTGACCGAAACAACCAAATTACAATTAGCAATTGGAAAAGAAAATAGGGGACTAACCACAAATATGATTCATAAACACTAGTTGTAATGACCTTTTTCCAACCAGTTGCATCAATTAAAATTCTTAAATCAAAAAGCTAACCTTGGCGGTCATATTTTACGAACAACAAAATTGTCATTTTTGTGTGTTCAAAGGGAAAGGAGGTGGTGGTCGACCCTCTGCCAAGGGAAAAAAAATAATTCTTGATATCTTGCCCCGAATCAAGAATAACAATGAACTTGTTCTTAGTTTACGGAAAACGATACAAAATTACTCCCTATTTTTTTCTTTTATTTTTAAGTTGAAGGAGGCCAAGTTTCACACGATGTGCGTAACAATCGGGTCCTTGAAACTAGGCTTAAAACCTCCTGTATATATATATATATATATTTTTTTTATAATAATAATAAATTCTTTATTTCCGTAGACCCATATCCATGGATGTGGAAAACGTCATACAATACTAAATATTACAAATGGAGTACGATTACAATAAAAAGAACAAAATGCAAACACAAAAATACAAATAAATCATATGGGTTAAACATAAACAGTTATAAGTGTTACATACTAAACTTGTAAAACAGATAATCCAAATATAGGAGACATACAATATCAAAAGAATTTAAATGCTTCAATTTACTAATCCAGTTTAACTATTGAAATTCATTGAGATTATATAGAGGTATATCTGTTAAATACTGTTTAATTGATTTCAGTTTCTTGTGAGTTTCTGTAATTTCTTTGATGTATGTGGGAAGTTTGTTATGGTGTTTTATTCCTGCAACATGAGGTGATTTGTCTGAGAGAACAAGTCTGTGTGCTTGCATGTGGAAGTTCTCTTTTTGACGTGTGTTGTGCTGATGGACGGTCGAATTCTTATCTAATTTACGGTGTTTTAGTACATTTTCAATTACTTTGTAAATATATAAGGAATATATGGTCATAATTTTATTTTCTCTAAATAATTCTCTACATGAGTTTCTAATTGGTATTTTGAACATATACCTTATTGCTCTTTTCTGTAGAGTAAGCAATCTTTGAGCGTATTCCTGCGCAGCTCCTCCCCATGCTATTATGCAATATTCTAGGTATGGATATACAAGTCCATAGTATAGATTTGTGTTTATTTCAGACACATTATATTGTGTTAGGAGTTTTAGTAGATATAAGTTTTTCCCTACTTTTTTTGCATACATGGTCAATATGATATGTCCATCTTAATTTGTCATCAATAACTAAACCTAAAAATGTAACTGGATTTTCATAATTGATTTGATTACAATCTATTTGTAAGTTTATATTATCAAAATTGGGTTTATTTCCAGGATTGAAAGCCATATACATTGTTTTTTGATAGTTTACATTCAAGTTATATGAATTTAAGTGCTGAGTTATTATATTTACTGATATGTAGGTTTGTA
Source organism: Lepisma saccharinum (assembly GCF_977018435.1). NCBI lineage: Eukaryota > Metazoa > Arthropoda > Insecta > Zygentoma > Lepismatidae > Lepisma > Lepisma saccharinum. The sequence continues at coordinate 7,265,921 of NC_139247.1, read as the reverse complement.
TTTCTTAATTGTTCTTGTGTATTTGCACTGCATGTTATGGTTGTGTCATCTGCGTATGTTAAAATATTTGTATTGTCTGGAGCGGGTAAGTCGTTGGTATATAGTATGAACAGTAGCGGGCCTAGTATAGAGCCTTGAGGAACTCCTGTTTTTGCATATTCAGTGTCAGATATAATTTTGTGAACCACGGAGTTTTCAGTATGTAGTATCTGGGTGTACTGTGGTCTATCCGTGAGAAAAGATTTTATCAGTTTGTATGTATTTCCTCTAATGCCAAGATTGTATATTTTTGCATGAGCATAGAGTGGTCTAAGCAGTCAAAGGCTTTGGACAGATCCAGGAAAATAGCACAGGGTATCTCATTATCTTCTAATGCATCTATAATTATCTCAATAAATTGAGAAGTAGCTGTACTTGTCGATTTACCCTTTTGGAAACCATGTTGTAGTGGACTAATTATGTTATATTTGGCACAGAATTCGTATATTTTGTTACAAATGATTTTCTCTAACAGTTTTGAGAAAGATGATGTGATCGTTATTGGTCTATAGTTTTTTATTTCTGTCTCCATTCCTTTTTTGAGTATTGGTTTAATTATACTTTTCTTCAGTACTTTTGGGAAAATTCCACTATTGATAGAGGCATTTGTAGCATACTGTAGTGGTAATGTTATGTATTGAGAACATTTTTTAATTAGATGATTTGACCAACCATCTGGACCTGCTGATTTCTTATTATTTAAATTTTTTATCGTAGTTTCTAGTTCATTTAAGGTTATTTCATCTAAGTAAATGGAGTTCAGTACAGTATTTGATTCAATTTTAGTTGTTTGGGCACTTGTGGGGTCAATGGGACAGTTTACATAGGAGTTTGAGAAATACTTATTGAATGTATCCGCAATGTGTTTAGGGTTAGTTATTTCTACTTCATTTTCAAATAATGTGGTATTTTCATTACACTTATTGGGTTTTTTGCCTCGTTGCTCATTAATGATATTCCAAATTGCCTTTGATGTATTACTATTATTTCTGATATTATCTTTGAGGTGTTTGGATTTTTCATATCTTATTAGTTTTTTATATTCATTTTTCTTTATTCTATATGACTCACAAAGTTTGTTTTCCTTAGTTATGCACATTTTGTCATAAATATCTTTGAGATCATTCTTTTTGTGTATTATTTCATTTGTGACCCAGGTTTTTGATTTTTGTTTGGTTGAACATGCTTCATTTTTAAGGGGCATGCAAGATTTATGAAGTAAGTTAGTATGGTCATGAACTTCTCCCATATGTTTTCGGTTTCACTTTCTTGAAATACTAGAGCCCAATTCTCTTTACCTAACAGGTGTAACAAATAGTTTACGTTGTCTTCCCCCATGTTTCGGCTTTCTATTCGTATAGGTTTTTTTGCATTGTAATGTGGTTTGATTATACTACCTTCAACAAATTGTGCTGTGTGATCAGATATTAAGTTGTGTATCACTTCTGCTTGTATTGTGTCAGAGGAGAGATTGGTGATAACATGATCTATTAGACTTTCGGAGTTACATGTTATTCTAGTTGGATCTGTGATTATCTGTGAGAGTCCATAGGACCTAAGGAGATCAATGTATTCTGTGTTTTTATTATTGCTCTTGAGGAGGTCAATGTTAATATCTCCCAGGATAATGATTTTGCAATTTGATCTTGTTATTTTTGTTAACATGATTTCTAGCTTTTGATAAAAGAGTCGTAAGTCACTATTTGGAGAACGGTATAGGGTTATTATCTTCACAGATAAATTTCCCATATCAATTTCCATACCTGCTACTTCAAAGACCTTTTCGATGCATAGTGATTCTAACCAGTGTATTTGTTTCCATCCAATTAGTTTTTCTTTAATGAATATGCCTATACCACCACTTTTGAACTCTTTTCTTGTAAAGAATGAGATCAATTTGTACCCTTTTAGCCTACAGAATTCTGTTTGTTCTTCATTGAGTCCATATTCAGTTACAGTAAATACATCTGGTTGTAATTCTTCTAGAGATATGATTATCTGATCTAATTTGTTGGTAATGGATTGAACATTGTTATGCATAATTTTTAAGGAAGTGTTATTTTTGCTCATTTTTTACTCTCACTTACCATAAAAAAGAGTCCCTTAGTTTGATTGGTTTCTTTATATTCCTTTTCAAAGGCCTGTCCGTGACACTGACACTAATTTTTTCTTCACCTTTTACCGTATCATCATTTTTGTTTAGAGTTACGAGGTTAGTATCACACTGCACTTCACACACTTCACTTTCCGGTTTTTCCTTAAGAGGGTACACTGATTTCTGCGAGGGTGGTGTATTAGTAAATAGTGCATAGAGATTATCACACAGAAGTGTTTTCCCTTTTCCGTTCAGATGTTGGCCATGGTTTGTGTGGCCATCTCTTCCAATTTCACTAACGCTTAGCATTTTTGCTGTGGGAGAGGATTTACACACTTTGTAAATTTTAGAGTTCACACTGTTAATTTCTAAATTTACACAGGAAGTTGGTATTAGGTCGTATCTGTGAGGAATGGCAGTAATGACGACGTTGGTATGTTTTGTTGTTTCAAGGCAGTTTTTAAGTACTGAGATTACCAATTTTCCTTCATTTCTTGATATATCATTGGAACCACCCATTATGATCACATGGTCTTTTTTTCCATAGTCCTTGCACATATCAGGTAATGATTTAACAACTTCTGTCAATGGGGCTCCAGGTTTAGTAAATCCAGATACATTGTATTCACTACACTTCTCGCCCAACTTAGAAGCAATACCACGACTATGGCTATCACCCAAAATTAAGACATTACCTTTGTATCTTTTATTGACTAGAGTGTTTTGGTCGTATTTATTTGTGTCACGACGTTTACTTGTTTTGTGTCGATTTCTCATTTTGCTGATGTGTTTCAATGGGAAAGCATTTGCACTTGATGTGTGAGCCGATGCAGTTGTTATGGAGCTAACTTCTGCATTGTTTAGCACTTCAAACGGGTTAGGATGCACAACTGTATTTGATACACTGTGATTGGCTGCATAGTTGTTTTTGGACAAGTTTATTGCGGACTTCTTGTTTATGTTTCGTTTGACCACATCTGACCATGTACCATGTTCCATCACCTCTTCTCTTTTCCGGTTTAACAGTTCTAATTTGTCTGCTTCGAGAATTTTGATGATTTCATTTCTTGTAGATAGTTCACGTTGCAGCTTTTCTATTTCCAGCTTTGCTTTGTTACAATTACAACAGCCTGGCATTTTTATGATTTTTCCTTAAGTTATCCCTAATTTTCACCTGTTTATCACTACACTATGTCCTGAGATACTTACGATGTTCGTATCGTCTGTGTGGCAGGTTTTCAGAAGTTTTTTCCAATTATCTACAAGTATTTTCCGACGAGCACAGCAGCACGTATAACTCAACTTGACGCCATTTGTCACGAGTTGTATCGGAAAGTTTCTAATAAAAGAAATGGTCAACAATGAGCCCGAAATTCTTTATGTGAAAGCTAGACCCACAAAGTAGTGTTACCATTGTTGACATTTAGAGTTTTGCACATTATAGTTGCAAATAGGTAGTGACTGCTGATACAACCTTTTCAAGCATTTCCATTGGTTGGTAGCAGTGATGTGCCTACATGCATTGTCTACATGTAATATACGCATAGATTACATTGAGTTGTAGTTTACATAGACTATGTAGACAATTTAAAGTGCATTAACATTAATTTTCAAGGCTTCGATGAAAGGAAAGTGACATTTTCAACTATGTGAGTTCCTAACGAACTGACAAGAATCCTATTTACAACAAAATATCTCTTCTCTTCTATCATCAACTATGTTAGAAGATAAATAGTATGTAAGTAAGACAACAGATGGTAGTCATGAGGCAAAATTAGTCTTTTTCCCATAAAACGCTAGAATATTTTATGTTAGGTTTTTCCTAGGTGAGAAATTGTTCGAATTTGGAAGGAAGAGCATGAAAAATTATCCTCACACATCAGCAACTGATACGCAGTATAATGTTGTTTTACTTTCACTGCACCCTTTGCCAAGTTATCACCTCTCGCCATGTTGTTTACATAGATTATGTAATCTACGTGTATAAAATCGTTTACGTGTAGAATGTAGACTATCGTTGTTTACGCATAGACGCACATCACTGGCTGGTAGCTTTTTGGGATAGTTAATGTGGGGGCTAGGTTAGATTGGTTGGGTTTGGTTTCCTTAGAAGAAGAAGACAAAAATGGTTGTAGCATCAATACCAACCTTGCAAATAAATGTTTGCCGATTTCAAATCAAAAGTATAACATCAATAATCAAGATTATATTTATAATAGCAGACCTCCTGTCCGAGTGTTTAGCACAGCATGCTACTACACCAGGTTCAAATTCCGGCCTGGGCAGGGATGTTCATTGTGATGTTACTTCATCAACTTAATCATCTTATCACTAATTCTCATCCTCACGATTAGTCAAGACAGGCATAAAAGCAAAGTAAATCAACCAAGTCAATTAATTCCCACTATGGCAATTATTTTTCTTTATCATTTTCTTGTAATTAACGCCAGTGCTGCAACAGCCAAGTCCATCATTGAAAATCTCTTAAACATTGCAGTTATCACAATCGGCAGGCTTTTTATACAAAAAATCTGTGTACTCTGTGAAGAAACCAACATCCCAGATAGCACAGACAGCTTGCTGCAAGCATGAAGCAAGCTTACCACGGCAAGCTAAGTAGCTATCAGCAAGCTTCCATGGCAAGCTATTAGCTGGATGCAAGCTTCCATTAAGCAGTCTAGTTACCAGAAGTGGAAGTTGCAGCAAACTTGCCAAGGCATGCTTGCATCAAGCTTGTCATAACTACCTGTAAGCTTACAGAATGCAATGCTCGAAGTAAACCATAATGTGTATCTTCATATATATATATATATATATATATATATATATATATATATATATATATATATATATATATCTGTATAAAAACAAACATGCCTGTAATGTACACCTCTGTTCACAGAAAGTGGCACACTTGTTTGGGTTGAAGTCCAGATTTGGGTCTGGCCGTACAGCCAAAGTAAGTGTTCAGAAACCAGCAGTGTTGCTTACTATCAAACATTTTAACCACATGCAGGGAATATTGTCTCTCAGACTCAAAGAAAAGGGCTAACGGAAAGATTGCAGCGTAAATATTAATTAACTGGACTTTCCATGCCTACATTGAAAGTAATGTACATGCGAAAAATTCGTGAAAAATATATTTTAAAAAACTTCGAATTTTTGACGTTCGTGAAGAAGTGGTTATCACAATGCGTTAGAATGCGATGGCCCCGGGTTCCAATTTTTGGCCTGAGCATGGGTGTCCTTTTTATGTCTCTCTTCATCGTTGCGAGTAGAAAAGCAACACTAAATAATGGAGGGGGTGCAATTTGAGTAAGGGAGGCGGAAATAGTGCTGTTGTAATTCCTGAAAATGATTTTAAAAAATACAACTTATTTTTTCTTTCGGAATAAGTGTTATCCTAGCCTGGGAGAAGGCTTGAAGAATATATAAACTCCTTCCCCATCCACTTTGGCAAACATAATCGCAAAGTTGGCACTGAATACGCGATAAGTTGGCACTGAATACGCGATGGGAAAAATTATAGAAATCCGAAGCAAAAAGAGTTTATGTCACAACCAGGGAGGCACATGAGACTAGGTACCCCTCCCCAACAAACACACACACATCAGTTATCCAGGCTATTAACAATAAGTCAATGTTTGTCCTCTCATTTAACTTTAACAGTAAATGGAATTTTTGTAAAATGAAAATTGTCGGATTTCATTTTTTTACATGTGCACCTTGGTTTCGTAATGGAGCAAAAAAATAGAATTGTGACTCGTAAAATTACTACCGGCTGAATGAATTTCTCCATAGATTCCAGAATAATGACTCTTCTTTTTGAAATAAACAGTTTAAAAATAATATAATATGTGCCGTTGGTTAATAAGATTCCTCTTTACATAGCAGAATCCGCTATGTTGATGGAAGCTAGAATATGATTATCATTTAGGGTTGGAAACACTCACCTTCCACAAAAGCACGACTTCGCAACGTTTTTCCTTCATTCTCGTGCACAAGCTTGACTTATTCTGTCAGCAATGTGCACAGCACACAAACACTATCTGATTAAGCGTATTGCTTTCAAATTAATGTAATTAGCGAGAAGCGACATCAAACGTTTCGAGCTGGACAGGAAAAGATACAATCTTATGGATAAATTACTCTAATAGCTTGGTATCTTTGCCGTGGCTTGTGGCCATATCGGTTAAAGGCCAGCTTTGTAAGCTGAAATCCTAGGTTCGAATCCCCGTTTCTCCAAAATATATATACGTCTGGGATAACTTATCGTATGAATTGGTTTTAAGTAAATTCGACGTTACATTCGATGGAATATTTGTTTCCTTGTTACGAACTATCTAAATAAAAGCTCCCCCTTGTCTGTTGGCTTTCGCGGGAGCTGCTTTAGACTGTCAAGGTCAAGTATTCGCCATGTTCGAGTAATATCAGCACCAGTCATGTAGTCACGTGAACCTATCAATCCAGCTGTTTCTTCTCTGCGACCGAGAAGCAGAAGCAATTGAGGACTAAAAGTGGTAAACGTTGTAAGTGCCAAAAGCGAAAGTGTTGGGAAATCGCATCGTTCCGCACATCAGCCCGTACGAACGTTCACACTAGTGACCTCTTTACATGCCCTTTGAACTACTTAGAGGGCTACCAGCCACTTTTCACGTTTATCACATTATAAAGCATGGCACATTTCACAGATTAACATGGAAAACTTTGTTTGAATTCTTGTGGCACTTACAGCGTTTACCAATTTTAGTCTTCAATTAATTTTGCTTTGGTATAAATTAACAAGCTGCAAGGGTCGCAAGTTCGAACCCTGTCAGGATCAGAATTTTTTTCTTCTCTTTAATTACACGGTAAACAGTGAAGGGTAGCAAGATTCGAAAGTAGATTTTGATATTTCGTTTTATTTTGGCCATCGATGTAAAATATGTAATTTCGAAAACCGCCAACGTTCAATTCATTAGCAAACATTCAGATGTAAAAACATATGATGCTAATGGGAAACCTATATTTCTGCGCTTTTAGAGGTTACATAGAGATGGAAAAATTTTACATTTATTTCAGATATATCTAGATTTTCACAGGGGAATGTGGCAAAGTGATTTTTTTCAAAACGTGTCAAAAGTCTGTGGATACGTTACACTCACACTTCAATTATACTCGGGATGGGACTTGCAGTTGCAAGTGAGATCTGAACCACTATGTGCCTGCCACCTGCTATTGAACCTAGAACCACTCTATTACAAGGGCATTAATTTACAACACAACATACGAAAGTCTCACTCTTGTGTCACAAAATTTATCAATTTCTAATTTAGCTCACAATTAAGCTGGAGAACTATAAAATCAACTGTACAAACAAAAGTAAATTAAATTAATCATTTTACAACAACATAAAAATCAAATAATCCACATTCCTAGATAAAAAAGACAGGCAAACTTTCCATCATGTTTATGAATTATATAGTCGCCGAATATAGTGCTTTCGCTTTCTTTTTATACAAACACTACTAGAAATCAATTTTGGTCGATAACACTGTCCAACATAATTGAAGTTTTTGTCTGTTAAAAGAGAAGTTGGGGGTGATTCTCATTGAATTTCATGTGCTGATTTCAAATCTAATTCCAGAATTTTTCCATCACCCATGAAATTTGAGTAACAGGGTACATACAAAATATCAGGTACATACATATCTTATATAGCCTTATAGTGATACGATGCAATATTATTTACAATGGTATATCTAGAATGTCTTCGAACTTGATTTTCTGCTGTACTTTGCCTGAGGAACATCTCTTTTTAGTGTCCAGCAATAATCTGCCAACATATTTGGAGTCCATTTTCGCTGGTAGGGCCTTTCCATTTCACCAATTTCCTGGTGGAAACATTCTCCATGTTCGTCGCTCATTGTCCCAAGATTTTACGGGAAGAAATCGAGGTGGGAGTCTAAAAAGTGTATCTTCAGAAACATATTACACCCCAGAGCATGATAGTTCAGAATCATATTACTGACAAGTTCTCTGTAATTTTCTGACTTGTAGTTTCCGAGAAAATTTATGCAAACTTCCTTGAAAGATTGCCAACCAGCCAATTCCAGCTCATTTAGCCTCTTTTCAAAATCATTATCTTTCATTAGTTTCCTGATTTGAGGGCCAACAAATATTCCCTCTTTTAGTTTCGCCTCAGTAATTCGCGGAAACTTCTCTTTGAGGAACATAAATCCATTACCCTCACTGCATTCCTTTTACAAAATTCTTCATCAGACCAAGCTTTATGTGGAGAGGAGGCAGTAAGATTTTGTCTGAACTTTCAAGTGGTGGATGAACAACATTCTCCTGTCCTGCGATGAGCGACTCTCTCTTCGGCCAGTTCTTTTTAACATAAAGATTTTTTCTATCTCTGCTGTCCCATTTACACAGGAAACAGCAAAATTTGGTGTAACCTAGTCGCAATCCTAAGAGGATAGCAATAACTTTTAAATCTCCACCTATCTGCCAAGAGTATTTACAGTACTGGATATTTGTTAACAGTTTCATGTTTTCATAACTTTCCTTCATGCCCCAGGAATATGCTATGGGAATGCTTGGATATTTATTTCCATTGTGCAGTAGAACTCCTTTCAAACTTGTTTTCGAAGAGTCTAAAAACAAACGCCATTCTTCACTTTTATGGACAATAACTAGTGACTCTAATAGACCATCGAGTGTTACAACAGAAAACAAGGTCCTTATCTTCAGCATACATATCTACAAAGTCTTTTTGGCGTTGTCGGAGAAAAGTAACTCTAGTGTCACTCGCCAACAAATGCCATCCTTTTAATCGCGATGCAAGCAGTTCTGCTTTACCTTTACTTAACTCTAGATCTCAAACTAAATCATTAAGATCCTCTTGAGTTATTAAGTGAGGTTCAGCTGTTAAAACACTCCCCACAAAATCAGGATCATTATGCAATTCACTACATTTGTTAGGAACACTTTCCCTTTCTTCCGTTACACTTATGTCATCTGGTGGAGCAGGTATGGGAACTCCAGGTCCATGAGGCACCGGTCGAGGTGCTCATTCTAGTGATGGATATTTAACTGTATGCCTTGATTTCTAATTTATCCCAGATGTATGTGTCAAGCAAAAATAGCAGTCTGTTATATGATCCTTAGGTTTCCGCCATATCATAGGAACTCCAAAAGGCATATGACGAGATCCTTTCAGCCAACTACTCAAAAGCGTTACACAGTTCGCACAACAGATATCAGGGCCCCATTTCTTGTTTTTGTCTATCTTATTGTCAAAGTAACACTCATAAGCTCTTCTTACACGAGGAGTAAATGTTCTCCTACTTGCTTTTAAGGTCAACTCACCACAGATATAACAGAAATTGTTCCTGTTGTTTACGCAACTTCTTATTGACATGATTCCGTTTTTGCTTCAAAACACTCACTGAAACTGAAGAACACTCAGGAAAAGCTTATTTCCTCCAGACAACTTGCTACTGAAATGAGAAGTAGACATAACAGTCAAATCACAGCATTGTGTTGAAAAGTTAATTGTTGTCAAATTTTTCAGTTGGATTGTTTAACAAGTTTAATTGTTGTCATTCATGCAGACATCAATGGCCTAGAGTTACTAGTGTATTGCTGGAGCAAAGACATAAAATATTTTAAATATTGCCTTCCCATCAGCTTATTATGGACTGCATGCTGCAATAATAATGCAGAATTATATTTTTATTGTTACAAAAAATGGTGGGTGATTGACAATTTCTGACTTCATTTTCGGAATCAGCAGGTGGCAAAACATTAAGAACCGTTGAAATTTTACTTTTAACAAAACCATTGTTGGACAGTGTAATTTAAGTTAAAAGTAGTTTTTTTTTTTAATTCTTAGTAATAACTTCTGCAACCGTATCAAATGATATTACTTGACGTTTACAAAATTACAGATTTAGAACAGAGGGTTGATCCAAGCACTTACTCGTGCACTATGAAATAACTCAAACAGCTACTCATCCAAAATACATATTTTACAGCTCTATTCTAAGTGCCATATGAGTGATGTTTAGGTAAATAATTGTAGTTATTGATTAATTCTGTTTGTTTATAATAATAACATCTACAATCTGAGCACGTCTTGACTTTGCAATTTGGACCTGGCTTTTTCATTCCCATCTGAAAATTACTCTCAAGGTGCGAGCATTCATCGAGTGGGTCACTTGTAAATATCTATCTATGTATAAAACCAGGAGAGAGACACCTGAATGACGGAACATCTTAAAATACATCTGCTGATGTTCCTCACAACTTACGCATTTAATTTCAGTGGTATTCTTCTTGAGAATATTAACGGTGTGTTTTATCACACAACAATTTTCAATTTTAGCACTTGTTGTAAATATCGAGGCTTAGCAGCAACTAAAAACTCTCAATTTCAAGTAGTCTGAGTAACAGTCACGTTCTCGGAATGAGTAATAGTTTCAATACATATTTTCTTATTGGCACGCAAACAATAACAAAGTTTCAGGATGCAATTGAGGACCAAAAGTGCCAAAAGCTAAAGTGTTGGGAAATTGTATCGTTCAGCACATCAGCCAGTAAGAACGTTCACACTAGTGACCTCTTTACATGCCCTTTGAACTACTTACAGGACTACCAGCCACATTTTACGTTTACCACATTATAAAGCATGGTGCATTTCACAGTTTAACGTGGAAAACTTTGTTTGAATTATTGTGGCACTTACAGCGTTTACCAATTTTTAGTCTTCAATTGGTGGGACGAGAATAAAATACATTATGTAGCACCCATTTAGTAAAAAAAAATATTTTGGAGACAGGGGATTGGTACCTAGGATTTCAGCTTACAAAGCTGACCCTAAACCAACATGGCCACAAGCCACGGTGAAGATACCAAGCTATTAGAGTAATTTATCCATAAGATTGTATCTTTTCCTGTCCAGCTCAAAACTTTTGATGTCGCTTCTCGCTAATTACATTAATTTGAAAGCAATACGCTTAATCAGATAGTGTTTGTGTGCTGTGCACATTGCTGACAGAATGCAAGTCAAGCTTGTGCATGAGAATGAAGTAAAAACGTTGCGAAGTCGTGCTTTTGTGGAAGGTGAGTGTTTCCAACCCTAAATGATAATCGTGTTCTAGCTTCCATCAACATATCGGATTCTGCTATGTAAAGAGAAATCTTATTAACCAACGGCACATATTATATTATTTTTAAACTGTTTATTTCAAAAAGAAGAGTCATTATTCTGGAATCTATGGAGAAATTCATTCAGCTGGTAGTGATTTTACGAGTCACAATTCTATTTTTTTGCTCCATTACAAAACCAACGTGCACATGTAAAAAAGGAAAACCCGACAATTTTCATTTTACAAAACTTCCATTTACTGTTAAAGTTAAATGAGAGGACAAACATTGACTTATTGTTAATAGCCTGGATGACTGATGTGTGTGTGTTTGTTGGGGAGGGGTACCTTATCTCATGTGCCTCCCTGGCTGTGACATAAATTCTTCTTGCTTCGGATTTCTATTATTTTTCCCATCGCATATTCAGTGCCGACATTGCGATTATTTTTGCCAAAGTGGATGGGGAAGGAGTTTATATGTTCTTCAAGCCTTCTCCCAGGCTAGGATAACACTTTTTTCGATAGAAAAAATAAGTTTTTTTTTTCATTTTCAGGAATTACAACAGCACTATTTCCGCCTCCCTTACTCAAATTGACCCCCCCCCCCCCCCGTTATTTAGTGTTGCTTTTCTTCCAATTTCGGATACTCCCAACGATGAAGAGAGACTCAAAAAGAACACCCATGCTCAGGCCAAATTCGAACCCGGGGCCATCACATTCTAACGCATTGTGATACCACTTCTTCACGAACGTAAAAAATTCGAAGTTTTTTTTAAATATATTTTTCACGAATTTTTCGCATGTACATTACTTTCAATGTAGGCATGGAAAGTCCAGTTAATTAATATTTACGCTGCAATCTTTCCGTTAGCCCTTTTCTTTGAGTCTGAGAGAGACAATATTCCCTGTATGTGGTTAAAATGTTTGATAGTAAGCAACACTGCTGGTTTCCGAACACTTACTTCGGCTGTACTGCCAGACCCGAACCTGAACTTCAACTCAAACGAGTGTGCCACTTTTTGTGAACAGAAGTGTACTTCGTTCATATGCATAACAGCAAACTAAAAATAATTTGAGCTAATTAACAGAAAACGCCCATGTTTGTAACGTCACAGTTTCTCTTTGCAGCTGATTAAACTTTTCCTGCTCCACCAAAAGAGGTTAGGCTGGAGAGTTCGATGAACTAACCAAGCTCTTACTATACGCTGGCAATAAATTTTTCTTTGCATTTTTTTTTCCTTGCTAACCAAGCTAGCTACCTGTTAGAGGGTTACGACCTCTGTAAGGGAATTGATATTTAGCGATTTTGTGTTTGTAAATACGAAAAGCATGTATTTCTAGTATTTGTGACAGTGAAGTTTTTCGTAGAAGGATGGTGCTGCAGATGTTCATGCTGTAAAGCCATAGGTAAGAATTGGATGGAACATAGCTTTGTATGTCATGATAACCAGTTCAGCCTTCAAGCCCCAGGTTGTCCGACACACTCGTTTCATTGGGTTTAGTCTTATTTTGGCTTTACTGGTTAAAATGTCAAGGTGAGCTTTCCAAGTAAGGTGTTGATCGAAAACAACACCGTAGTATGTTAATGTTTTGGAGGATCTTATTATGGAGTTTTGAACCTTGATGGCTAACAAATCTGGATTTCTATGGACCTGTGAACGACAACCCTTTGGCAGAAATACTATTGCTTGTGTCTTGCTACAATTTATTAGGAGTCTCCAACGGCGGCACCAGGAAACAAAGACATCTACTGTTCTTTGAAGGTGCTGATTCAATTGATTGATTGTTCGCCCGAACGCCAGAAAGGCTGTATCGTCAGCATATTGGAATGTATGAACATCAGGTGGAGGACAAGGTAAATCAGCCACATATAGTAAATATATCAACGGTGAGAGTACTGAACCTTGTGGGACTCCGGAGTGGAGAAATATTGGGTGTGATAAGCTATTTTAGACAGATACATAGGATATTCGATTTGATATGAAGTTATAAATCAGATGAATATAACAGGAAGGTAACTGAAATTTGGTTAGTATATAAATGAGGCCTGGATGCCACACCTTATCAAATGCCTTTTCTAGGTCGAATAACAATAAACAGGATGGTTTTAAGACATTGTATTGATTGTTAATCGTAGTAGTAAGCCGAAGGAATTGATCGTTAATACGAAAGGAAGGTCTAAATCCTGCTTGTTGGAGAGGAAGTAAGTTTCTCGTGGTCAAATGTGCATGGAGTCTCTTTACCAGAATCTTTTCGAGAATTTTACTGAATACAGAGGTAAGTTGTATTGTTCGATAGGAGTTTATCGATTGTGGGGATTTGTTGGGTTTGAGAAACATCAAAGATTTTTATGCTTGCCATGCTATAAGAAATAACCCAGTGCGAAGGATGAATGTGTATATATCCCTGCCAAGATGGTAAGGACAGCAATGGGACATTCTTTAATAAGTCGGTAAGAAAAAGAGAGAAAAAAGGTAAAGTGCTCCCCTGTGCTTAGCACCATGCCATGAAGGCTTATAGGGGGTGTGGGAGTAACGCCCCGCACTTTTTTGATGTGGGGGTGATGTGATCAGCATTACGCTCCTGACCGCCTTTACCCCCCAGGGTTTCCCCCAGTTACCCATGTCATTCGACGGTGGGTGGGCATTGGGTCCGCTTCCAACGTTAGAAAGGTTCCCGCATTTGAACCGGCCGGGGATTGAACCCGGGACATTTAGCATAGTAGTGCTATCGTCTGGTAGAGTGTGAGTATTTGCAGGTTTTAAATCACCATCATTGAAATTAAAGGAATCCAACGGGTGACGGCATATTGGTGGTTCTGGAGAAATCGGAGTGAATATGTCTTGCAGATTGCCAGCGAATGCGTCAGCTTTTTCTTCATCAGTTTGCAGAAGCGTTTCTTGAAGAAATACAGGGTATGAGGTGGATGATTTTTTGTCCAGTTAGACCTTTGAGTCGATACCAGAATTGGGTTGTATTAGAAGATCTATTCAGCTGGTTCCAGGCATGAGTCCAGTTTAACCTTTTGTAAGCAACGATGTAATTGTGCACAGTGCATTGTAATTGACGATGATGTCGCATGGAATCAAGGTTACCGGTTCGAATATAGTCCCTGTATAGCTGACGAGAACGAGTTATCATGGTTAGATATCGAGGAGGAAGATTTAGTTTGTGAGGAAGAACTTTAGACCGTGGCACATGCACAGTAGTTGCTGTTTGAATTTCTTGAGTAATCCGATCGACCACAGTAGTAAGGTCGTCTTCTGTGGTAGGAATTATGAAATCCAATGTTGCTTGGACCAGTGGTTAAATTGTTTTTGCAGCGAAGTGTAAGTTTTATTGCCAGGTGGTCACTACCTAGTGTACCAAGAACTTTAATAGTGCATTTCTGTGCGAGATTTACGGAAGTGATAACAATATATGGAGTTGACTGAGAGATGGGTCTTGAATGCTCTGGAAAATGATGTTTTATTCCAGTGGTTTGAGTGGTAATGAACTGAGAGAATTGCGTTCGTTCTGGGAGAGGTCGACTATGTATATTGATGTCGGCCATTATGATATAATTCCGAAATTTTTGTGATATATACTGCATAAAGTCGTAAGGAATTGGATGTTTTGGTTGCACGTAAATTGTGACCAAGGTAATACCCATAGTTTTTAGATACAATCTAGTTACATTAAGTTCTGGTATATTCATAAGTGGAATCTGGTGATGTCGAAAGGGGATTTTTGGGAAGAAACCTATTGCAGTACCTCCACTTGCACTCAGTCCTGGTTGTGGATTATCACATTGATGTAGCGTATAATATGTTATACGGCAGGGTGTACATGGTGAGAGGAAGGTTTCATTCAAGAGATACGTTGTTATCCCTTCCTCTACTAATAGTTGTTCAAATAGAATTTTATGGAATGGAAGTGAACAGATATTCAAAAATAAAACCTTCAAATCCATTATGAATGTTTTATAAACAGCTTCAAACTGTAGTTTCATGTTGGTTCGAGTAAAAGTTCACATACGGACCAGAATAGATAGCATGAAATTGAACATTAAAGATGGCATAGGGGACTTGTTGTAATATATGGGGTCTTATAAATGGGTGGATATTTTGAGAGTCACCATCACAAAGTTGAGCATTTTTCCTAGTGTAACTGGTGTGTTGAGAAGGTCTTCCGTGTTTGATTCTGGAATTCGAATTGGAACCATCAGTTCTGGGTGATCTTCTTCAGGTTTCGGCCTGGATTTGCAGCGGTAGCGATTTTATTTAAATTTATTTTTTCAAAATATATTCCTCTGAATTCAATTTATCTGTCTCCCAGGGGCGCACGTTTATAGATGATGCTATATTTTAGCATTTTGCCAAACACAGGGTGCTAGGTGCCAGTAAAGTTCAAATTGTACTACGTTTAGCACAATTATGCTAGCGTTGGCAAACGGACCCCTGAAATTATGTTTTCCCCCCATGAATCACATAGAATGTTATGGGACCAGCTGAGGCTTTCGGAGAAGTGGCTCAACATGCGACAATATAGTCTTTGGCAGGGATGGAAATTTGTGGAAATTATCGTAAGGCCTAGAATTTCAGTTTTCTTGTATTAAGGCATTGTTTAATGAAATTATAAGTAATAAAATAATCCGTAATAGCCAATTATATTAGGGTAGTTCGTCAGCTTAGGTTAGGGTATATGGGAGTTCCACTTTTATTCATCACATTTCATTTTCTGAGTTTCCTTGCAACTTCAATAATCACACATCTTTCGAAGAATAATAAAACATATTTTTTCACTAATTACAATCAGTTATCCTTATTTATGTTATTAAAACTTATGTTTGTTTTACATTTCAGTCGCACTGCCATCTAGTGTACGCTGTTTATTCACATTGGAATTAATTCCACTGTATTTCGGTTTTATTTCATTTTGTCACTATTGTTTATGTTTAATAAGTATCTCTATTGTTATATTAAATGGGTGTGTCTATTGTTTTACTTTTTAAAAAATTCATCCAGTCACTCTAGGTATGACATGCATCAAGCTTATGTCCAGCTTGCTTTGACAAGCTATAAGGAAGCTATCGTAAGCTTGCCACAAGCTTATGTGCTATCTGGGACCAGATTCACGTTGATCCCCTTGACCGGGGCGAAGCTTGACCGCTAGTGTGGATACCCCCTGACCGTGAGCGGAGCGTTAGGGGAGAATGACATGAGTGTTGCTTGAGCGTAGATGTGAATCAAGCCTTAAACTGCAAACTCATGTTTCTTGCACACTTAGATTTAACTTGCATTCAACTTGAAGCATCAGACAAGTCTTGCAAGAGAAAATCAAATCTAGTGCACACTTGCAGTTCACTTACGTGCTATCTTGGATATTGATTAACAGAAGTGGAAGGAGATTATATAATATTATATATTATTATTTATTATTATATATTATAGTAGATTTGATGTTTTGCAGGATTTAAATGATGGTGAAAATATTAATGAAACAGACGTAAATAAGAATTGGGAGCACTTACGTAATGCCATAGAATCAGCATCTAAAGAAAGTATAGGATACCATAAACCAAGAAAAAGTAAGCCATGGTTTGATAATGAATGTCATAATCTAATAGAAATAAGAAATCAGGTAGACTTAGGTGGTTAAATAACTCTGATGATACAAACCTAAGCAATTGTAATATAATAAAGCGAGAAGTTAACCGTACGTTTAGAAGTAAAAAGAGAGATTACTTGAAAAGGAAAATTAACTAAATTGAAACAGACAGAAAAAACAAAAATATCAGAGATTTATATAAAGGTGTAAATGAATTTAGAAAGGGGTGGCAACCTAAAATAAACTTGATAAAACATCACCCAAGTGATATTTTAAATAGATAGAAGAGCTACTTTAATTACCTTTTTAATGTTCATGTAGGAGATAAATCAGAAGTAAATGAAGTACACACAGCACAACCTTTAGTTCCAGAACCTAACTTGACTGAAGTTAAAGATGCTATTAAAAAGCTAAAGAATAACAAAGCACCTGGCATTGATTTAATACCAGCTGAGTTAATTAAATATGGTGGAAATTCGTTAATATGTCAAATTCATAAATTAATTAGTTTAATATGGAATAAAGAAGAAATCCCTCAATAGTGGAAAGAATCCATAATTGTTCCTGTGTTAAAAAAAAAAGTGGTAAAATGAACTGCAATAATTACCGTGGAATTTCTCTACTCCAACAACATATAAAATATTATCTAACATTCTCTTAACAATACTAACCCCATATGCTAATGAAATTATAGGTGATTATCAGTGTGGATTTAAACGTAACAGATCAACTACAGATCAAATTTTTCACATCAGACAGACACTTGAGAAAAAGTGGGAATATAATCAAAATGTCCATCAGCTATTCATTGATTTCAAAAAAGCTTGTGATTCGGTCAAAAGAGATAAATTATAAAATATATTAGTCGCGTTTGGAATACCTAAGAAGCTTGTTAATATGATAAAAGTATGCACCAGTGAAACAGAAAGTAAAATTCGTGTGGGTATTAATGTGTCTGATAAATTTACAATTCATGATGGGTTAAAACAAGGAGATGGATTATCTCCATTGCTCTTTAATTTTGCCTTAGAATACGCTGTTAGGAAGGTAATAGAAACTAACGAAGGACTAAAATTAAACGGTTTGACTTAGTTGTTAGCATATGCAGATGATGTAGACTTATTAGGGGATGATATAAATACAATTAAGAATAATGCTAAAATATTTTTCAAAACTGCTAAAGAGATAGGTTTGGAAGTTAGCAAAGATAAAACTAAATATATGCTTAAAGGCCAAAACCAAGTGTTAGGTAATAATCAAACTGTAATTATTGATAACAACTCATTTGAACCAGTTTCCAAATTCAAATACTTAGGAGTAATATTATCAAATGAAAATTATATTAAAGATGAAATAAAAAGTAGGCTTAATTCAGGAAATGCATGTTACTTCTCTCTTCATAAACTTTTGTCTTCTCATTTAATATCTAAGAAACTAAAAGTTAAAATATACAAAACAGTAGGGGAAAATGTGGTAGCCCCGGACATGTTCACACAGTGATGTGCTTCTTGGTAACAATATGCAAAATTGTTTTAAAACAAGCCTGAAATATTTATTTGGAGTGTAATCTTTATTGACAAGGCAAAGTTATCGAAAGAGATGCAAAAAGAAGTACATAAACAAATGACAATACAGATAGCTACATTTTACATATTTTCACATATTGGCGGGTACCACCGGACACTTAAGATAATTGAAAAAAAAAATCATATTCTACACTTGGAAGGAACAATAAGAACACCTACCCAGAAAGTTTACAGTGATCACATATTATGACGAACTGTCATAAGGTATTCTGGAAACTTGAGTTTCGTGTGTGTGTTGCTGGTGTAAAGTAGCCCAACTCAGGTCCTAAGACGATGAACTCGTCTAGTGCAGAGAATTCACGATAGGTGGAATGCCTATGCAATATGAAAACTTTGTTGCTTTAATACTTACGCGAAGAATCGCTAGATGGCTCTGACCGTTGTGCGCATTTGAATTGTAAATTCCTTTGTTTGAGATCCGATTTTCTCGCGGTTTCCTTATGCACAAGGACATTTTGATGTGTCGGTCACTGCACGCATGGGCAATTCGCAGTTATGGCGCAAAAGAATAAAATTTACAGCGTTTTGGTCTAGATGCCATTGGTTAATTAACAGCAAAAAGTTTATCTTAATAAGCATTACAATAGGTTCTTTAACGCCTATACATATCTGTTAACGTGTGGTATTTAAATCATGTAAAATTGTTGTTTGGTAAAGACAAATGTGCTCTGCAAAAATGACTAACAGTGATCGATAGGGGTGTGCAGTGGTGGAGAAGGACTTCCGGTAGAAAAAAATGGAGTGAACAGAGTTATGTCACGACAGTGGAAAAAATGAGAATTGTTTCAGTGCTTTCGGGAGGAATCTAACATCTGCGGTTAGGATAAAACGGCAGATAATAGCATGAAGTGTAAGCACAACGCAAAAAAAGGCGTTGGAAAGGAATCGAGCTCTCGGTTAGCAGAGAGGTAAGAGTGGACTCGTGCGTGCTGGATTCTTCGTTCCCGACACACCAGGTGAGAAAATTAAATTATCTTAAGTGACTTTGAGAGGAAGAAAATTCTCGAAAATCGTGTTTACTACGTTTAAGCAAAGTTTGTTTAAGAGATAGCTATCTCGCGTGTGTTGGATCTTACGGGAAACGGTACTAGTACACGCCACAGACCATGCGTTATTTACAAAATGGCCATCGACGCCATGTCTGAAAAGGGCTCTGTGCACACATAAAACGATCTATTTTCGTGCAAGAAACGCATAGCACTAGCCAAAATAAACGAGGAGCATGTTCCAAGATTGGTTCTATGTCAAATTAGGAAGTAATTAGGACTTTTGTAATTCCTTATATAGCATTAAAGGTGTATGTTAAATGACTATGATGGGTAATTTTTCGATTACGTATCGACAGTTATTTCACGTCTCTTAACTTAATAAGGACAGATTGTTGATGCTTTCATACGCAGGAAATTTGTGTTAAATTTAATTCAATAAATAAGTTTACTGTTTCTGGTGTTCATATTTACGTATTACAGCATTTTCTTCCATTTGTATGTGGTTGTTTGTGAAAATGTTTAAATGAATAATTCTTCTCTTTCAGAAGGGGGGAATTTCGCATGTGTAAATTGGGTTAATGCTGTTGCTATGGAAAGTGGTTATTGTTAGTTGTAAATGATTTGAAATCCTATTTGAAATCTGAAGGTATAAAATTTCAATCTCCAGCGATCTGCATGCGTCACCAGCGTTACCAGGCAAAGTTTATCAATACAGATAATTCGAACTAATGACATTTTCAACGTTTCAGGATCGTTGAGACTCAGTTATTGAGTCGTTGTTGTCTGGTCTAAATTAATAAATTGAACGAATGTCTTTTAGCTCGTCGCAAGATTACGAGGACTCAAGTGCAGAGGGGCTGCGTTATTGAATTTTTTGTTGGGTTTCAAGTAGGTTAATCTTTAGTTGGTTAATTGCTGTTGTTAAAGCTAATATTAATAATGGCAATAGAGCAGGAACCGGTCACATTAGATTCCTTGTTCGCCTTTATTAAACAAAGTCAGGAAAGGTACAAGGAATGCACTGAGTCACTCAAATCAGAACTCAATGAAAGCAATCAGTTGCTCAAAACAGAACTTGCAGCTCATACAAGTAAGGTGGTGGGGAAACTGCAGTCTGATCTAGAGGGCACCAGTAAATGCATATTAGAGCTGCAGCAAGATGTTATTAAAACAAGTGAGGGTCTGCACGATCTCACGTTTTCAGTATCACAATACAGGGCTGAGTTGGTAGAAAAAAGGCATGAGTCTTTGACGAAGGAGTTTGATTTGTCAGGGTGTAAAGTTGAACTGATGAATGGTGTTGTAACTTCTTCTGCGGTCACCAATTGCATGTGTACTTCACATTCGGTCGAACATGACCACTGCACAGGCACTCTGACTTCCTGGTCGGAGAGTTATGCACAGAGTACCAGCGAACTGAACCGAAACGGAACGTTAGAGCAAAAACACCACAAGGGTAATAAAGGAAAATATTTGATAAGCGAGGAGTGGTCTTTTGGGGTGTCGGGTAACAGAGACGAGTCTTTCCCTGTCGGCTTCTGCACAAAAGATGCATCTTTCCCAAAACCGAGCTTGCAAATTCCTTTACTGGGTGTTGGTTGTAAACAAAGTGGTTCTCTAGGTTCATCTTCGTTGAGTAAGCGTGTCCACACGGTGCAAGTTGATACAGGGTGTCCGGAAAGTAAGGTGGATTCTCAGTGTCTACACTCAAATTCAGTATCATCTCAGAACAAATCTATCCTGTCTGTTGTGTCTGTTGGGGAAAATAGTATTGACTTACCTTTAGTGTCGATAGTTCAAGATCATTCGGTACACAACGTAGTCATACCAGTAGTTGGTTATCCATTGCAGACTGGTGTGAGGAATTCAGTAATCGAACCCGGAAGTTGCATTAGGTGTGGTCCTATGCGTGTTCTTATGCCCAAAAGAATTGCCAGTATGGCATGTGTCGTTTCTTTCATGAAATTAGGCACTGGTTATTCAGTCAGATATGGGAGGCGCATCAGAGTTAAAATGAAGTCACCTACTGACTCACTTCCCAAGAAAACTTTGGTAGTAAGTCGAACAGTTGCTGGAGGAAGAGTGTCCCTCCATCCAAGCCATATTAGGAAGAGAAGAACAAAAAGGTCTCCTCGGAAAAGTACCAGCACAAAAGTTTTGGGGGAAATTTTGAGTATTTGTCTTCTCTTGGCTTTGTCTCTTTGGTACAGGGTTAGAATGATCTGGCATCGCACTCATGTCAGAAGAAAATGGCATGGGATGCTTATGGTTGAGTATGATTGCTCAAAGATGAAGCCTGTTGAGATCATCGGCGCGATCATCACTCTTTAATCATTGATAGTAACTTCGCTTTGTACAAAATGTAAATATTAAACATAATATATTTAGTTTGACGGATTTAATAACGTATGTATTTATGGGAAGTTTAAAATAAATTTTTGAATATAATTGTCATTTGAATACTAACTTTTGTTTATTTTCAAACGTCAGTTCAGTTGGGGCTAGTGTCAAGTTTATAGCTCAGAAAAGATATCTGATGGACAGTCTGGTGCGGGAAATTTAAAATGGGAGCATTTAACAAGTCAAGCAGCCTCACTATCATTTTGGAGCCAACAGCTTTTAAGTGGGCAGTATCATTTTGAATTTGTTGTTACATGTGCATGCAAGTTTCATTGTAAAATTTTGTGCGAATTTCTCGGGTAGAATCGTGTTGATTGGCGTTCTAAAGAAACACAAGGGAACATCAGGGACACTAGATGTTGTATTTGTTCGTCCTTGGGAAAATACGTCTCCACACATAGAAAATGTGAGAATGATAGGGTGTCGAGGGGACATTTGCCATTAGTGTCGGCTTAGTCCTGACACAAGTTCGTCTGGAGTCTGTATTTTGGAGAGTTTAAGTAACGACATTCAATAGGTTTGATTTCTCTGTATACATGACATGGTGATGGTAGGGGGTATCTGAGATATGCCACCCGATGGTAACCAGTATTCAAGAGGGAACAAATTAATTTCAATTAATCTTGCATTGCAGCGTGAAATCATAAGACATATAAAACGTATCTTTGGTTTACTCAGGGCGAGTATCCTGGTTCGGTTCCAGTAGTAATAACAAAAATGTTAGTGGTACATTTGGTGGTAGTGATTGCGCGCCATGTATTTACGGGGCTGTTGTCATCATCTGTTTGATGTAGCTTCTGGCTTCAGTGAATTCTCCTTGCACAGTCGCATTTAAGGTTACTGAGTTTGTCCAAACATCGAATTGTGTTTGTAAGAAAAACATATTTCTAGCTATCTAACACACCAAATTTTGAGTTTTTTGGGATCTATTTTGAATATAGATATTGCGTAAAAGTAAATTTAACACGTTAAGAATCAGATCTTAAGTGGCACCGGAGATAAGGTGATAAGAAAATATTGTGACCTCTTTGTCGGCCCTTACCTTTGTGTAAAGAACAGTAAAGATTCTACGCTGTCATTAATAGACTGTGTGACAGGAGAAAAAATGGATCACCAGTCGATAGAAAATTGTAAAGTTTGGAATTGTTCAGATGACAAGGTAAAAATTTGGGTGAAAAGATTACTAGATTTGAATTTGGAAGGTGTGGATGAAATGTTACAGACGATGGGGTTTAGCTGTAAATCAGACGTTTTAGTTAAGGACAGTGTAAATAAAGAGGGGGTAGGGGAAGAGCAAGGTTAAAATTTCTCGTATGGGTAAAGTGAGATTGAGCCTGCGGCGGGCGAGTTGACCAAGTAGGTGAAATTTCTGCGGCGTACTAGCATGCGAGATGAGCCTGAAATCTTCCTGATTGCTCCCAAATAAGATAAGACATTTTCTATGATAGATTGCTCAAGGGTATTCATCTCATAAATATTTGGAACACCACTATTTGCATCGTTGTTGTGGTCAGGTCAAAGAAAATACCAACTGCAGCGCATTAGGGTAGTAGCACACAAGGCTCATACTACGCCTTTAAATAGTGATTAGCTCAGATAGAATGAATCCAGAAGCGAATTAAGAGTTGTTTAGGTAGTTCCATGGGGGTGTTGTTGAGTTTGCGGGTGGGGGCAGGTATGATGCGGTAGAGGTCAAGTTAGGTTATGCTTGCGGCGGGCTAATAGTCAAGTAAGTATAATGTTGCGGTGGGCCTAGGCATTCATTTGTTTCCTGCTCCAACCAAAAATATACAAGCCACTATGTTCTGCAAGACGCCAAAACACATGCGGGGTTCCTTCTTTCTGGAGAATGATGGAGTCACCAGAGTTGGTGATCTGGGATATTTCATATTGTAAACAATAAAGTAATATGTCTGTATATATTAAATATGTATATTAGTGAATATGTAGAATATGAATGTTTATTTGATGTAAGTCTAACTTTAGTATTGTATCAAAAGTATTGTGAGGGTTCAGCCCTATGTTGGGCGCCATTTATGACGAACTGTCATAAGGTATTCTGGAAACTTGAGTTTCGTGTGTGTGTTGCTGGTGTAAAGTAGCCCAACTCAGGTCCTAAGACGATGAACTCGTCTAGTGCAGAGAATTCACGATAGGTGGAATGCCTATGCAATATGAAAACTTTGTTGCTTTAATACTTACGCGAAGAATCGCTAGATGGCTCTGACCGTTGTGCGCATTTGAATTGTAAATTCCTTTGTTTGAGATCCGATTTTCTCGCGGTTTCCTTATGCACAAGGACATTTTGATGTGTCGGTCACTGCACGCATGGGCAATTCGCAGTTATGGCGCAAAAGAATAAAATTTACAGCGTTTTGGTCTAGATGCCATTGGTTAATTAACAGCAAAAAGTTTATCTTAATAAGCATTACAATAGGTTCTTTAACGCCTATACATATCTGTTAACGTGTGGTATTTAAATCATGTAAAATTGTTGTTTGGTAAAGACAAATGTGCTCTGCAAAAATGACTAACAGTGATCGATAGGGGTGTGCAGTGGTGGAGAAGGACTTCCGGTAGAAAAAAATGGAGTGAACAGAGTTATGTCACGACAGTGGAAAAAATGAGAATTGTTTCAGTGCTTTCGGGAGGAATCTAACATCTGCGGTTAGGATAAAACGGCAGATAATAGCATGAAGTGTAAGCACAACGCAAAAAAAGGCGTTGGAAAGGAATCGAGCTCTCGGTTAGCAGAGAGGTAAGAGTGGACTCGTGCGTGCTGGATTCTTCGTTCCCGACACACCAGGTGAGAAAATTAAATTATCTTAAGTGACTTTGAGAGGAAGAAAATTCTCGAAAATCGTGTTTACTACGTTTAAGCAAAGTTTGTTTAAGAGATAGCTATCTCGCGTGTGTTGGATCTTACGGGAAACGGTACTAGTACACGCCACAGACCATGCGTTATTTACAAAATGGCCATCGACGCCATGTCTGAAAAGGGCTCTGTGCACACATAAAACGATCTATTTTCGTGCAAGAAACGCATAGCACTAGCCAAAATAAACGAGGAGCATGTTCCAAGATTGGTTCTATGTCAAATTAGGAAGTAATTAGGACTTTTGTAATTCCTTATATAGCATTAAAGGTGTATGTTAAATGACTATGATGGGTAATTTTTCGATTACGTATCGACAGTTATTTCACGTCTCTTAACTTAATAAGGACAGATTGTTGATGCTTTCATACGCAGGAAATTTGTGTTAAATTTAATTCAATAAATAAGTTTACTGTTTCTGGTGTTCATATTTACGTATTACAGCATTTTCTTCCATTTGTATGTGGTTGTTTGTGAAAATGTTTAAATGAATAATTCTTCTCTTTCAGAAGGGGGGAATTTCGCATGTGTAAATTGGGTTAATGCTGTTGCTATGGAAAGTGGTTATTGTTAGTTGTAAATGATTTGAAATCCTATTTGAAATCTGAAGGTATAAAATTTCAATCTCCAGCGATCTGCATGCGTCACCAGCGTTACCAGGCAAAGTTTATCAATACAGATAATTCGAACTAATGACATTTTCAACGTTTCAGGATCGTTGAGACTCAGTTATTGAGTCGTTGTTGTCTGGTCTAAATTAATAAATTGAACGAATGTCTTTTAGCTCGTCGCAATATGTAATGGATATCAGTTGATTCGATATCGGTGCAGTTGTCATGGGCCCAGCTATCGCAGGATTGACACTGAATCCAGCCTTCATTGAACGTTTCACAGCAAATGATGCATTCAGTTGTGCTATCCTGTTCGTCTGGTCATATGTCCTCTTTGTTATTGTCACAAACAAGCTGATCTTGGCCCATTAGCTTCTTGCGACCTTGCTTTGCTAATACATGTGTTGAGGTCACCTTTCTTTCAAGTTGCTTCTTATATGCTGAAGATGTTAGTATCTCACTCACTGCAGTTCTTCTTGTTCGTGACGCTAAACGTCTCTTACGATTTTCTGGTAATGGTGATAACTTTTCAATAATGGAGAACCCTTTGCTAGTTGATGGACGAGGAGACTCAGCTTCCTCGGTGACATGTAGAGAACGTGGATCCACTGCAGACGACGGAGAAGAAGCAGCTCCCGTTGCCTCCACCGCTGCTGAAGTTGAAGGTTCTGGGTCTTCACAGGTTTGCGGAGTGTAACATCTTTCAACACGAGTCACGTTTGCGGGCAGGTAGTCAATGTCTGTGAATATATTACGGTTGAATGGATATATTTCAGTGCACGCAAATCCATTGAGAGCAATGTCCATGCGACACACCTTACGGTATGCCTCTGCAACAAGGTGCGCTACATCATAATCGGTTATCTTTACTCCAGCATTCTTGCGCATCCACATCGAACAGGCTTCATTGTATGCTCCTTTAAACGGTGTCATAAAAGACATGTCAAGGGGCCGAAGTCTTGTGTGTGGGATGTGGAGGAGTACTGACCATATGAATACTGTGATCCCTCGCATATTGGATCACTTTCAAATCCTTATGACTGCAATGTCCGTCAACAAATAGCAGAACTGGAACGCTATCACACAGTGTTAAGAACTGCTACATTTTGTCCAGTGTTACCCTCCAATTGCCTGTCCGGCGCTACCCGACACGTACCGTTCGACAATAACATGCCTCATTTCCATTGAATCTACCAGGTTTTGTAGGTACAGGCGAGGTCGGTGTGAAACAATAAACCCAGTGTACGCCGGTGGGAAAGGAGTGGGAGACGAGGGGTCAGAGGACAGCTTAATTTTAAATCTTCTTTTCCATCTACGATGAGACGAGACTGATCGAAACGAGACAGACCTCTGTAAAATCTAGAAGGAGAAGCGAACAGAACGGGTATTTACACGCAGTACAAGATAGGCATTTACAAGTGGACACAAGACCGAGAACGTAAAGCTCTCCTCCCAGACAAGACGAGAGATTGACAAGTACCGTCTCTATCACATCGGTGCTGTTCCCTCAGTGGCGGAATAACAACTTTACGGCGCCCCTTCCCTACATAACAGAGAAAATATATTTCTCCTGTCCTCAATTATCTCTACCAAAGTTCTTTCCAGAGTTTCCATGGACGGCCGCAGGATTTTTTCCAGGGAGGGGAAAGGAAAGTCTTTTTCCAGGGGGGCAAACAAGGTACATTTTCCCCAATAATAGTGTTGTTCCCTCAAAAAACATTGCTTAAATTTGAATTTATCATACTCATGCAATAATTAACACATATTATTGTGGCTGAAATGAAATTCTATGTGACAAATATATAATTTTTTGGTTAACTTTCATTTTCCAGGGCCGGGGCACGACCCCTTCTTGCCCCCTCCTTCCGTCCGCCCATGAGTGTTTCGATCTTTCACCCCCTCCCAACCGATCCTCACAAAATTCAGCACCTATGCTCCTTAGCTACAGATCTACCATGCGTGTCGTAAAATGCTATTATTCAATTTAGCTGTGCAAATTATTATCAATATCAGAGAAATTTGAATTAGCTGCCCCCTGTGAATGAGATCCACGCAAACACACACACACACACACACACAAGATCCTCAGGTGAAAGTTGACACCACACAGCCTGCCCCAATCTTTCAGCGCCCCGGGGTCGCAGTCGTAGTCAAGCGGACCAGCGCTTTTCCAAAAATTTGGAAGTTATCCGGAAATTGTGATCGATGCATTGAGGAAATTTTTATGCGTCCTTGTGTGTGTCCTAAATTGTTTACCTATGGTTTTTCGGTTTTCTTTAATAAAACAGTTGACGTCTTCACACACTTTATGATAAAAAGAATTGATTTATTGGTTGATTCAGTTTATTTTACTTTGATTTTCTGCCACTTTTGATTAATCGCGAATATGAGAATGAGTGATGGGACGATGAATTGATGAAAGGACATTCAGAAATAACATCTATGCCCAGGCCGGGATTCGAACCCGGGACCCCAGGCTTCGTAGCACGCTGCGATAACCACTACGCCACGGAGGTCGGCATGACGAAAAGACGTAAGATGTCTTAGTTGCGGATGAAATTTCTTCCTCTACAGACTACCCCTTGGTACGAAAATGTATCAACATGGACACTTTCTTGACACAGTTCGCGCCAGGAGAGATTTATTTCCCCTCATCTCCCCGTTTAGCTAAAATAAACGACATTAAAAAAATCAACAACATCGAATAGTGGGTTAATTTATTTATCGTGGTTTGTCAGAAACTCTTACCTAATAAAGAGATAATAAAAATAAATGACAATATAATATGCATTAATAATTATATATATATATATATAGGTATACATATATATCTTTACATACATAAAGATGTGTATATAATTATGTGAATATGTAATAAAAACTGTATACCGCTACAGCCCAATATTGGGCCCTGGCTTACCTACCGACTGCTGGACTCCCTCCCACGCGGAGATCTGCAGCCAGACTAGGGGGACGACCAACCCCCGGCCGTTGTAGGACTTCGCGACCGGATTACGCTCACTCACTCACTCGGAGCTCACCAATTTCCTCACGATGGTGGGTTGCCACCGGCCCTATACACAGGCCGAAAATTCCCGGAGACTGAACCCGGGATCGAACCCATGCCGTCCCGCAGCCGTCGTCCAAAGCAAGGTGCCTTGGACCGCACGTCCACGGAGGAGGACGAATATGTAATGCATATAGCCTATTTATGTATGTATACATTTGTACTCTCACCATCCTATATATATAGGAGGAAAAGAGATTGTAAAAATCTGTTGGTAAATTGGAAAACCTGCCCCCACTCTTGAATAAGTTCCGACGTGCCTGCTCTGAGAAGTATACTTTAGTGCCAGAAATAAGAGCCAAATATGTATATTGAGCTGCTGGAAGCATTTGTCGAATTCCATACCTAATTAATTTTCGCGAACATTGAGAAACAAAATTATTCAACTTAATTACTAAACTCCATACTCAATGTATTTTAACGACATACTAAAGAAAAAAATAACTTTGGAGAAATTCGGATTTGAACCCGTGATCCCTAACTCCTCGGGACAAAAGGAGATCTGTGACGCAAGTACTTTACCGATACTTTATGCTTGTAGCAAATGATTTGAAATCTGTTGATGATTACGCAAGCTACCACTTTTCTATGTGACGAACTTTTTTTCGTTGCAAATTGCGAGAATTGTTAATTTTCCCTCCATTGCACAGTACTTTGCAAGGTGTTCTTTTATTTGGTATATACAGGGTGACTGGTAATTCGGCCTATTCCTGGAAAGGGGTAATACTAGAGCACATTTGCAATAAATTTGACCCTATGCACCGGGGGTCGGAAATCAATGGGTTCCGAGTTATTGCAGTTTGTAGAATTTCGTGACATATTCCGACTTGCGACCAAAAAACTACTTGTGAAAAAACTATTACACCCTGGACACTTAATCGACACGTTGCTAACAGCTGACGAATGAGTGAATACTGGGAAAAAAATTCATGCCCAAAATCCCCATATCCACAGAAAGAAACAGTCATTGGAGCACACGTCATGAAGCAATTTGGAAATTATCGTTTAAATTGAAGAGGATTACTCAAAAAAATGGTAACACGCTTAGCGTAAAAATTACGGAAAAAACTTCCTCGTTTCATAAGCTCTCCAAAAAGATACAAATGTTGTCAACTGGCACAAGGGTTGGGGGGAAAATCTGAATAAAAAGCGGAGAAGGCGCATTGTAAACCTCTGTGTAAAGTGAAAAGAAGTTGTCGGTTGTGAGAAATAAAGGAACGAAAATGAGTTAAATAATAATGTTATTTACCATTCTCATGATTCCAGGTTGTCAGAATTAACTTACAAAAACTACAAATCCTGTTCAAATTGCCTCCCCGGTTACGTATGCAAGCACGCAGCCTGCGACGTACTTCAGTCACTCGCGTTAACACTCTGTCTCTTATTTATTGGGCGGCTGTCACAATTCTCTCTCTCTCTACTCTTCTTGGGAATCCACTGGTGTACTGTAGACTAACTCTTTCATGTGACCCCAAATGTAAAAGTAGCATGGCGTCAAATCCGGACTCCTCGCCGGCCAGGGGGTCGGGCCGCCTCGACCAATCCATCGCATGGAATAATTGTCGTCCAGCCACTGTCGCACACCCCGGAAATAGTGGGCTGGGCAGCCATCATGTTGGTAAATCATACCCCTTCTTGAGGCGAGCGGCACATCCTCCAGCAGCGTCGTCAATTCTTCCCTTAGTTTTCGTAAGTAATGCCGGTTAGGTTGTGTGCTGGAAAGAATGGCCCGATCACATGATTGTGGATGATTCCCATCCACACATTTAGTGAGAATTTTCTCTGGTGAGCCTTTTCTTTACTTTTTCTTGGGTTATGACCCTTAGGGACCCAAAAATGCGCATTATGAAAATTCGTAATACCATCGCGGTCGAATTTGGATTCGTCCGTCCACAGAATTCTTGTCAGATGATGGGGGTCTACAACGCGCCTTCTCCGCTTTTTATTCAGATTCCCCCCCCCCCCCAACCCATGTGCCAGTTGACAACATTTGTATCTTTTTGGAGAGCTTATGAAACGAGGAAGTTTTTTCCGTAATTTTTACGCTAAGTGTGTTACCATTTTTTTTGAGTAATCCTCTTCGATTTAAACGATAATTTCCAAATTGCTTCATGACGTGTGCTCCAATGACTTTCTTTCTGTGGGTATGGGGATTTTGGGCATGAATTTTTTTCCCAGTAGTCACTCATTCGTCAGCTGTTAGCAACGTGTCGATTAAGTGCCCAGGGTGTAGTAGTTTATTCACAATTAGTAGTTTTTTGGTCGCAAGTCAGAATATGTCATGAAAATCTACAAACTGCAATAACTCGAAACCCATTGATTTCCGACCCCCGGTGCATAGGGTCAAATTTATTGCAAATGTGCATAGGGTCAAAAGTAGTGGAAATGTATTGTTTCTACGCACTCCTTGTAGGTATGCCTAGTATTTAACCTCAGTTGTGACATATTTTGATGATTTTTTGTGGATTTTATTGCGTTCGACGATGTTCTAGCCCTATTTTTTTGCTCAATCTCATTTTGGAGCCTCTTCTTTGTAGGTATGCCATGATCTTACGTGATATAACTTAACCTATTCACTTTTTTACAGCCTTTTACGGGTTAAAATAACCTACAAAGTGTAAAATGGTTGTTTCTACGCAAGCCTTGTAGGTGGACCTAGTATTTAACCTCAGTTGTGACATATTTTGATGATTTTTTTATGGATTTTATAGCATTTGACGATGTTCTAGCCCTATTTTTTGCTCAATCTTATTTTGGGACCTTTTTTGTAGGTGGTGGGCCCTCAACGTAAACGCCTACGATGTATTTGGGGGTCTTATTATTTTTGTAGTAGGTAGGGAGCCCTCAGCGTAAACGGCTACGATGTATTCTTTATGATGTGTGAGCCTCTTTTTTCACGATGTATGTCATGGAATTGGTTCAATACCCTCCACACTTTCGGAGGGGCCACAGTGGGGGCTCGCAGTGTTGCCAACTTACTCTACAAAAAATTCACCATATGATATTTCACAGGCGAAGCTAACCTACAAATAGAAGTTGGCAACACTGACTAGTACCAGAAAGTTGCTTCACAATTTATTTATTTTTTTAATTTTGCCATATGATATTTCACAGGCGAGGCTAACCTACAAATAGGAGTTAACAGCGCTGACTAAGATCTATGCTGTAATATTTTGTAGCCTTCTAAGATGATAAGTATGCAGTAAGATGGAGAGTTGGTGACAAATGACTATGATCTAACACATGCTAACTGGCAATAGTGGTGGTGGTGCAGTGTTGATGCTCTTGTTAACCCCCTCTCCTCTTGTCTTTTCTAGCATACTGATCTCTTGCATGCTAACCAAACCTTTAAGCAGGCTCATCTCTTGTAATGCCACGGACGGAAACATGCATACCTCTGTCCCCCACATGTATGTAAGGCGATTTGGTGGAAGGGGTGGGGCAATTAACCTTATGGCTGGCAATGTTTCTATAAAATAACAATGCCTATAAACTCTGTTTGTAATTTTCCGAGCATAGGTTGTATTCATATTTTTACTTATCTTCGAGTGTACATCACAAATCTGCAAACAGATTTTTGCTATCTCGTACCGTTTAAGAGATAAACCTACTTCCGGACACCATTTTGAATTTCCGAGCATAGGTTGTATTCACACTTTTACTTATCTTCGAGTGTACATTACAAATCTGCAAACAGATTTTGGCTATCTCGTACCGTTTAAGAGATAAACCTACTTCCGGTCACCATTTTAGATTTCCGAGCATAGGTTGTATTCACACTTTTACTTATCTTCGAGTGTACATTACAAATTCGCAAAAAGATTTTGGCTAACTCGTACCGTTTAAGAGATAAACCTACTTCCGGTCACCATTTTGGATTTCCGAGCATAGGTTGTATTCACACTTTTACTTATCTTCTTTACTTATCTTCGAGTGTAAATTACAAATCTGCAAAAAGATTTTGGCTATCTCGTACCGTTTAAGAGATAAACCTACTTCCGGTCGCCATTTTTAATTTCCGAGCATAGGTTGTATGATATGATATGATTTATTTCATTCCTTTGACCATTGTACAGTGGTTGTTTTCCACACATGGTATGGAACATGTCAGCACATTACAGTTAATAATTATTTTCAAATAGGTACAAGTATGAAGATATACATAACATTTAAAAACATTGATTACATTATAATTGATTCTCCTTGTTCGTGCTGTTAGTTGCAAGCTTTACATTAATTTACATACATATAATAGATAAAATCAATATATACATATATATGTCCTAGGAGTTTATTTAGGATGTGACAATTTGCAATTTATTGTCAGGTACTCTTTAACAGAATAAAAACAATGATCTAATAGGTATTTTTTTACATGCTTTTTATATGAGGTAGCTGATTGTATTATTTTTATGTCACTTGGAAGGTTATTGAAACAGTGAACAGCCATGTATTTCGGTCCTTTCTCAAATAATGTGGTGTTGTGTGATGGTATTGTGAGGTTGCTGCCATTCCTTGTATAATATTTATGTGAGGAGTTGTTACATTTGAAGGAATCGTCTAAGTCAGTTTTTACATACATCAGCAGATGAAGTATATACAAGCATGGTGAGGGTAATATGCCTAAATTTTTAAACAGTCTTCTGCAGGGTGTATTTCTCTTAGCTCCTGCTATTATTCTGACAATTTTCTTTTGCAGCACAAAAATTTTATTACTATTAGTGGAATTTCCCCAGAAGATTATACCGTATGTTAATAAAGATTGAAACATGGTGTAATATAGTATTTTCAATGTTTGTAAGTTTGATATTGTTTTCAGTGTATTAATGGCAAATATAATTTTACCTAGTTTTGCGGAAAGGTGATATATGTGTGGGTCCCATTTTAAGCTTTCATGAATCCATACTCCCAGGAATTTGACTGTTTTAACGTGATTTACTGTCATATTACCTAATGTAACATTTGGTTCATTTATCATTTTATTCCTTGTGTGATGGAAATTGACAGCCACAGTTTTGCTGCTGTTTAATACTAAATTATTGTCAGAAAACCATTTGCTGAGTTTGATTGTTACATGTTTGATATTAGAGTCAAGCGTTTGTTCCTTACCACCGGTGATGGCTACACTTGTATCATCTGCATAAAGAGTCGTTTTTGCTGAATTTAAATTTATTGGCAAATCATTAATATATATTAAGAAGAGTAATGGTCCAATAATAGAACCTTGTGGAACTCCACTTGATATTGTGCAGGGTTTTGAGACAAAGCTAGATTGCACACCGTCATCCTTTCTGCGGATAATCTCGACTATTTTCATACGACTGCTAAGATAGGATGTGAGCCAATCATGTGCGATGCCTCTTATGCCATAATGTTTTATTTTTTGTAATAGTTTTTCATGGGGTACTAGGTCGAAGGCTTTTGTTAAATCTAGAAAGAGTCCCGTGCATTGTCCCGTTTTGTCTAATGTTCCTCTTATATATTCCAAATATTGAAACAGCAGATTCAGTTCATTTCCCTTTGCGGAAGCCATGCTGAGTATTTGAAATAAGTTGTTGTCTTTCTAAAAATGATACAATTCGATTGTTCATGGTAGCTTCTAAAATTTTCGAGAAGGGGGAGAGGAGAGATATTGGTCTGTAGTTGGTTAAGTTGTTTCTATCTCCTTTCTTGTATATTGGAATTACTTTTGCTTCTTTCAGCTTTTGTGGAAAAACTCCTGCGGTGAAGGACAAATTGATTATGTGGCACAGTGTGATTGCAATATATTCTTTGTATTGTTGGACAACATAAGTGGGGATTTCATCTACACTACACGACCAAGTAGGTCTGAGTTTCTGTACGATTTTTTCAACCTCCATAGTAGTTGCTGGATGCAAGTACATTGTTTTGGTGCACGTTCCTAATTTCTTTAAGTTGTTTGTGTTGTGACTGGTACTAGTGTTGGTGGTGGAGTACATTTTCGCAACATTTGCATAGTATTCATTTAATAATGTTGCAACTTCGAGAGGTTCCTTTACAGTCTCAGAATTATGTTGTAGTGCAATATTTTCTTTTCTTTTGCTGCCTCCATGTAGCTCTGTGTTTACAATTTGCCACATTGTTTTAGATTTATTTTCGGAATTTATGATGGTATTCTCATTGTGCATTTGCTTAGCCTTTTTTATTACTTTCCTATAGATTGACTTGTACTTGTGGAAATATGTTTCAGAATTATCTGTGGCATCTTCATCTTTTCTGATTCTGCTTAGATATCTCATTCTTTCACTAGATTTAATAATTCCAGGTGTTATCCAGTGGTTCTTTTGGGTTGCTGAAGTTCTAACTTGTTTCTTCGGAAAAGCTGTTTCGAAATAATAAGTGAACGTTTTTAGAAATGATTTATATGCTTCATCTGTATCATTGGACTCATGAATATCACTCCACGTTTCGTTGCTTAATAAATAATGAAAATAATTAATATTTTGTTTGCTGAATGACCTTTTGCTTACAAGTTGTGTTTAATTTTTGGTACTGTGTTTTGGATTAGTCACTGTGGTTGGTGATAAAGAAAACATTTGAGCTTGATGGTCAGAGAAACCTGTGTCAAATACAGATGTCTCTCACAGTTACATAGGTGTTGGTTTATGTGTATTTGGTCAAAGTGCACTTTCTGTGTATTTGGTGATCCTTGTGGGTTGCTTGACCATGTGTTCTAAATTATACATGTTAATTGATTTGATATTAAAATTTTGGGTGCGATATTAAAATTTTGGGTGCGTCAGCACTTAGGCTATTTTGCACCCATCACATTATATGGGGTCCAGCCCCTTATCTTTACAAAGAACAACTCGAACGTTGCATAAGTAAAATCTTAAAAGCTTAAAATGTTCTGACTTTCGTTAAAAGCTGAGGCTGTAAAGGGGCACTCAGCACACACAGGACAAAGAAACAGGACAACATACACAAAATTATACTGGCCAGAGTGCCAGTCGCCAAAGCCTCGTTCGTCTGCAAAACGCAATCCAGGGTGTACTAACGTGGAAGTGAGGTTGACAGTTGGGTGTACTGCGTGGAAAATCACCCCTTACACCCCATTATACTACATGTTAAGGAGTGTGTTTAAATTATTGTTTAGATTTCCTTTTAGAAAGTCTATATTTAGATCGTCAATAACTGCTACAAGTTTGTTACTCTGTTGGTAGCAATTTAAGATGATATCCAGGTGTTTTATGAATATTTTTAAGTCGCTGTCTGGGGTTCTATATATACATACAATAACCAGTTTATGTTTTGGTAATTCCATTACGCATGCTTCGAAATATTTTTCTAAATTTAGATGCAAAAATTTTGTGCACTCATTTGCCTCTATGTCATTCTTTACATATATACATGACCCTCCCCTACTTATGGTTGGCCTAGCATAACTACATATGAGATTATAACATGGGATATTTATATATTTAAGTTGTTCTCGCTTTAGCCAATGTTCTGTGAGGCATAGTGCATCTATTTTTTCTGAGAAATTTGATAGGTGGATTTCTAACATCATTTTCTTATCCGTATTTAAGCCTTGAACATTTTGATGAAATATGTTCAAGGTTTCTGACTTTTTAGAGCTTACCATACCATCCATTGTTCCAGTTACTTTACCCATAAAAAAGTATTATCATGTGGTATTGGCACTTTTTTCTCCCTCGTAGATTTTCGAAGGGTACCTTTATTGTTTTCAATTGTTTCTTCATTTTCACCATTACCTTTTATTGTGGTTACATTGCCCTTATGCACAGTTTTGTTACTATCACTCACTTCACTCACACCATAATGAGTATCACTGAAAACACATTCCTCTGTTGCACTAGTCCTATTTACAGACAACTTCACTTCACTATGGGGAGAGAAGCTTTCATTAATTGTGTTTATGTCACTCGCAGGTACAGTGTCTTCCTTTTTCCAACACAGAGCAATGGCTTTCTGTTCATTTTTCTTCTTCATATGGATGATGTTTACAATCTTCTTTCCCGACGCACCCAGAAATTTTAACTCAATTCAATTCAATACAATCTTCTTTGATATAAAATCTTTACCGGTTTTGTTCAGATGCAAGCCATGCTTGGTGTGTAGCTTTCTCTCTAATGTGTCTAACTGCAAAACACTGACATTGCCGAAGCGATTGCTCACAGATTCTGGTTTTTCATTCACTTTTTTAATTTCCTTATTTACACAGCTAGCATTTAAGAGATCATGGCGATGGGGGGAGTTTTCCTATGATTACGTTGGTGTGAGTGAGGTTAGGTAGGTTGTGTTTAAGTGTACGGGTTACGTTGCACCCTTGGTTTTTCGCAACATCATTTGTTCCACTGATGATTAAAACATAATCATCTGAGCCCAGAGTTTTGGAATCTTTCAGTTATGTTTCTGTGACTTGTTTCGAGGTCGCACCTGGTTTTACTACAGCACTGCAGAGTCTTTTTTGAGATTCGTCATGGATACGTTTTGCAAGTTCTCGTCCGTGACTGTCTGCGAAAATGAGAATTTTGGTATTGTCGTTTTGTACACTTTTTACACTGGCTGTAGGTACAGTTTTTTCTTTCACACGGCATAGGATTGGAGGCCTGCGCTTATTTGCACTCATCGAGTTATACCCTACCTGAGCATTGTGTATTCCGTTTCTGCTGCAGTTTATTTCCTTTACAATGCATTCTTCATCTTCTATTTTTTCCAAGGCTGAATATCTGTTAGAGCTTGTGATTGGCACTGGATTGAAGCGAATTCTTGGTATTGCATTTGCTTCACTAGTTGAACATACACTTCGTTTACTTTTGTGATTCTGCCTAACTACATCACTCCAAGTATTATCTGGTTCATTTGTATTTTTCTTCTTTTCCATTGTTTCACGTAGATCACTCTCTAAAAGTTTTATAATTTGGTCCTTGGATGAAATTTCAAGTCGTAATTTCTCGTTTTCAACTTTCAATTGTTTACACTTAAAGCAGGTTGACATTTTGCTACTTCTTACCTATATATTGTTGCTAGTGTTGTGATATCTGCTAGATTTGTGATTTGTATAATTTACGATAAGTATTACAATTGTAACTCAATAACACTTAACAAATTACAAACATCACTGTCACAATCATAGCTATACTCATGAATTCATACTATTACTTATCTTCGAGTGTACATTACAAATCTGCAAACAGATTTTGCCTGTTTCTCTCCGTTTTAGTGATATTCCAATATATATATATATATATATATATATATATATATATATTGATAAGCGACAACAACAGAGCCATCTATATACAAATGTCTGAACTCGATGAATGCTTGAGGGGAACAAGTCATTTTTTTCAGTACGTCAACATTTTTTAACTTCTTTTGCCAGTGAATGGGTTAGGTGACTTGCAACGACGAAAGCCTTCTAGCAATACGAACTTAGCTTATGCCGGCATAATTCGCTAAAATATCTTTAAATTTGCATATTTCTCATACCGCCGTATCTTGTTCTATTAGACCTCTTCAAGAAAATTGCCAATTAGTGAAAATTAATTGAGCAACAACAGCAAAAGAGGTGCTAATAGGGGGCAAGCATACAGTGATAAGAGAATATACGAATTGTCGGTTTCTTCGATTCAGACAGATGGATCGAATTGAAACAGGGATATTTTGCATTTTTTATATGATAACTAAAAGACAGAGATTTTGATTGGCTAATAATTTATGCATGGTGTTTTCTGATTGGTTTAAGTAAGCAAGATTTCTATTGGCTCTATAAATCTGTATAAGTCAGAGCACAGTGCTGATTTCTCACCTTTGCTGGATCGGCAGAGGAACCCACATCGCGGGGAATAGAACCTGAACGGGCTCCACCAAAGTATAGGAGACTAGAAGCATATAATTTGGCGGAAAAACCCAAGTAAGGTCATAGAGTTTTTCATAGGGAATAGTATTATCAGGTTGAATTTAAGTTGGTGATATCCCAATAAATTTTATATAAAGGTAAAGATAAAGGTAAAGTGTTCCCCTGTGCTTAGCACCACGCCATGAAGGCGTATAGGGGGTGTGGGGGTAACGCCCCACACTTTCTTGATCCAGTCGTGAGTGGGGGTGATGTGATCAGCACCACGGCCCTGACCGCCTTTACCCCGCAGGGTTTCTCCCAGGTACCCATGTTATTCGATGCTGGGTGGGCGCCGGAGCCGCTTCCAACTTTAGAAAAGTTCCCGGATTTGAACCGGCCGGGGATCGAACCCGGGACCTTTAGCATGGTAGTCAGACGCGTTACCGACTGAGCCACCGCGGCCACAAAAATTTTAAATTTTATATAAATAACATATCTGAAATTTCTATCGTTTGTTTCCTCATATTTTAAAGCATATAAAAAAAACGAATCACCTACCTGTTTTACTCGTAAGAATGATAAGATCGAATGTGTCACTTGTGCGAAACTAATTTCAAAGAATAATTTATCGATACATAAGGCAAGGTGTAAAGGAGCAAATCGTTTGTTACCTTCTAAAGCTTGTGCTCATTGTGGAAAAGAAATTAGCATTCGAAATCTAAGTAGACATTTGAAAATTTGCAAACCATCGACCGGAGAAGGAACATTGAAAATAAAAATTGATTATTCTGAAGCTGAAGCTTCTGCTCCAAAACAAATTAAATTAAATAATAAATATAAACCAGTTAGGTCTGCATTTAATTGTCGACTTCAGGATTTATCATTTACGTCGGAAGCAGGCCGTGACATTCCTGGTTTCTTGCGTGAAGCAAAAACTTTTGTACTGAATACTTTGAAAAGTAATCTTGAAAATAATTCCATAAAAGTATACGTTGATTTATGTTCCGAATATGAGAAAGTCGATGGTACAACAAAAGTTTTTTATCATCGTACCAAAAACCAGGCTCTTTATTTGGCAGATGTTAAAAATTTGGACGCGTTTTACTCTAATCTGTCAAATGAGTTGATTATCAAACATGACACTTTCGAGGCTAAGGGGTCGGGATGGTCTTTATGTGGTAGTCCTCATACATTAACCATTTACGTGAATAAATTTATGCCTTTTTCTGCATCGAGTTACGTCCCTCTACCACCGAGCATTCAGAGCAAGAAAGCAGTGTTAAATATTCAAAATAATGACTCAAAATGCTTTCTTTGGTGCATCTTGGCAGCTCTGTATCCTGTTCAAGGGAAAAATCATCCAGAGCAAGTTTATCATTACAAGCAGTACGAGACAGAGTTTGAAAATATAATGTCTAGCATTGAATACCCCGTGGCATTGTCAGACATATGAAAGTTCGAGTCGCGCGCACGAGATTCTGATGGAAAACGCATTGCTATTAATGTATATTCTTATACGTCAGAAAAACATCTTGTGCATCCCATCAGGATAAATGATATCAACGATAATAATGCTCATATAATTAATCTTCTTTTTAATTCCAAACAACAATATTCACCATTACTGCCTTATTTGTTCACTATCACGACTAATCAGAAGTCAAGCAACAAAGTATGCAAATCACATCGAGGTTTGTCCAAGGTGTTTGACCACGTTTAATGATCGAAGAAAATTCAATCACCAAATACATACCGCACGGCAAATTTCTATTGAAAAACGTGTCGAACATGAAATATATTGCGGTGACAACAAACCAGCTCGAATGTTGATGCCCAAAAAGAACGAAGTCGAAGACTTCAAAATGTACAAGGCTTTGTTTGAACATCCAGCCATTATCGTCGGAGATTTTGAATCATTTCTGAAGCCACTGTCCTCCTGCAAACCAAATCCAAAAATTTCCTCCACAACGCCATACCACCTTCATGAACCAAATAGTTTTGGTTACATTGTCATACGACAAGATGAAATAAATAAACCATATGTATACCGTGGACCGAATGTTATCGAACATTTTTTTGAAAAGATGGAAGAGGAGGTTAAGAAAATTGGCAGATTTTTGCAAATAACCAAACCGATTAATTTGTTAACAACAGAGGAACAAAAAATATTTGATGAAACTGTCGCGTGTCCAGTGTGCAATCAATACTTCACAAACGAGAATCGTAAAGTGTTTCACCATTCGCACACAGACGGTCGTTTCATCAGCGGAATCTGTAATGATTGCAACCTGAAAATTCAAAAGCCCAAATTTGTCCCCATATTTTTTCATAATAGATCGAATTACGATTTTCATCTCTTAATTCGGAAACTTGGATATGACACACAAAAAATAGATATTCTTGCTGAAAATGAAGAACGATACATTTCTATAAGTAAGAAAGTTAAGATTTCGGGGACAAACAAAACCAAGAGATGAGGTTTCTTGACTCGTTAAGATTTATCTATGCAAGTTTGGACGCTCTAGCAAGTAAACTCTGTGGCGAACAATTCAAAATTACGAAAGCTAGTTTTCCCAACATAGATTTAAAACTGATTAGAAGTAAAGAGATTTATCCGTATGAATACGTAAACAATGAATCTAAATTTAATGACGACACTCTCCCTCCTCAAAAAGAATTCTTCAGTCAACTGAGGAAAGCAGGAATTACGGACAAAGAATACGAACATGCACAACTGATGTGGGATAAACTAGAATGTACAACATTCGGAGATTATCACAACGCATACTTGAAATTAGACGTAACAATACTTGCCGATGTTTTTCAAGCATTCAGGAAAACGTCAATGTCTATTTACAAGTTGCCTTGCATTTCTTCAGCCTCCCGGGATTAGCGTGGTCTGCAATGTTGTTGCAAACAAAAATTAAGTTAGAATTATTAACAGATGTAGACATGTTACTTTTCATCGAGAGAGGGATTCGAGGTGGGATGGTACAATGTGCACAGAGACATGCAGAAGCCAACAACATGCACATGGAAGAAAAATATGATGCGAATAAACCATCGAATTACATTTTTTACATCGACGTTAATAGTCTCTAAGGATATGCTATGGTACAGAAACTTTCTTATGGAGGTTTCGAATGGATAGAAACAACTTCCATAAATATTATTGATTTTGACGATTGTGAATTTGTTTTTTGTTTTTTTGCAGAAGTGGATATTGAATTTCCAGGCAATTTGCATGATATTTTTTCCGATTTACCACCGGCGCCGAACTTAAATGTCCACCTAATTCTAATCAACGCAAGCTTTTATTAACTTTGGAGAAAAAAGAAAGATACGTTCTCCATTACAAAAGTCTACAGTTTTTGATTGCGATGGGTATTAAGGTATTGGATATTAGAAGAGTCCTCAGGTTTAAACATTTCGAGTGGCT
The DNA here is from genome assembly GCF_977018435.1 of Lepisma saccharinum. Lineage (NCBI taxonomy): Eukaryota > Metazoa > Arthropoda > Insecta > Zygentoma > Lepismatidae > Lepisma > Lepisma saccharinum. The sequence continues at coordinate 7,224,274 of NC_139247.1, read as the reverse complement.
CAAACCATACATTGAAACAAACACACAACATAGAACAGTTGCCACTTCCGATTTAGACAAGGATTTTTCAAATTGATGAACAATGCTGTATATGGCAAGATAATGAAGAACGCGAGAAATCGCGTGGACGTGAGATTGGTTTCAGATGAAAATAAATGCAGTAACTGGGTGGCTGATCCTAGATTTAAATCACGAAAAATTTACAACGAGAATCTGTCGCTTTTCAATCTAAATATAAAAGTAATAAAATTCCGAAAACCAATTTATGTGGGAGCAACACTTTTAGATTTATCGAAACTTCACGTTTCAATTTCACTACAATGTTATGAAACCTTTCTACAACGAAAGCATTTCATTACTTTACATGGACACCGACAGTTTTATTTATAGTATTAAAACATCCAATCTATATGAAGATGTAAAAAATCCGTCCTTGCTTGATTATTATGATACTTATTCCTACCCTCAACCAAACAGATTTGGAATTCCATCTAGTAACAAAAAGTTCTAGGTAAATTAAAAGACGAGTGTAACGGTGACATCATTCTCGAGTTTGCCGGTTTGCGTTCCAAAATGTATACATTCAGAACCGAGAGCAGCATCACGAAGAAAGCTAAAGGTGTTGGTAAAAATACTGTACAAAACAAACTTTCATTTCAAGACTATCTTCATTGTCTGAAGAAATTAAAGCCGCAGCTACGAAGGGAAAAAAGAATTCAAAGTGTAGACCATGTGATTACAACAAACAAAGTTAGGGAAGTAGCATTAGATCCGCATGATGAAAAAAGATGTATTTTGTCTTGTGGGATCCACACGTTGCCTTGGGGGCACTATCGTTTAGATAGTAGTAAGAAATGCATACAATGCACTTAAAAGAAAAAACCTTACGGCTGGCAATATTTCTATCAACACAAGCATATAAAATAACCATGCCTATGAACCTGTTTGGCTTCAGGAAGCAAGCTATGGAAGTGCCCGTCCAGCCTACGTCGTCGTTGACCTTCAACGAACTCCTGCCTTCCATGCTATCTAAACTTAACGGTCTGTTAATTATACACTTGAATAGCATTCTGACCCAGTACGACGAGGATGTGGGCAAAACGTTCTACGTATTCAACAACTTGAATTATTACCGGTTCCTCATCTCCGGCAAACTGCAGTTCAACATGAACCCTGAGAACAAAGGGGAGGTCAAGGTTTCCTCTGTCAAGAACATCTATCGCATCAAGCATGATAGGATGGATGCGACTACAACGTACGATGTCTCTGCTGGCGATCGCCTGTACGTGGAGCTCTTGGACGACTACGACAAACTCATCCCTCTTTTCATGGAAATGAAAATCACCTACCCTATAATAAATAACCACAGTGGTAACAATGCCTAACGATATTTTTGGCCACACGAAACGCGACGACCACGGCGACGAGCTTCTCATGCTCGACGTCAGGGTCAAGAAGTTGCGAAGCGATCTGCAGGCCCTCCAGTCCATCCTCAACTCCAGCCTCCAGTCAGAGATAGCTATCCTGCAGTCTCAGTGCCTGGACCCCGTACTCAAGATCGACGCCGAGCTCAAATCGCTGCTGCAAAAGCGACAATAGACAACTTCGACAACTTGGTGCTGAGCATAGGCAAGCTGCAGAACGAATTTTTGAAGCTGCAGCAAACGCAGACCTCCGATGTGTAAAAGCTGAAGCGACACTTGCAGGACCAAACTAGCACCATCCAGACTGAACTGCAAAACATTATCCAGAGTATAAAAACTCAAGATGACTACGATCGCGTGAACGCCAGTATTGTCAAATTGCACGAACAGTTTCAATCGTTCGAAATTCCTACGTTGGAAAGCATCAAGGCTGAGCTTCAAACGGACGCTTTGCATGCAGCCATCAACGAAATTAAAACTAAACTCCAAACGCTACAGGACTTCATCGACAATCTACCTTCGTCCAGCGAGCTGAACGCCATTGCCCGTAGCGTGGCCAACATCAAACTCCAACTTGAGTTCGGGAAGCTGCAAGGGACCATAACGCACATTGAGGATGCTCTCGCCATCATCAAAAATGATCTGACAAACGTACACGAAGCACTGGAATCCAAACTGCCTGGCATCAGGGATACTCTGGCCAGCGTCCAACAGCAGATCACCAAATTGGAAAATCTAAACATCGAATCAGAGTTGTCGCATTTTCATCACTTGATCGACGACATACAGACTAAGTTGGAAACTTTGCAATAATCCACCACCACCCAGGACGACATAACACAATTACAAGAAGGCATACGCACTGCTGCTGCTGCTGCCTCAGAGTTGGACGCGATAAAAAAAGCTTTGGAGTCGCTCCAAAACACGGTGGCCACCCTGCCTACCTCGCAGGAATTGAAAAGCGTGAAGAGGGCTCTCAACCGAATACTCAAATCCGACGACATCAAAAACACCCAAACAGAAAATGAATTGCTTCGGGAGTCTATTGCAACCTTGCCTACCAACAAGCACATCTGCGAGCTACATGGCTTGTTTGGGGAAATTAGAACCCAGGTCCACAACCTCGCAACCCAGAGCTCCAAGTTGACACTCGTGGAAAGTCTACAGCAGATTATCGCCAATGTGAAAGAGCAAATTGGCAGCATCGAGGCAAGCCAGGAATCGGACATAGCCAAATTCAGTACCCAACTACATGAGTTAAACGAAAAATTGAAGAGGCTTATTGTCGATGTGAAGATAAAGCCTGACTATGGCACTGTTGTCCGTGCTATCGAAGAGCATTTGGAATCAATAAACGGTAGATTGGAAGATGTGGAGAGCGCTCTGAACGCCAGAATCGACAATCTCAAGTCCACTGTTGTCATCGAACTGTACAGCATTCCAACCAGGGAATTTTCCTCGCTCTTCCATCCGGGTGCCAAACTCTACATGCTGACTCCTGCCAAAGCCTATCACCAGTTTTTCATCGCTGGCACACTTCAGTTTGTTAAGGTTTCATACTGGTCTTTGCCTCACGCAACCCACTACCCAACCATGACCGTGACGAACATCGGTGACGAGCCTAAAATAAGAGGAGTGGAGTTGGTCGATTTCACCCACCCCGAAACTCGCGAGACTGTCTATGCCGAAGATGCCACTCAAATTATTGACATAGAAATAGGTGACAAACTGTACATAGAAAACCCGGCATTGTCTGCAGCCAGAAATCCCATTCAAGTTATATTCTTATTTTCGCGCAATGTCTAGGCAGGCTATTGTGAACGATTTGCATAAACCTGCACGACGAACTTATAAACGATTGGCGGTAGTAACCAAAAGCATAGACGACCTGTGGCAAGCTGACCTTGTGGAAATGAGCAGTGGCAACTTAAAAAATTTACATAAAATCAACAAGGGATACAAGTATCTTCTCACTGTTATAGACACATTTTCAAAATTTGCGTGGGCTTTACCCCTCAAGGCAAAAACAGGAACCTTAGCATTCAAAACAATTTTCGATAAAAGTGGCAGGCGATCTCGATTTCTTCAAACAGACAACGGAAAAGAATTCTACAACTCTATCTTTCGGCAATTTATTCAAAAACAAAATATTCAACATTGCTCCAACTTTAGTCACATCAAAGCCAGCATAGTGGAACGTTTCAACCGAACTCTCAAAACACGCATGTGGAAACAATTCACGCTTCAGGGGAATTACAAGTGGCACGACATGCTTCCGGAACTTGTTAACAGCTATAATCACAGTTTGAATCGCACGATAAACATGAAACCAGCTGACGTCAACAAATCTGACGAGCAGCGTTTAATTTCTACGGTTTATTGTCCAAAGTACAAATTTACAAGCAAGAAACCGAAATACAAAATTGGAGATCAGGTGAGAATCAGTAAATTTAAGCGTACGTTCGAAAAAGGCTTCACTAAACATTGGAGTACGGAACTTTTCACCGTAGTTCGAGTCTTACCCGAAAACCGTCACACGTATATAATAAAAGATAATCGCGACGAAATTCTGAAAGGAAGATTTTACGAAGAGGAACTTTCTAAAACAAAATACCCCGACACGTATCTTATTGAAAAAGTATTACGTAGAAAAGGTGACAAACTGTTGGTGAAATGGCTGGGACTCGAGGAAAAAAGTTGGATAGACGCAAAAGAGGTGATTGGGTAACGGGTGCATGGGATGTGGTACGGCGACTGCCAGATTTTCCATCGGAACGTCAGGATAGGAAAAATGGCGAGCGTCTACCCCACAACATTCGCTGCCTCATTGTTGGACCTTATGGATGTGGAAAAACAACGTTACTTATTGATAATTTTCTACTTGCACCCAACTGGTTAAACTGGAAGAACAGGCATCTGTATGTTTTCTCCAAAAGTTTGGAGCAACCGAAGTATCGCCAGCTGTCGAAACTGTACGAGGGGCTAGGCATAGCTATATTTGCTTCTGGAGTGATACCACTAGACTGCTGTCTCGAAAATTCGGTGGTGGTTTTTGCCTATGTGATCCTGGAGAACCAGAACGAAATTCGCAATTTTTTTTTTACTCAGGGTCGGCACAGACGCATGGACTGCTTCTAAGTTGCTCAGACTTTTTCCAAAATCCCCAAGCAGCTACTCCGAGACAATGCTAATTTCATTTGTTTGTTTCGTCAAGACTACACCAATTTAAAACACGCTTACGATGATTATGTAGGTGGGAACATAAACTACAATCAGTTTTCCAAATTTTGCTCTTCATGCTGGAACCAAGATGATTTCGGATTTGTCACAATAGACATGACGAGGAAACCCAATAACGGAAAATACAGAAACAAAATTAATAATTTTCTAAACGTTGCAACGTTACAAGAAACGTCTTGACCTATTATAAATAACTACATACAAAAAAAAATGAAACGAAAACTTGCAGACGATAACCTAAAGCTGCGTAGCTACCTGGCAAAACGTTTTAAGGGTTGGAAATCCGAGAATCGTGGAATTTACGAAGAGAAAAAGCGTCAGGACCAACCTATCATCGATGCCATCAGTGGACTTGGTAAATAAATCAAAGATGTTACCGAGCAAAACAAAGAGTTAATCAGCGAGCTTGTGCCACTTACTGCTCGAAATTATACCATACCTACACCGATATCCAGCATTCACACTACTCCGTTCGAACTTGCTCCGACTCCGAGACGTCAGGCCCTAGGCAGTACCTCTTCGGACAAGCTGGTCGAGCTGGGTCCGTTGGCGAGGGATTACCTAAGCACCGGGAAATTCGAAAAAGACGAGGTATTCGGATTGTACCCGACCATGGAACATAACGAGGGTGTGGTTTGGAAGATTGGAAAGTCAAAAGTCACGTTCGAGGGCGACGATGTAAAAATTAATTTGGACGAGAAGAACAGTTGGACCAGGTATCCTGGCACGGTGGGACTGTGGGAACTTATCACTAAGAAGCAACCTAAAGATTATACAGACGAGGATTACCAAAGTTACACAGAAATTTTGATCATGACGGACGCACTGTATCAAACCAACGATGCAACACAGAATCGCGTGAAATCTAGCAGCGGCGAAAAGTACAGGAACCTCATCAAGCCAATATGGACCCAGCTCAAGACTGGCAGCGGTGTCAAACTCTACAATACCCTTCCTAAAGAGTTTGTTTGGGTAGACGACGTAAGGAAGCTTGTAGATCGATTGCTGGTTATCGCAGGCGAAGAAAATACAGGCAATCGCAACTTCCAAAACGAGAAGGTGGGCATCAGGGACATGATTAGCACCAAGCTTGTCAACGACAACAAAGGTATAGGTTACCTTATCAAAATCATCAACACCCTGCCTCCCAAATTCTGGAATGTAGCCGAGGGTCGAGGTTTGGTGAACGATATTATCAACAAGCTACCCGTCGAGATGCACCTGCCAGGTTACCAGTACTGCGGTCCGGGTACGAAACTCGAACAGCGACTGGAAAGAGGAGACAAGGGAGTGGACCCACTGGACGCAGCATGCAAGGACCACGACATTGCCTACAATGCTCACACCGATCTTGATGCACGTCATGATGCTGACAGAAAGTTGGAGCATGCGGCTTTCGGGAGAATCGTCAGCAGAGATGCCTCGCTAGGTGAACGGGTTGCTGCATTGGGTACGACCATCGCCATGAACACAAAACGAAAATTATGGTGGGGGTTGTAACTAAATAACTCTTGTGAAAAAAAAGCAACTTTGTATAACCAACCTATCATCACTTCACTGCATTAGGCAAAAGCAGAGATGTTTTCTTACCCTCTCACGATATATAAATAACATACTATCACCATGAAACCCAAAGGTGAAACCCTACGCAAACCTCAAGTCTCTCGGAACATTAAATGGAATGCTCACCAAAAAGCAGCGCGAGAACAAACATTCCTGCTTGCAAAAGGTCATGGAATGAAATTGCTGCTCAGCATTCCTCAGTTGAGGAGGTTACAAGGTTCGCGAAAGCAGCAGAAGACTGGAGGTTTCATATTCAGCATCCCGGCTATCTTGGCAGCTTTAACATATAATAAATAACCATTATGAAGCAAATCGAAAGTTACGAGTTGCAGTCCTTCCCACCCAATCGTCGCACGTTTGCCAACCTCAATGAAGCGAATCGAGAGATAGAATACGACGTGGACGTCGGGGACGGGTTCATTCACCCTCACAGAGCTGATTTGTACATCAAGTTTGATGTTGTGAAGATAGACAACGGCGAAGCATTCCTTGCCAATGCAAATTTAAGACTTGTAGATAATTTTGTGCCGTACCTGTTCTCGCAGGTGGAAGTTAGAAAGCATGGCACCTTCATCGATAGGGTTGACTACCCCGGAATTACCTCTACAGCTGTGGGAACACTGAAACTCTCCAAGACCGATGCAGCATACTACCAGGCAAAGGGGATTTGAAGCAGGTACAAAAATCAAAACTCAAAGTCACACAGTACTGTTTCCCATGCGCCTGCTTCCTGGCTTCTTCTCTGACTACACAGAGATTATGTGGAAGGGTGGTTTGCGCGTCACTTTTCGCAGAAGCACCAACGACAACGAAGCGCTGATGCGTTACAGCACTTTGAGTGCAGACGGTTCAGCACTTCCCAACACACTACCCGATTCTGCCAAGGGCATCATCCAGTCCATGAAGCTGCGCATGCCCGTAGTAGAATACGAAACTAACTACGCTCTCAAGTACAAAGCAGACATTTTGAAGAATCCCCAAGTACCCATCTAATTTTACGGTTACCAGTGCGTGCAGAAACCTGCTTCCGGCAACCATTTTGAATTTGACGTGACCACACAGTTTAGAAGCATACGGTACGATATGCCAGAGTTTGTGGTCGTGCTCTTCCAGACGGGGAAGGACAACAACAAAGAAAAAAGATTCGAGCCAGTTCGACAACTGCAAGATCAAGAACATCTACCTCAAAAATGGCAGGGACGAGATATTCCCACGTGAGAACTACAACCTGAACATTGCAAACAACGACTACCTGAAACTGTACGAAGCATACACAGCTTACAAGAGAGTGACCTCCGGCAATGTGGACGTGTACTACAACCCCAATGAGTTCATAGCTCGCAGACCCATGTTCGTCATTAACACATCGAAGAGAAAGCAGGTGGTTATTAACGATCGTACCAACATGAAAATCGTGTGCGAGTTCCATGACACCTTGCCTGCCGATACTCTATGCAGCGTTATTGTTATTGCAGAGAAAACTTTTGTGTATGATGTCAAGAATGAAAGAGTGACTGAACAGTTTTAGATACAAGAAAAAAAATTGGATAATTCTATAAAAATTACACTGATCTTAGATCCAAACATTCTTCACACATAAAAAAATCACTATACTATAGAAATTTATGGCAATACTGAGTAGTGCCAACTTCTATTTGTAGGTTAGCTTCGCCTGTGAAATATCATACATGGTGAAATTATTGTGGAGTAAGTTGGCAACACTGCGAGCCCCCACTGTGGCCCCTCCGAAAGTAGTGGAGGGCATTGAACCAATTCCACGACATACATCGTGAAAAAAGAGGCTCACACATCATAAAGAATACATCGTAGCCGTTTACGCTGAGGGCCCCCTACCTACTACAAAAATAATAAGACCCCCAAATACATCGTAGGCGTTTACGTTGAGGGCCCACCACCTACAAAAAGGTCCCAAAATAAGATTGAGCAAAAAATAGGGCTAGAACATCGTCAAATGCTATAAAATCCATAAAAAAATCATCAAAATATGTCACAACTGAGGTTAAATACTAGGTCCACCTACAAGGCTTGCGTAGAAACAACCATTTTACACTTTGTAGGTTATTTTAACCCGTAAAAGGCTGTAAAAAAGTGAATAGGTTAATTTACATCACGTAAGATCATGGCATACCTACAAAGAAGAGGCTCCAAAATGAGATTGAGCAAAAAAATAGGGCTAGAACATCGTCGAACGCAATAAAATCCACAAAAAATCATCAAAATATGTCACAACTGAGGTTAAATACTAGGCATACCTACAAGGAGTGCGTAGAAACAATACATTTCCACTACTGTCAAATTTGTTGCAAATGTGCTCTAGTATTAACCCTTTCCAGGAATAGGTCAAATTACCAATCACCCTGTATAAAAGATTCGTCATTGTGCCATTTTGTGTTCGAACTTGAGAGCGATTTGCTCCAGGTGGACCACTAGCGAGTGCAGTGTTTCCAACCTCGCAACACTTTCTCTGATTCCAATTTGAACACGCCAATGGCAAGTATTCTCTAAAATTATTTCTCATACTTATGCTTTCGGTGTTTTTTGTTTATTAATATGTTGGTTTAATATAGTTTCCGACTTCATGTTATAAACAAGAATGTAAATCTTTCACTACAGGGTTTCTCGCCTAGTAGAGGGAGGAACCTGTAGTAAAGTAAAGTTGGCTACTCTCTGCTGCTGCTCAAGAGCTATGTTGCCAAATTAACGATTTCTGTACTTAGAAATCTTTTAGGGTGGTCAGGTAACATTTGGAGAAGTATACATACAGCCATAAGTGTTTTTTTATTGATTTGTTGCACAGTAAGACTAATCGGGACTGGACCTACAGTTTAAAGTGGGATCCGAACCACTTTTGCATCCACCGGGTATCAAACCCGGGACCCCTTGTTTACAATGCGACGACGCTACGTACCTCTGCGCCATCGGGGAGGCCCTGTACAGCCATATGATTTTGCTGAATGAGTTTAAAACTGAACAACAGAGAAAATTACAGAAACTGTTTACACAACGACGAAGCTGGCAATCACGTATCTAGAAATATATTTCGGGGGAGGGAGGGGTCCGAACCAAGCGTCTCAGTGAATATAATATATGGCAGTAATATTACAAGTAGTTGTATTGATGATAATATTGGGACAACAAATGAAGAGCTCATATGATTAAACAGCCCGATTTGGCTACACTTAAAACAATGTCAAGATGTCCATATGCCCCAATCGGCCATGTGTGTACATATTTAAATCTAAAGAATTTTGAGCCCTAGTGTACAAATGAAGAACCCCCCTCAGACAGATTTGGCCAAGTGTGTAAAAGCTACATCTGCCAGATTGTTGTCCATAAACTTGTCAAAAATATGCCCCCCTTGATATTGTTTTGGCTACACCTAAAACTAAGCCAAAAATGCTTATATTTTCATGCTCTACAACTTACAGATCAATAAAATAGAAGATTACTTGGACAAGGGGAGGCTGCAAATTGAAGTTTTATGTTCTTTCTAATCTTTGATCAGTTTCATGTCCCGGCCAGCAATAAATTATGCACGCCTGGGAGATTTTATATGCTAGCATGCATGAGATATAATCTACACAGCTAAAAGGGGGCATTATTGATATTTCTGTGCCCTTTCAGGGAAAATTCCCTTTGCATGATAGCATGTATGGGCCTGCATGTCATTGACTCCAATTCACTGGAAGAGCATAAAACTTCAATTAATATTTCTGTATAAAGAAGGAAATTCTTAGTAAAAGAACATTACCTTTTTGCATGTTGTCATGTATGCCTGAGCCCAATTCAGGTTTTGCCTTGTTCTGATAATATATACACGAGTGAGACTTACAGAATATTCATTGCAAAGTTCAAAGTCCAACTTTGACTGTATTTAGCTGATATATAGCTTATAACTCCTGGGTTGTGATACTCAATAGAATGTGTATTGCATGTGGACATAGTCCCATGGCTTATATGCTTTGTAATCAAGAGGCTTCTGGGTTTGAGGCCCCCCCATGGAGAAGTGTTAATATTGCTGCCTTGTAAACAAGAGCTCTGGGTTTGAACCCTGGTAAAATGTGTAGGCCTCCCCTGATGGCAAAGTGTTTGTTTTATTGCTTTGTAATCAAAAGCTTCTGGGTTTGAGGCCCCCCCCATGGAGAAGTGTTAATATTGCTGCCTTGTAAACAAGAGCTCTGGGTTTGAGGCCTGATAAAATGTATAAGATTGAAATACATGTGGCAGAATAATATCCCCCACACGTGAGATTTTGAGAATATTCACTGCTAGCTGATATACAGCTGAGGTTTGAAACCTGGTAAAGTGTGTTGTACAACAGCATAATAGAGCAAAATTATTTTATATTGGGGATCACCAGAGCCTAGTTATTGCTGTTGTTTGGGTATAAAAGCATCAGCTCAGCCACTAACTGCTGAACCCAACTGATATTTTTTATTAAGTATAAAGTTTTGATTTGGACCCCAAGAAATTTTATATAATAAACCAACAACAAAAATGCCAAATCAAAAATATTGTAATCAATGCAATAAGAATATATCCAGCCCCAATTGGGTTAAGCACCAAAATAATTGTAATCCAGACAAATGCAGAATTCTCACAAAAATATGCCCAAAATGCCATAGAAAATATAGCATGGAATATTTCACTTATACTTGTTCTGCACAGTCATCAACATTTCCAAACAAAATTGATTGGAAATATTTGTGTGATTGCCCTGTATAACTTAGATTGCAAGGCCATATTTTGTAATTTTCTAGACCAGGAACTAGACCCTGTGCACCAGAAACAGGCTATAAAGTACCCCTCCACAAATTATGTAAGCATTATGGAGCACACAATACACTTTACAATTTTGAGAATCTCAATTTAAATTCAGGAACAAGATATTTGGATTTGATGTATCTGGAAATATCCCTTCTTTCAAAAAATGTTTGCATCTTGAATCAACCTGCAAACAACATTACATGTTAGGCTGGGCTATCTCAACAGCAGAGGCATGCAGCTTAGTGGTTTCCCGCACTCACATTCTGTAAATATATTCTATGATTTTATTATCCTATTAAAGCACCCAATGCTGCAATTTTTTAATTTTTCCTGTGTATGCATCAAAAGATTGCAGGTGATGATTGAAATCTGCACCACTATACAGCATCCCACTGTCTGTTGTAACAAATTCTGACCTATGGAACCTGTCCAGATATAGCTGCAAAGATCTGAAATGTTTCCAGTTTGAGCTCTGATTAGGAAGGATCTCAAAATCATAGAATCCCCTTAGCTTTGTATAATTTGTGAACCAGTGCCCATAATAGGAAAAATTGCTGTAATAATAGAAAACAACAATTCTTCTATAGGTATTATACACATTACACTCAAACCCCCTAATCATCCTTAGGTTAAGACATTGTGTGCTGTCAAGTGCCCACTGAAACTCTGTTTCATTGTTGATGGCAAACACATCATGCTTTGACAGTGTTGAGAATCTAATTCTGAAACCCTCAACAAGAGATTCAGATCTAATACATCTTGCAATGCCTCTTCTCTCAAAGAATGATATGGTGCATGCATAATATATTTAAGATCTATATGCACAGTTGCAATCTTTACACACAACAGTTTTCATAGAATAATCAGCACTACAATTTTTAGATTTTTGATCCAACAGATACATCATAATCTTATTCAAATCAATAATACCTCCATTGTGGAAATTTCCTGTGCGGACAAAATCTGACCCTCTATACACCATGCCTGTGTTTGTAGTTATAAAATCAAATGCATCAAAATAGCTTAGGTACATGTTATAATTAAAACGTTTCCAGTTTGCAGTCTGATCAAAAGACATATGAAAATTGTACAGTACTACAATATTTGTGTTTGTAAACCAGTAATTGTTCTTGTAGGAATCATAGAAACTGACAAAGAATCCAACAATTCTCCTCTGTATAAAATACACTATTTTTTCACTCTGGCTGATACATCCCAGGCTCAGGTATCTAAAACTGTGCTCACTGTTGAGCACCCATCTGAACTCAGTTTCATTTCTCACAGCAAACAAATCATACTCTGACAACCCATGGAACACAAGTGTAAAATTATCCAAAAGTGACTCAGAGGAGAGGTTTCTTCTGTCAAAAAACATAATTGCATAACTTGCTGCAGTGTGAACCTTGCTGTATATACAATTAACTAGCAATAAATCTGTCTAATAGGAACATGTGCATGACTAGATCACAATTGTTCTGTGTTTCATGCATGTTGATAAGCCCTAGCCCAGGACAACAACACACTCAAAAATACAATATTGCAATTTTTTAAGAACATGTTGAATATATAGCTTGATCACCTCAGCCCTAGGCTGATGATGCTCCTGCTGCCCACTGCCAGACGTTTGTGCCTGAAATACATGATGTTGTTTGGCTTTTCAAATTTAATTATTTTTGCCCTGTATGTATTATTGCACAGGCAGACAGGATAATTGTTTACCACAGTTGCATGTATCACTCAGGTTGTTCTCCTCCAGTGACAGAGCAACACAATCATGGTTACAATTCCTAAATTTCTGCCTCAGGAAATACATAACAAGCTCATTCAAATATGTGTGCTTTGAGAACTCAACCCTGTCAGGATCAAAATCCACCTTATTATACAAATTTCCCTCATCTGTGGTGATGAATTCACTATCCTCCAGGTTGACAATTTGAACTCTGACATGCAATCATGTGCATCCTATACTCAAAACACCACTCATAACAATTGTTGAACCAGTGATTATCATACAATTTTAACATGCAATAATGATGATAACTGTCTGTGTAAAAATTAACAAAAGATCCAACAATCCTCCTGTACCTGTTGTAGACAATTCTTTCAAACTTGCTAAGCATATTAAGACACAGGTATTGAAAAATACTGTCACTCATAAGCATCCACTGCATTTCAGTTTCATTCTGTACAGCAAACAGGTCATACTCAGACAAGCCAGAGAGCCTAAGCTTGAAATCATCAACAAGTGACTTGGATTTTATATATTTTGAAATGCATCTTCTCTCAAAAAATTCTGTATCAGGTGATTTGAACATTATCTTGATTGCTGTTTTTGCCGATGAACAGGGCTGCTGCAGGTTGATGCACTGCCAGATTCATGCACTTGGCCTAATGTGATTCATCAGGTTGAAAGTATTCACTTGGCCTAAAGGGATTGCACTGGGATTCTTGCATGCCTTATAAAATCAATTTATTGATGTTTCTGAGCAGTTTCACAGGGATTGTACCTATTCTATGAGCTTATAATTTTATACATGGGAAAATATTTATACACTTGTAAGCAGTTGAACTCTGAAGTATAACCTGCCTGCTGTATAATTTAAGTCTATATGTTTACACCACTGTACAGTTGTTGAAAATTTCTAATAATCAAATATACAACAGCCAGAAGATCTGAGTACACACAAAACATAGAGAATTGTACATGTATAACATCTGCATGTTCAAAAACATGTACAACAGCCAGGAGAGTTCAAATCTCAACCCCCCGTGCCTGTCACATGCATTATTTTTGAGTTATTCAAGTTTGTAGGTATAATTATAGGTTTTTTGAAAAAATTATAGAGACACAAAACATAGAGAATTGTACATGTATAACATCTGAAAAGATTCCAGGTCTCCATCACCTATAGTTTCTGAGATAATCAAATTTGAAAAAATTATCGATTTTTTGAAATTTTTAGTATGTTGTTCAGTGGTGCCTAACAAACATATATTTGCTTGTTACAGCCCCCTTACATGCATAGTTCTCAAAATATTAACAACTTTGTTAATATTGGACTTTCTGAAAAATTCTATTTATGGAACAGACATAAATTGGACATTTGCAGCTTAAATATTGCTTCTATCAAAAAAATTATAGAGACCTAAAATGTAGAGAATCATGCATAGAATCCTCCTGAAAAAATTTCAAGTCTCTAGGCCCTATAGTTTTTGAGAAATCACAAAATCAAAAAAATTATTGATTTTTTCAAAAAACTTCTAAACAGCATCCAGAATTGAAATGAACAATTCCCATGCCTCTATCTTGAAAAATAGGCAAGTTATTCAAGATCTAGAGAACAACAAGATATTTTGAAAAATTTATAGAGATCAAAAAGTTGCATCTTGAAATGCCCATGAGAAATCACCAAGTCCCATGTCTAGCATCAATAGTTTTGGAGATATAAAAGAAACAAAATTATCGATTTTTTTCAAAATTTGATTATGTTGTTCAGTGGGCCATGCCGGGTCACACCCAGAAATATAAGCGGCCCAGAATCAAAATTAGTGCCAACACACAGAAGAAGACAAACATAGCCTTCAAAACTGTATGGCCACACTGAGAATGGAAATCTATAGATAAGAATATTGAATTTGTAACATCAGATAATGACTATTTGTAAAGTGGTGAAGATTTTAATACAAATCTTGTCTGGTACTCCAAGTATACATACCTGAATAAGCTTATTATGTATTTCCTAAGACAAAGATTCAGGGATTGCACTTCTGATTGTATTGTTGAATCACTAGAGGATAACAGCCTGAATAATACATTCAACTGTGGGAAACAATTATCCGGTCCTTTAGTGTAATTTTATGTATTTCAGAATCTGGCAGTGCTTCAACCTGCAGCAGCCCTGTTCATCGGCAAAAACAGCAATCAAGATAATGTTCAAATCACCTGATACAGAATTTTTTGAGAGAAGATGCATTTCAAAATATATAAAATCCAAGTCACTTGTTGATGATTTCAAGCTTAGGCTCTCTGGCTTGTCTGAGTATGACCTGTTTGCTGTACAGAATGAAACTGAAATGCAGTGGATGCTTATGAGTGACAGTATTTTTCAATACCTGTGTCTTAATATGCTTAGCAAGTTTGAAAGAATTGTCTACAACAGGTACAGGAGGATTGTTGGATCTTTTGTTAATTTTTACACAGACAGTTATCATCATTATTGCATGTTAAAATTGTATGATAATCACTGGTTCAACAATTGTTATGAGTGGTGTTTTGAGTATAGGATGCACATGATTGCATGTCAGAGTTCAAATTGTCAACCTGGAGGATAGTGAATTCATCACCACAGATGAGGGAAATTTGTATAATAAGGTGGATTTTGATCCTGACAGGGTTGAGTACTCAAAGCACACATATTTGAATGAGCTTGTTATGTATTTCCTGAGGCAGAAATTTAGGAATTGTAACCATGATTGTGTTGCTCTGTCACTGGAGGAGAACAACCTGAGTGATACATGCAACTGTGGTAAACAATTATCCTGTCTGCCTGTGCAATAATACATACAGGGCAAAAATAATTAAATTTGAAAAGCCAAACAACATCATGTATTTCAGGCACAAACGTCTGGCAGTGGGCAGCAGGAGCATCATCAGCCTAGGGCTGAGGTGATCAAGCTATATATTCAACATGTTCTTAAAAAATTGCAATATTGTATTTTTGAGTGTGTTGTTGTCCTGGACTAGGGCTTATCAACATGCCTGAAACACAGAACAATTGTGATCTAGTCATGCACATGTTCCTATTAGACAGATTTATTGCTAGTGTAATTGGACCTACAACCAGGACGAGAAAGTATGAACCCCCCTCAGGCAGATTTGCCTACACTTAAAACAAGCTCAACATGCCCATATGAGCTTTTTGCTCGAGTGTGGAACCCCCTCTAATCCAAGATTTTTGTAAAAAATACCCTCGGGAAGTTCCTGAGAAAGTATGACCCCCCTCAGATTGATTTGCCTGCACTTACAAAAGGCACTTCTGTGAGATTGTTGTCCATAAACCTGTCAAAAATAAGCCTCTCTTGATATTTTTTTTGCCCACACCTAAAACTAAGCCACACCCACCCACATACACACCTACACCCACCCACATACACACCCACACACACACACACACACTGACCTTGACCTTGATCTTGACTATTTTTTCGATTATTTTTTCGATTATTTTTTCGATTATTTTTTTCGATTATTTTTTCGATTATTTTTTTGATTATTTTTTCGATTATTTTTTCGATTATTTTGTTGATTATTTTTTCGATTATTTTTTCGATTATTTTGACCTTGACCTTGAGATGATCTTGACCTTGACCTTGACCACACCCACCCACATACACACCCACACCCACCCACACCCACCCACATACACACCTACACCCACCCACACCCACCCATATACTCACCTACACCCACCCACACCCGCCCATATACACACCCACACACACCCACACCTACCCACATCTACACACACACACACACACACACACACACACACACACACACACACACACAAAGCACATTGTTGAACCCAACTGATATTTTTTATTAAGCATAGAGTTTTGATTTGAACCCCAAGAAATTTTATATAAATACCAAAGCCAAAAATATTAACACACATACACACATACACACACGCACAAAATATTCAAAACACACTGCTGAACCTAACTGATATTTTTTATTAAGCATAGAATTTTGATTTGAATCCCAAGAAATTGTATATAATAAACAACAACAAAAATGTCAAATCAAAAATATTGTAATCAATGCAAAAAAAATATATCCAGCCCAAATTGGGCTAAGCATCAAAGGAATTGTAATCCAGACAAATACAGAACTCCCACAAAAATTTGCCCTAAATGCCATAGAAAATATAATCTGGAATATTTCACATATAAACATAAAGGTACTTGTTCTGCACAGTCATCATCATTGCCCCCGCAACCATCTACATCTGCTCTGAAAAGGAAGCATGAAACACCTCTTAATGCTGGACCGGCAAAGCAGCCACGCTATGAACCCATCCATAGCAGTTTTAACGGCCAATTAAGGGATCACCGGTTTGTATCAGAGCCAAGATGTGACATTAAGAATTTTTTGAAGAGTATAAATCCAGATGTGCAGGCAATTCTAAATACACAAAATGGCTCTTATAAGATGTCCCTCAAATTGTTTACACAATATAAGAAGCCAAATGGCACAAAATTTACACAGCCCCACATAACAGAAACTGTACCGGTATATTCAAATGCAAATTCAGACAAAATAATAAGCAGTTTAATAGATCAATTGAATATTAAACACTCTGAATTTGCAGCAAAAGAGTCTGGATGGAGCCTATGCGGATCTCCACACAAGTTATATGTTAATATTTCTGAATTCAGCCCATTACAAGGATCTACATATCTGCCATTACCTGCCAATATCAAAAACAAAACAGCCGTGGTTAATATAAAAAATAATGACCAGAAATGCTTTTTGTGGTGTATTTTAGCTGCTTTGTATCCAGTTTCAAGGCATCCTGAGCGAATAAGTTATTATAAACAACATGAAAATGATTTTGATGATGCAATGGAGGGTTTAGAATATCCAATGTCTGTTCAGAATATTGATAAATTTGAAAAAAAGGCCAGGGATATTAATGGTAAACAATTATCTATTAATGTATTTATTTGTTCTACTGGCCGTGGCAATTGCTTGATAGATCCTCTCAGAATCAGTACATTTGATGATGAATCTGCTGTTCCGATTGATCTACTCTTAATTGGAGGGGATGGCACTTATCATTACACTTTGATACATAATCTTGAAGCTTTAGTCAGAACACAACTAGACAAAACTAAGACAATATTCAAGTTGTGCAGAAGATGTTTAAGTGTTTTTGATGGTAGAAAAATAATAAATGGGGTTCGTGAAAAAAATGCAGAAATTGCTAAAAACAAGTTAATTGAGCATCTGAAATACTGTGGCAACCATAAACCTGTTCATATGGTGATGCCAATGCCAAGTGAAAATGCAAAATTCAAAAAGTTTGAAGCCTTGTTGGAACACCCAGCATATATAGTCTGTGATTTTGAATCAAACCTCAAACCCCTTGCATTCTGCAGCCCAGACCCTGAGGAATCTTCAATTACACCATACCAGTTACACGAACATTCCAGCTTTTATTATGTGGTTGTACAGGATGGGGTTGTTAGTAAAGAAGATTTATACATGGGAGCAGATGCCATCAAAGAATTTGCACATAGAATAGAAAATGAGTGCCATGACATAGCATCTAATATTTTATTAAAATCAAAACCCATGTTGCCTTTAACAGAGAAACAGATTGAAGATTTCAACAATGCAGAAAAATGCCCGGTATGTGATTCTGAATTTTCAGATATAAATATCAAGGTTCATCACCATTCTCATACAGATGGTAAATTCTTAATGGCCCTGTGTAATAGCTGCAATATTAAGATCCAGAGACCAAAATTTGTCCCCATATTTTGCCATGGAGCATCCAATTATGATTTTCATCATTTGATCAGGTACGAGGGGTTTGACAAGTAGAATTTAAATATTTTAGCAGAAAATGATGAGAAATATATTGCCATTAGCAAAATAATTAAAGTTAATGCTGTTCCTATTCACTTAAGATTTCTTGATTCTTACAGAATTTTATCGGCTAGCCTGGCTACACTGGCCACTCAATTATCTGATGATCAATTCAAAATCACATATGCTTTGTTTCCAAATCAGGACCTGAAATTAATTAGGCGGAAGGGTGTATATCCATATGATTATGTTACAGATTTTTCTAAATTTGATGAGTGTTCTCTGCCACCAAAACAACAGTTTTACAGCAAAATCAGAGGATCTGGAATCACTGATGATGATTATCACCATGCCCAATTGATGTGGAACAATTTAAAATGCCAGACATTTGGTGATTATCACATGGCATATTTAAAACTTGATGTGACCCTCTTAGCTGATATACTGCAGGCATTCAGAAAATCTTCGTGCAAAATTATAAGCTGGATCCAATGTATTTTTACAGTGCTCCGGGCCTAGCATGGTCTGCAATGTTTTTAAACACTAAAATGCAATTGGATCTGATCCAAGATCAGGACATGTATCTGTTTATGGAGCAATGTATAAGAGGAGGCATGGTGCAATGTTCTCAGAGATATGCCAGAGCAAATAACAAATATATTCCTGATTATGATCCAGCATTGCCATCAAATTATATACTGTATGTAGATGCAAACAGCCTCTATGGTTATGCTATGATGGATAAATTGCCATATGCAGGGCTTGAGTGGGTTGAAAATTTCAATATTGAAGATCTTAAGGACTTTGATGACAGTAACTATGGCCTCTTCTTAGAGGTTGATGTGACAATTCCAGATAATTTACACAGCACATTTTCTGATCTGCCCCCAATTCCCGAGGTTGAGTGCTCACCTGGCTCTAAACACAAGAAATTGATGATGACTCTAGAGCCGAAACAGGATTATGTCATATATTACAAAAACCTCCAGTTCCTGATGAAACATGGTGTTCAAGTGACCAAAGTTGGAAAAGTTTTGAGGTTCAGGCACTTAACATGGTTGAAGCCATATATTGATACAAACACAGAGCTTCGAACATCTGCAATAAGCCAATTTGATAAGACCTTGTTTAAATTGATGGTCAATTCAGTGTATGGCAAAACAATTGAAAATGTCAGAAAACATATTGATGTTAAAATAATTACTGACCCCAGCCGGAGCAAAAAATTGATTGCAAAGCCCAACTTCAATTACAGAAGAATTTATGATGAAAATATGGCACTTTTCAACATGAAAAAAACAAAGATCAAATTTGATAAGCCTATTTATGTAGGGGCTGTGATATTGGAATTGGCCAAAATACACATGTTAAAATTGTATTATGATGTGTTGAAACCTTTGTATGGTGATTGTGTAAAATTGATGTACATGGACACTGATAGTTTTGTTCTTGATATTCAAACAGAAGATGTTTATAAAGATATTGCACAGCCTGAATTGTTTCAATACTTTGATACCAGTGAACATTCAAAAATTCAACACCACAACAAAAAATTACCTGGCAAGTTAAAAGATGAGACACTTGGTGATGTTATTGTGGCATTTGCTGGGTTAAGAGCCAAGATGTACAGTTTTGAAACATGTAGTGGTGTTGTTGCCAAAAAAGCCAAGGGCATTGGCAGAGTAACTGTGGACAAAGAGCTTGAATTTGAGGATTACAAAAATTGTCTCAAATCATGTAGCACAAACAGAACATCAGAAAATAGAATTCAGAGTGTGGATCACTTATTGACTAGCAATATTGTAAGAAAAGTGGCTCTGGACCCACATGATGATAAGAGATGTATTTTATCATGTGGCATACATACTCTACCATGGGGGCATTGTGATTTGAAAAGTGGCAAACAATGCCCAATTACAGAGCATGATTTGAAATAAATAAACATGCCTATGAACTTATTTGGGTTCAAAAAACAGGCTATTATGGACCTGCCAACACCACAACCCTCTTCTGATATGATATCTAAACTAAGTGCTTTGTTAATTATTCATCTGAACAGCATATTTACAGATGTTGATGATGAAACAGGTAAAACATTGTACATATTTAACAATAATTTAAATCATTACCAATTACCTGTAGGTGGTCAATTGCAATTTATTACAACCCCTGAGGGTAATGTCAAAATTTCAGTAGGGAGAAATATTTATAGAATTAAGCACTCAAACATGATTTCTGGCAATGTATATACTGTTTCTGCTGGTGACTGCTTATATATTGAGGTCCCGGGATCATATGACAAGCTTATACCCTTTTTTATAGAATTAAGAATCAGATATTCAATAATAAATAACCACTAAAACAAAAATGCCTAATGATATATTTGGCCATACAAGACATGAAGATCACAGTGATGAGATTCTGATGCTTGATGTCAGAGTGAAGAAATTAAGAAGTGATTTACAAGCTTTACAAACCACACTCAATGCCAGTCTTCAATTAGAAATTACAAATTTACAATCACAATGCATGGACCCTCTTCTTAAAATTGATTCTGAACTTAAATTATTGCTTCAGAAATATACCGATTTGGCCACATTGGATAATTTTCAAAGTTTAGAAGAAGCTGTAGCAGCTCTTCAAGCCAAATTTAAGACCCAGGCCACCAACTCTGAGCAATTGAAACAGCAATTGGAAGAGCAGATAAATAATGTCCAGACACAGCTCCAAACAATTGTCAAAAGCATAAAATCACAAGAAGATTTTGATCTAGTGATTTCCACTCTAAAGGAACAGATTCAATCACTCCAGATACCTAATCTGGACCCCTTGAACAATGCCATAGCCGAGGTTAAAGAAAAAATTGAGAAACTTGAAAATTTTATGAACAATTTGCCATCTTCTGATGCTGTGAGTGCAATAACTCGGAGTGTTGCCAACATCAAGCTGCAACTTGAAACATATGAAGATTTTGGAAAAATTCAAATTACCATAACCCATCTTGAGGGTACAATAGCAGCAGTGCAAAGTGATTTGACAAATATACAAGAATCTCTAGAATCCCGCCTGCCCGGTATTGTAGACACTCTTGTAAGTGTCCAGGAACAGATCACAAAGCTTGAAAACCTCAACACTGAATCTGAGCTATCTCATTTTCATCACTTGATTGATGATATCCAAACAAAGCTTGAAATTTTACAACAATCAACACCCACTCAGGCAGATATAGCCCTGCTCCAAAATGCTATGCAAAATGTGGCTGATGCTTCTGAATTAAATAATGTGAAATTGGCACTTGAATCTTTGCAGAATACTGTATCAAATCTGCCTACATCACAGGAACTTAAAAATATTAAGAGAGCAGTGAATCGCATATTGAAATCAGAAGATATTAAGAATATCCAGACAGAGATCAAACAACTTACTCAGACAGTGGCCACTCTACCAACTAATCAACATATTAATGAACTGCATGCCCTGTTTGAGGATATCAGAAGACAGGTCCATGATCTTACTGCTCAAAATTCAAAATTGGCAGTTATTGAAAATTTGCAACAAATTGTAGCTAATATCAAGCAACAGCCAGGGACCATGGAATCCAATCAAGCAAATGCTCTGTCTGTTTTTGCCACCCAGCTACAAGAGATTGTGCAACAATACAAGAAACTTATTGTGGACATAAAAATCAAGCCAGGCCATGATGATGTTGTTAGGACCATCAATGAACATCTTGAATCTGTAACAAGCAGATTGCTTACAGCAGAAAAAGAAATAACAGGCATAATCGAGAATCCAAAACATACAGTAATTCTTGAATTGTACAGCATCCCCAACAAAGAATATGATTCACCATTTACACCAGGTGGCAAAATATATATGCTGTCCCCTGCACAATTTTATTACCAGTTTATTGTTGGGGGCACACTGAGACCAATCAAGATCAAATATTGGCTTCAACCACAGGCACACCACTACCCTACCTTATCAATAACAAATGCTGATAACAAAGCAAAAATCACCAGTGTAGAGTTAGAGGATTTTACAGACCCCAATACATTAGAAACAGCCTATGTTGAAGATGATGGCTCTCTGGAATTTAAAATACAAATAGGGGACAAATTATATTTAGAAAATCCTGTAGTATCAGCTGCTGAACACCCTATAGTTGCAATATTCTTGTTTTCATATTATGTCTAGACAAATTATTGTTGATGAATTACACAGACAAGCCAGACATAATTTTAAGAGACTGCCAGTAGTCACAAAAGGCATAGATGATTTATGGCAGAGCGACTTGATTGAGATGGCAAGTGGACAGCTGAAAAACTTAGACAAAATCAACAAGGGCTACAAGTATCTACTCACTGTCATAGACACATTTTCAAAATTTGCCTGGGCTGTGCCACTCAAATCCAAGACTGGAAAATGTGTTACAGAAGCCATCAGGACAATCATCAATCAGAGTGGAAGATCACCGCGCTATTTGCAAACAGATAATGGCAAAGAATTTTATAATTCTGTGTTCCAACAATTTATTAAAAGCCAGTCAATAAAACATTATTCGAGTTACGGTGATCTCAAAGCCTCAATTGTAGAGAGATTCAACAAAACCCTAAAAAATCTTATGTATAAACAATTTACACTTCAAGGTAATTATAAATGGCTTAATATTCTTCCAGAACTTCTACATAAATATAACAACTCGGTCCATTCTACAATCAACATGAAACTCTCTGAAGAAACTCCATCTGATGAGCAAAAATTGAGCAGGACTGTTTATTATCCTAGATACCAGCCAACAACAAGAAAGGCCAAATACAAGGTGGGTGATCAAGTAAGAATCAGCAAATATAAGCACTTATTCAAAAGAGGCTTTACAAGAAACTGGAGCACTGAATTATTTACAGTGGTTCAAATTAAACCTGGGACCCTTAACACATATATAATAAAAGACCACCGAGGAGAAATTCTCAAAGGCAGATTCTATGAAGAAGAACTCAACAAAACTAAACAGCCTGACACATATCTCATAGAAAAAATCATCCGCAGAAAAGGCAACAAGTTACTTGTCAAATGGCTAGGACTTCCAGAACACAGCTGGATCGATGCAGACAAAATGATAATATGAGCACCTGGGATGTTATAAAAAGGCTGCCAGAACCTGAACAGCAGTAAAGTAAAGTAAAGTGTTCCCCTGTGCATAGCACCACGCCATGAAGGCGTATAGGGGGTGTGGGGGTAACGCCCCACACTTTCTTGATCCGGTCGTGAGTGGGGGTGATGTGATCAGCATCACGCCCCTGACCGCCTTTACCCCCCAGGGTTTCCCCCAGGTACCCATGTTATTCGACGCTGGGTAGGCGCCGGGGCCGCTTCCACCGTTAGAAAAGTTCCCGGATTTGAACCGGCCGGGGATCGAACCCGGGACCTTGAGCATGGTAGTCAGACGC
The DNA here is from genome assembly GCF_977018435.1 of Lepisma saccharinum. NCBI lineage: Eukaryota > Metazoa > Arthropoda > Insecta > Zygentoma > Lepismatidae > Lepisma > Lepisma saccharinum. The sequence continues at coordinate 7,200,212 of NC_139247.1, read as the reverse complement.
GTTACCGACTGAGCCACCGCGGCCACTGAACAGCAGATTAAGAGAAATGTCAAGTTGCTGCCTGAAAATATTAGATGTCTTATTGTTGGGCCATCGGCTTGTGGTAAAACTACACTAATAGTTGATAATTTTTTATTGGCACCCAACTGGTTAGACTGGAAAAACAGGCACTTGTATATCTTCTCTAAGAGCTTGGAACAATTAAAATATCAGCAGCTGATGAAACTATATGATGGATTGGATATTGCCACTTTTGAATCAGATGTTAAGCCACTTCATGAATGTCTCGATAATTCTGTTGTTGTGTTTGATGACATTATACTGGATAATCAAAACAAGGTTAGAAATTTCTTTACACAGGGCCGACACAAAAATATTGATTGCTTCTACCTGGCACAGACTTTTTCAAAAATACCGAAGCAGCTGATCCGAGACAACAGCAATTTTTATATGTGTGTTTCATCAAGATCATACCAACCTCAAACACATACATGATGAATATGTAGGTGGGGACTTGAGCTACAATGATTTTTCCAAGTTTTGCAGTAGGTGCTGGAACCAGGACAGTTATGGGTTTGTCACAATTGATATGACAAGAAAACCCAATAGTGGCAAATACAGAAATAAAATCAACATTTTTCTAGACATTGAAACATATATAAATAAACATGAAAAGGCCAATCATTGATGATCTTAAATTAAGAGATTATCTTGTAAAAAGATTTAAGGGATGGAAATCACAGAACCGAGGAATTTATGAACAACACAAACAAACAGAACAGCCTATTATTGATGACATTAGTGAATTAGGTAAAAATATCAAAACTGTTACAGAGCAAAATCAAAATTTGATCACAGAGCTTGTACTTGTAGCTGCAAGGAACATATTAGATTATCCAATCACCCCACTTTCCAGTATTCATACACCTAGTCCTATTGCTCCTCGAAGAATTGAAGCTACTCTGGATCCTATTGAATTGGGTCTTCTTGCTCAAAAATATTTAAGCACACCTAAAGACAACAAAGATGAGGTCTTTGGCTTATATGCTGACACATAGCGTGATGGTAGCATCATACATAGAATTGGCAATTTCAGAGTAACATTTATGGGAGATGATATAATTGTATATTCAGAATCTCATCTTGGAGAAAGAGGTGCTTTTGTTAAATATCTTGGCACACCTGGATTGTGGGAACTGATGACTAGGAAAAGGCCTGGCAGCTATACAGATCAAGATTATGAACATTACAAAGAAATATTAATAAAATCAGATGCTCTATACCAGAACAATGATCCCCCACAAAAAAGAGTCAAGTCTAGCAGTGGAGCAAAATACAACAATTTAATCAAGCCCATATGGTCACAAATTAAGACAGGCAGTGGAATCAAACAATACAACACCCTGCCTAAAGAATTTGTGTGGGTTGATGATGTCAGGAAACTTGTAGATAGGTTATTGGTGATAGCTGGGGAGGAAAATGCTGCCAACCACAATTTTTACAATGAAAAGGTTGGAATTATGGACATGATAAGCACAAAATTGTCTAATTTTATAGTGAATGACACTAAGGGGATTGGATATCTTATAAAAATTATTAATACTCTACCACCTAAATTTTGGAATATTTCTGAGGGTCGGGGGTTGGTTAATGACATTATAAACAAGCTGCCATTTGAACTACACATTCCAGGCTATCAGTATTGTGGTCCAGGCACAAAATTGGACCATAGATTAAACAGAGGTGATCCTGGTGTTAATCCCCTAGATGCTGCTTGTAGAGACCATCACATAGCATACAACACACATTCTGATCTTGACAAGAGACATGTTGCAGACAAGAAATTAGAAGAGGCTGCATTTGGTAGATTTGTAAGCAAAGATGCTTCTTTGAGTGAGAGAATAGCAGCATTGGGAACCACCATAGCAATGAACACGAAACAAAAACTGGGGTGGGGGCTGTGAATATGTATATAATAAACCTAGAATGAAGGCCAAGGGTGTTATGTATCAAATACCTTATGCAGGTCTTAAATCTCTTAAAACTATTGATAGTCTTTTAACCAAAAAGCAGCGCAAGAAAAAAAGCTCTTGTATTGCCAAGGGCCATGGTATGAAATTGTTGCTTAGTACCCCCCAATTAAAAAAATTACAACAATCCAGAAAAAAATCACATGTGGGGGGGTTTCATATTTACTATCCCGGCCATCTTAGCAGCACTTGGGGCTGTTGGGAGCTTGGCTGGGGGATCAGCTGCTATAGCAAAAACAGTAATAGATGCCAAGAAAAATAGGGCAGAATTAGATGAATTGAAGCGCCATAATCTGGCCATGGAGAAACAAGGCAAAGGTGTTAAGAGAGCCATGAATAAGTTTAAAAAAAAACAAGAGCCGCTTACAAACCAAGATATTAAAGCTTTAATCAAGCCACTGGGCATCAAAAATTTTAGAGGTGTGTACATGTCTGATTCTTTACCAGAACAACCACTCAACGAAGAGTGTGGCATTGTTAATTTGGATAAGTAAAAAAATCAGGGCACTCACTGGATTTGTTATCTTAAATATTTAAAAGATGAGGCATTTGTGTTTGATTCATTTGGAGGTGTTCCACCTGAAAATTTAGTAAAATATCTAAAATCAGCTAATCTTTATTACAATAATGCCCGTGTTCAAAACTTCAAAGATGTTAATTGTGGACATTTGTGTTTATCTGTTCTTAGATATATGTCTCAAATAAATAAACCATCAATTGAAAATTTTCAAAAAGCCTTGTGGTATTTAAAACATCATGGGGGTATTCCATCTCACCAGCCAAAATTCAATATTGAAACTCAAATTGCATGATGATATTGTGTATCCCAAAACAATAGCTCTCAGAGCATTTTATGGCATGTACTTGATCCCTAATATTACACACCACAACAACACAATTGCAGTAGGGGATCAAAAAATTGTCATCACTCCAGGGCAGTATAATCTGTCCACTCTAAATGCTCAATTACCCAGAGCTATAGTATTAACTCAAAATTCTGTCACTCACAGAGTAGAGATTGTATCTGCTACAGAAACAGTGGATCTGGGTACTATAGGAGAGCTGTTAGGCTTTGAGAACAACACAAAACTTGAAGCGGCCATCAAACACACTGCTATTAATATACCTAAATTCTTAGCCATAGAGACTCTGAATATTCACTGTAATGTGGCCGAGGGTATGATCACCAAATCAAATGGCATAGGCACTCACAAACAAACTGGCATCATTGCAACATTCAAACCTAATTCTGAATTTATGGAGCCCATCATCTACACTCCATCCCCAACATTATATTTTCCTGTGTGTCATAATAGAATAGATAACATTGAATTGATGGTCACTAATGAAAAAGAAGAATTAGTTGATTTTGCTGGAGCCACAACAACTGCAATCATAGAGATTAATATTTAAATAAAAAAAATACATACAAAAAAAATGGAAAATATTGAGAGTTATGAGCTACAATCATTCCCCCCAAACAGGAGGACATATGCAAATTTAAATCAACCCAACACAGAGATTGAGGTTGATCTTGATGTAGGGGATGGCTTTATACACCCCCACAGAGCAGATCTATACATCAAATTTGATGTTGTAAAGCTCGATGGAACAGATTATCCGGCAAATTCAAATATAAGATTGGTAGACAATTTTGTGCCGCATCTGTTCTCTGAAATTGAGATCAGAAAGCATGGTGTTGTTATAAACAGAGTGGATTATCCCGGCATTACCTCCACAGCTTTGGCCACACTAAAATTATCCAAAACCGAGGCTTCTTACTACAAAATAGGTGGATTTGATGCTGGTGATAAAATTATATCTAAGAACCACACAGTGCTGTTCCCTATGCGCCTGTTGCCAGGATTCTTTTCAGATTACAAAGATATTATGTGGAAGGGTGGTTTAAGAATGACATTTAGAAGAGCTGCCAATGATAATAATGCTTTGATGAGGTACAGTACATTAAATTCTACAGGGGAAGCTTTGCCTAATACCCTACCTGATGAAGGCAAATGCATTATTCAGACTATGGAGCTAAGAATCCCAGTTGTTGAATATGAAGCCAGTTATGCTCTTAAATACAAAGCAGATATAATAAAAAATCCACAAATTCCTTTACAATTTTATACATATCAATGTGTACAGAAGCCTGCCGCTGGTACTTATTATGAGTTTGATGCTACAAATTCATTCTCCAGCATACAATATGACATGCCAGATTTTGTGGTGGTATTGTTTCAGACTGGAAGACACAATAATCAGGAAAAAAATTCAAGTAAATTTGATAGCTGCAACATCAAGAACATATATCTTAAAAATGGCAGAAATGAGGTATTCCCTAGAGAAAATTATAATTTAGACATGTCCAAGGATGATTTTCTTAAATTATATGAAGCATTTACAGCATACAAAAGGGTCACTACTTGCAATACTGACATGTATTACACACCAGATGAATTCAAAGCACAGAGACCCATGTTTGTCATCAACACTTCAAAAAGGAAACAAGTTGTGGTTAATGATAGGACAAATATTAAAATTATCTGTGAATTCCATGAGGCATTACCTGATGACACTATATGTAGTGTTATTCTCATAGGGGAAAAATCTTATCTTTATGATGTAAGAAATGAGAGAGTCACAGAACAATTCTAGAAGAATTACATTATCTTAATATTAGATAAACAAATTGAACCTGGTATCCAATTGAACTTAAACCGGAAGTAAATATGTGTGTGTGTGTGTGTGTGTGTGTGTGTGTGTGTGGGTGTGTATGTGGGTGGGTGTGGGTATGTATGTGGGTGGGTGTGGCTTAGTTTTAGGTGTGGGCAAAAAAAATATCAAGAGAGGCTTCTTTTTGACAGGTTTATGGACAACAATCTCACAGAAGTGCCTTTTGTAATTGTAGGCAAATCAATCTGAGGGGGGTCATACTTTCTCAGGAACTTCCCGAGGGTATTTTTTACAAAAATCTTGGATTAGACGGGGTTCCACACTTGAGCAAAAAGCTCATATGGGCATGTTGAGCAAGTTTTAAGTGTAGGCAAATCTGCATGAGGGGGGTTCATACTTTCTCGTCCTGGTTGTAGGTCCAATTACACTACTTTAATTGTATATACAGCAAGGTTCACACGGCAGCAAGTTATGCAATTATGTTTTTTGACAGAAGAAACCTCTCCTCTGAGTCACTTTTGGATAATTTTACACTTGTGTTCCATGGGTTGTCAGAGTATGATTTGTTTGCTGTGAGAAATGAAACTGAGTTCAGATGGGTGCTCAACAGTGAGCACAGTTTTAGATACCTGAGCCTGGGATGTATCAGCCAGAGTGAAAAAATAGTGTATTTTATACAGAGGAGAATTGTTGGATTCTTTGTCAGTTTCTATGATTCCTACAAGAACAATTACTGGTTTACAAACACAAATATTGTAGTACTGTACAATTTTCATATGTCTTTTGATCAGACTGCAAACTGGAAACGTTTTAATTATAACATGTACCTAAGCTATTTTGATGCATTTGATTTTATAACTACAAACACAGGCATGGTGTATAGAGGGTCAGATTTTGTCCGCACAGGAAATTTCCACAATGGAGGTATTATTGATTTGAATAAGATTATGATGTATCTGTTGGATCAAAAATCTAAAAATTGTAGTGCTGATTATTCTATGAAAACTGTTGTGTGTAAAGATTGCAACTGTGCATATAGATCTTAAATATATTATGCATGCACCATATCATTCTTTGAGAGAAGAGGCATTGCAAGATGTATTAGATCTGAATCTCTTGTTGAGGGTTTCAGAATTAGATTCTCAACACTGTCAGAGCATGATGTGTTTGCCATCAACAATGAAACAGAGTTTCAGTGGGCACTTGACAGCACACAATGTCTTAACCTAAGGATGATTAGGGGGTTTGAGTGTAATGTGTATAATACCTATAGAAGAATTGTTGTTTTCTATTATTACAGCAATTTTTCCTATTATGGGCACTGGTTCACAAATTATACAAAGCTAAGGGGATTTTGAGATCCTTCCTAATCAGAGCTCAAACTGGAAACATTTCAGATCTTTGCAGCTATATCTGGACAGGTTCCATAGGTCAGAATTTGTTACAACAGACAGTGGGATGCTGTATAGTGGTGCAGATTTCAATCATCACCTGCAATCTTTTGATGCATACACAGGAAAAATTAAAAAATTGCAGCATTGGGTGCTTTAATAGGATAATAAAATCATAGAATATATTTACAGAATGTGAGTGCGGGAAACCACTAAGCTGCATGCCTCTGCTGTTGAGATAGCCCAGCCTAACATGTAATGTTGTTTGCAGGTTGATTCAAGATGCAAACATTTTTTGAAAGAAGGGATATTTCCAGATACATCAAATCCAAATATCTTGTTCCTGAATTTAAATTGAGATTCTCAAAATTGTAAAGTGTATTGTGTGCTCCATAATGCTTACATAATTTGTGGAGAGGCACTTTATAGCCTGTTTCTGGTGCACAGGGTCTAGCTCCTGGTCTAGAAAATTACAAAATATGGCCTTGCAATCTAAGTTATACAGGGCAATCACACAAATATTTCCAATCAATTTTGTTTGGAAATGTTGATGACTGTGCAGAACAAGTATAAGTGAAATATTCCATGCTATATTTTCTATGGCATTTTGGGCATATTTTTGTGAGAATTCTGCATTTGTCTGTATTACAATTATTTTGGTGCTTAACCCAATTGGGGCTGGATATATTCTTATTGCATTGATTACAATATTTTTGATTTGGCATTTTTGTTGTTGGTTTATTATATAAAATTTCTTGGGGTCCAAATCAAAACTTTATACTTAATAAAAAATATCAGTTGGGTTCAGCAGTTAGTGGCTGAGCTGATGCTTTTATACCCAAACAACAGCAATAACTAGGCTCTGGTGATCCCCAATATAAAATAATTTTGCTCTATTATGCTGTTGTACAACACACTTTACCAGGTTTCAAACCTCAGCTGTATATCAGCTAGCAGTGAATATTCTCAAAATCTCACGTGTGGGGGATATTATTCTGCCACATGTATTTCAATCTTATACATTTTATCAGGCCTCAAACCCAGAGCTCTTGTTTACAAGGCAGCAATATTAACACTTCTCCATGGGGGGGCCTCAAACCCAGAAGCTTTTGATTACAAAGCAATAAAACAAACACTTTGCCATCAGGGGAGGCCTACACATTTTACCAGGGTTCAAACCCAGAGCTCTTGTTTACAAGGCAGCAATATTAACACTTCTCCATGGGGGGGCCTCAAACCCAGAAGCCTCTTGATTACAAAGCATATAAGCCATGGGACTATGTCCACATGCAATACACATTCTATTGAGTATCACAACCCAGGAGTTATAAGCTATATATCAGCTAAATACAGTCAAAGTTGGACTTTGAACTTTGCAATGAATATTCTGTAAGTCTCACTCGTGTATATATTATCAGAACAAGGCAAAACCTGAATTGGGCTCAGGCATACATGACAACATGCAAAAAGGTAATGTTCTTTTACTAAGAATTTCCTTCTATTATACAGAAATATTAATTGAAGTTTTACGCTCTTCCAGTGAATTGGAGTCAATGGCATGCAGGCCCATACATGCTATCATGCAAAGGGAATTTCCCTGAAAGGGCACAGAAATATCAATAATGCCCCCTTTTAGCTGTGTAGATTATATCTCATGCATGCTAGCATATAAAATCTCCCAGGCGTGCATAATTTATTGCTGGCCGGGACATGAAACTGATCAAAGATTATAAAGAACATAAAACTTCAATTTGCAGCCTCCCCTTGTCCAAGTAATCCTCTATTGTATTGATCTGTAAGTTGTAGAGCATGAGAATATAAGCATTTTTGGCTTAGTTTTAGGTGTAGCCAAAACAATATCAAGGGGGGGCCATATTTTTGGCAAGCTTATGGACAACAATCTGGCAGATGTAGCTTTTACACACTTGGCCAAATCTGTCTGAGGGGGGTTCTTCATTTGTACACTAGGGCTCAAAATTCTTTAGATTTAAATATGTACACACAAATTCGAAAGAAACGCCCTCCCTTACGGTTATGCAACCCGTAATTTTATATCATCTAGTTTCGCCTGGTAGAGTAGTTCCCGAGAAGAGCAGTGTTTCCAAACCTATAACTGTAGTGTTTCCAACCCTGTATTGGTAGGTTGGTTGTTGATTTGGTGTTTTAAGTCCACAATACATAGTATGACTAATCGGGACTGGACCTACAGTTTAAAGTGGGATCCGAACCCCTTTGTGCCTCCACCGGGACTCCTTGATTACAAGGCGACGACGATACCATTGCGCCATCCAAGCCTGTATTGCTTCGTAGAAGACGAAACCTTAACGTAAACTTCTTCATTCGTGAGTTACATTTTGTTTACAGACTCACATTACAGGACACTCTTTTCCTGTATTGCATGTGTTCTGGAGCATTTATTTTTCATTCTGCGGAGAAAATTCTGTTATTATTTTACATCTTATTTTTCGCAGCTTCTCTACCATTTATTGGCTAATCGCAACAATGAGGATGAACGATGACTCGATGAAATTGATAAGAGGACAGTCATAAAGAAACCATGGGGGCTAGATTCATATTATTATTATTACTAGTATTATCTTTCTTTTTTTACTTTACTTTTGGCTAATCGCAACGATGAGGATTAGTGTATCATAAAATGCATGAAGGAACACTCATTAACAATCATACCCAGGCCGGGACTCCAACCCGGGAATTTCGGCAGCGGGATCAAAAGCCGACGGCTTACCACGCTCGGGCACAGCGGCGGCCAATTATTATTAGTGATATTGTCTCAAGTAGTGTATTTTTCCACCATATTCTTTCATACAATCATGCAACTGATGAAAATTAAAATGTTAAAATACCTGTCTTCGATTTTTTTTACAGCTTGCAATATAAACCCCTGCTGCACGAAGCCAAATTGTGGGAATACGAAACAGAACCAAGTTAACATATCTTGACCGTGGAAAGTGTTAATACAAAATCTAGAAAAGAGCCATTTAACAGTTGCCTGATTGCTTTTCCATTTGTTGTATGGGAAGAATTGTCTGAAATGTGTGTGTAGTGGCAGGCAAAGGAGAATACAAAGATCGAATAGAGAGGCAACACTGTCACTGTTCTGCACTGCACAGACAACGCGTCTCGTCGAGTGGGCGGGGCACTGTGGGTGCGAGCGAGCTGCTGTTGCTTCTGCAAAAAAGAACACTGACAGACAACTGAATGACGCTCCGCTTAAAATCTAGTCAATCGAGAAAGGATTTGTTGAGGAAGTGAATTGAAATATAAACGCCAGAATTTGGTCTAAGCCTATAATGGTTACTCGCAATAAGAGCTGATCAATTTTTACATGTGGAATTCCGTAATGAAGGAGGCAACAGGCCGCACTCCACACCTTTAGCCTGGTAACACTAATAAATCATCTCATTATATGCGTTCGGTTATGCTGATAGTCATGTTTAATATATTACCTTCAAACATAAACAATATCATGGACTCACTCAGAGGCAGAATTCAATTTTACGCTTTACTTTCCTGAAGATATTTTAGCAATATAATCATTCCGCTCCATTTTCGTATTCTCAATTGAACTCGCACTATTTTTTCCAGAAGTTGAGTCCCACCTCCCTTCTCCCACCTTAAAAATTCTTGGGTGAGAGGCTAAAAACTATACTAAAACTGAATTACAGACAATACTTTACGACTCAAAGTGACGTGACCTAGAACGTAGTGAAAAATCACTGGTGCAAAATTCAACGTAATGATGATAAAATGAAGGTAGGAAAATGGATGTGCTAGAAAGTTTTACATACATACATACACACACATAAAGTTGTTCCATGTAGAAGACATTTCTTCACATTTTTCTCACCTTGGCTTCCTTCAATTCACGAAACTGTAAAGCCATGAACTCGTTAACCCCCTATAATCACGGAGTCCCATTTTCGATTCCTGGTGGAGACACAACTGCCTAGTGGTTCGGATCTCACTTTCAACTGTAGGTCCCACTTCGGGTAGTCTTTCTGAGCATGAAATGGAATTAAAACACGGTAACCCATCACAACACACGCGCAGAGGGCGTTGAACGTCATGACTGACAATGATTACATACATCGAACTTTCAGCGAAGCTGGAATAAGGTCTATTTGCCATGCCAAATAGTGTGAATTTTCAGTCTTCTATACGAAGTGCATGCAAGTTATCTAAAAAAATGCAAATGTGAGGGTGAGTCGAGCTATGTTTCATTCAATAAGATCTTCACTTCAAACATATTTTGCTTTATAGCTGTCGATTTCGAATGGGCATCTAAGACTGGTTGCTTAGCGGACCGGATTTGGAGCAAAATCATGGACTGTCATAGTTCCAATCACACTACAGACATAGCAAAAATTGTTCGCCTGAAGATGAGAGAAGAGGTGATCTCTTGAAATGTCTCGAAATATATAGATAGAATATATGTTCAATCAAAAGGAAAAACAATGGATAATGTCCAATTAAGTAGAAACGTTGTTAGAACATCGTTTCTTGCCCAAGCGGTAGGCCTAATTGGTTGATTGACCACGAGTTCCTTCGTAGGTAAACGCGGCAACAGAGGATCACTGCCATAAAGGTGGTTCCCGCGTCAGCTGAAAGAGCTACAGGAATTTAAAGAACCATTGTCACTAACTTCAGACAAACATCTAATAATTTCCTTAGGTTTCGAAGCTGATCCGAAGGGACAACAAATACCAAAAAAACGACATGAATTAAATGATCGATTGGTCCGTCCTTCTGTTGATGGATGGCAATTTATATTAACAATAATAATCGTAAGCTTATCATTCAAGAGTCAACAATCAAAGCTAATACGCATCTATAGATCAGAAATTACTAGAGTTTTAAAGTTGTTTTTGTACCTTTTGTTATTTTAAGTCGCCCTTCTGCCACTTTCGGCTAATGAGGATGAGTGACGATTAGATTAAATTGATGCCATGATACCAATACTGAAGCCGTGGCTCAAACCCGGAAATTTCGTGGTATCGGAAGTGGACCACTTAACGCGCTTGGCCACCAAAGAGAACCGGCTCTGCGGCCAAGCGGGGTTAGTGGTGGACTAACGATCCAGACACCGAATGTTTCGGGTTCGAGTCCCGCCCGGATCTTTGTCAATTTGTTAATCGTCAGAAATCCCTTCACAATCTAAGACATACCATTTTATCAAAACTTCATTCCCCTCCCCTCCACCTCAAATGTAATACTCAATCTTCCCAACAAAATTTCCATGCCAATTTTAGACTTCCTGCTGATATTGCTCCCTCCAAAAAAGCAATCTAAGACGTAATAGTAATACACAAGACTTGGGATTCCCTGTCCCCCCCAAATAATTATCAATCCCGCTACCTTAAAATCTCACTAACTTCATTAATCGCCCACCATAATTTCCCTATCAATCTAAGGCCTAATATGTAAGAGTTGGATATCGCCCCCCCCCCACCAATATTACTTATTACCCTTAACAATTCCCCTGACAATCTACAAATGACTATTTGTATAACAGCAATGGCTAATTGATGACGTAATTCAACTTGTGCCCTGTTTACTCAGTCAAATTTCCTGGGCACCCCTGATTTAGAACTGTGACAACGTGATAGGTGTAATGTAACTAACAGTTAAGTGTTAGGAATGGGTGCATGTGTGCTGCGCATTTGAATTTCATGTGAATCAAATCTGTCAATAATGTGAATATTAATATTATAGAATATAATATAATGGTTCAGGTGTGCGAAAAAAGTAACCAAGAGCACCAAGGTACCAATAAGAAAGAATTGGAAAGATAAGTTGCATATGGAGATGTGTGTAATTATTAGTTTTGTTCTGGGATGTAGCAAAGAACATCGGTTAAACAGTGCGGAGTTTCAATACTGTGTTTACCCGCCGTTGGATTCAAGCACATCATCTAGTCGACGAGGCAAGGATTCCACGAGCAGATGTTTGGTCTTCTCCTTAAACTCGCCGAAACATCAAACACGTGAGCCAGTAGAGCTTCCGTTGTTCTCAGTTGTCTAGGTTCCCACTCTCTCACCATCAACGCCCAAATGTTTTCGATTGGAAGACTTCGCTGGCCAATCTACTCTTGAAAGCAGATCCGCCGCACCAGAACATGCGGACTATCTCCTCTCTTGGAAATTCCGAAGTGTAAGGCATGATGAAACGATATCGTAAAGGAACATTCGGACCGAAGGGACATGCTGCACGTGGCACATGCCTCTTGAAAACAGCTTATCATTGGTGCATGTAGAGTTTCACGCCCATTCCGGTGCAGAAAGTTTCATTTTATTGGTTCCGTTGCAAGTGACATGCTCAAGGCATAGATACGAGTAAAACTGCTGCAGGATCTCGAACGAAGCACCCACCGGGGCTCGAATTAAAGCCAAAGCGTGGTGGCAAAGGCAACCGTGAAGTTACTGCATCTGAGATTTACGTCAAGCAGGGCCTGCGTGGTGTGTGCAAAGAAACTCACGCTTGCTTTAGGAAATAAGGATGCTATTGAATCAATGCAATATAAAGGAGTATATACCGTAAAATATACATTATTATTGACTCATGCATTGTTTTCTCGCACATTTCTGCCCGCAATGAATATAAATGTATAATCTATTAAATTAAGCAGGTGCATGCAGATTTAAAAATATTGATAAGATGATTCAATTGAATTGAATTGAATTGTTGTTTTTTAAGTCCACTTGTGCACAGAAAGGCTAATTGTGACTGGACCTACAGTTTATAGTGGGTTCCGAACCACTATGTTCCTCCACCGGGTATCGAACCCGGGACCCCTTGATTAAAGGTGACGACTCTACGATTGCGCCATAGGGGAGGCCCTAGTCCTCTTACGGAGATAATTCGTTCGGAGCAATAGAAATGCCCTATCAAAACAATTGGGGAATATTATTTTCAATGTGGATATTCTTCGGAAAATATGTTTCTAACAACAGTTTACCTAAATAGTGGGGACTTGGGGTGAGAGAGAGGGACGGAGTTGGAAGAGAGAGAGAGAGAGAGAGAGAGAGAGAGAGAGAGAGAGAGAGGAAAAGCACACAATTTTCTGTTCAGTGCGAACCTTTGGGATTGCTTTTTCCTAGCGCATCAAAAACACAATACGTATAACCCAAATACAACCCAAACCTTCAATGGCAAAATTGTGAGTCAATCACTCAACTGGAATAAAAAGTACGGATTTAAATCTAGGCCAGAAGATAGTTATTGCGCTACCATGTGCCAAAAAAATCCACTTTGCCCGCGAGAATTGTCATGCCTGAGTGATATGTAGTTTACGTTAGTTGTGAGAGTTGCTTCAATTCCATTGCCTGCCAAGAATAATGATAGCGCTGAAAGCATAAAATACAGAAATGTGCATGTTTGGCGAGCTATGAGAAAAGCAGATCCTTGTGTTTTCTTTTCAAAATTTACTAATTTTATGTCAACTTTTACATATAGCCAATGGCGACAGAGGATGAATGATGCTTCAGGGAAATTGATGAAGATTGAAGAAACAACAAAAAAGAAAAACTCATTATCAGAGGCTAGGACCAAGAACCCTGGCTACGCAGCATGTTATGATATTTAAGTATATCACGGATTGCTGCTAAATCCTTTCCTAGATATTTGTAATGAATGAACCCCCGACCCCGCTACGAGAAAAAGAAAGACTATAGGATGTGAAACATTCACAATGTAATTGCATTGCTTTACATCGCTCTTGGCTGTATTCCAAATGTAGTAAGAGATCAACGATAAGTTGAATTTTTTTTTGTGCCAAAGTATAAGTGTATTTGAGCGCAAGGGCTACCTATTTCATCATTTATAAAGAGTTAACTTCGTCGTTACACTAGCACCAGGCACAAATGCATCAATTTCCATTTCGATTATTTTACATCACTCTTCTGCCTCTTGAGTTAATCGCGATAATACGGATGAATTATCAATTTATAAAATTGTGACGGGACAAACTCAGTGATACATTCATGCCTGACCAGAGTTCGAATCTGGAACATATGACCTCGCTTCGCTAGAAAGGCTGGCAGAAATGTATCGGAAAAATGTAGGAGCACCAACAACCGGTTTCACCCAGCACAGACAATGAAATCATTTACAGCGACTCGCTGTGGCAGTGTCACCCCCTCCCCCTCACTCGCAGATAGCATAGCCTTCTCAGCACCCACGTGCTGATGGAAGAGTGGAACCACAAGCAATACAACCTGCGCAGACCCACGACTCCTGTGCACCGTACTCCCGCGAGGAGGGGCGGGGGAGAGTGGACCATGCTTCCTTATGGCCCGAACTGAAGGGAAGAAGGTAGATCTGCGCGGGTACTTTTCGTCCCAAGGATTTTTTTCGTTGTGGTCGATCTATACTTTTCGTTTCAGGCATATTCCGACTGGAAGGTTTCTGGCACCCCTCCGCCCCCCCCCCTTCCCACCATGGTTAATAAATGAGACCCTTGCACTTTCAAAACCCTTATCGCAAGAAAAAAGCTGGCATCAATTTTACACCACCATACAATAAGATTTACACGGGAAACATTTCCTAACATATTTTCTTGATTCGGACTAAGGGCAAATTAAAAATAGTCAAAGAATTAAATTACTGAAAATATGGAAAAGCGCGATACCGAAATCTGTGATGAGTGCGAAGGGAAAATCGAGAAAAGGAAAAAAAAATTAAGTATAAAAGTATTCGAATAACCAGATTAAGAGAGAAAGTTATCACGGCTCGAACAATGCAAATGGAAAAAAAAACGGGAATACGAATTGAAATATACGACAATCGGAAGTAGGCTGAAGGAAGCAAATTTTAATAAACGTGGAAAGAAAACATAATGAAAGGAGCGCTGGTTCGATTCGCGACGGAAGCTCATATTTGTTGTTCGAATCCCACTCTACACTGTATGTCCAGATGCATTTACACTTAAAACAAACTTCGTGGAACTTTTTCCAAATCAGATGTCGCCAAAAATTTAAAAACAAAAAGAATAACTCTGAAGGAAAAATGCCGAAAGCGTTATTGCAAAATGAAAAAAAAAAAAATCTTCACATATTCGTTCGGAAGTGGTAAAAGAATAATAAAAAACTCAAGCATAAATGTTAATAACACTTGTAATTATTACCAGAGACATTCTCAAAATAAACTTCTTGTCCGTTAAAATCAAATCAAGAGGAAAGCAAGATCTCCAGCCGGTCGCGTGAATCTGTGGCTAGATTCAAGAGTTGGAAACACTACGCTTCTCGCGAGTTGCTATTCCTGGCGAAACTAGATGATATAAAATTCCGGGTTGCATAACCGTAAGGGGGGGGGGGCGTTTCATTCGATTTCGAGTGTACACACATGGTCGATTGGGGCATATGGACATCTTGACATTGTTTTAAGTGTAGCCAAATCGGGCTGTTTAATCATATGAGCTCTTCATTTGTTGTCCCAATATTATCATCAATACAACTACTATTACAATATGATATTAATGTTATAATAATAATATATATTATGATAATAATTTAATTACTTTTGCGCCATTGCACCACAAACAATTGGACGAAACATGCCATGAAATTTATTGTTCTGAGAACAGAGTCAATCTTAACGAGCAAACTAGTGTCTTGCGATATTACTAGTACAATTCAATCTGAGTTACACGTATGTCAAGGTAAAGATAAAATAATACGTATAACTCAGAATTACTTACAAATCAGATTTAGATACCATATCATGTCTTATTAAAATACTGAAATTGTATATATTTTGAGGAACAAGATATGTATATATATATATATTACGTATACGTAATACAGGTTATTTCTGTCATAAAGTGGTAAATTTACGAATTTAAAAGTTTCATTCCTAAATACATTACATTTTCCACTTTATTATTGAACACTTTGATACTGAAATACTATATAGTGGACACTATAGACGGTGTTAAAGGCGGAGCATGCGCAGTCGTCCGGTTCTCCTCGAACATCCGGTTAAGCTGACAGTGCTATGGAGCTTACTTAATATGAAACGCCGAAATGTACGTAGATTATTTTACAAGGAAAAGGGGTGTCAGCTGTGTAGCATATGGTCACACTGTTCGATTATCATTAGTACAGTGCAATAATTCAAACCAAGCTTTTTTATTAAATTGAAAAAAAGGAGTTTCCTGACTTTCTTTTGTTTTGGTTTCGGTTTTGGTAGTATAACAGACAGAGCTACTGAAAGTCAACACGGGGGCAGAGACACTTTCTGCCCCCTCGAAAATTCATGTAGAGGTACAGATATTTTATGTATTTTTACATTTAAATATTGTTTAAGCCAATCCCCATTCCCATTTGTTTTAAGTTGTAGCCTCTGCCAGAGACTACGGGCGAGGACGTGTGGTTGTGACTCATAGTGGCAGGCCCTTAGCCAGAATTTTATTTCGGGGCTGGGAGTCATCCTCTATTAGCAGCCGTCACCTAAAGGCGAAAAAGTGGCAGGTTTATAAACCAACGAAACAGATGAAGAAACCAGTGGCGTCTCCTGACCCTGAACTTCAGGCGTTGGCAAAGAAGGAATGTTAACCCCTCCCCCTCTCATTTCTGTGAACCAATATTACAAATTTTCTCCGTACCTTTTTGGTGTAAATTTATAAATATTTAGAAAAACATTAAGTTACATAAATTATTTTAAATGAAGTAAATCCTTGATTTAAAATTTAATATATTTGAAGGGTAAGGAGAAGCAAGGACTGTTTAAAGGAGAAAATTAATGTTCAATACTTCGCCATACAATTAATTTTTAAAGCACGAGTTTGCAACCAGAGGGGTTGGTTGAACTCCCATGACACCTGTGGACATAAGAACGACCCGTTCATTGAAAAATCGCTAAATTGCACATGCACATTCCCGGTTTTTCCCCTTATCCTTCATTTATCCTTCCAAAAAGTAAATTTTGAAAAATCAACTGCTCATTACTTATAGTTACTTGAATTCCAGCTCTATTTTTCTTTCTTTAGAGAGAAATGCGCTGATCACCGCCTCATAACATTTGGATTTATCCCCTTCTCGCAGCTTAGAAAGTAATTCTTTCTCGATGGAGATAAGACTTAAATTCGTCATCCGGTTCTGAGTTTGAGTAGAGCGGCAGAATGTGTGGATCCTCTTCAGTGACGAGTACGATCTCCCGACAGATGACGTCGTGGAAGGAATTGTTGCGATCAACACTGCTAATGGACTGGCTAAGCGTGACGTCACCAGAGCCAGTGTCCCGGATGCAGGTTTCCAAACAAACTTCCACGTGGCGAAGCCCCTATGCCCTACGGATCGCGAAGGTGCAACTTTTATTACAGTGACAGCAGTTAAGAAACAGAAAGATGATGTGCATCATACGTCAATGTAAAGACTAGATTCTGGAGAATACCAGGATGTTTTACTCTTTCCTCACGGATAAGGGGTTAGTGAAGAAATAACGTAAGAAAATCGGATAGTTTCTCAAGAAACATGTTAATAATTTACTACAGGAACGTCGATATAGTTAGTCTTTACATTGATATACGATAAAATCAGTATTTGTTTCCATAACTGCTGTCACAGTAACAAACAATACCATTCTCCCATTAGTTTTCACCACGTAAGCGCTAAAAGCGCCTATGTTATGAACAGTGACGGCACCAGCCTAAAATAAGTGGGGGGCTACAGATTTCGAAGTCAAATTCTCGGGGAGCTAACTAATATCGGCTATAACGTAATAGTTTACTTCTGTGTAATTTTACCAGTGACATATTTCAGTCAAACACTGAGATGCTATGTTGCATGCTATGTTAGATGTGCTTCAAAGATTGATTCTCCTGCACGGAATCAAGTTTGGCCACTATGGGGGTTCTGCAAAAATTGTTTTCTAACCTTAAAAAATATAATTATTTAACAGGACTGCGAGTAATAAAGTTGCCCAAGCGTGCTGATCTTCGCACCTTATTGCAATGATTACTTCATTAGATTTGTATTAAGGTTCATTATATTCACATGGCTAGTCGGGACGAGAGCTACTGCTTCTAGCGGAATTAAATTATGTTTGAAGTCCACTTTATGCACAGATAGGTTAATCAGGACTGGGCCTACAGTTTACTGTGGAATCCGAACTACTTAATGAAATGTTACCTCCACCAGGGATCGTACCTAGGACCCCTTGATATCAACGCAGCAATTTTATTGCTGAGACTACAGGGGCTGGGAGCCCAAATTTAATCTTTCCAATGCATAGCATTTAGGAATTAGGTAGTTTGTGTGCCCTTTGATTCTTCAACTTCGTATTTCTCCTTCTCGAATATTTGCAACGATAAGGATAGAAAGGCTTGTGTTGCTGGAGTCATAAACCTTCGGGTTTAAGAATGCTGGAGAGTTAGTTAAGAATAGATATAACATTGAGACCAATAAGAGAACTTCGCTAACACTCAATTGTCAGTACTCCAATGAGAAACTGCCGGACCCTGTGGCCGAGAGTTTAGCACATCGCGCTGCGACGCCAAGGGTCCCGGGTTCGAATCCCGCTCGGGCTTGGTTGTTTGTGAATGTCCATTCATCAATTTCATCATTTCATCACTCATCCCCATCTTCCCAAATTAGCCAAGAGGCACAAAACGCGAAGTAAAATAAGTTAAATCATTCAATCAAATCCAATGAGAAACTAACAAACAGATATTGAACGTTGCCCTAGTTATAAAAAATCATTTTTCATACCTGTTAGACCTATTCCGAAATATAGTGATACGATTTACAGAGGAGCCGGCCCCGTGGTGCAGTGGTTAGGACATCGTGCTACGATGCCAGGGGTTCCAGGTTCGAATCCCGGCCTGGACATGGATGTTTTAGAGTGTCCATTCATCAATTTCAACTCATCCCCATCTTCGCAAATTAGCAAAAAGTAAAATACTAATAATTATAATTGTACACAGTTAGCTGTATATACCAACAATCAAAGAACAATTTCACAGCCACTGAATACGTCCACCTACCAGGCAGACTGTAAGTAGACTCCGTAGCAACGTTGGCGACTCATGATTGGTCAATTACTTAGTATCAAATTATCAGTGGCCCCTTGATTTTAGAACACATCGTAATAAAGTAATTGCGATTTAACCGAACCTAAAATGTATTGAACAATGGAAGTTTTATAGTGGAAAATGTAAACTTTACTTTATAAATTTTCAGTCGTAATGCGCCTACCGTATTACAAAAATCTAGGGGGCTACAGGGAGGGCTGAGACTTAGTTTGGGGTGACTTCAGCCCCCTAGCCCCCCTGTAGCGCCATCCCTGGTTACGAAGGATTCATTTTTTCACATGTTTCCTAAAAGAAAAATACTCAATTTTCTTACGTTATTTCTTAATGAACCCCTCATCTTTAAGCAATTGGTAAAATATCTGTGTATTCACCAGAATCTAATCTTTGTATTGATGTGCGACACATCTCACTATTTCGCTTGCTAACAGCTGTCACTGTAACAAAATATCTCTCTCTCCGATACGTTTTCAATGCGAAAGGATAGGAGCACGTGGATTGAAGGTTTGTTTGGAAACATACATCCGGGACACTGGCTCTGGTGACGTCACCGCTTAACCAGTCCATTTATATATTTCCGTAAACCCACCCACTAGATTCGTGTCCAGTAGATAATTTACAATCTCAATTGGTGTTTTCGCTGATCCTTCAGTGGAAGCATACCAAACGTAAAGTTCATTCTGAAGTTTGGTTAAATTAAACAGACTGCCATAAATTTCCTGCAATTTATGTACGAGATGGTGAGGAAAGTTTTCTCTTTTATTCAAGTAAATCAAAATATTGCAATTTTTAAAATGATGCTAATCTAATTGTTATCTGGTCGCTGATATTATCAATGATTTCAAAGTAAAGCCTCCGACAGTGGTCTTTCTGTGATTCGTTGTTCAGTCGCCTCCTTTTCATTTCAACAACCTCTTCCTCTTCTACTGTACCAGTTATAGAATTCCATAGTTTTTCGATATTCTCACTTCCTTTTTCAGCTGTTGTTGAAATTCAGTTATTTTATTACTGCAATACAAAATATCAACATTTTTAGACTGCAATATACTGAATAATACGTCTGAAAAGGCAAGCAAGTTGGATAAACCTTTTTTAAAAAATATATTTTTGAAATCCTTCAGGAAGCTAAAAAATCCTGTTGGAGTCATTGCAGTCAAATGATCGAAGTCTCCACTTTCACTAACATGTTCAAAAACATAAACAGTGCTTCTCTGTTGTCATTGACTGTCCACACTAGCCTAGAGGTAAAATTCCATCTGGTAGGAGCTAATGACGGGAGCTTTCTGGACATGAAAGCAGAAAGTTCGTGTAACCTCTTTGGAGAATGAGAGAAAAACGTAGGCACAAAATAACACCTTAAGCTCTTTGTTTCATTCTAACGATTGTTAGTAGGTGGAATGCTTCGTTCTGGCGACGCCCTTTGACCTACTTTTTATTTTATGACGTTTTACGGACTAAACTAACCTACAATGAGAGAAAAATGGACAGAAAAAGCTCTGGCATCACTTTTTAAGCTATTTTTTACCTCCTCCAATTTTGCTCTTATGCTACCTCGCCCTTTGACCTACTTTCGAAATGACTTACGACATTTTCCTATAAGGCTGTCTCCCCTTACTGTAAGGTCCCTCAGTGTAATCTACTACGACCTGCTCTCAGTGTAATCTGCTACGATGTTTTTTAAAACTCACGTGTGACCTTCTGCGGTGTGTGTGTGATAATCAAAATTATTTGTTAAGGCCCCCCAAAGAAATAATCCCGCCAGAGGGGTGCGTGGTGCCCAACACAGTTCTAATGGCCATGGCTATCAAAGCCATGCCTCTGTAGAGTTTCATGGGTTCTTTTTTTATTTTTATTTGCGCACCGAACTAACTTACATTGAACTCCGCGTTTGTTTTAATATTTCAGTCGAGAACATGAAGACGATACCTGTGGAAATATTTCTAGTGTTTGCTACTAGATGTCACCACCGGCGACGTGGACGCAGTGTTGCCACACTATGAGGGCCTTCCCAAGGGGGCAAAATTTCCCTTTTTGGACCATTATTTTCCCCTTCACCTAAGCAAAATGACATAATAGAATAATAATTAGTTGTGGTAGTAAACTTAGTAGATTTTTTTTTAGTATGTGGCAATTTTTTTTACAAATTTTTTTAAAACTGTTCCGTGACCCTCTCGTTCTTCACGTCGTACGCGAAAGACTTCTCTGCGACCAGGATGACGCTGCACACGGTATCCTCGGGCAATGGACTGTTGAACTCGCAAACGATCTTGATGTTGGTTCGATCGTTGACCACCATCTGCTTCCTCTTTGTGGTATTGATGACGAACATGGGCCTGTGGATTTTGAATTCGCTGGGCGTGTAGTACATGTCGACGTTTCCCTCTGTTACCCTCTTGTAAGCAGAGTACGCTTCGTAAAGTTTTAGATAATCATCTTTGGTCATGTCGAGGTTGTAATTTTCGCGCGGGAACACTTCGTTCCTGCCGTTCTTGAGATAAACATTTTTGATCTTGGAGTCGTCGAACTTGCTGGAATCTTTTTCCTGGTTGTTATCGCGTCCGGTCTGAAAGAGTACAATGACGAAATCTGGCATGTCGAACTGTATGTTGTTGAACTGCGTCGTCACGTCGAATTCCAGATGACTTCCGGACGCTATTTTTTGCACGCACTGGTAACCGTGAAAGTGAATGGGCACCTGTGGACTTTTCAAGATCTCCACTTTGTACTTGAGGGCGTAGTTCGTTTCGTATTCCACGATCGGCATTCTCAACTCCATGCTCCGGATGACGCATTTCGCTGCTTCGGGTAAAGTGTTGGGCAGCGGCGTGATACCGTCCGGACCCAAAGTAGCGTATCGCATCAGTGCGTCGTTATCGTTGGCCGCTCTTCGAAATGTGATTCTCAGACCTCCCTTCCACATGATCTCCTTGTAGTCCGAGAAGAATCCCGGAAGCAGACGCATGGGAAAGAGCACCGTGTGACTTCTCGTCTATATTTTGGTTCCCGCTTCGACCCCCCCCCCCCCCCGCTTGATAGTATGCTGCGTCCGTTTTGGATAATTTCAATGTCCCCACTGCCGTTGACGTGATGCCTGGATAATCGATTCTGTCGATGACGGTGTTGTGTTTCCTCACCTCCACCTGCGAGAACAGGTGAGGCACGAAGTTGTCCACGAGTTTCAAATTGGCATTGGGCGGAAACGCGTCTCCGCTTTCTTTCTTCACCACGTCGAATTGAAGGTAAAGGTCCGCTCTGTGAGGATGAACGAACCCATCGCCTACGTCCACGTCGTATTCGATTTCTCTGTTCGCTTCGTTCAAATTTGCGAACGTGCGACGGTTGGGAGGGAAAGATTGCAATTCGTAACTTTCGATTTGTTCCATTTTTTTATTTTCACATTGTGTTATTTATTATACGTTGATCTCCAGGACGGCCGTCGTCGTGGCACCTGCAAAATCCACCACGTCTTCTTTCTCGTTCGTGACCACCAACTCTATGTTGTCTATGCGGTTGCGACATACTGGAAAATAGATCGGCGAAGAGGGTGTGTAGATAATCGGTTCCATAAATTCGGAACTGGGTTTGAACGTGGCTATGATTCCCGTCTGCTTGTGACTTCCCAGCAACCCTTCAGATTTCGTGATCATGCCTTCGGCCACGTTGCAGTGAACGTTCAAAGTTTCGATGGCTAGAAATTTAGGAATGTTTGCTCCCGTGTGCTTGATGCCAGCTTCGAGTTTGGTGTTGTTCTCGAAACCTAAAAGTTCTCCTATGGTGCCCAGGTCCACGGTCTCCGTCGCGGACACGATTTCGACTCTGTGCGTGACGGAATTTTGAGAAAGGTACGTGCCTTTAGGTAATTGAGCTTGCAAAGTAGAAAGATTGTATTGACCTGGCGTGACGACGATATGTTCACTTCCGACGCTAATTTTGTTGTTGTGCTGCGTGACGTTAGGTATGAGGTACATGCTGTAGAATGCACGTAAAGCTATGGATTTAGGATAGACGATGTCGTCGTGCAGCGTGAGTTTCAAGATCGAAGATTCGCTCGTGAGATGGAACACGCCCATCGTGTTTAAGGTTCCACAATGCTTTCTGGAAATCTTCCACCGATGGCTTATTTATTTTAGAGAGAAACGCGAGCATGGAGAGACAGAGATGACCGCAGTTCATTAAAACAAATGCTAAATTTGTCAGTCGAGTATATAAAAATTCAGGAATTGGAAGTCGACAAACCTTACACGATAACTTCCGGTTCAATTGTTTCTACCCAGTATGGTCCCAAAGTACGTCTGTTGCTCAACGGACAATACAGTCTATTTTTACCAGATCGATACGCTAACATGTTATTCGACGAGAAGCTATCTATTTTAATCGAGAACAAAACTCGAATCGTGTACAAGGGGACAAAGGAACTTCTTGGTAAGAAAACAAAGCACGTAATAGAATTTGTGTAACGTCTGCGGAGTATATAAAATAACATAAGTTGAAAAAAAAATACACGAGAGAGGGAAACAAAAAAAATCTCAGAACATAAATATATAAAAATAACATACCGTGAAAATAACATATAGAGCATTAACATGAAGCCCAAGGGTGTCGTGTACCAGATACCATATTCGAATCTGAAAACGCTGGGTGCCCTCGATGGGTTACTCACCAAGAAACAACGCGAGAAGAAACGTTCTTGCTTGTCCAAAGGACACGGAATGAAATTGCTGCTCAGCACTCCACAATTCAGACGGTTGCCGCGTTCGCGGAAACAGCAAAAGACAGGGGGGTTCATATTCAGCATCCCGGCCATCCTGGCAGCATTGGGGGCCGTTGGAAGTTTGGCTGGGGCTAGCGCCGCCATCGCGAAAACCGTCATCGACTCGAAGAAGAACAAGGCGGAATTGGAAGAACAGAAACGTCACAATCTGACCATGGAGAAGAAAGGGAAGGGGGTCGTGAGCAAGTATAAAAAAAGAAGAAGCACTCACCAACCGAGACATTGAATCTCTGATCAAACCATTACAAATCAAACACTTCAGAGGAGTTTTCATGTCCGATTCGTTACCTTCAACCGTTAAAAATAGAGAATGTGGAGTAGTCAACTTGGACAGTCAAGAAAATCCAGGCACGCATTGGATATGTTACCACAAAAATGCAAATAACAATAAAGCATTTGTTTTCGATTCTTTCGGAGGTGTTCCACCTACAAATTTAGTTCATTATCTGAAAACGAACAACCTATACTACAACGACGAACGCATATAAAATTTCGGAGACGTGAACTGCGGTCATCTCTGTATCTCCATGCTCGCGTTTCTCTCTAAAATAAATAAGCCATCGGTGGAAGATTTCCAGAAAGCATTGTGGAACCTTAAACACGATGGGCGTGTTCCATCTCACGAGCGAATCTTCGATCTTGAAACTCACGCTGCACGACGACATCGTCTATCCTAAATCCATAGCTTTACGTGCATTCTACAGCATGTACCTCATACCTAACGTCACGCAGCACAACAACAAAATTAGCGTCGGAAGTGAACATATCGTCGTCACGCCAGGTCAATACAATCTTTCTACTTTGCAAGCTCAATTACCTAAAGGCACGTACCTTTCTCAAAATTCCGTCACGTACAGAGTCGAAATCGTGTCCGCGACGGAGACCGTGGACCTGGGCACCATAGGAGAACTTTTAGGTTTCGAGAACAACACCAAACTCGAAGCTGGCATCAAGCACACGGGAGCAAACATTCCTAAATTTCTAGCCATCGAAACTTTGAACGTTCACTGCAACGTGGCCGAAGGCATGATCACGAAATCTGAAGGGTTGCTGGGAAGTCACAAGCAGACGGGAATCATAGCCACGTTCAAACCCAGTTCCGAATTCATGGAACCGATCATCTACACACCCTCTTCGCCGATCTATTTTCCAGTATGTCGCAACCGCATAGACAACATAGAGTTGGTGGTCACGAACGAGAAAGAAGACGTGGTGGATTTTGCAGGTGCCACGACGACGGCCGTCCTGGAGATCAACGTATAATAAATAACACATAGTGAAAATAAAAAAAAATGGAACAAATCGAAAGTTACGAATTGCAATCTTTCCCTCCCAACCGTCGCACGTTCGCAAATTTGAACGAAGCGAACAGAGAAATCGAATACGACGTGGACGTAGGCGATGGGTTCGTTCATCCTCACAGAGCGGACCTTTACCTTCAATTCGACGTGGTGAAGAAAGAAAGCGGAGACGCGTTTCCGCCCAATGCCAATTTGAAACTCGTGGACAACTTCGTGCCTCACCTGTTCTCGCAGGTGGAGGTGAGGAAACACAACACCGTCATCGACAGAATCGATTATCTAGGCATCACGTCAACGGCAGTGGGGACATTGAAATTATCCAAAACGGACGCAGCATACTATCAAGCGGGGGGGGGGGGTCGAAGCGGGAACCAAAATATCGACGAGAAGTCACACGGTGCTCTTTCCCATGCGTCTGCTTCCGGGATTCTTCTCGGACTACAAGGAGATCATGTGGAAGGGAGGTCTGAGAATCACATTTCGAAGAGCGGCCAACGATAACGACGCACTGATGCGATACGCTACTTTGGGTCCGGACGGTATCACGCCGCTGCCCAACACTTTACCCGAAGCAGCGAAATGCGTCATCCGGAGCATGGAGTTGAGAATGCCGATCGTGGAATACGAAACGAACTACGCCCTCAAGTACAAAGTGGAGATCTTGAAAAGTCCACAGGTGCCCATTCACTTTCACGGTTACCAGTGCGTGCAAAAAATAGCGTCCGGAAGTCATCTGGAATTCGACGTGACGACGCAGTTCAACAACATACAGTTCGACATGCCAGATTTCGTCATTGTACTCTTTCAGACCGGACGCGATAACAACCAGGAAAAAGATTCCAGCAAGTTCGACGACTCCAAGATCAAAAATGTTTATCTCAAGAACGGCAGGAACGAAGTGTTCCCGCGCGAAAATTACAACCTCGACATGACCAAAGATGATTATCTAAAACTTTACGAAGCGTACTCTGCTTACAAGAGGGTAACAGAGGGAAACGTCGACATGTACTACACGCCCAGCGAATTCAAAATCCACAGGCCCATGTTCGTCATCAATACCACAAAGAGGAAGCAGATGGTGGTCAACGATCGAACCAACATCAAGATCGTTTGCGAGTTCAACAGTCCATTGCCCGAGGATACCGTGTGCAGCGTCATCCTGGTCGCAGAGAAGTCTTTCGCGTACGACGTGAAGAACGAGAGGGTCACGGAACAGTTTTAAAAAATTTGTAAAAAAAATTGCCACATACTAAAAAAAATCTACTAAGTTTACTACCACAACTAATTATTATTCTATTATGTCATTTTGCTTAGGTGAAGGGGAAAATAATGGTCCAAAAAGGGAAATTTTGCCCCCTTGGGAAGGCCCTCATAGTGTGGCAACACTGCGTCCACGTCGCCGGTGGTGACATCTAGTAGCAAACACTAGAAATATTTCCACAGGTATCGTCTTCATGTTCTCGACTGAAATATTAAAACAAACGCGGAGTTCAATGTAAGTTAGTTCGGTGCGTAAAAGATCGCAAAAAAAGAAAAAAGGATACTTTACGTAAGATCGTGATATACCTACAAGTGCGAGGTGGGAAAAATTGAAAATTGTACTAAAACATCGCTAAACGCTAAAACATCGACAAAAAATTGTCAAAATATGTCAAAAAACTGATATTCAATTGATAAAAAAAGAGGATACCTACAAAGTATTATTTTGAAACAATAAGTTTACACTTTTTCCCCGTTAGGTCGTAGCAGGGGGCCACATTGTAGAAGATCACACATGAGTTTTAAAAAACATCGTATTAGGTCGTGGCAGATTACGCTGAGAGCAGAAGCCTATTAGGTCGTAGTAGATTACACTGAGGGACCTTACAGAAAGAGGAGACAGACTTATAGGAAAATGTCGTAAGTCATTTCAAAAGTAGGTCAAAGGGCGAGGTAGCATAAGAGCAAAATTGGAGGAGGTAAAAAATAGCTTAAAAAGTGATGCCAGAGCTTCTTCTCTCCATTTTTCTCTCATTGTAGGTTAGTTTAGTCCGTAAAACGTCGTAAAATAAAAAGTAGGTCAAAGGGCGCAGCCAGAACGTTGGGTTCCACCTACTATTGTTGCAGCACCAAGTTCATGACATGAACATAACAATGCGTAACGAAAGTTTTCGGATAATTTTCCAAAACTTTACTTTGAAGGTCATTCAAATGACCACTCATTAGAGAATATCCATCGTATGTCTGGGCAACAATTAATTTATCCCCACACTTATATTTATCCATTATTTAAGTCACGCTCATGTCATGAAATCCAAGAAATCATTCAATGACTTATTTCTGTGAGGCCGAAAAAAAAACGTAACACTGTTGACACCTGAGATTTTTTGCTAATGTCTGATGTTTCATCGACCATGATAGCCACAAAGTCTATGTTTTGAATTTCATTGTAGATTTCATCTCTCAGAACATCCGAAACTGAATTTATTAAATCATTTTGAATGCCTGCCGAAGTACCGCGAAAAACTGTAGAATTTAATAAATGTTCTTTTAATGAGGAATGAAACTCGGCACTTGCAGTAAGGAATTCCTTGTAATTGCCCTTACTTAAAGAAGCTGCATTTATCTCATGGCCTCGGAATGGCAGTTCTTGCTTTGCTAAATAGCAGACGGCGTTAATCAACCTCTTTAATATTTCCCTGTTCTTTTTTACTTTTTCATTGTGTAGATCTATTTCAGCTTTTCGTTGAGTATCCAAAATAACGTCAATTCTAGTAGGGGTGGCAACAAAATTACTAAATTTAAAGAAACTATAAAGATGCAATTCAGACTCGCTGTGTTTTCTCACTGCAGTATTGAGATGATTCCAATCCGCATACCCTTGATAATTCCCAACACCTTTTTTAGTCTAGAATAATAAACATGTCAAACAGTAAAATTTATTCACCACATCACACCCGCAAAGCCAGTCTGAAATTTCATAGAGTTCTTATTCGAAAATGTCTCTCAAAACCTTTTCCAGCACCACTTTTTCCTTTCACACATGTTGATATCGTGAGATTCGGACATGGTCGACCATTGTCAATCACTTGTTTGTTCTCTGAATACGAAAGAAAAGAAAATGAATTATTTAAATACTTTTGCACAACACTTTCTCCATCTTAAAATAATCACATCACTTCACACCACACGTTTAAAAAATAATGCACAACAATCACGAGCAAAACAACGCGGAACGCGGGGCGAATGAAAGCCAAATCGTTGGGAACAAATACAACGCCTTGAGAAGGTAACCATGCTGGTGGGTGGCAGGGTGCGCATGCGCGGTCATCCTATGTTTCGGCAGTGGTAAGACGTTGTATTTCCTCTCCAACGTCCTGGCAGTGCGGGACCGATCTGCCTGCCTGTCAACCACTGCGCTCTGCGCCGCGTTCGAAAACTACCGGGCGCTCGAGACTGACAATTGAAGAAAAACGCTCAAAATCTTAATTTATAAAAGTACAGATACTTTCTTTTTTTATTTCATTTTCCTTTAGCCGTTGACACACGACTTACACACCCAGAGAAATCGCCACTGGATGAAACACATGTTCCAGGCCAAGGGTAAAAGTGAACATTGTCGATGAGTAATATGTTTTCTCTCTAGAGTGCCCGGATGGGCGGCATTTGCCCCCCCTCACCCCCACCTTGAAATATCTGGAAAAAGTTCATGTACTTTAAGTAGTGAATTTGTGAAGGTATATTATTACAAATACACTTTGTAAAGAAAAAGTAGCATCACTTCATTATTTTCAGTTATCAGCATTTTATTGATTTCACTCGATGAATTTATTTTCGTAACTATTAATAGAAATACTATCTATACTTTTACAATATATATTTATTATTTACGCCATGGTTAAGAATGTGGAGCACTTTGCAAAACTAATAACAAAATTCAAGTAAATATTGCTTGTACGTACATCGTAGGATGTATACACACACAACAAATTTTGCACGTAGAAAGATCGAACAAACGTTTTTTTACATGCATCATGATATGACAGTTTTAATCATGTGTTGAGTGTGTTTATAAATCCACAGAAAGGCTAATCAGGACTGGGCCCACAGTTTAAATTGGGATCCGAACTACTATGTGCCTCCACCAGGTATCGAACCCGGAACTCCTTGATTACAAGTCGACGACGTCTAATCATGGTATGCTTTTGATTGATTGAGGTGGTGTTTTAAGTCCACTTTATGCACAGTAAGGCTAATCGGGACTGGACCTACAGTTTAAAGTGGGATCCGAACCACTTGTGCCTTCACCGGGTATCGAACCCGGGACCCCTTGATTACAAGGCAATGACGCTAGCACTGCGCCATGGGGGAGGCCCTAATCATGGTATGCAAATACACAGAAAGATATAGGGTAAGGACGGGGCAAACGGACACTGGGGCAAACGGACATCCCCTACGAAAGGCACGAATATTTTCGGTTTGAAGTTAGCAACAGTGCAGCAGTTGGAGTTGTGTATGAACCTGAACGTTTGCGAGCAGTTCTGTTGAGCATCGGAAGAAATCGTAAAGAACAAACGCGAATCCAGCATAAAAACCTGACCAGGTAAGCAGAAAATGTACGTGCAAAACCTTGAATACTAAAAAAATGTGTTGCGAACACAAGGATTGCATAGGTTACTATGGTCCTGACGAAGTTATGATTTGAAGTGTGGCGAAGGCAGCGATTCCTTTATATATACACACGGGTTGACAACATTGTGTTGCCATCTGGTGGACTTTTTCGGAATGTAAAGTCAAAGGCTACAAGTGGGGCAGATGGACAGGTCGGCGTTGGGGCAAACGCACATAGAAGAATTGTATTGCATTCAACTATTGTTAGGTACTTTTTGATTGAGATATTAATGTATATTTGACTCAGTAATGGAAATGGCAAGTGTGAATTGTATAGAATGCATTTTGTACCCTTCAAATGTTTGTGTTTCTAATACAATGTGCCCTTGTTACAGGATGGTGAGACATCGAGAACGAATAATGCTGTAAATGGGTTCAATGCTTATGGAATATATCCCGTTAACCCACAACGACTGCCTGGGCATGTCTTTGTTCCTGCAACTGTCCATGTTCAAGATGAGCGATCATCAGAGCCTACAGCAAGAGAAGGGATGTGTCATCTCGTGGAAGTTTTGAAGAGCTAAACCCTTTGCCATCAACTTCTGGGACCTGCAGCAGGAAACTCAAAACTGGGCAATCACATGTATTGAGAGATCCTTCCTTCATCTCTTGCCTCAAGTACAAAAACTGAAAGCTGCAGCAAAAAATCAAAGAAGTTTAAACGCGCCACAAGTGATGAGTGCCGTAAATGCAAAGATGTGTGCAACCAGGGTCAAAATTGGGTGCAGTGCTTAGAGTGTTCTCTCTGGTTCCATGTAAATTGTGTTGCAAAGGGAAATGACCCATATTATGTGTGTTGTTATTGTGAGAGTGATGATAGTTCATAAATCATCACGTGTCTATCTGGCCCTATCAAATGTTCGTCTGCCCCGAACGTGCGGGGTAAACGGAAACTGCCACATCCGGGGATTAATCAGACTATTTTGAGACAGATGTTCATTTGCTTGCATACTATGTGCTATCATATCTTAACTGAAGGTTCACGCCTTTTATGCCAATTGTTATTTTCATTCTTCAATAAAATGTTTCACAGTTATTTTGAAAATTGTGCTTAGGGTGTCCGTTTGCCCCGTCCTTACCCTATAGATGTACGAAAGATGAATAGATGCATCCAAATATATTTCAACATTTGTAATAAGAATACTGTGATGATTTTTTTACAGGGTGTAGTAGTCTCCAAAATTGATATGGGGCTCCTAAACCTACACATCCCTATTTCACAGCAGCCGACAAATTTTACGGTGACTGGGTAACTCTATTCTTTAGACTCCCAAGTTAGTGTGCGAACAGCGAAACAAGGATTGGTTATACGGTTTTGTCATGTTTTTGTATACATAGAATAACGATTCCGAACATACGCATTTCTTTTAGTTGTGATGTAGTGTTCCTAGATTTTTAAGTGTATTTTTATTAATGGCGTCGTTCCGTAAACCGACAGATGACAATAATTGAGCAGAGGCGTCGCTTCAAGGGTGTTCACGGAGCACACGATATCCCAACCGAAAACGGAAAATTTTCAATTTGTTTTCTTTTCTGCAGAATAAAACACTACATTTCAATATACTTATTTTACAAAGCAGCTATTTTCGTTAATAAAGTCTTCACAATGCTCAAAACAACCGACTGTTGACAAGAAAAGCTCACCAGGTTAGGCAGCGAGAGCTCGGGGCACATCTGGCGCAGTGAAGTCCCTCTGCTGTATTCTTCCCGTGCTCTATCTAGCTCGACGTAAGAAGCCGAAAAAAGCAAGAGGGAAAACTGGACGTCGGAGCACGTGCCCTTCCGAAAGAACACTCAACAGATGGCAGCAACTGTTCGGAAAATGCCGATAGCGGCCGAGGTACGAGGTATTCTATTTTTCGTTTCGTTTACCTTCTGTATTGGGTAAAAGTAAGCAGTCGTTAAGATATTATAATGCAAGCACTCAGTGGCGTACCCAGGAGTTTCGAAAGGAGGGGGTTACGCACACATTTTTAGTAGTCAGCCCTCATTTTGTCATCATTTTATTCCTTTGATGTTCTTTTTTTTAGAAATACTGGGCCAATGGAGGGGTTATGACCCCCACCCACCCCCCTTGGGCACGCCACTGCAAGCACTGTTTGCATGCATTGTTATGTAATTCCTAAGATCTTCGATGCTTTTGCCTAAGATGTTTTCTTTCCAATCCATTTCGCCAAAAATTAAGGCCGCAAACTTCCTCAACAACTCCATTGCAAAAAGTTGTCGCGCACCCGAAGCCTTGCAGTTGCATGGCGAAGGTTTTGTTTTCAAACACTATATAACCAAAATGAGCAGATTTACACTTACATCGACATTTTAAATATGTTGCTTAAACCTTTAGATAATGTAGACGAGTCAAAAAGAATGAAGACGAAGACACTGCTAGTAGAAAATAATATTTATCTTGGTACACATGTAAACGAGTATGGATAAATATCCATTATATTTTTATTGAAAAGAAATTATAGTTGTTATAAACTCCTACAGGTAAACTTTAAAACAATAATTTTAAGTATCGCAAATTGCAATTCACATCATGAAATTATAAATAGCTATTGAAATTGGAAAAAATAATAATAACTTGTTGGTATCATGGTTAGTGCAATTGGTGGCGGGGTTTATTCTTAGGAATAGGTAAAATAATTTTCAACACTAAATAAGGAGAGAAGAAGGCATTTCAATAATTCAAAGTGTTTACCTTAGTAATTTTTCCTTGTTTTTGAGGGTATTGACAGTAGAGGAGGGTGTTTAGCGGAAACGATAAATCGAAACAGTGGCGGCAATTAGGGGGAAGTTGCCCCCCATTTTTCTCCCGTATTATGCTAAACCTTATATGCAGAGGGAAATATACTGTCTTTGCCCCCTCCTCAGTTTTGGCTCCTTGCCCCTCCCCCGGTTCTGGAACTCAATCGCCGCCACTGAATCGAAATAAATGAAAATTGACTTGTGTTTCGTGAATGGATTTTCGCTGGGCGCTCTGGCGGAGTGGCTAGCACAATAGAAGGTCCCAGGCTCGTATTCTTCATAAAACATGCATTTTTATATTCATATTTCTTGTTTAACTTTATTTTATTATTTTCTCCTTGTACTCTACAATTTGTTAAACTTATTGTATGCTCAATTAATGAGCGCCACTCACATTTAGCGTTTTCTTCTCTGTGATTGTGATCAACGATTGATTTTCTTCATTTTCTGTGTGTTTGTAGCCCATCTCGGTCGGGGGGGGATTTTCTCTTAATTTAGGCTGAGTGTGAACACCCAACGATTTACTTCACGCGACGTCACTGTAGTTGAGGTTCCCTAAACAGTTGAGCCAGATGAATATGTCCTAGAGGCTGAATGTATTTTTGTGAAGGACTTTATTCTGAAGATGCCAGTCAGTGGTGAAGAATAGATAATGCGTATCAAGTGCTATCTTTGGGCTCATGTTCACTTGTACGTCTGTGATTTCTGTAAATGACACTAATCGTGTTGTCATTGAGGACTAAATAGTCCAAAGAAAATACATTTCCTTTCATGTTGATTAAAGAAGTACATTAGGTATATTCTTTAAGACAAGCCATTAATATATTATTACACATATTGTTTGTGTAGCTTTGCAAATTAATTCGTCATATAATAAGCGTCGTCGCCATGTAATCAAGGGGTTTCGGGTTCGATATCCGATGGAAGCTCATAGTTGTTCGGATCCCACTTTAAACTGTAGGCATAGTCCCGGTTAGCCTTACTGTGCATAAAGTGGCCTTAAAACACCAACTCAATCAATCAAACAATTCCTAATGTAATCAGGTATGTCACTTCAGGAACCCATTTACGTAGATGGCATAATTGTGTCTTTCGTAAAGAAAAACTTTTGTGAAACAAAATGTTGTTGTAATATACATTGTTACCAAGCTTTTACTTGGGCACGAAATTGATATACATTGACGAATTTAACTTCGAAAAATCCTCCTCTACTCCAAGTTAGGGGTAAAGAAACAAAATGGTTTGTCTAGTTTTATGACTTTTCTCTATTGTTTCTGTGATTCATGGGCTCTAAGTCACAGCAGTTAACTGGTATGTTCAACAAAGTAACAAAAGAACTCGTCACACTGTAGACACATTAAAATTATGTTGACTGCCGTAACTAAATGTATATTGGACGGACATTTTTTATAATCCTAACGTCCATAACTGAAAAAAATACATAATTTCCGGATGCGAAGAAAATGTCTAATTCTACACACAAATTTGCACTTCTGCAATAAAAACTATCAATTTTATAGAAATTTGAGACTGCCCGGGTCGTCCCCTTTTGACTAGCACCAAAATCTTATTTCTGATTACTTACTCGTGGCCATTTTTTCCTTTGGATTTATTTTTAAGTCGACTTTAATCACAGAAAGGCTAATCGGGACTGGCCATACAGTTTAAAGTGGGATCCGAACCACTATGTGCCTACACCGCCTGCGTGGCATTTGTTTTAAAAAGAATTGGTTTTAGTATTGACAAGACGTAATTGAAGTTACTGCTACAGAATATAAGTATGTTGAAAAATCGTGTAGCAATTTAAGCTATGATATTACTGGTATTTGCATGTCATTAATTAAATATTAGGTATTGAATAAACTCAAACTACAATTAACGTATATTATTTTTCGTCAATAAAACCGTAAGTATATAAAATAATCATGTTTTTATTGGAGGAAGGTGCAAAGTAGGAGGACCAGGGTAGAAAGATGGGTGGCAGAGTGGAAAGTAAAAGTGCGCCAAAAAAAACACCTCGCCCGAGTGAAAATTTTATATTGAGACGCCCCTGGTTCTGACTGCAAGAAATTATTGTTACAAGGATGACTTTTCTGGAATTACAATTATTTTCGTAAATAAAACATTTAAATACTTACCAAGGCAGAATTTATAGTATAAGAATATATATATACACTAAAAAAGTAACTTTCCACCCTCTAACAGGGTATTCTTCAGACGAAGCTGATAAGGAAAATCAACGACTGGAAGGACTTGAATTGGAAGGAAGTACATAAACAGAATATATATTTTTTTATACTATAAATTCTGCCTTGGTCAGTATTTTAATGTTTAATTAACATTGAAACAAGGCCTAACAGTGTTACAATTACGCAATTCGTAACATCACAGGCATAGCGATATTAATGTTTTGCCATGTTGCCAAATCAATTTTTTTTACTTATGATCGGGATTTGATCTAAGATCGGCAAATCGACAGTTAGCTTTATACAACATGATTACTTAGTTCATTCCCAGATCGTACCTCAAATCTGATCTACAGTTGGTGATAATTATACAACCTGCCCTAAGAGAGATGCCAATATCAAGTGAGAATGTGTAAAACACAACCAGGGTAGGTTTGTTTTTGTAATTAGCCCTAATTTTGATTAAACGTTGTGTACGTATTTTCGTCATAATATTTTGTTCACAAATTTGAAAATAACAATACATTTATAACACTCGGGTTTTCTTCAATGGTGATACGGTAAAAAAAATATTGTAGTAAACGACAGTTATCTTCAGTTAATATATATTTTGCAAATTTATGTATTTATCATATTTTGACGTTGCTTTTCTGTCACTTTATCTAATCGCTATGATGAGAACGCATGACTAATTTAGTATTTCTCTTCTCTTGCGTCACTATTCTTTCCACTTTTGGCTAATTGCGACAATGAAGATGAATGACAATAAGGAGTGTTCGAAGTCGGGGTGCAGGAGAACACTACTGCCCCCTACTACCAGCACCACCAACCAGTACAATTTAAGTATCACCCAGCGTGTATCACTTCCATCATGTTAAGCTAGTGTTGCCGAGTCTTGTCTCGTGAAAATGCTATCTCGTCTCGTGAGTAACACTAACGTTAACCATCGAAACATCCCCCCACGTAACGATTTCCACTTCAATGAAAGGACGTTCACAAAGCAACAGTCATGCCCAGGTCTAGAGTCAAACCTGGAACATTTGGTTGTGAGTGGCGGTGCAGTGGCGTAGCAAGGGCGACCACCCGGGGCCCCGCGTCCCATGGAGCTTATACGAAAAATGTAATAAACAGAAGTGAGAAAGAAAGATAAGGCAATAAAATTAGGTGCAATAATATTAAACCATTTTGCTTTTATCTGGCTTGAAGTTCTAGTTAAGCGTTAAAACGGGCGTAACATACAGGCAGGAGGGGACAAAGCCTAAGGGCTCCCGAAATAAGTAAAAATTATTCTCGTATTGCCCACGTGAAACATTTTCTAAAAATTCACGATAGCTTGCTTGGATATTTATCCATTTATTATTTTCGTGAATAAAAAGCCCTTTGTCTTGTCTTTTCATCTTTGTCTTAACCTTGCCCTCCCGATTTTAATGTTAAGAGTACAGCACCTCCAACTGCTACTGAGCAAAGGGTGAGGCATTTAAAAGCTTGCGTTGTTTTCAACTCACGGAGGGGGTGGATAATATTCATTATTCCTTCCTTCCACAGCTTCAGATTTCAGCTCCCGGAAAACAGATAAATACATAATTAAAGTGAGTAAAATTATTAAATATCATATTCTTCAGTAATTTGATATCATTATTTAAATATAATAACTTGCTGACGTATCCCTGAATATTTTGTATCGATTCACATTGAGATTTCAAATTAGAAGAACGGATGGGTGCCTCGCATTCTAATCTCGCACAGGGCCTCGCGATATGTTGCTACGCCACTGACGGGTTGTGCCTAGTAGAGCCCAAGATGGGCTTGTAATAGTCAACACGAGTTCGAGAACAGATCTTACGAAACAGACCTCTGCAAAATCGAGGATAGACCAAGACTTAGTGTCCGACATTTTCGATCTCGTTCGAGATATTAGTACTAACTTATATTGGGAAAAAAATCATGTAAGGTAGGTTAACCAAAGGTGGCCATAGTTAAGCTTCTAGGGCAATTACAAATCTCCAGTGAGAGATAAATTTATGAAATTTTAAGAAATAACTCTTATAACTAATCAGCAACATGTACGTACCATATAAATATTTTGTAAAATTGCTTGTAAAAAAAAAATTTCAAGACCCTTACATCTGTTTCTATGGTGGCCCATGGGTACCAAAGGTGGCCCACTGCTTATTGTTTCGTAGAAAATGTTGCTTGTGCTCAAGAAAACATATTTATTCATGTTTATTCATTGTTTTATACTTTATTAGATAAATTGTTAGTTTCAAACTTTTGATTGGTAACATACATTATTTACAGTAACGACTTATAACCGACCTCCGTGGCGGAGTGGTTACTTATTGACCAACCCTCGTATGTAGAATGATTTCCCCAAGCTTCCATCTCTTAGCATTTTGGATTTGTATTGTCCTAACATTGGGAAACATTCCTGGTTGGAGCAAAATTTTAGCTAATTGTCTTCGAAATAAATAAAAGAAACACTTCCGCAAAAAAATATCACTGAAGTATTTAACATATAAACCGGGGGTTCTAAAGCCATGTTAAAGCATAAGCCCAAATTTCAATGGATACGCGTACAACTAATATAGATTCGGAAAGGAAGACATTTTCCAATATAAAAGATTGTTTTATTCACTAGAACTTGTGAGCCCTATAATTTTGTTGCGATTAAAGATATTTAAGTAAATAAGAGAAAATAAAAGGTCTCCGTCATGTCATGTTCAAACTTCTGAGTAGAGATGGCGCTGAAGTGGTAGTTTTGTCAATACCGGTGCATTTTTTTTTCTTTTATGACTAGTATGGAAGATTTCGTGGTGAAACAAAGATCACATGTTCTTCCCGCAAGCATCTGAAGTACTATGTGAAAAAATGAAAACATGTCGTACCTTCAGAGAGTAGTGCTTATCATTAAAATTTTTGAAGTGGCGTTTCGTCGCACTATACTCCGTGGTGCAGATTTTAGCCAACACTCACTCCGTGTTTTCTAACGATATGATCAATACAAGTGCGTCGAAATCGTGAAAGTTAAACCAAGTTACCAGAGAATAACGAATCCAGTACATGTTGGAAGAAGGAAACATCGGACAAAACTCAAAGGTAAGTCTATATTTAAATGCTTGTTGCTTAATCCATCAAAAGCAAAACATTTGCAATATGCAAGAGTGATGCAGAATGTATGATTTATGTATATGTTGAGGAAATATTTTCCGATGTAATTTCTGTGAGAATATTGCTTCAACGTGTCTACCTTTTCAACGCAGCACGCATTTTCCCTTACAAACGAAGTTGATAATTCGGTAAATTTCTCGTAAGGGACAGACGGATGAAATTTGCTACTTTTTTCGATTTCAATATTCCTACTTACGTATTCTGCATTGAGAAACATTGTTGAAGGTGGCATTTCGCTTATTTCACCGAAAGAATCTATATTTGCGACATATCGAGTAAGTTTTCTTGGTTGTTTCTTCCCTTCCGTAACCGTCACAGTTTCACCACAGTAGTCACTATGCAATGTTTCCACCCCACCACGCGAAGAAAGTGCAAGATAAGCGAAATTGAGTAGAACGCGATCGGCACAATTGCTCATTATTTACCGGTGAGGAGGAATGTCGGAAATGTGAAATTCGTTATACTTACTATTTTTGGTCTCCTTATAGTGAAGGTGCAGTTGAAGTTTGGAACTCATTTGGGGCCAGGTTACTCCGGCCAATTTCTAACTTGCCTTTAACACGGACTCTATAGAGAAAGCCGGATAGCCGGAGAGGAGCGTAGCGGAGAGGAGGCAGGGCCGCGGCAGCGGTAGGGGGCGGAAGGCCAATTACCCCAGGGGCGCAGCCCGGAATCGGTGGGAAATTTGAAACAAGAAATTATTGCAAACAATAATATTTCTTGAGTTCAAATATCCCACCGATTCCGGGCTCCGCCCCTGGGGTAATTGACCTACCGCTACCGTGGCCCCGCCTCCGCTCAGCTCCGGCTACCCGGTTTTCTCTATAGAGTCCCTGTTAAAGGGATGTTAGAAATGCAAAATCACAAATCATCATGATACATCATCAAAAACCACAGGGAACTCTTTTGCGCCTCATTTTGCCACGTCCTGTCACTCGCTTTGTACAAACAAATTTCCATTTACTTGTACGTAAAATGTGCAGCTTACACGTGCTACCACATTTCAGACATTCAATTTCTTCTTTAACAATACCATGCTGTACTACAAACTCTACAACATCTTCAACCCCTTTCAATTGCACCACGCATCCTGCACACATCATTTTCAAAACTTTGAGCACGTTCAACTGAACATACGTATTTAAACGTGTGACCAGTTACATAAACGCGTGTTTGGAAACACTGACCCGGATTACGTCATCATAGACAGGCTACATCCACCTGGAAGTAAACGGATGGACGAGCTCTCGTGCATCGGTCACACATTTATATCGAAAAATAAATGATTTACCGACAAAATTCAATGAACGATGCGAGAAAACACTTCCCCGAACTTCCAGAAGTATAAAGAAACTGCATTCGGTAAGTAATTTCTCCTGTAAATTTGATGAAATCCGTCTGTCCCTTACGAGAAATTTACCGATAATTCTTTGCAATTGTAAAATCAGAAGATAATGTTATTTTAAATTAGGCATAATACAGATATTACAGTTTTGTGATTATTACTAGAGCATGAAATACCTTGATATAGATTATATTCTGGCATTAAATCGATAATGTACAAAATACTCTACTATCGTTCCTGTGAGATTATTTTCGTATTTCTCTGGTGCTATTCAAATGTATGTACATCGGCATTTGTATTACAAATCAGTCGTTCATTATAGTTTCACTTTGCACTTGTATATGGTTGGAACGGGTCGTTTCTGACCCCCAATTTTGTGCAAGTTGTGGACAACGTTCTGTTATCTTCTTTCACAGAATCAGGTCAGAAAACCTGTTTTGTAAGCTGTATAAACTCTTCAGTTTTATCGTTCTTTCATAATTTTGAACTCCTTGTAATGGTAGTACAGCATTTCCAATAAGTTCATGCTTTATGTATTTAAAGTGTAAAAGTACACCCTAACAACTAAAAGGGTAAAGTCCTAACCGCCCACCAAACAATAGTTTGCGTGTTTACTGAGAATTTAAAAATTAGTATGGATTAGAAAAGATTACTAGTTGACATATTTTACAAGTACAAGGCCAATCATTTATTTGTGGGTAAGATTGATTGATTTGAAGAGAAATCATAATTTGGGCTGATTATGTTCCGAATATTTTATTCAATAACCTACTGAAGTCCAAGTCGTATTTCACATGCACTGTAAAGATAGATCTGAGTTACTGAAGTGAGCTGATACAGTGATTCAAACCTTTAATAATTCTGTTATAACAGGACCTCTTCCTTAATCATTATGGGACAGTTTAGATCAATTATATTCACATCCAATTACACAACATCTCTAAGTTGTTTTTATTTTATTATTAGGTTGTAAGAATGTAATGTAAATGATTTTTTTTCATTTTTGTTCAGTTCATAGTCTCATACACCATATTAACAAAATTTTTATTTGTTCCTTTTGCAGATGAACATTTGAGAATCTATTTGACGTGTCTTTTAAGAATACCTTGAAATTTGTTAAAAGGACAACAGATTTGACTAACAACGGCAACCCAATAGCGTGGAAGTTTGTGGATATGTTTCTATGGAATCAAAATCGTCTGTGTGGGTTGTTTGAACAATTCGTACTTTCCACTTGACTTTTGTACGTGTAACATTTTATCACGGCTGAGTAAATCTTGCCTCAGTAGTCTATTGAGGCAAGACAAATACCAGGATAAGATAAGAAAGTCCGCAGGTTGTAAATGCAACTACTAACAAGTTGGAACTAGACCTTCTATTCTACCTCAGTCATTTTTTTTTAAGTGTTACACTTAAGGGTAACTGCATCCTCAACTTCAGTGTTCATTGATTGATTTGCTTTATTTTACTTCGCTTTTTGTGCCACTTTTAGCTTATCTTCGAAGATGGGGATGAGTGATGATATGATTCCCAGGCCGGGATTCGAACCCGGGACCCCTGTCGTCGTAGCGCGGTCTGCTAACCACTCCGCCACGGGGCCGGTCCAACTTCAGTTTTGAATGTAGCCACTTTCTTCCAGTGGGATATCAAACTTAACTGGGAGAGGGAGGGTTACGCATCATATTATGCTAATAAAAATAAATCGCCCCTTATCTATGATATGAAATTAAACAAAACTATAGCTTTCGTCTAGTCTTACGGCGGGCGCTCTACTTGCTGGCAAGGAAAGTGAGGAGAGTGGAATACGCTGCAGACCAACCAGACAACAGCGGCGGCGCCGAGAGTAGTAGTATGATTTGACCTATTATAAACTCAACAAATGATGAGCCCCCCTCAAGCAGATTTGGCTACACTTAAACCTAGCTCAAGATGAGCATATGAGCTTTTTGCTCAAGTGTGGTACTCTGTCTAATCCAAGATTTTTGTAAAAATGCCCTCGGGAATTTCCCGAAACTACAGTGTACAAATGATGAGCCCCCTCAGATTGATTTGCCCATACTTACAAAAGTTGCATCAGGCAGATTGTTGTCCATAAGCTTGTTAAAAATATGCCCCTTCTTGATATTGTTTTGGATACACTTGAAATTAAGCCAAAATCCTCATAAAACCCACACCCACACACACATATTTACTTCCGGATTAAGTCCAATTGGGCACCAGGTTCAACTTGCATATCTAGTACTAAAACAATGTAATTCTTCTAGAATTGCTCTGTGACTCTCTCATTTCTTACATCATAAATATATGATTTTTCACCTATAAGAATAACACTACATATGGTGTCATCAGGGAGTGTCTCGTGGAATTCACAGATAATTT
This sequence comes from Lepisma saccharinum, assembly GCF_977018435.1. Taxonomy (NCBI): domain Eukaryota; kingdom Metazoa; phylum Arthropoda; class Insecta; order Zygentoma; family Lepismatidae; genus Lepisma; species Lepisma saccharinum. Next base: position 7,158,525 of record NC_139247.1, on the reverse strand, counting down.
TAATGTTTGTCCTGTCATTAACCACAACTTGTTTTCTTTTTGAAGTGTTGATGACAAACATGGGTCTCTGTGCTTTGAATTCATCTGGTGTGTAATACATGTCAGTATTGCCAGTAGTGACCCTTTTGTATGCTGTAAATGCTTCATATAATTTAAGGAAATCATCCTTGGACATGTCTAAATTATAATTTTCTCTAGGAAATACCTCATTTCTGCCATTTTTAAGATATATGTTCTTGCTGTTGCAGTTATCAAATCTACTTGAATTTTTTTCCTGATTATTGTGTCTTCCAGTCTGAAACAGTACTACCACAAAATCCAGCATGTCATATTGTATACTGGAGAATGAATTTGTAGCATCAAACTCATAATAAGTACCAGCGGCAGGCTTCTGTACACATTGATATGTATAAAATTGTAAAGGTACTTGTGGATTTTTTATTATATCTGCTTTGTATTTAAGAGCATAACTGGCTTCATATTCAACAACTGGCATTCTTAGCTCCATAGTCTGAATAATGCATTTGCCTTCATCAGGTAGTGTATTAGGCAAAGCTTCCCCTGTAGAGTTTAATGTGTTGTACCTCATCAAAGCATTATTATCATTGGCAGCTCTTCTAAATGTGATTCTTAAACCACCCTTCCACATAATATCTTTGTAATCTGAGAAGAATCCTGGCAACAGGCGCATAGGGAACAGCACTGTGTGGCTCTTAGATATAATTTTATCACCAGCCTCAAATCCACCTATTTTGTAGTAAGAAGCCTCGGTTTTGGATAATTTTAGTGTGGCCAAAGCTGTGGAGGTAATGCCGGGATAATCCACTCTGTTTATAACAACACCATGCTTTCTGATCTCAATTTCAGAGAACAGATGCGGCACAAAATTATCTACCAATCTTATATTTGAATTTGCCGGATAATCTGTTCCATCGAGCTTTACAACATCAAATTTGATGTATAGATCTGATCTGTGGGGGTGTATAAAGCCATCCCCTACATCAAGATCAACCTCAATTTCTGTGTTGGGTTGATTTAAATTTGCAAATGTCCTCCTGTCTGGGGGGAATGATTGCAGTTGTTGTGGCTCCAGCAAAATCAACTAATTCTTCTTTTTCATTAGTGACCATCAATTCAATGTTATCTATTCTATTATGGCACACAGGAAAATATAATGTTGGGGATGGAGTGTAGATGATTGGCTCCATAAATTCAGAATTAGGTTTAAATGTTGCAATGATGCCAGTTTGTTTGTGAGTGCCTATGCCATTTGATTTGGCGATCATACACTCAGCCACATTACAGTGAATATTCAGAGTCTCTATGGCTAAGAATTTAGGTATATTAATAGCAGTGTGTTTGATGGCTGGTTCAAGTTTTGTGTTGCTCTCAAAGCCTAACAGCTCTCCTATAGTACCCAAACCCACTGTTTCTGTAGCAGATACAATCTCTACTCTGTGAGTGACAGAATTTTGAGTTAATACTATACCTCTGGGTAATTGAGCATTTAGAGTGGACAGATTATATTGCCCTGGAGTGATGACAATTTTTTGACCCCCTACTGCAATTTTGTTGTTGTGGTGTGTAATATTAGGGATCAAGTACATGCCATAAAATGCTCTGAGAGCTATTGTTTTGGGATACACTATATCATCATGTAATTTGAGTTTCAATATTGAATTTTGGCTGGTGAGATGGAATACCCCCATGATGTTTCAGATACCACAGGGCTTTTTGAAAATTTTCAATTGATGGTTTATTTATTTGAGACATATATCTAAGAACAGATAAACACAAATGTCCACAATTAACATCTTTGAAATTTTGAACACGGGCATTATTGTAAAAAAGATTAGCTGATTTTAGATATTTTACTAAATTTTCAGGTGGAACACCTCCAAATGAATCAAACACAAATGCCTCATCTTTTAAACATTTAAGATAACAAATCCAGTGAGTGCCCTGATTTTTGTACTTATCCAAATTAACAATGCCACACTTTTTGTTGAGTGGTTGCTCTGGTAAAGAATCAGACATGTACACACCTCTAAAATTTTTGATGCCCAGTGGCTTGATTAAAGCTTCAATATCTTGGTTTGTAAGCGGCTCTTGTTTTTTTTAAACTTATTCATGGCTCTCTTAACACCTTTGCCTTTTTTCTCCATGGCCAGGTTATGGCGCTTCAATTCATCTAATTCTGCCCTATTTTTCTTGGCATCTATTACTGTTTTTGCTATGGCAGCTGATCCCCCAGCCAAGCTCCCAACAGCCCCAAGTGCTGCTAAGATGGCTGGGATAGTAAATATGAAACCCCCCACATGTGATTTTTTTCTAGATTGTTGTAATTTTTTTAATTGGGGGGTACTAAGCAACAATTTCATACCATGGCCCTTGGCAATACAAGAGCTTTTTTTCTTGCGCTGCTTTTTGGTTAAAAGACTATCAATAGTTTTAAGAGATTTAAGACCTGCATAAGGTATTTGATACATAACACCCTTGGCCCTCATTCTAGGTTTATTATATACATATTCACAGCCCCCACCCCAGTTTTTGTTTGGTGTTCATAGCTATGGTGGTTCCCAATGCTGCTATTCTCTCACTCAAAGAAGCATCTTTGCTTACAAATCTACCAAATGCAGCCTCTTCTAATTTCTTCTCTGCAACATGTATCTTGTCAAGATCAGAATGTGTGTTGTATGCTATGTCATGGTCTCTACAAGCAGCATCTAGGGGATTAACACCAGGATCACCTCTGTTTAATCTATGGTCCAATTTTGTACCGGGACCACAATACTGATAGCCTGGAATGTGTAGTTCAAATGGCAGCTTGTTTATAATGTCATTAACCAACCCTCGGCCCTCAGAAATATTCCAAAATTTAGGTGGTAGAGTATTAATAATTTTTATAAGATATCCAATCCCCTTAGTGTCATTTACTATAAAATTAGACAATTTGGTGCTTATCATGTCCATAATTCCAACCTTTTCATTGTAAAAATTGTGGTTGCCAGCATTTTCCTCCCCAGCTATCACCAATAACCTATCTACAAGTTTCCTGACATCATCAACCCAGACAAATTCTTTAGGCAGGGTGTTGTATTGTTTGATTCCACTACCTGTCTTGATCTGTGACCATATGAGCTTGATTAAGTTGTTATATTTTGCTCCACTGCTAGACTTGACTCTTTTTATGTGGGATCATTGTTCTGGTATAGAGCATCTGATTTTATTAATATTTCTTTGTAGTGCTCATAGTCTTGATCTGTATAGCTGCCAGGCCTTTTCCGAGTCATCAGTTCCCACAATCCAGGTGTGCCAGGATATTTAACAAAAGCACCTCTTTCTCCAAGATGAGATTCTGAATATACAATTAGATCATCTCCCATAAATGTTACTCTGAAATTGCCAATTTTATGTATGATGCTACCATCACGCTCTGTGTCAGCATATAAGCCAAAGACCTCATCTTTGTTGTCTTTAGGTGTGCTTAAATATTTTTGAGCAAGAAGACCCAATTCAATAGGATCCTGAGTAGCTTCAATTCTTCGAGGAGCAACAGGACTAGGTGTATGAATACTAGAAAGTGGGGTGATTGGATAATCTAATATGTTCCTAGCAGCTACAGGTACAAGCTCTGTGATCAAATTTTGATTTTGCTCTGTAACAGTTTTGATATTTTTACCTAATTCACTAATAGCATCAATAATAGGCTGTTCTGTTTGTTTGTGTTGTTCATAAATTCCTCGGTTCTCTGATTTCCATCCCTTAAATCTTTTTACAAGATAATCTCTTAATTTAAGATCATCAATAATTGGCCTTTTCATGGTTATTTATATGTGTTTCATTCTCTAGAAAATTTTTGATTTTATTTCTGTATTTGCCACTATTGGGTTTTCTTGTCATATCAATTGTGACAAACCCATAGCTGTCCTGGTTCCAGCACCTACTGCAAAACTTAGAAAAATTATTGTAGCTCAAGTCCCCACCTACATATTCATCATGTATGTGTTTGAGGTTGGTATGATCTTGATGAAACACACATATAAAATTGCTGTTGTCTCGGATCAGTTGCTTCGGTATTTTTGAAAAAGTCTGTGCCAGGTAGAAGCAATCAATGTTTTTGTGTCGGCCCTGTGTAAAGAAATTTCTAACCTTGTTTTGATTATCCAGTATAATGTCATCAAACACAACAACAGAATTATCGAGACATTCATGAAGTGGCTTAACATCTGATTCAAAAGTGGCAATATCCAGTCCATCATATAGCTTCATCAGCTGCTGATATTTTAATTGTTCCAAGCTCTTAGAGAAGACATACAAGTGCCTGTTTTTTTCAGTCTAACCAGTTGGGTGCCAATAAAAAATTATCAATCATTAGTGTAGTTTTACCACAAGCTGATGGCCCAACAATAAGACATCTAATATTATCAGGCAGCAACTTGCCATTTCTCTTAATCTGCTGTTCAGGTTCTGGCAGCCTTTTTATAACATCCCAGGTGCTCATATTATCACTTTGTCTGCATCAATCCAGCTGTGTTCTGGAAGTCCTAGCCATTTGACAAATAACTTGTTGCCTTTTCCGCGGATGATTTTTTCCATAAGATATGTGTCAGGCTGTTTAGTTTTGCTGAGTTCTTCTTCATAGAATCTGCCTTTGAGAATTTCTCCTCGGTGATCTTTTATTATATATGTGTTAAGGGTCCCAGGTTTAAATTGAACCACTGTAAATAATTCAGTGCTCCAGTTTCTTGTAAAGCCTCTTTTGAATAAGTGCTTATATTTGCTGATTCTTACTTGATCACCCACCTTGTATTTGGCTTTTCTTGTTGTTGGCTGGTATCTAGGATAATAAACAGTCCTGATCAATTTTTGCTCATCAGATGAAGTTACTTCAGAGGGTTTCATGTTGATTGTGGAATGGACCGAGTTGTTATATTTATGTAGAAGTTCTGGAAGAATATTAATCCATTTATAATTACCTTGAAGTGTAAATTGTTTATACATAAGATTTTTTAGGGTTTTGTTGAATCTCTCTACAATTGAGGCTTTGAGATCACTGTAACTCGAATAATGTTGTATTGACTGGCTTTTAATAAATTGTTGGAACACAGAATTATAAAATTCTTTGCCATTATCTGTTTGCAAATAGCACGGTGATCTTCCACTCTGATTGATGATTGTCCTGAAGGCTTCTGTAACACATTTTCCAGTCTTGGATTTGATTGGCACAGCCCAGGCAAATTTTGAAAATGTGTCTATTACAGTGAGTAGATACTTGTAGCCCTTGTTGATTTTGTCTAAGTTTTTCAGCTGTCCACTTGCCATCTCAATCAAGTCGCTCTGCCATAAATCATCTATGCCTTTTGTGACTACTGACAGTCTCTTATAATTATGTCTGGCTTGTCTGTGTAATTCATCAACAATAATTTGTCTAGACATAATATGTAAACAGGAATATTGCAACTATGGGGTGTTCAGCAGCTGATACTACAGGATTTTCTAAATATAATTTGTCTCCTATTTGTATATGAAATTCCAGAGAGCCATCATCTTCAGCAAAAGATGTTTCTAATGTATTGGCATCTGTAAAATCCTCTAACTCTACACTGGTGATTTTTGGTTTGTTGTCAGCATTTGTTATTGATAAGGTGGGGTAGTGGTGTGCCTGTGGTTGAAGCCAATATTTGATCTTGATTGGTCTCAGTGTGCCCCCAACAATAAACTGGTAATAAAATTGTGCAGGGGACAGCATATATATTTTGCCACCTGGTGTAAATGGTGAATCATATTCTTTGTTGGGATGCTGTACAATTCAAGAATTACTGTATGTTTTGGATTCTCAATTATGCCTGTTATTTCTTTTTCTGCTGTAAGCAATCTGCTTGTTACAGATTCAAGGTGCTCATTGATGGTACTAACAACATCATCATGGCCTGGCTTGATTTTTATGTCCACAACAAGTTTCTTGTATTGTTGCACAATCTCTTGAAGCTGGGTGGCAAAAACAGACAAGGCATTTGCTTGATTGGATTCCATGGTCCCTAGCTGTTGCTTGATATTAGCTACAATTTGTTGCAAATTTTCAATAACTGCCAATTTTGAATTTTGAGCAGTAAGATCATGGACCTGTCTTCTGATATCCTCAAACAGGGCATGCAGTTTATTAATATGTTGATTAGTTGGTAGAGTGGCCACTGTCTGAGTAAGTTGTTTGATCTCTGTCTGGATATTCTTGATATCTTCTGATTTCAATATGCGATTCACAGCTCTCTTAATATTTTTAAGTTCCTGTGATGTAGGCAGATTTGTTACAGTATTTTGCAAAGATTCAAGTGCCAATTTCACATTATTTAATTCAGAAGCATCAGCCACATTTTGCATAGCATTTTGGAGCAGGGCTATATCTGCCTGAGTGGGTGTTGATTGTTGTAAAATTTCAAGTTTTTTTTTTTTGTATATCATCGATCAAGTGATGAAAATGAGATAGCTCAGATTCAGTGTTGAGGTTTTCAAGCTTTGTGATCTGTTGCTGGACACTGACAAGTGTGTCTACAATACCAGGCAGGCGAGATTCTAGAGATTCTTCTACATTTGTCAAATCACTTTGCACTTATGCTATTGTACCCTCAAGATGGGTTGTGGTACTTTGAATTTTTCCAAAATCTTCATATGTTTCAAGTTGCAGCTTAATGTTGGCAACACTCCGAGTTATTGCACTCAAAGCATCAGAAGATGGCAAGTTGTTCATAAAATTTTCAAGTGTCTCAATTTTTTCTTTAACCTCGGCTATGGCATTGTTCAGAGGGTCCAGATTAGGTATTTGGAGTGATTGAATCTGTTCTTTTAGAGTGGAAATCACTAGATCAAAATCTTCTTGTGATTTTATGCTTTTGACAATTGTTTGGAGCTGTGCCTGGACATTATTTATCTGCTCTTCCAATTGCTGTTTCAATTGCTCAGAGTTGGTGGCCTGGGTCTTAAATTTGGCTTGAAGAGCTACTACAGCTTCTTCTAAACTTTGAAAATTATCCAATGTTGCCAGGTCAGTATATTTCTGAAGCAGCACTTTGAGTTCTGAATCAATTTTAAGAAGAGGGTCCATGGATTGTGATTGTAAATTTGTAATTTCTAGTTGAAGACTGGCATTGAGTGTGGTTTGTAAAGCTTGTAAATCACTTCTTAATTTCTTGACTCTGACATCAAGCATCAGAATCTCATCACTGTGATCTTCATGCCTTGTATGGCCAAATATATCATTAGGCATTTTGTTTTAGTGGTTATTTATTATTGAATATCTGATTCTTAATTCTATAAAAAAAGGTATAAACTTGTCATATGATCCCGGGACCTCAATATATAAGCAGTCACCAGCAGAAACAGTATATACAGTGCCAGAAACCATGTTTGAGTGCTTAATTCTATAAATATTTCTCCCTACTGAAATCTTGACATTACCCTCAGGGGTTGTAATAAATTGCAATTGACCACCTACAGGTAATTGGTAATGATTTAAATTATTGTTAAATATGTACAATGTTTTACCTGTTTCATCATCAACATCTGTAAATATGCTGTTCAGATGAATAATTAACAAAGCACTTAGTTTAGATATCATATCAGAAGAGGGTTGTGGTGTTGGCAGGTCCATAATAGCCTGTTTTTTGAACCCAAATAAGTTCATAGGCATGTTTATTTATTTCAAATCATGCTCTGTAATTGAGCATTGATTACCACTTTTCAAATCACAATGACCCCATGGTAGAGTATGTATGCCACATGATAAAATGCATCTCTTATCATCATGTGGATCCAGAGCCACTTTTCTTACAACATTTGTAGTCAACAAGTGATCCACACTCTGAATTCTGGATTCTGATGTTCTGATTGTGCTACATGATTTGAGGCAATTTTTGTAATCTTCAAATTCAAGCTCTTTGTCTACAGTCACTCTGCCAATGCCCTTGGCCTTTTTGGCAACAGCGCCACTACATGTTTCAAAACTATACATCTTGGCCCTTAACCCAGCAAATGCCACAATAACATCACCAAGTGTTTCATCTTTTAACTTGCCAGGCACTTTTTTGTTGTGGGGTTTAATTTTTGAATGTTCAGTGGTATCAAAATATTTAAACAATTCAGGCTGTGTTATATCTTGATAAACATCTTCTGTTTGAATATCAAGAACAAAACTATCTGTGTCCATGTACATCAGTTTTACACGATCCTTATAAAAAGGCTTCAACACATTATAAAACAATTTTAACATGTGTAATTTGGTCAATTCCAATATCACAGCCCCTACATAAATAGGCTTATCAAACTTAATCTTTGTTTTTTTCATGTTGAAAAGTGCCATATTCTCATCATAAATTCTTCTGTAATTGAAGTTGGGCTTTGCAATCAATTTTTTGCTCCGGCTGGGGTCAGTAATTATTTTAACATCAATATGTTTTCTGACATTTTCAATTGTTTTGCCATACACTGAATTGACCATCAATTTCAACAAGGTCTTATCAAATTGGCTCATTGCAGATGTTCGAAGCTCTGTGTTTGTATCAATATATGGCTTCAACCATCTTGAGTGCCTGAACCTCAAAACTTTTCCAACTTTGGTCACTTAAACACCATGATTCATCAGGAACTGGAGGTTTTTGTAATATATGACATAATCCTGTTTCGGCTCTAGAGTCATCATCAATTTCTTCTGTTTAGAGCCAGGTGAACACTTAACCTCAGGAATTGGGGGCAGATCAGAAAATGTGTTGTGTAAATCATCAGGAAATGTCAGATCAACCTCTAAGAACAGGCCATAGTTACTGTCATCAAAATCCTTAAGATCTTCAATGTTGAAATCTTCAACCCACTCAATCCCTGCATATGGCAGTTTATCCATCATAGCATAACCATAGAGGCTATTGGCATGTACATAAAGTATATAATTTGATGGCAGTGCTGGATCATAATCAGGAATATATTTGTTATTTGCTCTGCCATATCTCTGAGAACATTGCACCATGCCTCCTCTTATACATTGTTCCATAAACAGATACATATCTTGATCCTAAAAATACATTGGATCCAGCTTATAATTTTGCATGGAAGATTTTCTAAATGCCTGAAGTATATCAGCTAAGAGAGTGACAACAAGTTTTAAATAAGCCTTGTGATAATCACCAAATGTCTGGCATTTTAAATTGTTCCACATCAACTGGGCATGGTGATAATCTTCATCAGTGATTCCAGATCCTCTGATTTTGCTGTAAAACTCTTGTTGTGGTGGCAGAGAACACTCATCAAATTTAGAAAAATTTGTAACATAATCATATGGATATACACCCTTCCGCCTATTTAATTTCAGGTCCTGATTTGGAAACGAAGCACATGTGATTTTGAATTGATCATCAGATAATTGACTGGCCAGTGTAGCCAGGCTAGCAGACAGAATTCTGTAAGAATCAAGAAATCTTAAGTGAATAGGAACACCATTAACTTTAATTATTTTGCTAATGGCAATATATTTTTCATTATTTTCAGCTAAAATATTTAAATTCTGCTTGTCAAACCCCTCGTACCTGATCAGATGATGAAAATCATAATTGGATGCACCATGGCAAAATATAGGGACAAATTTTGGTCTCTGGATCTTAATATTACAGCTATTACACAGGGCCATTAAGAATTTACCATCTGTATGAGAATGGTGATGAACCTTGATATTTGTATCTGAAAATTCAGAATCACATACCGGGCATTTTTCTGCATTGTTGAAATCTTCAATCTGTTTCTCTGTTAAAGGCAACATGGGTTTTGATTTTAATAAGACATTAGATGCTATGTCATGGCACTCATTTTCTATTTTATCTGCAAATTTTTTGATGGCATCTGCTCCCATGTATAAATCTTCTTTACTAACAACACCATCCTGTACAACCACATAATAAAAACTAGAAGGTTCATGTAACTGGTATGATTTAATTGAAGGTTCATCAGGATCTGGGCCACAGAATGCAAGAGGTTTGAGGTTTGATTCAAAATCACAGACTATATATGCTGGGTGTTCCAACAAGGCTTCAAATTTTTTGAATTTGGCATTTTCATTTGGGTTAGGCATAAGCATATGAACAGGTTTATGGTTGCCACAGTATTTCAGATGCTCAATTAACTTGTTTTTAACAATTTCTGCATTCTTTTCACAAACACCATTCACCATTTTTCTACCATCAAATACAATTAAACATCTTCTGCACAACTTGAATATTCTATGAGTTTTGTCTAGTTGTGTTCTGACTAAAGCTTCAAGATTATGTATCAGAGTGTAATGATATGTGCCATCCCCTTCAATTAAGAACAGATCAATCGGAACAGCAGAATCATCATCAAGTGTACTGATTCTGAGAGGTGCTATCAAGCAATTGCCACGGCCAGTAGAACAAATAAATACATTAATAGATAATTGTTTACCATTAATATCCCTGGCCTTTTTTTCAAATTTATCAATATTCTGAACAGACATTGGATATTCTAAGCCCTTCATTGCTTCATCAAAATTGTGTTCATGCTGTTTATAATAACTTATTCTCTCAGGATTCCTTAAAACTGGAAACAAAGCAACTAAAATACACCACAAAAAGCATTTCTCATCATTATTTTCTATGTTAACCACGGCTCTTTTGTTTTTAATATTGGCAGGTAATGGCAGATATGTAGATCCTTGTAATGGGCTGAATTCAGAAATATTAACATAGAGCTTGTGTGGAGAACCGCATAGGCTCCATCCAGACTCTTTTGCTGCAAATTCAGAGTGTTTAATATTCAATTGATCTATCAAACTGCTTATTATTTTGTCTGAATTTGCATTTGAATATACAGGTACAGTCAGTAGCGTACGCAGGATTTCATCAAGGGGGGGTGTTATTTCTAAAACTTTTTTCCAAATTCACATTACCATTGTTTTATTATACTTTAATTAAATAATAATAATCACAATTAATAAATAATACTTATGATTAATTAATTAGCTAAATTAATACTAATACTACTACTAATACCACTACTACTACTATTAAGTAGTAGAGATCTACATAAATATAGTATTTATGAAAACATTAGAACGAAATTACTTTCTAGTCATTCGATTTTTATCAAATCCTGGGAGCATTGTTTTGTTTCTTTGTTACGAAATAATTGTCTGGTCAACGAGGTGAGACATTTCAAGGGTGAAGAAGATTCATAAATACAAGAAAATATATTAAAATAAATTGAAATAATCAAAGTATGGAACTCATCCAAAAAGCTGCGGTGATCTGGTCGGTAGAGGGTCTGACAAGTGACAATCACGCGGGAGATCCGGATTCGATTCCCGAAATTGGTTGGAATTTTTCCGGCTTCTTCCCCGCATAAATGTCCCCGATAATTCACATCTAAATTGTCTCCCTGTTCTTACCAATAAAACATTTTACAATAGTTAAGCTTATTGTCGTTTGAATGATTGTCTAGTCAACAAGGTGACACATTTTAAAGAGAGACATTCAAACGTGCTGCGGTAAACAATACATGGGAAGGCAAATTGGTGACTGTATTCTTGTCCGCCTAGCCTTCGTCTATACATTAGCCTCTTACAACGTACCAATAACTTTATTTAGTTAATTCTCATTGTTCACACACAAAAAAATACATGTTCGTTGAACACTGGTGTACGTAGAGGGGTGGCCGATGGTGTTCCAGCCCCTACCGAAATTTTGAGAAAATCAGAATTTTCAAATAAAAATCCGTTAAGAACTTTAAAAAATCAAAATGTGTAAATGCGAAACCTCTTTTAAAGTAAATCCCGATTACCATTTATGCCTTTGAATACAATTTTAATAGACTGAAAAGCTCCAAAAATACGAAATATTTTATTATGCATCCTGCCCTCCAAAACGAAGCCATGTGATATCCACACTTACTATTCCAGCCCCTCCCGAAAAAAAATCCTGCGTACGGCAGTGTATTGAACATTGTTACAACTGAGATACAAAAACTTTTTTTCTCTTTTAAATCATAGTCACCCTAACCTAACCTCATAAACTCGTATTTATTTTCAAGGCATCACTCTGAAAGACACGTGTGTTTGGAATGCTGTGCTTTTCTCCATGCTGCATGGAAATAATAATTCAAATTATTATTATTATTATTAGTAATAGTAGTAGAAGTAGTAATAGTAATATTATTGTCCCAGATCTTTGACTGTGAAAAATTGGCCATTTCATTTTTTTCCACAGCATTTTTCATAATAGTTCACAAGCTCAAGGGGGGGGTTTAAACCCCGTAACCCCCCCTTGCGTACGCCACTGGGTACAGTTTCTGTTATGTGGGGCTGTGTAAATTTTGTGCCATTTGGCTTCTTATATTGTGTAAACAATTTGAGGGACAGCTTATAAGAGCCATTTTGTGCATTTAGAATTGCCTGCACATCTGGATTTATACTGTTCAAAAAATTCTTAATGTCACATTTTTGCTCTGATACAAACCGGTGATCCCTAAGTTGGCCATTAAAACTGCTATGTATAGGTGGTGCATAGCGTAGCTGCTTTGCCGGTCTAGCATTAACAGGTGTTTCATGCTTCCTTTTCAGACCAGATGTAGATGGTTGTGGGGGCAATGTTGATGACTGTGCAGAACAAGAGCCTACATGTCTATTGAAATATGCCTTGCTAAATATTTTATGGCATTTGGGGCATATTTTTGTGGGAGTTCTATATTTGCCTGGGTCACAATTTTTTTGGTGCCTAGCAAAATTGGGGCTGGATATATTTTTATTACACTGATTGCAATATTTTTGATTTGGCATTTTTTGTTGTTGGTTTATTATATAAGATTTCCTGGGGTTCAATTCAAAATTTTGTACTTAATATATATATATATTTTGTTCAGCTGTGTGCTTTGTATATTTGTTGTGTATATTTAATATGTTAATATTATTAATTTTTATTCTCGGTTTATTATACAAAATTTTTTGGGTTTTAAATCAAAACTCTATGCTTATTATGACAGGTTGTAAAGCTAATAGCCTACAAGTGGAAAAAGAGAATAAATATTGATCTACACTGACCTTCCGCAAATGCCTGCACAGACATGCATGTCCTAGAAAGGCAATGACCTAGCACTGTGTTATGTATTGATTTTTGTATAACAAGCTGGGACAGATATAAGCCTGACTCTAAATAAGAGTGGATTACAACAAACAAGCTGGATGCAACAAATATCAGATTTTTTATACAAAATATAAGCCCTTTTTGTTCAATATACCAGAAATATATTTAATATGAATAACAAGAAATATTATATATTAAACCAAACAGGCCTGTAAGTATGAGAAGCACTGTAACAACACATCTGTACTCCTCAGCCACTCTCACAATACTGGCTGATATGTAATGCAAAATCTCTTTATATACCCTAAGCATGGATTAAAACATCTGAAACAATAAAGCAATCAGAATATAACACATCATCACATTATGTCATAATTAACCAATCAGAAAACAACACATGCATAATATTGGATAATAATTTGTTGCACAGCATGATGCAATAGAAATAAACCAAAAGTAATCATGTGTGTGTGTGTGTGGGTGTATGTGTGTATGTGTGTGTGTGTGGGGGTGTGTGGGTAGGGGTGTGTGTGTGTGTGTGTGTGTGTGTGTGTGTGTGTGTGTGTGTGGGTGTGGGTTTTATGAGGATTTTGGCTTAATTTCAAGTGTATCCAAAACAATATCAAGAAGGGGCATATTTTTAACAAGCTTATGGACAACAATCTGCCTGATGCAACTTTTGTAAGTATGGGCAAATCAATCTGAGGGGGCTCATCATTTGTACACTGTAGTTTCGGGAAATTCCCGAGGACATTTTTACAAAAATCTTGGATTAGACAGAGTACCACACTTGAGCAAAAAGCTCATATGCTCATCTTGAGCTGGGTTTGAGTGTAGCCAAATCTGCTTGAGGGGGGCTCATCATTTGTTGAGTTTATAATAGATCAAATCATACTACGACGCGGCAGGAATATGTACTACACGCACCTCGTTCTACAGGCTGCTGCATTTCTCATCGCACTGGATTGGTCGCTTCCCGCTCCCCACTTCCCTTGCCAGCAAGTAGAGCGCCCGCCGTAAGATTAGACAAGAGCTATAAGTGCAAATTTCAGTAGAATGGACAAGCACGTCACCACCTTTCAGGCCTGTAGCGAGGGGAAGGCTAGAGGGCTCAAGACTAGGGCGCCATTCAAAACATCTTTTGGGGGGATGGGTTAAATGATATTTCAATATTGTCAATTGCAATATAAATTATAAAATGGTAAATTTTCATATGATAATTGGTGATTTTGGTTCATTGAAAGAAAGAAAAGTTCAATTGTGATTATTTTTCTTTTTGAGATATCAGCCGGGTCTTATAAATATTTCGTAAATTTGAATGATTTTAAATTACCTTTTTTTCTACTGATAACGTACTGCTTATTGTATTATATTTATTGTAATTATTATCGTTATTAACCTCCTTTTCTTCTTTTACTTGTAGGCTTATATTCTGGTAACTCACTGTTGGAATTTAGTGTTTCCCAAAGCAGTAATAATAGTACTTTTTTAAAATGTTCTTGCGGCGCTAGGACATAAGTGAAATGTTCTTATATATGCTACACTTTTTTAATTGGAAATGCAATCTGCGAATCTTAAAATATATTTTCTTATGACTTTTTCTGTTTCCTCATTTCAAACGATGTAAATATCATGGCATAACAAGAAAGTATTGAAGGACACACATAAAATGTCGGTGCTTGGTAGTGCGGGGAGGCGGGAGGGCGTCAAAGTATCTATCTACGTGGTTTTCACCATTACACAGCATGTTATTGACGAACAGTCAAAATAGCTGCAAGAAGTAGGAATTCGTTGCAAAAATAGAAGCTCACATTACAGCAGCCTGCAGCTCTACACGTGTCCATTATTCAGTTTCATTGAAATGGAATTTATTACATATTACCAGAGCTGGGATTAATATGTACTAACAAGTGTCTTGTATTACAAAACTGTTTATTGGACAATAGTTATTTTCTCAGCCAACTGCAATTCAATACGAGAAAAAATAATTTACGTGGGCGAAATTTACTGATTCCCAAAGCACCCAAAACTCAGAAATATAAGAGCAGTCCATTAAGTAGAATGTGTGATTTGTATAACAAGCTTTCAGTTAATAACCAGAGCTTAGATTTATCATTGACTTTGAAAAATTACAAAAAATTGATTGAATCAAAAGTATAATAACAAATCTATTGTAATCATTTCGGTACAACTATTTTATCTTCTAGTTTATTCTACAAAAATGTAGATTATTCAATATGTAATTATTACAAAACTAATTTGTACTTGTATGGTGAAATTCAAGTGAAAGACTCCGATTGTTTAAGTTGATTATTTGCGAATTTATATAATTCCTACAAGAACACGTGCCGAAGTCGAGATTTGAAATGCTCATGGAGCCACATAATTTCTTTCTTTTGAACAAATTCCAAAATGATGAAATATGAACAATATGTGAAATAAACCTGTTGAAATATGTAAAATTAAAAATTATTTTCTTAAATAGGTGACCGCGGTGGCTCAGTCGTCGGCCTCTGTGGCGGAGTGGTTAGCACATCGCGCTACGACGCCAGCGGCCCCGGGTTCGAATCCCGGCTCGGATGTGGATGTTTGTGATTGTCTGTCCTGAATAGTCCTGAAATTGAGATTGAGTGAAACGATATGAGAAAATGAAGTGTGATGGGGAAGCTTCCGCTTAGGGGCTTTCCTTTAATAATAATAATAATAATAATAATAAAGTCGGTAACGCGTCTGACTACCATGCTAAAGGTCCCGCGTTCCATCCCCGGTCGGTTCAAATCCGGGAACTTTTATAACGTTGGAAGCTGCGCCGGGCGCCCACCCAACGTCGAATAACATGGGTACCTGGGGGAAACCCTGATGGAGGAGGAGGGTAAAGGCGTTCAGGTGCGTGGTGCTGATCACAACACCCCCACTCACGACCGGATCAAGAAAGTGTGGGGCGTTACCCCTGCATATTAAAGCTAGAAATATGGGAAAATATTGACAATAAAATGTGTCTTAAGTCACTACAAAAATTACTATTCCTAAAGATATTAGAAAGTTTCAGTGGTAGTTTTAGTGCAGTCACTTTAGGCGATTTTTTCGAAATAAAGGAACTAATTCATAACAAGCTGAAATTTGGGATATAACATCCTAGTAACAATAATAACAACATGCCAAAAAGCCCCGGCGATCAGCCGTCCGCCATATTGAAAAATGGTGGACAATGAAAGTTTTCACGAAATAAGGGAACTATAATTCATAGCAAGCTGAAATTTGGTACGTAGCTTACTTAAGATATCAAAAGTCCCCGGCGATCACCCTGCCGCTAAGTACGCCATATTAAAAAATGGCGGATAAATTCAAAATTTCACTAAATAAAAAACTAATTTGCAATAGCTTGTAACACTTATAACACTTATGACATCAATTACAACATGTTAAGTTTTCTACAGATCATTGACACGTTAGGCAAGGGCGTATCCAGGGGGTGGGTCCAGGGAGTCCGTACCCCCCCCCCAAAGAATCCTTTACTTTTTTGTGGATTCTGAAAATAACATCCACTAAATGAAATACTGTCGGGTTAAGGTGTTCACTCGTCTTGAGATCGTTCGCTGCGGGATGGCGTAGGTTCGAATCCGGCTCTGATCGGAATTTATTCGGCCTACGTATAGGGCCGGTGGCAACCCACCATCGTGAGGAAATTGGGGAGCTCCGAGTGAGTGAGCGTAATCCGGTCACGGAGACCTACTATAACGGCTGGCGATACGTCTGGCTGACACCCCGACTATTCCAATACTGGTTGAAGATCTCCACGCTTAGAGGTGACGAAGGAAAGCGTGGAAGGGAGACCGGCAGTCGGTAGGTATGCCTAGGCCCTTCATGGGCTGTTGCGCAACGGATTATTATTATTATTATATAAATGAAATACTAAAAACAAGTATATTGCATTATGTACCAGACGTTAAAAAAAAAAAAAAAACTGTTGTCAATGTGCGAAACTCGATTTCTAGAAAAACATGATTCACTTCATGTTTTTGTTAAATTTCTTCAACCTTGTCAGTTAAGCGGGGCTGTCCGAGTGAACCATCCCAAGCAAGTGATCTTGTAGCCGCAGTTGAATAGGTGACTTTCTTAATTGTACTCTTTATCTCAGAAAAGTTCTTCAGTTTAACTGTTCAGTTGTCAAAGTACTTAGAGCCCTCATCACAATTAAGCCTCTGCTTTTTCATTTCCAATAGAACGACGTCACAGAACTTCTTCAGAGACTTTGTGAAATTTCAAATAAAGAGTTCAGTGAAATTTTTCGTACTGTTTCTGACAAGTGTCAACAGACATTCAATTCTGAAATTACGATTCGAAGAACAACAAAACACAATAACAATAATAATAATAAATGAGATAACTATCATCATATTATTATAGAGGGGGGATGGGCATTCCTGGCTGAACCCAAATTTTCTTTCTGGATACGCCCCTGACGGTAGGTAATGGCGCCATATTGGAAGCACGGCGGAAAATTTCAATATTTCGCATGAGAATGGAATTGACTTTTAACTAGGGTCATGAAGTTTTCGTTTTAATGATAAGACCGAAAAGTTCAGAGCAAGGAAAATAAAGTGTTTAAAATGTATTTTGGTAGGTAACGGAGGCAAATTTTTGGTGTTTCGGAAGCACGAAATAACGTGAATTCTGTCATTTTTTAAAATAACACAGAATTTTACACTTTAACAAGAAAGACGCCGCGAAATATGCAATATAAGCTGAGAGTCCGTGACGCTTGCGCCGAGTCATTTGCGCTGAGGCTTCTTATCGGTTCATTTCCACCGCGACATATGTCAAGACCTTCCTTGGTGGGTCTTCCCACAATCCGGAGTGTCATTACCGCCGCGCGCACGTGTGTTAATGACGTTGGCCAGCAGCAGCTGTGTTTACCTTCGATTGAAAAGGATGGTGATTGGTAAGTGAATGTAAGATGAAAGTATATGTAAGGGATCTACATTGGGAAATTAGTATTTATGTAGAACTGAGACTTAAGAGAGACGATAAGAATATGGAAATGATAGAAACAACGCGTAGAAAGTCATCCCTTGTTTACGAAGGCCAGCAGCTTCAAAAGTGTTCATTTACGTAGAACTTGTAGAATGCTTGCAATATTTTAACAATACTGCATTTACAATGCTTTTTGACGATTAACGATAAATGATTAATAGTTAATAGGCTGATGCTGATTTATGTATTTTGCGTTGTTGAATAAAATTGATACAAGTAATGCTGTGTAACGTATTTTGAAATAAGTAAAGAAAATACATATTTGACTGTGTGGATATGTTTAACATTTCAGTGTAAACACAGCTGTGCAAGGTCATAACACACGTTTGTTTGTTTGTTTGATTTTAAGCTTTAAGTTTACTTTATGCACTATGCACCATGTGCCCATAAACACACGTGCGCGCGGCGGTGATAACACTCTGGATTGTAGGAAAACCAGCCAAGGACGTTCTTGACATACTTCACGGCGGAAATGGACCGATAAGAAGCCTCGGCGCAAACGACAAGACACCATAAACTGAGAATAGCATTTCTTCTGTTAAAAACAAAAACAAAAAACTATCTGAAGCGCTATTCTGTCATTTGTAGTCTAGCTGGTGATAGTTTGATTCAAAAGAAATTATCACGCTTCATTTATTGCAGTTGGGCGCAGACATGACTGACAGTGTTTAACCTCGTTCTGAAATAGAATTCGCTTGGGGGGGGATCTTCCCAGAAGGAAAATTTCGTATGAAAGGGAACATTTTCAGGGAGAAGCACCTGTTGCATTTTGGAGGGAACGGGCGAGGGTCTGTGTGTACACAAAACGGTATTTTGAGGTCGCAGAGGGATTTCTTGGCATTGTTAGGGAAATGTGATGTGTATGATTGTGTTCAAAGATTTGGGTGTTATTATTCAATAAGCATTTCATATTTAGTGGCTGATGACATGAAATAGCTTTCCAAATGGAAGCAATTTGGTCATTTCTCACAAAGGTAAGCCATATTTATTATTTATCATTAAAACTAAAATTTGTAACACCGAATTTTGCCTAAACCGCGAAAAATAACATCGAAATTTAGGGAAAAATAAAACGTAAACTTCACGTTATAAGTTATAACACATTGGAATTTGGCAAATGTGTTTGGTATGTAAGGTATGACAACGGTCTGTAATATTTGCCGTCTCATCAGGCAGACTATTATTTTCACGTGTCTCGTTCTGTTCACAAAATAATTCAGATTGTCACTATGGTATATATTTAGAAACAAGAACTAGAAAGCATTAGGTGTCTGTTTAGTCTACGCACATGTGCCTGTTTGTATTTGAACATTGTATTGTGTTTGTCACTTCGGTTTCTTCTTATTTACATTAATCCTGGCAATTAACATGAATGATGACTAGATGCAACAACAGCGACATACGTGGCGCGAATGGTAACTAGTATAACGATAACAAAGAATGTGACGACTGGTTTCTACAACAAGGGTCTTCAAGGCCTTTGTAACCTTTTGACAGGCGCCTTAACAATATTGGTGTAATAAATGTGCGATAAATATTATGTCCTTTTTTAACAGCCTACCGGAAATAACTTTCTGAATGGCTCTCATATAATGCGATTTGTTACAATTTTGAAATGTTCTTGTTCGCGATTCAGGCCATGCGTCACCGTGTAATAGCGTCCATTGATTTTTTGTGAATAATCTAGCATTGCAAAGAAAGAAAAGAAACGTGCCGTATGGTTTTATTGCTCTGCTGTAAAACCTATTATTGACGTCACCAATCATGTGGTTCTGGGTCAAGTTTCCTCTACGCAATCATATTTATGGTTCGTGATAGTCACGCACAATAGTCAGATACTTTACAACCTTAACAATGCAGTGGTCACGTCACGTCACTGATCGCGTGGATCATTATTGTGATCCCCATAAAACATTATCGATGTTACCCATTATTGGCCAAAATTTCTCTGGTTTTGAAGCGAGAATGTCCTATTTTAAGTATTCTGGTTCACTTAACAAAAAAATATAAATGTGCATTACATTTCGATGTGATGAAACCAAACAAAAATACATATCTTAGAATCTTACTTTTGTTATTTTCTTTCCCAAAAATATCGCAAAGACGTTTTTAGTGATCTGGACACACACACTGCTTACATTTATGACAGATTTTAGAAGCACGTACTTTTGGTTGGTTGATTTGGAGTTTTAAGTCCACTTTATGCGCAGTAAGGCTAATTGGGACTGGGCCTACAGTTTAAAGTGGGATCCCAACCACTATGCAATGTGCCTCCACCGGGTATCGAGCCCGGGACCCCTTGATTGCAAGGTGACGACGTTACCACTTCGCCATCTGGGATGGAGTGCAGCCATTCTAATCCATTCTACACGACTCATTAGAAATAAATCTCGGTCCATGTTCGAAGAAGAATGGAATAATATATTCAATTCCTGCATTGTTTTTCACTCGCTAGTTCAATGTAAATCACATATTAAACTTAAGTGAGGCTTGTGGAATTTTATTCTTTGCAAAATTTAAATACATAAAAATCATAAATGGTAATCAGTTCGCACAAAAGGAGATTTTATTTAAAAATAAATTGTGCATTCATATCCTCGATACTTTGTCTTAATAATAATTATTAAAAGACCAATTTGCGCAAATGAAAGACATTTGCATTGTAATTTTGCGTATGGTCAAATATTGGATTTATTGTTTGACAGACTTGAAATTTTACTGTTGGGTTAATCGAGGCAAAGAAGAAAGGTTCACAGAAAAACACTGGAAAGGGGAAATTCAAGAAGAAAAAACACTGCAGATGTGCTGGTTGCAGTTCCAGTTCCAGCTCTCCGTATTTGTGTCCAACTTAGGGAACATAGACGCCGTCATACTCTGTTAAGCCCTTGACGACATCAACATATCTCCATATACCGGGTGTTTCATAAATAATTGAAAGGTTACAAAAACTTATTGCAAGTAAAGTATTGAACTTACGTTATTGAAACCAGTTCAGAACGAACGAGGAAAGCAAACAGTTTGTGCGTGTATGTTTTGTTAATCTGAGAGTTCACATTCCTACCGCTAGGCGACACTCAAATCACCCACGTCCATCCCACGTCACTCACAGTGTTTTGTGAAATGTTTTGGCCCCCAAGATCAACGGGCCTTACACCGTGTGACTTCTTTTTGAGAGGTTTCATCAAAGACAGGGTATTCGTCTCACGGATGCCGCGAGATATCGCAGCGATGGACACTATGGACAAGCCCATGTTGATGCGAGTGTGGCAAGAACCAGACTATCGTGTCGATGTGTGCTGTGTCACCCATGGTGCACACATTGAACATTTGTAGCTGTAAAAAAGAAAAAACTGTTTGAGTTCCTCGTTCGTTCTGGACTGATTTCATTAACGTGTTCAATACTTTACTTGCAATAATTTTTTGTAACACCCGGTATAAGTGAAGCCAGGCCAGTAGCTAGAATTGATCTCCAGGGAGAGCTCACATGTTATCAGGAGGGTTTTGTAAACCAATTCCATTTTCAAAAGTTTAACAGTATTAAATGAAGGTAAATTAATGTGTGTGGGGGGAGGGTCATTCAGTTAATACATATTTTAAAATTTATAAATATCATACAAATGCTACAGTTTTTTTTTTCTATATCTTCTAAAACATCTCTTGAAGTGTTAATTGACTGCTACTTCATCCCTTACTACACACTCCATACTAGTTTTGATGATACATACAAGAAAAAAATGCATAATATTTAATCATAGTGCCTATCGTACATTCAACCCCCAACCGAAGCAATAAAACTCCCCTTTGTTCCCAAAACTTGGGAGTTGTTGACATTTGACGCAGATGTGGAAGGAATGTGGATGATGACGTCAAAGTCGCAGATTTCTGTCTAAACTGGAGGCCGATGCATGGCAGTGAAAGTACAGATAAAGAAGCTCGCCTATGAATGAACTTTCTAAAGTCTAGAGAAGAGAATCTTCTAAATACTGCTGCTACTTCGAGTTCTTCTCATAAACAAGATGAACGAATGTCATAGCTTCTGTTGATGTTATGTGAATTTATCATTCATGAAGTTGTGAGGAAAATAATTAGCTGCCTACTGTTTCACTCTTCACTGCAAACAAATTATACAAAAGAGTTTTACCTAATATCAAGGAGGCTGACGCCAGTAGCCCCCCGGCCCCGGTCGTGGTGAAGTTTTCATAAATGCTATAATTTCTACTATTAAAGATCTCCACGCGGGAGATCCGGGTTCGATGATCTAAGGTCGGAATTTTTTCTGTTCTGGGGCTCACCTAGCCTCAATTAAACGGGTGCCTGGGGGAAATCCTGAGGTGTGAAGGGGGCCGGAGAGTCGTGCTGATCACACTTCAAAAATGGCCGAGATCGATAGAATGTGTGGGGCCGGCCCCCGTGGCGGAGTGGTTAGCAGATCGCGCTACGACGCCAGCTTCTAACAGTGTAAGTTTGACTATGTGACTATTATCCACATTCAATTTCTTTGTTATAGCATTTAAAATTTTCAAGTAATATAGAAGACATAATATTTTACGTTCATAAATTTTCATATTTACTTCTTATTGTAAAATAGTTTTCCTCTTCTATTAAGAATCTTTATGACGTGTTTCATGCAAATTGATTGCGTGATTCATCGCTTATTTTTTTCAGATTCCATACGTGACGTCATTGCTCGTCAGCCACTGACAGTTCGCTTCCCGGTTTACTCGTCCCTTATGTACCAATCTTGGATTCAGCCCTGAAATCCCATACTGCCATGACAAAGTTTGCGATGACGCAAGCGTGAAACAAAATTGTGGCTAATGATCGTGCTTCTACCAACCTTAAATAAATTTATTAAATAGATCTTGATCAAGTTCCAATGTTCTGGCAAACTTATCGACACACATTTCAGTTACTCTTTTTTTAAATTTTGCTTTATTTTTCAGAGCTAGTTTAAATTATTCTTGAGCAGAACCAATATTTTCTTGCAAGTGTATTGAAAGTGATACTTCGTGGTACAATGTTAATAAGTTACATTCAGTGGGTAAAACACTGTTATCAGTCGATATCCATGCACAGACTCATGCTTGTTTACAATATTCCTGATCATTTCTTTGAGTCTCTATTGTGCATTTGGTCCTTTAGCATCACTATGTTTTCTTTTGTGAGACGAATGGTTGGTCGTTAGTGTAATGGCTGTAGAAATCCAGATATTTGTTACTTTCCCTGGTACTACTGCGTCAGGAAAACTTAAGTAAGTAACTTCAAAGTAATCAAAAATATCATTGTTAATTCTTTACGCAGAAATAACTTTCCGAAACTAGTGTATGCAATACTGTAAATATACAGCTTAATTTCTGACATTAGGTAAGTCATATTATGTGGGTATGCATGTATGTTAATGTATATTTAAATGTTTTATTCTATTTTTATGAGTGTTTATTATTGTTATTTATTAGCTTGATTGATTGTTTGATTAATGGTTTCTAAGCCTACTCTATGTACAGAAAGGCTAATCGAAACTGGACCTACAGTTTTAAGAAGGATTCAAACCATTATACCTCCACCGGGTATCGAAACCTGGACTCCTTGTTACAAGGTGACGAGTTACCACTACGCTATCGGGATGCTTTATTTATTCTGCTTACGGTTATTTCCACTGCAAGTTTTTCTGTCAAGCATTAGTGTTTTTCACTATTTAATTACATACGATTACATTATATCGCAATAAATACATTCAGCTTGCTCATTCATACATAGTCAGTTTGAATGTCAGGGTGTATAATTAAATTTATTGGAAAACAGACATTAATGCTAATTAGTGTGTTGTACACAAAGAGAGAATTTCAGTTATCGAAACCTGTTACATTGGTATGATTTTGCACTAATTGTATAATAAAAATAATATATCTACAAACAGTGGCGGTGATTAGGGGGACGAGGGGGGCAGTTGCCCCTCCCCCACTTTGGTAAATGTCTGTTATATCGGAGACACATTTCTATCGGATATTTTCAGTTTCAAATGGTTCGTACTTACCAATTGTGTATTGCGGAACATAGTTCAAGGTGCCATTATGCTTTTTACACGAAAATAACTTCGATTTTTCACATTTCGAGTAATTCTTTTGGGTCCTTTCTTCCGTTGCGGAACATACAATATGGCGCGCACAGCTGTGGATCATTGCGCGTCGTGCTTGTGTTTTGTCGATTTGGAGTGGGTATGCAGCGTTTCAACCTTCTTAACCGAAAAATACCTAATTTTGTGTTCATTATGTCATCACAAACCATTGACGGATAGCCCCAAAAACCATTCGCGATAGCCCCACGAACCATTTACGGATAGCCCCAAAAACCATTCACGATAGCCCCAAAAACCATTCACGGTAGCTCAACGGACCATTTCCGGCAAGGTTAGGTTAGGTTGGGTTAGGTTAGGTAAGCATAGTTTAAAAAATCTCGTAAAAAAGGCACGTTTGGAAACACTGGCGAGACCGCATGACTTTCGACGCTCGCGCCATCTGCAGGCACATAATGGAAACAACGGCATAATGTTGTCGCTGTGCACAAAATGCAAGTTTATTATATCAAAAGTGCTTATTTCTTGTTGTGCAGCATTCTACGGTGAGAAAATACCTCCACGAACTTTCAAAATGCTGCAGAAACTCATTTCCGTAAGTAGTTTCTTCTGTAAAAATGAAGAAATGCGTCTCCGATATTAGAGACATTTACCCCCACTTTTTGCAAGTTTTGCTCCTACGCTATGCTAAACCTTATATAGTAAGGGAAAGCAAACTGTTCTTGCCCCCGTAGTTTTGACATCTTGCACCACCAGTTTTTGGAACCCAATCGCCGCCACTGTCTACAAATTAATCAAAAACCTTGCATTGACTGATAAGGCTTTTGAAATTATTACGGAGCAGGGGCAGGTGATCTTGACCAGGAATTTCTCCAGTCATGTCCCTGTTTCTGAGGCCAATCCGGCCTGATATCAATGGGTACGTGGAGACAACACTGGGTGGTAAAGATGGCAGAGCGTGATTCTGATCACATCATCCCAACTATGGCTGAGATCAAGAATATGTGGAGCTCTATACCTACACATCACCTCATATGCCTTCATGGCATGTATGCACACACAAACAATCATGCTTTTACCTAACAGCAAGTGCCTCCCCAATGGCGCAGTGGTAGTGTCGTCGCCTTGTAATCAAGGGGTCCCGGGTTCGATACCCGGTGGAGGCACATAGTGGTTCGGATCCCACTTTAAACTGTAGGTCTAGTCCCAATTAGCCTTACTGTGCATGAAGTGAACTTAAAACACCAACTCAATCAATCAAACCTAACAGCAAGTACACACACACATAAAAATAGGTGTTTAGAAATTTTAAAAAACTAACTTAACAAAGTTAAATGTACAAATAATATTTTTACAGTTAATATAATTACTCTACCGTATGTAAACACACACATTATTTATGCAAAATTGTTATTGGTATCAATATTATAGTGTTTACTAATAATACATAAATAGTAACAATTACATTATAACTATTACAATGGAAAACTCTTGGGTTGTTGCAAGTGTATCTCCATCCAGTATTCCTGAATATGAGGCAAGACAATAGGACAGGATGTTGAGCAAGCAACAAACACATCGACTTTATTTATGTCTACAATTTTAAAGTTTTGTTCAATACAAAGCAGGGTTCCGTGTCGTTTTCAAAGCTCACGATTTATTTTTGTGTCACGCTCAGTTCAGTTCGCCGGTAGGCTAGATGAAATAAAAATAGTGAAACGAAAAAAGGAAGCGCTCGGATTGCATGAAGAAGTGACGCATTTCCTTTCGGATGGCCTTTTGCTTCTTTCTTTATTTCATCGGTGCAAATTGGTATGTATCTAAAGTTCACAAAATCCAACATAGCATCACAGTTAGCGGATTCTCGAGTCTTTCTCGCGGTGGAGGTGAGTGAACTATTTTTGTCAATCCATTGAAAGTACATATCGTTGAGTCATTGATTTATTTTTTTTTAATATTATGGCCAAATCAGCACATTGGCTATTTTTGCCGGTCACGCAATACAGGAATAAGCCCGTTAACTAAAACAACTAACAAGGAAATAAAAGATGTCTATTAAAAACTTCCTTACTCAATTTTTAAAACTAATTCATTCATTCATTCATTACTTAACAAGAACAGAAACTACACTATACGATAAAATGTCCTTACCTATTAAAAGCTGTGGTGTAAAGGTGAACTCAGCACATAGGACAACACATAGGCCTCCCCGATGGCGCAGTGGTAGCGTTGTCGCCTTGTGATCAATACAATGGAATAAAATGGAGGCACATTGTTTCGGATCCCACTATAAACTGTAGGTCCAGTCCCAATTAGCCTTTCTGTGCATAAAGTGGACTTAAAACACCAAAACAATAAATCAGCAGAGACTGGCCGTTGACCCAAGCGCCAGAGCCTCGTTGGCCTCCAAGAAGCAGTTAGCGGAGTGAAGCATGGGCGTCCGGAAGGGGGGCAAGGGGGGCCGTGCCCCACCTGGAAAATGAAAGTCAACCAAAAAATATGTATTTCACACATATAATTTCATTTTAGCCACAATAATATGTGTTAATTATTGCATGAACACCATAAATTCAAATTTAAGCAATGGTTTTTAGGGAACAACACTATTTTTGGGGAAAATTTACCTTCGCTTCCCCCATCCTGGAAAAAAAATCCCTTCCTTGCCCCTCCCTGGAAAAAATCCTGCGGACGTCCATGGAGTGAAGTTGACTTTTCGGTGCCTTACCAGAAAGTCACCCTTTCATCCCAATAGATGTTGTTATTTTTAGTCATTTCGAGAAGTTATCGCCTAATTTTAGAATAAAACATTAAAATGCTGAACAAGCAAACTTTTTAGTATAAAAAATGTTGTTGTTGTTGAGTTGGTGTTTTAAGTCCACTTTATGCACAGTATGGCTAATCGAGACTGGACCTACAGTTTAAAGTGGGATCCGAACCACTTGTGCCTCCACCGGGTATCGAAACCGGGACCCCTTGATTACAAGGCAACGACGCTACCACTGCGCCATGGGGAAGGCCCAGTATAAAAGATGTATCTACATAAAAACGTAACGTTTTCGCCCTCTAACAGGGTCTTCTTCAGACAAATATTCACAATAAATTTATTGTTGTGAGTCTACCTACCACAATGTTATTTCTTATACCGGCACCATTAAGGAGTCATAATAATTCTGGGTTTAGAAAATAATATATGAATTAAATGACACGTATTAACAATCATTATTATTATAACAACTATTGTTCCAACGGCATTTCACCGACGTAGCGGAGTGGTTAGCACAGTGCGCTAGACTCCAGGGGTCCTGGGATCGAATCCCGGCCTGGGCATGGATATTCTTTGTGTGTTCCTTCATGATTAATTGATTTGGTGTTTTAAGTCCACTTTATGCACAGTAAGGCTAATCGGCACTGGACCTACAGTTTAAAGTGGGATTCGAACCACTTGTATCGAATCCGGGACCCCTTGATTACAAGGCACAAGGATACCACCGCTCAATCGGGGAGGCCTGTTCCTTCATGAATTTCATCATATCATCACTCATCCTCATCATTGCCATTAGACAAACTTGACAGAAAAACGACGTAAAACAGCCTAATTCAATAAACCCCACAGCATGTTGGATCTTCCACATTCTCAGATCTGACCCATCCCTAAAAAAATCCTGGGTACGGGCCTCCTTCACATAATTTTGGATCTAACGAAAGGTTCCACCCACATGTATTCTTACTCAGGGGTTTATCCAGAATTTTCCGTCTGGGGTTGTAAGTTCGTATTTAGGGAAGTGTAAGCGTAAATTCAGGACCAAAATGGTCAGATATTGGGCCTTTGTGGAAAAAAAATTAGAGTGTGTGGTTAAATCACTGCGTTCATTGATGATTTATTTTCCACATCGAGACAAGAAACTTAACGAACAGTTGACCATGACACCATGAGCACACCTGGGACGTTACTTCATTATTTCAAGATAAGGTTAAACTTCTCTCCTGTTGGGAAGATTAAAAGCTTACACAAACACCAACGAAAACAAAGTTCCTCTGTTCCCGCGATTGTTGTAATCCGCTGAGTCTTCAAGCTGTTTCGATCCATTTAACTGCGTCTGTATCTCGCTTCGGCGCTTTTTACTTGATTTAAACCTGTCAGTAAGAGATTAACGACAACAAACAGGTTCTTCCCTGTTCTTCATTCTACCCCCCGTCGCTGGAACGGTTGGGTTTTGTGAGACTCATGGATGCCAACCAAGAAATTTTAGTACCAGACATAGTTACTTTTGAGTAAGGTGGTGTCTGCGTATTTGTACTCTGGCCTCAATTAGTACTCCGGCAGTTTGTTTCTTTATACATCATATTTGTAGAAGATACAATTCAACATACAAGTGTATCAATATATGCTGTATAAAATACAACTTATTACTAACTTCGTTGACCCTGTACTGCGCGTAAAAGCTGGCATGCATTTCCAAACGAAGCATGATACAGCACAGTGGCGTGTTCAGGATTTCCGAAAGTGAGGAGTTATGAATATATTTTTTCAGTAGTCAGTTTTCAATTTGCCATCTTTTCTGCCTTTGACTTTCTATTTTTTTTCTAGGAACACAAAAACCAAAGGATTGCTATGACCCCCACTAACCTCCGCCCCACCCCTTGGACGCGCCACCGATATACCATATCGGGTCAATGAAACTTGTGCGCCATCTCGGTGTCCGAGCGGGTTGAGTGTTCGACTCACGAAGTCCGTAGAGGATTCCAGGTTTAAGTCCACTCTCGGGGCCGAGCGGTTAACGAAGCTCGCTACCGCGCAAGGGGTCCCGGATTAAAATCCCGCCCTTGGCATGAGTGCTCTTTGTGAGTGTCTCTTCATCAATTTCATCATGTCATCACTCACCCTTATCGTCACGATTAGCCAAAAGTGGCAAAAATGGACGCAAATAACAAAAATCAAATGGAGGTCTGGGCATACCTCTAATTAATAATATTTCGATCCTCATCGTCACGACTATCCACAAGTAGAAGAAAGCTACTAACATAAGGAAAAAATAAGCACAAATTAAACTCATGATGGTGGTTTAGTGAATTTTTCTGATTATAGATTCGGATTTTTCCGCATCCCCCAATTTCAAACACTAGGACTAGGGGTGTAAGAGGTGATTTTCTCTTAGGGCCTCCCCGATGGCGCAGTGGTTGCGTCTTAGCCTTATAATCAAGAGGTGCCAGGTTCGATTCCCGATGGAGGCACATAGTGGTTTGGATCCCACTTTAAACTGCAAGTCCAGTCTCGATTAGCCTTACTGTGCATAAAGTGGACTTAAAACACCAACTCAAGTGATTTTCTCCTGAGCACCCTTGTCACATTCTCTTCCATGTAGTACACCCGACCTGAATTTTGAAGACAAACGAGGCTTTGGCGTCTGGACCTGCAGCCGGTATAATTCCCTGTGAGACTCGCGTTGTGTGCTGTTTACGTTTGCGACTGTCCTTTCATCCTCATCTCCGCGATTAACCAAAAGTGACAGGAAAGTGAAGTAAAATAAAGCATATCAAATAATCAATAAGACTGCACAACATTATTATTGTCAACATCAGTAATGTGTGAAATGTTTTCTAAATATTATGTCATATTTCGGACTTCTGGAAGAAAAATGGATGTTTCTTTGTGCTAGTTGTCTCATCTATACAGTGGCGTGCTCAGGGGGGATAGAGGTTGGTGGAAATCATACCCCAATCCCCTTTTGACCCAGTATTCCTAAAGAAAGAACGTCAAAATTGTGGCATACGTATACGTATGCACCTCCCCCCAAAAAAATCCTGCGCGCGCCAGTCCGTCTATATCATACGTTAAACATGTATTCTCATCATCATAAGTAAGTTACTTAAAGTAACTTGACAGAAGAGTGGTGCATTCTGCAAGCTAGTTGGAAAGATGCAACTAACATGGCATTTCAAGGGTAAACGTTGAAATGATATTTAAATGACAATGCTGTTTTAGTACATGCATGTTGAATATGTTGCATAATTTTAAGAACATTTAATTGATTGATTGATTTGCTTTATTTTATTTCGCATTTTGTGTCACTTTTGGCTAATTTGCGAAGATGGGGAGGAGTGATGATATGATGAAATGGATGAATGGACACACACATTTATATCCAGGCCGGGATTCGGACCCGGAACCCCTGGCGTTTAAGAACATTTCAATATCTACTTTTGCGATATATTTAAGTTGTATTTAAATCATTCCTGCTAATCCTGCAGCAAGGATTTTTACTAGGGGTGTGCGGATAACGAAAAGTCGGGACCGGGATCGGGGGAAAAAAAAATCCCGTCCCCATCCCGACATCGGGAAATGAAATCCCGACTTTTCGGGATCCCAAACTGTCAGGAAATACCGAGTGGTCATTTTAAAAACTCGTTAATTCTCGACGTTTTCTGCATTGTACGTGTCTGCAAATTATCGGAAATCGTTAGTTTTTATTCCAGAAATGTAAAAACAATCACTTAAGGTGAAAATGACGTTTAGAATTCGAGATTTCCAGAGCTTCGGGAAATTAGGAACACTTCCCATCCCGAAAATTTTCCGACTTTGTCGGGAAATTGCATTTTTTCCCGTCCCGAATGTCGGGATTGAAAAAAATTCCCGTTCCGACGGAAATAATTCTGTCCGCACACACCTAATTTTTACAGATAAATTTGGCCGAGTCTGCTGTCACGCACGTGTCAGCAGTAAGAACAGGCCCGTAGCTAGAGGGGGGGCAAGGGGGGCAACTGCCCCCCCTGAGACCATGCCTTGCCCCCCCTGTGAAAAATATAGAACACATTCCTATCGGGAATTCTCACTGTTCTTTACAATTATATCCTATATTGCTCTGGGAACTTAACAAAGACACTTATGGATTTGGTGATTTATTAAGGAACGTGTGTTGGATTCCATAATGTCGTACCAGAATTGGGAAAAAAAATCTTTCCATATTCAGATTTCGGAAAATGATCTCACGATTTTCAGTATCTAGACTTTCTGAGTGACCTTATATTATTAAAGATGCGTAATGTGTTTGGATATGTTTTCTTGAATGTATTTTTATGGAGTTTGAACTGCTCAATTTTTTGTTTCCCACATCTACCTTTTGCTAATACTGATACATGTGGTAGAGATAGAGAGAGAGAGAGAGAGAGAGAGTGGATATTTTATTTTATTTACTTAATGTCTCTTTTCTGCCACTTCTAGTTAATCGTGACGATGAGAACGAGTGATGATATGAAATTGATTTAGGGGCACTCCTAAACAACATCCATGCCCAGGCTGGGGTTTGCAAAGCGACCGACCCCTGACGTCGCAGTGCGTTGTATAACAGATTACTGGGTCAGTTATCAAACATGACGAAAATGTGATAGTGTTTCACATTTATTATTTCTGTTAGAAAGCAATAAAAAATGTGGTGTGATGTCGGTTACACCAGGTATCTTTTGGAGTGTAAATAGAAAAGGTTCTAGGAAAGTTTTGCAATACACCTCTCATTTTCAAAATCTTTGAAAATACTTTCCACCACTTCTTCAACCTTCAAAACCATTCGTCGAACCAACTCTTCCATATTTCCTGAGGGAAGTGGGTACACTCGTCATCCCACGCCCTTAGAAGGTTCTCTTAATTGGAAAACCTATTCCTTTTTGCCTGTTATTGACGTGAGGAAACAGTGCAGAGTCACATGGCGAGGTCTGCACCGTAGGGAGGATGCTCCAGCACTTTCAGTCCCGTAGGTGCAAAATACTCGATGCCAACTAAGCGTCTGCCTTTGAACGTGGACGAGTGTTTTTGAGAGCTTGAACTACTTGGGCAGGCACTCCTCGGTGTACCACTTCGCGGTGACGGTCTTCTGTGTTAATAGCACCACGTGCTCCACTAGTGTTGCCCACGGGACGAGACGGGACAGGCTTTTAAAAATTCGAGACGAGACGAGATTGACCATGTGTCATAAGACAAACGAATATTTTCGAGACGAGACAGCATTTCCACGGGACTCCACGAGACAGGCCAAAGTCTCGTCTCGTGGGCAACACTATGCTCCACAACTCTCCTTACAGTATAGGCGACCACCATCCTCTTCTTTACTGATCGAGATTCTTGCACAGACACTGGCATAGGCGTGAGTAGACCTTCTGATTAGGGGAGGGGGAGGGGCAAAAGCCTTGATGAAAGTTCAGTCGGGAAAGAAAATCCTCATTTTATTCTCTGTTTAGTTTCATTGCATTGGTGGGTATATATAATGCAGTAACATAGAGGAATCATAACGAATAAATAAATTATCTGTGAAATATGCTGCCCTCCTTTTCCTTCAAATAATTGTGTTCATACATTTAAGACAACTTCTTTCTCTGGTAATTTACAATGCATTAGAGAAAATAATAAAACTGCGAGCGAAGCGAGCAAGAAATCTTTTACATCCAAATTTTTGCAAACTGAAAACAATATTGATTTAATATGGCACTAAAATTCCATGGGGCGCCATGGCATTCTCTTTTACATTTTTTTTTTCATTTAGATCGTTCGGCACCCAATGCCAACTCCCTCCGCCCACTAGCTACGGCTCTGAACTTAACAAAACTGCAATAAAAGCAGACATTGCGAGCGAAGCGATCAAGAAAATTTTACGAATTGTATTTTTATCTCTATAAAATTTGATATCGAGGGGGCAATTGCCCCTTTGTGTCCCCCTGCAGGTGGTCTTGGCCGCCTGGAAAAAATAATGCAAGAAAGAGTATCTTGAGTATCATTTTGTCCTGTTACTCTTAGATTCTCCTAGTCTTGCTTTTTTTAACCTCAATGTTTGTCCCCCTAGAATTGATTTCTGTCCAAAGTTGGGGAGGGGCAATGCCCATTGCCCCCTGTGGTTGCGCCACTGCACCCTTTTTCCCCGTAGTGCTTTGAACTTTAATCGCTTGAAAATACTTGATTTTCTTTAAGAGTCTAATGTCGTCTAATATCGGTGATAAGATTCCTCTACACTAAATTTCTAGGTGAAAGTATAATAATGTAGGAACATGGAAGGGGGGGGGGCAAAGCCACCCCTCCCCTTAGAAAAATAAATGTCAACCTAAAATAATATATTTAACACGTGTAATTTGATTTTTCATAGCAATTTACATTAATGCGATGATTTCAAATGCAAATGATGTTTTTTGGGGGGCAAATATGATAAGCAAAATGGGTGTGTGATATGATAAATGTATTTTATAAAGGAAAGGGTAAGTGTTGACTTCCTGTAGGCATGCTATCATTTCCATAGTATTCTATTGCTTTTAGAATATTTAGCGGCAGTAAAAATAAATGCCATTTGCAACCGTGAAGCTAATTGGGATTGCATACATTAAGAATGGCAGATGATGCCATTTTTCGATGGCTTGTATTGTAGCATCGAAACAAGAACTGGACGAGCAAATATAAGAAAAGTTGTTCGCCTTGATGTCCTCTACACATTGTGAAAATTGCCCTGCGTATATAGGTTCAAGAAAATGACGTTGCGTTGCCAGAGGTCCTGGATTCGAATCCCGGTTTGGACATGAATGTTTGTGTTTGTCCAAAAATGTAAAAAATGACAACCTGAGAAAAAGTGAATAACAGGGCATGCTACCGCTTAGGGGTGTTCCTTTAAAAAATAAAAAAGTCGGTATGGCGTTTGTATGCTACGTGGGAGACCGGGGTTCAATTCTTGGGGTGGGTGATCTAAGATCGGAATTTTTCCTGTCTTGTCCCGCATAAAACAGCTCTGTGGCTCATCCAACCTTAAATCAATGGGTACCTGGGCGTAACCCTGGGGAGTAAAGGCTGCCGGAGCATGGTGCTGATCACATCACCTTCAATTTGGCCGAGGTCGAGAATGTGTGTGGATCTATCCCCACATCCACTAAATGTGTCTTCATGGCACGGTGCTATATACAGGAAACTTTGCCTTTTTTATAACCTAATTTTTTGAGAAAACATTCTGTCAACTCTTCAGCTGTGGAGTGGATTTTCCTAATTTTACTCATCTTAAGCCATTCTGTTTTTCACAGAAACCAGTATCAGTATTTTAAAAATCCCTGATATTTGGGGTTTGTACGCTTTGTTGGTGACAGGCATCTGTGAGACCTCACCCAGCAAGGATTGGAGTACGGTGAAGGAGGCCCCTTATACACTGTATAGTTGATTTCATATTATAGTCATTAAGGAACATATTTTTCATAATGTAAAGAGGATACAAAATTCCTTAGTATGAAATGACATCGTAATCCAAGAAGTCATTGATCAATCAAGGGGTTCCCATTTGTTTGTCGGGTGTCAAAGAAATGTGTTTTCAACAATAAAATAATACAATTCACACAATATTTTGCAAATTGGTTAAAGTAACCAGTAAGCCAACATTTTCTGTAGTGATGTAAGAGTCTCCCCTTTGAAGCAAATAGGATCCGTGGTAGTCCTAAGAGACCCTCAGATTCGATTTTCGGTGGCAGCACATTTAAATTTCAAGTAGATACATTTCGGATTAGCCTATTTATCTTAAATTTTATTCATATTTGATGTTAGACTTTTTTTTTCTTTTGTTCGTTGGAGTTTCACAATATCATCCCTTTCCGGTTAGTAATAGCTTTGTGTGTGGGGGGGGGGGGGGCAACGCGTCCTCCTATGTACCCCACTATATCTGCCAATGCGAAATAATATATTAAAAATTTGCCCCCTCAAGAATTGACTTTGCCCCTCCTACTAATAATTCCTGGCTACGGGCCTGAGTAAGAATAAGCTTCAAATTTGCTCCTGCCACGTAATTCGTCTGCTAAGAGGATGTTACAAACCTTAAGAACAGATTGAGACGAGAGAAATGCAAGTTTGTGATTAGTGGGAATGAATGTACAGGTAATTTAGAACCTTTTTCTTTAGAAAGCATTTAGCGATGTTATTTTAATGTTAACAAAACCTAACCTAACTACGAGAGCATTTAGGTGTATTATTAGAAGAATGCTAAGGGACATAATCTTAAAACATTTTTGTGAAAGTAATCGCTACAACTTCACAGTATGTGTTACAGACGTAATTGCATACATAGCATGATGAAATCACGATAAGACAAAGACCGAGTCTGCTGCTACGCGCATCTTTTTTGAGGTTCCAGCAGAAAAAGAATGTGGCAGCAGACACTACCGATAAAAAATTTACCATTGAAGGGTAAAGGGGGGGATATTTGAACCGTCATAAGAGATTCACGATTTCTCAACTTTATGATATTGCACTAAATAAATAAATAAAATACGCTAAATGCCCACAAATATCTTACAAGCTTCATTATA
Source organism: Lepisma saccharinum (assembly GCF_977018435.1). Lineage (NCBI taxonomy): Eukaryota > Metazoa > Arthropoda > Insecta > Zygentoma > Lepismatidae > Lepisma > Lepisma saccharinum. The sequence goes on along the minus strand of NC_139247.1, from coordinate 7,122,975 downwards.
ACCAATATGATGTGTATAGAAACTTATTCTCGTACACACAAAAATCATCGTCAATCAATGAACACCACACCATTGGAAATTCCCGAAATTAGATTAGCATGGGAAACTGTCGACTGGATAGTTTGTAATGTTATGCCTTGTGCGGGGCCTCAATACGTTCAAATACCCTGTTGCTATGGTGCTGGCACTGACAGTCATTATCCGGTCATTGGGCCGTATCTGTACTTACGAACAAGTGGGTGGTCGATTCTTGTTGAACGTTTTACTTGTTGGATCAAATAGGTTTTACACACAGAAAATGGAGAAGAGGTACGGAAGGTATTATATTAGCATTAGATTTATTTTGAAAGAAGTATCAGTTGTTTGAAATTTGACGAAACACGTTTTGTGAGGTATCAAAAAGCTTGGAGTCATTTTTTTTTGTGTTTGTGTTAATGTGTATTTATTAAAGTGAGTGAGTAGGCAATGTACAGCATGATGCATATATATAATCGTATTGTAAATGGGGACGAGCCAAGGATGAACCTAACTTCATAGTCAAATACTTGCCTTATACCCAGCGGCGGTGCTAGGAATACAAAATTTCGGTAACAGTTTCATAGATAGGAGACACATTAAAATCGGATATTTTGTGTTTCGCATGGTTCGTACTTCTAGGGTGATTAGCCCAGGTATTTGAGTTTCCAGGAAAATGCTATGTACTGTGTCTGAGACACGTCCACCACTTTCGTAGGCGATGATCTTTTGACTGCGGGAAGTCGAAAGAGAGAGATATCCGCCAACACCAAAGAAAGTGAAAGGATTAGCCACAGGTGCCTCGTTGGCTTTGGGGACCTCACGGGGGTTATTGTTACACAAAACCACCTCTGTAGAGGAACAGAAACCGTGAACTCCTATGGGAATAGTGGTACTATTATCGTATGAGGGAAACACCTACGAATCATATATTTCGGACTTCTTTACATTGCTAACGTGTTATTTTCGAATGTGGAACATTTCTTAAGGTGAAATAATGCATTTCTAACTAAGATAATGTATATTTCTTCTATTTACGAGTACTTACTGTTACTTGTTGTTTCGAATCTGTAACACATTATGGCCGTTATAGCGTACTGGTTTAGGGGACGTTCTGAGTGCGTTTTGTCGATTTATGCAGTGTTGCAACCTCGTTCACCGGAAAATATTTACTTTCATGCCCGGATTTGAAATTATGCTAATACGTCGCAAACCATTGACGTTAGCCCCAAAAACCATTTTCCGTAAGGTTAGGTTAGGCAAGCATAGTTAAAAATAATTAAAAATACTCGACACGTCATGTTCTAGTGAAAACACGGCGAGGCTGAAACACTGGCTATGGGGTTGCATCATCTTAACACACGGAACATTGTACTCTCGTGCAGAAAGCAAATGGCAGGAGCAGAAACAGCGTGTCGGACAGAGATTTTCGCAGAAAACAACACGCATTCACATTAAAATGGATCAAATCTACATTCAGGAACTTCCACAATGCTAAAGAAATTGATTTCCGTAAGTACTTTCTCCTGTAAATTTGAAGGAATCAGTTTCCCTCATACGATAATGTTACCGGGATAATTTCACGTTACGCTTCATTTCTTGGGACTTAGCTGTGAGTTTGATCTGCGTATGGATCTTTGGATCACGTACTTGCTGTTCATGGAAACTTGAGTACAGATTCATTTCAAATGCACAACTATTATTTTTTTTTTCAAAACTTTGGTAAGTTGGAAAAGGTGAACAAACCTTTAAAAAGTTTAAAAAAAATAGTTTTGGCAGCACTTCTAACGACTCAAAAACAATGGTATTGGTGCAAAAATATCAACCAATACTTACTGATACTGATACTCATGGTATTGGCTCAGCCCTAGAAATTACACATCTGAACACTGCACAGTAAATGATTCCATGAACCGATACCGTAAACCCCTTTGAACCTTACACATGTGACTTAGGTAGGAGAGGCAGTTCATAACTAAGACGATAGTAAATGAATGGCTGTTGCCAAGTACAGAATTTTATAGAAGTACAGTAAAACCTGTTAATCCCGGAACATGATGGTTCCAAGCAAAATTTTCCGTCTTAAGTTTTCCTTCTTATAAAGGGTTGACTTTAAATACAGAGCGCTGCAGGAAATAATGGAAAGACAGATTTACATTTTGCATTACTTATAATGTAGAGTACTAATGAATGTACGTACATGAATAAATATGCGATACAGTCGCAATAAGCATAACAGAGATTGCAATTATGTAACTACACAACATGTTGGTACATTTTTTACAGTATTGTAAGAACGTACAGTACGTACTTATGTATCTTTTCGAACCCGGGACCCCTGGTGTCGTAGCGTGATGTTCATAGAGGGAAAGGGAAAGATGGAATACGAGAGGTGAAGAAAGATTGAGATAAAAGTGAAGAAAAAGAGAAAGAAACAAGGAGAGAGATAACAAGAAAAATAGAAAGATGACTAAAGAACAGAGGAGAAAGAGATGAAAGAAAGAAACTGAATCGTAACAGTATTGTAGCGCATTCTTTCATATTGACAATGTTACCGATAAGCGAGTGGCAACAGATGTGTGTTCCACTTACAGTATTGCATTGTTTTCTTGCGAGCGAAAAATATAAAGGAAGAAATGTCCATCTTACTGAGTATAAAAACATCTCGTTGGTCTTTAAATGGTGTTCCGTTTCTGCTTAAGCAGATCATTTTCAGGTATAAAATCGGTCTGTTCTGGGGACTTTTTTCCGTATTTACAGGTTTCCTTCTTATAGAGGTTCCTGGATATGCAGTTTTTACTGTATGTCTAAGTGAAAAACCAGTGTCAAGGAAAAGACACATTGAGTAATTGTTAAAACTCTGCAGTATGTGTTAACAGACGTAAATTGATATCAAACCATGTAAAAAATGCACACACATAGCATAATGAAATTGCAATAAAACAAAAGGAACTTAGGCCGTTTTTCACTTCCATATACTCCTGTATGTTTCTGCTTTTGTAACCAGCCATTCATTTACTGTAGTTTTGGTTACAGACTACTGCTGCCATCTAGGTCTCATGTGTGGTGTGAGAGATATCATAATTAGGTTAGGCCAGCCACATTTCCGTCCGTCGCGCAACAGCCCATGAAGGGCTAGGCATACCTACCGACTGCCAGTCTCCCTCCCACGCTTTCCTTCGTCACCTCTAAGCGTGGAGATCTTCAACCAGTATTGGAATAGTCGGGGGGTCAGCCCGACGTATCCCCAGCTGTTATAGTAGGTCTCCGTTCTCTCACTCGGAGCTTCCCAATTTCCTCACGATGGTGGGTTGCCACCGGCCCTATACGTAGGCTGAATAAATTCCGACCAGAGCCGGATTCGAACCTACGCCGTCCCGCAGCGAACAATCTCAAGACGGGTAAATGCCTTAACCCGCTCGGCTACGGAGGAGGACCCAGCCAGGTTTAGGGCTTTCAATATTCAGATAATGTCTCTAAATGCTTTCGTGGTTAGGTTAGGTACGCAGGATTTAGTAGGGCTCGTAGCATTGGAATAATTTCTCGCACTGGCATCTTGATTGACATGCATTTTCTACATGAATCAAATTCTCCCCATATCTATAAGCACATGTGAACACGTTTTCTGATTATTTACCCATCTATTCACAGCTTACGTGAGTAGGTTAGGCAGGTCAGGTTTGGTGATCTTAGCTTAATCATTATGCTAATATGTGTTTGCAGTATTACCGTGTATATGTTTTAAGTAGGGTAGTTTGCCGTACTATTTCCAAACTTCCTTCATCTCCTGTGCTTACATGTTGAAAAATTGCTTCAGACAATTTGATGTATAAGTGCAGCCACTTGCACAAATTAATTTCTCTGAACATCAAACCTACTTCCACACTCGTTTTTCTTATTCTCAGAACCTTCGTTGTCCTTCTGTGCAACATGTGAAAATAATTCCACAAAGTAACTGTTCTGAATGTTTAATGATTTTTCGCAAATTTTATAGGAATGTTAGGATGTTATTTTAGAATACTGGAAATTACTGTGGAAGGAAGTTTGAAACTTGGAGAAACTAATTGGGAAAGTTAAAACCTTTACAAAGTATTATTTACCAAAGAAATTATAATTGAAAGGTAGCTTGGGGTAAGCATTTGTGAATTGCAGAGAACAGTTGTCAGACATGCAGTTGCAGTAGATTTTTGTGCGAGGATCGTAGGGATTTTGTGGCTGAGACCAGGTATTATGTGGTTTGGTTAGGTTTTGTAAGCATTTTTGGATGTCTTATAAATGTTAAGAGCCGTGAATCTGTCCCACCAAACCTAACAACAGAAGATGTATTTACAGATGTAATATCCCTTCGCATCCCACACGCATGAGGGCAGCAGCAGTCCGTATCTAAGGACAGTGAACGATAGACAGGGTTCCTATGTGTCTGGAAAACAGAACAGTTCTGAACATGTTTTCATAAATGGTGTTGATAAGATGTCGGTAACAGTTTATTACATCGGAGACACATTTCTTCAATTTTACACAATACACAATTGGTAGGTACGAACCATGCGAAACACAATATATCCTATTTTAATGTGTCTCCGATCTATGAAACTGGTACCAAGATGTCTTTACTCAGTGCTATCTTTTTCTGCGTCTTCTGTATATAATGAACACGGACTGCATAGAGATGTGTACTTTTGCCGAATAAGTTTTGTTGGAGTTTGTGATTTCACTAGCAGGTTTTGCTACATTATCTTGGGAACTATCCTGCTCTGTAAAATTAGACTAGGATTTTATGTAGCTGTTGAAGAGTGAAATTGATTTATTTTTCTCTCCAATTTTTTAACAAGACATGACAGAAAAGGAAGGGAAAAGGGGACAAATGAGCTAATCTCACGAAAAGAGTGTTCATTTGATTTTATGTCCTAAAATACATATCTAAAACGATCAGTTTAATTACAGCTATATTTTTGGAAAGGTGCTGCACCTTAAAATCCATTTCATACTTATCACAATTAATGAACGCGGCAGATAAGCAATGTAAAATAACTAAATAATTGTTGATCCCCAAGATTGGTCCATGTAAGTGACATTCAAAATGTGTTGTCTTTGTACAATCAATAATGTGTATGTGAATGAACCTAAGTTTCCATTTCATTAGGTTATTGTTGAAAATTAGTTTTTTCTTCCTAGTGTTAAATGTGAGCATGTAATCATACAGTCAGTTTCTCTGTAAATGGTTTTGATATGATCATTATTCATATTTGCAGGTTGCCTTGCCGTGTGTCTGCTGTGCCCAATTTGAATAGTGCAGAGCATGACTCAATTCTGTTTGTCTCTCCTTCACACAATCAACTGCATGGTGCTCCCGAGACCTTGAGTAGTGCAATTGCAGCTATAGCAAAGGTAAGAATGTTTGCAACATGGTAAAGGTAAGGTAAAGTTTCCCGTGCATATAGCACCATGTCATGAAGGTGACCCATAGCCAGCATTTTATTATGGGAAGGCTGAGGCCACTGATAAAACTTGATTAGTAGAAATAATGATGCCAATAATATGTATTACCATGGTTGTCTTTTAACAATAATGACTATTATAAGTTATTAAAACTAAACCAATTTTATTCCAAATTTATTATTATTATTATATAAATGGACTGGAGAGACTTTGCTACTCGTTCCAACGTATGAGTGAATATCCAACACAACTATTATCCATTATTTTTCTTACATTTTGTACAGTTAGTGTACTGAAATTCATAGTTATTGTATTTTGTTATTAACTTTTACACAGTCCATTCAAAAAAGTGTTTAAAAGTTTATATTGTGTGACCTCTCACGAAGAAAACTATTAATTTTGGAAGCTTTGGATCCATTTATTCTTTAGATTAAATGGTAGAATATAAAAATATAATCTGGTTCCTGTATTATACACTAACCTTTTTTCGATCTAGTGTTTAATCTTGCTAAGGAAGTAAAATTAGTTACCACTATACACTATTTAAATTAGATATTTCTAAGATTTGGGGGGGGGTCATATATACACTTATTCTATTACAGGCAATTTCTTCCCACACTGAAGCTAGCATGTCTGGTGTAACAGACTCCACAGCTGCATCAATCCTGTGTCGCAATTCAGGGAGGTCGGCAGGTAGCGGTGGCACGTATACACTATCCTTTACATACCCCCACAAAAAGAAATCGCAGGGGGTGCAGTTGGGAGATTTTGGGGGCCATTGCATCCTCACAATGACGACCGATCCATCGTTGGGGAAAAATAGCATTCAACCAATTCCATACTACACGATGAAAGTGAGGGGGCACGCTGCCTTGTTGCCAGATGATATTCCTTTTTTGCTCACGATCCAGTTGAGGGTAGAACCATTGCTGGACCATGTCCAAATAAGCAGTACCAGTGATGGTGTTTTTCAAAAAGAAGAAAGGTCCATACACTTGTTCTTTGGATAGAGCACAAAAGACAATCACTTTTGGCGAATCCCTCATGTGCTGCACTGTTTGGTTTGGATTTTCAGACCCTCAAATACGCACATTATGCATATTCACTCATCCACTAAGATGAAATGAGACTTCATCACTAAAGATCACACGTGTAAGAAAAATCATCTTCCATGTCCAGCACATTTTCGCAGAAGTTGGCACGGGTCACATTATCTTCAGGCTTTAGGGCCTGTAAGAGATGTAGATGGTACTGCCTCATGTGCAGTCTCTTTCGTAACACTCTCCAAACAGTCGTGGACGGCATTGACAGTTCTCGACTCGCCCGCCTTACAGATTTCCTGGGACTCTGACCGAAACTTGCTCTGACCTGTTCCACTTGCTCATCTGGTAGACGTGGTCTTCATGAGCTCTTCCCTTTGCACAGGCATCCCGTATTCTTAAATTGGTTGTACCATCTTCAGACGTTGTTACTTCTGCCGAAAGCACGTTGCACTCCAATTGAGGAGTTACACCTTGCAAATTCCAAGACACAGACGGCTTTACGCTCATTTTGGTGTTGACCAAATATTGTGAGGACCGTTAGGAACAGGCGCGTGCCCAGGATTTTCGTAAGGGGGGGGTTATGAATCCAATACATTTTCCAGTTCACAGGTCAAATTTCTTGTAATAAATTAGATAATTAATATACTTGGATTTTACCCCAATGAACGCAATCAATGTATTTGCTATGGATGCTTCATGTTTTTATTGCATCATATAAAAGCACCTGCTTGAATATTTCCAAATTATTAATATTTTATATTTAATTGCTCAAATATAATTTTTAAACAAAAAATGTACACTCAACATTGTAACAACATTAAAGAGATTAAGACTACTTGGTGTCTTAAAGACAGTAATAAATAAGGTACCACAGTTCAACAATTTAAATTCTGAAATTTATGCATCGAGGTTTCTGTGCGAGTTCTGACAATATGTCGTCACAAGTAACTTTTATATCCCAGTGAATGTTCAGAGCAGCTAACCCATTTAATCTTTCTTCGCAAATGGTATTTCGAAGATAGGTCTTCAACGTCTCAAAGTTGAGAATGATTTATCATTTGATGTTGTTGTTACCGGGATTGTACATAATATGCGCAAACGTGTTTACCCAGGGAAATATTACTTCAATGCATATATCAATTGCTTCAAGAGCATTTACTGGACGTCTTTGCATTGCTGCAAGATGACGATACCACAGTTTCATTTCAGTGTGAGCGTCGTCGCCTTGTAATCAAGGTGTTCCAGGTTCAATACCCACCCGGTGGAGGCTAATAGTGGTTCGGATCTCACTTTAAACTTTAGGCCCAGTCCCTATTAGCCTTACTGTGCATAAAGTGGATTTAAAACATCAATTCAATCAACATTGTACTTGTTGTGGAGATGGATTTGCTAAATATTGTGTACATTTTTGGCATTGTATTATTATATTATTGGTCAAAACATTTGTTTGACAGTCGATAAACAAATACGAACCCCTTCAGTAATTAACATTTTCTACTACAGTGTCATTAATGTGTCATATTCAGTTTCATATTAGGTCTATGGAGAGGAATTGTGTATAATGTTAACGTTATGGAACTGCGAAACCAACTGTTGAAGGGGCCACTTCCCCCTTCCCCTCCGAAGCCCAGTACCGCACCACAGGATCTGTCACTGAGCCCGACAAAAATCTTGCCAGACAGTGCTCGAAATAGAAATTCGTAGCCGAAAAGGGAGGGGATATTTGATCGATTTTGGAAATACGATGGGGTACATCCTTGTATGGATCAACATGGAGACAATACAGTAGGTGGAGGATGCTCAATATGAAAATTATTCTAATTGGGGGTATGATTTGTGAAACTTTCTTAACTGGAGGCAGCATCACCTACTTCGACCACTGATGCCAGAAAAGATGCTTTCATAAAATGAATTTATTACTGCACACGTATATTACTTATTGTATTTGTTGCGTTTGTATAAGAGAAATATTCAGAAGATTTGTAAGGAATATTTACAGTTAATAGGATGCCTATCTAGTCTATCCCGTGTCGTAATACAAATTTTATCCCTTTCCTACAAAATAATAAAACTGATTTTATAATGTGGTTGCATACATATACACTGTATAGTAGCACCAAGCTTTCTGGGACCTCGGAAAATACGTGAACCACAGGCTTCCCCGTGGCTTTAACTAGCGACACTAGTGCCACTGCTCCGACGCCAGGGTTTCAAATGCCTTGGTGGATCTATCGTTTTTCGAGGGTTCGTGAACAAAACAAAAAAAGTAAATGATTGTAAAGTCCATTTTATATTCAGATACGTTAATCGGGACTGGACTTAAAGTTTAAATCGGGATACGTACCACTGTGCAATGCACCTTCACAGGGGATCAAACCCAGGACCTCTTTGATTACACCACCATCGGTGAGGCCCCTGAAATCATTGAGGGAACTTGTACATCTTCATGTTCTCTCGCCCTGCGAAAGTTTATTGGTGATATAGGGTGACATCCTACACACGTCTTCCAGACATACACACGCGGGCACCCCCCTCCCCTGCACACACACGATTGTATGCTTAGAGCACATGCTGTGCCCTCCCAGAAAAACAATTCTAAATCCGTCTATGGATATATCTGCTATCAAATAATGAACGTCACTTACCTCGACAGTTCCTTGACATAATGTTGCAACAAGGTTTGCAATATCTTCTGTTATGCCTTCTTGTTGAATATCAAGAGTCTGAAAGTTCGCACGTTTCACTCTCGCAATTCGGATGGAATTCCTCTGAACTTAAATCGACCTTTTCTGACGTTCTATTTGTGGAAGGTGAAGCTTCAACTTCCATTTTTTGTTTCTTTTGGAAATAATCTAATACGTATTTCTCCTCTTTTCTCTATCCATCTTTAGTTCCACGTCAAAAATCTATTACACACGCAGAAACGTAACACACAACACAACCACTTCAACTTGCTACCTTGCAGACTGCAACTCGCTACAACCCCAGAGAACACCAAGACTTGGGACAAAGATACCGGGCGGTCGAATGTCTGAAACATGCATCCAACTTGGTCCAGCTCAAATTACGTCACCAGTGTTGACAGCAACCAGTAGTGTCAGTGTCAGTAGTGTTGGCAACTGCTAAATTATTTACGCACAAATTCAAGTGAGATCTTTCACACATGTTACAAGAAAATTCAATAAACTGAAGGCTGGAAATTGGTTGAGAAAAAAATATCTAATTTGTAAAGAGCACAAGAGTAAAACGTATAATATTTGGGCATATTAATTGCTTTTATTTTGTTTATGAAACTGACTGGGCCAGTTGCGCTATATAACGCATCCCTCCCTCCCTCCCGGCATGCTATTGTACAAAACATCGCTTGCCTCCTTCGTAAAACCATGCCTCGCTACTGCCTGCAACAATTATTATTATTATTATAATTATTGATATTTTGAAATAAATATGCATGCAGGTGCGAAATAAGATTTTGACTTACTTTGCCTACTAATTGTAGTGATTCAAATCTCACAGAACTTTGCTCTGCTGGCATAAATAGTATAAGAAGGGGAAAGAAAGAAAAGGGAAGTTAGCAGCACTGTCGTAACAGGAAAGGGAGGGTCATTCTCCTAAGAGGGTCATCGTGGGTGAAAGAAAGGGGAGGAGGGATTCCTTCAGTTCGCATTCCAAGGGTTGCGGCTCTTTTCTTGACCATACTGAGAAGGAAATTCTACTTCCTTTTCAGTGACTAAGGAATGAATGAATGCTTGTGCATTGCTGTAACTCAACTCCAATATTATCAAAAGTAATTGAAGAAGCAAATACATTTCTCATTGCCAAATGTAAACATTTTACAATATTGGCGATTTATGAAATAAAATGTATTTCTGCTTTGAATTTTTTTAAATGACGAAACCAATGGGGGGGGTTTTAACCCCCACCAACCCCCCCCCCCCTGGGCACGCCACTGGTTAGGAACTACTTGAAAATAATAACTAGTGGGCTCCGATTTCAAAAGCTAGATTAACAACGATAAGACTCTGTACACTGACCATGTTTCACCCAATGAAAAGTTGTTTGTCGGGGCTTGGCTCACCACGGAGAGTACGGAAAATCTGATGCAATTGTTTCTTGTATATAGTGTAGAAAAATGCTTGATTAAGTTTCAATAATAGCTCATTGTGTTTCCCAACAGATAGACAAAAATGTAGAAGAGGAGGGCGTAGTTGTTCCAGTGAACCTTCCAGCCCAGCGCCTGGTCTTCTCCCCAACGGGATCTGTCACAGGGGATTACGATGACGTTCGCAAATATTCAGAAGCTGCCTACAGGGGAATCAAAAGGTGAGCCTCTGTGACATATTGGTTAGTGTGCTACCAACGCAGGAATCTTAGGTTTGACTTCTGGCTAAGAGATATATATTTCATGTAGTCAAAAGGTGACCTCTCCAAGGCAAATATGGGAACATTTAAATTTTGCCTCATTATGTACAATTTATTATTTTGTAGGTATCAGTTGCAAAGCAACAACAAGATCATGGTAGACCTAGGATCTTTATAAATAATAAAAATGGAAATTTACATTGCAAAAAAAATGAAATAAAAGAATAAGGAGTTTACAATTGTCCTGCAACATGCTCTCCAGCTTATCAGTAAGTAAGAAATGACAGAAATGAATTACACGGTTACGTTCTAAGACTTTAGAATAACATAATAGACTGGGTGTATTTATTGCATAGAGCTGCATTCTTGCAGTGTTAAAAAAATTGGAGTATTTTACAGTTCATATCCTATGATTTCTTACATTTATCAAATTCCCATCATGGTAGATTGAAGTGAGTTTTCATTACACTGTATCAAAACTTATACTATGGTACCAGTGCATATTAATTAAACTTAACACATCTGAAGAATAAAGTTTACATTTACTCTTCATAAAACCTAAGTACTCAATTTTATACGTTTTACAGGATCTCTCTACCCCCTCTCTTTTTGTGGATGAAGGGTTCGATATCCGGGGGAGGCACATAGTAGTTCGGTTTCTACTTTAAACTGTAGGTCCAGTCCCAATTAGCCTTTCTGTGCATGAAGTGGATTTATAACAAAAAACTGAAACTCTTTGTTGATTAAGTTGCAATATTAAACTGAATGAGGTAGAACTGTTCAAAATATCTCTTATTTTGCGTATGTGAAGTTTATATTTTCAGAGTTTGCAGAATTGGATAGTTTTTTTTTCCGAGAGTAATTTCGAAGGCTCACTGCCTTCACTCACTAAGCGTGCAGCGTCTAATTCTGCAATCTGGAAACATGAAACGTTACGTATGTAATACTTAAACGGTCTTTCCTGCATCCATCATGAAATCATGTCATACTTCATAGACTTCCTTAGTGTGTGTTCATATTCAGTTGCATCCATTAATTTCCCATCTTGTTCTAGGGCCATAAACGCAGGGTCAAAGTCGCCTCTGCTCATTCTACCCAAGAGTGACAGATTTTCTCATGTGGAGGTTGTTACACTCCTCGGTGCTCTTGAAGGATTGTATGTGGTGAGTACATTTCCTTTTTTGAATTTTTGTCTAAAGTGTAAATCACTAACCCTGAGACCTTCTGTAAACAAACCGTCTCACCAGTTCGATGTATCACTCCGTGTCAGCTGATTCATGACCACCGACTACCGCAATTATCTGCTGTTACACTTATAGTTCACCGCACCTATTCATTTTATATAAGAGCCAAAATGGAGAGAAAGGACCATTCTTTGAAAATAAGGCTAAGTTTGCATCTCCTTCCCAAAATAGCCGGGGAAGAGGGGGCAAACTCCCCATGTTATGATGTTTTCATTGAAAGTTGGGGGCCGCGGCTGCATTTTGATTTCTGCACGGTTGCATGCCCTGATGTTCTAGCTGCAAAACAAAAGTTACCCGAAGTAGATTGGTCAAATAGTGTACGAAAGGCCTCGGCGAAACCGGGTTTACTTTCTGACAACCCCCTCGGCAGAGTAAAGGATAAACAGCTTACAGCCCAATATGTACTGACCAAAATGGGATATGATTTGTAACTCTACTGCTCGTTGTTTCAGAGATATTAAATTTCATATAAAATGTTATGGAATTGTAAATTTCCTGCTGAAAGTACACTTTGCATTCGTGAAAACACTCGGGAGAGCAGCTTGGGCTTCTATGGGTTGACTTATCCATTTGCGTGTTCATTTGGGTGTTTGATATCTGATGATTAATTGGAAAAAGTAGTGTGGAAATTCTGTATGATGCCACATTCAATTTATATGTATTTTTCCAATTTTGCAAGTGAAAATTATGATTAGGTTGTATCATTGTGCACAAAAAATTGCTTTTTTAACAATTAACGTTTTTTGATGTTATTACATTTGTAAAAAATTCAGTGTTTCCATTAATATGAAGAGTATGAAAATTTACATTTCTTTTAATTTTATGTCATCAGGGAAGCTGCCTAAATGTTCTTTATTTTACCAGTTTTTAACCCACAATTTATTCAAATACACTATTTAAATATACCCAAAAAATATTATTCTGGTTGTAGGATTTCCATAGAGTGCATCATGTTAATACAGCGGAAGTGTAGTCCAGCTGTATTTTAAACATGTTCATTGTAGTGTTACATATAGGCCAGTGATTATAAATCATGCACAACATCTAATGTACTTTTTTTTTTTTACTTCAGCCTATTCAATATCGAGAGGATATCCCTGAAAAAGCCCAGAAGATTCAGAAGCTGGGAGTTTGGACAGCTGATCAGACGAAGCTTCAGAGCATCATCAAACTTGCTACAGCTATAGAAAGTGGACGGTAAGTCCATGCATAATAGTTCTAGTACAGGCTGGCTAACCACGAGGAATTATGCATGAATTCTGCTTCAATTTTTCCCCGTAGAAGTGAAAAATTGCAAGTTTTTGGAATCCCAATTCCATTGAATTTATGCATATTCATTAATGCCATGAGGCAAGACTCTCACTGTTTATCTTTTATTTTTATCGAGGAAGGAAAAGAAAAGAAAGCTGTGCGGAAAATAAAGCAGAATTCTCTCACTCAGTTTGCTTTATTAGTGTATTTTGCAGAACAATCTATCTGACAGACAGAAGATTTTTTAAAAGATATTTCTATTATGCAAACACAATAAAAATATCAAATGAAAGGTCACTACTTACGATATTGTGAGTCTCCTTCTTTGAAACTGCTATGTGGGGCACACGGGAGCTTCAGCTGATGACAGCATGTTTGACAGGGGGTTTTGATTTTATAGTTTTAATAGTTTTAACCTGTTTCTGAAAATTTTAGTGAATAATGACGAGGGGTAAGGATATATCAGGTGTATACATTTAAATCTGCTGTTTTGTAGTCAGAAAAACACATGGTTTGTTCATAGAAAGCAGCAAGAAATTTATTCAAAGTACTTGCCCTCGCGAGCTACACATTTTGCCCACCTCTCGGGCAATTTGTGGATACCACACCAAAAAAAGTCCTTCTCTTTCGAGGCAAACCGCTCATCAAACCATTTTCGGACGTCTGCATACGAATCGAAGTGCTGCTCAGCGAGGGCGTGGGCCATCGACGAAAACAGATGGTAGTCGGAAGGGGCCAGGTCTGGTGAATAGGCAGGATGGGGTAGCACCTCCCAGTTGCGTGTCTCCAAGTAGTTTTGGACCAGTCTTGGCGTGTGCAATGGGGCGTTGTCGTGGAGGAAAATCAGCTTGTCATGTCTTTGTTGATAATCCGGCCTTTTGTCACACGGACCACGGTGCAATTTGATCAGTTGTTGGTGGTAGCGGTGGGCAGTGACAGTTTCACCAGGTTTCAACAGCTCAAAGTAGACTATACCCTGTTGATCCCACCAAACACACAGCATTGTCTTCAGGCCGAAGCGATTTGGTCTTGAGGAAGATGTTGATGGTTGTCCGGGATCAACCCATGATTTCTTGCGTTTAGGATTCTCGAAATATATCTACTTTTCATCGCCAGTCACAATCCTATGCAGGAAAGACTTTCTTTTTTTGTCTGGCAAGCAAGATTTCGCATGTGTTTTGGCATCTCTCCAGCTGCCAATCGGTCAATTCATGCGGCACCCATTTTCCGATCTTTTGAAACTTTCCCATGGCACATAGACGCTTGGAAATGGCTGCTTGAGTAACATCCAATTGTTCGGCAAGCATCTTTTGCATTTGGGTATCGTCCTCATCCAAAAGAGCCTGCAATTGATGGTTCTCAACCTTCCTGGGCCAATTTTCACGCTTCTTGTCGCTCAGGTCAAAATTGCAGTCTTTGAACCGACAAAACCAATCCCTACACGTTGTTTCTGATACAGCACTGTCACCATAGGCCTCCACAAGCATTCTATGCGATTCGGCAGCCGATTTCTTCAAATGGAAGCATATGCTCTTTTTCTGGCACAAAACTAGACATGCTTACCACAGGAACACTGTCTGTTGTTGTCTGCACGTGCTGATGATGTGCACTGATTCGTGTTGGCAGATGTCCAACTCATACAAACACCAGGTATGGCGTGCCCATGGTAGCTTCATACGCTCACTAACGCCATCTATTTTTTAATAAGGAGACAAGTTTTATCAAATTTTTTACCTTCATTCCAACCCACAAAACCTTTTCCTTGAGAGTCAAACTTGACGCAGCATGGTAGTGACACATGCCTAAAATTGCCTCATGAAGGAGGTGGTTCTACCTACGAAACGTAGCAGTTTCAAAGGAGACTCACATTATCGTAAGTAGTGACCTTTTATTTGATATTTTTATTGGGTTTGCATAATAGAAATATTTTTTAATATTTGTCAACTGTAAGGAATTCACACAAAACCAATTATGAATGTAAACACCAATACGGAAGATTATTGCAAGATAAAATTTCTTGAAGTTGATTAGTTAAATGTGAGTTTGAAATTATTATATATTTAACAATTTTCGTATATTACTTTATCATGTAACATTTGTGACTTGTGTTTGTAGATATATTTCTAGTCTGAGTATGTGAAATGGAAAATGGAATCTCCACACTTTGAATTAAATATACAGGATGCCTCAGAAGTAGCTTAACACACCCGGTACAAGGGCACTGCAACGCACAACATGGAAATGGTGACGACTAATCTTGATGTCCGCCATCTTGGAATTACATCAAGATTTTCAAATGCGAAGGGGGCCATGTAGGATATCATCTTACATGTGCATTTTCTCAGAAATAAGAATGTGCAGTTATTTTTCCCCTAACTTTATTTGGTGATGATATTATCACAGTTGAAGTGCACATTTGGCATCCTACAAGATGTGCTCTATGTGTTGCCCGTTCTGTGCTACACACAACGTAAGACGTTTCAGCCAGTCACCGCGGTGGCTCAGTCGGTAACGCGTCTGACTACCATGCTCAAGGTTCCGGGTTCGATCCCCAGCCGGTTCAAATCCGGGAACTTTTCTAACGGTGGAAGCGGCCCCGGCGCCTACCCAGCATCGAATAACATGGGTACCTGGGGGAAACCTGGGTGGTAAAGGCGGTCAGGGGCGTGATGCTGATCACATCACCCCCACTCACGACCGGATCAAGAAAGTGTGGGGCGTTACCTCCACACCCCCTATACGCCTTCATGGCGTGGTGCTAAGCACAGGGGAACACTTTACCTTTTTTTTTTTACCTTTACCTAATGGACACATAATAACACTGCAGGGTCGACAGAGTCACATGCTTGTTGGATCTGGTGCTGGAGATGTCGGAGATCAGTGATTTTCTCTTGATAAACTATGGCTTTAAGATAACCCCAAAGGAAAAAGTCGAGGGGCGTAAGGTCCGGAGAAGGGGGTGGCCACTCATTGGCCCTCTTCAACCAATCCAGTGACCCGGGAACTGTTAATCGAACCACTGCCTGACACATAACGCGTAGTGCGGAGGCGCACCGTCCTGCTGGAAGTAGGCTGGTATTTCACTGTCTGGGTTCATCACTGAGGGGAACACGTCTTCCTGGGGAATATTCAGATACCTCTCCCCATTCAGGTTGCCATGGATGAAGACAGGTCCCACAATTCAGGTGTTCCATATCCCACACCACACCACTTCTGTCCACGATGAGTTGGTATCTGACCAATAACGATGATTCTGCTTATTTACCTCACCGTTCACGAAGAATATGACCTCATCGCTAAACAGAACACTTTTCGGGAACTGGGTCATCCTCAGTTAAGAACTGCTGCATTTGCATTTTGTAGGGATGCCACTTGTTAATATGTAACACACAAAGTATGGAACTCTGACTGACTCCTGACACTGAAGACAAATTCCGGGTAGTGTGTTTCGGGCTCTTGACCAAGGATGCCACGATTGCTGTTTCTAGGAATTATGCTTGAATTTTATCATTGTCCTGGAGTGGCCATCCTGTGGTACAGCACCCAAGAAGCTGCACTTGAATGTACCCAGTCTCTCAAGGTTTTCAATGAAATAACAAAAGATACTTTAAAATATTGTAATTTCCCATAGACATGTGTTACATACATATACAGGGTAAGTCAAAATGATGGACCTGATTACAGAAATTTATTCTGTGAAATCTAATAAACATATGTTATTGTGAGACATGCACTTCGAAAGGTTAACTTTCAAAGTTTAGTTTTCACGCAGTGTTTCCACTTTCTACCGCTAGGAGTCAGCAGCGAGCAGGAAAATGGCGTTGACTGGAGAACAGAGATCTTTCTGTGTGCTTGATTATCATGTGAACAAGTCTGTGATTAGTGTGCAACGGCATTTCCGTGCCATATATCTGAGAGAACCACCTGCGGGGAAGGCTATTCGTAAGTGGTATGAACATTTCAGAGATTCGGGCTGCATCTGTAAACTAAAATCAACTGGGGAAGAGACAGTGGAACGAGTGCGCACATGTTTCGTGCGGGGTTCACAGATGATTGACCACACTTGATTGACAATGGCCAGTGTTTCAGAGCCTAATAAGCAGCACTGTCAACCTGAAACCCATAAATGGAAGGAAACCACTCAGCAATTACAATTCTAAATAATAATTCCGTATATTATTAAGTAAGACTCAAATACAGCACGTATGAAAGTATGCAATATCTACAGACAGAAACGTAAAATGGATACACATGCTGGCAGACCTGCGTAAGCAATTACAAATATTGTAGCACAGTGCAAAAAGTACGTGTACATCGTTGTTCACGTACCGAAAAGGATAATAATATTCTGCGAAATATGAAAATGCAGTTATAACATTCAATCAAACATGATTTCAATGTGACCGTAATCGTAGAAACATAAAATGTCAGCCTAAGCATTTTCAGCCCATAATCATCTATTTCATTTTCACGTATCTCGGTATGATACACAAAACTGCACTTATTTTTAATTTCACTTCGTATTTTACTTCATGATCCATATTTGAAGGGCTCTGGTGAAAAACATGGTAAGTGACATTTTGGTAATTTCTGAGTTCATTAAGAAAAATGGTTGTCATAAGCTATACTGTAGATAAATTGTTTTCGTGTTGTGTTTACCAATTTCACAAGGCTTCACTGAGTCCAATGCAAATTGCATGACTTGGCAATCTCACTCGAAAATTGAAGATTGGCACATTTTACTTTGTAACTCAAAAATGACCAAAATGTCACTTACCATGTTTTACACCAGAGCCCTTCATTTGAGGACCCACTACCATAGACAAATGATGGAAATATGTGTACTAATAGGGTTCGAGTGCTCGTTGCAGCACTCTTATTACAGACAAACTGGACTTCTCCCTTTACAGATGCAACCATGTTCCACAAATTGCTATGCATAAATTTGCTCATGGAACAGTGACTACTTGCCGAATCAAGCTCTGAACGCACATTGTACTTGCACTATGGAATTCCACTTGACGAACTCCAGCATGCAGAATGACTCCCGGGGAGTCATTACCCTACTTGCACCACCAAGCGGGATCCAATCAAAGTTCTTCACAGTTTATTAAAACTTTATTTCTTAGTGTCTCCCATGATGCATAGCTAAGAGGCATGCATATTTCGTTTTTGACAGAAACCCAAAATGTGAAATAACACATCGTAATATTCAGTTTTCATGTTTTTGAAAGGTGTGAGGTGCCTTTTTTCCTACCATATTTTGTCACAAAAATTATGCGAAATAAACTCTTAAACGCGGAATTTACAGTTTATTTACTGACACGAAACTTTCTGGAGTCTGAATTTTCTTGCACGTTATGCAATTCATGGAAAATTGATTAACTCTGGTATAAATATTTGAATTGAATTGTTGTTTTAAGTCCACTTTATGCAGATATAGGCTAAATGGAACTGTAAATACAGTTTAAAGTGGGATCCCAACCACTGTGCAATGTGCCTCCGCTGGGTGTGTAAATATTTGAGAAGCAACAATGAACTCCTTTACACAGAAATCTACTCGATTATCTGATAACTACATAAATGTACTATTAGGAGAGAAATGTTTATTTTGTGTAATAAGTGTACTTTTTAAATCCAGTTTGGGATTTTATTCACCATTTTAACACCGAAATGTAATTTTTATGTGCAGCTTTTGATCCCGAAATGTGCCCAGTTTTTTTTACCGAAATCTTCATATTTTATTTGCCATAAATATGTGGCTATACACATAGCACATGTTTGAATGTTTTACTGTGTTACCTCAATAAATATTTGTAATCTGTTATATCTTTTTGAATAACCCTGTATGTGTGGTAGCTGTTTCATGTAAATGCTTACTCTGAAACAAGGTCTGTCATTTCCTGTTTAGGTTTGTGGCCCGTGACATAGGTGGTGGCGACCCGGAGAGAATGGCTGCACCAAACGTGGAGAAGTACGTGCGAGAGGTGTTTGCAGGAACTAACATTAAGCTAGATGTGATCAGCGATGAGGCAGTGCTCTTGAAAGAATACCCACTCTTCGCAGCTGTCAACAGAGCAGCCAGCGGTATGTCTTTTTGCTGCTTGTAATTTTACGTACTGAAAGACTAGCTAATGTTTGCTTGTAAATTGAAATTAGGCATCACAGTTTTTGACTAATATCTGGTAACAATATATTCCATTCATGATGGATGCGGTAAACACTGTTTAAAATTACTTACGTGAAATTTTGAAATTTCATATTTTCTCGTTGCACAATTTAATGGTTAAATCTTATTAATATCGAAGACCCTTTGTCTTCATTCACTAAGAGTACGGCATCTGGAGCAGAGATGGTACCGCGTCACTGCTGTCCACCGAACGGGAGAAATTGCAACTACTGCTGCCCGGGAACAAATACACACAGTACCATATCCACTCCAGACGGCGTACCCTTAGAGAATGAAGACAGAGGGTCTTCTAAACTAATAGAATTTAACCATTAAATTGTGCAACGAGGAAATATGAAATTTCAAAATTTCACGTAAGTAAATATATTCCATGTTAAGATATGTGATTAGAGTGCGCGTCAAATCTCCTGCATATGGCCTTGAACGACTTAACAGCACTAGCGAATCACGGACGTGCGGCGTTGCCTAGTTCAGAAGCTAGTAAATCGTGTACCTGGCGCTCGGATATAAATAGATTATTTCAAGTGTCAGTAGTTCAACAGATGGAAAGATAATGAATTTGCGAGTATGTACGAAAAACAAGCGTGATTGTAGCTTATACCGTTCCCTCTGTAGAAGCAATGTTATTATCAACGTATTTGCATTGTATCCTTTTTGCTCTCCCTTCGTTCCTGTTGCATTCTGAAACTTTCCGATTAGCTAAGGGAACAGGGCACGTTCGTTACCAGTGATGGTATAAGAAGTTGACGAAGAGGATACCGTCATTGTTCGTTTTTTTTTTTTTTCATGTGTTTAGTGGGTGTGTGCAGCATGTCGTTGAGTAAACCAAGTGGTAGTGATGGCGAGAGAAGAGAGAAAAATACAGTGTTGTACGAAGCCAGGCACGACAGGTGATTTTTCAGGTGTACAATTTTTTTTAAAAAAAGTGTTCGAGTGACGAACAAAGTAAAATTGACTTTAAGAAGTGCCAGGATCTAACAGCTCAAGCGTGTGGTGTGAATCAAGCTACCGTTTCTAGGATATGTTCGGTGGCAAAACAATGTGGATGGGGGCCTACTCCAATGTTTCAATAACCTAGACTAGAAAGCACATTAACGTACCGAAAAGAACGACAAATTTAGATGACTTTGAAAAAAAGACGTAGTTCGTAGAACAGTCTTTGAAATTTACGATCGTGGCGAATTTTCTACTGCCAAAAAGATAACGTACTCTTTACGGGACAAAATATCTTACAAAGGCTCTACAACTTCCACCTTGAGAATATTGAAAGAATTATGCAGTCCCTAATCAGGTATGTTCTTTTCTCCCATTATGTTTATTATATGTTATATTATCTAATGTTCCGTGCTCTCCGTGACAAGGCGTTTCGCTCGACCACGCTGTCTCTTTTCCGTGTGAGATTTCGACATGGCACCGCTGCAGTGCGCTGCTATTGGCTATCGCCATATGCAGGAGATTTGACGCGCACTATAGGTCAATTTCTGTCGACCTCAGTGGTGGAGTGGATGGCGAAACGGATCCAGATCTGAAAAATCCGGATCCAAAAGTTACGGATCTGGATCCGGATCCAAAAGTTACGGATCTGGATCCGGATCCAAAAGTTTCGGAACTGGATCCGGATCCGAGAGTTTCGTATCTCAATCCCATTATACCACACCTTAAAAGGTAATATGATCTTCGATTACAAAGAAATTTTTCATTAGTTAGTCCTACAATAATTTTTTTCAAGTGTTGTTCCTAAAACACTTTGCTACGCATTGGCTAACACACTCGTGCACAAAAATAATCTTACTTGTTTAACATAAAATGTCAGAGGTGATTTTGTAAATGCCATTGAAACGAATATGTATTCATTCGAATGTATTGGAAATGGAAACACACATAAATGTGAGACATTCCATTCCAGGATGTAACCTTTAACACATATAACAAGATAGAAATGTTATACAAATATTATACAATTTTTATACAGTTACAGTTTTACAAATTAAAATAAAACATTATAATATATGCAGTGTTATATAATTACAAGTCCTCCTCCGTAGTCGAGCGGGTTAAGGCGTTCACTCGTCTTGAGATCATTCACGGCGGGACGGCGTAGGTTTGAATCCGGCTCTGGTCGGAATTTATTCAGCCTAAGTATAGGGCCGGTGGCAACCCACCATCGTGAGGAAATTGGGAAGCTCCGAGTGAGTGAGCGAGCGTAATCCGGTTGAGACGACCTACTATAACGGCTGGGGATCCGTCGGGCTGACCCCCCGACTATTCCAATACTGGTTGAAGATCTCCACGCTTAGAGGTGATGAGAGAAAGTGTGGGAGGGAGACCGGCAGTCGGTAGGTATGCCCAGGACCTTCATGGGCTGTTACGCAAAGGATTATTATTATTATTATATAATTACAAAGTGTAAGACTAACAAGGGAGGTTATCTAAGTGTCTCCCTCTGATTTCCATGAAACTTGGCAGATTTATAGAGGGGCCCAAAGGAAGAAATACGTGTTTTTTTTTGTTTCTGCTAAAAATCTGTTCTAGGGGGCAACCTCCCCTCAAATGTCAAGATGAGGACAAATTGAAGTGGGGATCTGACCCCTTTGTTCCCCTCCGATTTCCATGAAACGTGGCAGGTGTATAGAGGGGCCCAAAGGAAGAAATACGTGTTTTTCTGTTTCAGCTAAAAACTGATTAAGGGTGCAAAATCCCATCAAATGTCAAGATGAGGACAAATTGAAGTAAGAATCTGACCCCTGTGTCCCCCTCCGATTTTCATGACACTTTGCAGGTGTATAGAGGGGCCCAAAGGAAGAAATACGTGTTTTTTTTGTTTCGGCTAAAAAAACTGTTTTAGGGGGCAAAACTCGCCTCAAATGTCAATATGCGGACAAATTGACGTGGGGATCATCTGACCCCTGTGTCCCCCTCCGATTTCCATGAAGTTTGACAGGTGTATAGAGAGGCCCTATGCCCCCTGTTCCTTCCTATGCCATATTTACGTGGTTTCGGGGTCAGATCCACACTTCAATTTCTCCTCATCTTGACATTTGAGGGGGGGGGGGGTTGCCCCCTAAAACCATTTTTTAGCTGAAACATAAAAATACGTACTTCTTCCTTAGGGCCACTCCATACACCTGCCAAATTTCATGAAAATCGGAGTGGCACACAGGGGTCAGATCCCTGCGTCAATTTGTCTTCATCTTAACCTTTGAGGGGGTTTTGCCCCCTAAATCAGTTTTTTTTAGCTGAAACACAAAAACACGTATTTCTTCCTTTGGGCCCCTGTATACACCTGCCAAGTTTCATGGAAATCGGAGGTGGAGACTCCCTTGTAAGTGTATTAATTAATTACAAATCGCGCACGTGCGCACACACACATATATATAGTGTGTGTGTATGTATGTATATTATATATGTATATTAGCAGGTAACAATATGTTATAAACACATTCTTACTTTTCAAAGAAGCGCATGTGGGATGGCAAAACGGATCCGGATCCGAAAATTCTGGATCTGGATCTGAAAATTCCAGATCCAAAAGTACCGGATCTGGATCTGAAAATTCCAGATCCAAAAGTAACGGATCTGGATCTGATTATTCCAGATCCGAAAGTACTGGATCCGGATCTGAATATTCCAGATCCGAAAAATTTTAGGATCCAGATTCTTAGGATCCGGATCTGGCCATCCCTAGTTAGCACAGTGTACTGTGATACTTCAGGGTTTCCAGGTTTCAATCCCAGCTTGGGCATGGGTGTTCTGTGTGGGTGTCCCTTCATCAATTTCATCATATCATCACTCATCCTCATCTTTGCTATTAGCGAAAAGTTGCAGAAAAGCAACACTAAATAACAAAAATACAAAATAAAGTAGAAGACAATTTGTTATGTATAAATATCAGCTAAAAATGGCATATTGGATTCGGTTGAATGGCATCTCAATGTTTTGTTTTTAAGGGGACCAAGATGATAAATTTAAAATGTGGGGAAAATGTATAATTAAAAAAAAATATCGTTAACTTGTTGCTATATTGGGACTATGAAGATTGAATGTACAGCATGTTCACAAAACATTCCGTGATTATAAACTACCACAAAATTTTGATTATGTATATTACGAAATTTATATCGATACCATTCGAAAGAACAGCTCAAAGAATTTTAGCGGATGTGTAATTGTTGGCGTTATCTACAACAATAGATGGCATAACAATAGAAGAATGAAAATAAAACAAAAAGCCAGAAGTAGCAGAAAAACATATTTTAGGATGTAAGAGGGAAATTAATTAAAATAGTCATGGACAATTTGCACAGTAATACTCATGGATCCCACTGTACAAACCTAAATATCCAGTAAACATCAACTGTAACACAATTTGCTTCTAACAACAATGCCATTTACAATAACACATTAACAATCGAAAGATCTTTTGGTGTGCTCTCTCTTGTCCACCATTACGTTTCTTCTTCGTTTTTACTATTTCAAGTTTCTTTGCAACACTGGGCCTCCCCGATGGTGCAGTGGTAGCGCCGTCACCTTGTAACAAAGTGGTCCCGGGTTCGATACCCGGTGGAGGCACATACTGGTTCAGATCCCACTTTTAACTGTAGGTCCAGTCCCGATTAGCCTTACTGTGCATAAAGTGGACTTAAAACACCAAATCAATAAATCAATCATTCTTTGCAACACTCATTCATACAGCATTGTACAGTGGGATCCATGTAAATTGTCCATGACTATTTTCATTAATTTTTCTCTTACATCCTAAAATGTGTTTTTATGCTACTTTGGCTAAATTTTTTTTCATTCATTTATTGTTATGCCATCTATTGTTGTAGTTAACGCCAACAATTACACATCCGCTAAAATTCTTTGTGCTGTTGTTTCGAATGGTATCTGTATAAATTTTGTAATATACATAATTAAAATTTTGTGGTCATTTATAATCACGGAATGTTTTTTGTGGACACGCTGTATAATGCAGGGGAGTTTCAGGAACATGAAGTCAGATTTCTCCAGTACTTATAAAAATATTCTAATTTGCAATACCTTACAAAGTATATGTGTAGTTATTGAAGCAAACTGCCATTTTTGTAATTTGCGTAAAACATGTTCTGTCTTTTGTTCACCTACAATGATTATCAAATACAAGGGTAATTTGGAAAGTAACTTCTGTTTGGATATAAAAGAAATTTCATGATATTGTGAGAGTTTTTATTATATACAAGTGAAAGCGACAACTCGAAGCTATTTTTCTACATAAGCACCGTTTCTGTTGAGACACTTATCATATCGGTGAACAAGGTTTACAATACCCATGTCAAAGAAATCTGTCGCCTGTACAGTCAGACATGCAGTAACACTGTCCTTGAGCTCCTGGTCATTGTTGAAGCGCTGTGCCCCTAGCCACTTCTTCATTTGTGGAAAGAGGTCAAATCTAGGCTGTAAGGAGGGTGGTCAAACAACTCCCACTGAAAATGTTGGAGAAGGTCCTTGGTTCGAGCAGCAGTATGCGGGCGAACATTCATGCACGAGAACAGTGCCAGAACTCACCATGTTTTGAATTGTTCATCGCAGTTTCTTCAAGGTTTCACAATACACTTGGGCATTGATTGTTGTGCCTCATTCCAGGAACTCCACCAACAGTATCCCTTTTCTGTTCCAAAACACAAGGACAGTGTTACTGCATGGGTGAATGCACAGGCGGCATATTTCTTTGACATGGGTTTTGTAAACCTTGTTGTCTCAGAAACAGTGCTTATGTAGAGAAATAGCTTAAAGTTGTCTCTTTCAGTTGTATATAATAGAAACTCTCACAATATCCTGGTGTTTCTTTTATATCCAAACTGAAGTTACTTTCCGAATGACCTTCGTAAAAAACTTTTGCCACCGTGAAAAAATGCTGTGAACTTATGCATCAGCCCAGTAATGGCGTTCAAAGTGTTGCATGATATTATTCAGTTATATATAAACAGGTCGTATTTCATGCCACCCTCTGTCACCACATCAAAAAACAAAACAAAATCACAACATGTACCTTGTTTTGCAACTATCTCGGAATGATGTCCAACTGACTGCTTCATCGACTGATAAGGACAACTTGGTTTTTATACTTTGAATCAATTTTAGCTATTTTACCTATGGTTTAACACTTCCTGTACTTATTCTTTTCTCCCATCCCTGAAGAAGAATCCTAGTCAGTCTGAATGTTCTGAAGACAATACAATGTACCTTATTAATTCTACCGTTGAAATCACATACTTAACTTTTGATTAAGTACACATCTTCATCAAATATGTGTGTTTATTTCTCCTGTAGGTAAGCCTAAAATTTATTTTCATATAAAATTTATGAATTGTCTAACATTACAACACTTTTTCCAATGTGAATTTTTAGAAAAATACAATAAAATAACACTGACTTAATATTAATTACACTGATTTTTGCACTAAACTGAAAAAAAAATGTTGAATTGGTACACAGAGTGGGTTTGTAAAGGGAATGCCTGAAAACAGTTTATTTTTCAGGGAAACACCTACTGCACCATATGGTCACGTACATTAATAATAAAGGAACTGGATGACCCATTCAGAACCTTTATCTTGCTTATTTATGTTGGTAAATTTTATACCTGCGCATTATCAGTTCGAGCAAAAGTTTTATTCTGGTCCATTCCTAGAATGCAGGAATAAAGTCAACAGGATTCATAAAATGCATCCTATTATTTTCTAATTTACTTCCCATTGCAGTTATTGAACGTCACAAGGGTCGAATAATTTTCTTGGAGTACCAAGGCGAAGGACCCATCACCCAGACTCTGATGCCAGTGGGTAAGGGAATCACCTACGACACTGGTGGCGCAGATATCAAGGCAGGAGGCGTAATGGCTGGGATGTCCAGGGATAAATGTGGAGCTGCTGCCGTAGCTGGGTTTTTCCAGGTAATTTCACTCACTTCAATCTCTGATGATAATGCATTAATAATAATAACCCGTGATGCAACAGCCCATGAGGGCCAGTGCCACCTCAGTAGGTGGGAGTGAGGCTGGCAGTCCCTTCATCAATTTCATCATATCATCACTCATCTTTATTGTTGTGATTAGCTAAACATCGCAGAAAAGTGATGTAAAGCAACCTAATTCAATCTTTCCATTGTTATTATTATTATTGTTACTATTATTTATTATCATTGTAAATTTGTAATTGAGAGGTTGTGTTCTATACCCAGTGAAGGCTCATAATGGTTCGGTTTCCGGTTTAAAATATAGGTACAGTCCTGATTCGCCTATCTGTGCATAAAGTGGACTTGAAAGAAAACTAACTAACTCTCTCTCTCTCTCTCTCTCTCTCTAGCCTTCTTAAACCTGAGGTTCATAGCTGCAGCAACACATGCCTTCCAGCTGGCCCTATCCTGAGCAAGATATATATACTCTTTTTCCATCCCTACCGATTTCCTTTAGGTCCATGTCAACATTATCCCTCCATCTTCGTCTTGGTCTTCCTACTGGTCTCTTGCCATCAGGTTTCCCAACAATAATCCTGTAAACTCTTCTTTCCTCTCCCATTCGTGCCACATGGACCAGCCTACCTAAGTCTTCTTTATTTAATCATTCTAATATCTGGACATGAATGCAAATTATGTAACCTTCTCCACTCACCTGTCTCCTCATCCCTTTTAGGCCCAAATATTTTCCTAAGGATCTTATATTCCAATACTCTCAATTAATGTTCCTCTTTCAATGTAAGGAACCAAGTTACACATCCTTATAATATTACAGGCAAAATTACTATTTTGTATATTTTAACTTTTAGTTTCTTAGATATTAAACGAGAAGACAAAAGTTTATGAAGAGAGAAGTAACATGCATTTCCTGACTTAAGCCTACTTTTTATTTCCTCTTTAATATTATTTGCATTTGTTAGTATTACTCCTAAGTACTTGAGTTTGGAAACTGGTTCAAACAAGTTATCAATAATTAAATTTTGATTATTACCTAACACTTGGTTTCAGCCTGTAAGCATATATTTAATTTTCTTCCAAACCTATCTCTTTTGCGGCTTTGAAAAATATTTTAGCATTATTCTTAATTGTATTCACATCATCCCCCAGTAACTCTACATCATCTGCATATGCTAACAACTGAGTCACACCATTTAATTTTAGTCCTTCGTTAGTTTCTTTTACCTTCCTAACAGCATATTCTAAGGCAAAATTAAAAAGTAATGGAGATAATGCATCTCCTTGTTTTAACCCATCACGAATTGTAAATTGTCAGACATATTAATATCCACACGAATTTTACTTTCTGTTTCACTGGTGCATACTTTTTATCATATTAACAAGCTTCTTAGGTATTCCAAACTCTACTAATAAATTGTATAATTTATCTTTTCTGGCTGAATCATATGCTTTTTTTAAATCAATGAATAGCTGATGGACATTTTGATTATATTCCCACTTTTTCTCAAGTGTCTTGTCTGATGTGAAAAATTTGATTTGTAGTTGATCTGTTACATTTAAATCCACATTGATAATTACCTATAATTTCATTAGCATATGGGGTTAGTCTTGTTAAAATAATGTTAGATAATATTTTATATGTTGTTGAGAGTAGAGTAATTTCACGGTAATTACTGCAGTTCATATTATCACCTTTTTTAAAAACAGGAACAATTATGGATTCTTTCCACTGTTGAGGGATTTCTTCTTTATTCCATATTAAACAAATTAATTTATGAATTTGACATATTAACGAATTTCCACCATATTTAATTAACTCAGCTGTAGAAAAGGAAAGTTAAAAATTGTACTTACGTATGTGAGTATAGTGCTCTTATTGTAGAACGACGTTTCAGAGATTGACTATCTCTTTCCTCAGGTTCGTATCAAAACTAAGTACTTGGCATAGTACTGCGTCAAAAATGTAATATGAGGATTGTGGTTAAGGGTTGGTTAGGGTACATTTAAAATATTAAGATTTTGCTATTAGAAGTACGTAAAAACCAAGCCGTTCCCTAATAAAACTTGTACAGTAGGCCTATTCACAGGTAAAAAAGTTAAAAAAGTTAAAATTCTAAAAAACCTGCATAAATCACAATGCAACCTGCAGGTTTGGCCTTTCCTACCCAACTGTGCTTATCTATCCACATGAAGGTCAATTCTCAACGAATATTTCCCCTCCCCTTAATTTTCTCATTTCCCCTTATTACGTCACAAATCCAACGTGAATTCACGTTCCTCTCTTGCAGCTTGCATAACTTCCGGAGTGACGTGGAAACCGATATTGGGTTCAATCTTCCAGGCTTTATCCCATTTTTTGAGGAAATTGATCCACCCTTCTTCCAAATTCCCTTCGTCCCTATTAAGATTACTCTTCCCCCCCCTACAAATACTCGCTGTTTCATACACGTTTCTTCCTAATTTCCTCCCCTCTTTTCTGATTACCTCTTTTTTTGCGATTCTATGCCCACTTTCCAAAATATGTTCTGAGAGACCCGTTTTGGGAACTTTTTCCCTTATGTCCTTTTCATGCTCGCTCCATCTTTTACCCATATTTCGGCCCGTCTGTCCTATGTACTCCTTCCCGCATTGGCATTCTATTCGATAAACCCCCTTCTGTTTTTCCGGTATTTCCCTAGTTGTCTTTCCTTTCTTATAATCGGTGAAGTATTTTTCTACATTCTTTGGTGCTTTCATCCCGCAAACGATTCCAAAATCTCTCGTTATTTTTCCGATTTTTTCCGATACGGATTGATGGTAAGGGATGCCAACGTACTTTACCCTCCTATTTTCGATTTTTTCCCCTTCTTTTTGATCCCCTTCTTTCCTAATAATTTTCCGTGCTCTCTCCGCTATCTTATCCATTTCTCTATTTGTGTATCCATTTTTTAAGATTAGAAGAGAGATCAAAAAAGGGGTAGAGACAAGCATTACATTGGGCACAAGCGAAAAGAAAATCCTTATTAAGGAAATTAAAGTTGGCAACATACCAATTGCTTTTGGAATACCTAAGACACACAAACAAGGCATACCACTTAGACCTATTATACCAACATACGAACATCCTGGATATGGGCTAGCAAAATTGCTGGTAAAAAGAATAAGGAAGGTAAATGAGAACACCCAATATAGCGTTAGGAATGCCGTAGAAGTTAAAGAATGTATAGAAAATCTGGAAATTGATGACGAGGATACAATAAGTAGTTTTGATGTTGTTAACTTATACCCAAGTGTACCGAGGGGGCGGGCGGGAGATTGTTTACTAAGGTGGCTGTTAGAAAAAGGAATAGACATCCTAACTGCTTGGGAATATGTACGATGGTATAACCTTGTAACGGAATATAACTTTTTCTATGTCAATGACAATATTTATAGACAAAAAGAAGGCTTGGCGATGGGAAACCCCATTTCGGGTATAGTAGCGAGCATTTTTATGCACTTCATTGAGAAGGCAGCTTTGGAAAAAACAGGAATGGGTATTAAATATTATGGGAGATACGTTGATGATATCTTGATTATAGGAAAGGGGGTAGCACTGAACAAGGTTTTTGAAGAATTAGAAAAACAAGACGAAAGAATAAACTTCACTAGGGAAAACTTAAGCGATGGAAAAATCAATTTCCTGGATCTTAGTATCTTGAAAGAAGGGAATAGGGTTAGAACAGGAGTACATCATAAACCCCTATCGGGGAACTTATATATTAACAAGGAATCGGCGCACCCCGAAATAACAAAGAAAAACGTATTCCTTAACTTTTTTATTAGGGCCGGTAGACTATGCAATAATGAAAAAGAAAAAGACAACGAAATTCGGTGGATAAGAAAAACAGGATTAAAAAATGGATACACAAATAGAGAAATGGATAAGATAGCGGAGAGAGCACGGAAAATTATTAGGAAAGAAGGGGATCAAAAAGAAGGGGAAAAAATCGAAAATAGGAGGGTAAAGTACGTTGGCATCCCTTACCATCAATCCGTATCGGAAAAAATCGGAAAAATAACGAGAGATTTTGGAATCGTTTGCGGGATGAAAGCACCAAAGAATGTAGAAAAATACTTCACCGATTATAAGAAAGGAAAGACAACTAGGGAAATACCGGAAAAACAGAAGGGGGTTTATCGAATAGAATGCCAATGCGGGAAGGAGTACATAGGACAGACGGGCCGAAATATGGGTAAAAGATGGAGCGAGCATGAAAAGGACATAAGGGAAAAAGTTCCCAAAACGGGTCTCTCAGAACATATTTTGGAAAGTGGGCATAGAATCGCAAAAAAAGAGGTAATCAGAAAAGAGGGGAGGAAATTAGGAAGAAACGTGTATGAAACAGCGAGTATTTGTAGGGGGGGGAAGAGTAATCTTAATAGGGACGAAGGGAATTTGGAAGAAGGGTGGATCAATTTCCTCAAAAAATGGGATAAAGCCTGGAAGATTGAACCCAATATCGGTTTCCACGTCACTCCGGAAGTTATGCAAGCTGCAAGAGAGGAACGTGAATTCACGTTGGATTTGTGACGTAATAAGGGGAAATGAGAAAATTAAGGGGAGGGGAAATATTCGTTGAGAATTGACCTTCATGTGGATAGATAAGCACAGTTGGGTAGGAAAGGCCAAACCTGCAGGTTGCATTGTGATTTATGCAGGTTTTTTAGAATTTTAACTTTTTTAACTTTTTTACCTGTGAATAGGCCTACTGTACAAGTTTTATTAGGGAACGGCTTGGTTTTTACGTACTTCTAATAGCAAAATCTTAATATTTTAAATGTACCCTAACCAACCCTTAACCACAATCCTCATATTACATTTTTGACGCAGTACTATGCCAAGTACTTAGTTTTGATACGAACCTGAGGAAAGAGATAGTCAATCTCTGAAACGTCGTTCTACAATAAGAGCACTATACTCACATACGTAAGTACAATTTTTAACTTTCCTTTTCTATATTCTGGATTTGTGAGTAACACGCGACAATCCTATAAAATGCTATTAACTCAGCTGGTATTAAATCAATGCCAGGTGCTTTGTTATTCTTTAGCCTTTTAATAGCATCTTTAACTTCAGTCAAGTTAGGTTCTGGAACTAAAGGTTCTGCTGTGTGTACTTCATTTACTTCTGATTTATCTCTTACATGAACATTTAAAAGGTCATTAAAGTAGTTCTTCCATCTAATGTAAATATCGCTTGGGTCAGCCATTTTTTTATCTTTTATCAAGTTTACTTTAGGTTGCCACTCCTTTCTAAATTCGTTTACACCTTTATATAAATCTCTGATATTCTTATTTTTGCTGTTGTTTCAATTTCGTTAATTTTACTTTTCAAGTAATCTCTTTTTTTTACTTCTGAACATGCAGTTAACTTCTCGCTTTATTCTATTATAATTGATTTGTATTGTAACGGTTTCGGGTGCCTTGCCCCAACACTACCGTTAGGGGTTATGTAACTCAGATGTCTGGGCGTAGAGCTGAAAGAGAATGCTTTATTATCTAGGTAGAGTCTTAATCCTAATTAGGGAAACCTGTAGGGTGTAGGCACAATTAGGCGCATAAGTAATGATTAACAATAACAAGGTTTATTATAGATAGCAGATGTGGCTGATATATGAAGAATATCCCAACCTATGTGTTAGGGGAAGGGAGCTGAAATGAAAGAAGGGTAGATTAGCGATACTTAGTAACTTGAAGTGAAGATCCGTGTCCATCTTCTATGTGCCTGAAGACGGCCTGGACTTGGCTGGGTGGATAGCCATCTTGGGTCGGAGGCTGGACGGCGCCTCCGGCCGTAATTCAGATCTGCTGGTCGACTATCAGGACTGCACTCTCGACTCTCTGGACTATGAGAATCAACTCCCCCTCCAATTCTATATCCTGCCCTTTTTATATTCGTGTATTTCCTTTGTCTCACCTTTAGTTCTCCCTTAGGGACACTTGCACTGACTGCGTGGCTTGTGTACTTAGTTAGTCCTTTCTAGGAATTAAGGATGTGCGGGTGCCTTTGCACCTTTGAAGGACGTGATGGGTACTTTCGTACTCATCTGGTGCATCCTTCCTAGAGTAGATGCACTTATGACATCCTGTTGTCTTAAAAGTTCATTCCCAGAATCGCCAGGGCCATATAGCACTCCTGGAATCGCAAAAGCCACAATGATATCCTGTTTATGGTTTTTCCTAGTGCACTTGCACCGACCAGGGGAAGGAGTAAAACTGAGGCAAGATAAGGTCGATCCACAGCGCCTTGAGTGCTTCCTGTTCTGAAAGCCGCACCCAAATCCAAGGTTACAGAAAGTCATGGACGTGTGAGAACTTGCACGTCACAGTATCATCAGAGTTATTTAACCACCTAAGTCTAGCCTGATTTCTTATTTCTATTAGAACATGACATTCATTATCAAACCATGACTTACTTTTTCTTGGTTTACGACTTGAAAGAGAGCAAACTATTATCATTTTCATAGTTTCATAGCATACAGTATGTCCTTTAAACAATATTGATACAATTAAAATTCCATCTCAGAACATAAGAGTGACATATTGCAAGCCTATCTGAGGCACCGCAGGTTATTTACCACCAGCAAAGCTTCAAGATATATTTAATACTCTTTGTATTCTCTCCTAGGCTTCTTCAAATTTCCCTAGTGTACAGGGTGTCCAACAATTATCCATACGTGTGTGTTGCGACTATGTTGAAAATTTGCCGATATTTGGTTGCTTGGGAATGGTTTTGTTTTCGTGGTTGGCACCCCTGCTCTGGTCACATGGAATGCTTACTTTGATTTATATGTCAGTTGTTTTGCCATAGCTGATGTTGATTTAGTTTATTTTACTTTGCTTTTCTGCCACTTTTGACTAATTGCGTAGATGAGAATGAAATTGGTGAAGGGACACTCACAAAGAACACTCATGCCCAGGCTGTGATTGGAACGTGGGACCACTGGCATCATAGGGTGCTCTGCTAACCACTCTGCCATGGAGGTCGGTGCCATGGTTGATGTGAGTGGACATAGTTACAGTGCCGAGTTGCGGCTAGTGACATGTGTGGTGTAAGAATGACAATGTGCAGGCCAAACAATTCACTGCAACATAATGTAAAGTTTGCAAATATGTTCTAATGTAAATAAATATTCTTGAGGCACTACAACTTTATGCATTAAATGTTTTCGCTTCCTCAACAACATCTCTCCATCTCCACTTTTTCCTATCCTGGATGTTCTTTGTCCAGTTCTTTACTTTCATGTCTTTCAAATCTTGAATTATTTCATCTTCCCGTCGTTTCTTTGGCCTGCCTAAGGCTTGTGTTCCAATTGGTTTCCATATGTAGATTTCTTTCACTAATCTTTCATCAGACATTCTATTTATGTGCCCAAATCACCTTAATCTTTGTGATTTTATGAAATTTGCGATGTTTTCATTCATTATTAATTATACAAACTAATAAAGAACTTAACAAATTAATAATTAATAATGTAAATAAATAGATATAATAAATAAATATCATATATACAGTCCGTCACAAAAAAATAGCACCACTGTGTTTGTGTTACGCTATGAATTATGTGCGAATTATCATGCTATACATGCTATTTTTAAGAGTGGTCGTATTTTTTTGTGACTGACTGTATATCTAAGAGTAATATGTACAGTCACGGACAGTTCTGGGTTTAATGGAATCATTACAACCCAGTAGTGTCCATGACTGTACTATGTAATATAATCTAAGGGTATGGGAACTTCTTGGACACCCTGCATTTTTAATAACAATATCAGTTGAAATGTTAATAAAATTCAGCTTCACTCCATAATTTAATTAGTATTTGACCTGTGACTGCTGTAAGTTCACTTTGGCCTATTGACTCATGAAGCATTGTTTCCCATTATGTTAGTTAAGCTCATTTTCTTTCCTGTGAAAGCTCTGCATTCATTTTATTTTTCCAGATCCTCGCTGCCTTGCAACCCAAAGGTGTTAAAGTAATTGGCGCCATGTGCTTGGCAAGGAACAGCGTGGGAGAGAATTGCTACGTGGCTGACGAGATGATCACAGCTAGGTCCAAACAGAGAGTTAGAGTTGGCAACACTGATGCCGAGGGAAGGATGGTTATGGGAGATGTGCTTTGCAGGGTAAGGAAGGGTTTGATATAAATTGCAAATTTTTTCCTTGATTGTGATGTTCAACTTTGTCCAATTTAAAAAATCTTAAAGCTTAAGACATTTGGTTGTATTTGGATCAGCATTGTAAAATTAGAAGAATTTAGCTTGGCACTAATTCTAAATTAGTAAATTACTTCAATTTGTTAATATATGTTAAAATCTGTGGTTATTGTACACGATTTGTTCTGTAGGTTGTTCTATGGTTTTACGTATACGTACACTTTACGTAACCCAAATCGGCTGTCCTCTTGAAATCTAGGGGTTTCTAATAGCCAACCGATTCCCAAACCACCTGAACATTTTATGCTCGTAGTACCTAGCATGCACATACAACCTATCATGCCTTACGTAGATATCTTTTATTTAGAAATCTCCCCTTCTCCGTGTATGCAAGGTTCATCCAATTAAATAAACACAAAATGTAACTGAACAAAACACTTTATTGTACACTGAAGTACATGCCTTGGACTATGTTTCAACATAATTGCCATCCCTGTTAAGACACTTATCATAACGAAATACCATATACACCATAAGTCAAAATGATGTTCCCAATTTCAGTGTCTATTTCATTGTAATGATAACGTAAATTACTGAGATTACACACACAGATTGAAAAACTCAAAAAGTTTTTCCTGGCATATTATAAATGTTCTATGTCTAATCCACGTGTTATATGACACACATCTAGTCTATAATCAAGTTCCTGCCACACTCTTCCTAGCATGTCAAGGTCCACGTCGGCTATGGCTGCAGTGATGTGCTCATGCAATTCCACCAATGTTGTAGCAAGTGGTGGCACAAAAAATCGATCCTTGATAAAACCCCATAGGAAAAGATCATTGGGTGAGACTTTTGAGGACTCTTTGTGTAGGTTGCGCGCGCACACACACACTACTGTGTCTTCCCCCTACTGAAGGCTGGCCGGTCGATTTTCCCTTAGAGGTGCAACCAGTTTCTTCAAATGTTGCGTACCATTTTCTAATTGCATTTGCCAGAAGGTGGTTCAACCCCAAATCTTGTTCAGAAATGCCGCTGAACAAGCACGACAGGCTTATTGGTATGAAAATCGAGAATACAGAACGCTTTCTGCTGTCCAGTGGTAGCCATTTTCCTCACTATAACTAAACTGCCTCCTTGTGGCTGACAGCTCAACTACGAGTCTGCAATAGAAATAACTTTTTGAGATTATATTCCATAAAAAATTACATATACAAGAAAAGCTCATTATTCCATAAAAAAATTACATATGCAAGAATACCTCATTACCTTTCGTATAAGAAATGAACAAAATCGGGAACATCATTCTGATTTACGCTGTATTTTGTATCCCCATATCGAAGAATGATGCCGCCTTTGTTGATAACCAAGTGGTAACAGCTTGTTTGACCGGATCGTCATCCTCGAAGCTCTGGCCACCAAGGAAAGCTTTCAGGTGTAAAAAGAGATGAAAATCAGATAGGCAAGGCCTGCACTATATGGGGGACGAGGAAATGTTTGTCAGCCAAAGTCTGTAAGGAGTCTTCGTGTTGCAGCTGCCGTATGGAGACGACCATTGTCGTGAATGAAAACAACACCATGGCTCAACATGCTACGCTGCTTGTTTTGAATTGCACAATGCAATTTTCGTAGAGTTTCGTAATAGGTGTTGGTTTTGCCACGCTCCAAAAACTCCACAAGCAATGCACCTTATCTGTCCTAAAACACTGTGCACAGGACCTTCCGAGTGGTCAGAACCGGTCTGACTTTGGTCTTTCATGGTGAGGACGTGCAGCAAGGTATTCCGGCATTTCTTTCAGTTAGCATTACTGATGCTGAGGAACATCTAGTGTCTAAATATTTCACTTGTACACCCTCAACAAAATTCCATAGACCTCTCAGTTAAAAAATGTTGGATAAATTAATGAGTTGATGATCTTGTGAAAAAAAGAAAGAAAAAAACCTGCACATTTGAATATGACATGAAGGCTGGTGCGGGTGTGGCCATTTGTGGAGGTGATGTGATCAACACAATGTCCATAAATTAAATGTTGGTTCAACCCCAGAGCTGCTTCATGCAGAGACATTGCCAGAAAAATTACCAACTAAAATTACTTAAACATTCCCTTTTATAAAGAAGGCAGTCCAAAACAAAAATAAGTTAAATATTTTAAAATGAGAAGAAAATATAAATAGTATACACTTAAGAATGATTTTTTTTATTTTTTTTTATTTTGCAAAAGTTGGTAAAACTTTAAAGACTGCTGTGCAGTACAAACTTTATATCACTGAAATGTCTCTGTTCATTACAAAGTTATAGTGAATTTAAATGTGGGAAGGACTTTTGGAAAACCTTGTACATAGTTTAATTTTTAATATATAAATTAGCAAACATTGTGCATATGTAAAGAAATATACTTTTGTACAAATTGTAACAATTTGAAAAACTTAATTAATTAATATTAATGTTTTTTTAACAGATGAAGGAACTGGCAGTGAATGAAGTCAATCCACATTTGATGACTATTGCAACCCTGACAGGCCATGCTGTGTTGGCTGTGGGACATGGCTATTCTGTAAGTACTGGTGTCCTTTTTAAATGTTTCGCAAATACAGATTTTTATGCTTTAGAGGCCCAAGTGGTGATTGTGAATTTTGCCATGAAAAACCATGTAGTGCACACTGTGACAATATGGCATCACTTTACCAATTTCTACTTTGTCTTGCACCTCACGCTTGAGTTTTGAAGCAACTTGAGTATCACATTTTGTTGTTGGAGGGCAGCACTAGTCGCGAACAGCTAATGTATTTGTTTTATAATCATGCAGTTTGGCATCTGTCTTTGAAGAGTTTATAAATTTTAGTTCCGCCTCTCAGTTTCAACCTCACTTCCACATAACAGACTAACAAGGGTGCCTCCCGATTGTGCAGTGGTAGTGTCGTCACCTTGTAATCAAGGGGTCTCAAGTTCAATACCCGCTGGAGCACACAGTGGTTCTGATCCCACTTTAAACTGTAGGTCCAGTCCCGATTAACCTTACTGTGCATAAAGTGGACTTAAAACAGAATAACAAGGCTCTGCCATCTTGACTCGTAGCCAGTATCATCCTCTGTTGGACTGTCCATATGGGTTAGTGTTTGTCCTTTCATCAATTTATCCTATCACCATTCAATCTCATCTTTGCAATGAGCCAAAAGTGACAGAAAAGCATGGTAAATGAAAATAATCGATGAAAAATTCAATTGGAAGTTTGTGAATAGAAAGGAAAGTTGAAAAATATTTTCAAAAACATCATTTCTCCTCCTTCACCTTTAGAACTGGTGCTGGGCTGACTGGTATCATTGGTGTCGGTTCAAATTACATCACTGATATTTGAACTCCTTTCTGAAGTTCCTTTAGCCTGAAAATTGAGCAAATTTTATTAAATTTTGCAGCAGTGCAGTGTGGCAAAAGTGAAGTTTGTAATCAAATGATAGCTGTTGTAGTATTCTGATGATCTCTTATGTAATTTTTTTTAAAAAAATTTAAACAAAGGTCTGGTTACGTGAAGAGTTGACACACACAGATTTTTCAGT
Organism: Lepisma saccharinum; assembly: GCF_977018435.1. Classification (NCBI taxonomy): domain Eukaryota; kingdom Metazoa; phylum Arthropoda; class Insecta; order Zygentoma; family Lepismatidae; genus Lepisma; species Lepisma saccharinum. Next base: position 7,084,747 of record NC_139247.1, on the reverse strand, counting down.
TAAAAATGCAGGCTCGACCAGGACTCGAACCCAGGTCTCTCGCATACCATGCCATTGTTCTGCCACTGAGCTACCGAGCTGGCCTGGCTTCACCTGATTTTTCACTGCCACTGACCTGTGTAGAATAATCTTACCATAACGGGATCTCTTGCATGTAAAACACTGCTGACGTCAACATTGCCTGGTTCCTCCCAGCGTAGAGATGTACATTAGATTTAGATGGGGCACACACAGGAGATGTACTATAGAAATTTCAGCGAATTTTTTTTGACATTGCATGGTTTCAGAGGAACCAGGCAAAATTGGTGTCAACAGTGTTTCACAGGCAACAGATCTCATTGCAGTAGCACTGGCAGAGATGATTCCACACACAGGTAAAACAGGGACAGCACACAATCAGGCGAAGTCAAGCCAGCTCGGTAACTCAGTTGGTAACGCAATGGCACGATATGCCAGAGACCCGGGTTCGAGTCCTGGTTGAACCTGCATTTTTGTCTGAAAATTGTACATAAAACCTCTGGTTGTTGGTGTAATTATTACTCTTGTAGTCTACAGTTGTTACAAGCATAATAACACAGTTTTTGTTGTGATGTTTCAGGAGAACACAATTAACAAAGGAGAATCAGTTATACAATGGATCTTGTTAATATTATATAGCAATAACTGCAGTTATGTTAATATTAAGATTTATAAATATTCTGAGCACAACATTTAATTATTGCAATGTTCAAGCATCAGAGTCAGTAAGAGTGGTGGCAAGGCAGGGTTCTCACACTCCTGGAAAATCTGGAGATCCTGGAAATCTCAAGGAATTTGAAGAAATTGAAATTCTCAGGGAAAAACCATCTAATTTGTCAATGAGTCGCAATGAAGTACGTCTGGAGGACTAGCATGTGCTCCTGCCTTTTGATAATACGAGGGCCGCACTGAAAGTTTCGGGAAAATGACATAAAGAAGAAGAATGAAAGTACATCAATTTTTTATTGCTTTTCAAAATATTCACCCTTTACAGCAATGCATTGTTTCATGCGATGGAACCAATTGTTGAAACACTTATGCCAGTCTGAAGTTGGTACCTGCGAGACATGCATTTCGTATGCTTCGATAGCCTCTTCGGGAGTGAAAAATCGCTGACCACGCAACTTGTTCTTCATTGTTGGGACCAAAAAAACATCACATGGGGCTAAGTCAGGTGGATAAGCTGGATGAGTCATGAGTTCAACTTGTTCATGGTCCAGAAAGTTCCTTGTGTCAGATGCTGCGTGCGAGCTGGGATTGTCGTGATGCAGAATGATTCGACGATTGGGGTTTGAAGTTCTGAGCACGTGGAGTACTTGTGGCAGGCAAATTGTGGTACACCATTCTGCATTGACTTTCTACGATTCTCTAGTGCAACAGTCGCAATGTGACCTGATTTACCGAAAAAAGAGGCAACCATTTTTTTCGACACACTGCGTGCACGAACAATTTTCGTTGGTTTAGGCTCATCCTGGAACACCCACACAGCAGATCGTCGCTTTGTTTCAGGTTCATAAGAGTAAATCTTTGATTCATCGCCTGTGACGATGTTAAACACAAGATTTGATGATCCCGACTTGAACCGTTTGATCATAGCCTTGCACCACTTCACACGGTCGTCTTTTTGTGCTTTTGTTAAATTGTGTGGGATCCAACGGGCACAAAGCTTTTTCACACCTAAATGATTGTGTAAAATTGTTTGTATTTGACTCATGCCAATACCTAAGGAACCCTGAATTTCGCGATAAGTCACGTGTCGATCACTGTTGATTAGTTCGCGAACTGCATCAATGTTTTCTGGCACAATGGCTGTCGATGGGCGGCCTTCACGAATTCCATCACTAAGGCAAACCCGGCCACATCTGAATTCTTGAAACCAGTGATAAATTGTCGTCTTTGATGGGGCATCTTCGTGAAAAGTTTCGATCATTCGAGTAACACACTGTTGCTGTGTTAAATCTTGCCGAAAATCATAATAAATCATGGCACGTAAGTTCCCTCTTGTTAATTCCATTTTTTTTACGAACACCTCACTTCAAACTTCTATCCTGAAACGAAAACGAATCCGTGTTACATCAGTCCTTGTAATTACAGTCGACAAATATCACAGTTTATAAATATAACAAAATCTAACAGATTGCATAGTTGCCAGTACCTGATTCCTGAAACTTTCAGTGCGGCCCTCGTAACAATTACAATACACACCAATAGTTACAACTTCAGTCATTTGCTTTACTTGAGCTGCTTTGAAGGTATACATTTTAGAGATTGTATTAAGTTTGCATTACAGATTTGTTACTATTGTGCCCATTTGTAAACGTGTATTTCTCAAATGTGTGAAATGGCCCTCCCTGATGGTGCAGCGGTAGCGTCGTCACTTTGTAATCAAGGGGTCCCGGGTTCGATGCCCGGTGGAGGCGCAAGTGGTTCGGATCCCACTTTAAACTGTAGGTCCTGTCCCAATTAGCCTTACTCAACCAATCAAATGTATGAAAATATATGGACCAAAGTTCCAATTGTTTAATTCAGAATTAATCAATGTACACAGGCATATTTTACATGGTTTGGTTTCTATTATGTCTCGTAACACATACTTCAAAGTTGTAGTGATTACTTACTGCATCTTGTCTTGACAATGTTTTTTTTCACTCTGATCTTTAGTACGGGCTCCTGCGTGAAATGCGAAGTACTATGTCACTAAATGCTTTCGATGTTACGGTAGGCAGGTTAGGTTTATGTCTCGTCATTATATCTCAGATAATAAAACATCCCTCATTGTTAGGAGGGTCAGGTTTAGTACTCTTAGCATTGAAATATCCCTAAATGCTTCCAACACCTGATCACGTAACAAATCTGGTCCCACACACAAAACTCCCTTCAAGTCTCGCATGATAATCGTTAAAACTTCTTGTCTGAGACAACCGGACACCAAGAGCAGCTGCTCGATGCAAAACATGGATAAGCTACTTTTTAAATAATAATTTCTCTGGTAAATTCTACTTAATGAAAATTTTAACTGTGTTAATTAGCTTGTCCAACCTTGAAATTTATTCCCACAACAGTGTCCAGTATTCTAAAGTGCAAATGCAAAGATCTGTACTTACTGTTTAATGTTGCCTGTATACTGTTTACAGAAGGTGCTGAATATGATTTCCTTGTGCGTCAATGCACTTTTGTGCATGCCTTAACATGTTCTCATACACCCGACGTAACACTACGGTGTCAGTGCTCCGAATTTCATTACAAATATTTTCCTTCAAGACTTCTAATGTTTTTGGATTAGTTGCGTACACTTTTCCCTTCAAACTGCCCCACAGACAAAAGTCACAAATTTATAGGTCCAACGATCGTGGCGACCACAATCCTTTGCTGACAGTCCTTTCTTCTGTCAATTTGTCATGAATTCGTGAGTGACTCACGGGAAGTGTGACAGGTTGCCCCATCCTGTTGAAAGACAGCGTACTCGAGTTCATGGGGCATCAACTGTGAGTAAAATTCCTCAAAATCTCCATATACACATCAGTGTTCACTGTTGTCACAATCAGAGTTGCAGACACAGCGCACCAGAGTCCGATTTTTTTATCGTGAAGAGGTTACTGATGAATCATAAGGGGATTATCCACTGACCAGTATCTGTTGTTTTGGGAGTTCACATGTCCTGACAGATGGAACCAGGCTTCACCACTCATGAAATACAGCAGTGGATCCAACAATCCACTCACAATTGGGCTTCATCCGTAGATCATGTAAAACACGTTGACAAGACCTGCACGAAATGTTTGCCTGTTGTGACAATTTACGTGTAAACTTATTAGGGCTTTTGGTTATTTTGTGCTTCAATATCCACAATCACAGCAGGTGTATGAACGGATGGGGCTAGAGTCTTCTTCGAGTTTGCAACTGACCCTGTCGTACACCACTTTTTCACCAAATCTTGCATACTGCTCTTTGCTGGTAAGTCAACACCACGAAACTTGCTTGCAAAAATGTCCTGCGTTTCTATAATGGAACTGGTACACACGTACGCCTCCACTGTTGCGATTCTTTGTTGAGAGTACATCTCGCTGAGCTTCTTCACACACGTCTGCACTAAGTCTTCACTTCTTTCATACTGACAATGGGATAGTCTACCACAGTCGTTACAGCATGAGGCAGGCAGGGATTGGCTGGCATTCGGCTGTCTACGCAACAATGAGGTGTTTACATGCACTCCTTGCAGGCAGGCGGGATGGTTTTTCATTTGAAATGTTATCTTGTGCACTCTAATACAGTTTGAAAAGGTGTTGAACTCCCACAAATATCTGCAACCATAGTCCTTAATTATTATCACACAGGGGTGCCATTTTACTCTTGAATATTTTTATGTACTTGTACTTAGACCAAAATATCGCATTTGAAAGTTGATTAAAAGAAAGATATTTCCCAATTTAAACTCTTTCTTTGCAAGATTGAAAGTGCAAAAAAATGCTCTCTAATATTTTTAATGTAGAGCACTTTTAAAATTATCAATTAAATTTTAAATTGAAATTACAATTAAAAGGAATTACGTCCTACTATAATTGGTTTTGTAAGTCTTTATTATCCTTGTATCGGCACTTCGACCTCCCCAATCATTATTGATTCATTGACCAATTTTGTTTATTTAATGTTGCTTTCTTCCACATTTGACTAATTGGGATGATAGGAATGAATGGTGATGAGATGACTTGCAGAACAATCACAAACGCATATGAACTCTACACAAGACAAACTACTACAGAGGATTATGCTGGCTGCGAATCCTGGTGCAAGAGCCTCGTTAGCCTGGTGCCTGGACTCAACAGTAACAAAACCCCTTAGATCGCAGGAGTAAAATATACGTAGTCAGTCACTAATCCCTCATAAAATTTCTGACTCCACTCCCTACAGCACATGACAATTGCAACCCATCGAGATGGTAGCTAGGCATAGAATTTCTGAGAAAATTAGGAAGCTACAAGAAAGGGCAGTGTACAGGAAAACATGCTTTCTTCAAAACAGCAAGTTCTGATAATTGAGTTCGTAAAAATTACAATGGATTAGTGGTCTAAGGTTGATAATGTACCATGTATTTTGACATTTACCTTACAAAACTGTGACATAGGAATAATAAAATTGCAGAATACTACATACAGGCCGCGGTGGCTCAGTCGGTAACGCGTCTCACTACCATGCTCAAGGTCCCGGGTTCGATCCCCGGCCGGTTCAAATCCGGGAACTTTTGTAACGGTGGAAGCGGCCCCGGCGCCTACCCAGCGTCGAATAACATGGGTACCTGGGGGAAACCCTGGGGGGTAAAGGCGGTCAGGGGTGTGGTGCTGATCACATCACCCCCACTCACGACCGGATCAAGAAAGTGTGGGGCGTTACCCCCACACCCCCTATACGCCTTCATGGCGTGGTGCTAAGCACAGGGGAACACTTTACCTTTACCTTTTTTACTACATATCAGATTGATAAAATTATCACTAGTATTACTGATACACTGATATGCCAATACCAGTAGGGTAACAATTAATGTCCGATCTCGAATAATAATAGCCAGAGATCCTGGGTTAGAATCCTGAAATGGGTGTTCTTTGCAAGTGTCCCTTCATCAATTTCATCAAATCATCACTCGTTGTCGTCATCGCGATTAGCCAAAAGTGGCAGAAAAGCGATGCTAAATAACAAAATTGTATTAAAAATAATAATAAAAGAAGGTAAGGGTGGAATGTCTATGAGGGGAAATGTAGGTTATTTTGAAATATATCTAAAATAGTATTGCATTATATATTGACTACTCTGGAAAAAATATATAAGATTCTGGAAAACTTGGGGAAATCTTAGGGAAAATATACCGTATTTACGCGTGTATAGTGCACATGCGTGTATAATGTGCTCCCTGGTTTTTGATGGGTAAAAGTTACAAAACATTATATCTTGTATATAATGTGCAGTACAATCCAGTTTCAAAGAATGGCTTCCTTAGTTGTAAGTCGTAAAGCTGTTGTTATGCTGATCAAGAGTGAATATGTAACATGATACGTATTCAATGAGTCACCTGTTGCTATGTGGACCAAGAGGAGAATATCCTCTTGTGTAAACAATAAGTCACCAACCCACGCCACCTCCCCCTTCTCCCTCCAGTGTGTTTACCATCCCAAAACTTTCACTCTTTAACCACCTTATTTATTCTGTAATAGTAGAAAGCGAGATCAAAATTACGTTATGGTTTTGCAATGCTCAGGAAGTTATTTTCTATTATCTCTCGCCCAACAAATACTGCCGATATGCATCCCATGTGAGGAAAGGTGCATGCTCGAATTCCACCAAAGTTGCACTGCTTTTCTTGGTGTCGCAGCACATTACATTACAAAGTGAAAAATTGTGTGAAATGGCCTTCAAACTTTTATACGTGGTTTTGTTCATTCCTTCTTTACTTTTTCCGTGACTAATGTAACATTTATACAAGGCACATTCAGGACCTTCAAACTAGCAGTTAGCTGCACAAGATTTCTTCCATTAAGGAATTTACAATAGTGTAAATGTATTGGCCAGTAATACATTTTAATTATTGTTTTCTTTTCCTTATGTTTGCTTTCATCCAAAGCACCATAGAAATCAGAACATTCCTTCATTTTCTGATAAACTTATTTCAACTGCCTTTCACATTAGCGTCGTTATCTTGAATGGAATACTGTTGCCATATTCAGAAACTCCAGGATTTAAGCTTTACCATGATATATAACATGATAGGGTTCTGTAAACATAAAAAATCAGTGTAAGTATCCCAAAATCATGGAATGACCCTGTACAGTTCCATGTTGGCTGTCTGAATTATTCCGTGCACAATACGCACCACAGTTTTTGGGAGCAAAAATTTTGGAAAAAAGTGTGCATTATACATGAGGAAATACTGTATTTCGAGTTCACGTGGGAACCCCGTTGAGGGTCTTTTTTGAAAGTGGTATGAACTAAGCTCCACTTGAAACCAATACCACTTATGACACCCTTATTGATTCTTACCGGTACCAAGGCACTTTAACTACGAGTTGTTCAGACTATAATATTCTACAGGAAGTTTCAGACCAGTGAATTTATTATTTTCACTTGCCAGGATTTGACTATGAAAATAATTTATTCAATTACTTAATAAATAAGAATAAAAACATAATTTGGCTCAGGTTCTTGATGTGAGATGTACTGCACAAAAATGTTTATTTCTGTTAATTTTTTTACTGCATTATTTAATAAACTGCATTATTTTGAATAACAAGTGCACTTTAATGCTGAAGACTAAGCAGCTGAAGTCCAGTTTAGGCATGTACTTAAAATGTTTCAGTTACTTAAGCTTTCACCCCATCATGTGGCTTCTTCAGGAGTTAACACAAGAATAGTAAAAGTTTTGAAGATGGAAGATAAGGTGGGTTAAAAAAGTTAAAAGTAGAAAGTAGAAGACACTTTTCAAGTGAGCTTTCAGACCAAAGCAACAAGTGACATGCAATAAGGATCACACATCATTGGGAAACGTGCCTTCAGAATGAAATGCAACCTTTCATACCAGAGTGCGACTATAAGCTGCACGTGCCACTTGTCACTCAGACTGGGCCATTTTCTCAACAGAGAGCATCACGTTGCCTCGGTTTGTTGGTAGCTCATGCCTAGCGAATACTTTTCTACAGACTAGATGAGGTCTTTGTTGCTTGTCACAACAATGTGTAATCACCATTGTTGCTTCGGAGCCTCCCCATTGGCACAGTGATTTGGATCCCACTTTAAACTGTAGGTCCAGTCCCGATTAGCCTTACTGTGCATAAAGTGGACTTAAAACAAAAACTCAAACTTGTTCCTTTCGACTGACAACTGACTAAATAAAAATGTGGAAAAGACTGCAAAATCAAGGAATTTGTTTTGTTAGAAAAGAGTGGGAAGCTTGCCATTATTATGAATCTACTCTGGTTTGCATTTATCACAAAGCATAGAAGAAATAAAACTTCTTATTAATATTAATTACAAAATAGAGTGAAATGGAGCATTTTTCATGAATCCAAAGCTAAAGAAAGTGTACGGACACTATTGTTAATTCAACCAATATTTTCAAAACTCACTATACATATTCACATGCATTTACCATGTCGTTGTCACTTCATATCAGATTAATGTGTATCATTTGTGGGTATTAGTAAATTTTAAATCATTTAAATTTTGTCAATGAAACCAAAGTTTAAATGATCCATTGTTAACTATAATGAGAGGTTGAAAAAAGGAAAACGAATTTAGGTGCCATCCCCTTTTTCTGAGGAGCTAGCTTTTTTTCTTTTTGAACAAATATGGTCTAAGAAAGCCATGAATTCCACTAAGATAAAGCTACACATTTTTAAATATGATCTTGAAATTAATTTATTAATAATTCAAGATTGGATTAAAACTAATTAATTCTTGCACCAGAGTGGCATTCGTCAAGAAGGCTGAACTGGTAACAGCTTGAAGAACTATGCAATACATTCTAATGCATGACATACTCTGCTACATCCCCACACATTTTGAAAATTGGTTAGCATCAGTGATAACATTTATAACGGTATGTATATCATTCTGATTTAACGACACGCGTGATACAGAAAACACAAGCGGGATGTGGGGGTAGCGCCCCACACATTCTCTATCTTGGCCATTTTGGAGGTGATGTGATCATCACCATGCTCCTGCTGCCTTTACTCCCCCCTCCCCAGGTACCCCACATTGGTTTGGGGCTGGGTGAGCTCCAGAGCTGCTTTATGCGGAGACAAGGTTGGAAAAATTCCAATCTTAGATCACGCACCCCAGGAATCGAACCTGGGTGTCCTGCATGGCAGTCAGACACCCTACCCACTAGACCACCACAGCCCTCCATAAGCAAACTCAATATTAATAAGATACATATTTTTTGGCACTAAATTTGAAAATTCAGGCACCAGGTGAAAATTTTTAGGTGCACCAAGGTGACTGGGCATGCTGTATTTTTCTACCCCACACACTAATGATTTGTAACTGTGCGTTACTGTGGCAAGCCCCCTTGAATAATTAAACATGAACTGGATTCTGCAAGTAAAACATCATCAGTAATTGTAGAAATGCATTTTTTTTCATTGCTTCAGTTCATAATGACATTTATAAGCATTGTCCACTTCATATGTCCTCTATAAAATTCCTTCACTTCTCAGTTCAAAAATGTTTGGCCTCCATTGCAGAGTGGGTAGCACAGCACACTTCAGTGCCAAGTGTCCCAGGTTCGAATCTCAGTGTGTTGACATGGGTGTTCTGCATGAGTGTCCCTTCATCAGTTTCATCATTCATCTTCATCATTGTGATTAGCACACAGTGGAAGAAAAGCGATACTAAGTAACAAAAATGAAATCAAATCTCAAATGTTGGGTAAGTTAATGCTTAATTTCTCTTGTATCTCATAACTGAAATGTCGCAATGAAAACTGTGTTTTTATGCTTGTATCAACCATAGACTACAAGAGAAATAATTCTACAATGCAAGCAATGTGTACATGCAAGCAAAATTAATTAATGCTTTGGTTTGATTTCTTGATTGATTTGGTGCACAGTAAGGTTAATCGGGACTGGACCTACAGTTTAAAGTGGGATCGAAACCACTATGTGTCTCCACCAGGTATCGAACCCCTTGATTACAAGGTGATGACGCTACCACTATGCCATCGGGGAGGTCTTGGTGAATGTCAACAATTTGTAAATAAACATCTTGGTGTACACTGATCATACTTGCAAGTGTTGTTACTAAAAAATTACGCTTGTTGATACAAACTTTTTCTCTGTACGCATAAGGAATCATTCCTGAAGGTTTGCCCCATATTTGCATTACACCCTGTACAAAGGCATAATCTAAAAACACATTGTATTTTTTGAAGGCAAAATCCACCAGTATCTTAGTCATTTGTTAAATAAGAAGGCGAATTTATCATACAGGGCCAAAATAAAATGTTCATGTTGAATTTACACATTAACAGTTGCTAGTATCTCGTTAAATTTTATATTGGTATCAGTAATAATTTCATTTCCACAAATTTCAGTATCAGATTATTGCACATCTCTATAAGATAAGAGTTACTGTAATTTAATTTATCGATCTTTTACATCTTTTGTGTTGGAATATTTTTTCTTAACTGTGCAAATTGCTTGTTACACAAAAAATATAAATTACATTAAATAATGGAAGTTTTGTATTTAACAAATAGTGTTTGTTTAACATAATTTACACTTTTTTAATTATTTGAAGTGATTACTGCAGGCTGTCCAAAACATCATGCAACCTTGACTTTGAATGTAAAAAAGATAAAGTGTTCCCCTGTGCTTAGCACCATGCCATGAAGGCGTATAGGGGGTGTGGGGGTAATGCCCCACACTTTCTTGATCTGGTCGTGAGTGGGGGTGATGTGATCAGCACCACGTCCCTGACCGCCTTTACCCCCCAGGGTTTCCCCCAGGTACCCATGTTATTCGACGCTGGGTGGGCGCCGGGGCCGCTTCCAACGTTAGAAAAGTTCCCGGATTTGAACCGGCCGGGGATCGAACCCGGGACCTTTAGCATGGTAGTCAGACGCGTTACCGACTGAGCCACCGCGGCCACCTTTGAATGTATGTAACTTTTGTACAAGAAACAACAGATTTTTCTACACCTACTCTTTTTGTAGGATTAATTTCAACTCTTTTTCTTTCATCTGGATATTGATTGAAGAACATGCCCAGATATCGAGCATACCTGGTACTGCACTCTGACATGACCAATGTTGCCAGTACAGCTCGTAATGAGAAAACATACTTTTTCATATATAACACCATTAAACCTTGTTTCCATGTATATGTCACATATATACATATATGTGTGAAAAATATCATTCTTTTATCAATTCCGTATATACCCACAGACCATAATAATGCAATAGTAAAACATGCTGTCCCATGTAGGACTTAAAGTCAAAATGTGGGACACGAATAATTCACAGTAAATAAACATGTTAGCCAATAATGTAAAATGGACACATTTCAAGTTATAAAAGATAATGAGCCAGCACCAGCTGGTCAAAAAAATTAGGGGAGCAAGCAAGGAATCCCAAAACCAAAGTTGGTAAGTCAAAAGTAGCAATGTATTTTGATTAGGTGAGTGTGTCCTCAACCAGTACAATACATGTCTATTGAGTCATTAGCAAAACAGAGTTTTAGGGATGATTTCTGCAAGGTACTGCACAAAATCAGGAGAACAGCACGGTGATAAGACAACATAAATGGACAGATACGCAACAGATCCATACCTCTAATAAGGCGTGTGGTCGCCATGAACTGCTATGACAGCTGCACATCTGTTTTGCATGGAACCAATAAGGTTATCAACGACAGCCTGAGGGATATTCACCCATTCCTCCAGAAGGGCCATTTCAAACTGTTGCAGAGTTGTAGGCGGCGCTGGCCGAGAAGCAATGCGTCTTCCGAGTGTGTCCCACACATGTTCAATGGGATTCAAGTCTGGGGAGGACTCTGGCCATACCATTCGTTCGATACCCTCATCCCGTAGCATGGCGTCAACCAGACGTGCTTGGTGAGGTCGGGCATTATCGTCCACAAAAATGAAATGATCACTGATATCTGCAGCCATTGGGACAACATGAGGCCTGAGGATCTCATCCCGGTACCGTAAGGCTGTCAAAGTACCATTCCGGATAATGTGCAGGGGGGGTAGGTCGACCAACACTGATCCCTGCCCATACCATTAAGCCACCGCCACCATACTGAGACACTTCGCGCACATGTGCGGGATAATTGTGAGTCCCACGTTCCCTCCAGATGAGAATGCGTCGATTATCTGACTGGAGACTGAAACGCGACTCATCCGAGAAGAGAACTGAACTCCACTCTCCATGTCCCCACTCACGATGTTCCACAGCCCACTGTCTGCGAGCCCTACGGTGTTGGGCATTCAGAGGGACACACACCATTGGTCTTCTTTCATAAAGACCCCTTTCCCGCAGGCGATTTCGTACAGTTTGGCCCGAGACTCTTCGTCCTGTTGCCAAAACAAGGCCGCATTGCAAGTCAGTTGCAGTTTGCTGCCTATTCCTGCGAGCCGACAATGCTAAGTACCGGTCTTCCCTAACTGTTGTTGACCGTGGGCGACCTTGCTCAGGCCTCCTTCGTACTGTACCTGTCTGTTGAAATTGTGTCCACAACCTGGAAATGACTGCGTGACACACCAAGGGCTGCAGCCACCTCACGTTGTGTTTGCCCTCCTTCCATCCTCCCAATGGCTCTCCATGCGCTAGATTCCCCTAAATCGTGTTGTTCTGCCATCGTTCCTATTCAACACTACTCAACTGAACCCCACCTGCAACCGATGTTTCCAAGTGACCTCGTGATTGCTCCTCATATCACAAATTCTGCCTCGTGCCTTATGGTGTCATTAGAGAGCTCTTCATGCTGATGATTCATCACAGATGAATTGTACTGGTTGAGGACACACTCACTTCATCAACATACATTGCTACTTTTGACTTTCCAACTTTGGTTTTGGGATTTCTTGCTTGCTCCCCTAATTGTTTTGACCAGTGTATAACACCATTAAGCCTTGTTTCCATGTATATGTCACATATATACATATATGTGTGAAAAATATCATTCTTTATCAATTCCGTATATACCCACAGACCATAATAATGCAATAGTAAAACATGCTGTCCCATGTAGGACTTAAAGTCAAAATGTGGGACACGAATAATTCACAGTAAATAAACATGTTAGCCAATAATGTAAAATGGACACATTTCCAGTTATAAAAGATAATGAGCCAGCACCAGTGATGGAGTGGTTAGCACATCGCACTACGACACCAGGGGTCCCGGGTTCGAATCCTGGGCTGGGGATGGATGTTTGTGAGTGTCCATTCATCAATTTCATCATATCACTCATCGTCATCTTCGAAAATTAGCCAAAAGTGGCACAAAAAGCGAAGTAAAATAAAACCAATCAATCAAAGGATAATGATTTTTAATTGATTCCTTAAATACAAAATTCCCAAACTTGTAATCAATACAAAACAATACACTTCTTCCTACACATTTCTTCAGTTGAGTAGGTACTTCTCAGATTAGCCATTTTTTCCCGAGATTTCAGGGTTAGTCAAAATTTACTTATGAAACGGAACAGTCAAACTCTTCGAAATTATTCTGAACCAGTATGAAACCTTCTACAGACTCATGAGATATTATCATCTCATCAGTCCATTTCTGCTGATATTAATAAGGAGACTCTCTCAACATTTACTTTATAACCTGGAATCAGTGATGTTCCAGAATTTTCTAAGGGAAGGGGTTACATATTCTTATTTTTTTAAAAGAATACTGGGACGAAGGGGGTGTATGACCACCACCAGTCCCCGTTTGGGCATACCACTGCCTGGAATGGCAAACATCTTTAGATAATATGAAACATAATGTCCTTAACATAACTTCAAGTGGTTCCAGGGGTTTCATTTTGGGGTGGAGTTCAGTTCAGTAACTTAGTTTTCTATGCGTCGTGCTTTATAATCAAAATATTTAATAAGAATGGGAAATTACTTCCATCGTTATCTCAGACATTGAATGGTTACATCAACAATGTTGACCCAGTAGCTTGCATCTTTGTTCTAACACAAAATAAAAGTAAAAAAAGTGCTCCCCTGTGCTTAGCACCACGCCATGAAGGCGTATAGGGGGTGTGGGGGTAACGCCCCACACTTTCTTGATCCGGTCGTGAGTGGGTGATGTGATCAGCATCACGCCCCTGACTGCCTTTACCCCCCAGGGTTTCCCCCAGGTACCCATGTTATGCGATGCTGGGTGGGCACCGGGGCCGCTTCCATCGTTAGAAAAGTTCCCGGATTTGAACCGGCCGGGGATCGAACCCGGGACCTTTAGCATGGTAGTCAGACGCGTTACCGACTGAGCCACCGCGGCCACCTCTAACACAAAATACTTTTGTTTTTTTTTTCCTTATTTTGAAATGTCTGAATGAAAATAAGTTTCACTATTGAGTTTGGGAGTGAAGTCCATCGACTTGTAAGTTGTATGATGTTTCCCTGCGATTGCTCTTTGTTCGACTTCAAAATTATACTACATTGTGGGCCTTTTCAGTGGAGCAGTGGTAACGTTGTCACCTTGTAATCAAGGGGTCCTGGGTTCAATACCCAGTGGAGGCACATTGCACATTTTAAACTGTACATCCAATTCTGATTAGCCTTTCTTTACATAAAGTGACTTAAAACAAGAATTCAATCAATTATGTTACGTTCAAAATGTAGAACATTTATGATTATTATTATTATTATTATTATTTTCAAATTTCTTCTGGACGCCGGACATAAGGCTAAATGTCTAACCCTACTCTGTAGTTGCTCTTTTTTTCCATGTTTTTTTATATATATATACTTTATAATCCTTGCTTTTTATCCTATATTGAACTTTCATGTAGAGAATTGTTTTTCTTGTCTAATGTTTAAAAAATATCTGCATAGACAAAATACCTAGTGCAAGGTTCACATCTCTATTGCTTTGTATACAAAGGTTATGTATGTTCAATAACTAGTTATATGACTTTTTAGACACCCTGTACAACTGTATGAAATTGCATTGCAGATAGTGATTGACAATGGAGTTGCAAGAAAAGAAGGGAATTCTAAGAAGCTTCAAGTAGCTGGAGATACCATAGGAGACCTATTTGAAGTAAGCACGATGAAGAGAGAAGATATTGCCTTCCATAAAGGTAGGTGGCAAAAATGTGTGTTCACCAGTCCCTGTCGTAGCATTGCGTCTTGCAAATTCTAGGTTTTCTATGTTTGCAAAAATACAAAAGAATGAAGTTCTATATTGTCTCCTCCCCCTCCTCCTCATCCTGTTTGTAATAGTTGGAGGCATGCATATTTTGTATTTGATGGAAACACGAAACATAAAATATCATGCTGTAATGCTCATTTTTTCATGTTTTGAAAGGTGTGAGATGCATTTTCCAACCCTGTTTTGTCACCAAATGATTTGAAATGAACTGTGAAGTGTGAAATGAACTTTTAAACAGGGTGGATAAAAGTAATTTTTTCATTATTTTCGGGGGAAAAAAATGCTTAAAATTAATTGCATGATTTTTGGCACCATACATGTATGAAATGTTTGTTGAGTGTGTTAATGAAACTATAATAATTTCAGTAACTTTTCTTCAAGTGAAAATAAAACATTCTGGATATACTCTATGATTGTACTTAAAATATTTTTTAGTCTTTGTAGCTGAATTAGCCTCCAGAGGGCTCTGAGAAGGGGTAACTTTAATTACGGCCACCTTGTACTTTATAATCAAGATAATTGTTTATTTTGAAATGACACATCCTGAAATATAATGGGAGCACAAGGTGCATGGAGATAGTTTTGAATTGAGCTTTAGAACGTTTCATTCCTAAATGCCCTTTTTTTTTTTGCATATTTTGTCAATGTTTTTAATTGTTAGAAAAGTGTTAGGGCTATATCATTTTTAATATTTTTAAAATGAGGATTGATAGAAATTATATTTTTGCTGTTACTGATAAAGTACTGATAAAAAATGGCAAATGTGCCTTGAAGACAGAATGCTGCTTCATTCATCTTAAAGTATGTAACTAGGTGACTGCAGTGGATTTACGTTACAAAACCAAGACATGTGAATTATATGATTATATTCATAAAAATGAATGATTACGAATGTCCTAATTTCACACTAACTTGTAAGATAATTTTAGGAAAATTGAATTGGTAAAACTATCGGTGGTTTTCATGATACACCAATATGCCTATATTGCCTGATACGAATGGGGTACTGCTTAGGATCCTCCTTCACTACTAAACATATATCCAGCATGTTTTAAAAGTTCTGCAGGAAGTAATAGGTTTATTACAGCAAAATATTTATTTTTTTACACAGAGGAAAAATTAAAATTTTGTTCAGCCCACAATGCTGAATAACGTGTGTGCAGGTGATCACACGATCGCAAGATGGCATCGATGCAGGAAAAAGATCTGTTTGTTTTTATGGCTTGCCGAGTTAAAATGTTGTGTTTTGGTGCAGAGAAGGACCTCCTGCGGAGACGAGTATCCGGAGATGGTACGAAAAGTTTAAGGCTACGGGAAGCGTAGCAGGTTTGCCACGTGGTGGTAGGCCAAGAACGAGTGATGATGTGGTGGATGCAGTGCAGGCGAGCGTGAAACAGAGTGCAATGAAATCTCTTGAACGAAGATCCTTGGAATTGGGAGCGGCAAGGTCTACGTTACACAGTATCTTATGCAAGAAAGTGAAAGCCACCACTACAAGATTTGTGCACGATCTGATTGAAGAGGACTGACACGACAAAGGAATTTTGTGAATTAATGTTAATCTGATTAAATGGTGATGGTGGTGAAGCCCTTCAGTCTCTTCTCTGATGAGATCACGTTCCAAGTTTTAGGAGAATTGAATAGACACAATTGCCAAATTTGGTGGAGTTGAGAATCCACAGGAGTTCGAGACACATGTGCGGGATAGCCCCAAGGTCAAAGTGAGGTGTGCTGTTTCCATGAACCACCTCATTGGTCCATTTTTTTTTGAGGAGGACACAGTGAATGGCAACAGTTACCTCAATATGTTACAGACATTCCTTGTCCCGGAACTTCAGAGGTTAGGCATCATCAATGAGGCCCCTTTCCAGCAAGATGGTCCACCCTCCCATGCTTTGCCTTTGAAGTTTGTGAGTTTCTCAATGGTCAATTTGGTGAGAGATGGATTGACCTCAGAGGACCAACACCTTGGCCTGCAAAGTCACCAGACCTTACGCCTTGCGAATACTGTCTATAGGGATGTCAAGACCCAGGTGTATGCACAGAAACCGACAGATGAATGAAGCTCAGCTTGAGATCTGTCGATAACTAAACCACATCAAACATTAATTTAAAAGTTATAGGTTTTTAGAATCCTACACACTGTGTTAAGAATGTACTGATATGAAAATTTTCCTGATTCTGATAGACTATCAACACAGAACCATTCCTTATCAAATCGGTCTGAGCCTTGACATCTTAGAGGGGCTTCCAATGGCATCATGGTAACGTTGACACCTTGTAATCAAGTATTCCTGGGTTCGATACCTGGTCGAGGCTATTAGCACAGTGGTTCGGATTCCATTTAAAACAACAATTTGATTCAATTGACATCTTAGAAATTGATATTTTTTTATATGGTGGTAGTACCAGTTACGTTAACAAAAACTGTAAAATTTCAGATGTTTTGGGCTCTTAGTTTTCAAGTTATTAACTCCAAATGCAAAAATTGCCACAATTTGACAAAATTTTGCATTGTATCTAAAAATATCCAATTGGCAGTTACACAGAGAGAGGTAATTCACTCTAATGAACTTATGGTTAATTTTTCCATGCATTTTTCGTTTGTAATTGATTTCGCTACCTATACAGGCAGAGAGGTGGTGAAATCGATCACAAACAAAAACTGCGAAGTGCAATGAACCATTTATTGGTAGGGCTTGGAAGTTGATGAAAAATCATCTTTTTTCTGGGCCTTGAGAACAATTCTAAACCTGATAGTAGTCTGTTTTCCTTCAGTCAGAACCAGAAAACATTGTTTTTATTTTTCATGTTTTTTTGTTGTTTTTTTTGCTGTTTTTGTTGCATTTTAAAATCATTTTAGAGGTTTCGTCTTTTTTCCTCCTTCCTTGTTGCTTTTGAATTTTAAACCTATTTGCTAGCCTAATTTACATATTTAAATTTCATAACAATGTAGATAGATAGATTTGTTGTTTCAAGTCCACTTTATGCACAGTAAGGCTAATTGGGACTGGATCTACAGTTTAAAGTGCGATCTGAACCACTATGTGCTTCCACTGCACCATCGGGGAGGCTCTCATAACAATGTATTTTTAGCAAGTATGCCATTAATCAAAAATATGAAAGGAGATGAATGACTTGTGCAGAGAAACTTGCAGTGCATTCTGTGTAATTTAAGTATCTTAAGTAAAAATAAATAAACCACATTGTATCTTAATTCCTTCTTTTCCTTTACTTCTGTAATTTGAACAACCAAACAACGGGTTTTATCAAATTATTCAACTATTCTCTTGTAATTTATAAAAAAGATCAAGCTTTCATTTCAAAGGAGCAAAAAAAAGAAACGGGTCATATTTTAATTTTTAGGTAATTTTTTATATAATTTTAAACTCATTGTATAGGCCAATTCTTTTTAGATTTTTAATTCATCAATTTCAGAGGCCTATTTACTAGATTGAGGTTTGCCGCGGTGGCTCAGTCGGTAACGCGTCTGACTACCATGCTCAAGGTCCCGGGTTCGATCCCCGGCCGGTTCAAATCCGGGAACTTTTCTAACGGTGAAAGCAGCCCCGGCGCCCACCCAGCGTCGAATAACATGGGTACCTGGGGGAAACCCCGGGGGGTAAAGGCAGTCAGGGGCGTGATGCTGATCACATTACCCCCACTCACGACCGGATCAAGAAAGTGTGGGGCGTTACCCCCACACCCCCTATGCGCCTTCATGGCGTGGTGCTATGCACAGGGGAACACTTTACCTTTTATTTACTAGATTGAAACATTTTTAAATCTTGAAACAGCAATAAATAAAAGCTATTTGACCTAGAGAGCTCAAATTGGTGTCATTCTCTTCTGCTTTTCATGAACTTTGAATCAATATGATTATGGCATTTGGATTGTTTAATTTTATTATCACCTTGCAATCAAGTGCACCTTACTTGGACTCCTCGTAGTGGTACAATTTATTGATTCAGGCTCTTTAAACTGTTTTTCCTGTCTATGCATAAAACTGACTTAATAAAAAAGTTTCCATATTATTACTGCATGTTGCTTCCATTAATTTGACCTGTTTTGCCTTAAGATGACATTTCTTTTTAGGAAAATGTGAAGGTGAAGATGTGTATCAATGCAACAACAGTCCCTCCTCCCGTACGCCTCGTGGACACCAAGGGCCAGCTGGGTTTCTCCTTCTTGCATCAGGATTGGACAAGGTTTGTGTTGTGTATTTTATGTGGTTTTTATTGTTCCGCCTAAGTCCTACACTGTGGCAGTATGGCCTAATTCATATCTTATGTGTGTGCAAATTACTCACAATTACAAAATAATACGTATTCTTAAAAAAATATATTTAAAAAATGTTTAAAACAACACTAAACTTATTTGACTTACGATTAGTGAGTATGTCAATTTCCAAACAACGTTTCAGGAATCAACTGTTCCCTTCCATCAGGTTCCTTCTTGACTAGCGAGATCATTTCATAGTCACATCAAATTGCATTAAAAACAAGGAAAAATGAAATAGGAATAACTGTGGCAGAAAAGGAATCCACAATGCATACCCATACTCACTACCATCCCTAGATAAAACCACAAAAGTTTAAAAAGTCAATGTTAAAAGAACATTTTGACTTGAAAAATTAAGATGCAAGGCAATTTACTTTCGCCCGTGAGAGTTCTGGATTGCCTTCTCGCAGAATGCAGGAAGTTGTCGGATTCCACTCCCTGCACACAAGTTTCCCCTTCTCTCCCCCTACCTGCTTACATCACTTCGAACTCGAAGGCACGGGTCTCGCGGGTCTCGCGAGTCGCGCGAATTACGTTTGGGGTGACTATTTACTAAGGAAGAAATGAAAGATGATGTGATTAGCTTTTTGGATTGATGGAATGGGCATTAAGAGGGGAGTTTTCCACAAAGCTTTAGTAGGAGATTTATACATTAATAATGAATCCGCACACGCAAAGAGAACTAAAAACAATGTTTTTCATAAGAGCAATTAGGATATGTAATCATAAGGATGAATTGAAAAAAGATGAAAATTGGATCATGGGGGTGGGCAAAAGGAATGGATATAAGAAGTAGAGTTGAGGAGGAATTTAAGGAGAGCACGCAAAATATGTGAAAGAGGGATTGGAGGAGAGGACAATATAAGAGAAACAGAAGAGAAAAGGATGGAAGTGAAGAAAGAGAGATTGAAGCATAGATATACGGGGATCCCTTATTTCAAAGGGGTCTCCGAGAGGATTGAAAAAGTGAAAATGGACTATGGAATTAATTGTGGGATTCGAGAACAATTGAGAAACATTTTACTGAATACAAAAGGGTGGGAAAATAGGGGGAGAAAAAGGGGTATATAGCATTAGATGCGTGTGCAATAAGGAATATATCGGACAAACGGGTAGAAGTATGGATATAGGATGGGGAGAGCATGCTAAAGATATTAGGAAGGGAGTCCCTAGAATGAGGTTGTCTGAACATATCATTGAGGAAGGACATAATATTAAGAAAAGGGAGGTTGTTCGGAAAGAAAACAAACAAATTAGCAGGAATGTGCGTGAGGCTGCCTACATTTGCAAAGATAGGACTAATAAATTAGAGATGATGGAAATGCTGATGAGATTTGGATTAGGATGTTCAAAAGATGGGAAAAGCATGAGTATAAAAAAATAGGTTTTCATGTCACCTCGGACGTAATTCGCGAGACTCGAGAGACCCGTGACTTTGAGTTCAAAGTGATGTAAGCGGGTAGGGGTAGGGAAGGGGAAACTTGTGGGTGGGGAGTGGAATCGAACAACTGCATTCTGCGAGAAGGCAATCCGGAACTCTCACGGGTGAAAGTGAATTGACGTGCATGTGCATCTTTTAATTTTTCAAGTCGAAATGTTCTTTTCAGATTGACTTTTTAAACTTTTTTGGTTTTATCTAGGGGCGGTACTGAGTATGGGTATGTATTGTGGATTCCTTTTCTACCACAGTTATTGCTATATCCTTTTTCCTTGTTTTTAATGCAATTTGATGTGACTATGAGGCGATCTCACTATTCAAGAAGGAATCTGATGAAGGAAACTGTTGATTCCTGAAATGTTGTTTGGAAATTGACATACTCACTAATCGTAAGTAAAATAAGTTTAGTGTTCTTTTAAACATTTTTTAAGAATACATATTATTAGTATGGTCTAAGGCTTTGGGGTCTTGCTACAGGACACATGGAGGTTTGAGTCTCCTTGGGGAAGAGTAACAACTTTTCTCCTGAGATTTTGACCTAGGTATGGGACTGGTGGCCACCCACCATGTGAGGAAATTGTAGCATTATGAATGAGTAGTGGAACCCAGCTGTAAAAGCATACAAAAGCAACTTGTGGTTCGTCATGCTGACCACATGTCACCTCGTAACTGGTCGGATGATCCCCACCTCGGTAGGTGGGGGTGAGGCTGGTAGTCGGTATAGTAGGGTCAATCTTTCTAAAACCTTGAAAAGTATACAAGCTACAGGCTTCCCTGTAACTTTAACTAGCAACACTAGCACCACTGCTCCCATGCCAGGGTTTAAATGCCTTGATGGATCTGTAGCACTGGTTCTCAACTTTTATCAGTCCGGGACCCACCTTGAAGGATATTACACTTAATGGAACCCATAAGCATGGGCACCGGCAGAATTACTTGTAGTGGTGTGCACCCAGTTTATAATCATATTTCTGCTAACATCGAGTACTTTAAGAAACCCTCTTTTACACTTGCTTAAACAAATTGCACATACTTACTTCATTGTAGAAAAGTATATATGTAAAGTAAAGAACTCATTGCTGCGACCGCAACTAAAACGACAGATTCCCTTGAGTTAAACCTGTAAAACCCGGAAACCCGTAAAAAGCATTGGCAGAGTACGAATAACAGAAATGTAGAGTTTAGAGTATGTACAACATGGGTTGAATTTAAATTGTTAAAGCAATATATCTTAGCAATTTACATGTAATAGGGGTTTAAAACAGTATATAAATTTTTGAGCCCAATTGCGCAACCCACCAAACGTGCCTTGAGGACCCAGCAGGTGGTCCTGCTCCGTAGCTTGAGAAAGGATGATCTGTAGGTATGGCCTGGCCCTCACGGACTGTTGCGCCATGGGTTATGTTTTTTATGTACTACCTAGATTTCTTTTATCGCTGTGTGAACCTGATATTAGCCCTCCGTTAGGCACGTAGATGGCCAGTGTCTCGCATCAATGTTCATTATGAGTAGAGACTGGATTTTAAAGGAAGTCCTTTTTTATTTTTCAATGTGGATCATGGAATAAATAGTGTTGATAATTATCTTCCACCAACAAGATTACATGGTTTTGACTTTTCCCTTTGTTCCTTTTTCAGCCCACATTCTCTTTTTAAAACATTTTCCTTTCTGGTCTCTTTATTGACTAATTTTTCAGCCTATATTCCTTTTCTTCCTTTTTAAAAACATCTTCCTTGGTCCCTTTATTGACAAGATATCAAATATTTTGTAGGACTGTTTTCTCCCCTGAACAAGACATTCAACAATTGTCTATTTGGTGCAGTTTAGAGGAAAGAAAGAACAAGCGCTTTACATTCCCTCCATGAGTGTTGGGAGTACGTTGAAGCCATTGTTGAAACAATGCAATCTTGGCTTACGCAGCAACAAACGTATTGTAAACGGCATGCCTGTTGGGTTGAAAGTGGATTTTGACTTTTATTCTGAAGTTTGTAGAAGAGTTTTAATTTAACTGTGTGACAGTGGCGACAGTATTGAGTGTCAGTGAAATGTCGAAGCCAGGTACAAGTGGCAGCAAGCGATGGAATACGGTAAGTTGTTTCAATTTAATCGAAAACTGATGGTAAGATTATTCGCTGTACTTCACCTTCAAAAAAGGAAATGAAAAGGACTAGTAGTTTATTTTTGCACTCCACTAAAAAAATATTTTAAATGAAAGCATAATATATACCATTCATATAAAATGCGATATATTAATATGAAATATAATGTTACCCTTTTTATATAAGTTAGTATACATTAAGATGTAGATGCTTAAAGGTACTTACGATAGGGAGTATTGATTTTAACGAAAACTACGTTTCAGGATTCCACTTATCCCTTCATCACGTTACCGAACTAGGCCAGTGTAACTACACCTTCGCTGTGTCAGATATGACGAGGACTTAGGATTTTATGATGAGGCTGGGTGGAAAGGAACATAAGGTCATCCGACTCCACGTACATAAAACTGACATGTTCCCAACTGTAAAACACTGATCTAAAAAGCCATTTGAGCACAAGACTCAACACACAAACACGTTAAAAGACTGATCTAAAAGGCCGTGTGAACACAGGGCTTGACACACGAACATATAATTGAAGAAGAACACAAAATTAAGAAACGAGAGATTGTCAGGATCGGTAACAAACCGATAAGTCGGAATGTTTACGAAGCGGCATCTATCTGCTAAGATAAGAGTAATAAGCTAAACAGAGAAGATGGGAACGTCGACTACATGTGGATCAAGATGTTTAAGCGATGGGGATCAATTAAAGAAAAGATCGGTTTCCGGGTCACTCCGGCCGTGATTAGCGTGGTGCAAGAGATTAAAGAATTTGAACTTGATATGACGTAGCTCACCGAATACAGAGTTTGGAAAGGTAGGGGCTGGGGAAATCAACCGAAGGACTTCCGGCATTCTACGGGGGGCCATGCCAGTTCGTTGCACAACTCCCCAACGTGCGCATCTAAGTGGAACTTTTAACGTGTTTGTGTGTCAAGCCCTGTGTTCACACGGCCTTTTAGATCAGTCTTTTAACATGCTTGTGTGTTGAGTCTTGTGCTCAAATGGCTTTTTAGATCAGTGTTTTACAGTTGGGAACATGGCAGTTTTATGTATGTGGAGTCAGATGACCATATGTTCCTTTTTATTCTTTTCTACCCAGCCTCATCATAAAATCCTAAGTCCTTGTCATATCTGACGCAGCTAAGGTGTAGGTACACTGGCCTAGTTTGGTAACATAATGAAGGGGATCAGTGGAATCCTGAAACGTAGTTTTCGTTAAAATCAATTCTCACTATCGTAAGTACCTTTAAGTTTCTACATCTTAATGTATACTAACTTATTCAACGTGAGTAAGTCACATGAATACCAAATATGAATGTACCCTTTTTATATGTGAATAGTATATATTCAGCTTTCATTTAAACTAGTATTTTTGGTGGAGTACAAAAAAACTATAGTCCTTTTTTTGGCAATAATTTTCCCTTTTTTTGTCCTTTTTAGAGGATTTTTTTCCCTTTAAAATCCGGTCTCTAGTTATGAGTTGGTAACACTGTGAACTGTACTGCACATGCGTAGCTGAACATCCTTTCTTTGTCTGTGTTCTAATCTTAGCTGCCTAGTTCTGTTGCTGTTCTAAGTGATGTAGTAGTATAGAGTTAACGTCAGTCGCATGCCTGTGTGGCTTGTCTATTGTGTGCCTAAATACATAACAAGAAAATGACAAAGCAGATTCAGATGTTACACTGATATGGGTTAATGAAAAAGAGGACAGAGAGGTGTGTGTGATAAAAGTGCTCATTATGGCCTCGATTTTTATGTAATCACTAAACCTTGGATTTTTAGGTTCCGTAACCTATTCCTACCAATATCGATACCGATACTTGTATAATTCCAGTATAAAATAACAAAAGCTAGTTACCGAGTCATACTAACTCGTCACCTCACTAGGCACGTATCTAGAAATATATTTGGGGAGCCAGTCCGAGCCAAGTGTCTCGGAAATATAATAATAAAGGAGTTTCTGTTTAATACATTAATATGGGTATGGATAAAATAAAACATTAATAGAAACATTAATGTGATAGTAGCAAAATTTTCGTGTTGGTGTTTTCATGCATGAAACATGGGAGTTTTGCTGTAGTGTGTTGACAACAATGAAGTTTGAAGTGGTTCGTGATTTTCTTGACAAATATTTCAATCGTCGTTGGTGTGGCCGTGGGGGACCAATTGCTTAGCCTCCCAACTCCTCAGATTTAACCCCTCCAGTTTTCTTCATCTGGGGTTTAATTTAAGACACTGTCTGTTCACAGAAACCCACAGATATTGATGATTTGAAACTCAAAATCACACAGGCTGAATCACTCCAGAGATGTTACGCCAGACACGGAATGAATTGAATCACCCTTATGAGTTGTGCAGAGTCCGCAATGGAGGTCATGTAGAAAACTGAAAACTGTACCAAACTGTTAGCAGTGTGTAAAAGTAAAAACTCCCACCTTTCAGTCTTTTGTATACAATATTTCAGGTAATTATATTTGACCAAGAGAATTTCACATCCATTTTATTTTATCAATACCCAAATAAATCACCCTGTACTTAGGTCTATTCGTAATAATTTGTAAATTAATTAATTCGTACTTAGTTACTGCGATACGTACGGAGTAATGTTGTATACGTAACCAGAGACTAAGAAACGAAGGAGAAACCACGTTAATACCTATTTCGTTCTTTGTTACTTGACTAAAAATATTGTTATTGTTATTGGTATTATTTACATCAATAGGTAAAAAGACTTAAGAATTGAGATGTAATAGCACATATTCATTATCTAGCTTATGTGTAGTTAAGACTGCTAAAACTGTAAAAACAACTGTCCTGGCAAGGAAATTAATGTTTAAAAAAAAGTTTAAAAAAATGAATATTTATGAATAACAAAAAAAAATGATGTTACGTCCAGTTGACGAAAAAGAAAGTTCCTGATTAATATTTTATGTGTATTATAAGTAGTTTTTACATAAATCTTTAGCGGGGTCTCACCGATGGCATAGAGGTAACGTCATCACCTTGTAACCAATAGACCCCTGGTTCAATACTTGGTGGAGGCACATAGTGGTTCAGATCCCACTTTAAATTGTGGGTGAAGTCTCGATTAGCCTATCTGTGCATAAAGTGAACTTGAAACAAAAACTCATACTCAATCTCAGTGTTCATTAGTACCGTCATTCAAGGCTGTGTGGTCCCAATCTAATCTCGGCAAAAATTAATAACCCTCATTGGCAGATATCAGCAGTTAAACAAAAGACTGGCAAAGAAGGAAAGAAGACAAGAAGAAATTGCTGAATCCACTTCCCACTGGAACGTATATAAAACAAAGCTAATACGCTGGTCAAGTTGTCTGCTGGGCCCGCGCATGGGTGCGGCCATATTGGCAATAAACAACCGGTTGCTACGGTCGTTGCTAAGATCGGTAACATGGCGTTGGCTATAGAGCGTTGCTGAGGTTTTGGAAATATGAGCCGAAAACAATGAAGGAGGGAGAGTTAGCATGTAAGGAGAACCACTTTCGTAGTTTCAGATGCATAAGACAAGAAGGCGTCGTCGAAGGAAGGGTGCAAGCAAGCATGAAGTAAAGAATATGATGTTAAGGAAAGTGATACTTTGATGTCGCACGTGTTGTGACTAGCACTTCTTCGAAAATTTTGCAATAGCTTTGTGTATGTGTGAAGAGATGTTTATTATCTTTCTTTCAGTGGTGGCAATTAGGGGGGCGAGGGGGCAATCCCCCCCACTTTTTCGCCCACTTTTGCCCCCGCACTATGCTAAATCTTATCTACAAAGGGAAATATACTCTCTTTGCCCCCAGTTTTGACACCTTGCCCTCCCCCCAGTTTTTGAACCCAATCGCCGCCACTGCTTTCTTTATATTTACGTGAACCAGATTAAATATTTTACATAACCAATGTAGCCTCTATTCCTTTGTTACGAGCCTATTACGAGGACAAAAGGGTTGAACACAACATGTCCCCTTTCCTCTGTCCATCATTATCTTGTTATTATTCTAACTTATCACTTTATCATGTTCTTTTATGCAAAAATATTAGAATGAAAACAATTTGTTGTAATTAATAATGGGCTGCCAAGCTGAAAACACCTTCAGGTCAGTCGGTAGGCTCCAGGCGCCAGGCATTTATCCATTAGCATAACTACAGAGGTTGTTCCGTCTACGTTTGGCCAATTTCGTTCCTCCCCCCCTGCACTCAGAATGAACTCACCCAACCTTGGTCAGGCATGTTTGTCAGTGTAGTGTGTGAGCTGTAAAAGAGTGGTTGTGTTTTCTCACTGGGCCAAAAATCCCGCCAAAACTGAGCCGCTTTTTGGGAGGAGTGAGTTGTATAACTTTCCAAGTGTTTGCATTTTCTCGCTTGGCCGAAAATGTTGCCAAAACAGTTGCTTTTGGGAAGGTTATGTTGTAGCCTTTTCTGATGCAAAGTTCAGTGTGTCAATGATCAGGAAGTAGTGTAAGAGCAAGAATTGTGACGTTAGTTTGACTTTATTCAAGAATGTGATCGGCAAGTATAAGGATTGCATGGCCCCAGCGTTCGGTTCTCCAACAAAGGGGACGAGAACACGGCCATGCGCACAAGCCACCACCAGTATGCAAGTGCAAGGTGCTGTTAACAGTTTCCAAAGACATATTTAGATGATTTTCCATCTGTCTTTGGGTCGGTGGATTCTCTTGCTTGCCCATTCTGCGAAGTTTTGCCTGCATACTGGTGGTTTGCTTGTGTGCACGGCCGTGTTCTCGTCCCCTTTGTTGGAGAACCGAACGCTGGGGCCATGCAATCCTTATACTTGCCGATCACATTCTTGAATAAAGTCAAACTAACGTCACAATTCTTGCTCTTACACTAGTTCCTGATCATTGACACATGAACTTTGCGTCATAAAAGGCTACAACAAAACCTTCCCAAAAGCAACTGTTTTGGCAGCATTTTCGGCCAAGCGAGAAAATGCAAACACTTGGAAAGTTATACAACGCACTCCTCCCAAAAAGCGGCTCAGTTTTGGCGGGATTTTTGGCCCAGTGAAAAAACACAACCACACTTTTACAGCTCACACACTACACTGACAAACATGCCTGACCAAGGTTGGGTGAGTTCATTCTGAGTGCAGGGTGGGAGGAACGAAATTGGCCAAACGTAGGCGGAACAACCTCTGTATATAGCATATTGTGCACCCCCTCCCTCCCCCCGTGCAACTTTCATACCATACTCGTTTAAAAATATATTTCTTTTTTAAAATATTAATTCACGCCCACATTTATATTAGGTATATAAAAACATGAAAATGCATACATGTAATTTGAATCAATGTAAAAACTGATACGAAAGGTTAAGACAACAGAGATACTGTTGAATATTATATGTGATAATTATATATGAAAACAGACTGTTATTACAAAAATTACGATATTGTCAAATGATCATTAGCAGTCCTCTGCATTTTTTCATGGAAGCAAATTCTTGTTTGCTAATTTTCGAGCTCGATTGCTGTCACCCTGACATTGTGCTTCTCAAGTAATGTTTGATGAATTTTAGCTTGGAAAATAATTTCGTCGAGGAAGATTATTTTAAACTCTCTTTTCCGTTTGGTAAAAATTGTAAGCAGGGTGAAAATTAGGGTTGCCAGTGTGTTCTCTTGCCTGTCGTCTACCTTCGGCTACGTAAACCATTTAGCTAATGAAGTTTTGTTTTCTAATCTAGTAATTCACATTCTACTTGTGATTAACTTGCAGTTATAGGCATAAAATATAATATGTTCGGTTGAAAATATATTTTAACACCGAAAGTGAACTATCGGTCTTTCTTAGTTTATCATTCTTACTGTGCGCCGAAGCTGGTGCGCTCCCCACCTGCGCATCGCGGGGGTGTTATTTACGCCACTGCATTTATCACATGTTCAATCTTTCGTTCAATAGTCCTTAATGCACACAGTGATATGCATAACTCGGAAAAGGGGTGAATTTCCAAGAAGTGGGAAGATAAGCTTCTAGGGGAGAGATTTCTTTCGTATTATCTCAATTCCTCATAATCTATAATTGGGAGTAAAATATTTTCGGTTAGAAATCGCTTATTTACGAGTTACGATTATTCAGAATTTCTGGAAATTCAAGAACATAATATATTTTGGAAAGTGCCATTCATTTAAGATGTAAATGCGAACCTAATTTCCTGAAATAACAGACGTGATACACCTTGAGTTTAGGCATTTACTTTGGATGCAATAATAATAATTATAATACGGTGGAGGCACATAGTAGTTCGGATTCCAATTTAAACTGTAGGTCCAGTCCCGATTAGCCTTACTGTGCATAAACTGGACTTAAAACACCAAATCAACCAATCAATAATAATAATATACAATTGTTATCTTCATATGCATTTAGTAGTAGTAGTAGCAGTACTCGTCCCTATTTCTTTGTGGTTGCTGTTCCGGCTATTGACTGAAATCACTTTAGACACTCCCAATATTACAATTACTACTATTAAAATATGTCAATGGCCTCACTACCCCTACAAGAATTTCTTTCGACGTCTATGACTATGTACAACACATATGTATTCTTCCGATCGAGAAAATGCATTGTAGTTTTTGAATACCCATTAGTGCAAAGGCACTAAATATGCCTAATGTCCACAATGATTGTAATCATACGCATAGCAATAAGACTTATCTGACCACAGGCAAAGAACCATGCGACTTACGTTCATTTACCCGTCAGCAAGCCTGTGTAGCGGAAACCGAAGAAATCGTAAGTTGCCGGTCACTTTCATGGAAAGTGCCTGCTTTTGTTCTTCCATTCTTTCCTTAACTTGTCACCTGTAAGCAACCTGTATTTTATGTACGTATTCTTCTGAATCTCATCTTTACAATGGTGTAAGATACATATTACCATTTTCGTTGAAAACCCTGTCACTAAGACCAAAAGGTATCCCTTGCGGTCCGTTTCCAATTATAACTGCATGGGGAAAGTACAGACAGCGCGTTGTATATTGCCAGGTATACTGTTGCTATGGCAACAGTGCCGGAAGTGACGTTCACTAGACCAGCGTATTTCTCAGCGATCTTCATCCCTCTTTAGCAAGAACTCTGCAACTACCTGACCTGGCATTAGCGTGGGGTGTGGTTTACTGAAAACATCCACTTATCTTACCCCCACGAGTTTTCAAGCAAGAATTGGCTATGAATGGTTTATTTCCATAGCATTAACTAAGCAGTTCCATGCCTTTGATCTTGTCATCTGCTTCCCAGAAGGGTGGGTTTTCATCCAGTGTTTCTGGGAAAATCTATGTAACTTCCTGTCTCCCAATCTGTCACAGGGAAGGGTAAACGAACTTTTGAAAAGGACAAATTTTGAGACAAGCGGTTGCTTTCGCCCGCTCTTCTAGCCACTGGAAATCTGTGCTATCTGATTGTATTGGTAGGAAAAATTAAACAGATACTTACCAATGCCAATGCCGCTGGTATCGGCCGATACTGATACATCAGTAAAATATGTAAAATAGTGTAAAGTAAAAAAAAAATATCTATAAATCCATAGATTTTAAGATGATGGCTAAAAAACAATCCAGATATTACACATTCTGCATAATCTATTATTTTATTTAGGTATTATTTTACTAACTAAGGAAATAGGGTGCAGTTTGTAAATAGAATGTAGTTTGTATTTTACAATTCTTCCCTGCATTTTGAGGGCACCTTTTTTCCCTTGTCACTTTTTTAAGTTTTGAATGTTACTCTTAAATCCAATAAAGTTATGAATTTAAAGTTTCTGATTTCTCCTTGGAATATTCATTTGCTAATCTACGATGGCATGCTGAAAAGTAATGCCTTCTATTTTTTTGTGACTGTGTAAAGATATTTTGGATTTTGAGCAACCATGCATTGTACTCTTCAGACTTTTCCCCCTTTTCCATTCCAAGTTTCAAACTTTTATCACCAGGGGTTGCTGAACTAGAGCGAGGAAAATGGCAGCATGTAACCATACTATGTCGTTGCACCTGAAACTGCGTGTGGTGACAGAGTTTCTAACTGCAGAAAATGTGTCCCCCAATTGACATTCATCAGAGAATGAAGGCTTTTTATGGCAATGAATGTGTAACGTCAGTACTGTATGTTGTTGGGCTGTTCATGCTCACAATGAAAACCCATGCCGAGGAACGCTTAACTCTCAAGAAGTTCTTTGTCACACACGTTGAGAGTTCCTCGGTAGGGGTTTTCATTGTGAGCATGAACAGCCCAACAGTACTGCACATTATGTTGGGAAAGGAATATTTAAGTTAGAGGAAAATTTATAGCCAACAAGTGATAAGTAGGGTACTGATATTTCTGTACCTTTTTTATGTCCGTATGTTTGAAGTACAAAACTTCAATGTGCCTGGGTCACTCCAGGGAAGTATTGCTGAGCACATGCTATATTTTTGCACATGGTTACATAGTTTTATTTGATGCCACCATCTTCACCAAGGAACATCCATCTACATAAACCAGGTTGATGCTCCGCACTGCACTTCTACCATGAAGCTGAGAGCTCGAAAGCTTTGAAACTGTTCCAGAATTGACATGGTCAATAGCCCAAGAGAATTTATTTCTCATTAGTCGACAGGAAAGTTTTAATACCTACTTCAGCATTTGAGAAAACGGCCCAGTCCGAGCTAAATGCAAGCAACAAGTGACATGTACAGCTTGTCATGTCGCATTGATTTGAATTTGAAAGGTTGCATTGATTACTTATGGTTTGTTTACAAGTGACGTGTTGTCTGAAAGCTCCCCGAGTTTCCATTTGTTATGGAATCTATACTGTAGGCCAGAAGTCATAATCAGATACCATTTATAGAGCAAGAATGTATTATTCGCAAGCGAACTTGGCATAAAAACGTGTCATAGGTTGAGACCAATGTTTATCCTCCTCATATATGTTGTGTGGTAATATTTGTGGTTACATGCGTTACTCGTGTGCTTGATTTCTCACCTTGTGTTTCCGATGTACCTGTTGTTTTGTGTATTACTAGAGGAAGTCAGAAAATAGGTCATAAACAATATGGGATAGCTAAAAATAGTAGAGTAGTTTTTAAAGATGTCATTAGGTAGCAGCACAATCCAGCTTGATGTTATTCAGTTAGCAGTCGCTAAATAGCAGATGCACACATAAGCAGCTCAGTTTAAAAATTGTGATCATGCTCGAGCAATGTACATCAGAAGAGCACCATGCTGCTTATTGTGTGTTTTTTATGAGCAAATTGCTTCCTGCAAAGGATATTCATAAGGAAATGTTGCCTGTTTGCCCTGTTTATGGTGAGAAGTTTTTGTGCACAACTGGGTTGATAAATTCTCATAAGGACAGTGAAACACAGTTGAACGTGATGTGCGAGTGTGGCTCGGACAGCAGCCCAAAGACTTCTATGCAGCAGGTTTTGAGGGACTGTATAAATGCTAGTGGAGATTGTTGAAAAGTAAAAACTATTTTCAAGTGAGTATGTCACTTAGTATTTTTATTAATAAATGTTTGTGACTTACTAACCTACCCTAGTGTAAACATTTTCTTTCACTATAGAAATATTATACCAATGTGTGATTGTGACATTTGGCCCACCTTGTGCATCAGTAGAAATATCGTCCGAAGAAATGACATGTTTTCTCTCATTACAGCATGGTAGCGATAGTGAGAAGCCTCTGAAATACTCCCACTTGGACATAGCAGGGTCTGCAGGTGACGTTCCGGACCCACCAACAGGCGCACCAATTGCTGCGTTGACAATAAGCTATCTTGAAGGTTCGTTTTGAAAACCTCGCACCAGGATCTATCAAATTCTGAGCAAAGGATAGACTCACGACAGTTGAATGCAATATAGCTGTATGTATTTGTTTGCTGCTGCAGGTGGACACGTTGTTACTTATATTTGTACTTAAAATAGCTTGCGGGTGTTTATATTATATTATCAGGTGGAGTTTTGAATGAATTTTGGGTCAGCAAATTTATTTGCTTGTGCAATATCTAATACGTGCATTATTTTGTATTCATTTATTTGTGCATAGTGGGAATATTTAGTTGTATTTTTTGAATTTATAAATTCACCAGTGTTTTTCATTGAACAAGTCAACCATTTGCATAACGCTAATTTGAGCTTAATGTATAATTATTGGCATTTTTACACATAAATCCAAACCCAGTATGTTAAAATGTCCTCCCCATTAAATTACGCTAGGCAAAGTAAGTTTGGTGTATAATATATTTTAAAAAATCCAAAGCAGATAGATTTCGGAAATAAATAAATAAAAATACACTTCTAACTGGTTTTTACTTTCATAGAATTTTGCCATTCTTAAAGAGTTGAAATCAAAAGACTTGATGATTTTTTATAAAATCACTGGTGATATAGTATGGTAACTTGTGGGTTGATGGGGAAAACTGTTGAATTTTTTACATTCATCATTTTAAACAGGATTCACTGGTGTTTTATAGATTTGCCTAATGATGTATACATGTATTACTTACAAAATAATGATGGAGGTTTCTGCAATGTATTCAACTCATACTTCCAGTACTTATACATATTTCAATGTGATAAATTGTGTGTCAGCTGTGATATTTGTATGGGCTTTCTTTTCTGTTACAAAAGTATAGTATTTTGTTATCTGTGGTTCCTTTGATGTGTATTGAATCCTCCCCTTTGAATTAAAACATTTGAAGTGTTTCAATTAATGTATTATGTTATTTGTAAACACGAGACTTCAGCCTAATGTAGGATTTAGAACGGAACTTTGTGCATTAACAAATAATAAGAAAACTCAGGTACTCGTGAAAATTAATAGCATCGTCGCCTTGTGATCAAGGGCTCCCGGGTTCGATACCCAGTGTATGCAGATAGTGGTTCGGATCCCACTTTAAGCTGTGGGTCCAGTCCCGATTAGCCTTACTGTGCATAAAGTGGACTTAAAACACCAAATCAATCAATGAATCTATCAAATCGTGAAAATTGTAATTTGCCTGGAGTTTCAAATGAAAGGTGGCATTAAACCAATTTGGTCAGTTGGTTTTTTTAAATTGTGCCATCAAGATTTCATAGACTGATGTAATATCCAACATTACTTCATTATTAAGTATGAACTTTTGAAGAAAAATTTATATATTTTATTATCTGTGTGTATTTCAAGTTACACATTACGTTAAGACATATATTACACTAACCTATGTTGTTTGTTTGCGAATGTGTACACACCATTGGTATGCCAATCCTTTTGAAGAAGCCCAGGCATAGTAAAATTAATAATTTAAATGCCTAAGTCCCTTGTCTAATCTTCATTATGCCATTATGTTTGTGGGGGGGGTAAGAAATAACACCCAATATTATTACTTGGGTGGTGTCATTTTTTTATTATTACTATTATTTTGCCTAACTACATCTCACTGTGTAATACAGTGATATTCCAGTGGGTAAAAATGTACATGGTCAAATGCTTTTTCGTATAGATATTTGTTGTTTTCATCAAAGACAGTTCTTGCCAAATGCAAATGTGAAACAAGATCCAAATCTGAAAATGAAATATGTAGACAACTTTTAATTTTTCATCATCTGATGCAATATGATGTTGTGTAAGTTGTTTGAAAAGGATTGAAATGTTCCTATTTTCACAATATTTTTTTTTCAAGAAGTATAAAATATAATATTCAGTGTTTGTTCACATTATGATTTGTTTGCATATGCTAGTATTAAAAATGCGAGTATTGTAAAACGAAATGTATTGTAATGAATTCAAAGAGGTTCCTGAAAATTTTCTGTTAAATTATATTAATGTATAATTACATAAGTTGTTCTGTTTATTATTTTAAAGATTGTTCAAGGAAGTCTACTAATGGGGAAGTGTGTAACGGTAATGACAAAATCAAATAATATCTTTACAACCATTATTCTAACTGTTATAATAGAGGACAATTTTATGAATCATTTTGGTTGAATGAAAATTACAATAGTGTACCAAACATAAGCCAGGTCCACACATAATGTTTTATTAGCTAATTTTGACAGATAAGACTGAACGCAAAACAAGCGGCTACACTATTCATGCTCTCTGTCAGTCTTTTCTTCAGTTGTTCCAACAACACCATAGATGAAGCATTATTGTCAAGAATAAATTGTGTGAGGTGAGATTAAAAAAAAAATCAGTCTCAACAGTGGTCACTTAATAGGGATAAATTCTCACACGTCAATTAGCTCTGTAAATTACATCAGGAACATGAGGATAGGCATAATTAATTATGCATGGATGTGGACACTTACAAATTATTAATACTAGTAACCCCAGAAATTAAAAAACAAAACATTACTCATCCAACATCCAGCCCAAATTATGGGACGTTTGACTGTTTAGTTTGTAAATAAAGCTGCAGCTCATCCACACCTTTCTAGTGTTATTCAAACCTCATTCTAGACATTAACCATCCACACGTAATGTTTTGTTTGATCCATCAGGCATGATCGTGGAAGATTGATGATAAAACATTAAGTGAGGACCAGGCTTAAGTTGCTATTAATTGGTGCCAAAAGAAGTGGCTATGAGAAATTCTGAATAAGCTATATATATATATGAAGAAGAAAGACATGTTTACAAAATCATTTTTGGGAATAGAAAGACAATGCTGAAGCTTTCCTGGTGACAAAAGAATGAAAAGATTTTCTCAATTGTTACTTATTGTTACAATAATTAAGTTCCATGTATAACAATTGCTTTACAGTAAAGGAAGGATTCTCTATTACCCTATGGCAGTGGTTCCCAAAGTGTGCACCACAGCACCCTGGGGCACCGTCAGTTGCTTACAGGGACACCGCGAAATATTCCAATATTTTCTCTGAAATTCAATCAATCCTATGATTGTTCCAAATATGTACTTATTTAGTACTTTTTGCATGTAAAATGTTTCTGAATTTAAAATATATGTTTATTTTTTAACTTAAGGTAAGCATCCCAGTGGGCGTTGCAAGTGTTCAATAGAGCTACATTTTGACTTGGGGCACCGTGAAAAAATCTTGAAACACTAGGTTTGCCGTGAAACGAAAAAGTTTTGGAACAAGGAATGGATATTCATTTTTTCATGTATCTGTCATGTAAAAAGAAAAAGAAACTGTATGCAATAGAGATATATTCTTTGTTCCTAAACTAAATTGTTCTGCTTTTCGAAGTGGACATTAGTAATAAGAGACTCTTTTATCATAACATTTGAAATGTGGTTGTTTTCATTCTCGTTGTGTTGTCACCCCAAATGTGCACATGAAAAATATTTTTGTAGAAGCAAAAGTGCCATAAATGATCTATTTTCAAGTATTAATGTAATTGTTCAATTGATGTGTATATTTTGTCCAGTGTATTGGAAAATTCTGAAAAGTTTTGCTTTTTCCATAGTCAGATTTCTCTCACATGCTCAGATCTTGCCCCTTTTTCCTTCCTTGTGCCACGAGAAAGGGAGGCACTTGCAATAGGCAGATTCCACACGTAAGTCAGTTATACACAATGCATTGCCTGAGCAGCGTGTCACTTTACAAATGAACATGTCAGATCAGAGTGGAATGACACAATGTGCATGGTGCTTTTTTGAGCCATTGTTTGTGTCGTCAGCTTTCTCTGTTTACCACACATGTAGGGAAAGTAGTTAGTCAGGTGTGTGTAGTCACCTGACAAGACAAGAACACGTTACTAATGTGAATAATAGTAAGAAAACAATGAAAATTGTTTTGCACTGAAATGCAAACATAAATAACGCGTAATTTAATAGACGATATTAAGGCTCATCTAGACCTTGGTCAACACCAGCAAAGCTGTTCTCGAAATTTCCTCTCCATTCGAGAAACTGCTATGATATTCTAAAATTTGAAAATTACATTTCTTTTAGAGCATCCATGGTTTGCTTTCGTTGTTGTCCAGATTCCAGCCAAGTTAATTCCTTGTGTGAGGATCACCTTTATGGCAGTGACCTGCTGTTGCCGCTCTTACCTACAAGGAAACTTGCTGTCAAACAGCCAATTAGGCCTATCGCTGCCCCCTGTTTGGGCAACAAGCAGCAACCTTAGAATCCCCTCCCTGAAGCGGCCAGCAGGAAAACAGGATTCTGTCAAAATAACCATTCTACACTGTGAATGGGGGCCAGGCGATAGTGTGACCTGGATATAGATATTCATAATAGTTTCATGGCTACGTAAGCATATTAAACTATTTTGGATACCTAGACAACAGCGAAAACAAACAATGTCGCTTGAATGCCCCAGAAGAAATTCTAAACAGATGTAATTTTTGAGAATTTTATAATATCCTAGTGGTTTTATCAAAAGGGGAGAAAATTTTGAAAACTGTTTCGCTGGTGTTGTCTTAAGGATCAAAGTGTTAAGCATTGAAAATAGTACCTTACTATGCTCATTTAATAATAATAAAAACCTTTGTTGTAAAATAATGGTTTGATGAAAGCCTCACAAGTAAAGCAAGAACATTTCAAATCAATTTACTGGTAATGCTCATTTCATTAGTAATTTTGTGTTGACTTTAAACCTTAATTTCTTTCGTTACACTGTACAACTAAGAAAATTAGTAAACATGCAAATCACGTAAACATAAAGACTGAAGACTTTGTACTTAAGATATTTGATATATCATGTAAATCTTTCAACTAGAGATCCACGTAGCAAAGTTTTGTGTTGGCACAAGACATGAACAGATTTATACCGAGGACCACTTCTTAGCTCTTCCACAGCAAATATGCAATATATGTATTTCAATGGTGCAAGTAAAGTTGTTGTTTGTTATTGCATCTTGCAATAAAAATGAAAAATATGTTGTAAAATGTGTTATTTATTTTTATTCCTGAATTTGTAAATTTAGTCTAACATTGCCTTTCATGGAGTGGTTATGCAACCTGTTGCAAGGAGGTTCATTGTTTCTCACATTGAAGATTCAGCATTCATCTTCGTCATTGCAATTGATCTAGGGAGGGAGGAAACAAAGTAACGAAAATGGAAATAGTAAAGGAATATTGCAGAATATTGCACACGTGCATATAATCTTTTGGTAGTTTGACAAATCATCATGAATGCCTCCTTGTGATTATTTGGTCATGGTCAAAGTCTGAAGATGGGATTATACAGGGTTTCTACCAGTCAAGAATGTTAACAAAAGTCAAGAAATCAACAGGTAGGTCAAGAAAACAAAGAAATTTTGCTTGTGGTCAAGAATTTTTGCTATTTTTTTTACATTTTGAATTTATATTGTTATATACGAGGGGGTATCCAAAAGTTTTAATTATCACCATGAAATAAAAAACATACAATAGTCACTTGCAGTGGTCAAAGTTAGTTCTTCTCCACGTAGTCTCCCTGCAGAGTCACACATTTTTGCCAGCGTTTCTTCACCTGTTTCAAGCCCTCTTTGTAGAAGTCCTTCGCTTTGCTAGAAAACCACTCTTCCACTTCGAAAATGACATCCTCTCTGTCGTCAAATCGCCAACCACGAAGTGGTTTCTTCATCTTGGGAAAGAGGAAGAAGTCGCTTGGTGCAAGATCAGGCGAATAAGGTGGATGCTGCAAAAGTTCATAGCCTAACCGGTGAGCGGTGACAACGGATGCTTGGGCCGTATGGACGCGTGCATTGTCGGCCAGGAGACAGACGCCTTTGCTGATCATGCCACGACGTTTTTGTTTCAATGCATCACGCAGTTTCTCCAGAAGGTTGCAGTAGTAATCGCTGTTGAGGGTCTCACCCGTCGGAAGGTAATCTGTTAAGATTACCCCGCGGCTATCCCAAGAATGGACAGCATCACCTTCCCGGCAGATTTCTGGACCTTCGCCTTCTTGGGAGGGGGGAGGATGGATGTTTCCACTCCTTGCTCATTTCTTTGGACTCCGGATCGTAGAGGTATACCCAGCACTCGTCCATAGTGACGAGACAAGCAAAAAAATCGTCTTCATTCCGCTCCAACAGAGTCAAATTCTGCTGGGAAATGTTGTGGCGAGTTTGCTTTTGAAGAGGTGTCAACAAGCGAGGTACCCAGCGTGCAGACACCTTATTCATGTGCAGTTCCTCATGAATAATCCTCCACTCACTTCCGTAACTTAGTCCAGTCTCCGCCATCACTCTTTCCATGGTCGATCTTCTGTCGTCGAGGATAACGGCCTCCACTTTCTTCACCATGGCAAGATCATCCTTGATTGAGGGTCTACCCGCTCGTGGCTCGTCTGTCAGGGACATGTGACCACTTTGAAAGTTCCTCTTCCACCTCACAACCGTGTCATATGATGGGCTTTCATCCCCATACACAGCTTTCATTTCGTCGTGGATTTGGCGTGCGTTGTTGCCCTTCAAATGGAGGAACTTTATGACACTTCGGGCTTCAATTTTGTTCATCATGCAGGTTGATCTCTTCTACAGCCTTTGGAAAGAAAACTACGTTAGACAAAGATTTGATATTTGCACAAGTATGCATGGCAATGACACTGATTATGCACAAAAAGTTTCATGTAAATATCTCTATAACTTCTTTATTATAATTAAAACTTTTGGATACCCCCTCATACTTGCACTGGTATTTGATAAAATTGAATATTTGGAAATCTACAATTGTATTAAGTTGTGGTTAATATTTGTTCTCTTTGTTAAGAATTACATTCTTGTTCACGTGAAGTTTTGTAAAAATATTAAATAAAGTAATGTGACCATTCCCCGTCCAGGAAGAAGTCTGAAGCATTGATTTTTACATGCATTAATAATTAAAACAAGTCTAAATCACTTGTTAAAGTACAGCTTCAGTTTTCATCTTAACCAGCCTTGTGGTAGGGGTTTTTCATTGAATAAAAATATATTTTTTCTTCATTTCCAAGTGTACCTAAGTAAGGGGTGATTTTAAAAAATGTTAAGAAAAGGGGGGAGAGGTCAAGAAAACGAAACGGGTCAAGAATTTTGGATTGGTTATTTTGGTAGACACCCAATATGTTTTGAGTTTATTTGAGCTGTCGCTAAAAGTAAATTTACTCTTTTTTTTTTTTTGGATCTAAAATATGAATGGCTGTTTTTTTTTTTGTTGTGTTTTGTTATAAAATGAGAAAAAGCAAGTAACTGGGATTTTAAAAAAAAGAATCAATCAACATTCAGCTGAATAAAAATAAACTAATAAACAGTATATTTTTCAATGTCAAATCCTTTCTAATTTCCATGTCAATGCATGGCAGATCCTTTGAGAGGTCTCTCAACTGGTTCATTCCCCTCCATTTTTAAGACAAAAGATTTAAGCACAAGCAGTTATATAGACTGGCTCTGTGTGCAACTTAAATCTAATTCTGTATGTAGCATCTATATCTGCCATGATCCATGACCAAGTTGTTAGCACAGGATGCTAGTGATCCCAGGTCGAATTCCAGCATGGGTGTTCTTTGCAAGTGTCCCAACATGAATTTCATCACTTATCCTCATTTTCTCAATTAGCCAAAGTGGCAGAGAAGTGAAGTAAAATAAACCCAATCAATCAGTCGGACATCTATATCTGATTGTGTTTGAATTGTCCATAAGTAAACTCAGTCCTGTAAAATATATTATTATTCTTGTTCCACAAATAACTTTTTAGTGGTTACTTTTTTATGTTTCTTACATAATATTATATGGGCACAAGCAGTCCGGTCAATTTCATATGACTTTTGAGGAGGCAAAAATTTTGCAATTCTGTTATTCACAGGACCTTTTATTCATAACAGCAGATACATTACCTGTAGGAAGATACACCTATTCTACTTTTCCACATAATTCCTGCACTTGTTTGTAAAAAGCTGTTTGCATAACTTAGTGCCCTGTTTGAGGAAGGTGCTCGTGGCATGTTTCATGTTCGTTTCATAGTTGCTGTGTAACAGGATATTGTTTTAGAATTTGTTTTCAGTCCACTTTATGCACAGATAAGCTAACTAGTGTAACGAACTCTGGACAGCTCTATTTTCAAGTTGGGAACAAGTGGACGTCATTGGATGCAATTCAGGGCTATAAAAGAGGATTGTCCATATGCTCCCAAGTGAGCATCTCAGAAGAGCCTCTGTTGGCGCCATTGTGCGAGGTGTCACAGAACACCAGAAGTGAACACACCTGGCTTGTTCAGTGAAAGACTTTCATATTTGTCATTTCTTTT